>NC_136065.1:1520146227-1521583727 GCF_964261635.1 Lissotriton helveticus
CCTCTTTCCTTTAGATCTCTTTTCAACTGTCTGCCAGCTCTGCGTAGCCACCGTAATCTATGTGCTATACAGCAGCTATCTAACAAGCTAAAGTAAACGAAGCCGGAGGCAGGAATTGAAGAAAGGAGTATTTATTCACGTAAAACGCTGCACCCACGACCGGACGCTCACGCCACACACCAGGACCTCCAACAACTGAATAACGTCCTTGGAGTCCTAGCATGCCGCGTCCTGCATCCGAAAATAGAATGGCATTCATACAATGCACAGAGCTTGCAGACATTTCTCGTGACACCTCGGGCCAGAACATGAGCGCGATGGTGTCAATAACAGTGACATACTACATAAGCCTACTCCCAAAGCAGGGGTGACATCACAAACAATGATGAATGGTAGGTGATGAAAAGTATGTTAACTTACTTTCTCTTAAGTGTGATGTTTTTTTTGTCCCAATGGTTCATTAAAAGACTACAGAAAATATTGCTTATCCTCATTATGGACCCATTTCTGGCATAATGTCAACAATTCTAGGAACAATGGTGAAAGATTTTTCAATGCCATCTTAAGTATTTTGGGGACAAGACATATTTTGGGGGGTCCTGAACTGACCTTTTATTTTTTAATCTTATTACCCATTTCTTGCTAATTCAAGGCCCATGATGCCAAACAAAACTACTTTTTATGCTAAATTTTAACAGGGTAACACTCAAACAGCTGAAATATGTCTTGCACGGGGCCCCAAACATCATTTTCTTTATTTTTTTTATTTTAGTTATTGGCTTTCCAAAAAAAAGTTAACAAAATAAGAACACATAGGGGTCGATTCCGATTCGGAAAAAAACACTCCGAATAGCCATTCGGAGCGTTTTTCCTGTACGAATCGTACCCTGCAACGTCCAGAGTACGTATGTCGAAGTACGATTCGTACCAGGAGCCAGACTCCGTATGAATCGTACAGAAACCGTACAACTCGAATCCCCATACGAGAACTCCGTCGGAACCCGCTGTACGTGACATCTGTACGGCTCGCGGCTGGTTTATATGACCCAGCAAGTACGATACGTGTCGGGTACACACCGTACGACCCTTTTTTTACGGGAGCTGAAAACAGCTGTAAAACCAGAGTTTGCGCCAAAACAGGTACGGAACGGCCCCCACCGGGTACTGTGCGTACCCCCCATGATAGTAGGGGTACGCCCCATACACCCAGCGTACATGGGGTACGGTGCATACCCCCCATGATCACAGGGGTACGCACCATACCCCATGTACGCTGGGTGTATGGGGCGTATCCCTGTGATCATGGGGGGTACGCACCGTACGGTGTGTATGTGATTATGCGCTTTTCCGTACGAATCGCCCTTACCTGACATGGACAGTACGGATCGCGTCCTGATGCCCTGGTCCGGATCGTACTCATCGGGTCATACGGCGTGTGTACAAGTCGTACGGAGAGGGCTCCAGATACAATTCGTACGGGCGGACTTTTTACCGGATCGGAATTGACCCCATAATGTTCATAGCATTACAGTGTAACAATACAATAGTAATGTGCATTAACATCTTACACAGCAGTGTGTCCTATACAATCATGGCAAGAAAATCCGTACAATACTAAATAATAATACACATGTGGACCCTTCCCTACGAGGGGACCAGTGGGTAAACGCAGCAGTCCTGAAACTGAGGGGTAAAACACAGATCACAAATCCCATTACAGAGTTGCTGACCCAGAAGGATTAATTGGTTCCTTAGTGGGAGGGCCACTTCTACTTTGAGCTGCCAAAACATACATTTTAAGTGGTTGCCAAATATCCACAGGCTGAGAAGCCGGCGGCTGCAACTGTGCATTAGCGTCGCTGGCGTTATTGCAAAATATCATACTATTTAGCCATGCAGCAAGGGTGGGGGGGCGCACGTCTGCCCTGTTAATAGCTATTTCACGCTTTGCGAGAAGCAGCGCTATTGCAACAAATCTGCATTTAGATTTAGGGAGGTCATGAGCGTATCCTAATAATGCTAACAATGGTGCCATCTCAACATCCACCATCCGGAACAGTTCCCTAAAAATCAACCTCCAATAGTCCTCGAGGCTAGGGCAGGTCCATGTCACTTGCGCAACATTGGCCTCCAGGGAGCGGCACCGTGGGCATGCATGCAGACAAGAAGGGTCCATGCGATGCTGTTTTCTAGTAGTCATTTATGCCCTCCATAAAAATTGAAGATGCTGCAGTTTAAGCCTGTAGTTAGGAGACACGCGGCGTATTTGAATACAAGACCACTTCTACTGCACGTCTGTCAAGGGGTACCCAAGGACTCGCCCCCACGCTGCCCGCACACTCACATCATGGCCTGGGAGCATTGCCACAGCCGCTTAATACATCCGGTCCACCAAGTGACTCCCATCACCGCCTTTAATAACCCCAGTCAAAATGGTAAAGTCTGGGGGCTCCAATGGATAACTGTCCATACAAGCACACAACGTCCTCTGCACTACAGTAATACAAAATGGTCCATCAGAGTGGCCGAGCGGGGACGGAGGTCCCCAGTATGGGATAATATGTGCCCTCCTGGGAACAAGTCTCCAAATGTAACCATCTGGAACTTGACCAGTGTACGTTTCACCAGTGCCTCCTGTAAAATGGGTATCCAACTATTTCCTGCCAGTGGCAGTGCAGAGGAGTACAGTATGCGAGCCCCAGTCATGAGCTGCAATCTGTGCCATGCCCAGCTGGTGGTGGACACCGTCTGGATATCTTGCGGGTCCCTAGGGAACCCCCCAAGGCAACAGGGAGTTAAGCACTGCTGGAAGGACCAAATCAGCCTCAGCCCGATAATACGGGATCCGAATATCCCTGTAATAGCAGTGATGGGCCAAGCTCGCCTGTGCCACCAGATAAATAGGGGAATATTAGAGTTTCCCAGCCAATATGGGCCGACTCACCACCCCAAACCAATCAGAGCAACAACGTACGTATTTTGGCAAAAAAAACTAATATATTACGGGATGGGGATATTCAAAAACAGGTACAGAAATTGTGGCAGTACCACCATTTTAATTATGGATATCCTGCCGGCCATTGATAGTGGGAGTTTCAGCTAACGTTCAATGTTAAGTTCCAATTTCTCAACTGCTGGGCCTTAATTCAGCTGCAAGATACAGTCCTTTTCTCTAAGGATGTGGACTCCAAGATATTTCACTGAGTCGTCACACCAGGTCCTGGCTTTCCCCTGACTTTCCCCTGGAAAGTCCACAGTTCTGGCGCAGGCTGCCTCCATCAATAGGAGCACCTCCGATTTTTACCAATTGATTTGGAGGCCCGACTTAGTGCCATACCTCATCACCTCTCGGAGCAACAGTAATAAGTTGTCATCCGGGGGCCATACATAAAGGATAATATCATCTGCGTAGAACATGAGGAGCAAGGGCCCGGAGTTAAACTGCAGTCCCCTATGACTGTGCCTTTCCAAGAACTGACGCACCAATGGTTCCAAGGCCAAGACAAACAGAAGAGGGTATCACTGCCGCGTTCCCCGTGTAAGTGGAAATGCCTTGGTCAGCGTACCATTCAATTGGATACAAGCCATAGGCAATAGATACAACAGCCGAACCACCACCATAAATTGCTCCGGCATTCCCAGCCTTGTCATGGTGGTGAACAAGAAGGGCCACTCTAGGGAATCAAATGCTTTCTCAGCATCCAGTAGAACAGTGGCGGCAGCAACTGCCGGCACGATCCTATTCAGTGTGGCAAACAGTGTACGAGTATTAAGGGCGGTGGTTTTCTGGGGATAAAGCCCAATTACGCTGGGGAGATCAGTTTCTTTACAATCAAAGCAAGCCTCGTCGCTACTACTTTCGCCAGAATTTTAAAATCAAAATTCAGGAGTGAAAGGGGTAGATGTGAGCACAATTTAACACATCCTTCCCAGGTTTAGGCAGCTGGATTGTAACAGCTTCCCTCAATGTGGGTGGAAGCTCTCCAAGGTCGATGGCCTCCTGATACATATCAATAAGATAGGGCACGAGCAGGCTCCTATACTTTTTATAAAAACATCCTGTGAAGCCGTCTAGCCCTGGCGTCTTAGACCCATCCAACGCATTGATAGCGTCAGTGATCTCATCCTCCGTGAATGGTTCTGCCAGGAATTCTTGTTGGGCTTTATCCGTCCAAACAAGTGACACCTCATTGAGGTAGTCATTATAGGCAGAAGGGTGGTCAGTAGTTTTTGAAGTGTAGAGGTTAATATAATACTTGAGCACCACTCTCAATACCCCCATGTTGCCTGTGATCCGCAAGTCACCATCCCGCTAAGTTTCGCTATGTAAGTGGGACTGCAAGTCTGCTGCATCAACCTGGCTAAAGTCCTACCTGGCCGTTCGCCCTCCCCATACCGTCGAGCAACTGTATTGTATTGTATTGTATTGTAAGGGGAATTTATAAAGCGCGCTGACACCATGGGTTTCCTGGCGCTGGCAGACAACTGGGGGACTGAGTGAGTAAGAGGTGCAGATGAGAGGATCTCAGGTTCCGAGAGGGGCTGGAGGTCCTGATGAGAGATTTCAAAAAAACAGGACAGGAACCAGATAAGGATTTAAAGGTGAGGCAGCCGATCTTAAAGGCTGCCCTCGAGATGACGGGAGCCAGTGCAGTTTTAGAAGGAGGGGTTTGGCGGATTGCCATTTCGGAATCCCAAAGGCCAATCTCGCCGCTTGGTTCTGAACGAATTGTAGTCTGCAGAGAGATGTTTTGGGCAGACCATGATAGATAGCATTCGAAAAATCTAAGCGGGAGAGGACAAGGGCCATGATTACTTGCAGGAGAGCTTCAGGAGTGAGGAGATAAGCCACCTTCCTGATCCTGCGCAGCTGGAACATGCAGGAGGAGACAACTGTCCCCACCTGGGGCCCGAGGGAGAGACCGGAGTCAATAGTGATCCCTAGGCTTTTTACCGAGGCCACAGGGGTGGGGGGAAGGCCAAGTTCTGCCGGCCAAAAATGCGGACCCCAGTGGGTAGAGCTCTTGCCAGGGAAAAGAAACTCCGTCTTTCCGGGATTCAGCTTAAGCTGATTTTGGCACATCCACGATAGGATGTGGGACATAGCTGCCTGAAAGTTGGGAATAGCAGAGGGGGAATCAAGAGGGAAGATGAGTTGCAGGTCGTCCGCGTAGTTGAAAACGGTGACGTCCCACTGCCTCAAGGAAAAGAGAAGGGGTCGAAGATAAAGATTGAAAAGAAGGGGGGACAGAGAGGAGCCCTGAGGGACCCCGCAGGGCAAGTGCTCCCGAGGAGCTCTAAAAGTGCCCAGGCTAAGGGTCTGAGACCTCCCGGTCAGGAAGGATTTGACCCATGCCAACGCCAGGCCCTGGATGCCAGCTTGCTCGACACGGTGGAGAAGGATGTTGTGGTCCACCGTGTCGAAGGCAGCCGACAGATCTAATAAAACCAGGGCCTGGGGGGTACCCTTGTCAGCACCGTCTCTCAGGGCATCCAGCACAGCCAAGATGACAGTCTCCGTAGAGTGGCCGGGTCTGAAGCCGGCCTGGTTAGTTTCAAGAAAGGTGGAGTTTTCAATAAACTGTGAGAGGCAGGTGGTGACATGGGCTTCCAAAATTTTGGAGAAAAAAGGCAGGAGAGAGATGGGGTGGTAATTCGCCGGGACGGCGGGATCAGCCCCAGGTTTCTTCAATAGAGGCACCAACACGGCCTCCTTGAAGGAGCGGGGTACCGTACCGGACGACAGAGAAGAATTCAGCAGGGGAAGGATACAATCAGGTAAAGAGTGGCAGATATTTCGTAATATGGTGGGGGGACAACAGTCGTCTGGGGATCCAGATTTAACGCAGGTGGCCAGTGTGGCCAAAGCGGTAGGGTCTAAGGGAGGGAAAAGTGTAAAAGAAAGAGCATTATGGGGGGGAGAAGCGGGGCCGGCGCCAGGCGGGATAGTCGGAATGGTATCTTTGATCGAGGCAATTTTTTGGACAAAGAAAGTGCTCAGCGCGTTACATGATTCTTGTGTGGGGGCCTGAGTCGGAAGTGTCCTAGGATCGGAGGTAAATTCGTTGAGGATTTTAAAAATCTCCTTAGACTTGCAGGGGGCAAATAAAATTTTGTCTGAGGCATAAGCTTTTTTGGCGGCGGAAATGGCTGTTTTATACTCGTTCCGCGCAGCCACATATGCACTTCTGCTAGGTAAGCAGTAGTCTCTCCTCCACCTGCGCTCGAGTCGGCGGAGTTCTAACTGCAAAGTCTTAAGGTGAGGGGTAAACCATTTATGGGAATGATAGTGTCGGGATCGGGGACACTTGGTTAAAGGTGCGAAAGTATCGCTGGCTATAGTGAGCCAGTCAGAAACTTGCCCCTGAAGCTCGTCAGTGCTTGAGTCTGTGGGGAACAAGGGACGGGTGAGAGAGAGATGAGATAAGAGTTTGGAGGAGTCGGCGGCTCTCCACTTGCGTGCGGTACCGCCCTCCTGCAGTGGGGTCCTGATCTGGCCAACGGCCTAAAAGGTGGTGTCAATTAAGAAGTGATCGGACCACACACAAGGTGTTATGAATGGGCAGGAGGACTTGACCCCGTGAACCCAGATGTGGTCAAGGATATGGCCACCGCTATGAGTGGCAGACCTGACTAGTTGTGTAAAATCCAAGCTCGAGAGGGCCTCGAACAGTTCGGTGGCATGGGGGCCGGCATCCTCATTCTGGAACCAGTAATTGAAATCCCCGACAATGATAGTACGGGGGGAAGAGGTGGCAAGATTGGTTAACTGTTCAATAAAGGAGGAGGGGAAGGAAGGCATGGGGTGGGGGGGACGGTAAAGTACCATAAGGGTGACAGCGCCTACCTCAGTCCCAAGACGGAGGACCAGGTTATCCACATCGGGGAGGGCCATATTGGCAGAGGCAATGATCTTAAGATTCTTCCGTATTACCGCTGCCACCCCTCCACCGGAGCGGCCTCCAGGTCGGTTGGTATTCAGCAGAAAGTAGTCAGGAGGTAGTGCAGCAAGGATGTCGGGGAGGGAGTCGTCAGTGAGCCAGGTCTCAGATAGTAAAAGGACATCTGGCTTCTCGGTCATAAGAAGATGGAAAATATCGGCTTGATGCCTGACCATGGAGCGAGTGTTGAGGTATAATACCCGGAGCTGCGACTCGGCAGGGACAGGAAGGGTGGAAGATGACGACGGCCCCAGCAAAGGGGAAGAGTGACCTGGGATCCCCAATAAGGAGATCCTGGTCCAGGTCTCGGGAGGTAGAGGGCAAGCAATGGTTTGTAGACTCATTAGAGTGGAGCGGGAATAAGAGATGGCAGAGGCAGCTTCCCTGGCCCCTGGGCCCGTCCGGCCGCGGACGGGCGCAGACGGGCTTAACTCTGGCGCAACTCCGGCGCGCCTCCATCGCGCCCGCTGCGCTCGTCCGCTGCGCTGACGCATGGGGGACGTTTAAATAGGCTGATGACGAGGGTGGGCGGAGTCAGCAGGGCGGGTTGGGAAGGGTTTTTTAAAAAGAGATAGGTGTCCACCGCTCGTAGTCAGCGGGGCTGAGAAGGAGCAGGGCTGCTTGCAGTCAGCAGAGGAAGCAGGTAAGTTTTAAAATAAATGTCAAGTGCCCCCCACGAGCAAGCCCTCTGCCACAGGGCTGCTCGAGTAAACTCGGCAAAAAAAGGAGCGGGGCCTAAATAGGCTGATGACGAGGGTGGGCGGAGCCAGCAGGGCGGGTTGGGTAGGGTTTTTTAAAAAGAGATAGGCATCCACCGCTCGTAGTCAGCGGGGCTGAGAAGGAGCAGGGCTGCTTGCAGTCAGCAGAGGAAGCAGGTAAGTTTTAAAATAAATGTCAAGTGCCCCCCACGAGCAAGCCCTCTGCCACAGGGCTGCTCGAATACACTCGGCAAAAAAAGGGGCGGAGCCTAAATAGGCTGATGACGAGGGTGGGCGGAGCCAGCAGGGCGGGTTAAGAAGGGTTTTTTTAAAAACAAATAGGCGTCCACCACTCGTAGTCAGCGGGGCTGAGAAGGAGCAGGGCTGCTTGCAGTCAGCAGAGGAAGCAGGTAAGTTTTGAAATAAATGTCAAGTGCCCCCCACGAGCAAGCCCTCTGCCACAGGGCTGCTCGAGTACACTCTGCAAAAAAGGGGCGGAGCCTAAATAGGCTGATGACGAGGGTGGGCGGAGCCAGCAGGGCGGGTTGGGAAGGGTTTTTTAAAAAGAGATAGGCGTCCACCGCTCGTAGTCAGCGGGGCTGAGAAGGAGCAGGGCTGCTTGCAGTCAGCAGAGGAAGCAGGTAAGTTTTAAAATAAATGTCAAGTGCCCCCCACGAGCAAGCCCTCTGCCACAGGGCTGCTCGAGTACACTCGGCAAAAAAAAGGGGCGGAGCCTAAATAGGCTGATGACGAGGGTGGGCGGAGTCAGCAGGGCGGGTTGGGAAGGGTTTTTTAAAAAGAGATAGGCGTCCACCGCTCATAGTCAGCGGGGCTGAGAAGGAGCAGGGCTGCTTGCAGTCAGCAGAGGAAGCAGGTAAGTTTTAAAATAAATGTCAAGTGCCCCCCACAAAAAAGCCCTCTGCCACAGGGCTGCTCGAGTACACTAAGTATTTACTAAGCATGGGCTGAAAATTCGTTCCGCTCGCGGAATTTGCGGATTTTCCACGATTTGCGAATCTCGCGAAATCGCAGTAAAATCCGCAAATCAGCAGGGACGAATTTTCAGCCAAGCACTTACAGAGTTACTGCAGCAGGTGCAAAAGTTGAAGCTAATTTTTTGTAACCTTTTACAAAAGGGTTAAAAAGAAATTAACTTCAACTTGGGCACCTGCTGCTGTAAGCCCGTAAGTGCTTCCTGGCGCCTCATTGCCTACTTGCAACTATTCTCTGACCCTGCTCTGACCCTTGAAGCAGGGTCAGAGAATAGTTACAAGTAGGCAATGAGGCGCCTGTCACGAAAATTAAACCTCAACAGGAAGCACTGACAGATATAAAAACAAGCATTTGCAATGCAATAGGTCTCGCATTAGGAAAGTTTGAGCTATTGGTCTTGTAAATGACCATTTTTTTTATTTATGTGTTGGTTTTGAAAATAGCTAAATTAATAGCTTTGTCATTTACAATGCCAATAGTTATAACTTTCACAAATGTGACACCTATAGCATTTGTAATGCAACATGTTTTGTATTTACGTGACTTAGCTGTATTGATATTACAAATTACAATGGCTTTTAATTTTTTTAAATAATTAATACTTAAATAAAAGTGATTTTAATTTATAATGGCAATAGCTTAAACTTTTGTAAATAACCTTTGTGAAGATTATGTTCAGTGTATTTTATTGTGACCAAAATCCAAGAACAGAAGTGAAATATTAACATCTTTTTGTGACATTTGTAATAAAGTTTGAAACATTGAGAGAACATATTTGAACCAGTTGTTGTTGAATGGTTGCGCAGATTGATGCTGGGGTGGCGCTGAGTGGTGCTGTGGTGGTGCTGAGTGGTGCTGTGGTGATGCTGAGTGGTGCTGTGGTGGTGCTGAGTGATACTGGGATGGTGCTGAGTGATGCTGGGGTGGTGCTGAGTGGTGCTGTGGTGGTGCTGAGTGAGGCTGTGGTGGTGCTGAGTGATGCTGTGGTGGTGCCGAGTGGTGCTGTGGTGGTGCTGAGTGATAATGTGGTGGTGCTGAGTGATGCTGTGGTGGTGCTGAGTGATGCTGTGGTGGCGCTGAGTGGTGCTGTGGTGGTGCTGATTGGTGCTGTGGTGGTGCTGAGTGATGCTGTGGTGGTGCTGAGTGATGCTGTGGTGGTGCTGAGTGGTGCTGTGGTGGTGCTGAGTGATAATGTGGTGGCGCTAAGTGATGCTGTGGTGGCGCTGAGTGATGCTGTGGTGACGCTGAGTGGTGCTGTGGTGGTGCTGAGTGGTGCTCTGGTGGTGCTGAGTGATGCTGTGGTGTTGCTGAGTGGTGCTGTGGTGGTGTTTAGTGATGCTGTGGTGGTGCTGAGTGATGCCGTGGTGGTGCTGAGTGGTGCTGTGGTGGTGCTGAGTGATAATGTGGTGCTGCTGAGTGATAATGTGGTGGTGCTGAGTGATGCTGTGGTGGTGCTGAGTGATGCTGTGGTGGCACTGAGTGGTGCTGTGGTGGTGCTGAGTGGTGCTGTGGTGGTGCTGCGTGATGCTGTGGTGGTGCTGAGTGAAGCTGTGGTGGTGCTGAGTGGTGCTGTGGTGGCGCTGAGTGATAATGTGGTGGTGCTGAGGGATGCTGGGGTAGCGTTGAGTGATGATGTGGTGATGCAGAGGGCAGAAAGGCACAAAAAGCAGTCTAACAAAGGGCAGAAGGGCAGAAAAACAAGGTAAAAACGAGTCTAACAGAGGGCAGAAGGGCACAAAAAAACGAGTCTAACGGGGCAGAAAGGCACAAAAACGAGTCTAACAGAGGGCAGAAGGGCACAACAAACAAGTCTAACAGAGGGTAGAAGGGCACAAAAACAAGGGAATAACAGAGGGCAGAAGGGCACAAAAAACGAGTCTAACAGAGGGCAGAAGGGCAGAAAAAGAAGGGAAAATGAGTCTAACAGAGGGCAGAAGGGCACAAAAAACGAGTCTAACAGGGGGCAGAAGGGCAGAAAAACAAGGGGAAAACGAGTCTAACAGAGGGCAGAAGGGCAGAAAAACAAGGGAAAAACGAGTCTAACAGAGGGCAGAAGGGCACAAAAAACGAGTCTAACAGGGGGCAGAATGAATCCCGCCCTGCGTGTTTGTCCACGAAGATGCCACCTTTTTGTGCAATACCTCTGCTCAACTGGAGTACTTTCTACTATCTAATCAGTAAGTGCTCCCTTGTTGGCTAAATGTATTGGGGCAGATTTACAATAACTGGCGCAGGTATTGTGCGCCGCAGATCCGCCACCCATGGTGCGCCGCATTTACAAAAACGATTCAGAAAAGGGGGTGGTGATGAACAGAGTGTCTGAATTAAGCAGACCACTCTTACCCAGTCCAAAGATCAGGGCTTGATCCATCACCGTTATTTAGCTCACTGCCCCATCCCAGCTCAGAACCTGGCTATATGCAAATTAGTCTGTCCCTGGCCCAGTGCATCATGGGAACAGGGCAGACCAAACTACCAAGCCAATTCTTCACCAGAAAGGAGACAAGCTTCCGGGGACCGGTTTCTGCCATTTCAGGCGTCTTCGGCCCGGCTTGCTTGAATCCTGATGGAGCAGTGAGCAAGGGACTCATGTCTGAGTATACCCTGCCACACCTATAGTGGCCAAAAACGATTCAGAAAAGGGGGTGGTGATGAACAGAGTGTCTGAATTAAGCAGACCACTCTTACCCAGTCCAAAGATCAGGGCTTGATCCATCACCGTTATTTAGCTCACTGCCCCATCCCAGCTCAGAACCTGGCTATATGCAAATTAGTCTGTCCCTGGCCCAGTGCATCATGGGAACAGGGCAGACCAAACTACCAAGCCAATTCTTCACCAGAAAGGAGACAAGCTTCCGGGGACCGGTTTCTGCCATTTCAGGCGTCTTCGGCCCGGCTTGCTTGAATCCTGATGGAGCAGTGAGCAAGGGACTCATGTCTGAGTATACCCTGCCACACCTATAGTGGCCAAAAACGATTCAGAAAAGGGGGTGGTGATGAACAGAGTGTCTGAATTAAGCAGACCACTCTTACCCAGTCCAAAGATCAGGGCTTGATCCATCACCGTTATTTAGCTCACTGCCCCATCCCAGCTCAGAACCTGGCTATATGCAAATTAGTCTGTCCCTGGCCCAGTGCATCATGGGAACAGGGCAGACCAAACTACCAAGCCAATTCTTCACCAGAAAGGAGACAAGCTTCCGGGGACCGGTTTCTGCCATTTCAGGCGTCTTCGGCCCGGCTTGCTTGAATCCTGATGGAGCAGTGAGCAAGGGACTCATGTCTGAGTATACCCTGCCACACCTATAGTGGCCAAAAACGATTCAGAAAAGGGGGTGGTGATGAACAGAGTGTCTGAATTAAGCAGACCACTCTTACCCAGTCCAAAGATCAGGGCTTGATCCATCACCGTTATTTAGCTCACTGCCCCATCCCAGCTCAGAACCTGGCTATATGCAAATTAGTCTGTCCCTGGCCCAGTGCATCATGGGAACAGGGCAGACCAAACTACCAAGCCAATTCTTCACCAGAAAGGAGACAAGCTTCCGGGGACCGGTTTCTGCCATTTCAGGCGTCTTCGGCCCGGCTTGCTTGAATCCTGATGGAGGGTATACTCAGATGTGAGTCCCTTGCTCATTGCACCATCAGGATTCAAGCAAGCCGGGCCGACGACGCCTGAAATGGCAGAAACCGGTCCCCGGAAGCTTGTTTCCTTCCCAGTATAAGAATTGGCTTGGTAGTTTGGTTTGCCCTGTTCCCATCATGCACTGGGACAGGAACAGACTAATTTGCATATAGCCAAGTTCTGAGCTGGGATGGTGCAGTGAGCTAAAAAATGGTGATGGATCAAGCCCTGATCTTTGGACTGGGTAAGAGTGGTCTGCTTACTTCAGGCACTCTGTTCATCACCACCCCCTTTTCTGAATCATTTTGTCCACCATAAGCGTGGAAGGGTATACTCAGATGTGAGTCCCTTGCTCATTGCACCATCAGGATTCAAGCAAGCCGGGCCGACGACGCCTGAAATGGCAGAAACCGGTCCCCGGAAGCTTGTTTCCTTCCCAGTATAAGAATTGGCTTGGTAGTTTGGTTTGCCCTGTTCCCATCATGCACTGGGACAGGAACAGACTAATTTGCATATAGCCAAGTTCTGAGCTGGGATGGTGCAGTGAGCTAAAAAATGGTGATGGATCAAGCCCTGATCTTTGGACTGGGTAAGAGTGGTCTGCTTACTTCAGGCACTCTGTTCATCACCACCCCCTTTTCTGAATCATTTTGTCCACCATAAGCGTGGAAGGGTATACTCAGATGTGAGTCCCTTGCTCATTGCACCATCAGGATTCAAGCAAGCCGGGCCGACGACGCCTGAAATGGCAGAAACCGGTCCCCGGAAGCTTGTTTCCTTCCCAGTATAAGAATTGGCTTGGTAGTTTGGTTTGCCCTGTTCCCATCATGCACTGGGACAGGAACAGACTAATTTGCATATAGCCAAGTTCTGAGCTGGGATGGTGCAGTGAGCTAAAAAATGGTGATGGATCAAGCCCTGATCTTTGGACTGGGTAAGAGTGGTCTGCTTACTTCAGGCACTCTGTTCATCACCACCCCCTTTTCTGAATCATTTTGTCCACCATAAGCGTGGAAGGGTATACTCAGATGTGAGTCCCTTGCTCATTGCACCATCAGGATTCAAGCAAGCCGGGCCGACGACGCCTGAAATGGCAGAAACCGGTCCCCGGAAGCTTGTTTCCTTCCCAGTATAAGAATTGGCTTGGTAGTTTGGTTTGCCCTGTTCCCATCATGCACTGGGACAGGAACAGACTAATTTGCATATAGCCAAGTTCTGAGCTGGGATGGTGCAGTGAGCTAAAAAATGGTGATGGATCAAGCCCTGATCTTTGGACTGGGTGAGAGTGGTCTGCTTACTTCAGGCACTCTGTTCATCACCACCCCCTTTTCTGAAGCATTTACAAAAACGGCACAGATGCGTCACACATCTGTGCCGTAAAAGCAGCGCATTGCTGGAGCTGCGTCGCGCTTGCGACGCAGGTCCAGCAATGATCTGGGGGACCCTATCTCCCCAATGCTGCATCAAGCCTTGCGCCTGCTCCAAGCAGGCTCAGGGTTTTGACGCAGCATTGGCCTAAAAGTGACTGAGTGAAATCTTGTAGATTTCACTCAGCCACTTTGTGCAGGACCGCCCTCCCCTGCACCGGAACGCCTCCTGATGGCGCAGGGCTTTATAACGTGACGCATCTCTCAGATGCGTCACGTTGTTAATACCCAGCACCTTGGCACATCTTTTGTGGTGCCGCTGCGTCACAAAAGGTCTCGGTAGAGGGTGGCAGTGGTGAACCAGAGGGTCGCAGTGATGAACCAGAGGGTGACAGTGATGAACCAGAGGGTGGCAGGGGTGAACCAGAGGGTGACAGTGCTGAACGAGAGGGTGGCAGTGATGAACCAGAGGGTGGCAGGGGTGAACCTGAGGGTGGCAGGGGTGAACCAGAGGGTGGCAGTGATGAACCAGATGGTGGCAGGGGTGAACCAGAGGGTGCTGTGATGAACCAGAGGGTGGCACTGGTGAACCAGAGGGTGGCAGTGCTGGACCAGAGGGTGACAGTGGTTAACCAGAGGGTGGCAGTTGTGAACCAGAGGTGCTGTGATGAACCAGAGGGGGGCAGTCATGAACCAGAGGTGGTAGTGGTGAACCAGAGGGTGACATTGCTGATCCAGAGGGTGGCAGGGGTGAACCAGAGAGTGGCAGCAGTGCTGAACCAGAGGGTGGCAGGGGTGAACCAGAGGGTAGCAGTGGTGAACCAGAGGGTGGCAGTGGTGAACCAGAGGGTGGCAGTGATGAACCAGAGGGTGGCAGTGGTGAACCAGAGGATGCTGTGCCCATACACGACCGCATGTGTAACTTCGCCATGCAAGCGGCCCGCGAAATGCAAAAAGCCCCGCGAACACGCAAAAAACGACGCGAACATGCAAAAACCCCGCAAACACGCAAAAACCCAAAAAACCGCAAATTCGCACAAATTCGCAGATTTTGCGGATTGCGAATTCGATTTTGCGCAAATTCGCGGAACGCGAACTCGCAAATTTCACCCATACTTAGTATTTACCAAAGAAATGTGCTTCACGATCTGCTGCCTTGCGGAACTTAACAAAAGTGCTGCACATGCGTGTAGGTTGGGGGATCCATTGTAACTGCTGCACTGTCAGCTCCTTAAGCTATGCCTCTATATTTTCTAGTATGCACCACAGATCTCTGAGTACCCCGGCGTTCTTAGAGATACATACGCCCTTGCAGAAGCCTTAAAGGCCTCCCACAGGGTAGCCTTAGACTCCACTGACCCAATGTTAATTCTGAAATACTATCGCTTCCCCAAGTTCCGTCGCAAAAACAGGGTCTCTCAAAGGCCATGTCCAAGAAGTGCCATGGTCGCTCCACCCCCCCCCCCTGCCCTGTGGACGAGCAGCATCACCATAACTGGGGAATGGTCCTATAGTGTGCGTGGGATAATGTGTAACCTCATTGACCCACAAAGCAACCCCGGCTGACAAGCACCAGTAATCCAACCGCGTCCAGGTATTATGGGGCACAGAATAGTGATTATACCCACTCTATCATCGCAGTGGTACCTCCATCCACCCACCAACCTAAACCTCTCAATGGTGTCCAGCACTATACGGCGTGCCTTTGGCTTCGTAGCTATCGCATGTGCCGTGCTATCACTTCCCGGGTCAAGCAACAAATGAAGGTCACGCCCCATATACACACAATCTGCCCCCATATGCGCTATATGTTCTTGGACCCCCTTGAAAAACTCGAGGTTATTAACATTCGGGGCATAGATGTTAACAAAAAGTACTGAATGATGAAACATGGTGCCCTTACCACTTGTGTATCAACAACGCCACCCCTCTAGCATAAGTGAAATAACCTGCAAAGTATTGGTGAGGCCCCCATCCCGCCGCCAATGGCATCTTAACATGTGGTGCAAGATGAATCTCCTGGAAAAATGCGATGTCCATATGAAATCTTTGCATGTAATTAGTTACCTGCTTGCACTTACGGGCATTATTTACTGCCCTAACATTCCAGGTCATTAGCACCACACTGGCCTCTGCAACAACTTTATTAGCCATTGTCTAATTGTCTGTATTTCCGTCACACTAATATCAGAAGTGTTTAAACGATGCTGCATCTGCAATGCCTGTTAAGAGCATGCTACATACATTGACCAATAAGTAAAAAAACTCCCACCACCCATCCCCCTCACCCAACTTAGGGGTAAAGTCCCCATCCCGTAACACCATGCTAATGGGGTCGTACAAACAAAAACAGCTCACACTGCAATAAACACTGTTCAATACGTGCGCCACTGCACCCTGCCACTACCCCTATTATTGGCACAAAATGCCTGCATAATGGCAGATAGTATGTCAATGGCGGCACACTTACGTGCACACAGGTACTAATCTAAAGGGGTGCAATACAAATAGTGGGAAGATAATATCATACTACTGTGGTGCTATAGTACATTCAATGCAATCATTTTAAATTTTGACATAGACACTAGTCCACCACGAGGCAACTCTAATAGGGGAAGCAAAACATAACATTTGCTTAAGACTGATAAGTTATCACATCCTGATCAGCTAGCTGAAAACAAGTCCGCACAGGCACTGGAGTCTGGTATGTCCTGTGTGTGCTGCGGAGAGGTCACATCCTTCGTCTTCCCTGAGTTGGAGTACTTCCGGCAGAACTCCTGCACATTATGGGGAGAGTCAAACACCCGAGATTGACCCTCAACATGTACTATTAGCCTTGCTGGATATAGCATCCCGTAGCGAAGTCCCATCTTCCGTAGGGCTGCCTTCACGCCATTGTTTTTCTTACAGCATCTTGGACCATTGCAGTAAAGTCCAGGTATAAGGATATGCTTAAACCCTGCCATTCTTGCTGGCCCTTTTCACGGGCCAAACGAAGCGCAGTATCCCTCTCCCTAAAATTAGGGAGCCAGGCTAGGATAGGTCTCGGCAGACACCCTGGGTTAGGTCGTGGCCCCATGATACGATGAGCCCGCTCAACCACAAAGGTCGTGGTAAAGGACTCGCCTCCAAGCATATCTGTTAAAAGGGTTTCCACAAAGTGATCCAGTCTCCCCGTGTTAGTGGATTCCGGCACTCCCATTATACGGATGTTGTTCCTCTGCCCGTGGGCTTCCAAGTCCTCATCCTTTATGGCCACGGCTTTGAGAAGCTTCTCCAGTCTCTAATACTTCTTAGTCATCTAGACCACGCTATCCTCCAAATCTGAAATTCAACCCTCTGTCATCGTCAAACAACACTTCTGCACATCCAGCCTAGCCCCCATAGAATCCAGCCTCTTATCAAGGGCATCGAATCTGGTATCCAGGGTCCTAAACCCAGCCCTTAATTCGACCAGTATGTAGTCTCTCCCCACCGGGTCTGCCGTGAGCAACTTGCTGTCCTCTGCCAGTGCAGGCTGCAATGCAGAAGTGTCCGGGACAGGCAGTTTGAAAGGCAGGGTACTCTCCTTGGGGTCTTTACATCCCCTTTCCCTCACCATTGATGTGCCTAAGGTCCGCCGCAGCAATGCCCCTCACAACTTGTACTCAATATTCCAATGGAATGGTGGCCAACCAGAGGGAGTCCGGTCACACCTCCGCTCAGTGCCACGCAAGCCTGCGGGACGTATATTTCACCTGGGACCACCAGGGTTTATTGTGTCACAGTCCTACTCCAGTGAGCTACAAGGTCTTACATGCACACAGCAGCCATTTCACAAGTATGAAAAGGGGGAGGCCAGAACCAGCTCCATAGTGCACAGTGGCCAATAAGCATCAAAAGGGCTCAATTGCCCAGGGGTGCAACCTCAATGCAGGCCCCACTGCCTCTGAAGCTGCACGGCCGATCCTCCCCACAGCAACACCTCCGCACACAGGCCCATCGCGGGGCTGGGCAGCCCCCGCCACATTGCCGACTTGTCTCACTGGGGAGGTTGCTAAGGTTAGAATGTTCCCGGGCTTAGCATATCCACTGCGAGCCAGGAACCAGCCTGTAGAGTGGAGTAGAGTGGAGTGTCATAGAGTGGGGTAAAGTGGAGTAGAGTGGTTTAATATGTTATAGAGTAGAGCGGAGCAAATTGTGGTGTAGTGTCATAGAGGGAGTTGTGTAGAGTATTGTAGAGTGGAATAGAGTGTGGTAGAGTGACATAGAATGGACAACTGTGTTGTATAGTGACAAGGACTGGAATAGAGTGTTAAACACAGTGCCGTAGTATAGAGTGGAGTAGAGTTTGGTGGAGTGGAGGGGGTGGAGTGTTGAAAAGTGGAGTAGAGGGGTGTTGAGTGAAGTAGACTAGACTGGCATAGAATGCACTGTTGTTCAGTGTTGTGTCATAGAGTGTCGTATCATAGAGTATCATGGTGTAAAGTCTCTTGGCAAAGACTTTTTGTGTAGAGTGTTGTGGCATAAGGTTGAGTGGTGTAGAGTGCAATAGTGTGCAGTGGAGTACATAGCAAGGGGAGGGACTAACCGCTCCATCAACACCCCTCCTCAGGGTAACAATCATACATTTAAGGGTGTGCAGAGACACTAGCCTCTCCACTGAGTCCTCTTTCTTAGATGACAGATGTGCATAGTAGGATGTGGGGAAGGATTGGCCTCTATGCTGAGACTTCTCTCATGGATGACAGAAGTGCGCAGTAGGGTTTGGGGAGGGGCTGGCCTCTCTGCTGACATGTGTAGTAAGGAAGTGACCTTTCACATGAGACCTCTCTCTTGGATGAAGGATGTGGGCAGTATGGTGTAGAGAGATACTGACCTCTCCACTGGGATGTTTCACTTGGATGACAGATGTTCGTAGTAGGGTGTGGAGAGAGAGACAAGCCTCTCCATTGAGATATTTCTCTGGGATGGCAGGTGTGCATACTAAGGAGTTGAGAGAGAAAGCCTCTCTGCTGAGACCTCTTTATGATGGGTGTGAGTTGTAGGGTGTGTGGAGTTGTGGCTTCTCTGCTGACAGCTTTCCCCAGGGCATAGGTTGTATGTAGTCAGGTGTGGGGAGGGACTAATTTCTTCACTATCATCCCTCCACAGGGTGATACGCATGTGCAGTGGTGTATTGGGAGGAACTAGTCTCTCCGATGAGACCTTTCTCTTGGAGACAGGTGTGCATTGTAGGGTCTAGAGAGGTACTGACCTCTCCACTGAGATGTCTCTCTTGGTTTATAGCTGTGCATATCAAGCTGTGGAGAGAGACTGGCCTCTCCACTGAGACCTCCAGCTTGGATCCAGCGCAGTAGGGTGTGTGGAGTTGTTGCAAAGGATGCCTTTCTCCTTCCACCTTAAAAAGCTTTTTTAGTTAATTCTTACAACGCCTCAGATTTTTCACAGCAAACAATAATGGCGGCCATTTCTTTTTTAAACCTCCAACAGCCAGCCAGTCAGAGTGCTCGCTCCCACTGGACTCATGGGAGTCTCTCGTTCCAGTGCAAGTGAGAAGACTGATTGGGAAAATTTCAAATGTTACTTGTAAAAAGACAAATTCAATTTGGGCATTTACAAACATTTGTGTCAATACAAGTGATTTGAGCATCGTACGTTTTTTTGAAAAAGCACAAAAGAGAATGATTTTAGAAATGCACTTAAACATGTTAAGATTCAGTCACAGGCTGGGCATGTGATGAACTATAACCTGGCCTACTAGCTTTGTGGGGATAACACCTGTAGTTAAAACGTGCCATTAATAATCAGTCAGCAGAGGGCACAATATAATCCATTAAACACCGGTTAAGTTATCCTCTAATAGGGACCACTTTTGTTCCTATTCTTTCAGGAATTTAGTAAGATGGCTTTATGTCCTGATGAGACCCACTGATTATTACCCTGGGTCGAAATGTCACAATGCAAGGGTAGGTTTTTGTGATTCCACAACATGTACTTCCTTACTTGAAGCTAACCAGTGGCGAAAGTGGGCTGACCCATTGCCCCATGCCGGATGTTGTACTGAGTGGAAGACAACTTGTGAAAAAACCAATATCAGACCAGTGAATGAAGAGGGCTGCCTGAGTATGTTATACACATAAGTAAGTAAGTATACCAAGCTGCCAAGTATGCATGTTATACATATATATATATTTAGCAAATCAAAATTATTGGCAAATACCAGACCTAAAAATGGGGAAAAAGACAGACGACTTATGAACCGGGAGTCCTATCTTCCTATCCCCTCTTTCTACAACCTAGCCTGGCAAGTTTTCAGCCCCAAGCGTGTCCGAATTCCTTACTTGCGTTATTTCACATGGAATTTACAATCCCTTTTGCAGCACTTTAGTATTTACTCATAGGAAATCGGAATGCCCGTTTATGTTTTGGATGTGAGGACTCACAAAGTCACAGAACACTCTTCCATTTAAGACTTATGCAATGTTCTTGTGGAAGAGACAATTCCAACCGTGTGAGGTTAAAAAACAATTCCTCCCAACTTCCTCCCAACCTCTTTTAATTCCTTCTGATTTTACAGGTAGCATCCACAGCCTGACCAGTAAGGAAGAATAAAGACTCCTTGGCTATTTCTCTTCCGATTGTGGCGTTTACTACACTGCTTTTAAGACGAGGAGTTTTGAAACCACGCCCTTTTAGTTGGGTGGTCTGAGATAGACAGAAGGTGACTTACAACCGTCCTTAAAATGCCACACCATACCATTACATATTGCATCATCGCATGCACGGGACAACATATCAACTTGGAAACACTGAAACGGAGGGATACAGAAGTAACTCTATGCCAGGGTTTATAAAAAGAGGCGTGGTGGCCTGGATCTCCCCACAGTTGGAAAACCAAAGAGAATTCATGACGCAAAGGGTGCTGATTAGTTATACTGTTAGGAAATTAACATATATGGGATAAAGTGTCCCATAACGTATTGCTGGTCACAAGGCAGTTCCGTGACCACTTACAGGAACGAGGCTAAAGACCGAATTCCTTTGTAAGGTCAAGAAACTGAAAGGTGATTTGCAAAATCCGACACAGGCTACTGTTGTTCCATTTACTACATGGCCACACCATCACCCTTCCTGCAACCGCTTAAAACCTTGCTCTTTCATATAGTAGGGATACTATGGTTGCAGACATCAAGGATAAAAGAGGAATCTGGAATGTGAACTTAAGCACATCAAACAGAAATTAGTAATTTTGTTTTCAAACAATATCGCAATCATCTTAATGTGTCAGATTTAAAAATAACGCAGAAGCTCAGAATGTGTAGAACCATGCAGAGAGATTCTGGGCAGATTTACTTAGAATTTACGCAATGCATTGCAGCAAGGCAAGTTGATGTGATGCCTTGTGTTGCGTGAATGGGAAAGAGTTGAAAAGCACAGTATCTACTAAGATATGCCTTTCTTCATCTCTTTACCTGCACTGGTGCACTTGAGGTTGACTAGCGCCAACACAGGCACCCTTAAACGATGGTGCAAGGCTGCCTGCGTTATAGATTGTTTTGATGCAGGAAGGGATACCTTACTGCACAAAAACAATCAGGTTAGGCATATTCCTCTTTCTATGTGTGCTGCAGAACACAGCACATGTGGAAAGAGGAAAGAACAAGACAAAATAAAGATGTTTGTCCTCATTACACCTTACTTGGGAATGTGCCACATTTTGACAACTTCCAAGGTTTACTAGCTTTGGTTAAACAAAGAATGCAGCAACATTCATGGGTGGCTACATGGGAACGCCCATGCTCCACCCATGGAACCCCTACGTTGCATTGCTTTGTATTTACTAAGTCACGCGAAGTCACGCAAAGTGGCTTTACATGGCTTAGTAAATACCAAAAATGATTTTGCGTTGGGCTGCACAACAAAAGTGCCACAATCCCGATCTAAAGTCCTACTGAGTCTATCTTTTCTGTTATGACACATAGCATGCACAGAATATACTTCTGAACACTGCTCTATTTTGAAAATCCAAAAAAGGAAAACCCATTTATTGTCTTCCTTTTTAGGTCTTGGCTAGTCAGCGCATGTCTAGTCTAGTCTTCTATTCTTCTGTTCATCACCCAGGTGGTGCAAGACGCCGAGCATCCCGCCAATGCTGCTTTTTTCTGCAAGTCCGGTGTTATTTACTTTAGTGGTCTCCACTATGCCAATCTCAACACACTAGGCAATAGCCAATAACATAGCATCTTCTGCTTTCCTTGATCTTTCGTTCCTTAAACCTATTCCTACTCATACATTCTCTTCCTTGAGTTTGTCTCCTGGGCAATTTTCATTCTCTTCTATTCCTTCCTGTTCCCCCAGACCTTTTTGTCATGTTTTCTTTTCTTCATTTGCTTTATTCTTCGTATACCTATTTCTATTCTTGAAAATACATTACCAGCATCATTGGGTTCATCCAGGGATTTAAATGTTAAGGTACTGAGAAACTGTACTTCTTTATTTTCAGAACTTGCGTGCCAACACATCTCAACAGAGTTGCAATACTTTTATTTGGAGAGTGCCACCACTTTTCAGAAGGAAAGAAGTATTAGGGTACCTGCATTTTTTTCCATTTGAAGCACTGGGTTGAACTACCAACGTGTCCTCTTTCCAGTGCTTCCTCAACTCATCATTTGCGGGACAACCTGCCAACCATTGCACCAACGTGCTCTTGACATACCACATCCTCTATACCCACACTCGAAACGAGAGAATCTCACCACTCCTCATTCTCATCCCCTCTTTAACCCCAACCCGATGAATTCCCAAGATCCTTTACACAACGAGACTCACAAAGGCGGATCCTGTCTGCACTCCAAATTCCTGTGAACGCCTACCCTCCACTATGGCTCTTCCCTGGCTTCATTCTGTTTTTTCACCCCATCACTCTCTCCCACATTTTTTTAGTTTTTCTTCTGTCTTTCTCCTTTGTTCTCAAGTAGATAGACCCTTTGATGCTGCTGTGCATTGGCTGGTGATTTCGTTTCAGCAATAAAGGGATAACCCACCAGGCAGAGGGCAAAAAGACATTAATGTTGATAAAGCCAACAGCTCTTGAATTGTAGAGACCTATTGGTTGTGCCAATGCTTTTTTAAGCTGCAGCTTTAATTATGTTCTATGACCTGCCTTTCAAATTAGCACTGGACTTGGCTGCAGAAATAACGATGTCACAGCCCAGCTGTAATATTACATATGTGTAGGTATGTTCTTTTCTTACTGTAGGTCAGCATAGACTCTACAACTCAACGGTAATAATAAAGTGAGGGAGGGGATCTTAAACACCAATAATAGAGTTCCACATATTATATGGTGATATTCAGTAATCTGAACGTGTATCTCAGCACAATATATTGAAACCTTTGTTTGATTACTCTCTGATGTCGCATTCTTGGGAAACAGCCTTTACACCGCGGGCTAAGCCATGTGAGCTGTTTCCATTGAGGCTGAACACCCCTTTCTTAAACCACACATATGCCTTTAACACCTGTATGCGTGGTTGAGGCAGTCAGCGGTCTAGATGTGCAGATGGACAGGGAAAACAACAGGGAGATTCAGGAGTGGAAGAGCCGGGACACAGCTGGGTAATTGGGGCTAAGACTGGGCTGGAGGAGTAGGTTTTAGGGATGGGGGCCGGTTCTAGGGCTCAGGGCGGGGAGGCCAGGGTCGTTTTTGGGCAGGGATTTAGGGCTCGTGGCAGGGGGATCCGGGTGGTTTTAAGGGCTGGGGCTGATTTTAGGACTCAGGGTGGGGAAGGGGCAGTTTCCAGGGGTGGGGGTCAGTTTTAGGGCTCAGGGCGGGGGGGCTGTGGTTGTGGTAGTTTGTTGGCAGGGGGCAATGTTTTAGGCCTCAGGGTGGGGGAGGAGAAGTTACTGTTTTCAGGCCTGTGGGTCAGTTTTAGGGCGAGGGGGATGGGGCCATGGTAGTTTTTTGGGCAGGGGCCCTGTGTTAGGGCTAAGGGTGAAGAATCAGAGTAGTTTTAAGGACTGGGGTGGGGTGGATCGCAGGGCTAGGGTATTGGGTAGTAGGGCACAGGGCTGTGGAGCTGGGGTGTTCAATTTACCATGCATATCTCTTTAGCAAACATGCCTTTACATCGAAATTCATTGTAAAGGCATGAGTGGTAAAGGCATGCGTGGTAAAGACGCAGTCGTGGTTCAGGCTGTGTTGTTTAGGCATGCGTGGTTTAACCATGTGGAGTTGCATCATACAACACTCCTTCTCAGCCGAATTACACCTGACTCACTCTCTGTTACTCTACAACAAGTACCATACAGAAAGTAGTAAAAATACATCTAAAAATCCCCCCTCATTTAGAATTTGAGCAGAACTAGGGTTGACTGAAAAAAATCTCTGTAATCAAGATAGCAGACATTTATTTCTGCTTGGTACGATTAAGAAACAATCTGTATTGTTGACATGACAAACTATTATAAGATCGTTAAATGAGCTAAGATCAGTAAATGAGCTAATTATTCTACGCATCTCCCTGAAATATCAGAAAAGGTCTTGGCACCTTACTGCTGCCAGAGTTGGTGCATGTAAATGCCGTGATGAATAAGTGTTTCTATCGGTCCAAATGCCATGATCTCTAAATGTGTCAGGAACAACCACTACTAAATGTATTATCCTTTCAGCTCTTTCCGCTGGATTTGCTAGAAAAGTTTTGACTGGGTCATAGATAGTGATAACTTGTATTAGAGGAAAAGCCGTACGGATCCAGTACACTAAGGGGTATATTCACAAGAACGTGTGATAACTGCCGCAAGAGTAGCGTAACGCAACTTTCAACATCGCAGCCCATCACAGGAAAATAACCCCGTGTCAACGTAGAATTCACAACAATGCGGAAGCATGTGATAGCTATCAGATAACGTGTCAAAAATCAGCGCGAAAATCAACACATCGCTGCAAAAATGCGAAACGCGAACGCAAAAAACATGCGATGAAGCCAATCGCGGTACATAAATTAGAGAAAAACAGCCACAGGCCTGCAAACCCCACGCATCTGGAGGGAAAATGTACTATAAAAGAAAAAAAAGAGAAACAATTCAAACTGCGTAGCATCATGGATGCACCCAGGCCATGTCCAGAGAACAAGCCGAACCCCACAAGCCCCACGGTGGACTAGGATGGCACCCTGTGAGGGGGTAAGAGCAAGGACAAGAGGAAGAGGAAGACGGGAGTCAGTCCGCAGGAAGACCGGACCATCGTCACGGAGGTCAGAGGACACTACCAACAACTGTCCGCCACCTCCACTGCGGCACTGGAAACCCAAACGGAAATATGGCAGACCATCGTCAACAACGTCAATGCAGTCGGAGTGTTGAGGAGGTCAATGAAGGAGGTGAAGAGGTGCTGGCGTGAAGTGCAGAGGCAAACCAAGGAGAAGCTCTCTGCCAACAGGAAGGCAGCAAGGGCTACCTGAGGTGGGAGTCTTGCGACTTATGAGCTGGAGGAAATGGTGGCCACAGTCAGCAGTGTGGAGACGGTGGCAGGATTTGGGGGCCTGGACACAGCACGATACGACCTGACCCAACAGCAACAGGGTGAGTAACGACCAGGGACGAGGTGGATGGGGGAGATGGGCACAATGGCACACATGCACAATAATGTGTAGCACACTGCCCACCCGCAATGACCCTGGATCATGTCACTGAGAGCCGTGGCACACCGCAGCACACATAGAAATGCCAAGTAGGCCCCGTCCACAATATGCACAAAGGGGCCCCCTCCAGATCACCATTAACACAACTGAACCATGCACATGTGATGAATCCAGCAAAGCAGCGGCTCTGTGACCCACACTGACTATGCAAGTAACACTGCACGCCTGATAGCACAGTAGCAGCTCAAAAACATGAGATGGGCCATGAATCGACATGGAGGTAGCCCAGTGCGGATCACATCCATAAAGGAGCAGGTCACACTCCGACATGTCAACGTGCACACACAACCCATTCAGTATAATACACGCAGCAGACAAATAATGCAATGTAACAAATTCCTAGGCAGTTAGGATACAATTAACATGCTGGCTGGTCAGACATTAAAGAAAACGGGTGATAACCCTGGCTCCGTGCAAAACATAACACAATTTAAAACATGGATATTTCTTTTATTCTATTTTTTTTTTTTTTTTTTTAAAAGAGTGAAAAGGGTTGAATGTAATACATATTTAACACATATATCTCTGAAGTTAAAAAAGTACATAACACATTTGATACAGTGATTAGACCCTATGTAACGATGGGTATAAGCTGTATCACGAAGTAAATCAATACAATAAAAACATATTTTTTACATTTATATAATACACCATTCATACAGAACGATTAATGTAATGTGGCTGAAAGCTGTAAGTAGTCTCAACGCGCGTTTCGGCACACCTAACAGAGGGTCCCTATTTGTTGCCGCAGACAAATAATGCACCAGGCCACAAAATCTGTCCGAGAGCACATATGACCCAAGTTAAAAACAAAACAGGCCCGAAAAGCACACAATTCAAAGGCACTCTGCCTCAAAGGGAGAAGGCTACACAAAATCAGAGCCACAGGGGCAACTCCACCACAATGCAGCCCACACATAGCATTCACAGAACATCAGCAATGACGGCAATGAGGTACAAAGTGTAACACCAGCACAATAGGACACGACTCACAACAGGTCCCGTACGTGCGTAGTAACTGTCCACTCAGATCAGGTATTGCCTGACGACACTGTGTGATGACAATGGACGGGTACTACGACTAAGCCTGGGCAAAGCACTACGCTACGCTCGCGTAGTTTGTGAAGTTTGCGCTACTTTGCACTATACGAATTGCACGTAGTGCAGTGCAAACACGCGTAGCATAGTGCAGCGGTCATTTTCTGCTTGCTAGTGGTCCTCAACGGCAAATTGGCAACCACGAGCTAGCAAAATGACATCCCGGTGAGACTTTTTTCTCGTTCGCGATCAGCAACATCAAGTTGCTGATCTCAAGCATGGAAAATAAACCTCCCGGCGAGCTTCTCAACGCGGGGAGTTAGGTTTCTCATTGCGAGTGGTCGCGTATGCTCGCGACTGCTTGTGATGAGAAACTACCAGTCCGCATTGATAAAGCTGCTGCTCGAGTAAAAATCTACTCAAGCGGCAGTAAAATACAGCTCGCACTGTGCAAGATGCCATTTCGCACTGTGCAAGGTGCCATTTTCAATGATTGCACAGTGCGGACAAGCATCCGGCACTGTGCAATCATCGTGAACAGCGCACTATGCAGTAAGCGTAGTGCTACACGTAGCTCTCGTAGTGCAAAGTGCACTTCGCTTAGCTACGCATAGTGTAACTTCGCGAACCACGCCCAGGGTTAACTACGACACATCCGTCATGTAGTAAAAAAACACACTGACTGCCATCAAATAGCCAGCTACACCAAAACAGTCACAATGTACATTGGCATGCAGTCTGAACGTAAACATCTGCAAATCTCCAACATACATGTACAACTCTGTTAACCCGCATCTCCCCTATCACATTTCAGAGGGACAAACAACACCTCCTGCAGAGCAGACCAGACGTATCTTCAGTGGCGATGAAGAGGACTCCTGGTCATCTGCACCGACACCCTCCAACGGATTGTAAATAGCCTCCGTACCCATCCCCAGAAGATGGGCAGGCCAGCAGCCCGAGGTGACCCCACCACCTGCACAGACCACACAGCAGGAAACACACATCACCACAGCTTTCTCCCAGCACACCGACCAATTCATGGAGTTCCAACAACGTATGTGGCATTGCCAGGTGGCGATGGCTGACCAGCTGAAGGTGGGCTTCGAACTTGTGGCAGCCAAACTCGATGCCATATGTGGGTATCTAAGTCCCATCAGGGACCACGTATAGTCCCTATCGGACACCCCCTGTATGCACCATGCTCCACCACAGACCTTGACTGACCCTGCTGGGGCAATGAATCTAATACAAGACCTGTGTGGCCAGACAGGCACCAGCAGTCAGAGGACAGAGTTGGCACAGATGCGTAGGTCAATAGAGACCTTGGTGAAGATGTAGGCTGGAAGTCTGTCTGACACGGCTGGACAGCAGCTAGTAGTACCTGGGATCCTCAATGCCCTGCAGTACTTCATCTTGTCATTGCTGCCACTGAGCCGGTCACAGATGAATGCAGCGGCAACATTGACACACACAGCCCCGAGCCCTGATATGTCCGTGGCACACAGTGATGCTGCACCATCACCTTCACAGTCTGTTGTGTCAGTGGCACATAGTGATGCAGCCTTCACCCCACCACACATCCAGGACACACCGGACACGGAATCCGTATCAGGAGAGTAAGAAGAGGATGGGAATTACTTTGTAAGGAAGGAGGCAGTAGAATCAGTCCCTGCCTGGTTATGACCTATGTATCATGGCCTAGGAAACACCTCATACTGACCCCCAGAACACTCTGCAACATGTACAAGGACTGGCATTTCATCATTGCTGGCCAATCACACAGCAATCCTGCTCCGGTCTGCATTCTCCTACTTCCTAATCACTTCTCAATCCCCAAAGGACTGTGATTGGCCCACCACTGGGCTTCCATGTGATGTGGGCTTGGATGGCCATGTACAGCACCAGCTCCGTCACCTGAATGTGAATAAAACATTTTAAATCACACAGATGTGTCATTATTATGTAAACTCATGTATAGAGAAGTATGGCTGGATGTACAGACAATGATTGCACATGAAGGTACACCATGGTAACTTACATCTATGCGCATGTGTATCCCTGAGAAACATGGCAAATTGGTTGACTGTGAAGGTGAGTACTAATTATGTTCCCATTGCACATCAACAATAATCTCATGACCCCCAAACTAGGCACACATCCATGTGTTGAATAGGGCTGTGGGTAGGACTGACCAAATCGGTATCAGGACAGGAGTGGTGGCCTACGTCACATGTGACAACAGAACAGCACGTCGCATACCCACTTACACACTTCTGCGAGGACGCATTCTGTTAAGTAGAAGTATGAGCTTTATTCGACATAAAATATCATAAAAGCATATACAATTTAAAAAATTTGAGTGATAAATAGTTTACAACAATTTAAAATACAACGTGCTTCATACTATACTTTACACTGTAATTTACATATTAAAATCCAATCATTTAGGAAATACAAAACAATAAAAGAGTAATCCATTTCACAACTAAAAAATAATACAGCAGGTACATAACAACTAATAAACTAAACATAGGATACTCTGAGCCAAAGCCCTATTCTCACTATTGGCCCGGCGTATTGAAGCTAGTGGAACATTCTGTTATGATGTATGACATTGTTCCACATGGTCAGAGGTTGCACACCATACTCACATTGTAGTCACATGTGTGCACATGTCAGTCAGCACGAATCCCAAAACCATGTCTGGCTCACAGAGGTTGTACTTGCAAAAGGGACACACCACCATTGCACATGTGTCAGTCAGTCCCTCCCTTTGTAGGGACAATGCTTATTGTGGCACACGAGTGGACAATCAAATCAACACACCTCACAGCTAGACACCAGTGGGTTGCATGGACTTTATTGGCATGTGAGTTTCAGTACGGACGAGGCAACAGCCACAACAGGCAGGGACATGCTGGTGACACTTGCATGCAGCATTGATACATGTTGAGGTTCATAGATTATTGTTGCAACAAAGGACGGAAATCAGAATGAATGGCAACGCGCCCATCCCACCTTGCCTTGCTGGATGAGTCAAGTGTTGTTTTGCGTCTGCCTATTGCCCGTGTGAAGGGGCATGACTCAATGCCTATGGGATCTGCATAGTGCTCTGCCACCGGAGTGCGCCTATTGTCTGCTTTGCTGACAGTACTCAGGTGAACGGGTCCAACAGGCTCACATGTTGTGCCACAGTGCTGTGTGTGTGCTGTACTCCAGTAGAGTGTCCAAATTGGTAACGTTGCCAAACAAATCTTTGTAGCTACGACCATGGACCTGCCTCACCTTGCACATGCGTTGTTTCACTCACATGCATCCAGAGTTCGGATGATGGCAGATATGTCTTGGGATATGTGAGCCATCCTCATGATGCAACATGTTGTTGGGACCATTGTTGTGGGTAGCAATCAGTTGTTGCTGCAGGAAAATACTTACTCATCCATGAGTGCCCACGCAGCTTCATATCAATGTGTTCCAATAGTACGTCGTTGTCGTATTCAAGGAACACCAGGGTGAGACAATCCATTAACTGGTCTGGGCAGGTGTGCTCAGCTCACGCCCTTTCACCAATCCACAAAACAGCCAATAGGGTAGCGCCTCTATGTGGTCACTGCACACGAGGAACTGTGCTCTCCCATGCACCACTGCCAATACATATGCAGTATGTCAAGGCATCCATGCACGGCTGTCTCATTTACACTCCTGTTCGTGATCCAACATGGGGCGCAGACACAAGTCATAATCCAGTCTAGCTACTGTTGTGTTGCATAGGCAGACATCCATGGGACACTCAAATTTGCATGTTCGGCAGTGGAACCAGGGCTGGACGCAGGTGATGTAGGCAATGCAGAAGCTGAGCCGGTAACTGATCCGCAGCACTGCCAGTGGCACTGCGCCCAGTAAATGCAGCATGCGTGTACGTTACTGTTCCACATGACGGGGGCTGTGCATGTGCCCAGTATGGCCTGCCATTGCCTTTGTGCATCTCTTGGAACCGGCACTCTTCTTTACTGTGGCACTTGTGTGGAGGAGATGCCGCAGCTCTGAGCAATGTTTCGAATGTGTGTGCAAAGTTGGGCAGAATGTGTTGCTGTTTCCGTGATAGTCAAGGCCATCCCATGCGGGGTACCTCAGGCAGGGGCTTCAGTGTGTGGGGTGTGGATGAATCAGTTGGTTCCTTTGTGCAATGTGTGGTGTGGGAGTCATCCACATCTGCCATGGCATGTCTCTAGGGTGTTCCAGGTGCATTCAGGAACAAGGTCAGAAGTGCAGGTATCCTCCCGCCTTCTGCATTGGAACAATTGAGCTTTCATCCCTGTGGTTTGTCTGACTACTACTTGTGGTTTTCGGAATGTGATGTGCCTTTGTGGATGGAAATGGGACACCGCCTTGGGCTCATGGTGTACAGATGGAGATACACACACACATGTTGGCATGTGGTGCCGGGTGCCCTGCAAGGCATTGCGCTGCTTATGCAATCTCACTCCATCTCTCTCCCTCGCTCTAGCCCTCTCTTTCCTTTGTTGGGCGCATGGCACACCTTCTTCTGTTGGACTTCGTCTTTCAGGCTATGTCCTACAGATTGTCCAGTGTGGACCCGCTAGGACTCATCAGGATGGTTGTTTTGTCTTTTGTTTGTATAGTGTTTTGTGTTTGGTTTGTTGTATGACTGGTTCTCCATTTTCTGGCGACGCATGTATGTTGATTTTCCTGTTTGTGCGACCTAAGGCAACATATTTGTTTTGTCTTCCATGGTGTTGGTGTGCAGTTTCTTGATCAGGGTTTTGGGGTGGGCCTGGGGAGGGGGTGTGTTGCGGGACTGAGTATGGTGTCGGTGGGTGTTGTGCCCCTCTTGGGTGTCCGTGCTGAATGTAAAGTTGCTCCATGGCATCTGTTTGTCTTCAGGTATGGCTGTGGGCTATGCTCCCTTTTGTGGTGCAGGCTGCCATCTGACTTTACACCAGGTCTGGTCATTGTGAATGTTGAGGTGTGGTGTTGTTGCGTCTTTTTTCATGGGAACGCCTACTCTCCATCTCATTAGCGATAGTTGCGGGGTCCTCTGTGGCAATTTTTTCTGTGGCTGCTTTCACAGGAAAACTGGTGCTGTGGGCTGTTAGCACCTGCCTGTGAATGGTGGGGTAAATTTATCACGACTTTGGCTGCGATAAAGTGCCGTTAATTCAGCGAATAGATCCTTATGAATATGCTCCTATGGGTGGCTGAAATATTTACAGATTCATTTTATAGCAAACCTACAGCAAGCAGTATATATTGTACAAGCATACATGGTTTTAGAATTGGACATCTACCGCGTGGGACTATGATAGGCAAGATGGAAGGAAAGTGAGATTTCTAGGTTTTTTTCTCTCATAGAGATGAACAACCAACTCCATAAAATGTATAATAAAGACGATGGAATTGTTGTCACAGTAAATAGATGTCCCAAGATTCCCTCATCTCTGGTAACAGGCAGCAGAACCCTGTTTTTGCAAAATATAGGTGCAGGTCTCTGGTAAGCAGGTTCAATAAAGCATTGGATTTCATGTGGTATTACATGAAATTATTTGTGGTCAACCCCCAACTGCTCCTTTCTGTATTTAAAGCTCTGGACGAAATATGGCAGTTCAAAAAGAAATCTACTGCAGGAGATGTTTGTCAGTCATCGTTCCCACACAATGCAATTCGCTCTTCAGATTTAGAAAGTTACTGAAAACTAATTTCTGGTTGTAATGTCAAACCCAAGGCCAAGTCTTTACAAAGTTCACATACTGAGCAAGAAGGAACAATTCATGAAGTCCTTATACTGTATCGCTTTTGGACTATCTATGCACCAAAGGTACTCACCACTGATCCTAATGGTGAGACCTGAACCTACAAAGACGTAGGCATCAGTTAATGTATTTATTGCCTGTCCATATGGAGTAAACCAGCATCAACATTGGATTCGATTAAATCTTGGGGAAGCTTGAAGCCTTTTATTTGCACAGTGCAGCCTGCCAACACCCCTTGGTGCAATAATCCAGTCACAAAGGACGCATGTGTCTGCTGGGATTGTGATACTGCCAGGCTTTACTCACTACCCTTGAAAGCTTGGCAGACAGGCTTTTCTTGCTAGTAAATAAGAAGCTGTACCCTGTGGATACTCCTAGCAGCAACTTATGCAAGGTGCTTGTTAAGTCTGTATATTATTAACAGAATGTTTTTTTAATAACGTGTGTGGATTTGTTAAACAAAAAGAAGTATTGAAATCTCATTGACAATAAGACTTCAAGTAACTGGGATGTAACCCTCTCTCATGACAACTGTTACTAACACATCAAGACCTGTGCTTATGCTCACACAAAGTAAAATCTCATCTGCTAAGATAGGGCGCTCTTTTTCTCTCCACAGGAGCTGGCGCACTTGAAGCTGCTATGTGGTAACCCAAACACCCTTGCACCATAGTACAAGGGTATGTGAATGAGGTTGAGCATAGGCTTTGACCTAGAAAGGTAGCCTTAAAGTTCACAATATCATGTTAGGCATAGTTTTCTCACTTTGTTTGTGTGCTGTACAACTCAATTTAAGATAATTAGGAGGGTTGATAGTAAGATTGGGACTATACGCATCTTCCTAAGACTTAGGGCCTTATTTAGATCTCGGCGTTGGGATATCCTGTCCGATGAAATATAAATCTGATTGTATCCTTTGGGATTTATATTTCAGTGCACAAGATATCCGTCACCATTGTGACGGAGTACCCCATCCACCAAGATCTAAATAAGGCCCTAATTCCAAGCCAATACAATAAACTTAAATGAGACAGAATTCCAAATTAAACTTGATAGGTTTATTCAGAATTAGAATCATTAAACAAGGCAAAAAAGTATATTGTCAATCAATTATGAATTAGCTCAATCAAAATAGTCAAAGTCAAAATAATCTGCAAAAGAACTAACATACAGTCTCTGAATCAAGCTAATATCCAAAGCCAGATATAAAAAAACTTAAACAGACTCATGGAGAGTCTGCTCAGTTAGAAAGGCAAAGAAACTCTGCCATACATCCCCAAAACATCATCTTTCATAAGGTTTTAGATAGGAAAGAAAAACCAAAGGAAATGATGGACGGAGCATTGACAATACAAGCAATCACCCCCAGTCAACTGATCTGGGTTTAATCCATCACCGTTCTTTAGCCCACTCTGCCACCCCAGTTCAGACATGGCCATATGCAAATCAGTCTAACCCTATGCCTCATGGGAACAGTCCAGCCCGAACTGCCAAGCCATGCCTACCCTGGATCGGAAACAAGCTACCGAGGACCGGTTTCTGTCATTTCAGCCTTCTTCAGCCCGGCTTGCTTGAATCCAGTGGCAAAGTGAGCAAGGGACTCACGTCTGAGCATACCCTGCCAACTTATGGCGAACAAAGAAAAACCAAAGGAAATGATGGACGGAGCGTTGACAATACAAGCACTCACCCCCAGTCAACTGATCTGGGTTTAATCCATCACCGTTCTTTAGCCCACTCTGCCACCCCAGTTCAGACATGGCCATATGCAAATCAGCCTGACCCTGTGCCTCATGGGAACAGTCCAGCCCGAACTGCCAAGCCATGCCTTCCCTGGACCGGAAACAAGCTACCGAGGACCGGTTTCTGGCATTTCAGCCTTCTTCAGCCCGGCTTGCTTGAATACAGTGGCAAAGTGAGCAAGGGACTCACGTCTGAGCATACCCTGCCAACTTATGGCGAACAAAGAAAAACCAAAGGAAATGATGGACGGAGCGTTCACAATACAATCACTCACCCCCAGTCAACTGATCTGGGTTTAATCCATCACCGTTCTTTAGCCCACTCTGCCACCCCAGTTCAGACATGGACATATGCAAATCAGTCTGACCAAATGCCTCATGGGAACAGTCCAGCCCGAACTGCCAAGCCATGCCTTCCCTGGAACCGGAAACAAGCTACCGAGGACCGGTTTCGGGCATTTCAGCCTTCTTCAGCCTGGCTTGCTTGTATCCAGTGGCAAAGTGAGCAAGAGACTCACGTCTGAGCATACCCTGCCAACTTATGGCGAACAAAGAAAAACTGAAGGAAATGATGGACGGAGCGTTGACAATACAAGCACTCACCCCCAGTCAACTGATCTGGTTTTAATCCATCACCGTTCTTTAGCTCACTCTGCCACCCCAGTTCAGACATGGTCATATGCAAATCAGTCTGACCCTGTGCCTCATGGGAACAGTCCAGCCCGAACTGCCAAGTCATGCCTTCCCTGTACCTGAAACAAGCTACCGAGGACCGGCTTCTGGCATTTCAGCCTTCTTCAGCCCGGCTTGCTTGAATCCAGTGGCAAAGTGAGCAAGGGACTCACGTCTGAGCATACCCTGCCTACTTATGGCGAACAAAGAAAAACCAAAGGAAATGATGGACGGAGCGTTGACAATACAAGCACTCACCCCCAGTCAACTGATCTAGGTTTAATCCATCACCGTTCTTTAGCCCACTCTGCCACCCCAGTTCAGACATGGTCATATGCAAATCAGTCTGACCCTGCGCCTCATGGGAACAGTCCAGCCCGAACTGCCAAGCCATGCCTTCCCTGGAACCGGAAACAAGCTACCTCGGACCGGTTTCTGGCATTTCAGCCTTCTTCAGCCCGGCTTGCTTGTATCCAGTGGCAAAGTGAGCAAGAGACTCACGTCTGAGCATACCCTGCCAACTTATGGCAAACAAAGAAAAACCGAAGGAAATGATGGACGGAGCGTTGACACTACAAGCACTCACCCCCAGTCAACTGATCTGGTGAGTGCTTGTATTGTCAACGCTCCGTCCATAATTTCCTTTGGTTTTTCTTTGCTTGCCATAAGTTGGCAGGGTATGCTCAGACGTGAGTCCCTTGCTCACTTTGCCACTGGATTCAAGCAAGCCGGGCTGAAGAAGGCTGAAATGCCAGAAACCGGTCCTCGGTAGCTTGTTTCCAGTCCAGGGAAGGCATGGCTTGGCAGTTCGGGATGGACTGTTCCCATGAGGCACAGGGTCAGACTGATTTGCATATGGCCATGTCTGAACTGGGGTGGCAGAGTGGGCTAAAGAATGGTGATGGATGAAACACAGATCGGTTGACTGGGGGTGAGTGCTTGTATTGTCAACGTTCCGTCCATCATTTCCTTTGGTTTTTCTTTGTTCGCCATTAGTTGGCAGGGTTCGCTCAGACGGGAGTACCTTGCTCAATTTGCCACTGGATTCAAGCAAGCCGGGCTGAAGAAGGCTGAAATGCCAGAAACTGGTCCTCGGTAGCTTGTTTCCGGTCCAGGGAAGGCATGGCTTGGCAGTTCGGGCTGGACTGTTCCCATGAGGCACAGGGTCAGACTGATTTGCATATGGCCATGTCTGAACTGGGGTGGCAGAGTGGGCTAAAGAATGGTGATGCATTAAACCCAGATCAGTTGACTGGGGGTGAGTGCTTGTATTGTCAACGCTCCGTCCATCATTTCCTTTGGTTTTTCTTTGTTCGCCATAAGTTGGGAGGGTTTGCTCAGACGTGAGTCCCTTGCTCACTTTGCCACTGGATTCAAGCAAGCCGGGCTGAAGAAGGCTAAAATGCCAGAAACCGGTCCTCGGTAGCTTGTTTCCGGTCCAGGGAAGGCATGGCTTGGCAGTTCGGGCTGGACTGTTCCCATGAGGCACAAAGTCAGACTGATTTGCATATGGCCATGTCTGAACTGGGGTGGCAGAGTGGGCTAAAGAATGGTAATGGATTAAACCCAGATCAGTTGACTGGGGGTGAGTGCCTGTATTGTCAACGCTCCGTCCATCATTTCCTTTGGTTTTTCTTTGTTCGCCATAAGTTGGCAGGGTTTGCTCAGACGTGAGTCCCTTGCTCACTTTGCCACTGGATTCAAGCAAGCCGGGCTGAAGAAGGCTGAAATGCCAGAAACCGGTCCTCGGTAGCTTGTTTCCGGTCCAGGGAAGGCATGGCTTGGCAGTTCGGGTTGGACTGTTCCCATGAGGCACAGGGTCAGACTGATTTGCATATGGCCATGTCTGAACTGGGGTGGCAGAGTGGGCTAAAGAATGGTGATGGATTAAACCCAGATCAGTTGACTGGGGCTGAGTGCTTGTATTGTCAACGCTCCGTCCCTCATTTCCTTTGGTTTTTCTTTGTTCGCCATAAGTTGGCAGGGTTTGCTCAGACGTGAGTCCATTGCTCACTTTGCCACTGTATTCAAGCAAGCCAGGCTGAAGAAGGCTGAAATGCCAGAAACCGGTCCTCGGTAGCTTGTGTCCGGTCCAGGGAAGGCATGGCTTGGCAGTTCGGGCTGGACTGTTCCCATGAGGCACAGGGTCAGACTGATTTGCATATGGCCATGTTTGAACTGGGGTGGCAGAGTGGGCTAAAGAATGGTGATTAATTAAACCCAGAACAGTTGCCTGGGGGTGAGTGCTTGTATTGTCAACGCTCCGTCCATCATTTCCTTTGGTTTTCCTTTGTTCGCCATAAGTTGGCAGGGTTTGCTCAGACGTGAGTCCCTTGCTCACTTTGCCACTGGATTCAAGCAAGCCGGGCTGAAGAAGGCTGAAATGCCAGAAACCAGTCCTCGGTAGCTTGTTTCCGGTCCAGGGAAGGCATGGCTTGGCAGTTCGGGCTGGACTGTTCCCATGAAGCACAGGGTGAGAGTGATTTGCATATGGCCATGTCTGAACTGGGGTGGCAGAGTGGGCTAAAGAATGGTGATGGATTAAACCCAGATCAGTTGACTGGGGGTGAGTGCTTGTATTGTCAACGCTCTGTCCATCATTTCCTTTGGTTTTTCTTTTAGATAGGAAAGCCACACATATTTTGTTACTTCTAAACGTCTCACAGGGTTGGACTAGCAATGTTTCAAGGCATAGTGCAATAAACATTCAAATAAATAAGATACATTTAATAAGATGCATTTATAAACACCTACTTCTACCACATATTAATAAATGAGGTGAGCATTTCTAAATTAACTTATCTCATTATCCCTGATGTGGATAACTTAGTGATCAGACTGGAGTCTTTAACCTCACAATTTATATGCATCCTAACTTACTGACCTCCTGACTAAATGCAGCTATTTCCATAGACATTTTCTGAGCTAATTTCCCGGCTTTTTATCGACCATGCTAAAAGTTCATTAGGTGGCTACTTTAATTACTGGGCCAATGATGAGAAGGGAGGGCAGAAATCTATGGCCCTCTCGGGCCACCTCTTTAGTCTAAATCTTGAACAACGCGTATTTGCACCTACTCACATTGAAGGTCACACTTTAGATCAAGATAGAACCGCCAACCTACTAACTTCATGGTATCCCCATGTGTTTGGCCCGACTAATATCTCATTAAATTCTCATTTGCCGGGCTATCCAGCACAAAAACCACTAACTCATCCTGGAATACTTCCCAGGAATTGCTCTCGAGTTGACACAAATTCCTTTTGTAATTACTTAGCAGGCTCTATACCTGATTTAAACCATAACATTAATTTTCTGATGAGGAGCAAGCTGACTGGCTTAAGACTGGCTAATGACAACTAGTAATGTCCAAGCTCCTCCACAGAAATTCAACTTGGACAGATGCTACAACGCATCTAAATGGTTCAATGATGTTCTTAAACTAGTTGCGCTCGAACTGCGACGTTGCAAATGCAAGTCGTTGAACGACTATTCTTCCAACAAAAAGGAGGTCTATCAAAACCATCTCAGAGATTATAAATCCGTATTGTGCAAACTGAATTCTGTTTCTTTACAAATAAAATTCTTCTGTCCACGAACAAATCTATTGAGATCTTCAAAATTGTGTCTGAACTCTCTAATCCTGATAAACTCACATTACCTATCTCCCCTTCTCAAAAAACTTCTGTGATGAACTCAACACTAATTTTGTTGGCAGGATCAGGATTATTAAAGACAGCATTCCAACAAGCTCATTTTCAAATGGTATTATGCAGAAAGAGAGGAATTCTTCTACTCTAGTCATCTTTCCCACTATCAGCAAGGATTCTGACCTCCTGGTCAGGTACCCTGCTCTCTCCCCAGCAGCTCCGCTGTTGTGTCGCTGCCCTGTGAAGGTAGGTGTTCGAGGCCCTCCTCCACCCGCAGGCTCCTGCCTGCCCCTTGTCCCTGGTGGTCCAGTGGAAGCGCCGTGCTCTTTTGCTGGTCCACTGTTTTCTGTCTCTGTGTTTGTGCCCAATTTTCTGTCTTCAGCTGGCTTTGTTAGTGTCTACTTTTTGTGTCTTTGAGTCTTGTTATTGTGCTATTGTATCTGTTTTTTCTGTCATCTTGTTGTTTTCAGGCCTGTTTGTGTCCTCCGTGCCTGTTTCCTTTCACGCAGCTGTTGCCCCCATGGCCCTCCGCCGGTTTCTCCACCCGCCTCCCAGCTGCATTTTCCTCCCCCTTCCCTATTTAATGGCAGCCACCGTTTGGTTGTCTCAGCAAGACCTCTGAGCTCCTGGTCAGGGACCCTGCTCTCTCCCCCAGCAGCTCTGCTGTTATGCCGCTGCCCTGTGAAGGTAGGTCTCTTACCTGCGCCTCATCCCTGGTGGGCCAGTGGTAGAGCCTTGCACTTCTGCTGGCCCATTGTTGTCTGTCTCTGTTTGTGCCCATTTTTCTGTCTTCCATCTGTCTTTGTTAGTGTCTTGTTAGTGTGCTTCTGTCTTCCTGTTGTTTTTTGGCCTGTTTGTGTCCTCTGCGCCCTTTTCCTTTCCCGCCGCTGCTGCCCCCACAGCCCATCCCCCTGCCGGTTCCCACCTCCCAGCTGCGCTTCCCTACCCCTTCCCTATTTAATGATGGCTGCTGCTTGGGTGTCTGAGCAAGATCTCTGACCTACTGGTCAGGGACCCTGCTCTCTCCCCCAGCAGTTCTGGTATTGTGCTGCTGCACTGTGAAGGTAGGTGTTCGAGGCCTTCCTCGACCCGCAGGCTCCTGCCTGCACCTCATTCCTGGTGGGTCAGTGTGAGAGCCTTGTACTTCTGCTGGTCCGCTGTTGTCTGTTTCTGTGTGTGTGTCCATTTTTCTGTCTTCCATCTGTCTTTGTTAGTGTATTGTTATTGTGCTTTTGTGTCTTGTTACTGTTCCTTTGTATCTGTATTTTCTGTCTTCCTATTGTTTTTTTGGCCTGTTTGTGTCCTACATGCCCATTTCCTTTCCCGCCGCTGCTGCCCCTGTGGCCCCTGCCGGTTCCCACTCCCGCCTCCCAGCTAACGGTGGGCAGCGTAGGCATAGTGCCTCTACGCGGAGTTCCTTGGAGTTGGAAAACAACTCAGTGGAACTCCGCTCTGCTCCCTCCCCCTCCCAAAGTTATTATAATGTTTAAAAAAAGGCACTTACCTGCCTTGGCTGCCTCCTCCTCGCCATGGTCGCTCTCATTCCTCATTCTAGCCGTCCTTACGTGCAAGATGTACAACGTAGGAGTTATCAAAGACGAAGGACGGCGCGAACGAGTAAGTAGAGTGGCCATTGCGAGGAGGAGGCAGCAATGGCAGGTACATGTCTTTTTTTACATTATAACTTCTTTGGGAGCGTGGAGGGGTTGTCTAAATCCACTCCACTACTGAGTCGGAGTTTTGCCTAAATTCCACATTCGCAAAAGAATGCAGAGCAGGCAAAACTCTGTATACTCCACTGGCAGAGCAGAGTTACCCATCTGGGTTTAGTCCCAGCTGCACTTCCCTCCCCCTTACGCATATAACGGCAGCTGCTGCGTGTCCACGCCAGAGGAAAGCCAGTCTGCACCTGTACAAAACCTGACCGCGACCAGTGCCAGGGACCTTGGCTCTCCGACCACCCACCGCTACAACTCAGCTGCCCTCCTCGCACTCAGCCCCAGAAGGAACAACAACTGCCAGTCTATGCCGAACGCTACCTACGGGCAGTTCTCCTACCGACGCTACCGACAATCCTTCACCATCCTAAGCACCCCTTTGCCCGCCACACCCACGCCAGTCACCAGCACCACTAAAGTCCTGAGGTGCATCCTCCTCAACATGCGCTAACTGCATAGACATGCCATGGAGATCAGGGACCTCCTCGACCGCCTCTCACCAGACGTCACCTTCCTCACGGAAACGTGGACCTTCTCCACCTCCACCCTCAACCGGACGGACTGCCCAACCGCCCAGGAGGAGGACGTGCCATCGGACAGAAGAGCTCTCTGCGTCTCACCACCTCCAGCACGTGCGACCCGTCCACCGCTGAACTCCTCCATTCCGAGATCCAGACCTGCCCCAGAATGACCTTACGAGGCACCTTCACCTACAGACCTCCCAGACCTTGAACCATATTCACCACTACCATCACCGACCTCTTTGCACCCCACACCACCGCCTCCATGGACTACAGACTCATCTGAGATCTCAACTTTCACCTCGACAACCTCAGAGACCCCAACTCCGTAACCCTCCTGGACAACCTTTCCAACGTACCCCTAAGGCAGGACACACCCTTGACCTCATCTTCGCAGGAGGTAACATCGTCGATTTCAGCCACAGAACACAACCCACCTGGATGGACCACCACTGCATACATTTCCATGTCGACAAACCCACCGCACCCAAACCTGCACCCCGCCTTCCATGAAGGAAAAGGTCACAGAGGAACACCTCAACTCCACCATCAAACGCGAAGCCTCCCTCTCCTTGACCAACGCCAATTCCGCAGTCAAAGAACTTCACAGATGGATCATCAACTGCGCAGCCAATCTCACCCCCCTCCACAACCCCAACAGACAGCGCCCCATGAAGGCTTTCTGGTTCAACTCCGACCTCCAAGAATCCAGACGCACCTGCATTTGGCTCGAAAAACTATGGAGGAACAGCAAAACCACTCAAGACCAGACCACCTACACATTATCACCACCAACACAATATACATATTCACCAGGGCCCTCACATGCACTACACCCAACGGCATTAAGAATAAATATCCCCACCAATAAGGCCCCATCACGGGTGCCTGATTGGGTATTGCAGCGCCGACCCGATAAGGAACAGACCCGAAGATGAAGCAAGACACCTAGCTTGCTGGGTGTGTGAGGGTCTTTTTCCGAAAGGAGAAAACACTTCTCCTGCCCTCCTTATTATTCACACACTGGTTTAACCCTTCAAGCTCTTACCATTACCTGCACCATAAATAAGAAACTGCATAATACTTCTGTTTTTATTGTCTTTTGGGCATGTATTCTGGACCTAAGTAATAAAGATTTAAAAGCCCATAGTTCCCCTCCTTGGACAAGATTGATTGCACGGTTTAGACCCGTGAGAATATAGATATAAGGTTACCAGGTGGTTCCATTGTGTTCCCCTGGCCCAAGCTGAATGGATTTCAGGAACTAATCTAGTCTTGATTGTCCCTTCACGAGTCCGTTAAGACCTCTGACTATCAGTATGGAGAACTATCAGGGACTTAGCTTCGGGGACAAAGCAGCAGTAGAAATATTCAGAGCACTGTCACTGCTGGGTCCTGATGGCAGTTCTGCCTCAGGCAGCCAATCGGAGGATTGGACCTCGCTGTCCAACTTGAAACGTAAATGGCAAAAGGTGACACTTCTTGGTGCAATGGTGACAGAATACGTAAGGGCGAACATAGCCCCTAATAGCTTGATTGTTAACATCTTTCTGCGGCTATTTCTGGAGGATGCTGTATTCAAGAAGGAGTGGTCCCTAGTAGCATGGAAATGCACTAGGGACTGGCTCATCCTCATAATTAACACAGCCAAAAGAATAGCTGATGCTCTGCTGATCAGGATCCAGACTGCAGAAGGTGCGATCAAGGTCATTGTACAAACGACAGCATATAAAACCAAATTAGCAGAGATCAACGCAGAAATTGCGGACAATTGGGAGTATCTAATGAAACAAAAGATCTCAAAACTCCAGAAAGACATACAGAAATTCTCCACAGAAAAAGTCTACCCATACTTGAAAGCTGACTACACAGCATCTGCCACTGGGTATTCCTCGAATGAAAGCTCGGGGCTCTCCAGAAGGGGCTTGTCATCTAACAGGGACTCCAGTACAGGCAGCTGGAACACTAGAAAAACGAGAAAATACCAACCTCCTATGGGCCCGATTCACAGAACTAACTTAAAACAAAATCCCAAACTTACTACCATTTTGGTATTCACAGAAGGCACTTACTCATTTTGGTATTCACAGAAGACACTTACTCATTTTGGTATTCACAGAAGTTAGGAGTCCTAACTTTAGGACTCCTAAATGCCTTCTGTAAATACCGAAAGCCTTAAAGTTAGGTTTTTCTCAGTTTAGGGGTCTTAAAGTTAGGAGTACTAACTTTACTGCTCCTAAACAGAGAAAAATCCTAACTTTATGGCTTTCGGTATTCACAGAAGGCATTTAGGAGTCCTAAAGTTAGGAGTCCTAACTTTACTAGTCCTAAACTGAGAACAATTCTAACTTTAAGACTTTCGGTATTCACAGAAGGCATTTAGGAGTCCTAAAGTTAGGACTCCTAACTTCTGTGAATACCGAAATGAGTAAGTGCCTTCTGTGAATACCAAAATGGTAGTAAGTTTAGGATTTTATCTTAAGTTAGTTCTGTGAATCAGGCTCTATGTACTCACCTTACAACATACCCCTGCATCAGGGACCTCAGTTCTGGCAATACCCAATGTACCAACAAGGCCCTCCACCCTTCTTTCAACATGGGACTGAGCCACCTTTTTTAGACAGAGGTTGGGGCAGAGTAAGAGGGTACAGAAGAGGGCAAAAACAGTACAATGGCAGGAACAGTCTGCACCATCGGTAGAAACCAGGAGCCAGATGAATGGGAAGAGAGATTAATTATCAACCTCTCTCCCAGAGTCCTCACACCCGTGGAGGAGAGGGTCCTCCAAATAGGTTTGGGTTATGTTCCTATACCTAGGACTGATACATTTCGTGACATTTGCGAGGTCCAGAGCTTCTTTCGTAAGATTAGATTACAAGCATTCTTTCAGGAACGTCTGGCACCATCAATGGAGGACTGGTTTACATAGACCATCTACTTTAACACTGAACAGCAGCATGATCCCCAATGAAGTGCTAACATTCGAACAGGCAGTACTTAAGGATTTGAACAGTACAACCACTCCTGCTTCCAATCACAATTTATCAGCTAGCGAAACCGCCACTATCAGGGACTTGGCAAACGATGTAGACATCACCATCAAACAAGCAGATAAGGGCAAGCGACTGTAATCATATCCTCCATGGACTACAATATTGAATGTCGCAGGCAGTTGAGTGATAGGAGATATTACACTCCCATCAGGGAGGATCCCACTCTCAGATTGAGTAAGACCATATATCTCCATGTTTTTTTCTGCAGAAATAGAAGGCTGGATTACCAAGAAGGAAGCAGACTTACAAGCTTGCAGGTTAGGCCACTCCCCCGCTGCACAGCTCCGACTGTGTTGCTCTGCCCTTGGATCCTGCTGCTCTGCCGCTCCATGAGTTTCGCCGCCACCTCCCCCGCTCTGTGTTTACTCTGTGTTACCCACTCACTGTATTCTTCTGTATTGTGCATTGTGATTTTTTAGACTCCTGTTCCACGCCGCCCCGTGAGTTTCACCTCCCTCCCCCGCTCTGTGTTTACTTTGTGTTCCTCGCTTTATTGTATTTTTCTGTATTATGCATTGTAACCTTTGAGATTACTGTCCCGCGCCGTTGTGCTGACCCCCTTTGCCCCTTATGATCTGTTTTCTCTGTGCCCCTGTCCACTTGCCAACTGTTACCAGTACCTTCCCGCCGCTGCCTCCCTTATGGCCCCGCCCCCTCGCTCTTCCATTTGCAAACCCGCTCCCACCTCCCAGCTGCTCCTCCCTCCCACCTCCCATTATATGGCAGCCTCTGCTCAGCCGCATAGCGGGCGCACCTAAGGCAAGCCCGTCTGCTCACGTCCGTGCCTGGCCCGCGTCCAGCGCCAGAAACCCTGGCCCCTGCAAACACCACGACGCCCATCACCGATACAATGCCAAAACCCTCCTCACACTCAACATCGGATGATCACACCCCTGCTTCCTGGCCGCCCCAAAACGCATGCAAGGACCCTTCACCTGCCTGAACTGCAGCTTCACCAGCATCCAGCCCGCCAATCCACCGACTAGGATGGAACCAAACTACCTCTGATGCATTCTCCTCAACACCCGCTCCGCACGCAAACATGCCATTGAACTCTGGGACCTACTCGACTCAACCGCCCCAGACTTCGCCTTCCTGACGGAGACCTGGCTGAACCCCTCCTCAGCACCTGACATCGCCATAGCCATCCTGGAAGGCTACAAGATCACCCGCAGGGATCGCACCAACAGAGCAGGTGGGGGAATCACCATCATCCACAGAAACACTCTCAGAGTCTCGAGCAACACAGACGACACCCTCAGCACCCCTGAACACCTACACTTCCAGATCTACACCGACGCCAACACCACCCTCAGAGGAACTCTCGTCTACAGACCCCCCCGGACCCTGACCCCAGTTCAGCGACTCCATCGCCGACCTCATCAGCACACACGCCCTTGCCTCCACGGACTACATCCTCCTCGGGGACCTGAACTTCCACCTCGAGAACAACAACACCAACTCCACCACCCTGATTGACAACCTCGCCAACCTTGGACTCAGATAACTCATCACCATTCCCACCCACTCCGCCGGCCACACGCTTGACCGCATCTACTCCACAAGCCCTCATGTCCCCTTCAACCACACCACCGAAATCGACTGGACTGACCACCGCTGCATCCACTTCACCTTTCGAAAACCCACCATGCACCACCGCACCCAACAGATGCCTCACCGCTGCTGGAGCAAAGTCACAGAAGACCAGCTAACCACCACCCTCGCCCGGAGCCTACCCGTAAACCCCACCGACACCGACTCCACTGCCAGCAACCTCAGACAGTGGATCAACGATTGTGTCACCACCCTCGCCCCGATCAAGAAACCCTCCAACAGCTACACCAACAAGAAAGCCAACTGGTTCACTGAAGACCTTCAGGCCTCCAAGCAAACCTGCCGAAAGCTGGAGAAGAACTGGCTCCGTGAACGAACACCGGACAGCCACACAGCCCACAAGGACTCCACCCGCAGACACCATCACCTCATCAGATCCACCACAAAAGCCTCCTTCAAAAACTGCCTAGACAACAACGCACACAACAGCAAAGAACTCTTCAACATCGTGAAGGAACTCGCCAACCCCAGCTCCAACACCAACGACATCCCACCTTCGCAAGACCTAGCAACTCACTGGCCTCCTTCTTCCATCGCAAAATCGCAGACATCCACAACAACTTCAACGTCAAAAACACCCCGACAACCACGGAGACCACCACTCCCACGACCACCATCTGCACCAGCCGCCTGGTCTTCTGGACCAACATAAATGACAACGACACCATCAAGATCATGAACACCACCCACTCCGGTTCTCCGTCAGACCCCTGCCCGCACCACATCTTCAACAAGGCCAGCACCACCATCGCACCCCATCTCCGAAAGGCCATCAACATCTCCTTCAAGACAGCCACCTTCCTGGAGATCTGGAAGCACACCGAGATCAACGCCCTACTTAAGAAACCCAAGGCAGACCCCAAAGATCTCAAGAACTTCCGGTCCATCTCCCTACTCCCGTTCCCGGCGAAGGTCATCGAGAAGACCATCAACAGACAACTGACCCGCTACCTCGAGGAAAACAGCATCCTAGACCCGTCCCAGTCCGGGTTCCGCAGCAACCACAGCACGGAAACTGCCCTCATCGCCGCCACCGATGACATCAGGATCCTGCTAGACAACGGCGAAACCGCTGCCCTCATCCTCCTGGACGGGTCTGCCGCCTTCGACACAGTCTGACACTACGCACTCGCCTCCATGATGCCGGGATCCAAGAGAAGGCCCTGGACTGGACCACCTCCTTCCTCTCCGGCAGAACACAGAGCGTCTGCCTCCCTACCTTCCACTCAGAGGCCACCGAGATAATCTGCGAGGTACCCCAGGGCTCATCCCTCAGCCCAAAGCTGTTCAACATCTACATGGTACCGCTCGCCCACGTCGCCCGACTTCACGACCTCAAAATCATCTCTTACGCCCACCACACCCAGCTGATCATCTCCCTCACCAAGGACCACCACACCACCAAAACCAACCTCTACGAAGGAATGAAGGGCGTCGCCGAATTGATGAGGAGCTGCCGACTGAAGCTGAACTCAGACAAGACGGATACCTCATTCTCCTTTCCACCTCCTCAGCCTGGAACGACTCCTGGTGGCCGACTGCACTGGGAACAGCTCCAACGCCCACCGACCATGCACGCAACCTATGGGTCACCCTCGACTCCACCCTTTCCATGACTAAACAGATCAATGTTGTCTCTTCCTCCTGCTTCAATACCCTCTGCATGCTCTGCAAGATCTACAAATGGATCCCCACCGAGATGAGAAGAACGGTCACCCAGGCACTCGGCAGCAGTAGGATGTACAGTAGAACGCCCTCTACGCAGGAGCCTCGGCCAAACTCTTGAAACGGCTCTAACGCATCCAGAACACCTCTTCACACCTGATTCTCGACATCCCTCACCGAAGCCACATCACACCCCACCTGAGAGACCTGCACTGGCTCCCCGTCAACAAGAGGATAACCTTCAAGCTCCTTACCCATGCACACAAGGCACTACACAACACCGGACCAGCGTACCTCAACAGATGACTCCGCTTTTACACCACCACCCACCAGCTCTGCTCCGCCAACCTCGCCACAGTCCCCCACATCCGAAGAACGACCTCCAGCAGAAGATCTTTCTCCTAACTCAAAACCAAGACCTGGAACACCTTCCCAACCCACCTATGTTAGACCCAAGACCTGCTAAACTTCAGAAGACTCCTCAAAACCTGGCTCTTCGAGCAATAGCAGCATTCCCCTCCGCCCAGCGCCTTGAGACCCTCATGGGTGAGTAGTGCGCTTTATACATGCTAAGATTTATTGATTGAGACTTCCTACTAGCAAAAGAACCCAAGACTCCTTACTTCTACTGCTCACCTAAAATCTATAAGGGGATCACCCTGGAACCCGGATGCCCCATTGTGTCAGGGATCGGGTCCATCCTGGAACCCCTGTCTAAATTTGTTGTTCACTTCATCCAACCAATGGTCAAAGCTACACCTTCCTTTGTTAAGGATACCACAGACATCCTCCGCCTACTGTGTCGTAGTTTGACAGCGATTGGGTTAGCATTTGCTTCAGCTACACAAAGCTTTCGCTGTTAGCTTGACTATATTCCGGAGGCCATTTTGTATTTCTGGCTTCCATTTTAGCGAACTGTGCTGCCTCGTGGTCAGCATGCCCTTTCATCCTTTCACCCGATGACCATTTGGTCTGCCCAGCAACTGGCTATTTTTAGCAATGGTCAAGCCCGCACATGCGTATTCAAGCTCTCTAGGTTAATGATCGGTCACTGCTTAGGAATGTTCTTCAAACTGAGCAGTGGTATTAAACTCCTCCCACATGTTGGCTGTGTTCCAGAAATGCCCTTTATGTACCTAAAACTGTGTAAAGAAGTGCCGCCTATTTTTCACATTCCTGTAAACTGTATAAAAGTAGCCATGTTTCAATGTTCGGTGTGGTACTCCTTGCATTACCGAAGGGTGCTGTAGGATTGTACCACCACCCCAGGCCCATGGGGTCTTAATAAACTTGCCTTTTGCATTTCCAGTTTCCGTGCCAACTTCTATTCTGAGGTATGAAGAGTTTTTTGCAGAGTACGTAGGTCTGATGAAACCCGATACCACAAATCGGCGCCCGAATAGGGCCTCATCGGCGACTCGGATGCCCGAAGGATTGGTATTGACGAGGGATTGGAAACTCGCCCTGGACGCGCGCTGCCATTGAGTGACCCGAGTCTTGGCACCCACGCCATTTTTCCTCTTCTTCCGATCTGACCTTCCAGGTGGTGCCGGTCCTCGACTGAGATCTTGATCGTTGGGTTGCCGTGCAGTGACCGTTTGGCCGATTCAAGAACTTGGCAGTTGGAATCTGGACATTTGGAATATTTGGTAAGCTTTGGATTGGTAAGGTAGTCTACTGACACTTACTGTGGCTTTTTGGATTTGTTTGAGTTAGCTAACATTTGGATCTATGATTTGTACTATATGTGGAGTGCACCTCACATAGGCAGGTAATGTGGAGATATTTCTCTGACTCTGTATTTGTTTAAACAGCACACTATGTGTTAAAATATATTAAGTGCTACTTAGTGCAATATCACGTTTTCGTGATATTTTTGACATGCCTGTTTTAAGCACACTCCTAGGAATGTGCTGCTTTAGAAATGGTACTAGTTATCGATTAACTAAACCTCAACCGGCTCCCCCAGAGGGAACGCCTAATCGTGAAATGTATATAAAATTTGGCCTTCCCCCTATTTTGTATAGTACACTATGGAACAAATATACTAAGGCCGACCTTGAATTGCAATGGCCACTACATGGGTGGTTTGATTTACGAAAGGTTCAGTATGTGGAGCAGTGTCTGTTTCAGCGCAGGTCTACACAGGATATGTTTGATTGTGTGCGTATGTGGGAGAAAGCGGTGCGTGAACGAATGACGAATGAAGCGTGAGCAGCTGCAGCAGCTGCAGCAGTTGCAGCAGCAGCAGTGTCTATACGACAGAGTGAGGGAATAGTTTTGTCACACAAATTGTTGGTATTACTGCCCCATGCGGTAGATGCCTTATTGAACCAAACGAAAACACAGCATTTAACTAGCGTTCGTTTAACAGAATACCAGTTAACGCTGTTGGCGCCACATGTTACACTGAAGAGGTGCGCCACTTTGAACCCTGCTACTTTATTGCCATATCCTGTTTCTGAGTCCCAAGAGGAAGGACAACATGATTGTGTTTTTCTGACTGAAGAACAAACAAAGGGCCGTATTGACTTACAGGATACGCCACTTCCAGATGTAGATGGGGAACTGTGGGTTAATGGATCATGTTTAAAGCTGCCAGATGGTACGACTTCTGCAGCCTATGCAATCACGACACTTAAGACCGTGGTAGAGACAGCTCTCATACCACAAAAATCGGCCCAAGCTGCTGAATTGATAGCTCTAACGAAAGCATGTGAGCTAAGTGCTAGATTATGTGTGAATATTTACACTGATAATCGCTATGCTTTCGGAGTAGTGCACGGTTTTGGACTACTCTGGAAGGAGCGAGGGTTTCTGACTTCGCATGGGATGCAAATCATGCCTGGAGAGTTAGTACATGATCTCCTGAATGCACTGTTATGCCCAAAGAAAGTAGCGATAGTTAAATGCAGTGCACATAAAAAGGTGACAGATAAAATAGGACAAGGAAACGCTTTTGCAAGATCGTACAGTGAGAGATACTGCAATGTTAAAGAATGTCTCTCCTATGTATGTGGTGAAATCACAGGCTGAGCGATGGCATGATGCCAGAGAGGAAATATTAGACATACAGAAATCAGCTTCTGAAGCGGAACTTGCAAGTTGGACAACAGAGGGAGTGTTGGATGACGAGGGGTGTTGGCGTAGCAAAGATATGGAGAGATGGAAATCGCCTGCCGCCTATCTGCAAGTAATGGTTCAGATGGGCTGGCACATGTTGGAGCTCTTGCAATTACCAAGTTGCTTACACAAGTTTGGGAGCATCCTGAGATTGCCAGCACGGCTGAGAGTGTAGTGCAGACTTGCTTGATATGCTTGCAGTACAATCCTGCTAAAGGGACTTATACTCCTAAAGGAGGGTTCGCTCCACCGACTGCACCATTTGAAGTACTACAGATGGACTACATTCAGCTTGAAGGCTGTAACAAATTGAAGTATGCCTTAGTGGTGGTATATGCCTTTAGTAAATGGACAAAGGCCTACCCCACGAAGGACAATACAGTATTGACAACAGCTAAGGTGTTACTCAAGGAGTACTTCCTGAGATATGGTGTTTGTAAATTTTTGTGGAGCAATAACGGTCCCCATTTTGTCGGGAAGATCGTGGAGTATGTCCTGAAAGGATTGGGTATAAAACAAAAATTCCATGCTGTGTTCCATCCACAGTCAGCAGGTTTAGTGGAAAGATACACTGCTACATTGAAGCTGAAACTAGCAAAGATTGTGGCATCCACGTCTTTGAAATGGCCGGATGCCTTGCCCTTAGCATTATTATCTATCAGATCAGTGCCACATTCCCGATCTGGCCTCACACCCTATGAGGTGGTGTTTGGAAGGCCTATGAATATTTGGGGAGTTCCTAAACCTTGTTTGGTTCATGATGTGCCTTGTATAATGATGAACAATTATTTGGCATGATTAACAAATGATTTACTTTCTATTCATCAACAGGTTCGAGAAGCGCTTCCAGACCAATCTAAGGGTGAGGCTCATAGTCTCCGACCTGGGGACCATGTGATTGTCCCAGCATTTGAGAGGTCCAGCAGTCTAGAGCCGAGGTGGCGTGGTCCTGAGCAAGTGTGCTCGCAACCTGAACAGCAGTGCGAGTTACGAACAGAAAGCGGTGGGTGCATTCCACTCATTGTCGCCGTGTTTCTCCGGATCTGGTGAATCCTGCTGTGCTGTCTGATTATCGGGATATTTTGACTGCAGAGAAGAGCCCAGCCACTACGCCCAGCGAATCTGCGGAAGCCTTCCCGGACCACTCTGTTTCTGGTGCAGCGAAGTACAATCTGCGATCGAGAAATGCAGCTGTTTTGTGCGAGACTGGTTGAGTTACCGCTCTGAGGTTTGTGAAAACGGAAGACGAGAATATCAAGGGGGGGGATCAGTTCTGTTCAGTGTAGAGACACCCGTCTTGAATCTCAGAGAAGAAACCAAGGGCTACCTCAGGGCTCAGCACTCATTTGTTGTTTTTTTTTTTAGCTTTATTTTGATTATTTGTTTTGAGACTATGGTTCCTAATACGATGAGAAATAAGAAGAGTCTTGGTGCTGTGATTTTTGTTTTTACAATAGTGGTAATGGCAATAATAGCTTGGGCCGTAGAACGAATGGCCCCGGCGAGAAACTTTTTATTGCCTGCTACTCCAGTTCATCTGAGCATTTCCATTTTACCTTGCCTTATTATGAAGAAAGACATAGGCAAACTTATTTGAATAACAGTTTCATCCAAATTTTACACCACACCCACAATATGACGAACACTACGAACTGTTGGGTATGTGGAATGTTGCCTGGACATCAAAAGAAAGGGGCAACTCCACTTATTCCTCTTCCATTTTCTCACAATGGTTCCTGCAACGCCTGGTACACTCTCCTCTTCACTTTGAGATGGCCAACCAAAGGTGGACTTCTTTTCCGACTTAATAAAGTTTGTCATAATGATAAAGATGGCTACCCACAAGCAGAAGGAACTAAACTCGAGTGGGAAAAATATCGACCGGACAATGTATCTACACCCCGTATTTTTACTAATCTAAGAACTGTGAATATGTCTAATTTAGTTGTGATTACAGTTATTGAAGCAAAAGCTGATCTGTGTGTAAGAAATAAAGGTACTATCCCAGTAGGGAAAAGCGAGTGTACTACTACTCTAGCATTTGACACACCAAATAATATTGCTTTTGTAGCATCACGTAACACTCATTTTATTTGTGGGAATAAGGGCTACCACCGCCTTCCGATTGGGTGGTTAGGGACCTGCTATATATCTTTTGTATTACCCCCTGTATTTATCGCCCCGACAATGTACCATAATGATTTTGTGCTATATCATGATTTTATATTGAATAGAGTTAAAAGGACATTAGATATTGATGAATGTGAACAGACCAACACTGCCCTGCAGCAATATGTAGACTTCAATCTAGGCCTGTTTTCATTTGTAGGTGCAGCCCTGAACAGTACGAAAATAAGACGGCCAAGACGTGTTGTGGAAGCTGTTGCCAATCAAACTGCCTCCGCTTTAGGGAATTTAACTGAGGAGCTTCAAATTGCCAGAATTGTGACGCTTCAGAACGAATGGTTCTAAATGTAGTATTGGCTGATCGTTGGGGTGCATGTCGCATCATCGGAAGTAGTTGTTGTGTATACGTCCCTGACAACTCGCCTTCTGTATATGATGCCATTTCTAAATTACATAAGATTGCTGCTGAAATCCACCCCGAAAATGGTACATGGACATTTTCAAATTGGTTCTGGACTTTGCTTAGTACCTGGGGTTGGAAACTATTGACTATCCTTTGTATCCTCATTGGAATACTTTTTTCCTTTGCCTATGTATCCAATGTGGCCCTACACTATGCTCCATATGTATCACTGCTTGCATTCCGTCCAAACGAGCTATTGCCAAAACTGAACAAATGATCAGCAATGAAATAACGAGCATAATGCTAATTAATATTGATGATGAACACCCAGATTACTTCAGATATGAGGTAGCTTCAGCTAAATGCTAAAAGGGCCGTCTGGCGTAGTTTGACAGCGATTGGGTTAGCATTTGCTTCAGCTACACGAAGCTTTCGCTGTTAGCTTGACTATATTCCGGAGGCCATTTTGTCTTTCTGGCTTCCATTTTAGCGAACTGTGCTGCCTCGTGGTCAGTATGCCATTTCGTCCTTTCTCTCTCCCGATGACCATTTGGTCTGCCCAGCAACTGGCTATTTTTAGCAATGGTCAAGCCCGCACATGCGTATTCAAGCTCTCTAGGTTAATGATCGGTCACTGCTTAGGAATGTTCTTCAAACTGACCAGTGGTATTAAACTCCTCCCACATGTTGGCTGTGTTCCAGAAATGCCCTTATATGTACCTAAAACTGTGTAAAGATGTGCCGCCTATTTTTCACATTCCTGTAAACTGTATAAAAGAAGCCATGTTTCAATGTTCGGTGTGGTACTCCTTGCATTACCGAAGGGTGCTGTAGGATTGTACCACCACTCCATGGGGTCTTAATAAACTTGTCTTTTGCATTTCCATTTTCCGTGCCAACTTCGATTCTGAGGTATGAAGAGTTTTTTGCAGAGTACATAGGTCTGTTGAAACCCGATACCACAACTGGACAGGGTACAACATCCAGAAGAAGTGGATCTAATGGTCACTCTGGATGTTGAGGCGCTTTAAACTAATATCCCACAGAGGAAAACTCTTGAAGTGATTGAGGATGCACTCAGTAACAGCGAGTGGGCCTCACACACCCCAGTGACTTTTATAGTAGAATGCGCAACTTAGGCATTATCTGAAAACTTCTTCGAGTATGACACACAACTTTACCACCAAACACAGGGCACATTAATGGGCAGCACATTCGTGCCGAGTCTAGCATGTATGTACATCTCAGCTTTCGAGGACAGAGAAATCAACAATCCCAACAATCCATATCGGGCGAACGTGCTGCTGTGGAGGAGGTTTATTGACGACATTCTGATCCTGTGGAAAGGAGAATGCACTAGAGGTGCGGAATTCTGTACATGAATCAATACGTTGAATCTATTTCTGAAGTTTACCAACAGGATTTCAGAGACAGAGATCCCTTTCCTTGATCTACTGATTAAAAAAGACAGAGACAGGATCTCAACTACTCTATATCGGAAAGCCACGGACAAGAATAGCCTTTTGCTATTTAGCAGCCATAAACCAAGGGCTTTGAGACAGAATTTTCTCTTTGGGCAATTCCTGCGCATCAGAAGAAATTGCAATACAGCGGTAGACTACCAGAGAGAGTCCACCACCCTGATGAGAGATCTAATCAAGTGTGAATACCCTAGACAAGCAGTTGCCCTTGCTCGGAAATGAGCAAGACATAACAACCGTGAAAGCCTGCTGGAAAATGTGACCAGAGAGCCAGACTGCTTAATCACATGTGTCACCACTTTCTCCCCTGACTCTAACCGAATTAGAAACTGTAGTAAGTAAGAATGGAGATCTTACACGTAGATAGAAGGTAATAAGCAGGTTTAATGCAGCCCAGAAGAAAACAGGTCTGTCACCTATCTGGCCAAAGCTCTAACTGCCACAGCATAGAATACAGACAAGCATCACAGACAGAATTCATAAACAATCTAGAAGGCTAACACTGAAGCAAAGCTAAGCAGATTACAACATATCTCCCCCCCTTAGATAACAAAAGAAATTAATAGAAAACAAAAGAAATTAAAGAACAAAAGAACCATCAATGAATGTAATCTTCCAAGTAAGCTGGAGGATGGCGGGAACGTGGACTCCTCAGACCGATACCTAAGGGAGCTAAGCGAACAGGAATAGAATCAACAGTAGAACTGGCAGCAAGGGTAGAACCAGTATCATCACACAATGAAGTAGAAGCATCACCACTACCCACCTCCCCACGTACAGCAGACGGAGAAGAAACATTAGAGTTATTATGAAAAGATAACATATAGCCATTGCAGTTCTTATCACACACATTTGAAGAATCCTCCTTAGAAACAGTTCCACGTTTTTGGTAGAGTGCCACCCTCCTGTAATTCCATTTTTCACCATTGTCAAGAAGGACAAAGTGAGAAAAAACCTTCCTAACGGAAAAATGACCTCTAAACTTAGTAAGGCCTTTAGAACAACGGCCAGGCTTAACCTTGACAAGATCACCAACTGAGATTGGTGAAGAAGTCAAGCCAGGTGGAGAAGGTTTATCAAAACTTCTCAACCAAGAAGGAGTCAGCTTCGAAACAGGAGGACGACCACGCATCAACTCAAAAGGAGACTTTTCTCCATGTTTGTGAGGAGTTGAGCGATAGGCCCATACAAGTTCCTGAACACGCTCACTTGAGAAGCATCCACTCGCAACAAACATCTGAATCACACCTTTCACCAAACGGTTTACCCTCTCACATAAACCATTACTTTCGGGATTGTACAGACAGGTACGATGATGCTCAATACCACACTCATGAACAAAAGAAGTTATTTTGGCAGACGTCAATTGAGTACCGTTGTCAGTAATCAGCACTGAGGGAAAACCCTCATCAATAAAGACACTCTTTAGAAAAGCAATAGTGGAGTCAGTAGTAATCTCCCTCATAACATGAACAGTCAACCATTTAGAAAAGCAATCAATTACGACAACAGCAAAACGCTGATTAGAAGGTAACTCATTCATTGGACCAATGAAATCAAGGCAGATACTGTGCCAAGGCAGATCCTTAAAGGAAATGCTACCAATAGAACGAGAGCCTACAACCTTAAGGCGTTTCTCACCTTCTTTACAAAAACTACACTTAATTACACAATCCACAGCATCGGAATCAATCAAGGGCCACCAGAAATTTTCTTTCACACGTCTTTGGGTGAGGATCTGCCCCAAATGACCCTCGTGAGCCATATCAAGAATCTTACTCCTCAGAGAACTAGGAGGAATAAAACGATCACCCCTCATCAAAACATTCTCACCAGATAGAGATAATTCATTCAATACTCTAAGAAAGGGCCTAACTGGAGGCTCAACGGTACTCTCTCTTCTCGACCCTTTGACAACAAGATCCACCACTGCTTTTAAAACAGAATCCTCCTCCATGCCTTTTGACCACTCCTCAGCAGAAAAGGAACCTTCCCCCAAGAACAAGACATCTTGTAAGGAAGCAACAGCAGCATCATCTGGCACAACATCTAAAGAGTTTTGTATTTTGATAGACTGCACAGGAAGACAAGATAAGCAGTCAGCCTGGATGTTCTTCCAACCATGTACAAACTCCACATCAAATTGATAATCCTGTAGACGAGAAGCTAATCTGGCCAACCTGGGTGAGCCCTTCCCAGTACCCCCAGGGGCTAAAACATTAAGCAGGAGCTTGTGATCGGTACGAAGAACAAATCTAGAACCCCACAAGTAAGTCCTAAAGTAACTTGCACCCCAAGCAGCCGCAAGTGTCTCTCGTTCTATTACAGAGTAATTTAATTCAGATGCAGTCAATGGTCTGGATGCAAAAGCAATGTTTTTTTCCACCCCACCATGTTTTTGAAGAAGAACAGCACCCAGACCAATCCCACTCGCATCCACCATCATAATGGAAGAACGACTGGTATCAAACGGAGTAAGTACATTGGCAGATTTGAGTTCGGCTTTGATCTCATTAAAGCAAGAATCCTGCTCACCAGACCACGAAAACTTGACTCCCTTTTTTAACAAACATCTCATAGGAGCAGTTTTGGTTGAGAAATCCCTAACAAACTTAGCATAGAACTCGATTAACCCCATGAAAGATCTGAGTTGCTCCTTATCAGCTGGAGGAGGAGCTAATTCAATGGCTTCCAACAGGCTTTTCTTTGGCCTAACGCCTTCAGCAGACAAGGAAAAGCCTAAGTATTCCACCTCTTTGACCAAGAACGCACATTTCTCTCTCCGCAAAGTGAGACCAGCTTCAGCCACTCTGCGCAAAACATTTTGTAAAACACTATTGTGCTCCTCTAACGAATCACCAAAAATCAGGATATCGTCCTGAAAGTATACTACTTTATCTAAACCCTTAAACACCTCAGTAACCATGCGCTGGAAAACACTTGCAGCAGAAATTAGCCCAAAGGGTAAATGAGTGAATTGAAAAGTCCCTTCTCCAGTAACAAAGGCTGTCAGGTGTTTAGAAGCTTCTTCAAGACGAATCTGGTGATATGCATGTTTCAGATCTAACTTACTGAAACATTTAGCTCCTTTGAGAGTGGAAATCAATTCCCCAATATTAGGCAACGGAAACACGTCAGCCACTACACACTTATTCAATGAGCGCAAATCCACACAGAACCTAATTTTGTTGTCAGGTTTCTGAGAAATCACAACAGGGGAAATCCATGGAGACGCTTCCACAGGCTCTATAATCCCCCCTTGCAACATTTCCTCCAGAACAGATTTTACTTCATTACGCAAAGCAAAAGGCACCCGTCAAGCTTTGTGTTGAACAGGAATACTGCCCTCTTTCAACACAATTCTATGAGAGTACCCCTGCAATTCACCTAATTGTTCTCTAAAAACATTGTTATAACTGGTGAGAATATCATCAACAGTGAGATTGTCTAGAACCATAACAGGTTCCTCAGCCCTTGGATTTACCACAATGTGTAAGTCATATTGATGAGAACGTCCCAAAATGGCAGGGCCATCTACAGATACATACACTTTACCCCAAGTGAATCTGTCTTTGAAAACAATCTTCCCGTCAAAGTAACCAAGAAGGGTAATTTTCTCTCCCTGGTAACCTGAAGGAAAGATGTCGCAATCATGGAGACACTTGTTACCCCACACAACTTTTAACAAAGACGCAGGAATGATGGTCCACTTTGAACCAGTGTCCACCATTAGATTGATACACTTGTCATCAATCATAAAATCAGCTTTTGGAATTCGCTCTCTTTTCTCAAGACAGGAACATTCTGAATCACACAAAACAAGAATTTTGTTTACATCTCGCTTTAGCTCACCAAACTCATCCACTACAGTTACCCTTGAATTAAACTTGTTTTGCACATCTTGGCAAAATGACCTAGCTTACCACACCGTAAGCATTCCTTGTTATTCGCAAAACAAAACTTTGCTTCAGATGAATGTGAATAACTACCACACCTTGAACCCATTTTGGGATGAGGCCTATTAGAGGGTTGATGAGAAACATTTTTCTTTTGAAGAACATAACCTTTTTTTCTCACAATAGCAATAGCAGCCGCTTCACTGTCACTGTTATAACTATTAACCACTTTGTGTGAAACTTCAGCAACTTTTGTTTCCAAACCACTCTTCTGAAGTTCCTTCATGCATTTTTCACTCTCTTCAACTATTTTGGCTAATTCAATCGCTACTTTCAAAGTAGGGTTTTTAGCTGCCCATAAACGCTCTTGTATTTTACGATTATTAGCTTGTACTATAAGTTGATCCCTAATGAGCTCATCTGCCATTTGTCCAAAGTTACACTTAACAGACAATTCACGCAAGCGTGCAACAAAATCATCAATACTCTCATCTTCAAGTTGTTTGTTCTTATAAAATTTGTATCTCTGTAGGACAAAATTTTCTTCTTTTCCAAATCTCGTCTCCAACCTTGTGACCGCTTCTTTAAACTCGTCCAGAGGTGAGGATGAACCAGAGGGTAAAACTTGTGGCAAAAATTTAAATATACGTTGTCCCTCCTTCCCCAAAGTTGTCATGAGAAGAGCCTTTTTCCTTTTAGGCGAAAAATCATCTCCATCTAATGCCTCTATATAATTGTTAAACATAGCAATCCAATCTTCCCAAGAAGTGGATGGGTTTCCAGGCTCGCTAAGGAATTGAGGAGGAAGAGCAACATTGACTGGCTGTGCCATTATCAGTACACTTATATGTAAATAGAGAACCACAAAATAAAATTGTAAAGTGGTTTGAGCAAAGTGTTGAATAAATGTTCAAAATAAGCACAACTGTCGCAACTGTCACAGTACAAGTTGTTTTGAATAAGTCATTAAAATAAGTTAATTCCAATAGCAAAGTTACCAACTTGTTGTAAAAACTTTCAAAGAAATAGCGCAAAAAGAAGTACGCGCTTACTGTTGATCCAGTGAAGCAAGTATAATGAGAGGAGAAGTCGGATAAATGGCCGATAAAGCAAGAGAAAATGCACATTAAATTAAAAATACCGACGCGGTATTTTACGAGACCATCGAAAGCCGATGTGCTTTCCGAAAGATGGGCGACAGCGTCAGGCGTCACACCCGCGTCAAACGTCACGCGTTTGGCCTTTCACACTGGCGTGAAACGTCACGCGTTTGACTTTACGCTAGTGACGTATCTTGTTAACTAGTTGCCAGGTTGCTAGTTGCTAGGTGACAAGAAGAATGCCGTGCGTCAAATGCAATAGCTTGTGAGTTGCCGTGGTAACAAAAGGAAGTCTAACTCACTGCTAAGTAGTTGTTAAGACGATGCAGAGAGGTGACGTCAGTAGATTGAAACAACAGCAATGCCGATAGAGAAAACACTAAAATTAGTAGTTCCGCTTCGTTTTTCTCGGCACTGCTCGACGTCGGAAGTAAGAGAACGTCCTTTTCTCTCACCGCTTGTCACGTAGGGTTCACTGGGAAACAGAGCACTGTTCTTCTGTATAATTCAACTCCACTGCAATTCCTGGATATCGAAAAATGGCCAGAAACATCCTCAAGCCAAGTCGCCAAATGTAGTAAGTAAGAATGGAGATCTTACACGTAGATAGAAGGTAATAAGCAGGTTTAATGAAGCCCAGAAGAAAACAGGTCTGTCACCTATCTGGCCAAAGCTCTAACTGCCACAGCATAGAATACAGACAAGCATCACAGATAGAATTCATAAACAATCTAGAAGGCTAACACTGAAGCAAAGCTAAGCAGATTACAACAGAAACATTATTCAGAAACACTGGGACATCCTTAACACAGGGACGCTGAGCTTACCAACACCTAGGTTCGCTTTCAAACGGACTAGCAACCGCAAGGATTTGCTTATACTTACGGGACCTAATAAGCAACACAACAGTTCACAAAGAACGTTATAGGATCTTCCACCTGTTAGGGATCATTACTCCTGTGGCTCGTGCTCAGTATGCCCCAAACTAAGATCAAGAAAGAGTTGACGTTACCGAATGGGGTAACTTGAAAAAAGATGACACACACTAACTGCAACTCATCTAACGTTATCTACATATTGAGTTGAACATGCGGACTTCTATACATAGGAATGACCACAAGGCAGGTAAAAATCCGCATGATGGAGCATAAAAGCAACTTCAGATGCCATAAAGCCAATACCAAGATGACTGCACACTAACATCAGGAACGGCACGCCCCTGATTCATTCCAATGGGGTGGAAGCATACCCGGGCATGTCTAAGAAATCACTATTCCGCCTCGAACAACGGTGTGTCCTGCGATTAGCCAGTGACAAGGGTGGGTTAAATGAAGATGTCCCTTGGAGCCTCCTCACGTAAAAACGATATCTAGTGCAATGACATAACATCCACACCCGCATATCTCTGGAACCTCAATCAGTGGGTGGTCTACCAACATTATTATTACTATCACTGATACCTTACAATGGACACTCCACTGCTTCTTTATGATTCACCAATACATCCCATTTTTTTGGGTTCCCCATTAACCATGCACAGTTACCAACACAGTAGGAGGATAACCCCATATAAAATATATACATATACACTTTTTGTTTAGAAACTTAACTAGATGCTGTAACCAGGTATCCCCTAATTAAATAATGTCTAGTGCAATGACATATCATCCACACCCGCTTATCACTAAAACCTCAATCAGTTGGTGGTCTACCAACATTACTATTACTATCACTGATACCTAACAATGGACACTCCACTGCTTGTTTATGATTCGCTAATACATCCCATATTTCTGGGTTCCCCATTAACCATGCACAGTTTACAAAACGGTAGGAGGATAACCCCTGACAAAATATATACTATATATTTTTTTGTTTAGGGACTTAATTAGACGCTGTAACCTGGTATCCCCTAATTAAGTAATCTCAAATAGTGTGCCAATTATCACCCAGGGCCAGTCCAACATGGTGCCCATGAGGCGTGGTAGCATTCTAGCCCTGCGAACAATACCTTCTGGAAGTTCCAGAAGTACCACCCTCTCTGCTCGTCCGGCTGGGTATAATTACACGAGCCTCGCTGCACTCTGAACAACCCGGTCCGGTAGTGAATGGGTAGGAACACGGGAGGTTCTTCAAATCGTAACTGTAAGTATTTGGCTGCCCACACTGCCCACTGGTGGTGCTCCATGCATAGGAGGTGCTTAGGCGGTCTGACAGTCACTGAGACTGCCGCAGTTGATTGTAACCGGGTCCGTGGTAATATCCGCTTAGTGAGAGTTTGACCAAGCGCATTGATCACATTACTGTTGCTTTGAGGTTCTGGCATCTACTTTTGATTTTCGCTCATGGGTGTTGGAGCAATGCTCTGTGTGCTGATAATGTGTTTTACACTGCACTGGACGGGATGTGGAGATGTGGGACGTCCCAACTCTGTGTCTACCGGGAGCATTCCTGATACTGACCCCGGTTGGTGTTGGGTGTGTAATCGGTCAGCACTTGTGGGGGTTGCTCCACACAATCAACACATCAGCCACTTCAATACAGCCATTTGGAGTCTTCCCCTTGACACTCAGGCAACACCAGGTTGAGACACTGCTGGGGGCCATGAGACGCTGTACCCTGATCATAGCGCTGCTAATTGAGCACTAATTCTGGGACCTGGTGTTTTTTGTTCACTAGGACACAACACCTCAGTGTCTGCCTCTACTGGTACACAATGCCATTAGCCTTTGACCCAACCAGGGTGAGTTTGACAACCTTGCCACCAGCTGTTTTAGACCTTGACGTATGCTCTGTTGCGCAATCTGCTCCCTTTTTAATGTTTTTAATAGATCCAGATCACAGTTGACCCATGTCACAGCTCACCTGTGTTCTGCACGTGTGTAAGGCACCATGAATGTCTAATGGTGCACCCAACACATTACTATGACTTTGGTATGATATTATAATATTGTCGTATTGTTTTTATTTGCAGGTTTTGGTATAGATGTACAAGTACATCTTTTTAGGGTGCGCCATGGGTGGTCGATTTTACACTTCACTGAGGTCTTGACCACCACCAAAAAGTGTAGGTAGATCTAATTCCGATCCTGAGCAATTGCCATCAATAGATAACAGGCAAGAAACATGTTGGCCTATTTCACTAGCACATATTCTCACATACCTTAGAGTGAGCATGTGCGTATTTTCTAGTTTTAATCAGGGTAGTGACCACAACTCAATAAAATTGTTCTGAGTGGACCACTAATCCCTGTTTTATTTTCACATCCCTACACATTATCACCACCTTCACTATATACATATTCGCTAGGGCCCTCACACGCACTACACCCAATGGCATTAGGAATAAAGATCTCCACCAAGAAGGCCCCATCACGGGTTCCTGATCAGGTATTGCAGCGCCAACCCGATAAGGAGCACACCCGATGATGAAGCAAGACACCTAGCTTGCTGGGTGTATGAGGGTCTTTTTCCGAATGGAGGAAACACTTCTCCTGCCCTCCTTATTATTCACACACTGGTTTAACCCTTTGAGCTCTTTCCATTACCTGTACCATACATTAGGAACTGCATACTACTACTATTTTCACTGTCTTTTGGGCACGTATGCTGTACCTAAGTAAAATAAATATTTAAAATCTAATACTTCCCCTCCTTGGACAAGACACCTACAAGAACGCCAGGTCAGTATACCACCAACTAATGAGATACACCAAAAGGTCCTTCATCTGGAACAATTCCAGCAACTCAAAGGAACTCTTCACCATCATCCAACAATTCACCAATCCCCCTTGCGATCCATGGACAACACACCCTCCCAGGACCTCTGCAACAAGCTCGGCTCCTACTTCCACCTGAAAATCAAGGCCTCTACAACAACATCAGTGAACAGTCTTCAGAAACTACTCACTCCTCCAGCGATGGCCGTCAGCCTACCATCGCCCCCTGGACCGCGGTCACCACTGAAGACACTGCCACGACTATGAAGAGCACTCACTTAGGAGACCCTATGGACCCCTTCCCACTGCACATCTTCCACAGAGCCACTGCTGGCATAGCACACGTGATCTACGACACACCGTCAACACCACCTTCGAATCCTGCACTTTCCCCAATTACTGGAAACGCGCAGTAGTCAAACTCCTCTTCAAGAAACCCTCTGCAGACCCAATGGACCTGAAAAACTACCAACCCATCTCTCTCCTTCCCTTCGCAGCCAAAGTCACCGTGAAGATCGTCAACGCTGAGCTGCCAAACTTCATTGAAGAGAACACCATCCTTGACACTTCCTAATCCGGATTCAGCAGCAACCACAGCTCTGAGACCACCCTCCTCACTGCCATAGACAACATCCGCATGCTCCTCGACCAAGGTCACACCACAGCCCTCATCCTACTAGACCTCTCCGCAGTCTTCGACACCGTCTCCCACTACAATCTCACAGCCAGACTCTATGCCGCTGGCATACAGGGTACTGCCCTCAACTGGCTCTGCTCCTTCCTCGTCGGCAGAACCCAAAGGATCATACTTTTGCTCTTCCTCTCCAAACCCACAGAGATCAACTAAGGAGTAATCCAAGGATCATCGCTCAGTCCCACGCTCTTCAACATCTACATGGCTCCTCTCGCCACCATCGTCAGACAGCACGGACTCAGCATAGTATCACATGATGACGACACCTAGCTAATCCTCTCCCCCACAAAGGAACCCAACGCTACCAGATTCAGCTTCCATGAAGGAATGAAAGATGTCACATGCTCGGTGAGCAGTAGCTGTCTGAAGCTCAACTCGGGGAAGACAGAAGTCCTTGTCCTCTGACCCACTCCCTCAGCTTGGGACAGCACCTGGTAGCCCACTGACCTCGGCAACCTCCCCACCCACACGGACCATGCCTGGAACCTCAGCATCATACTCGACTCCTCCCTCACCATGACCCACCAGATCAATGCCGTCCCCTCCTCCTGCTTCAACACCCTCCACATCCTTCATAAGACCTTTCAATGGATGCCCCTGAATCCAGAGAGACACCCTCTATGCTGCAATCAACAAATCCCTGCTACGCAAACTACAGACCATCCAGAACACTGTGGCCAGACTCGTCCTCGGCATCCCACGAAAGGATCACATCACCCAACACCTGCAACACCTCCACTGTCTCCCGGTCGAGAAGACAGTAACTTTCAAACTACTCACCCAAGCCTACAAATCTCTCCACAACACCGGACCCAAATACCTCAACGAAAGAGTCTCCTTTCATATACCTAAGAGAAACCTCCGCTCCGCCGACCTCACCCTAGAAGAAACCCCATACATTTGCAGAACCAGAGCGGATGGGGCAGCCTTCTCCTACATCATGGCAAAGGCCTGGAACTAGCTTCCGGTCAACATCAGACACTCCCACCCTGAACACTTTCAGGAAGAGCCTCAAGATGTGGCTTTTCGGCTGACTCAGAGCTGCACCCCCCCCCCCCCCCAGCACCTTGAGATCCTCTTGGGTGAGAAGTGCATTTCACAATTCCATGATTGATTGATTGCCTCATGGACCTGCTGATAAAAGAAAAAAAAGGGTCCACCTAATGACACTTGCCCTCTTAATGTCTTAAAATCAATATTTTCCACTTTTCCCATCCAGCCTTATCCCTTCCCAGTCTTTTCCTTTGTCAAGGTAAAGTACCTAGGTTATTTAGGAAGGCTGTAGTGGTTCCCCTCCAGAGGAAAGTTGGGAAGGATCCTCTTATTTTGAAAAATTACCACCCCAATTCCCTTTTACCCTTCTTAGCAAATGTACTGGAGGCACATGTGGCATGATGTCTTTGCCTTTGACACAGTCAACCACAATCTTTTGGTGAATCGTGGCCACGCGGTTGCAAGGCCCTACACTCAATTGTATCACCTCTTTTTTAAAGAACTGATCTCAGTAAGTATACTTGACCCCTTTTAGGTCACCAAAAAGTCCACCTGGAGTGTGAAGTACAGCAGGGTTATTCCCTTTCACCATATCTCTTAAATACATATATTCACCACTTAATCCATGCTCTCAAAAACATGAACTGTACAATCCACAACTACGCAGATGTTATGCAATTACTCTTTAAAATTGATGCCTCCCCTGCATCAAAGAAAACTTTTCAAAATACTTTGCTTTTTATCCATGACTGGATGAACAGTAACCATCTTAAATGTAATGGAAGTTCCCTGTCCCCTAAGAAAGCTGTAACAAGTCTTGGTGTTTTTATTGATGATGAGTTATCAATGAAGCCCCAACTTGGGACAGTGTTCTCCTCCTGCTTTTTACTGCTCCGATTTAGGAAAATCTCGAAGTTCATTACCTTACAAACATTCATCCATGTTTTAATTGCCTTGGTCATATTCAGAATAGATTACTCCAATTCCCTTCATGTCGGTTTCTTTAAGTCTCTGCAGCACAAGTTTCAAATCGTCCAACACCAGGCAGCCTGCCGTATATTTCGACAAGCTTGACATTGCCACATTATTTCTCTTCTGGGTGATCTCCACTGGCAGCTAGTGGAACAAAGGATTGTTTTCAAAACAGGGTGCATTATTTTTAAAACCCTTGAAGGCAAAAGTCCTACCTTCATTATGTCCCCACTTCGAAAATACACTCCTAATAGAACATTGCCGTCCTCCCTCAAGAATTGTCTGTTGTTACTTGAGTTTAAAAAAAAGAGAATGGGTGGCTCCAGATTCTTAGTCATTGCACCCCGCATCTAGAATTCCTTTCCTCTTGAGATTTGAACAGCCCCAAGTTATATCAAATTTAGGCAATCTCTCAAAACTTTGCTCTTCAAACAAGTATATAATTAGTGTCTCTTTCAGCAGCATGTGGTTAGTCCATGAAACCGTTTGGTGTATGCATGCCTAATAAATGCAGTTAACATAACAATGTATAGTAAAAGGAAGGAAGTTACATGACATTTATATTATACAGAAATACAATGAACAGTTCAATTAATAAACAATCTCTAGGAAAGGCTTGAGCTAAGGACCTTGATAGTTACAAAGACATGGACATCCTGAACATGGCTTCCTGAAGAGGTAAACAAATTTATACAATTTAGTAATAGAGAGACCACGAACTAGGGTTCTACTTGGATGGAAAAGCATAGAGAACACATGCACATTGAGATGGCTCTTTCACAGAAAATAAGAGTGCACACTACTTTCAGCAAACAGGAACAGAGGTCAGTTCAACGCAGCTTTGGCCTAGTTTTGTTAAAATAAGAACGTCAAATTAATAAAAACACCTCAACACATGCAAAACCAAACCATTCTAATATAAACTTTTTAAAATGTTATAACTGCCTTAAATATGTATTCATTTTTGACACACAGTCTTTTTTTGTAGATAGATTAAAAAGTTTGTAGTAAGTATTTGTTACATCTTTTGGCACATCCATATTTGTGGGCTGGTTACAGCAGCTTCAGTATTCGAGAGTGAGATGGACAGATTGTAGGTTTATTTGGAAAGAGTACAATATTTCGATGATGATGCATTGGAAGTAGAAGTTAATTAACGTGAACATAATGTGAAGATGAAAATAGTACTGGACATATTACAAAGGGGTGGCCTTACATTGAAAGCAAGAAGTGCAAATTTGTGAAGGCAAAAAATGAACATCTTAAACATTTAAAATAGTAGGGGAAGTAAAACCCGAAGAGAGTTTGGTACAGAACATAATGAAGTGAAGGAGCACTGATAACAAGGACAACCTCATGTCATTTCTGGGTATAGCTGAAGTTTACAGTATATTGAAGACTTTTCCAATAAGACATTAATGGTGAGAAAGTTACTGAAGAAGGAGGTGAATTTTGCATGGAATATAGTACTTCATTGTACCGCGCCAGGGGCAGGCACAATGCGCTGGGGGAGGCAGCAACTTTGGAATAAGTGGGCCCAATTCAAAGAAATAACTTCAGACAAAATCTTAAACTTACTACCATTTCGTATTCACAAAAGGCACTTACTCATTTTGGTATTCACAGAAGACACTTACTCATTTCGGTATTCACAGAAGTTAGGAGTCCTAACTTTAGGACTCCTAAATGCCTTCTGTGAATACCCAAAGTCCTAAAGTTAGGATTTTTCTCAGTTTAGGAGTAGTAAAGTTAGGACTCCTAACTTTAGGACTCCTAAATGCCTTCTGTGAATACCGAAAGTCTTAAAACTAGGATTTTTCTCAGTTTAGTAGTAGGAAGCTCAGCCTGCTAACACAGCTCCAGTTCAAATAACAGTAAACTTGAAAGTAAACATTCTAGACATGGAGTCTGAATACAAAAATTCCATCAATTAGTATCAAGTGTGCACAGCACTCTACCCAATGGTTTACAATGGCTTAAAGTAAGATATGCTGGATACTACACTTGCCCTCCACACAGCTGTGATCATTTTGCATATGTATACAGCTTCCTTATCTTGCACCTTACATTGTGAAACTATTAAAGTGTCTTAGACAACTAGATAACTTGCATGTTTGTTTTTTCCCTAGCACCAGCAGAGATGGGAGGAGGACAGTCTTCAGGATGCAGTTTTGTGTTTGAGAGCCCTGGGCTACACTAATCTATGTGAATATTTAGGACTGGAATTACAGTGCTACTGTTGCTTGACCTAATGTCTTCAACAAAAAAATGTATTGTGATTCCTACTTAAAGAGAGGCTTAGCATCCACCCACATGTTGGTTTTCAGGAGTAAAGGATCTGATTTAGCCAAAATTGTGTGTTTCCAGTAAAAAGACTGCTTATATTGCACCTGTATGCTTCTGGAAAAGTATACACTCGATGCAGCAGGATTTATTTGGTTATGGTGGCAAGCAAGTAATCATGGCTATAGGCCTAATCTGTTTATTATGAAATGTTATGATAACGGCACGAGGTCTAGCTAATTTATGGAGAAAACAATACTTTGAAGTCAATAGGCATTTAGGTGTGGATTGTTCTTTTTCTATATTAAACACTATAGTCAGGTAATTTTTTTACATGGAATACCACAGATTACTGTAGGAAGCAATGCTTTTGGTGAGGGTCACCCAGTGTGCAAACCATGGATATAGATGGTTTGCTCTGTGAGATTTTGTTTGCTATTATAAGAGACATTTTGTTTTACTTAGACAGCTATATTTTTGTAAATCATTATAATTTTACATCTGTGTGTCTAATTGTTGGCATCTAGAAAAGTATACGCTCAAAACTATAGGCCTGAGTTAATTATGGTGACAAGCTATATGCCTGTTTGGTGCACAGGAAACGTTATGCCTGATGCAATAGGCCTGGGCCCTGTTAAAGGGTAAATGTTCTTTGGGAAAGTCATGCCAGAGTTCATGGGTTTCATCTGTTTCTTATGAAATGTCAGGACAAAGCTGGTAGGCCTAACCTACTTTTTATGAAAATCAAGCATTAAAGACAAAAGGCGTTTGTGGATGAATTGTAATTACACTGTGCTAAAGCCTGTAGGCAGGTATTTTGTTAAATGGAATGTCACAGGTTAATGTTGTAGGCACATTATATTACAGGCTGTTGAAAGTTATTTGATTATATGTAACCTCACAAATTACCAAAGTAGGCAAGGGATTTTGTGTTAGTCACCCACTCTGACACACCCTGTCACTACAATTACATGATGGTGGTTCTTGTTAGGTGAAGTAAAGCCGCAAAAGGATTGGTGATTGATGCATATATTCATTTGGTGATTGATGCATATATATTATACATCAACTGCGTAAACCGAGCACGCTCACTTGCTTTCCTCTAACTCCTCCACCTTTCAAATTCCTCTCCTTCATAAACTTCCGTCCTCATGGCAACTCATGGCACAGATATGCCACGTGGCGAACGATAGAGAGGTTAAGAATATTACACTCCCACCATCTAATTTTAACATATCCCCTTTCATTACTCAAATTAAAATCTGTTACAAAATTAACAATAAATGACATTACTTAATATTTAAATCTATAGAACTGCTACTGATGTAAAACTTTACACAAACAACATTTTTACTTTATCTTCTTTCTTTATATCTAAACTAAGTGCTCATGACTGCTCACTGAACCATTTTCTCACAACATTAACACATCACAAATTCTCTAAGTATAATGGGAGCGCAATGTTCCCTGCGTTCATTAACCACAAGTCTTCTTTTTCCCCTGTTCTTTCTCTATCATATGCAACCGACTTGCGTGTTCCCCTAGAGGTTACTTGCAGCCTTTGACAAGCAAACCGTCATTTCAAAACCATTCAATAACATAAAAGCACTGCATCTTTGCTTATCCAACTCTCGTTCTCCCAGATCGCTTTCCATTTTATCATCCCTTTTGCAATACAAAGCAAAGGGTAAATGTTCTTTGGGAAAGTCATGCCAGAGTATGTTAACATGTTTAGAACTTAGTAATGTCGTACATAAGAAAGTGGAGTGGGTGTTGTGTATCGATCTAGATTTTGTATGCATTTCCCGATTCATGCCCTTATATAGGTATCATTTTAGAAGCACCAGTTGAGTAGTTTAGCCTGTGTTATTTATATATGTATTTTTATATATGTCATAGCAACAGACAATGCTATTACAGTATTATTTTATATTACTGTTTATGCTGTACGCATTATACTTTACATTCTCTCTAATGATTGTAGCAGTTCATATCTCTTGCATGAGAAAGAAAACTGTTCAATAAACCCCTTTTTATTGAAATGCCAGTCTCATTATTTCTGTGCAAACTCTGTAGAAACGAAGCATGCACGATTGACTGAGTGAAATACTTATCTATTGTTTCCACGACTCTGAAGATATTGTTCCGGTTCTAGGGGAAACAAAGTTGTCATGTTTATGCAGTTGTCAGAGACTAATCCCTTCTTGTTTACTCAAGAACGTTTCTAGTGACCTCTGAGTTAGCTGGCACACACAATTAAGTTTAATATACTCGATAGAGACATACTGACCTCAGTCCTATGTCAAATCTATAGTATATATTATTCCAATGCACAGAGCCTATTGGGAATATAGGAACTAACTACATGGCGCCCAATGGTTTGGTAAGGCACTAATTTAACGCTAGATACTAAAAGTAACTCAGTCATGCTTTTCTCAGAGACCCCCTTACTCATAATACTCCAATAGAAGTCTGGAGTGGGTAAGGGATAATATGCGCCTTAGCGGAGTCGGACGAAAAATCCTATGTATTAGTTTTTGGATTGTTCAACTTCGAAGGATACAGTGTTCCAAAATATTGTGCACCTTATCTTTGTTCCCTCGAAACTTTCTTTGCAAACTTTCAGCCAACAAAATGGCCAACGAAGATAGCCGCAGCCAGTGGAGCTGTGGCTGATCCAGCCGATGCAGCTTTTAAATTCACAGGTTTTCAAGAAACCGATGAGAATGCAATAATAATTCCTCAAAATTTAAGGAAAGCCATCACTATAAAGCTTATAAAGCATTGCCTATCATCGAGAGGTGGTAGGGCATTTTTTGTGATAGACGCACATGAATATCACCAGAAAGAGGCATTCTGTTCATGGATAGTCTTCCCAGAAGCAAATCCAGTAACAAGTATGTTTTACTTCTACAAAGAAGATGATCCACCAGAGGAATATATTCCTTTCGAGGATATTGAAATTCCACTCACTTACCAGTAGCATGAGCTCTGGATTAACGGCGCCCTAAAACATTTAAATCATATTACTAGGCTCAGTCCACTAGGTAGACCAGGAACAACATGGCCAGTTTTAGCCAGCTATACACCACATCCTGACATTAACGATATGTCAGGTGTAGAGTTACTAGCTCAACTCAAAGAGTTAATCAGAATCTACAGTCAATTGGTCCAATATGTCATGCAGACACTTACAGCAACCTACAAAAGTTATTCTGCAACAAACCTCTAACCAGGGAAATACACCAAAAATTTCACCACAGACTTTACACGCAGTCATGGGTAAATTACCCACAAAACGTGAACAAATTCCATTCTGGATAGCTCAAAAAATTACTCAGATCAAAGCAGTATTTCCTAATACTAGCCCTCATGAGAAACACAGAATTTTAACAATCTGTCTCCCAGTGGGGATCACACCACATCTGGAGGACTGCACCACTTGGGGTACAGTCTTCGCTGCAATCTACACTAAAATACACGGTGTTCAGTCTATGGCGGTAATACCTGATGACCTGAAACAGATTCAAAACTAATTTGGGTCAGAGCCTGCTCTAAATTTAGGTATGAAGCTACTGAAAGATTTCAAACAGGTCTCTACAATAATATTGTCTAATATTAAAGGAGAAGCAGCATCAGTGGCGATCCGCCAGAAGTTGAGGTAAACCAGTAAAACCACAACTGTCAGAAAGTCCTGAAAAGACCTTTACTAAAAACACTTCTAAAAAGCAGTAAATAGCAAACAAACTTCCAAAGAGAAGCGTTCTCATTCCAGAGGTAGGTCTCCTCAAAAGGAACCATCTGAAAGGAGGTATAACGTCAGGAATGGGGACACTTTGAAAAAACCTGACAGATATCAAGATACTGATACACGTTCCTCTCGTACCTTTCAGACTTCGTCACAGAAATCCTAAAGAAGGGGACGGTCAGAAAACAAGGAAGAACGCATGAAGTCCAAAGATGATTAACACGTTCAGAAGAATAAAAAACCTCAATTCACACAAAAAAAGTAGCAGGTCTAAAAATCAGACATGCCGAGGATCTTGAGGGCACAACTCAAGAACGGAGAATGTGCTCAGACAATGTTGGACAGCGCAGCAGAAGTCACAATAACTCGCCAGAACCTGAAGGGTCTTCTGGAGACAGTGAACTTGAATGAGGACGTTGAAGTTGAAACTGCAGATACCAGGGTTAGCTCTCCACATATGTTATATGAAACAACACTCCGGATGGAGGGAGACATACCAAAAAAGTGAAAGCACTCTTTTGGAAGCGCCTTTTTAAGGGCTATGATATTCTTCTATCTGAACAAGACTGGGCACCAGAGTTTGTCAGGGAGTGCCCACATGGCAAAGACATCATTATGCCGGCCTTATCTAACCATATTCCAATACATTTAAATATACTTATGCCAGGAAATGGGCAGTCACTCAAGATCCAGCATTATACAAAAATCATGTATGATGGGATGAGGACTCTCCTCACCATAAAATCCAGTTAAAAACTCAACCAACTGCTCAAAGGCAGTACCCAGTAAAGCAAGAAGCAAAAAAACAGGTCAGGGAGATAAACTTGAATACCAAGGGGTGATTGAAACATGCACCTCATCAATGAATAATCCTTTGTTTCCTGTCTTCAAACCAGACATTACATATCGTCTAGTATTGATTACAGACATCTAAACTCTTGTTGCAAAACATTTGCAGTGCAGAATGCACACAGTAAGGCATTAATGAATAACATTGTGCGTAAAAAAATATTATTTTCAGCAAGGGTAACAGAGTTACTACAAATCTATGATGATAAAGCATTGTCATATGTCGGTGATAAGTATCTGACAGACGATGACTTGGATAGGCACATGAACAGGGTGAACACTATTATCCTGGGCATCACCTCTGAGGGGTATACATTCAATTGAAAAAAAATACAAAAATGCCCATCTCAACGTCCTTTTCCTAGGATATGAACTATCAAAAAAGGCAAAAGTCTGGCAGACAACTTTTTAGAAAAGAGTGCGCTGCTCCAACCTCCAAAAACGCTAAACAACTTACAGTCAATTCTAGGTTTCCTAAATTTCAGAAGAACTTACATTCTAAATTACGCAGAAAGGGTTAAACCTCTCTACAAATTAATCAAACCTGATTTTAAAACAGTAAATTGGACACAAAAACACACAGAAATGTTGTGTTCACTCCAAACAGAAATGTTAGCTACAAAACATTTGCAAACACGTGTAAACGTACGCAACTTAGTGATCTGAATAATTCCGGGTCAATGCAGATTCACCTTCTTAACTTTTAACAAAGGTGAAAAAGTTCCAAAAGCTTACAAATCACATTTGTACACACAGGCAAGAATGAAATTCACTTCAAACTGTAGTGTAGTTCCTATTATCCCAATAGGCTCTGCGCATTGGAATAATACCTTCAATAGTATAGGCCTAGACCAGACGTTAACTAGGTCTACTACTGTCGATATTAGACTTAAAGTTTTGGGTTTGCCAGCTAGCTCAGAGTTCACTAGAAACTTTCTCGAATGTTCAGGAAGGAATTAACTTCCCTGATTAGACAAGAAGGGATTTAGTTTCTGACAACCATAGAACATGACAACTTTGCTCTCCCCTAATCAAGAGTGTATCTCGAGAGTCGTGTGAACAAAAGGTAATTTATTTTACTCAGTCAGTACGTGCATTCTTAGTCTCATCAGAATGTAGAGAAAAGGAAGAGACGGGCGTGTTCAATAAAAGATGTTATTTATTGATCAGTCTCTTTTCTCATACAAGAGAAATGGATCGATATTATTGCAATACTTATAGCTAAGTAAAGTGCATACATTAAAAGCAGAAGTATAAAATAATACTGTAAAAACATTGATATGGTTTCTAAGCCATATGAAGGTTTAAAATGAATAAAATATATTACATACACATATACATTTGACTAAACGTACTCAACTGGTGTTTCTAAATACGCCTACCCCGTGTACCTGACCTAAGCCTAATACGTGGGCGGGAATAGAAAGTTACAGTTTAAGTTAAGTTTGTTTTTGCCAAGTGACTGACTAAAGAATTCTCTGCGAGGGGTTATTCAGTTCTGTACCTGGAAGTTAGGATGAATGAGTGATGGTATCTCTCGTCTCTGGTCTCGATATTCCAGGCTGCCTGCGAGGGCTACCCGGAAACGCCGGAGCTGGATTTCTCGGCAGGAGAAATAGGCAGCTGCTCGTTCTCAGCGCGTCAAGAAGGCGGGGCTGCGCCAGCGGGGTCTGCTCTGCTCTGGGCTTCGGCAAGTCTGGCTGCTCCGTCCTCGTCACCACCGCGTGTGTTTGCATAGGGCAATATCAGTAATATTTATACCTTTAAGGTGCCGAGATTGACGTAAGGATGGACATAGATACGTCAATAAAGATGTCATACGACCAGGTCGTTAGCACATTCTTTTGCTGAAGTTCTCGGTGAAATCAAAACAATGGCCGCAGGGTTTTTCCCAGGTTGTCATAGGTTTGATTTGTTTTGAGAACTCCGTATGCCTTATCAGGGGCTGGAGGAATATCGCTTGTCTAATTAGATCGCAAGCGTTATGACCTAATCAGATAACACGTTCCTGTGCCGTAGTGTGGCTTCGTCAGATAACGGTATCTGCATCATGGGGGTTTGCTGCCTCATGGGCTGACTGCTAGTTAACTTGTTGGTTTGTTAACCAGAATAGGGTCAGGAATAGGGGGATCGATACAGAACCTATAGGAATACATCACACCCACTCCACGCTAACTATGGTCATATTTACTAATCTATGCATAGTAAAACATACTGTAGAGTATCGTGTATACCGTACCACCCCAAAATACATAAATGCATTTTGAAATTATCAAATATACGGAAAAAATGCAGTCATATGTATAGTATGCACTCAAGCTGTAGAATAATGCTAAAGTAATCACGCATTTGTATACATTATTGCTATTTTGTATATGAAAATTTACACATGAAATGGCTCTTAATACAGAAAAAAAGTTCGAGACCATTTCATCACAGAATATAATAACAATGAACATACCAGCGGGCAGCTAATGTCTATAAAGTATCTAAAAATAGAAATCTTAGTTCTCTAGGAATAGTTTCTTACTTTAAGCAGAAGATCAGTGTCCCGAAAAATTGTAAAAAATAATTTGGGGCTGCTGAAAAAATTGCTGTCCGTGAACTGGAGGAATTGTTCATGTGACTATATTATTAAAGTTGAAGGCCAAATTCAGGGAACGCCGTGTGCGAGCTTGCTCAAAAGTCTCTATTTCTGCTCTGGTGAGAACATCATATCATTTAGGCTTTCGAAAAAGCTGTCAACAGCTTCCTGGGAAAGTTCCACTAACTCGGAAATAGGTGTAACCATGCATTCGTGCGCATGATTGTCTCCATTGACATTCTGATTTGGATTGCTGACAGAAGGTCGTACCTGATCGATGCTGCTTTCATCTTGTACTTCACTACCCCTTAATCGTAGTGGTGAAGCTTCCACGAATGCCGTCATCAGGATTGGTAGCCTTTGAGGGCAGCACAAAGCATGAGCCTTGATAGGACTCAACAATGTTTCTGCATCCATTGGCGCATCCAATTGTAGCGTCAGACAGGTGTCTAACACGCATTCTTCTCCGCATAGCAGGCACCTTAATACAGGTAAAACACATCGTTGCCACATTGGTCGAAATGATAGAAACCAAGTCATGTTCAGGTCTCTAAGCCGGGATAGACCCAGGATTTTTGATATCCGGTCCCGGTATCCAATGGCTAGGATTGTTTCTTCCCTTGTCGCAGGTGTTCTGTCTGTGACATGGTTTGCCATAACGAAATATAAGGACTAGGAATAGGATTCCTGCAATCAGTCCTAAAATGAGGGGAAGTCCGCCAAAAATCGAATGGACGAAATCTGGAAAAATACCCAGTATGGCTTTGAATGGTGTTAATGCCATCGAAAATACTGTCTTAAATACTTGTGAGACCCCACTGGTATCAGAAATATTTAAGATTTCATTCAGGATTTCTGCGAAATGTATGGGGGAATTAGTTGATAACAATGAATGTATCTCTGCAGTCGTCCTTGCGACTTGTAGATCATACCTTTCTTTTGATGACGTGAGCCTGGTCGGCGTCTGAAGAAGCACTGTTTTCATTCTGCTTAAAGTATCTATTCGAATAGAAGTAATTTTCAAGTTGGGCCATGCCCTTGCCTCCCTGTCTGGAAAGGAGCTGGGGAACAATGAGTGTCCACAGCACTTGACCTTTGCAGTCGTAATTACGAGATAAGGAGTCCCGGGCATAAGACTACAACATCTGCGATCTACAATTAGAATGTAACTCCCATTATAGAGTCTTTGAAAGAATGGTTCAATCTCTGTTGCAGGTGCGCCTTGCTGGTGACATGAAAGGTTATTTGAGTTCCCTTCACAGGCTCCATGCAAACTAATTCCGTTACACCGAAGTGTGCCGCTTAGTGACATCGCACAATTATTGCCACTAAGAAACACTTTCTGTCCTTTATTACTGACACATGCATGTGAATAGGGCAGGTTCCATGTTGTTTTAATGTACCCTTTTCCCAATTTTTCGTACATGCCAGCCTGTATATATTTTTGGCAGTATTGAAACCTGAAGGTTGATATTGGAATATTTATTATCCCATGTATTATCCATTCACTGACAGGTCGTTCTGACATTGTCACTGGTAATCTCTCAAGTTTCTCAATGCTCAGGATTGTATAATCAGCTCCCTTTTGGGCCATACTGATTTGTCTATCAGTAAGGTTAAAGATATAGAATAGTGACGTTGTGTTGATTAAACGCCAAGGCACATAGCCTGAACGCAGATTTTGTAACGTCCAGCCAAGCTGTACAATAGAACGCAATTGTGACTGACCGTGTTGTAACAACAGCAAGTCTTGCGATAATATGTCGATTGCTGAAGACACAATGCTGTCCAAAGAAAAAATCCTGGAGGACAGAGTCATTAACCCATTGTCCACTACAGAAAGTGATTTTTCCAAATGAATACGGTCAATTTCCCGTATTCTCTCTGCTGTTTCAATTTGAGTAACCTTCCAGGCCTCATTGTATGCTGCATATACAGAGGCTGCTATGAAACGTTTTTGACGCTGTTTGCGCGGTCCCATAATGAAATCACGCAAGTCAGCACCATCAGTAAGTAAAGTTAGGTGTTGCTTAATTTCTGCCAGTGTGGAAGTTTGTAGCCACTGAAGGCATAATTTGCCCACACTGTAGGTGGTTATTATTCCTGGGTGATGTCTTTGGGAATATCTAGGGTCTGGCCTGGTCATTTTGAACCCCTGTGTTTTGTTCAGGAATCTGTCTTGACAGTTATTAGTATCTGTGGGCCAGATCAACCACTGTTTCCAATCAGGATGTGTTCTGTTTTGGTTTAATACATAATTTACGTCTATCTCCTCATCTGTAGAGGTATTGCTGTACATTGTTGGCTTTGGAATAGACGGTTTATTTAAGTCTTTAATTTTGGCTAGGCCAAGACAGGTAGTTTGTTGAACAGTGTCATTTAAAAATATAATTTGTTCTGGGATCATGCAGGCTCTAAACAAAGATTCTATACCCTGTACTTGCCATTCTTTTGTGCCCCAAACACTTTTCAATTCAACATTTTTGTCCCAATAATCAAAACCAAAAGTATTCATTTGTTCAAAGAATGAATCTGAATATATCAATTTTGTGTTGGTTATCATGGTCTTTGTCCCTGTCTTATTTGACAATTTGAAATAAAATGTTTCAGCATTACTTGTGTTAAAACCTGAAAAATATGAATATTTGTCATAAAAGGTTCTTGAGCTTCCTTTTGGAGGGGTTGCACAATGTTCCCATTGATTATAATTTAAAACATTTCTAGGTTGTGCAGATCTATGTAGAAAAATGGTTACCATAGTGGTTATAACAGTATATACTATCATAATTTGTAGAACCCTGCAAATAATCATGTTTGGTAAATTTAGCAGACATTACTAAGTCAGACATCATATTATTAATGCTTTCGAAGTCCCAATCATCAGCAAATGAGCTTGGTTTTACAAAGTCACTCAATGAGATCTTAATTTGGTGTGGATATTTCAGGATTTCGACCGGACCATAAATTTCATAGTCAGTGTTGTCCCATGCTACCCCACCCGGTATAGGATTGGCTGTGAAGTTGGCTGAAGAAAGTTCTCTTTTCTCGACGTGCGAAGATGTGTGTGGTTTGAGGATCAAGTTGATTTTCTGACTTGCTGTGTCCATTTTAGCATATTTTCCCTCAATGAAGCGTCCCAATGTTAGTATCATGATGAGCCAAAGTATGAGGATAAATGCACCAAAACCCACCCAAAATTCAATCCATGGAGAAATCAGATATGTTTCTTTCAGTTGTTTCAAAAGTTCTTTAGCTTTATCTTTAAAGGTTTTTGATGATGGCTGTGTCTTTGATTCAGTGAAGCCTTCAGAGGAATCATCGAAGTTTATGAAGTAGCCGGATGCAGTTCTGTCAATAGTTCCAATTGCTTCAGGATTAATGTTTCTTGCATTATCATTTGGTACTTCATTGTAGATTGGTGTGTCTCTGCTAAATGTTTTTATTTGGGTTTTCAGAGGTCTAAGTTCCATTGCATTGTTGCATAGTCCTTGTTGTTCTTCTGTAGGCGTTTCGAATGTGATGAGCCTCTTAGTTAGGACCTCTGTACTGGTAGCAAACCTTGGTGTTCTGCTACTTATTGGGAGTCCACTTGGCCTACTATTTGTTATCGGCCACATGATTGTGGTTTTACCAGGTCGATGGATACAACTCGGTTCTCCTTTTTACCAGCAAGTGGCGGTAGTACAACTGATCTTGTCCCGTTGACAGACAAGACAGGAACTGCTTTTCTGTAAGAAGGCCCAAATTCCTTCTTTACCGCGATCTTCTCCCTGACTAGATCCCCGACTTTTGGAATCCAGACAGGTCTTGCTGGGACAGGTGGTGGTTCTTCAGTGGTTGTTGGCTGTTGTTTCAACTTTATGTTGCTCAGGTCTTTTCTTGTTTTGTTTAAGTCCTGCAAAATAGCCAAACGGTCTTTGATATCAAAGCTTTTTTCTTTCACCACTGAAGTCTGACTATCAAAGTCAGAGATCAACATCCTAGTTCCAAATAATAATTCGTACGGACTGAATCCCTTCAGAGAATTTCTTGGCAAGTTATTTAGACTACGTTGGACACTTATTAGATGTTTGACCCACCCAGCTCCCGAACCTAATACCTTTGCCGTTATAGATTGCTTTATGTCACGGTTTTTTCTTTCAACAATTCCGTTCCCCTCAGGGTGAAATGGACAAGAGTACCACAATGCCATGCCCATGCTGACCATGGCCTCCTTATAAGCCCGAGAGCTAAAGGCAGGACCGTGGTCCGAATGCAGCATGCCAATTGCGTATGTGCCGATAAAGACTCGCAAATCTTTTATAACAGTTCTGGCGTCAGCCGTTCGCTGGGGCCACATCCATATGAATCTCGTACATGAGTCCACTGCAACCAAGATATATTTATAGTTACCATCCCTTTGTAAGGGACCACAGTGGTCTAGGTAAACACAGGCTAATGGTTTATCCGAGATTAGAAGGGGCGTCTGCGCTGGACGTCTCACCGTTGATACTTTCATTTTTTGACATATTTCACATTCTAAAACATAATTCCTTGTTTGTCTTCTCATTTGTGGCCACCAGTATCTCTGTTTTAATAATGATACTGTGGCTGAGACGCCAGCATGTATAGAAGCAAGCCCTTCGTGTGCCGCTATTATAAGTCCTAACCTATGTTCCATGTTTGGAATTGCCCTATCCCCCACTCCAGGGATTCAAGCAAAAGGAACATTGTTTGTATCAGTTATGTATGAGTATTTTACAGGAAAGCCTTTCGGGAGTGTTTCTATCGAATCCTTTTCTGTAGCGCTGACAGCTTGCAATATTTCGCTGTCTATTTTTGTTTTTGACCGGGTGATGGCAGCTACGGAAGCCATTTGCACAGCTGCCTTTGCGGCCTCATCAGCCAATGAATTCCCTGCAACGTGAACGCCATCACGTTGATGACTCAGCGTATGTATCACGTGAGTCTTTGGTAGTTCTTTTTGTAAAAGAACTACTTGTTCCCAGAGCATTTTATGCTTGATTGTGCCACCTTTCGCGTCCTTGAAACCATTCTGAAGCCAGATCTGCAAGTATTCATTGTAAGACTGAACGCAATAATACGAATCGCACACTATGAGTGTGGGGAATTCTCGATCGGTATTTTCAAGCGCCATCTTGAACGCCAGTAGTTCAGCTCGCTGAGCTGTACAATCTCCTAAAGATTGTGTTTTAGTGATTGCTGGTTTAAATTTTCCTTCGTGCCAGCGACCTTTAACGATCGCGCACGCAGCACTGTAAGCTTGCTTACCCCCCACTGCGGGTTGTGCTGATCCGTCTGTATATATTATACAGCCGTAGTGTTCTAGAGGCAGAATTTCGGTCGGCGGAGGACATTCAAATTCATATTGGAGAAATTCTTGTGTTTTTAAGTAAGGATCAAATTCGTACGCCACGTCTGTTGCAGCAAGAGAATTAGCCCATTGTATCCATCTCGGACGGAGCGCTTTAGCATTCGGAATGCTTGCTTTTGTTACAGCCTCTAAGGCTGGTATCGGTGTCACGATTATTATTCGTTTACCTTGTGCCAGGGCTCGTTCTTTTGCTATAGCTGTCTGTGTTGCAGTTAGAATTTTTTCCGTTGGGCTGAATATCATTTCAGCCTTAGTGTACAAGTGTGATTTGAATGCAATTGGTACCTTTTCTCCCTCATTAGAGGTCAGGTATGTGAATCCGCATCTCCCTGGGATGACTCGAATCACAAGATTGCGTGTGTTATCACGTGTTTCTAATTTTGTTTTAATTAGCATGTCTGTTTGTAAGGATCTCAAAATTTCTGTGTGTATTTGAGTCCAATTGGATCTTTTAAAATCTGGTTTTATCACATCATAAAGGGGTTTGACCCTTTCTGCGTAATTTGCAATGTATGTTCTTCCGAAATTTAGGAAGCCTAGAATTGACTGTAGGTTTTTTAGTGTTCTAGGTGCTTGGAGTACGGCACATTTTTCTAGAAAATTGTCAGCCAGGCTTTTGCCTTCACTTGATAATTCATATCCTAAGAACAGGACAGTCAGATGGGCAATTCTGGATTTTTTAAAGTTGAATTTGTAACCCTCTGCTGCGAACCCAAGTATTATGGTGTTCACTCTCTTCAAGTGAGTCTCCAAGTCATCATCTGTTAAGTATATGTCGTCGACATTTGATAATGCTTCGTTGTCATATATTTGTAGTAATTCTGTTACTCTCGCTGAGAATACTCCCGGGCTGTTCTTGTACCCCAGGGCTAACCGACAGAATTGCTTTTGAGTGCCATTTATTGAGAACGCAGACAAATATCTGCTCTCTGGTGCTATGTTTTGACAAAAGAATCCATTAGAGATGTCTAAGGTTGTTTTGTATTTTTTGCGCACTATGTTAATCATTAGTGCAGCACTATGTGAGTTTTGCACTGCAAAAGTTTTGCAACATGAGTTAAGGTGTCGGTAATCCAAAACTAAACGATATGAATTGTCTGGTTTGGAGACCGGAAACAAAGGGTTGTTCATTTGTGAGGTGCAAGTTTCAATCACCCCCTGGTATTCTAGCTGATCTAGGATTTCTTTTACCTGTTTTTTACCTTCTTGCTTAATTGGATACTGCCTTTGTGCAGTAGGTTGTGCTTTTAACTGGATTTTGTGAGGAGGAGAGTCCTCATCCCATCCTACGTGATTTTTATATAAAGCAGGAGCTAGAGCTACTGCCCACTTTCTAGCAAGTGTGTATTTTTTATGAATTGGTATGTGATTTGAGAAGGCAGGCATAATTACTTCTTCGCCATGAGGGCACTCCCTGACAAACTCTGGTGGCCAGTCTTTTTCAGCTAGAAGGATGTCATAGCCCTTGGAGAGATTATCCCAAAATAGTCCCCTTATTTTTCTAGTCTTATCTCCCTCTATACGTAATGTTATTTCGTATATTTTGTGAGGTTTGCTAACTCTGGTGTCTGCAGTTTCCACTTGAAGATATTCATTCGTGTCCACTGTCTCCAGATGATTCATAAGGACTTTGTGAGCTATGCTCACTTCTGCTGCGCTGTCTAGCATTGTCTGAGCCCATTCTCCGTTTTTCAGTTGTGTCCTCAGTATTCTCGGCATTGTTAACTACCTTGATACTGGCTACCTTCTTTTTTGGAAATTGTAATTTCTTTTTTAGCTGAGCAGGTTCCTTGTCTTTGGACTTGGCGTGCTCTTCTCTTTGTTCTGATCGTCCTCTTCTTTCCGATTTCTGCGAGGAAGTCTGAAAAGATTGAGAGGGACGTGTATCAATGTCTTGATATCTATCAGGTTTTTTTATATTATCCCTATTTCTAAGGTTATATCTTTTCCCAGAGGGGTCACTCTGGGGTGACCTGTGTCTTTGGTTCGGAGATTTCTCTCTTCGCATAGGAGACCTTCCTCTGGACTAGAATTTCTTTTCTTTGGGATTGGATTGTTTGTTTCCATCCCAGTTCTTTTTCTGTGATGTTGAATTATTATTAAAAAATATTTTTTCAGGACTTTCAATTAGTTGTGGTTTTACTGGTATTCCACCTAAACTATCTCTACCTAGTTCCTCATAGGATTTTTCTATGATTCTGGCAATTTCAGCTGGTTGGTCTGCTATATCTGTCTCCTTTAACCTCTGGCGGATCGCCACGTTTGCTGCTTCACCCTTTATGTTGGCTAATAATATAGCCGAGACCTGCTTGAAGTCTTTTAGTAATTTCATACCAAGAGTTAAAGCTGGTTCTGGACCATATTCATCTTGAATTTGTTTTAGCACATCTGGTATTACCGAAATGGATGGAACACCGTGCGTTTTTGTGTAGATGGAAGCAAAGACTGTACCCCAAGTGTCACAGTCCTCAATGTGTGGTGCGATTCCCATTGGAAGACAGATAGTCAGAATCCTGTGTTTTTCTAACGGGGTGGTGTCGGGAAACACCGCCTCTATTTGGTTGATTTTCTGTGCCAACCAGAATGGTATTTGTTCCCGTTTAGCCGGTACTTTACCTAGGCAGGATTGTATGTTCTGTGGTGTAATTTTATTTGTGTTCCCCTGGTGAGGGGTCAGCTGTGGAATTTTAATTGCTGGTTGAATTGTAGAAGTCCGCATCACATACTGGACTAATTGTCTATGTATTTTTATTAATTGTTTTAGCTGTGTTAAAAGGTTTGCTGCAGACATCCCGTCGATGTCTGGATGTGGTGTGTATCCGGCTAGGACCGGCCACGTTGCTCCTGGTCTACCTAAAGGACCGAGCCTGGTGATGTGATTATTATGTTTTAGGGCGCCATCAAATAAGAGCAGGTGCTCTTGAAATTTGAGTGGTACTTCCACCTCCTCGAAAGGAGTGTACGTTTCAGGAGGTTCCTCTATTTTGTAATAGTGGAAGTACTTTGTTACAGCATTTGCTGCTGGAAAATTTATCCATGAATAGTATACCTCTGTCTGCCGATATTCGTGTGCCTCAATTACGAATATGACTGTGCCACCTCTAGGTGTCAGTCCATTTTCTAAAAGTTTTAAGGTTATAGATTTCCTTTTGATGACCGGGATGAGTATTATATCCTGGTCTGCATCTTGTATAGCAGCATCAGCGGCTGCGAGTTCAGTTGCTAATCTAACTGCCTCTCTTTCTTCATCACTGTCTACCATTTTACTGACAGGATGGTTATTTCTTTTGTTTGCAGATCAGGTTTCTTATGGAAACAAAGATTAGATGCACAATATTTTGGAACAGTGTATCCTTCAACGTTGACTAAACCAAGAACCATACATAGGAGTTCCCTCCTGCGAGGTCTGGCGGATATAACCTTTCACCCACTCCAGACGTCTTTGGAGTATTATGGGAAAAGGGGTCTGAGTGAGAAAGCACGACTGAGTTACTCTAAATGTCTTACGTTAGTTTTATCGCCCTTTCCAAACGCGTTGGGCGCCATGTAGTGTAGTTCCTATTATCCCAATAGGCTCTGCGCATTGGAATAATACCTTCAATAGTATAGGCCTAGACCAGACGTTAACTAGGTCTACTACTGTCGATATTAGACTTAAAGTTTTGGGTTTGCCAGCTAGCTCAGAGTTCACTAGAAACTTTCTCGAATGTTCAGGAAGGAATTAACTTCCCTGATTAGACAAGAAGGGATTTAGTTTCTGACAACCATAGAACATGACAACTTTGCTCTCCCCTAATCAAGAGTGTATCTCGAGAGTCGTGTGAACAAAAGGTAATTTATTTTACTCAGTCAGTACGTGCATTCTTAGTCTCATCAGAATGTAGAGAAAAGGAAGAGACGGGCGTGTTCAATAAAAGATGTTATTTATTGATCAGTCTCTTTTCTCATACAAGAGAAATGGATCGATATTATTGCAATACTTATAGCTAAGTAAAGTGCATACATTAAAAGCAGAAGTATAAAATAATACTGTAAAAACATTGATATGGTTTCTAAGCCATATGAAGGTTTAAAATGAATAAAATATATTACATACACATATACATTTGACTAAACGTACTCAACTGGTGTTTCTAAATACGCCTACCCCGTGTACCTGACCTAAGCCTAATACGTGGGCGGGAATAGAAAGTTACAGTTTAAGTTAAGTTTGTTTTTGCCAAGTGACTGACTAAAGAATTCTCTGCGAGGGGTTATTCAGTTCTGTACCTGGAAGTTAGGATGAATGAGTGATGGTATCTCTCGTCTCTGGTCTCGATATTCCAGGCTGCCTGCGAGGGCTACCCGGAAACGCCGGAGCTGGATTTCTCGGCAGGAGAAATAGGCAGCTGCTCGTTCTCAGCGCGTCAAGAAGGCGGGGCTGCGCCAGCGGGGTCTGCTCTGCTCTGGGCTTCGGCAAGTCTGGCTACTCCGTCCTCGTCACCACCGCGTGTGTTTGTATAGGGCAATATCGGTAATATTTATACCTTTAAGGTGCCGAGATTGACGTAAGGATGGACATAGATACGTCAATAAAGATGTCATACGACCAGGTCGTTAGCACATTCTTTTGCTGAAGTTCTCGGTGAAATCAAAACAATTGCCGCAGGGTTTTTCCCAGGTTGTCATAGGTTTGATTTGTTTTGAGAACTCCGTATGCCTTATCAGGGGCTGGAGGAATATCGCTTGTCTAATTAGATCGCAAGCGTTATGACCTAATCAGATAACACGTTCCTGTGCCGTAGTGTGGCTTCGTCAGATAACGGTATCTGCATCATGGGGGTTTGCTGCCTCATGGGCTGACTGCTAGTTAACTTGTTGGTTTGTTAACCAGAATAGGGTCAGGAATAGGGGGATCGATACAGAACCTATAGGAATACATCACAAAACCGATGTAGCAAAAGAAAGAGCCCTAGCACAGGGGAAACGCATAATGGTCATAACTCCTGTACCTGCCTTAGAGGCAGTGACAAAAGTGAGCATTCCAAATCCTAAAGCTTTACATCCAAGATGGATACAATGGGTTAATTCTCTTACTGCGACTTATGTTGAATACGCTTTTGATCCTTATTTGAAAACACAAGCATTCCTACAATACCAACGAGAATGTCCTCTGCCTACTGAAATTCTGCCTCTTGACAAGTATGAATGTATAATTTACACTGACGGATCAGCACAACCCGCTATGGAAGGAAAACAAGCCTGTAGTGCAGCATGTGCGATCGTTAAAGGTCGTATTCGCAATGGCAAATTCAGACCTATGGTCACAAAAACGCAATCTCTAGGAGATTGTACAGCTCAGCGAGCTGAACTACAAGCATTCAAAATGGCACTTGAGAATACGGATCGCGAATTCCCCACACTCATAGTGTACGATTCATTTTATTGTGTCCAATCCTACAATTAATATTTACATAATTGGCTTCAAAACGGATTCAAAGATGCAAAAGGTGGCACAATCAAGCATAAAATGCTTTGGGAACAAGTAGTTCAGTTACAATAAGGACTACAAAACACTCACGTGATACACACGCTGAGTCATCAACGTGATGGCGTTCACGTTGAAGAGAATTCATTTGCTGATGAAAGGCTTTCCTCTCAAATATTCATATATAACTGATGCAAATAATGTTCTGTTTGCTTGAATCCCTGGAGTGGGGGATAGAGTAATTCCAAACATGGAACATAGATTAGGACTAATCCTAGCAGCACATGAAGGTCTCGCCTCTGCTCATGCAGGTGTTTCTGCCACAGTATCGTTATTAAAACTGAGAAACTGGTGGCCACGCCTGAGAAACAGACCAGAAACTACGTCTTGGTCTGTGAAATATGGCAAAAGATGAATGTCTCTACTGTGAAACGTCCTGCGCAGATGCCCCTGTTAATTTCAGATAAACCATTAGCTTGTATGTACCTGGACCACTGCGGTCCCTTACATAGGGATGGTAACTATGAATATATCATGGTCACAGTGGATTCGTGTTCAAGGTTCCTTTGGATGTGGCCTCAGCGCTCGGCTGATGCTCGAATAGTTCTAAAAGATTTGCGAGTCTTTATCTGCACATATGCAATCGGAACGGTACATTCTGACCAGGGTCCTGCGTTTAGCTCTCGAACTTACAAAGAAGCCAGGGCCAGTTTGGGCGTTGCATTGTGGTATTCTAGTCCATGCCATCCTGAGCGAAATTCGGTTGTGGAGAGAAAATATCAGGACATAAAGCAATCTATAACAGCAAGGGTATTAGGTTCGGGTGATGGGTGGCTCAAACATATAATATGTGTCCAACGTAGTTTTAATACCTTGCCAAGAAGTTCTCAAGGGGGTATTACTCCATATGAGGTCCTTTTTGGGACAAGAATGTTGGTCCCCGACCTCGATTGCCATACATCAGTGGTGGAACAAAAGGCATTTGATATCAAAGATCGTTTGGTTGTTTTAAAGGACTTAAATGAACTAAGAACGAAACAAAGCAATGTGTTCCTGAAGCCAACCACCACTAGGAAAAAACCCACCACCCCAGCAAGGCCTGTCTGGACCTCAAAGCTTGGTGATGTAGTCAGAGAAAATATCGCGGACAAGAAGGAAGTTGGGCCTTCTTATAGACAACCAGCTCAAGAACAGTTTTACTACCGCCCCTTAGTGGTAAAAAGGAGAACAGATTTGTGTCCATCAACCTGATAAAACCACACTATGTGGCCGATACTAAGCAGTAGGCCAAGTGGACTCCGACCAAGTAGCAGACGCCCTGCTCTTATTTATTTATTTATTTATTTAAGGTTTTATAGAGCGCGTAGTAACCCTAGAGTATCCCAGCGCTAAACCTGAATCTCCGAGGGTATCAGCGATGGAGGGAGTTTATGGGTGAGGAAAGAGGAGGGTCTTCAGTGATTTCCTAAACTGAAGGAGATTGGGTTCTAATCTCAGGCGTCTTGGGAGGTTGTTCCAGTGTTTGGCCGTGTGGACCGAGAAGCGGCGGCCACCAGCCCTAGCTTTTTTGACTCTGGGGACTGTGATGAGATTTTCTCCGCTGGACCGGAGGGCCCTTTCCGCTTTGTAAGGGTTAATGAATTCCTTGAGGAGGGGAGGGCCGTTGTTGTTAAGCGTTTTGTGGGCCAGACAGAGAGCCTTGAAGGCCACTCTTTCCCTGACTGGGAGCCAGTGGAGAGACTTGAGGGCTGGTTTAGCAGATGATCTTGCTGGTGTACCGGACAGAAGGCGCGCAGCGGCATTTTGGACTTTCTGCAAGGTGTTGAGCGTGGCTTCGGGGGCTCCCAGGTATATTGCGTTGCAGTAGTCCAGTCTCGCCAGAATGAGGCCCTGAATGAGAAGTTTCTTGGCGTTCGCTGGAAGCAAAGGGAGGACCTTTCTGCAGGCTCTGAGGAGTCCGAAGCATATTCCTGCAGTTTTTTTTTGCCTGAGTTCTAAAGCTTAGGTCGTTATCAATCCAGACGCCTAGGCTTTTGACCTCTTCCTTAGGGGTGGGGGGGTTGCCCAGGCAATCGGGCCAGAGGTGAGGCGGCAGGGAGGGTCCTTTGTGGCCGAGCATCAGTATCTCGGTCTTGGAACCATTTAATTTTAGTGAGGAGAGGTTCATCCAGCGGTGGACTTCAGTGAGACAACTGTGGAGGTCGGAGGGGGAGTGGTGGGGGTGTGAGAGGGTAACCACCAGCTGGGTATCGTCAGCGTAGTTAATTATTGATGGGTAGTAGAATTTGTGAGATCCCTATTCGTATGCCCCGGTTCGGGGGGGGAATGGCTAGAAGAATTTTTTTTATTTTCTCATCAAAGAAGGTAGCAAGATTAGTACATTTGCTTTCCGCTTCTTTGGGATCGAGTGGCTTGAGAGGAGGGTCAGGGGCATGGAGGAGTTCTTTTAGAACGGCGAAGGTTTCGTGGGCCGAACATGCGGCATTTGTGATTCTACTCTCGTAGAAAACAATTTTGGTGTTACGTAGCTCCTTTTTGTAGACATTTATGGAGGTACGAAATATATCTTTTTTCTCTGCCGTTTTGTCCTTCCTCCAAAGGCGTTCGTTCCTCTTGCAAGCCTTCCGCAAGAGGTTGAGTTCAGGGGTATACCAGGGAGACGGATTGACTCTCTTGGTGCGTTTCAAGGAGCTGGTTTTTGGCAGGATGGTGTCAAGGGATTGGGTGACCCAAGTGTTGAATTCTTTGTCCGCAGCTATGGTGTCTTGAGAGGGAAGGGGAACGTTTTCCCTTAGTTTGGCAGCCCATTCATCTGGGTCCAGTTTGGGCCATCGTCTTGTCCGGGTTCCTATTTTGGGAGGTAGAGGGGGCAGAGTGTTAATCGCCCATACGAAGGGGACCAGGAAGTGGTCTGTCCAAGGGAGGGGGACGTGATCAAGGGTTTTCAAGTCTGAGATGTTTGTAAATATGGGGTCGAGCAATTGCCCTCTTTCATGAGTGGCCTGTCGATTTTTAAGGTCAAGGCCGGTGGAGGTGATGTCCTGTAGCAGTTCTATCGCCTGCTTGTCGGCCGGGTCCAGAAAGTGGACATTAAGGTCCCCCAAAAGTAAGTAGTTGGAGGGGGAGGTGCACTCAATGGAGATCTTATCAATGATTTTACTTGGAAATTTGGCCAAATGGCCCGGAGGGCGATATACCAGCGTTCCAGACAGTGAGGTAACTGGGGAGATTTGTATGGCAAAGTTACAGCTTTCACATCCCTTGATGTTGCCGTCCGAAGTTCTGCAGGTAAAAACGTCCTTGTAGATTATGGCTAATCCACCTCCTCTCCCCTCTGATCTGTTCAGCGAGCACATAAGGTACCCGGGAGGGAGTGCAAGGACTATGTCGGGGCCATTGCTGGACGTAAGCCAGGTTTCAGTTAGAAACAAGATATCTGTGGCGTGGTTGGTGATTAGGAGGTTGATTTCGTGTGCGTGCTTCACGAGCGACCTGCAGTTGAGTAGGCCAAGTTGCAGTCCACTAGGAGCCGGAGCCGGGTCCGTACCAGCAGGGTTACAGAGATTGCATCTAATGAAGGGGTACCCGTCCGTCAGAGTGCGCGCGCAGGAAGGGTGTTTCTGGGTTTTTAAAGCTAGAAGCTTATCCCGGGAGTATATCAGGTTGTTCCTGGGTAAGATGGGCATAGTAGTAGGGCCTAGGGCCGGCTGGGCCCGTCCGCTGCGCTCCCTGGACTGATACATGATTTATGGGCGAAAAAAGGGGTGTTGGCGAGAAGTGGGCGTGGCCACCCGGAGGGGGCGTGTCCTTGTCTCCTCGCGGACGGTAATGGCGGCTTGCGAGTGATTCCTGTGCCAGACAGCGTTCAGATCGGCTGTTTAGGTGATAGAGGTCAGTGCTGGGGGGAGGGCGCAAAATAGGTTAAAAACACAAGTTACACACAATTTTAAAATCAGATTTTCAATTTCAGGGCTAAGCGTCGCTCCCGGCTTTCCGCCACAGGAGATTAGGGTAAAGTGCAGCTCTCGAAGTCAGAGCGCGCTTTTATGTGTTTTGGCGAGAAGTGGGCGTGGCCACCCGGAGGGGGCGTGTCCTTGTCTCCTCGCGGCCGGTAATGGCGGCTTGCGAGTGATTCCTGTGCCAGACAGCGTTCAGATCGGCTGTTTAGGTGATAGAGGTCAGTGCTGGGGGGAGGGCGCAAAATAGGTTAAAAACACAAGTTACACACAATTTTAAAATCAGATTTTCAATTTCAGGGCTAAGCGTCGCTCCCGGCTTTCCGCCTCAGGAGATTAGGGTAAAGTGCAGCTCTCGAAGTCAGAGCGCGCTTTTATGTGTTTTGGCGAGAAGTGGGCGTGGCCACCCAGAGGGGGCGTGTCCTTGTCTCCTCGCGGCCGGTAATGGCGGCTTGCGAGTGATTTCTGTGCCAGACAGCGTTCAGATCGGCTGTTTAGGTGATAGAGGTCAGTGCTGGGGGGAGGGCGCAAAATAGGTTAAAAACACAAGTTACACACAATTTTAAAATCAGATTTTCAATTTCAGGGCTAAGCGTCGCTCCCGGCTTTCCGCCACAGGAGATTAGGGTAAAGTGCAGCTCTCGAAGTCAGAGCGCGCTTTTATGTGTTTTGGCGAGAAGTGGGCGTGGCCACCCGGAGGGGGCGTGTCCTTGTCTCCTCGCGGCCGGTAATGGCGGCTTGCGAGTGATTCCTGTGCCAGACAGCGTTCAGATCGGCTGTTTAGGTGATAGAGGTCAGTGCTGGGGGGAGGGCGCAAAATAGGTTAAAAACACAAGTTACACACAATTTTAAAATCATATTTTCAATTTCAGGGCTAAGCGTCGCTCCCGGCTTTCCGCCTCAGGAGATTAGGGTAAAGTGCAGCTCTCGAAGTCAGAGCGCGCTTTTATGTGTTTTGGCGAGAAGTGGGCGTGGCCACCCGGAGGGGGCGTGTCCTTGTCTCCTCGCGGCCGGTAATGGCGGCTTGCGAGTGATTCCTCGACCAGACAGCGTTCAGATCGGCTGTTAAGGTGATAGAGTTCAGTGCTGGGGGGAGGGCGCAAAATAGGTTAAAAACACAAGTTACACACAATTTTAAAATCAGATTTTCAATTTCAGGGCTAAGCGTCGCTCCCGGCTTTCCGCCTCAGGAGATTAGGGTAAAGTCTAGCTACTATCCAAGAGGTTCAAACTGAGAGACTCATCACGATTGAAGAATCTGCAGTGAGAAAAGAAGTACTATGCAGCAAATCTATGGAACTTATCCCCCTTGAGACATAAATAGCAGTTCGTCATGAAATACCTGTCTACAAAGAAGTAACACATGTCTACAACGAAGTAACAAGTGATCAAGTGGTTCCAGCAATTTCAACAAATCCGGATGCAATCCCAACCATTGACAGAACTGCCTCTGGCTATTTCATTGACTTTGATACTTTTCTGAGGATCCCAGTGAGCCTGAAACGACGGCAGTAAAAAGACCTTTTAAAGAAAAAGCAATTTACCTTTTTTATCACCTGGAAAAAACGTATCTGGTTTCACCATGAATTGAACTTTGGATTGTGTTGGGAATATTTTTTCTTCTACTTTGGTTGATTGTCGTATATCTCTGGGTATGCTGATGAATGGAAGAAATATCAAAATGGACACAGCAAGTAAATACATCAAGTTACTCCTCAAGCCTCACAAATCATCCCATCATGAACAAAGAGACTTGTCAACAGTAAACATCACAGCCGTTCCTCTACCAGATGGTATAGCTTGGGACACAACAGAATATAACATTTTGGGCCTGTCGGAGCTTCTGAAGATTCCACACTTGTTCAATATTTCAGTAAGTGACTTTGTTTCATCTACTCCCTTTTCTGATGATTGGGACTTCGTAATTGTTATTAATATGATGTCGGACTTAGAAATGTCTGCAGTATTCATAAATCATGATTATTTAGAAGGTTCATCAGACTATGAACAAATGTATTTTTATAATGATTATGGTCATCATTTCTTGCACAAATCTTCAAATCCTAGAAATGTATTAATGTATAACCAATGGGTACATTGTCCTTCGCCACCAAAGGGCAGCTCAAAAACTTTTGCTATGAAATTTCTATACTTTTCAGGATTCAAAAATATAAACAAAACGAATGAAAAGTATGTTGACCAATACAAAACAGATTTATTCTGCAGCCTTTTATGCCTAACTGTCTAAACTAGGTTTCGACTTTTGGAAAGACAACATTGCGAAAAAAACTGTCTGGGGTACGAAAGATTGGCAAATGCAGGGTAAAGAAGCTATGTTTAGAGCCTGTTTCATCCCTGAGCAAATTATGTTTTTGAATGACTGTCCAACAGACGTCTTGCCTTGGGTCAGCCAAGATCAAACACATGTACAATTTGTCCATACCTACACCTACACCTGAGAGTGATAACACTTCAGGTGGGGAGGACGACGTACATACTATTATGCATTACAACAGAACAGACCCAGATTGGAATAAATGGTTAATCTGGCCCCAGACGCAAACAACTGTCAAGATAGATTCCTGAACAAAACACAGGGTTTCACATTCAGTAGGCCAGACCCAAGATATGTTCAAAGACAGCATCCTGAAATAGTAACAATAGGGAAGCTCTGCCTTGATTGGCTATAAAGTTCTACAATTAAGGATGTAAAGCAACACTTACCTTTACTTAAAATCACGCAGATCTTAGGGAATTCTTGCTAGGAAGAAAGCTGTGACAAAAACGTTTTATATATGCCAGACACTCTGAGCTCAGCGAGAAAGGAAAGAAGTGTAGCATGAGGAGTTCACAACAACTTTGCGGCAGAAGCAACGAGTTCACAACTGTTGTGGGCAGAGCCTCTAAACATTTCCTTTATACGGTAAAAGTCACGAGTGCCTCACAGCTGCGGCGGGAGCAGCTTTACCTTTGCTCTTCATGTGGCAGAAGCTGAAACTGCACAACCGTTGCTGCCAGAGCCGCTAATTGTTTCCTTTACGCTGCAAAAGCCGCGAGTGCCTCACAGCTGCGGCCAGAGCCACTTCACCTTTGTTCTTCACGCGGCAGAAGCCAGGACTGCACAATCGGTGCAGCCAGAGCAGCGAAACATTTTCTTCACTCTGTCACAGCTACGAGCGCTTATTGATTGCATCAGTAGCCGCCAAACATTTCCTTCAAGTGGCAGAGGCCGTGAATCTTCCATTACTGCGACAGATGCCGCTCCCCAGTTTTCCAAGGTGGCAGAAGCAGTGAAATATTATTACCCCTAAAGCAGAAGCTGCAAGTTGGCTTCTGGTGTGACAAGGATCGTGAAGCCTTTTTTTTGTACGACAGCAGGAGCTGCAAGAGAGCTATAATCAACGCTGACTGCGAGTGAGGACTCTGTTGTGCCAAACACCAAAACTCCACTCCCTTGCTCCTTGCAGAAGTAGCCCTGCCCTATCCCACGGCAGACGCCCCACGTCAGCAACAGCGTGAGTGGCGAGCATCAGAGGCAGTGCCAGCATCTGCGTTTTACTAGCCTAATCAACGAGGAGGAAACGACGACGATGAGGAGAACAGCATGTGGGGTCCGGTTGCTAGTGGCATGTGCGGCACAAAGCAAACAGCACTTGGCAGTACCGCAACCAGACACAGGCGTGGGCACAGGAGTGGGGAAAGCACAACAGAGATAAGTGCCAATTTTGGGGGTGCCTGTGTAATACTAAAGGACAGGATAAAGGCTATTGGACTAAAAGTTGAAGGACTGAAGGATTGTATCCTAAAAGATCAAGAACCTAATTTGGATATTGTAGAGTCTGTGAAACCCTAAGCCAAATAAAGCATTAGGAATGTCTCCCAAGAAGTCCAAAAAGAACTTGGAGCATAAACTCAGATCAAGAGTAACCCTAGCTAATCCGAGCGCCTCAGAAGGAAGTAGAGAGAGCCCTGAGCTGAGCCCAGAGAAAGAGGAAAAGAAGAGAGCAAAACGATGTATGGCTGTAAGCAAAAAGCAGGGTGGTACTGCCTCAACATCGCTAAAAGAATTTGTGGGGAAACATTTCAAAAAAGTTCTCTCACCAGCAAAGGCCCCGGATGTAGGCATTGAAATAATAGAGGCTGTGCTGCTGAATGAGAGTGTGAGTAAAAGTGGGAACAGGATTCAGAATAATTCCCTACCGCTTGAGGATCACTCAATTGAATCGTTAATCCTGGCCAATCAGTCCGTACAACTCTTAATATCATCACCACGGTTTTCCTCTTCACCGCGAGGTCTCTTCACTTATGAATTGGAGACAGGACACCAGGATAGCCAGATTTCAAAGGAGGACTCAACGTTAGAAAAAGAGGATACACCTGATAGAGAGTTAAGGCAAAAAAGAAATGAAAAGCAAAGACCACTTGAGAACTCGGAAAAGACAGTGATAGAACAAAGTGTGGAATTGAATCTAACCTCTGAATTAAACTTGGAACTTTCTGCTACACCCTCTTCATCGATGCAGGACCTTATGTTAATACTATAGAAAACTTTAAAAGGACTTCTAGAAGTCACGCTGACAAATATTGACATATTAAAAGCACAAAAAATGTACCTAGCTAAGATAGAGGGTGAGCTACAGGGGGTTAGATGCCAAATGCCTTCTATGGTAAGACCAGTCTCAGATATCGATTCACGGCCCACTGTAGAGGAACACCCCGAACTAGCTGACTTATCTAAAGAAAAACAGGAGACTTATATTTCAAAATGGCCAATGGGAGTAATAAAAAGAGGCGAGATCTCTAGATTTAGACCTGCAATCAGAGCGGGAGGAGTAGGAAGGAAACCACTAAAAAAGGGGAGTAACAAGATAGAGAAAAGATTGAGGGAGGATGAGACGAGAGGTGGGGGTAGGGTGCAAGAAACAGAACCACTCAACCCCATTAGGAGGATAATAAAGAAGAAAACCCCAAAGAAACAAACCATAAGGGCGCAATTAGATAGTAACCCAAGTATGCAAGAGAAACAAGGTAGGAATAAAACCCCAATTCAGCCTAAAAATCCCAGTAGTTGCCTGGGTTACGGCTTGGGAGGAAAATCTCAAACCGGAAATATCCGGGAGGTAGGATTTAGTAAGCTAAAAAATCAGATAAATAAGGTACAAATGATACAACAGCCATAATTAAAGGGGGCAAGAAAGGAAGGTAAAGAGGATACATGGTTATATTTTGAACCATTTCCAACAGGTAAAGGGGGAAAGAAGTTAAGGAAGAGGTTGCCGCTAAATAGGTTACAACTTTTGCAAGTGTTTGCCAAGTGCCCAAATCTGAAAGGTATAGGATCAAACGACTTAAGAGAAGTGGGATTTAGACAATATATAGAAGGAAACGATGTTACCAGAGTATTGATGTACTCGTATCTAGTAAAGAGTATGACGGAAAAAGCGGTGGGTGATGTACAGAAAGAAGGGATATGGATACTATCTGAAGAGGAAGTACATACAGAGGTAGAAGGGAAGGAGCGGCAGGGTAAGAATTTTCTTAGGTACCATGCAGGATTAAGAAAGAGACAGGTAAGGATAATCAACACGGAAGAAGATGAAGGAGCTGACTTGGGAAACTTAAAAATAGTAGTAAATAATTCAGATGTGAAAAACTTGGTGGGGAAACCTGAGAGAGGGATCAAGCTACGAAGGTAACTCAAATAGGAATATCAAGGGGCGTGGTGAGGAAGGATCCCTAGATGACGTCAAATAGGAAAAGGGCACTCCGCATGGCATAAGAATAGGTACCTGGAACATAAATGGTCTCGGAGAACTAAACAAGAAAATGTAAGGGAAATAGGAAAAAACACTGAGATCATCTGTATACAGGAGACTTGGCTATGCGGCAAGAACCCGACATTCGCTGGCTTCTGCCAGTTTGACCGCTTAGAAAAGAAGCAAAGGTTTGGGTGCCCAGCAGGGGGAATAATGACATTGTTATCAACCAAAATAGTTAAAAAGGTGATTGAAATAACTGTAAAATGTAATTGGCTACTTGCATGTAGGGTAACTTTATCTACCTCTGACAAAAAGTATACAATTATGCTGTTAAATGTGTATATGCAATGGGGTAACAGAGAGGAATACGTTTTAGAAATGGGGTATTTTAAAGATGATATGGATACAATCTGTGAAAAATATGACATGGATTTGATCGTACTATGGGGTGACTTTAACCATAAACTGGACGCAAAAAAAAGTAGATTGTTGGTTCCAAGAATTGCTGGAGGCTTATGATATAATGCAAGCAACCTTCCCTGACTGTGCATCTACATCCAATGATACTCAGCTGGGAAATTATTTGGTGACTAAAAGCCTCTTTTGTCTAAACGGAAGATCAACCTTAGACTGCCCAGCAAAGAAATCATTTAAATTACGTTTGTAAAACAGGCCAATAGATTATGTTCTTACGACACCCTGGTGTTTCCAACTAATTAAAGATTTTAGGATTACTAATAGAGAAGGGAGTGACCATAACCTCTAAGAATTTAAGCTCCCAGATATACATTTGAACCCCTGTGATAAAGTTATCGAACAACAGGTAGGATATCCTAGGCAGGTCACCACAAGATTAACAGAAGAGTATGTAGTTCGGCTAGTAAAATTACAGCAGAATTTAGATCTGGGCATAGTAAGTGGTAAGAGCTTGGATTGGTATGAGGATAAAATTGAAGAAGTGGTCCAAAGTCTCAGCGATGGTCTGAGGAAAGACAAAATAAATGATAAAAGGAACCGAAGAAAGCAGGTGAAACAAAGACGGTGGTTTACAAAGAAATGTTTGAAAAAGAAAAGATAAATGAGGAGAGCAGCACGCAGCCTCAGCATAACGTATGATCAGGGTAAGGCCGATGCCTTCACGAAATTAAAAAAAGAACATAATATGTTAATTAGGAGGGCAAAAAGAGAGTTTTTGAAGACTGTTGGACAAAGCTGCTTGAGGCAATAGAAACAAAGAATATACGCCAGTTTTGGAAACTAATTTAAGAAGTGGATCGCTCTGCAACCACAATGAACTGTGTGGTAGAAGAAGCAGCTTGGGAGGAATATTTGCTGGATCTACATAGCCCAGGCAGAGAACCGGCAGAGGGTTTGCAATCAGATTTGAGTGGTCTGGTAGCAGTCTTAAACCAAACTTTTCGCCCTTTGAAGTGAAAAATACGATAAACGGTTTGAATCTAACAAGGGCAGCAGGTTCTGACAACCTTCCTGCCCTGATAATTAAAACCCAGTTGGACTGGTGGGCAGCATTCTTTGCTAAAAAGTTATTTTAGAAACCGGGAAGTTCCCTTACAATTGGAAGGGTGCAATAATAGGGTCCATACACAAGAAAGGTGATCAGCAAGTTCCCAAAAACTATAGATTAATTAATCTAATCGATATTGGGGAAAAGATTTTCTCAAAAATAGTCTTAGGTAAACTGAAAGCTTGGGCGAACCAGAACTCAGTGATACCGGTTGTACAGGGGGGGATTCAAAGAAGGTCATTCCACCATAGACTGTTTCGCCCTCTGGGCACTAGCCTGGAAGTCAATAGACAAAAGGGGAAATTGTGTTTTTGTTTCGTTGATTTCCAGGCAGCCTTTGATCTAGTGGATCGAAAGACCCAATGGGAGTGCCTGATAAAATATGGTATAATGGAAAGCCTATTGACCATCCTAAAGGAACTATATAGAGGGAACTGGGCCCAAGTACTAAAGGACATGCAAAGTTCACTGACACAGAAAATAGTCATGGGTAATGGGCTAAGACAGGGCTGTATCCTGGCCCCCAGCTCTTTGCAAAATTCCTAGCTGACCTACCTGCAGCGCTGGAGGTAGAAAGAAGTGCAAGTCCCAGAATGAGCGGCAGGAAAGTAGCAAGTCTTTTATACGCTCATTACCTTGTGATAATTGACCAAACGGAACTTGGGCTCCAAACGAAATTAAACGCTTTTAAAGAATACTGTAATGCAAATTTTAGTTGTAAGTATGGATAAAACAAAGATTTTATGTTTAGGTAAGAGAGACAAACATTTTAGCTGGTATTTAGGACAAACAAAAATTGAAATATTAAAATAATATAAATACCTGGGCCTTTGGTTCGACCGCCCCCTAAAATGGTGTACTCATCTAGAAGCACAAAAAGCAAAAGCCTTTTCTTCCATCTGTGGGTTGAAACAATGTAACAAAGACTATGGGGATATGTTGCATAAACCTTTGTTAAAAGCTTATAAAGCTATGATCACACCCCAAGTACTGTATGGGGCAAAAGTCCACCTTCTAAGTGGTAAAGGAGGGTGGCAACTGGAGGAGGGAAAGGCCCTAAAAATGCTACTGTCCCTACCAAACTCTGCAATGATCAGGCAATTAGGATGGAGTTAGGAACAATAAAATGGAACAGCCAGGTCCAAATGTCTTTTCTAAGATTCTGGAAACACCAGAACCCAGGGGGAGTGCAGAAAGTCTCACAGTGGTGTAGCGAGGAGATCCAGCACAGTAGTGTAAATGGGTAAAGGAAGCGAGACAGAAAATCCATGTAATAACAGTGAGTTTAAATGTGAGCTCAATACAGCACCCCCTAGATGTAGAATTTACAAAGTCATCACTCAGGTACCAAGGCATGGAACAGTCAAGGAATAATGTTCTAGAATACCTGAGGAAGAAAAAATCTGCCCTATGTATAATAAACTCCTGGGTAAATGCTGCATGGTATCCATACTTAGAAACCTTACCAAACTATGGGCTTCGGTGCGAAATGAAATCCTAAGGATACGAATTGGCATGAACCTATGGTTAATAGATGGATAAAAAAAGGCAGAAATGTTACACCCAGATAGAACATGCACATGCGGCCTTTGTACGAAACCTGAAATCCAGCATATATTGCTAGATTGCCTTGCAGTTTTAGAATTATTTTTACACCCAGGATTTTTAAAATATGCAATAAGTTCAGAAGCCCAAGTCATCTTGTTACTGACAGAAATGATAAATCTTGACATTGCAATTGCACTAGGAAGCTACATGAAAGGCCTACATCGTTTTGTATGGGACAAACTTAAGCAAGGGTAGAAATTTTATCTATTCTTAAAATCCCTTATCCTGAGTATGTAAACATTGAAGCTTAAGGAACAGTCATAGATCCAATGGTTGCTAAAAAGGAAGGATGTGGATAATGAATTCCCTTTTAATGAGAGTTCCAATGATACCGTCGACCAGTTATTGTTATGCTGTTTTAATTATTTAACTATTTATAGAATATTAAAATGCTGATGCCACCAAGGGAGAAGGTGGTTACCGGTCCCCTTTTTACAAAGTATTAAGCTAAATTAATTCTGAGGAATTAGTTGGTTTTATCTGTTCATGTGATCTTTTAGTGTATGGTTTTATTCTGTATGAGATTTTCTTTATGTTTAAAGACTATGGTCTAAATAAACAGAAAAATAAACAGTAAACAGTAAAACAGTATGCCTGTATATATGCTGCATATAATGAATCATGATGATCACACAAGCAGAAACTGCAGAACGAATACGAGAAATTGATCCTATTAACTTAGAGAAATCTCTCTCTGTGGTTGACAATGGGTTAACGACTCTGCCGTTCAGGATATATTCATTGGACAGCATAATGTTTTCTGCCATAGACATCATGGAACAGCACTTGGTCATCTTGCAACATGGTCAGTCGCAATTACGTTCTATCATGCTATTAGGCTGGACGTTTAAAAACCTGCATTCAGGCTATGTGCCTTGGTGTTTAATCAATGGATGTATGACGTTACAACGCACACTTTTACAACGCATACCTTTACAACGCATTTTTTACAACACAACATCCATTACAACGCATTCCATTACAATGCATGCCATTACAACGAAATTTTAAAAACTACATTTACAACGCATTCATTTACAACACATACTACCTTTACAACGCATACCATTACAATGCATACCATTACATTGCATGTTTGGTAAGTATTGGATAGTGTAGGGGTAACAATTATTATTCTAACTCCAGGGGGTGCAACAGTAGGGTAAGTGTTGGATAGTGTAGGGGTAAAAATTACTATTCTAACTCCAGGTTGTGCAACAGTAGGGTAAGTGTTGGATAGCGTAGGGGTAAAAATTACTATTCTAACTCCAGGGGGTGCAGCAGTAGGGTAAGTGTTGGATGGTAATGTTATGCGTTGTAATGACTGAGTTGTAATGACATGCGTTGTAGTGGTGTGCGTTGTAGTGTCATGTGTTCTAATTGTTGCGTTGTAATTGCATGCGTTGTAATGGATGTTGCGTTGTAAAAGTTTTGTTGTAATGGTAGTGCGTTGTAAAAGTTGCGTTGTAAAGGTTGTTTCCCTTAATCAATACTACGTCACTGTTTTCAGAATTCCATCTCACTGATAAACAGATCAAATTGGCACAAAGAGGAGCAGACTATACGGTGCTGAACATTGAAAAACTGGAAAGATTGCCATTTACGGTAGCAAAAAAACAAGCTACTGAATTGATTATACATGGAACAATCACTCTGCCTGTTACAATTTTCCATTTTCAGTATTGCCTAAAACACATACCAGCAGGCACATATGAAATGTTGGTTAAAGAATACATCAAGACATCCTGGGAAGTACCATACACACACAGATGTTGGTGTGGGGGACGTGAAGTGTTTCTTATTTATTTTATTTTATTTTATTTCTTATATCACGCTGGAATCAATCCCTAATGGTATCTCCGCGCTTTGGCAGCCATAGAGTCAACAGGTTATGCGAGACAGGGTGTTAAAGGGGCCGGAAGGCTTCTTGGAAGAGGAGGGTTTTTAGTGCTTTTCTGAAGTACAGGTGGTTGGTGGTCATTCTGACATCGATAGGGAGTTTATTCCATAAGGCAGGACCAACCGAGGAAAATGCACGGTCTCCTTGTCTGGATTTTTTTGTTACAGGTGGTTTTAAGAGGGCTTGGTTACTTGAGCGGAGTGACCGGCCAGGTTGGTACAGCTCCAGAGATTGTCATAAGTATTTAGGGCTAGCCCCATACAGGCACTTGTGGACCGTGCAGCATATCTTAAAATTGATACGCTGCCGTATCGGGAGCCAATGCAGCTCTTCCAGCAAGGGCTTGGAGGGAGTTCTGGCCGGTACACTCATGACCAGTCTCGCCGCTGTGTTCTGGACTACCTGCAAACGACCCACTGCATCTGCATTCGCTAGAGTCAGCAGGCCGTTGCAGTAGTCTAGGCGGCTAGTTACCAAGGCCTGTACAAGTGTCTTCCTGTAGGTGGCAGGAAGGTACGGGAAGACACGTCTGAGAAGGCCGATGGTGTGGAAACACAGCCCTGCAATGTAATTAGTATGTTCCTTTAAAGTCAGTTTTTGGTCCAACTTCACCCCTAGATTTTTAACATGAGGTTTTAAGGAAGGTGCTGGGCCTAGATCTGATGGCCACCAGTCTGGGGACCAGAGGAGACTCGCCTTGCCAAAGAGCATAACCTCTGTTTTTCCTACATTACATTGGAGGCAATTTACAGCCATCCAATGTGACACTGCCCTCATACCCTCAGCAAAGTTCTCCTTGACTTTAGGGCTGAGGGAGCTAAAAGGGTAGAGGAGCTGGGTGTCATCAGCATAGGAGACTGGAGTGAACCCATATTTCCGCACAATCTCAGCAAGGGGGGCCACATATACATTAAATAATGTAGGGCTGAGGCATGAGCCTTGTGGCACCCCCTTCGTGAGCACCCTCGAGGTGGAATGATAGGGGCCCAAGCTGACGGATTGTGACCTCCCAGTGAGAAAGCTCTCCACCCATGATAGTACTAAGCCTCCGATTCCTACTCCCTGCAAACGGCTAAGAAGGATGTTGTGGCACACGGTATCAAAGGCCGCAGACAGGTCCAGCAGCACTAGAATCATCGACCCTCCACTATCCTGCGACATTTTGATCTTATCAGTCACGGAGAGATGGGCCGACTCAGTGCTGTGGTTGGGCCTGAACCCAGATTGAGATTGGTCCAGGCCCCCTGTCGCCTCGATAAAGCTGGAAATGGTGGTGTTAACGTGTTTCTCTGCCAGTTTGCTAATGAAAGGGAGGAGAGAGATAGGGCGGAGGTTGGAGAGCTCTGACCAGGGCAAGGTGGAATTTTTGCGTATAGGGTTCACTACCGCTTCTTTCCAGGATTGTGGGAGTTGTCCCTCGGCAAAGGAGAGGTTCAACAGTTTTTGAATTGAGGGACCTAATATCTCATTCAAGGGGGAGACCAGTTTAGCGGGGATCAGGTCAGTAGGAGAGCCGGTCTTCATATTGGTGATAAGTGCAGTCAGATCTTTGATAGTTATTTCAGGGATTGCAAGAAGGGTTTTCCCGGGAATCTCCATGGGAGAGATTTCAAAAACCTCAGCATCCAGAGGACCTGAGACTGAGATGATTTTCTGATAGATCCCTTCTATTTTATCCTCGAAAAACTGAGATATTTCATTACAAAGGTCTTGAGTGAAAATATCTGGACTCTCACATATCACAGGATTGGTGAAGGCCTGTATGATTTTAAATAGTTCTCTAGTAGAATTGCCCGCCTCTACAATTTGAGCGGTGAGGCTTATTTTCCTCGCTTTTTTGATGTTTTTATAATAGGTGGCCATAGCCATCAGATAACGGTCTTTATCTTCTCCATTGCGTGTTCGTCTCCAGAGTTTCTCCAGCTTCCTACACCCCTGCTTTTCTACTTTAAGGGCCTCAGTATACCATATTTCCCTTTTGGCTATGGTAGGTTTTTTGATAATTTTCTGAGGAGCCAGAGTGTCAATGGCTGTCATCAGGGTGGAGTTAAACTTGGAGAGAGCAGTGTTGATGTTATCCGAGTTTAACATTGCTGGTTCCTTCCAGATCTGTGTAAGCCTGGCAGGAGTGACTTTGTGCCATGGTCTACGCTTGATGGGCTGCGTAGTAGCACCATATGTTAATTTAGGTAGGTGGAGCAGGGAAAAGTCTAGCATTTTATGATCGGACCAGTGGATATATTTAGGGGGATGACAATGAACATTAGGATGGGTAGTGAAAATCAAATCCAGAGTATGGCCTCCCGAATGAGTAGGTCCACTATTTCGAAGATGTAGGCCTAATAGAGCAAGATCTGTCAGAAATGCTTTCATATCGGGGTGATCAGCAGCATCAATGTGAAAATTAAAATCTCCCAGTAAGATAAAATTTTCATTTGCTTTCAGGTGAGGGGCTAAAAGTTCGGTTAATGCGAGGGAGAACCCAGTATTGGGACCAGGTGGGCGATAAACTAAGGCCCCTTTCCAATGTGCCTTGGGGCTAATATCACCACTTCCATGGTGGGTAACATTACTTGTTCTATGATCCTTATATTCAGGGTGTCTTTATATATTATGGCGATCCCGCCTCCTACTTTCTCAGGGCGATCTTGACGCAGGATTTTATAGCCCATAGGTATCCCTAAGATGATAGTGGGGATAGTATGGGGTTTAAGCCAGGTTTCAGTTAAGAAACAGATCTCAGGCTGAATGCTATGTATGGAATCCCAAAGTTGCATATAGTGCTTTGGGAGGGATCTTACATTTAGCAGAAAGCTTTTCCAGCCTCCCTGGGTATTTGTATTGTCACTGCGGTATCCAGCAGTGATTTTGGAACGGGTGGCTTGAAATCCGCATATGATGCAGGAGAGGGGGCCATCCGGGCATATAGACATTCTATTGGTGCATCTATATTTGCCCTGTGGTTGTAGGGCGAGGAGGGTATGAGATGAGTACCTGATATTAGGAGTAGTCGCAGAGCGGCCATCCATGATGCGTAGAGGCAGAGTACCTAGCCCCTAGTCCCGTCCAGTCGCGGACGGGCGCAGACGGGCAGCTCTTTGGCTGGTCTTAGGCGCCGACTTAGGCGCCCCCCTGCGCGCAACCGCTGCGCGCTAGGGCCGACGAGTGGCTAAATAGCCCTGTGTGTTAAGAGGCTAGAGCGCTAACCGCTCGGCTCAGCCTCTCAGGAACTTCCTGGGCGTGTCTCTCTGGCTCTTGTCTGCCCGCCCTCCGCTCAACGGTATTGGATACCGAGTCGGACCGGGGCGGGTAGACTGTAACACTGAGCAGAGACTTTCAACAACGAGCCTGAATGACCCTGGCTGCCACGCAGTGCTTCGTGAGTGCACAAAGGATACTTGTGTTGCAATTATCAATCAATTCTAACACATAGGGGGTGCAAACAGAGAGGTTTAAAAATTAGTATTCAATTTTAAAAAATAGAGCGAAGTTTAAAAATTCGTTTTCAATTTTTAAAACAGCGTGAGCGAGACATAGAGCTATTCAGGAGAGTTTAGCAAAGCCAGCAGAGTCGACAGCTCTGCAACTGTTTACCTGGCGCCCAGCGGAGTTGGGAGACACTGCCACTGTCAACCTTACCGCGATCCGCCTTGCCTCCTCGCAGCCTAAATAGCCCTGTGTGTTAAGAGGCTAGAGCGCTAACCGCTCGGCTCAGCCTCTCAGGAACTTCCTGGGCGTGTCTCTCTGGCTCTTGTCTGCCCGCCCTCCGCTCAACGGTATTGGATACCGAGTCGGACCGGGGCGGGTAGACTGTAACACTGAGCAGAGACTTTCAACAACGAGCCTGAATGACCCTGGCTGCCCAGCAGTGCTTCGTGAGTGCACAAAGGATACCTGTGTTGCAATTATCAATCAATTCTAACACATAGGGGGTGCAAACAGAGAGGTTTAAAAATTAGAATTCAATTTTAAAAAATAGAGCGAAGTTTAAAAATTTGTTTTCAATTTTTAGTTGTTGAAACTGTGAAAACACACTAAGTGGCTCTCTTCTTGTCAGGGTATAAACTTACATAGGGCCTGTGATGGTTCCTCTAACAATTGATCCTGCCACCTGCAAGGTTCACAAGCTGCGGTGATTGATCCAATTTTTGGACAACTTTCAAATGGAAGTTACCTCATGTTGAATGATCACAGCTGCTGTGGCATGTTGCCAGGTATACCATTTCTAGTAACTGTGTTATTCAGGGTCACTTGCTGTATGTAAGTATTGTTTCCAAAAACCAAGTTAGACAGGGAGTTGTCACTATGGCCTTCACTGAACATCTCTTCTATACAAATTGATACTCTAAACAGAATGAAAGCCATTCTTTTGCAAAGAACTGTGCCACTGACCTCGACCAAAGAGACCTATGATCTACAAGTCGCAAGGACTGTTGCCGAGAAGTATGCCCTTTCAAATACAAACTACCCTATACATTTCTCAGAAATGTTAAGTCATATCTTTAACATGTCTGATACAAGCGGTATTGTAAGTGTTTTTAAGACCGGATTTTCCGGACTGTTAGCACCTTTTCAAGCAGTCCTAGGAATCCTTCTAAACTTCGTGCACTATGTGTTTGGCGGATTGCCCCTCCTTTTGGGACTCGTTGCAGGGATATTATGTTTGCTCCTACTGCTACTATATGGCAAGCCAAATCACCAGCAACACCCAGTTCTCCATGGAGACAACTCTACTGGCGATGAAGTGTTGTGAGCGCATCATCCAAATTTTGGGATTAACTCGTCTACGAGAATTAAATACCACATAGTTTCTGTCATTTAGACCAATTTGGCAAGATTACATCTTACCTGTTCTACGCTGCCTGCTTTGCGGAGAAGAATGCGTGCTAGACATCTGTCTAAAACCCCTATCACTCATGCCAATGGATGTTGATACTTTGCTTGAATAGGTAAAGGCCCATGCTCTGTGTTGTCCTCAGCGGCTACCAATTCTGATGACCGCATTGATTGAGATCTCACAGACGCAAATTGCAACTGCTGAGGTACGGAAGGAAACTACAGGCATGCAGGTAACATCTGAAATGAACATTGCTGATGCGACCAATGCTGAAGGTGATGCTTCACATCTATGTGCAGTTAATCTTCTAGAAATCCAACTTTCAACTACAATGGTAGACAACTTTCCGTCAACAGATATAGAAGATTTCATGTTTTCTCCAAGCCCTAACACTGACTTTTGAGTTTGGCACACAGTGTTCTGAGAGACCTTCATTTTTTCAAAACAAGGTAGTAACTTTGGAACTTTTTCCTGTGATTAATTTTTTTTCCCAAATTTGTATTTTTTATTTTTTGGCACAAGTAATCTGCTTATAAAACTAGTCATAGAGAACAAGAATTCTTTGAATACTTCCAGAGACAGTATATGACCTTGTCCACATACAAACAGTTTTATGTGATTTAACATGAAATGGATTCAGCCTTTTTCTTCTGTAATTACGAGCCATTTCATAAAATGTATATTTTCGTGATTCATTCAGTTAGCATTTACAATATCTACATGTGCTTAGAATGAATACTTGCTTTTAATGTGTACAGCACCAATGCAATAGCACATAACCCCAGTGACCCTTGGTATAATAGCTTTAATGGGCTACAACTTTATTTTTCTGCATCAGAGGGAAACCATTCTGTATTTCATGGAATGCTGATGGCTTGGCATTTACAGCTGCATGTAACTGGAGGTAGCTGAATGTCATTCATTATAATGAAAACATACCATTTACAATCATTAATGATAAACTGTAATGTCCAAGTAGTGTGCTTTAATTCCAGGATATGAAGTGGTCCCTTAATCTTCACTTCATGCATTTTTTCTAAAAATGTTTTTATTTTTAACATTATGAAAATAAATGCTTCTATTTTAGAAAAAACTGACTTCTGCTTATATTAGGTTGTTGCTGTTGTTGACTTCAGTCATGTTTTGGGGGACTGGAAGGCCTTGAGAGTCTGAACATGGGGGCTAGGTCAAAGGTGTGGCTAAAAACTAAAACTCCTACAGGTGTTTTTGTCTTTCACGTCAGGTAGCTACATATAATATAAGGGGCAGCTTCAGTGAATAATGAATACATTTTAAAAAGTTGTTACTCAGTGGGAAATGCACTATACTACATTATAAAACCTATATTAGATTATGCATTGCAAAGCTCTGTGTGAAACCAGAGAACCGTGACAATTAAGGGACTGATTACGATGGCTGACGGACTTCAGTCCCACAATAGGAATTAGGATACGACCCCCACCAGCATGGAATGGCTGGTGGGGAGGGAGCTTCCTAACGCCTAAGGCGGTGCCTGGTAGGCACTGCCACCATTTTAGGGATTAGGAGGCCCTCCGCTGCACCGGCGGGCTCAAGGAGCCCATTGGATGTTTGATGGTCGGGCTTTCGGCACCCCTGCATACCATCCACCATCAAAATCTGGCAGGCGGAAAAGCTGCTGAGGATGGCGGGGAGACCCCCATCAACAGCCTGACGATGGCGATCTCCCTGACATCCTAATTAGCCCCTACATCGTAATTGGTGCAGTGGAGAATAGTTACCTGTGTATTTTTAGTGCAATGAGGTCACAGCCGGTGACAGAGAGCACTGTGACTATGTAAATCTTTATTTTATACTTGCATTAGACACAGTATAAGATCGACTACTACAAAATGCGCAAAATGTATAACGATAAAATGATGCTCACAACATATAGGCGCTTGTTTAAAAGCCCCTTGCGCTGCTGGTGTGCCACTTTTATAATGCTATGGTTGCGCAGAGTGCAGACCCATATCTACGAGGCCACACAAAGTCACTTTGCGTTACTTCCATGGCCTCCTAGATATGGTGAAAGGCAACAAAGCCCAAGACACTGCATTGCCCTAGACTGCATCAGGGGTGCGCTCCATGGACGTTGTGGTGGATTTTCCCATGCAACACCCATGGGGTTTGACACTTACCCAGATTTACAACGATGTGTAAACCTGAGCATGTGTCAAAACTGTACGCCGCCCCAGGGGGTACGTAATGAGAAGAACTATCTTTATTTCTCCTCAATTGTGTCCTCTTTCTATGTGCAGCACATAAAGAAAGAGGAAAAAGCTTCCATAGACATGCACAAACCCAATCCTGCCAACTATCCAGACACCCTTGCACCATAGTGCAAGGGCGCCTGGGTTGGCACTAGGCACCAAATTATGCACCGGAAGAAAGAACAGGAATGCACCATTTCTCATAAATACGGTCCATTTCTGCCCTTTCAAATTGGTGTAGGGCAGCACAGTAAAAATACTTGCTGCGTTGCCTTTCACTGTTTCATTGTAAATGAGGCTCATAGATTGTAGTAATACCCAGATCCTATGTAATGCCATTTTTTTACATAACTGTCCCTTCAACACCGTCTCAGGGATAGTAAGTGCTATGTAAAACAATGACAATTAAAAGCAAGCACTTCATGGCTCAGTTAACTTTGTGAACTGCCACTCAAAAAGCTTCAAGTCATTAGATATTAACACAGCAATCTCATGTGCTGTGAAATTGAAGCCAGGCAGCCAGCTAAACAAATTCACCTTTTCGCCAGTGTGCTGCTGGCCTGAAAGAAACTCAAATGTGTACAACTATTTCATCTGCAAATGTAAAGTATCTGCAGGTTAACTCATTGTGCACATTTGCATTTCTTTGAGGCCAGCAGCCCACTGGCAGAAAGGCATGTTTAGCTGCCTGCCTGGCTTCGATTTCACAGGAGAGTCCCTGAATACCACTCTATTTGAAGCATTTTAACTATGGGAATTAACCACCTGAAGAGTTTGACCCCCTTCCCATGGCTCCAGGCACCCCTAGGGGGTCGCTCCCCACAGATTGAAGACCTCTGCCTAAGGTCTCCAGGTAGCAGAATACAGTAACTAGCATTCGGGTTAGACATACACCAGTAAAAACAACCGGGGGAGCAGATTTACAAGCCCTTTGCGACATCTTTATAACACAGTTGAGTCACTTCTGTGACGCAGCCGAGTAGTAAACAATGCGCCACTATGCGACATATTTAGAACGTGACTCATCTAGTGATTTAGGATAACAAAAGGCTAGTGTGAAGTACTTTGTGAGTGTTCTGAGGCAGCTCCTTGAAATGTAAGTGGGTCTGTTCACAGCTCCATCCCTCCTGTTCTGGTAGGATGGCCCATCTGGTAGGATCAGCCAACACTCAATCCCCCCATGGGTCACTGGTTGGGAGGAATACATAAACGCCAACTGCCCACCACACCTAGCTATGTGACCCAGAGTACAGGCTGCATGCACCATATGGTTATGATAAGAAAATGTGAAAAGTCTAAAAGTGAAATTTTTAGAATTGTAAAATCCAACTTTACCATTAAAAAGGGTTTGAAATTACAATTCATTTGAGTGTACATATGACATTCCTACCTGCTCCCAATCAAATGTTATCACCTAATAAATGTAATAGGGTAACCCAATGTAATCTTACGGTGAGGTAGGCATTGCAGTTGTGAAAAATACATTTAAGAGTTGTCTACCAGGACATGTAAAGCTTAAAATTACATGTCCATTGTTTTACATACATTTAATCTGCCCTAATGGATGTTTAGGGCCTACCCTAGGGCTACCTTATATGTATTCAAACAGAAGGTTTAGTCCTGGCAAAGGTTTATTTGGCCAGGTCGAAATTGCAGTTTAAAACTAAACACAGGTAGGCTTGATAACGATTTTAAAGGGCTATTAAAGTGAGGGCGCACGGTAAGTGATGCAGGCCCACTAGTAGTATTTAAATTAAGGGCCCTGGGTAAATGTAGTACCACTTTACTAGGGACCGTCAAGTAAATTAGATGTGCCAATTGGTTGTAAGCCATGTTTACCATGTTTAAAGGAGTGAACACAAGCCTTTTGAGGTAGGACCACGCCAAGGCTGTTAGATCTAACAGTGTGTAAGTTTCAAAACTGGAAAAATGCTGCAGCTTGTTTCCCTGACAGACAGGCCTCTTTGACCTTAGGGTCACTGTGGTATCCAAAGAAGATAGTATGGTGATATTCATTGTCATGGAAGATTTCTGATTTGAAAGTTGAATAATAGCAATTGACCCTTCTCTACAAACTTGGTGCCTGCAAGAGACCACCCCATACTTCTGAATATTGATTAAAATGCCACCAATTTTCCTTTCTGCACAAGGAGAAGGGGGAATGCATTTGGGGCAAGGTGTGTGCAAATTTCAGTACTAATTTACTCAATGCATGAGATGCTTAGTTCCAGAAATGTGGAGTTGTTCGGGGACAACAAATTATTGACTCTTTTCATAAAGGAAATAATAATTAAAGTCAAATATGTATAGAAAAGTGATTCATGACAACTGTCTCAAACTTTAATCTTGTAATAAAAGGCCACAAGTTATTGATTTGGAAAGTAATTAATGAAGGGACAAAGTCCCACCATTTTTCTTCTCATCAGCAAAGAGAAAGGCACTGATCTCATCTACGAACTGGACATGGCATGGGGCGTGCCGCCACAAGGCCGAACAAAAAACAATATTTTAACGAAATATTCAAAAAACCTTCTGCCGCTACTGGATAACCATAATCTAAGGGGCCTAAATGGACGTTATGCGGAAGACGATCCACCCGCAGCCACCTTCCACTCTAGTACACAATCCTCGCATTTGGATTATATGTTCATGTCTCTAGACATGTTCAGCTGGATAACATCATTTAAAATAGATGCAACCGACTTCAGCGACCATATGCCCCTTGTGGCTGAGATAAGATCCAACTCGGCAGAGGAAAAAGAACGCTACACTGGCCCAGAGACAGAAGTCAGCGCCAACCTAAAGCGGATACGGTGCAATCCCGACGTCATCGACCTTATTAGCACCACTGCGAAAATCCTCATCCAAACTAGCGAACGTCTGCCAAGACTTCATTAACACCATTGGGGAGCAAATGGGAAGTACCAGATCTATTAACCCTCGTCTTGGATGGGGAACCTCAAGCACGAGACAGATGAGGCTGGATTTGAAAATACAAAAACTTTGATTAATCAAACCATGCGGCAGATGAGAAAGGACCAGGGAAACCCTAGCCTGCAAGTAGTGCTGAGGGAAGCAAAAAAAGCAACTCAAACGGCTGAAATGGGAAAGTCAAAAGAAAAGAAACGATGATCTTTGGGGGAAACTTCTCTATGAAGGGAAGCAGAAAAACAGCTCTAAGTTCTGGCATATGGTGAAAAGAATACAGAACCCTGACCATCTGGGGATAAATTTGCACATAGCTGAGGAAGTATGGTCCAAATACTTACTGTCACATTTTAATAATGACAATAATACAGGAGACACGACAACCAAGTCACCCTGCACGAAAATTACAAAGCCTGGTCATGATGGTAACTTCAACAATCATAGGGGGGAAAAGGCGTGCGGAATGCGGGAAGGTGAGGGTACAAACCCACCGCAACTGGACGCGGAGATAGCACTCACGGGATTTACCGCAGCAGACATCGGACGGCGAATCACCAAGGGACGACCGAATGGAGCTCCGGCGCCGAATGGAATCCCTCCCATGTTGTATAAATCTGACGTAGCTTTCTGGAGTGCATCCCTGGGGCTAGTTTTTAACGAGGCTAGACTCACTTTATCCCTCCCGGACTCCTGGCATGGGTCCGCTATAAGCCCGATTTATAAACATGGCAGCAAGAGTAATCCGAATAGCTATCGTCTCATTGCTTTGCTTGACATCGAAGCAAAATACTTTGCTGGACTCATCCTGGAGGAACTATCGGCATGGGCGTCTGAAAAAAATCCATTATCCCTCCCAATCAAACGGGCTTCTGTAAAGGCCAAGGGACAACAACCAACATCATGGCCTTGTCCCTATTGATGGGTGAAGTAAAAACTACTAAGCTACCGCTATTCCTCTCATTCATCGACTATACGGCTGCCTTTGACCATGTGGACCGAAACAAACTCTGGGAAAAACTATCTAATTGGTGCATCCCGAAACACCTCCTGGATATCCTAATACTGCTTCACTCTAACACCTGGGTTAAAATCAAACTTGGAACTGGTCAACACCTCTCGAAGCCGATTAGGACAACTAAAGGACTAAAGCAGGGGTGTTTATTAGCGCCCATCTTATTCAATCTGTTTATTTCGGATTTGCCTGTAGAACTCGACAAATGCCGCAATCATGCACCCAAGCTAGGAAAAGCCACCCTCTCAAGTCTGCTATACGCGGATGACTTAGTGCTGATAAGCCGGTCGCCAATAGGCCTTCAGCATCTCCTGAACTGTACCCATGCCTTCTCGGTAATGAATGCCCTACAAATAAACCTTAACAAATCTAAGGTCATGACAGTGAACTATAGGAAGAAAAGGATCCCCTGTTGGTACCTGAATGGAAAAAAGCTTGAACGGGTAGCCCCATATAAGTACCTTGGTGTCGTACTGGATTCTAAGAACACGTCTAGGCCTCAGCTCCAGTCCATCCAAGGGAAGGCAACAATGACCTACCTTGCATTAAAATCATTAAAGCCCAAACTCCCTGACCTCACCCATAAACCCTACCTTGAAATCCTCCGAGCGAAACTTCAACCAACGCTCAGATATGGGAGTAAATCCCTGCATGGGAAGGATGCCGCACTGTTGGACACAGTTATAGCCAACTCTTACAGGGCCATCTTCAACCTCCCCAAATATGCTTCCCCGGCCCAAATTCGTTTAGAATTTGGGCTTGTCAAACAAGCACTAGAAAGACGGAGTGCATATTAGCTATCTGGCGCAAGATCCGCGACTCTGACCCTGACTCCCTAAATGCCAGCGTCTGGGAAGAGCTACTCAGACGCCGCACTTCATTGCCTAGGGACTACTTATTTGGATCTCTTGAAGTGCTAGGTTTATCTGACATTTGGAAAACAGCCATAGACCTCCAGTCCTTTAAAAAAATGCCCAAAAAGTCTGCACGGATAATCTCAACAATAGAAGACAAGAAAGATCTAGCCAACAGAGCGGACGGATGGATAACTGTGGGAGATTACGGTAAAATACGGCCACAAGCCTACCTTAACATCGGGTTGAAAATAAAAGTTAAAGAAAAGTTTCTAAAACTGCGCCTTAAGGCTATCCCGATATTACCGCACCTGCCTCCATGGGAGAGATCTCATGTCTCGGACTTGTGTCGCCTGTGTAAATCGGGCAAGGAGGACATTGTCCACGTGATATGTATATGCCCGAGATTAAGGGATCTGAGGCACAACCTACTGCTACCATTTTTTAGATCATATGCTGTTTGGACCTGTAGGCAGGCAGTTAAACTGTGTTTCACCACCAGCGACATCAAACTGAACTGCCAGGTTGTGAAGTTCTTTGACCAAACAAAGGAAAGACTCAATCACACTTGAAAGACTCATTGGGATTTAGTAACAACCTTGAATTGACTACAGTAACTGTTGCATTTTTTAAATTACTTTTATTGTCATATGGTTTTTATACTTTTGTAAAGATTTTAATTAATCATACACAAATAAAATTATTACCTTACCATTACCACCATTTTTGCTAATATAGACACTTTTGAACTTCTGTATGATTGTGGGCTTGGCAGAATTGCCAGGAATTTCAATACGAAGATTTAATATTAAAAAGTGTAGAAGTCAATGTTTACTTTATATCTTTAAAGATGTAGTCCATTTATTCATTATCCTTAATGTTCTCCTCTGATCTCACCCTCTAGCGTTAAGATCTTAAGACAGTTAAGAAAATGCACCCCCAACCTAAATAGGTAAGAGATTTGTAACATCTATACAAATTAAATAGATTAATGTTTTTATGTGGAAACATAGAAAACTGTAGCTTTAGCTTTTTTGGTTTTTTCAAACAATAAGTACACTGCTGTGTTTTTAATTTTGTTGTTGCAAATGAGGAGAATAATGGGAAATGCAGAGCCATAACACATGGTGAAAAAAACACGGATATCTGACAGCATATTGAGGATCTCATTGGACGCAGTTTGGTACAGCCTGAGTGCATTGTCAATTCCAAAGAAAATGGTGTAGCAGAAGACCAGTAGCACTACACTCTGTGCTGCTTGAGACTCAGCACCTGTCTGGCTTTGGCTAGAGCTTCTAACACCTTGCATTTTCTTCCTGTGCTTATAAAGGATCAGCAAGATTTGGCAGCTGGCTAGTGCCATCACAATCACAAGGAAAAGATCCAAGGTCACTGTGGCATATCCTTTGGCTTCAAAGGCCAGCTTTCCTGGGTAAACTATAATGCAGAAACCTGGATTGAATACATATTTCATGTCTGTTAAGTTGTAGGGGTTGGTTGCAAAAACTGTTGAATCTATATTGACTGCTATATTTATTACATATAGGATCGCCGTGACTGGGTTAACACATCTATGAATCTTTTGCTTCTCACTTACATTTCTTTTGGTTCCACTAAGAATGGCACACTGGAAGCAGCTCAGTAGACAAGTCAAACCTATAGACATTCCTCTAGATGTCCTGAAGGCCAAGGTTGTGATCTTGCAGCTGGCGTCGTCAAAGAAGTTTTTAAGTCCAAACTTGAAGAGCACAGCTGGGAGTGTGCGGGTTAGGTACACAATAACATTTGCTGCAGCCAGCTGGGAGAAAATGACCTCTGAGGTTGTGTGCTTGCCTTCCTGGTAGGCAGCAAGGGAAATAAAAAGCAGGATGAGGATGTTACCCAAGAGGCCAGTGAATGTCACAATAAAGTATAATGTCCCTTGCACAATGTTGTAGAATTCCATATTTGCAAGAAGAAATAGTATGACAAGTACATCTGAGAAGATAAAACCTGGTAAAATATAATAAAATAATTATTATATTTTGGGAAGAAGTTAGTACATTCATGTCTTTAAATATTATGGTTCTTTTTATTTTTTTCTTAGAAAATGTAAAGTTCAAATTCATACATATTCTTTTTAAATTAAAAAGACTAAAAGCCACTGGTTCATGATTCAAAGTTTACAATAAATGCTATTATACAAACATTCTCCTTCTCTGCATTCTAAAACAACTATTAATATTCCCGCCCATTGCTTTTGGGGACTCCCAATTATGAGCAATGATCCATACACTGAGAACGTGAATATTCTGAATGAAAGCACACAATATATCAGGCTCACAATTGAAAAAAGTCGTGGGAGGAGGGATTAGCATCCAGCCATGATGTAGCACTACAAACCATATGCAATTATTATGTCTACAAACATGTTATCGATTCCTAACACAATCAATTCTAAGGTAGGGACAACCGATAAATGTAATAGTTAAGACGTAAAGTCTATAATTGAATTACAGGATGAATAACGTTTTGAGCAACTTGTAAACCTATGTACTATATCAGCTCCGGGTAGCAGTTGTCAGATCTGTCTCTCCACTTTAGCAATTTGATTGGTTTATTATAAAGATTAAACAATCTCTTACAGTGCTGCATTTTCAAATTTGCTGATAGCAAGAACAGATTTCCTGATTTGTGTTCATGTTGGAAGGTGGATTATTAGTAGGGGTAAGTATATAGCTATCACTAGCAATATGGCCTCCAGCACAATATAAGACCCAAACAAGGTCTCAATAAATTATTCCCTTTCTCAACTCTTGGTAGCTGACAATGAGCAGGCAGGCTTGGCTTAGGAGACAGCTGTGTAAAGCATTCTAAACACCAATACACTAAACAAGTAAGACACAACATACAATAAAAATCCAACACCAATTATTAAAAATGTCAAATACCACTGAATCAGCAAAATTACAATGTAGAGAACAGGGGATATGAATTTTTGAAAGAATAAGCGCTTTCTACTGCTTCAAACCAATATTCGCCTTTGTGAAACATCTGGTTGTGCTTGACCAGGACAAAGTCAAAGTTTGAGTCCAACCACGATGGAGCCTTGGTCGGACACACTAAGCGTGAGTCCTCGGTCAAAATCTTCACACTTAGAAACATTTCTGGAGGATTTTCTCTCAAAATCAGTTGGGCCTCTCCAGCAAGCTGGATTTGCAGCAGCATTGTCGGCCTGCTTCAGGGGGAACCCCCGGTCAACTCCTGGAAGTCTTGAGCTTTCAGCGGGACGTCCCGAAATACAAGCTGAGCCGCAGTTCGACTTAGTCAGCTTAACTCTCAATGTCAGGTTGGCCACCTCATGGAGCTTTTTCCAATATTTGCTCCAAACTAGTCCAAACTTTTGGAACTTCTTCCTGAAGTTCCTATTGAGGGTTCAAAATGTTCACAACACAAATCCAAGGTTCCAGATTCTCTGAGTTGCTCCTCGAAAGTTGGGACTGCAGTTTCCACAATTCATCTGGCCAAATCCTTTAAAGTCTAGTTGAAGGTGGTCAGCTGCATTCTTCATGTGGGACATGAAGCAGGTGGTGCTCTTTTAACCCCTTCCATGCTCATGACGGAACGGTTCCGTCATCAGCGTCGGTGCTCCGGTGCTGATGACGGAACATTTCCGTCATGAGCCAATATGATTTATGACCATTCAGCACTGCAGCGAAATTTGCGCAGCACTGAAGAGGTTAACTTGTTGCTTTCCGAAGCAAGGCAAAGTCTTTAGGGCTGAAGTTCCTCAGTGTGTGCAGGTGCAGTCATTCAGAGGGCAAGATTCTTGGTGCAGACCAGGATTCCACCAGGGCAGTGCTTCTTCTTTTAGCTTCAGGCAGCAGATCTGAGTTGGTATGCAAATCTCCCATATTTCTCCAGTGTTGTGGGGCGACAAGTTGGGGGGCCCCCAGTCCAATGGAGTCCAGGGTGCCAACCAAAAGTATGACAGCTTCATCCAAAATGTGGCATAGTCTTGTCCCGCAAAACATTGTACTTTCTAATTCAAAATGTTCAACCTACTAATATTTCACTTAATACTCCCTTTCCAGGCTTCTTGCAAATACCATTCCTGGAGCTACCATATGACTGGGGGGTACAGGTAGAGGGAGTAGGCCTGGCTTGCAGCCCTGCTGTCCTACTGTCTTTGAACATCAGTTTTTTTTACCCAGCCGCTTTCCTGGCCTGTTCTTTGCAGCTGCAGATCTCCCCCTCACCAGATAATGTCTGTTTCTATGCAGGCGACATATCACCTTATCAAAGCAGTTCGGCTCTGCCTGGCAAGACTGGCCAATCAGGAGAGGCTGCTAGAAGCCTGGATTTTGGCACACAGAAAATGAAGTTCTATCTTTTCTGTACTAGTTATGATACATTCAACACAGGCAAGTTGTTGGAGTTATCATTACCAATCTTTTAAGTCCTTGAAATATATTTCTAGCTCAATCCTGTCAATAGTTATAGTTCATTACAGTAATCATGTTAGGCTATGGAGCTACAATACAACAATGTGGAAAAACAAATTAGGTATTCTTTCCCTCACAAGGGCATATTAAACATCTTTTTAAATGTCCCTGCTTATTTTTATATGGCACCCTACCCTGGCAGCACCTCGAGTAGATATTAAGGGTGACTTATATGTAAAAATAAGGTAGTTTCATACTTTGGAAGTATATGTAAATTGAAAGTCAAATTTGTATATAATTGCAGTTTAAAACCAGCTTGCAAAGCAGGCAAGACAGCAGCCCCTGCTTGGGTGCATTAAATCTGCTGGGTCTCTAAACCTACATGCCTTACCATATACTAGGGACTTACAAGTGCGTTGTCAGTACCAATTGTAATTGCAACTAATCACCATGTACCTTTTAATTAGAGCACTGGCCCTGGGCCTGGTTAGCAGGTGCCAGGGAACAGTCAGTCAGTTACCACCAGTATCATCACTAAATGCGTATGAGCAGGGCAAAAAAGATTACTTTCCTCTAGTCCATACAGAGACAGAAGGAGGATGCAACACGGACAACGAGCGGCTGGCGGACGTCTCCCCTCAGCGGCCCTGGTGAGTGTGGTGATGTGGGCCTGCGCCCGGTGATACGGAGGAGGGGGTGGGAGCTGGCCCGCAGCGCCGCACCGGTGAGGAGAGTAGAGGCGCAGCTGAAGGCATTGGGACGACCGTACCAGGAGGCGCTGTGAGCACTACACTGCTATATTCATGCTAAGTCTTGCTATTGATGGAAGCGCCGAGTGAATGCTGTCCTATGCATACTGACAGTGCTTGTTTCTTTCGACCTGTTGGCACTTCATGCCCGTGTGGATCGTGGATACCTTGGGCCCACAATAGTTCCTGACATAACCCCCTGGGAGGCACCAAGTGGGCAAGTGCGAAAGGACTCTGGCGGAAGGGACTTTATGACTCACCGGCGCCTGAACGCGAATGGCCAGCACTTGTAGGGATGCACAATCTCTGACCCGGTCACGACGCATCTGGCTGTGGGGACGTCCACCTGGGGCTAAGCCCGGGAGGACAAGTGAGGGCTTGAAGGACGACTGAGGGCCGTCGCGCTCGACGATATAGGTCTTGCAGCAGGAGCAGCGGGGAAAGGCTGGAGACCTGTATAAACACCTGAGTGTGTCACGGCCCATTTGGATGATACGCAGCCCACATCCGACCTAGGGTGACTCGTGGGAACTCGTGACTGGCTGTGGATGGTGCAGAAACAGCAGCGGATACCCCTTGTGAGGAGCTGGGAGCCCCGGAGTGGTGCAAACTAACAGAGGTAGGGACCCGAGTGTCATCCAGATCCGGTTGGTTCTGTATTGATCGACCATTGGGTCGCCTTGGAGTTGGCTAGGTGCCACTGAACGGGCAGGGGGCTTTCAGTAGTATTGGTGGTCGCATACTGCTGCAGGATGAAACCGAAGCCGAGAACGGAGAACGGTGGGGGGCAGGAAGACGTCCATGATGGTAATGAGGGACCTGAGGGCACGCCACAGGAACAGCGGCTGAATAAACGCCTTGATAGAATCCTGGAGGCCATAGCGGCGACGAAAGACTCCTTACACCAGGACATAACGCAGGTCGCAACGGGACTGGGACTCCTGAGAGCAGACCACTCGAAATTGGCAGACCGGGTGAGAGAGAACGAACTGGTCATTCAAGACCTCAAACCAGCGGTGGTTACTGTGGAACGCAAGTTGGGTGATGTGCTGGACCGCCTGGCGAGTCTGGAAAAAAGGGCCTAAGACACCGAAAGTCGCAATAGACGCAGCAACGTCCGGGTGGTAGGCCTGCCCGAGAAATCGGAGGGAACTGATATGATCGCATATCTGGAGAACTGGTTCAAGACGGAAGTTGCTCCGGAAGGATTGTCCCCTTTCTTCTCGATTGAGAGGGCGCACAGACTCCCTGCCAAACCGCCTTTGCCTGGTCGCCCTCCCCGACCTATAGTGGCCAAAGTTTTTCATTACAAAGACCGGGACCTGCTGATCCAGACGGCACGCTCGTCAGGGCCTTTTAAAGTAGGGAATGGTACGGTCACAATATTCCCGGACTATACCCAGGAGATACAAAAGCGCAGGGCCTCCTATTTAACTATCAAGAAAGAACTCAGGAATGAGGGGATCCAATACTCTCTGATTTTCCCAGCCAAACTGAGAGTGATCCTGGATGGCTCAACACAATTTTTCCTAACACCTGAGGATGCATGGACTTGGCTCGAATCCTATAGAGCAGGCACCGATCGTAAAGGTAGAGGAGACCGAGGACCGCCAAGACCGATACAGATGCGTAAATCACAACGCCTCCGCAAGCGGAATAAAAACCAGCAGACGCAGCAGAGCACCCAAATGGCTGCTGATAAACAGGGAGCTCTGGCGGCGACAGCGGTGATAACTGGATCGCAGCAAGGAGGATCGACGGTGGGATCGGTTTCTGACGATGACAGGGGGAAATTGGCCACAAAGTTTTCTGACACAGACAGAGCTAAGGGCCCGGTGGTCACCCCCCGAACAGCGGAGGGAATGTTGGATGAATGACCCTTTCGGAAGACGGCCTTCTGAGAACTGATCCTAGCAGAGCTGATGGACATGGTAATGTTTAGCAATATTGTTACTGTGATGCACTATCGCAAGGGATCTAGGGGCCGGGAGTGGAGGCGAAACCTGCCGCCCGTTGGGCCTGACCCACACTCTCACTGCCCTTAAGGCACCCTGTAGTGGCTACTGCAGGATAGAATTTTGTGTTTTGTTGCAGAAGTTTGGATGGGGGCTAATAGTTTATTATTGGGTCCTGTTCTGGGGGGGTGGAATGTGGGAGTCATGCAGGGGCTTGTACATTGGGGACAGAGCTGTTTTGGTGTGGGCAGGCGAGGCATGAACACAGAGATGCTGAGGGACATTTGCAATGAGGGGGTTACCTCATTTGAAGTGTATTACATGGAACGTACGTGTACTAAAGACCATGTCCAGACGCCATAAGGTGCATGCGTATTTGGTGCGACGTGGGATACAGATAGCGCTGCTTCAGGAGACCCATCTTACTAAGCAGGAGGGCACGGCCTTGCAACGGCGATGGCGGGGTCAAGTGTTTGGCACGACCTACTATGCGTTTGCCAGAGGGGTCCTGATATGGGTGAGGGCGGGGGTCCCTTTCCAGGCCACGAACCAGGTTGTTGACCCAGAGGGTAGATACGTAGCAGTAGAAGGGAAGCTGTGGGGCCGAGATGTGGTGTTATGTAGTGTGTATGCCCTGAACACAGATCATGCCCGCTTCCTAGATAAAATCTCAGGATCTTTAGCACACTATCTGGCGGGACAGGTGATACTGGGGGGAGGACTTCAATTCGGTCACAGACGTAGTTTTAGACAGATCACATCCACCACTGACTGATTCACCGGTACGTAGGCTTGCTAGGCAGAGGTCGGACTGGCAGGGGAGGTGGGGCCTCACTGATGTATGGCGAGGGCACCCCCCCAATGATAGGGAATACTCCTTCTTTTCCGCACTCCACGAACTGCACGTTAGGATTGACACCATCTTGTGTAGCAACTCGATAGCTGCCCTGGCGACACACTCTGAATATTTAGCTAGGACCATTTTCGATCACAATCCCCAATTGGTGTTTCTTAGCTGGCAGCATGTGAGGACTGCGATCCCCTCTTGGAGATTGCGTCCGGAGACCCTTGAGGATCAGGTACTTTGTGCTGCAATTCGCGATGGCATTGAACATTACTTCACCGAGAACAGAGGGATGGCCTCCTCTAGCGCAGTGGAATGGGACGCATTCAAGGTAGTGATGAGAGGGCTGTGCATTGGTAAATACTCGGGTGAGAGGACGGTAGTGCTTGCGGATGTGGAAAGGGCAGAGGGGGCACTGAGGGACTTGGAGAAGCAGCGACCAGAGCAACTGACACTGCAAACGCAGCAAACGGTGGCTAGGTAGCTAGTCACAGCGGAAACAGAGAGATTGCGGAGCTATGACTATAGACAGCATGCAGCGAAGGTTCATGCTGAAGGGGATAAGGTGGGCACGCTCCTAGCGAGACTGGCGAACCCGGTGCCCAGAGGTTGCCCAATTATGAGTGTGCGTGAGGCGACGGGAGAAATGGTCTATTCCCCGACGGCAGTCCTCTTGCGCTTCTTGGGTTACTATACGACCCTCTATCAAAGTCACCTAGAGGCTGAGGATTCAGACATAGAGGGATATCTAGCAGAGATTCAGCTCCCCCAATTGGATGAGGACAGTGCTAAGACTCTAGGTCACGACATAACGTTGACTGAGATTAGGGCTGCGATCAAGCAGATGGCTCGGAACAAGACGCCGGGAGTGGATGGCCTGCCAATAGAATTTTACGCAAAATATACTGACATTTTGGCGCCTCACTTGCTGGAGGTCAATGCTGAAGCTGCGGAGCGGGGCCACCTGCCCAGGTTGATGAGAGAAGCGCTGGTTGTCCCCCTGTTAAAACCTGGGAGAGAGGGTAGTGATGTGACCTCCTATGGACCGCTGTCCATGTTGACAGTGGACTATAAAATTCTGAGTCGCATACTGGCCACTAGACTGCTACCGCACATGACCACACTGGTCCATGAGGATCAAGCTGGGTTTATCCCGACCAGGAATACCTCGACTAATATCCACCGCCTCCTACGGGTGCTAGGGAGCGACCTGGGCGCGGAACTGATGCCGGAGTGTTGTCCGTAGATATAGAAAAGGCTTTTGATAGCCTGGAATGGGGTATCTCGATAAGGTGCTGGAGAAGTTCGGCTTAGGTGATCGGTTTGGACGCTGGACAAAAGTCTTATATTCCTCAGCGACTGCCAGGGTGTGACTAGGGTCAGTAATATCTTCTGCGTACCCGGTACAAAGAGGAACAAGGCTGGGGTGTTCGCTTTCCCCCTTGCTGTTCGCATTGGCGATTGAGCCTCTGGCAGTCCAGGCTAGGACGGGGATGGCATATAGTGGTCTTGTATGTGGCGGTATCCCGCAATACATATCGTTGTATGCGGATGACCTGTTGTTGTTCTTGGAGGACGTGGCAGCGGCGCTGCAGGGAGCGATTGACATGTTGTCGCATTTTGGGAAACTGTCAAACCTTAGGGTTAATTGGAGTAAAACGTGCATCTTCCCGATCCGACCACAAAACATTGGGGACAATATATGGGAACGATAGTGTTTTACCTATCTGGGAGTCCGTATTTATCATGGTGTTGACAATATGTTGGAAGGGAACATAGGACGTTGTATAAGAGCCCTGAGGGGCTGTATGGCGTTCTGGGCAACTCTTCCCCTTTCAGTACAGGGGAGAGTGGCGCTGCTTAAGATGGTGGCTTTACCCCGGCTGCTCTATTATTTCCGTATGCTGCTGATATGGATCCCTCAACGGATCTTACGGGAGCTGAGAACATTGATCACTGATTTTTTGTGGGGACACGGGAGACGTCAAGTAGCACTGACTACGCTGATGAGGCCAAAAGCGGAGAGGGAAATGGCAGTTCCTAATTTTGAACTTTAATATTTGGCAGCGCAGCTGCAGATCCTTACACAAAATGTTGCAAAGGAGTTCAGGGGCCCTGTTCAGACCCGAGGGATGGGAATACAGAGGCATGTCCTCTCGTATATCATTATGCAGCAAAAGCTTGATGTACAGGATTTAACGCTAGAGGAGAAGACCCTACGATTGTGCTGGAACAGAGGTCAAAAGAGAGCAGGGGTAGCACACCCGTTCGCACCTGAAATCCCTCCGGGTATGTTAACGGCGTTGCCACATGGAGGGGACTGGTCCCCACTCAAGGACTGGGAGGAGTTGGGACTTCACATGATAGGCGACCTGTATACTGAGGGCGAGTTTATGCCATTCAGGGCGGTGCAAGATCAATTTGGCCTTCCTGATGGGAGTTTCCTGTTATATGCAGCTGTAACTACAGCGATACGGAAACACTGGAAGACTGGGCAATCACTGTGCTTTGCCAGGCCGGGTCGCCCCCACGCTCCTCCTGCTCCTGTTCCTGGTTCCTGGTTCCTGCCTGTTTGCCGCCACTCGCCACTCGCCGTTTCCCGCCGCTGCCTCCCTGCGGCCCCGCCCCCCGCCAGCCGATTGGCCCCCCTGCTCCCGCCACCCAGCGGACCCTCCCTCCCGGCTCTCTTCTTATGCCGCCTCCACGCACGCGCAGCGTTGACGCACAGCGGGCGCGCTGATTGTGCGCCGAAGGCGCACCAAAGGCAAGCCCGTCTGCGCCTGGACCGCGCCCAGTGCCAGGACCCCTGGCCCTCCCCGCCGATGCAAGACGACCCGACTGACCTACGACGCCGCCACTCTCAACGCACACAATGCCGGCCGGAACCACGCCTGCTACCGAGCCACCCCAAGACGCACCCACGGACCCTTCACCTGCTGTACCTGCAAGTTCACCTGCCTCCGAACCTGCCCCGCACCCGCCAAGCCAAGCACCAGCAACAACCACCTCAAGTGCATCCTGCTCAACACCCGCTCCGTCCACAGACACGCCGTGGAACTCTGGAACCTCCTCGACGCTACATCACCGGACGTCGCCTTCCTCACGGAAACCTGGATGAACGCCTCCTCTGCACCCGACATCGCCATCGCCATCCCGGACGGGTACAAGATCATCAGGAGAGACCGCGTCAACCAGACCGGAGGAGGCATCGCTATCGTCCACAAGAACACCATCCGCATCACGACCGACGCCAACGACTCCTTCACCGCAGCCGAACATCTGCACTTCCAGATTCACACCGACCCTAAGACGACCCTCAGAGGCACCCTCGTCTACAGACCCACGGGACCACACACACAATTCAGCGAAGACATCACAGACTTCATCAGCCCACACGCCCTCCTCTCCGCTGACTACATCCTCCTAGGGGACCTCAACTTCCACCTGGAGAACAACAAGGACCGCAACACCACCGCCCTGCTGGACAACCTCGCCAACCTCGGACTCAAGCAAATGGTCAACACACCCACCCACTACGCCGGCCACACGCTTGATCCCGTCTTCTCATCCAGCAAGCATATCACCTTCAGCCACTCCACCGGACTCCACTTGACCGACCACAGCTGCGTCCACTTCAGCTTCAGAAGAACCACGACCCACCACCACCCGCTTCAGATTCCCCACAGAAGCTGGAGTAAGATCACCACCGAGCAGCTCACCACCTCTCTCAGCCAGAACCCACCCGCCAGCGCAACAGACCCCAACAAAGCAGCCCGGAACTTCACGCAGTGGCTGACCGCCTGCGCCTATGACCTCGCACCACTGAAGAACCCTCCCAGCAGACTCAGAAGCAAGAAGGCATCCTGGTTCACCGACGAACTCAAGGACTCAAAGAAGACCTGCCGCACCCTCGAGAAAGCCTGGCTCCTCGACAGGACCACCGACAACAGGACCGCCCTCAAACATGCCACCCGCAAGCACCACCAGCTCATCTGCACCACCAAGAAGAAATCCCTGAAGGAACGACTGGACAACAATACCCACGACAGCAAGGAACTCTTCAGCATCGTCAAGGAGTTCTCCAACCCCAGCACTGGCACCAACGACATCACTCCGTCACAAGACCTCTGCCACTCCCTCGCCTCGTTCTTCCACCGCAAGATCGCCGACATCCACAACAGCTTCGGCGCACCACCCACGCACCCAACCGTCGAACCAACGCCCCCCACCGCCACCCTTCGCACCTGGACCACGGTGACCACCGAAGACACAGCCCGCACGATGAACACCATCCACTCCGGATCACCGACCGACCCCTGCCCACACCACGTCTTTAACAAGGCTGACTCCACCATCGCACCCCAACTCCGGAACATCATCAACACCTCCTTCAACACCGCCACCTTCCCGGAGAGCTGGAAACATGCCGAGCTCAGCGCCCTCCTGAAGAAACCTACAGCGGACCCCCACCGACCTCAAAAACTTCCGCCCCATCTCGCTCCTCCCTTATCCTGCTAAAGTCATCGAGAAGATCGTCAACAGACAGCTGACCGCCTTCCTCGAGACGAATGGATCCCCCGACCCCTCACAGTCCGGCTTCAGAGCCAACCACAGCACCGAGACCGCCCTCATCGCAGCCACCGACGACATCCGGACCCTGCTCGACAAGGGGGAAACAGTGGCCCTCATCCTCCTGGACCTCTCCGCTGCGTTCGACACTGTCTGCCACCGCACCCTAGTCCAGCGCCTCAGCAACATCGGTATCCAAGAGAAGGCACTGGAGTGGATCATCTCGTTCCTTGCCGGAAGAACACAAAGAGTCCGCCTCCCCCCGTTTCGCACCAAGGCCACCGAAGTCATCTGCGGCGTCCCGCAAGGATCGTCACTCAGCCCCACCCTCTTCAACGTCTACATGAGACCTCTTGCAGCCATCGCACGCCAGCACAACCTCAACATCATCTCTTACGCCGACGACACCCAGCTGATCCTCTCCCTCACCAGAGACCCCGACACCGCCAGAACCTACCTACACGAAGGGATGAAAGACGTCACCGAGTGGATGAAGGACAGCCGCCTGAAACTGAACTCGGACAAGACGGAAGTCCTCATCCTGGGATCTTCGCCCTCCGCCTGGGACGACTCCTGGTGGCCCCCAGCCCTGGGCACCGCACCCAAGCCAACCGACCACGCTCGCAACCTGGGCTTCATCCTGGACTCCTCCCTCTCGATGACCAGACAAGTCAACGCCGTCGCCTCATCGTGCTTCAACACCCTGCGTATGCTTCGCAAGATCTTCCGCTGGATCCCGACCGAGACCAGGAAGACTGTCACCCAAGCACTCGTCACTAGCCGACTGGACTACGGAAACGCCCTCTACGCCGGAACCACAGCCAAGCTACAGAAAAAACTCCAGCGCATCCAGAACGCCTCCGCCCGACTCATCCTGGATGTCCCCCGACGCAGCCACATCTCCAGCCACCTGAGGAACCTGCACTGGCTCCCCGTCGACAAGAGGATCACGTTCCGGCTCCTCACCCACGCACACAAGTCTCTCCACGACCTGGGACCCAAGTACCTCAACGACCGCCTGACCTTCTACATGCCCACCCGCCAGCTACGGTCCACCAGCCTCGCCCTCGCAGCCGTACCACGCATCCGAAGACCCACCGCCGGAGGAAGATTCTTCTCTTACCTGGCTGCCAAGACATGGAACTCCCTCCCCATCCACCTTCGGCTGACCCAGGACCATCTCGCCTTCAGGACACAACTCAAGACCTGGCTGTTCGAGCAGTAGCTTACCCCTTCCCCAAGCACCTTGAGACCTCCCGGGTGAGTAGTGCGCTATAAAAATGGTTTGATTGATTGATTGATTGGCAATCGGAGCCACCAACGACCATGGCTTGCCAATATGTGGTAATGGCAGCGGGAACATTTAAAGCGGTCACCTGCTTACATTCTCGAATGTTGAACGAGGGTTTGGAACCACTGACAGTACTGAAGCAAAAATGGAAGGCGAGTGTGGGAAAGCCCATACCGGAAACAGCATGGGGTCATATTCTGAGGAGGACGTGGAAGGGGAGCAGAAATGCTCGGTTTCAGCAAGTGCATTTCTTCGTGGTGCATAGAGCTTACCTTACCCCGGGAAGGATCCGGAGGTATTTCTAAGTGCAGGACGCAGCGTGCCCTAGATGTCTGATGCCTGTTGTGGAACTGGATCATATGCTGTGGGACTGTCCAAAACTGGGCCTGTACTGGTCTGAGGTGGGGGAGCTTCTTAATGCAGTTACTGATCGACAGGTGGAATATGACATGGCAACATGTCTGTTGCTCTGGTTTCCTCACCCGCCCAAAACAAAAATCACTAGCAAGTTCATTTATTTGGGCCTTATCTTAGCCCAGAGGGAAATAACCTGGCACTGGAAGTCGAAAGAGGGTCCATCTAGTAGGAGATGGGCGAGTGACTTACATAAATGGGCCCGTAGCAAAAGTACTGTTAGACTAAGGCAGGCCACCCGTACAGCAAATGAAAAGAGTTTGGAAATGGCACGGGCGTGGGAAGAGCTAGTGCGAGCGCAATAGGCCCACACCAGCAGCAGTTAAAGGGGGAGGGATATGGGTGGGTTAGTTGGGGGTTCTAAGGAGGGTATAAGGAGTAACTGAATGCTTCATGAGTCATATGTTGACCCCTGTGATGAATAGTAGATTACTGTGCTAGCTAACCTGAGGTAAGACACGCTGCGCTTAGCATGTCGGGAGGCTCCTCAGAGAGGGATAGAGGGGATAGACATGGGCAATTGAGTTGCGCTAGCACTGACGTCCACAATTACCTATTGGGGTTTATGACCAGTTAAATGTTGTGAACGAGGGACAGGGAGATACAGAAAAGCAGATGCAAGACCATCTTGCCGAATAGATGCCATTGTTTTTAACTTTTATGTTTTTGGCAGTTCCCTAGCTAACGCCGCCCGGCCTCCGGGATGTGGGCTAAATGGCTGTGTGAAGTCTATTTACCGACCTGTGAACTGCAGCGATCAGAGGCAGGGATGTCCGAAAATTGATTATGTATCTAATGACTCTGCAATAAAAACAAATTTTCCCAAAAAATCAAGAACTGTTTCTAAAATGTCGGCTATCTGCTTGCATTGTGTTGGATCAAAATGGTTAGTATCAATTTTCTGAACTAAGGGCCATATGTACGACCCAATTTTCATGCGCAAACGGGTTTTCAAACGCGTTTGCGCATGCAAAAACCTATTGGGCCATGTATATAGCCTATTTAGCGAGTCACACTTTTTTTGCAACTCACTATTTGGAAGGGGCGTTCCATTCCAAATAGCGAGTCTCAAAACAGTGTACTAATGTTTTGCAAACGCAATTGCGGACGCAAAACACTCGCAATTACCACCTACTTCAGGTAGGTGGTAATGCATTTGCAAAGGGGTAGGGGTCGCCGGGGAACCCCTTCCCCATTGCAAAGGCATGCAAAATAATTTTTTACGGGTAGGCAGTTGTCCCAGGGAGGGCTGGCATTCACAATGCACTCGCAAATTGCGAGAGGCTCATTAATTTTAACGAGCCTCTCGCAATTTGTGACACCATTGGGAATTGCAAAATAGTGTAAACACAATTTGCAACTCGCAATGTGTCGCAAATTGCGAGGCGCTAAATGAAAGGGTCATACATCTGGCCCTATGTCCCTGATTTGCAGGTATTTAAAAATTCTATCGTTCAGGAGACCGTATTTTTCCTGTAAGTGCCTAAAAGAATATATATACAGTAATATCAATGCCTACATCTAGCCATTTAATTACTGCTTGATTCTAAATTCTTTCCTTCCCAGAAAACCATTGGTAAAGATACAGTATTCCATAAAGGGGTATAATGGTTGTATTTTGGAATCCCAAGCATTTTTAACCAGATTGTCTGTACCATTATAGTGGCTTATCCAATTTTGAAGCAAACCTTTTGAACAATAACTAGTTTCAGTCAATTTAATTAAGAAATCATTTGCATCCCTAACAAAGCTCAGTTCATAAATTGAAGGTAGTTTGCAGTGTTCTTTCTTAATAATAGCTTGACCCATTATTAAAAAGCTTATATTTTGTGTTATTGCAGGGTTGTGACATAAAAGTCTCTCCCATGGTATTAGGAGAGAAACCCTTCCCTGAGTGCACCGGCTGCAAGGATATCTGGATCCTTGGTAACAACTTTTGTTCATGGGTGAACACGGATCATGAGTGTGAGCCTTGACCTAGACTTGTCTCATGGACTGCAGTGTGGTTAGACCAGGGTGTGTGCACAACACACTACCCTCATATGGTGAAGGGTTACCTCTCTTACCAAGAACCATGTAGAATGAGCATTGTGGTGGTAGCATATCATTCCGTAATAGGTAATATGACTAGGCCTTTTTATGAGAGTGGGGCCTATTAGCTCACTAGAGTAAAGTTCCCCTGCTTTGTGCTTAGATCACCCTTGGCCTATATCAGGATGGCAGCACGTGCATATTTATGTGCTGGTATTTAGGTGTGTCTGTTGGTGTCCAGTGTGCAGGATGTATGTGGGTCTGTGAGTGGTGCGGTCATGGAAGGCTACACACTTGTTTGAGTGTAGCACCTAAGAATACATGTGTACCGCTGAGTAGCACAGTGTATGGAGACCTGTGGGTTCCTTATTGGGACCCCAGGGCCTATTGGAGGAAGCATAAGACGATATAGGAGACTCCAGATAGATTTGTGAATTAGTACAGTCCTGAGAGCAGGGGGGTACACACACCTGGAGGAAGTGAGAGCCACTGGAAAAGTATTTCTGGTGATACTTCCTCTTTCTGGTATTGTGCACCATTAATTTAGCACAGAAACAAACAACATTAGACCTGTGTCCTCCTTCTTCCCTATTATGCTCAACAACATAAGCCATTAATACTTTAAAATCAGAACAGTGCTAAACATTCAACTTTAGAGAGTAGGAAGCCTGTTGCCTGCAAGTAGAGTGATATTTGGCAATCTTAAGCCCAATTGCTCTCTAATAGTTAGTGTAAACTTGGCACAGTCAAGAGTCTCTTTAGGTTCCACAGCAATGTGTTTTGCCTTCTTTTGAACCCCAGTGTCCTTCTTCCTTTGTGGCTCTTTGAGCCATATGTATCATGCACAAATGCGTGCGCAAACGCCGAAATTCGCAGAATTTCGTCGAAAGGAATCACAAAATTTGCGATTCCTTATTTTGCGATAGCATTCAAGGAATCGCAAATTTTGCAATTCCTTAAATGCAATGTAAGAAGCACCAAAAAAGTGCATTTTCGCCTTAAGGAATCGCAAATTACCACCAAGTTCAAGTTGGTGATAATTTGCGATTTCTTTGAAAAATGCACTTTTTTGCATTTTTCAAAGTGTTATGTGAAGCACATACATGCCCTTATGGCATGTATGTGCGCCACATGTGCACCCATGCTTATTTTAGGGGTGCAACAGGGTGTCCTTTGGATACCCCTGCACCCTTGAAATTTCAGTCTCAATTTGCGATTCGCAAATTGCGAATCACAAATTGAAAACGTCTTCCCATTCATTCCCATGGGCCTCTGAGCCCATAGGAATGAATGGGGAGTTATTCCTTAATTGTGAATCGCAATTTGAGATTCACAATAAAGGAATATGTAGGATTCGCAAAATGTATTGCAAATCCTACATCATAGCATTTTGCGATTCTCAAATAGCGATTCGCAAAAAAACGCTATTTGAGAATCGCAAAATGACATTTATCATACATGTATAAATCTTGCTTACTTGGTACTAAATGGCTCAAAAGAATTTCTTATAAGTTCTTGCAAACATTAAACAAATAACCATTTGCCTAGCGCCAAAACGTGTACTTATTAGGTTCACTGGCAGGCGTTGACCCTCAACACTGGAGGGCTATTGAGGGGACGAAGAGCCGAACTCAGTGGGGGCCAAATTGATTTTTTTAAATGAAAAACGAACATACCTGTGTTTTGCTCTCCTACGTCTTTTTCTTTCTTTTTGGATGCAATTGGCACAATGGCACCTCGTGGAGTCTCAGGTAAAACCCCCTTATGCAAATTCCGATGCTGCTCTCATGCTGCAGCTGAGCACCATGAGAGCAGTTCCAGGATTGGCTGGAGCAGGCTATCTCGATGCTCGAGCAAGAACAGGAGGCCTGTGCCTACTCTCCTCTCTTCTGTCTGAGACAACTAGGTGGAGAGGCCATCACAAAACAGCAGGCTAAATTGACTTGCGCAGTGCAAACTGGTGGAGTGAGCACCACTTCCCTGCTGCCAGTCAGCAGCAATGCCCCACCCCCAAACACTGCTGGGTCTGGGATCAGTGAAAAATAAAACAGTAATTAATTTTATTACCGTTTTATTTTTCACTTTTGCTGCACTGGCAACAGGGGGTGACGCTCCTCTGCCCTAATGCGAGGGCAGCCGCTGATTATATTTTGCATTTTATTCTATTGTCTTCCAGGTACCGAAACTCATATTGATAAAGGCGGGCCGAATACATGGAAGAAGAGCCGGAACCTGGATTCCCTGGCTACCGCCAGGTAAGTGTTGGCGCTCTTGCTAACAGCTGCTGCAGGATTGGAAACTGTTATCAAGCAAGAAGTGGTCCAAATGGGATGTTTGGTATTAAAATGGCTGCTGAGAGTTCCAACTCTTGCGCGGCTTCCTAAGAAAAGTTCTGGTTGTTTCCTCAGTCATTGTGCTTTCTTTATGTGTAGAGCAAATTGCTTCCCTTGTAGCAGAAGTGGGGCGCAAAGCGCTCTCTCCAACAGATGAGGCACACACATCCAAAAGATGTCGTGCACCCTAAGTGTACAACAGATCAATGCTTTTAGGCAAACATAGCGATCTTCTGTGTGCACAGTGTCTCCAGGTCGGCTGTTTTGTTGAACAATCTTCAAGATCATGATGGGGTTTAGCATTGTGTACACAAGCTATTGTAGGGGTTGTGACACAAACAATTTTGGGTTTGATGTAACCAACATTAAGGTAAGAAATTCTGGTATCCATTGCTCTATATAATCGGGGTTTGATAGAAGAGCACTCTTGAAAGTCCATCTTGATGTTGACCTGATTACCATATGTATACCTATTTCCAGAACTAAAGGCGTATGACCCAGCAGAGTTTTTGAATATTTTTGCAGGTGCATATTCTGTAACAAATGAAATGTTATTAAAAAAAATCTATCTTTGTATATTTTTCAAGATGGCGGCTTGCTTAGTTGGGCAATAAGGTGCTCTGACTGACTGACTGCTTCTGCTCTGGTAAGTGAATTTTACATTTGATAACCTGCACTGCCGTTGAGATGCCCTAATGGAGATGTTCTATGTATTACCTTTCATTTCTACAAGTGCTCACACACTTTGGATGCCAGAGAAGAATGTGCACCCTCTCTCTCTCTGCACTGATGCTGCCTTCTAGTTTTCTTCCAAAGAATGCCAAAGCTGCTCCAGGTGCCAGTGGAAATCCAGGGGCTTGCAGAGTTGCACTCACGGAATTCTGCTGAGTTGCATAAAAACTCAAAGGAATTCCGGGGAGTTCTGTCCCGCCCCACTTGTTATTTAGTCTTCGTCAGATTACTGCAGATACTTTCCAGTATATATTTCTTAAAGAACCACTGTGCTGTTTAAGGGTTACTGTCTGTCCTGAGACTGTTCATGTGGATGTGACTTGAATGTAAATTTAATCCAAGCCGCAGAAATCTGTATATTGTATATACAAAGGGAGCCGCAGAAATCGGTATATTGTATATACAAAGGGAGGAGGAGTTTAGTTGACAAATCAGATACAAACCAGGAGGTATGTGTTGGAATTGCAGCTTCACTACTTTAGCGCCATCTGCAAGCACCACCCACTGAGCCCCAAAAGACTAGATGATGGCCCCCAGGGGGAGTGACGCATCCCAGACTATCTGATGGTGGACACAGGAGCGCCAACTTCAGAGTCTGGTCAGGGTACAAAGCCTTGGTTACCCACATTGGCTTGGGAGATAGAGTATAGAAAGATATAGAAAGAGGTCTTCGCCAGTGGCTGCCGTCTTGGAAGGGGGTGCTGTTCCTTTCAAGGTATAACTGGACCTCCCTTGCTCCTTGCACCATCATCGCCTTTTCGCCTGGAGTCTTGGTTCTCTGCCCCCAGCTTGTCTCCTCCACCCAACGATTCTTGTGTTGCCTACCTAAGCTGCTTGTGACCATCCTATCCCACACCACCAGCGCATGCGCTAGCTTCCCCGAATCTGTGGCACATATAGCACAGTGCAGCCAAAGCCTACTGTTCCAGACATAGCTGGCCCTGAACATCAGCCTGCAGGAACGGGCTGCTGTGGTGTTTTAACAGCACACACAGCAATAAGCGACACAGACAAGCTTATCGATTTCAACTTGTGCTAGCTAAACTGCTCACACTCGTCCCATGTGTTACATGTCCCAGCTCACTACTACTGTTACATGTCCAATACACAAAGGGCAAACTGACTAGCACTGCCAATGGGTTTTATTTTCTGAATAGGCATGCGGGTGCATGATTAAATATAACAATATGCGGAACAAAGATGAATTTCGACCACTAGTCACAGTGAAATAAAATCATTTGTCTTTCGAAAGGAATGTCATAGTGCTTTAATAAATGGAAGAATCATTTGAAAAACTATGTTCCAGCATAGATGCACTGTATTGTAAATATGGCACACGATGGCGCAAGGATGAACAGATGTGTCAGAAATTCTAAAGCTTCTGTCGGCAGAAAAGTCACGCATTGCTGGAGTCGTGTCACAAGCACGACGCAACTCCAGCAATGCTTGTTGCAGCCTATTCCCAATACACTGCTTAACTCCTTCCGCCTGTTTCAAGCGGGCATAAGGTTTTGACGCAGTGGCGTCCTAAAAGTCATGCAGTGAAATCTTGTAACTTTCACTGCGTCACTTTAACAAGGCTTTCTTGCGTGGGAACGCCTACCCTGCATACATTATACCTGACACAGGTATATTGTCGCAAAGGGCTTTACAATTTGACGCATCTCCCTAGATGCATCTGTTGGAAAGTGGGTTATTGGTAGGGGCAAATGTAGGTCTGCCACTGGCAATAAGACCACTAACACATGGTAGGACCCAGCATAGGTCTTTTAAAATTATTCCTATGCTCAACCCTTTGCAACGTGGCTGCAAGCAGACATGCTTAACTTCAAAGACAGGTATGTAAAGCATTTAAAAGCACCATTTCAGTAAATAATTAAGATACAACACATAATAAAAATCCAATACCAATGTATACAAATAGGAAATATGATTATCTTTAAAATGACACCAAAAAAACAAAACTCCAATGTAGGGAACCAGAGATATGAATTTTCAAAGATTTAATAAAATATAGCACTTAGAAGATTATAGCACCATATTGCGATACTTGCTCGCGATAGACCGGGGAAAAGTCAAAGTTTCAGGCCGGGCGCGATGGAGCCCTGAGCGGCTACAGCCCCCGACAGGTCCTGGTCTCAGTTTCTACCTTCACACTTAAGAAACTTTTCTGGAGCTTTTCTTCCCGAGGCCCCTCGAAGCTCCCAGCCAGTCCGTATTCGGTGAGAGTTCGCCGGCTTAACTTGTGACAAGGTCCCGGTCAACTTCCCTTGAGCGGACTTCGAAAATATTTCAAGATTGCTTAAGTGGGACAACCCAGGAATCCAGCCCAACATGCGATGGAAGGCAGGCGGCTTGGCTCTCGAGGTTGCTCCCGGTCACCTTTTCTACGAGCGGATTTAAAAACTTTTCTGGAGCTTTTTCTCATGGGGTCTCTTGATTCTCCTCATGTAGCTGGATCCAGTGAGGGTTCGCCGGCTTCAGATTTTCTCTTGTACCGGTCAATCTCTGGAAGTTGGAGCTATGGAGCTTTCAGCAGGATGAACCTGATTGGTTCAGTTCCCACATTCCACTGGTACAAAACCCTTACAAATCCACTGATGGGTTTCCAAGGTGTAGATTTAGTTGGTGATGTTCCAGTTGAGCTCTTTTAACCTATAGCTTTCAGGGAGTCCACTCTTTAGTTCTTTTCCAGAAAGATAATCCACAGGGGTGTAGTTTCTGATGGTGCAGTCTTCAGATGTCAAGCCTTAGAATTCTATGCACAGCAAAATCTTCTCAGCAGGGCACTTCTTGCTTCATTACGTTTCAAGCAGCAGATCTGGAGGGCTCTGCCCCTCTTAGATACTTATTAAAAAATTTCTAGTTCAAGCGGCAGGTCACCCCTGTACAATGGGAGCAGGGTAACTCCTCAATGCGATGGACACATCCTGTAGAGTGTGGCATTATTTTCTCCCAGAGTGTATCAAATCTTCCAAATCCATAATGGCTGATTTTCCAGCAGAGAGTCGAGACCTGGCTAAACACATCCCTAGGGATTGCTTATTTCCCTAGACCCTCCCACTACCATCTGCACATACCTTCCTTAAGCCTAGCCCTGACTCTGGGTCAAAAGTGTAAAAGTGTAACTGACAACCAGGCCTCCCCTCTGCCTTTGAAGAGCATGGTTTACAACTCCACCCTCTGGCCTGGCATTCCTATGGAACAGCACACTGCCCTACCAGCAGAGTTCGTAACCCCAGGGGCTCTCTATCAGGGGAGGCCACTGGAAGGCTGAATTTGGACTTACAAACAAGAAAGTCTTATAACTTCTTGTATGTACACTTAAGAGAAATTCAACAATATAAGACTGTTGGATTTAGCAATACTATTCTGATAAGTCTTTGACCGGTAGCTCTATCTCGTTCCTTTCAGGAGTTATTATTTAATAACTTCCTGCATTGTTAACCTACAGGGCCTGGGATTTTCAATGGGGAAAATGACTTAGGCCAGTTTTCTAGCACCAGGGCTTATAAAAACATATTTTATAAGTATTTCCCTAATTTCTACAGGACCCCTCACCCCCTGTGCAACTAGGGGAGACTTTAGGGGTTCTGAATCTGCAGAAATATTGCTGATCCTCCTTCCATAGTGCTCCTAGCATCAAAGTCGAATTTGAGCAGCACTTTAACACAATTTGGGCAGTCAAATGTGAAATTTCACTTTACTCAGGCATATAAAACTCCTGTTGTAAGGATGTACCCTATTTATATCTGACTCCCCACCCCTGGGATACCTAGGGGAGGCCCTGGGGGTCCCTAATATTCCAAAACATTGTAGGTTATTCATTTTTAAGTGACTCTATCACCAAAGTCGAGTCTGGGCACAATTTACTTTCTAAAAGCAGTCCTGGCACCCAGGGCTGTTTTTAAACTGATCTCAGGCTTCAGCAGTGCACACATGCTAGTGCAGAAAAAGCTGCTGGCATCTAAACTTCCACGCCCCAGGGTACTGAGGACTTCTAGGTAGTTTCAATCCCCTGCCCTGTTATATACTAGGGGCTTAGGTGGTAGGTCATGCCAATTACGGGGGTGCCCCACCATACCATAGCGTACCCTAGTGTATATTAGGTGTTTTAACTGTATTCTAATGTGTTCCTTTCAGCTTAGCACTGGCCCTGGCCCTGGTTAGGCAGACCCCAGGATCAGTCAAAATCAGTTACCATCAGCATCAGTCACCATAAAGTTGGGGGTGCCCAGGGAACAGGATGACTTTACAACAGCATCATATTGTAAATTGGCAGCATTTTTTACGCCAGTCGCCACCGTTATGTCACAAAAGGGATGCACAGGCAGCGCAAAAATGTCTCAAGGGGCTTGTAAATCTGCCCCAATGTTCCATCTTGGTCCAGGTAACCACACTTAAGTGCCCATTAGGGGTTTGCCTCCGCTGGGCCAGCGTTAGTCGCCGCCGGCCCGGCGGGGGCGAACCGCCCGCCATCTACACCCGAAAAATATCTCCGCCATATTGTGATGGTTGAGGGGTCGACGGCAGACGGAAAGACCTTCCGCCGCTTTTCCGCCTGTTAACTCATCGATCGGGTGGGAAACACCTTCAATATGGACACCGCAATCCATATAAAGATGTAGGTGGAGAGAAGCCTTTCTATACCGGCGTTGGCATTGGGGGCCATTGCGGGCCCCCAGGGTGTTGGGGGTGGGAGGTGCCTATTGTACCCCCCTGCATTTGGATGCACAACATGGCAGGCACCGCGCGGTGCCTGTCACCTTGTGCATGCAAATGCACAACGTGCATTTCCAGCATTGTGGCGGGCGGTGCTCTGAGCACCGCCCGCCACAATGCTGGGAATGGGGGATGTCATTGCCATGGTGTCAGTGGCATCCTAATTGCAGGTGCGGGACCGCTGCACCCCTGGTGGACAGTCCCGCATTCCGTTACGGTGGCGGGCAGACTTTGTCCACCCGCCATTGTAATGACACCCTTAATTATCGAACTTGAATGGGTCTAACAACCAAATGCCTGCAACCTAGGAGCTATTATGATACCCCACTTGACTAATGCAGTTAAAATGCATTCTTACTACCTACTTGTTCTGGGGCCGATCTGCAGTCACCAATCCTGTTTCAAAGGAACTCTTTGCTTTGTTACTGATGATTTCCTGAACAGTCATAACCAAGTAACAGAGTCAAAAACCATGAGACTTGGCTCACCTTCAGACTGAAACTGTCCTACTTTGAGGAAGCTTCAATGGCTGCAAATAAAATAAAAGATTCAATTAAATGCCACGTGTTTCTGTACAAAACACTATATAATTGAGCACCATTTGCAACAGGAATTTGGTCTGCCTTTTTCCTTATAGTCAGATCCTTTTTCCCCCAATGTTGCTCTGAATTTGTCATTGTTATTTACTTGCTCACCCTTTAATGTGCTTAGATGCAACAACTGGGTTTCTGAAGTCCTCCACAAAATATCTAATACAATAATAATATAAAATGAAAAACAGTACAAAGGATATCAGCAGCTCATGACACAAAAAAGGTTTTCAATGCTAAAGTAGAACATATTTGTACTCAGGCCTCCCATGGTATATACATTTTGCCTGTAGCTTTTTCTGCAATGCTGTCTGAAGGACACAAGCCCCTTGATATTAAACACAGCCTCTGCGAAAAAAGAAAGTCTTTGTGGGAAGGAGTTAAAACAGTGTAGAGAGAGAGCTTTGGCTACACGGTCACCCATTATTGATCTTGTTTATGAACAACTAATCAAAATTATTAAGGGAGGAATGGTGGAAAATAGAGTAGAGATGAACCCAGTGACAGTTTTACTGTATAAAGCAGGTCCTTCTAGCCAGTCCATCGTGGACCACCAGTAGCTCGCAGACACCTTCCGTGTAGCTTGCAGCCTTGAATTATTTTTTAAATGAGCACCTGGTCACGTTTTCCTATTAAAATTAAGGGAAGGCAGTGTTTATTTTACATTATTTTTATCAGGCTGCAAATAGCAGGGCCTGATAATGAGCATGTCCCTGAGAGGAACACAGAGGTGAAGAGCGGTAGCACTAAGGCATTTAACTCTTAAATAAAATCCCTTGTCAACTCAATATTATAGCATGAGCACAAAATGATGGTTCTGAAAGTTTTTAAGTGTGAGAAAAATTAAATGAAGAGTTACCTTAATGATTAAGCTAACTCTTCTTCTTAATTTCGAGGATGGCTGCCTGCGGGGATTTGGATGCAGGGTTTGGCCTTAGGCCAGGCCTTTAGGCCAAACCCCGCAGCGCATGGCCAAAAGCTTTACTTATAGTGATAAAATATTACTTTATGTTAAAAAAAAAATAGAAATTCAGTAGAAGAAGCAAAGGTTAAAGAATGTTATAGTTATAGTTATTGTTAGGTGAGATGTTCCGTAACAATGTAACCTTCCAAATTAAATATATATAATGTGTATATATATATATATGTGTGTGTATATATATATATATATATATATATATATACACACACACACACACACAAACACACACACACACATATATATATATATATATATTCACTCAAAAAAACAGGTTTTACGGACGTTATAGTTAGAAATTAGCATTTTAAAAAACTTTAGAAATTCACAGAAAAAAACACAGGTTTCAGGGATTTTATAGTTGGTGGAACATTTCACTCATACAAAACCAGAGAAATTCGGCCATTATAGTTAGTTTAGCTAGTTATAACTTGCCCCCCGCAATGCACTGTTGATGACTTCACATATTACATCATTCATGACATAGTCAGTGGCATCACTGATGACATCACTATGTGGTGCTTACTGGAGGTACCTGGAGGGCTAGTTGGCCCCCAGGGATCCTCAGTATTCAAGGGGACTTAATTCCCCAACTTAGAACGCACCAGTGAAATAGTGAGGGGTGATATCATATACGTACACCATTGGCACCCATGAGCATTTGCGCAATAACCAGTAGATGTCTCAGCCAGGTGGCTTTCTTCTGATTGAATTTAGATGAAAATTGAGGATGAGCCACAAAGACAAGGAGTATGCACCTCTGCCCTTACGTGTAATGCAGTTCTGGCACCAACCACAGGATGGCGCTGTGTACAGGTGTTTGTGATGAAGTAGCTTAATGGGTGAGGTTTCTGGTTTTGTTATGCAGTCACATTGTTATGCAGCTGACTGACCCTTAATTCTCTTGTGGTTTCTAGAGGTGTGTTTGTTAAAGTTTTTTTAAAGAAAAAAGTGTCTGAGCTTGCAGGCTCCATCAAAAGAACTATTTACACGAGGAAGTTTTCAAAGGCAGAGTCGACAGGCAGTTTACTTCAAAGAACGTGCACCAAACGTGTTTTTCGCAGTGTGCTGTACCTTTTCTGAGACAACTGGCTGAGACAAATGGAGGTTCAAAAGTTGATAATTTCAATCTACACCTTTGTTAAGGTGCCTCTTGGCAAAAGCATGCCCTTTAAGTGTTTCACTTGGACCTGTAAAGATTACAAGATTGGAGAGAGGATGTGACATTACTGCCAGAACTGCTGACTTTGGAACTGAGGAACCAGGCTCGAGTCCCGGTGTCAAGTCCATATCCTGTGATTTTAGGCAAATCACTCATTCCTCTTGTGCCGAAAAAGTAAATCTAACCTTGTGTAATGTTATTTTACTAGTGCTCATGTAAAGTGCTCCAATGCCCTTGGGCCGACTTTGCGAGACAATAAACGGAAGAAATAAATACATATAGCGTTATTTCAAAGGTGGTTTGTAGCAAACGCCGAGGTTTCAGTTCAAGTGTTGCACGTGCAACACAGCCATGCATAGAACATGTGGCCAAGTGCAGTGCACTGGCATACTGTCTTCCGTGTTGACCAAGGGGGAGCTATGGGACATATTATCAAGAAACGGTGTTAACATTATCATTGATAATACGCCTTTTGAATTCGCATAGAAGCCCATGTTCTGGTGTGAACATGGACTTCTATGGGAATTCTCCAAGGCGTATTATCAAGCCCATTATCGCCTCTTTAGCGGCAGTTTTCTGCCGCTAAAGCGGCGATAATGTTAACGCCGTGCTTGATAATATGCCCCTATGCTTTTTAAGAGACCAAATATTGCAAGTCTTAAAGTACTTCTCAACACCAATCTGTGACAATGAGAGCCGCACTAAACTGCCAGCCAGAGAAAAAAGGATACACACATATTTTCAAGATGCTTGTCTGATTTATTGCAGTGTTTTATGATAACTATCAGCCTTATTCATCAACGGGCCGTTTTGCGAGCCCCTAATAGCGATTCATAGCGAATCGCTATTAAGGACTCGCAAAACGGTATTCATGTAGGAATTGCTAAATAAATAGCGATTCCTACACATTCCTTATTTGCGAGTAGCAAATTGCTAATCGCAAATAAGGAATAACTCCCCATTCATTCCTATGGGCCAAAAGGCCCATAGGAATGAATGGGGAGTTTTCCTTATTTGCGATTAGCAATTTGCTACTCGCAAATAAGATAGCGATTTAAAGGGTGCCAGGGGTGTCCAAAGGACACCCTGTAGCACCCCTTAAATGCAAATTGAAACAGGTGTTGCGCACACACATGTCCAAAGGACATGTGTGTGTGCAACATGCAACTTAGAAAAATGCTTTTAAAAGCATTTTTCTAAGTTTTTGCTATTTACCGAGAGGTCTGACCTCTTGGTAAATAGCGGCCCAAAATTGCATTTTCGCAATTTTAAAATGCTTCATGAATTGCATTTAAGGAATCTCAAATGGAGATTCCTTAAATTCAATTCTTCGCAAATGTGCGCATTCTTAAATAGCGAATTTTGCATTTGGGATGATGAATCCCAAATGCAAAAATTGCACTCGCAAAAGGCAAGATTCTGAGAATCTTGCCCTTTGCGAGTGCAATTTAGCTTGATGAATCAGGCGGATAGTGTATTGGGTACCCCTTTCTCACATGCATCACATGCAGATTCAAATGCAGCAAAAAGACAACTTTATTTATTGTAAAAAACTTTAATTGTTCTTCTCCCCACGGGACGCTCTAGGGCACTTTACTGCTTCTCGCAACCCACTGCTCACATGTGGCATGGACAATAAAGTAATCAGCCCTGCAGGGAATATGCACACAAAGGGGGAGTCAGGTGAATGTTAACCCAGAGAGTAGGTGTTGCATCTCTTGCAGGCTGTCATAGTATAGCCAGGGCCACTGAAATTATGCAATTGTGCGGCTTCAGCGATTTTTGCATAATTACATTTTTGCCGCATTTGTCACATAATCTATTATTTGCTGCATAATCTGGAGATTTTAATAAAAAAAAATGTTTATAGCTCAAACGGTTCAAAAGTAAAAATAAATGTTACAGTGTTGCCGTGCTAGGAAAGGCTCTTAGCATAGTGGCACTGGTCCCCTTTCTATTGCTTGTTGCTATAAGTGGAGTAGAGCAGCAGACTCTGAAGCAGACCAGGGTTCAAGCCCCGACGCGGCAGGGTCTTGGGCTCAATGTCCGCAGACTCGATAATTCTCGCATCGGCGGCTACTCTAATCATGGGTCCCACGCTTCAACTCTGGGCAATAGCTTGCTTAATCTCCACAACGACCCCTACAACACTGGGATGCCTGGCTTCACCTTGGGGGTGCCCAGGAGACGCATCTCACAGGGAGAGCCAGGAAGGGTTCCACAGCATTGTACAGCGCCGGGACGCCCTGTTGGGCCAGCTGTGCGCTTTACAAAATACACTACATTTACATTTACATATTTGGGATTTAAACTGATACCAATGAGGTGCAAACAATGCCCAGAGAGTGTTATCAAGTTTAAAAATGGCGAAATAATATAATACTATATTTAAAAAAATATGCAGTATAATGTTGCATAATTTGCCTTTTCTTGCAACATAATTTACTGATCCCTGACACATAAATTGGCCCTCTCCTGCCACATAATTCCAGTGGTGATGACTATAGCACAGTGCAGGATAAACCTATGGAGACATAGGTGTTCATAACCTGGACCACGAATCTGTGCCTCCATTTAGACTCACAGCCAGTTCCAGATATATGAAATAGGATTTGACTTACAGAGTGGAGTGGAAGACTGGGCAAATGTTTTTATTTTTTCCGATGGGGGGTATCTAATTGTTTTCCAAGGATGCATTTGTGGGAGAGGCACTCTTTAATCACCCTTGGCCCCTTTTGTTGTCAGGTCGATGATATCCTGTTTAAAAATTATATCAAATCCAAAGCTGTGTTGCGGTATTTTCTAGCGACCATCTCACCACGGGCCTCTGTAGCACATTTGTGAATAATGTAATTGGAAAGTTATTTTCCCCCAGTGCACTTCTGTCGCTGCCGATGCTGACTGTTAAGCACCCTTGCTAATTCCTTTCTTTGTTGAGAAAGGGTGCCTACGAGTGAAGTTCACTCTGAGGAATAGAGTCGTTTCCAGAGAGGAGCCTCAGTGTTCAATACTATGATATGGAGTACTGCCCACAACATGCAGTACCACACACGAGTGCTGATGGGGCTCTGTGGGAGCCTCAGTGTTCAGTACGATGACATTGAGTACTACACACAACATGCAGTACCACACACGAGTGCTGATGGACCTCTGTGGGAGCTCAGTATTCAGTACTATAACATGCTCTATGGTGCCCTGTACATGCCAAGGCAGCCCGGGGGGCCCTATAGGGGACCCTCCAACTGGGCGGCCGCCTTAGTGCCATAGGAAGGCACAGAAGTTGGATGCCCAGGCTCCCTGGGCGAGAGACAAATGGGGTCTGCTGGCCACGTCACTTCCGTCAGTGGGAGGGGGACAGGGGTACAAAACCTTCCCCCGCCTACTGGGCAGTCTCTAGACCACTGCCCGTCATGCTGTTTGGTGCCCCGTGAGGATCTCCGGTGAGTTTGCGGCTCCACCTGGCCAGGCGCGACCATTGCCGTCGCAATGGTTCTCTACGGGGGTTTAGACGGCTCCCGGAGTGTGCGTCCCCATGCTTTGTGGGCTCTGGTCTTCTCCCGCCTCGCCTGCATGGCCGGGGCTGGAGTGGACAGGGATAATCTGCAGGGTCTTGGCGGGGTGGGGTAGTGTGGGCTAGGGCTGGCGTCAACATATGAGACGCCATCCGGGTCTGTCAGACGGGTCCGGTTCCATCCCCCCCTCGCGTGCATGGCGGCCAGCACCCGCCGTCGCAAGGCTGCGGTAACATAGTGTGTTTCAGTTCCCCGGTCCGGAGTTCTATGCCCAAGCGAGCTTTATGGGAGCTTAGTCTGCGTACGCTCCCCCGACAGTGAGGGACACAGGTCTAGCATTGACAGTTCAATACGGCCTTTGGGGCAGTCGGCCGGTGCTGCAGAATTACTCGGGCGCTTTGTGCCGATTATCACGCCATCGCGGAATTAAGCTTTCCCCCGGTATCTCTGACACACGGGGAAGGTCAGACTGCCAAGGAATACAGAAGAAATCACCCCAATAGAACGTCAGGTTGTGCCTCACATCCAACAGTCGGGCCGTATTCCTCGAACAAATCATTGTTTATGTTTATGTTTATGTTTGGGTGATTTGTATTGCGCACAAATACTCTAGGGTGTCTCGGCGCATAGGACTGTGGTTCCAGACGAGGAAGCGCTGGGGAGGGCTTATTGATTAAAGAGCCAGGTCTTTAGTTGTTTCCTAAAAATTGTGAGGGTGCGACTAATTTTGATGGAGAGGGGAAGGGTGTTCCAGAGTCTGTCCGTGGCTACTAGGAAGCGTCTGTCCACCCAAGAGCAAGTTTTGGTACGTGGGACTGGTAGGCGGAAGGCAGTAGAAGAGGGACCTGGTAGGGGCGTAAATACAGAAAGCGTCTATGAGGAACTGAGGACCTGATTTATGAATGGCTTTGTAAGCAATACAAAGTGCCTTAAATTTGATCCGGTTTCTGACACGAAGCCAGTGAAGATGCCGTATGGCCGTGGTGATAGAATTGTGTTTGGGGATACTGAGCAAGATCCTGGCTGTCGCGTTCTGAACGGACTGTAGCTTGTTCAGGACCTTCTCTTGGGCATTACAATAATTCATCTTAGAGAAAACTAGAGTGGTAACGAGGATCTTTCCTGTCGGAGCCGGCAGGAATGGCATTATCTTCTTGATTTTTTTTAGTGTATAAAAGGAGGATGATACCACATTGTTTACATGATGATGGAATAGCAGTTTATCATCGAACATTACTCCGAGGTTTCTGACCTTGGCCACCGGTTGGGGGGGGGGGCATTTCGTTAGGCCACCAGATGGCAGACCAAGCAGGGGATAAGGTGCCCAAGGTCATGACCTCTGTTTTCTGAGAGTTTAATTTCAGGTAATTCAATGACATCCAGGTGCTTATAGCTAGCATGCCCTCCTGAAATCTGGAGGCCACTGCTGCCCCATCTTTCTGCACAGCCAGCACCAGCTGGGTGTCATCGGCATAGGTGGTTAAACTCAGGCCGTATGATTTAATTACCCTCGCCAAGTCCGATACGTATATGTTAAACAACGTTGGACTTAGCGAGGATCCCTGGGGCACCCCGCACGGGAGAGTAAAGATGGGCGAATAGAGGGCGCCCAGTTTTACTGTTTGAGTGCGATTGGAAAAAAATGAGGCAAGGAGATCCTTTGCCAAATGGTTGATACCTAAGGTCGAGACACAGTCGATCAAGATGGAATGATCGACCGTGTCGAATGCGGCGGAGAGATCTAGCGGTATGAGCACCGCCGACCCACCTTGGTCAAGAATTGCCCTGATTTCATCCGTTGCTTTTACCAAGGCCGTTTCAGTCCTGTGGCCTTGCCTGAAACCAAATTGGGTGTCATCTAGCAGATGGTTTTCATTGATATACTCAGATAGCTGTTTATTCATTAGATTTTCTAAGATCTTGGCGGGGAACTGAAGGCACGCTATGGGTCTATAGTTAGCTAACGCAGTGGGATCAAGGGAAGGCTTTTTGAGAAGCGGTTTTATTACTGCTTTTTTCCAGACAGGGGGGTAGGACCCAGTGAGGAATGTGGAGTTAAAAATATCCATAAGCGGAGGTGTAATGACTTCCGGCATCAGTTTGAGTATGGACGGTGGACAGGGATCTAAGGGAGAACCTGACCTGGTGGACACGATTAGTTTACTAATTTGTTCCGGAGAAACATTGTGAACGTTGGAGAACAAGGGGGGGCAAGGCGTGGGGGGGACAAGGGCTAGCAGCATTGTGGTGAGGAAAGGAGGTGAAAGCTGAGTATATCTTAGTGACCTTGGTTGCAAAAAAGTCCGCAAGAGAGTTACAGAGATCTTGGGATACTTCTGTTGTTTCGCATATTTTTGGAGTAGACAGGGTATTGACTACCTGGACCCATTTCTTGGAGGAGTTCTGGGCAGCCTCAATTTGAGCGAGGTAAAAGATATTTTTTTGAGTAGTGATCGAGCGCTTATATATGGACAATGCATCCTTATAGGTAAGTTTGTCCTGAGGGTTATAATGCTTCCTCCAATGTCTCTCCAGATTTCTGCAGTACTGTCTTTGGAGTCTAAGATCCTCTGTAAACCAAGGGGCGGAGGGGGTAGTGCAGTTGGAAAAGGTCGCTTTAGTAGGTACTACGAGATTACAAGCATCCTGGATCCAGTCCTGATAAAGGTTTGAAGCTATGGCAGGATTAGAGGTGCCCTTATATAAGGAGTTAGCAAGAGTCTGGGTGAGAAGCGGTATGTCCGCGTTGTTCCATGCTCGGGGGATCTTAGGAGTATGGGTCTTAAACTGTGGAGGATTAGGATTGTGGGCCTTAATAGCAAACACCACTACTGCATGATCAGGCCAGGTCACGGGGAGGACCGCTAGCAAGGTGATGTCGCGGTCATTGGTGAACAGTCCATCAAGAGTGTGGCCAGCTTGATGGGTAGGGGAGGACACTATCTGATGGAGTCCCACCGCTTGCAGGTCGGTGATGATATTAATGGTGTCTTTGTCGTTAGGGGATTCAAGATAGAAGTTAAAGTCTCCTAATATGGTGTAATGCGAGGTTTCCACAAGAGGCTCAATGAGCTCATTTAAGGCTGAGAGAAAGCGTTTACGGGAGCCGGGGGGGCAATACAGAAGGGTGCCTCTAAACACTTGATTGTTGTTGAGTGAGAGGGAGTAGGTAAAAGCCTCACAGTCTGGAAGATGGAGTGGTTCTATTTTTGAGGCGTAAAGGGCTTTATGGATAATAACTAGCCCGCCACCCTTCCCGGTGGGTCTATCCTGTCTGGAGACCCAGTAGCCCTCTGGGGTGGCAGAACAGATGTCCGGGCCGGAGGAGGCATCGCCCCATGTCTCTGTTATAAACAGTATATCTAGATCTTGGTTGGTGATGAGCTCCAGAATATCTAGATTGTGTTTGGGGAGGGAGCGCACATTACTGAGCACCGCACGAAAATGGGGCCGATGGGTGGAAAGGGCTGAGATGGAAGAGGGGCAAGGAGTAGGGAGGCCAAAGGAGCATGTAGGACATTAAGCTGATCCCGGTAAAGGTGTAGTAGCAAGCGACAGAGGGGATCAATGCACTTCCTTGGCACCGGTGTTGAGTGCTTTTAGCCGTGCGCGTGAGTAACTTATGATGCGTTCAGTGGCTTTGGAGTTGGAATGAGTGGATCCTAGGGGGGTGGCCCTAGGCCCGGTCCAGGTGCGGATGGGCGCAGACGGGCTTACCTTGGGTGCGCCCGTTGCGCGTCGGAGGGGGCATGTGGTTTTTATACCGGTGGAGGCAAGCAGCTAGACTGCTAACCTCCGTGGTAGCCAGAAGTGTGATGTCTCACTTCCTGTTCTGGCGATCGATCCCTCCACAGCAAACTGAATAATCAGTGGTGGAACGGGGAACACGCCAAAGACACAAAGGTAACTTTTAACTCAGCATACAGTTGTGACAAACTTAAAACGTAAAGTGAAGTGCAGATGAAATAAAAGCGCTAGGAGCCCTTAGGGTCGAGCCTACTTCGACTTTTTGTTTTTTTAAAAACATGGCTCTGGGTAAAAATGTCAGCATTTAGTACAGGACCAGACTGGTCAGTAAATCAGGAAGCGTGCTCACGGCACTCCGATGTCCAGACATTATGTGCCCTGCGCATATAGGGGTCGGCAGGGGTTGCTATGAAGCATGAGGTTGAGTCTCCGCAGTCATTTTTATATGAGGCCTTCAATTGGACCCCAAACTCACCCCGTAGTGCCTCTTCAGCGCCGCAGACAGGACCGCTGTCACACACCTCTGCTGAGTACAACCCCTGGGGGCATATAAAAATGTACACTGTCTCCCATGCATGTTCAGACCCCGCATCAGGACACACAGAAGTCTTAGCTTCACTGACTTGGACAAAGGGCGTCTTGCAGTCTCCTTCCCTGCGCCGCAGACGGGATTGCAACCATACAGTCTTATGGCGTGCAAACCCTGTTTATGCACCTTCCCGGGCGTGGCTTTGAGGTGTAGATCTGTGAGTATTGTGCTGGTGTGTAAGCGAGGTGGCAGAGAGAAGGGCTCAGAAAGTCCCCAATATTAGCATGTACGTGAAGGCTAACTCGCCACGTTTGGCAGCATTACAGAACTCGTGGGAAGGCGTCGGTCTCGCAAACCGAAGATCGCGGGTTCGAACCCCAACCGGGCCTCGGAAAGCATTTTTTCCCCGCGCTCCTAGCACTGCAATTAGCCTCTTTCCCATTTATCGATATTGTTTCTGAATCTTCGGAAGGTTGATGGGTTAAGGGTGCCCTGGATAGATTGGTCTCGTTAATCACTAGGGCACACCTTCCATCAATTCAGCGCACTGAGCCATCGGGAAGCAAGCCTTGCACTTCTCCAGTGTTATTTCTATATCGCTCCATCTCTCTGCCCTGCGCACACGCCCCTCAGCTTTTCTGTTCTATGCCGTCAGTCTCCGCCCCTTTCTCCCAGTCCATGCTCCCAAGTACAATTGAGTTTTTAGCGTGGTTTTTGCGCCAGGTTACCTACAGGTGCACGTGTGCTTGACATGTTAGGTTATGGCTTGGGACAAGGCAGACTATAATAGCATCTACAGTGCGGGCTGTCTGCCTGCCGCTAGTCACAATGGTCGGTCTCACACACAGAGCCTCCGCTCGGGTGTGAGAGAATATCACGTGCGGCGCACGTCCAATAGTGAAGTAAGTTGCGTGAGGGGGGCCAGCATAGTATGAGCCCGGGATAGGCTCCCTCCTACGATTCAACCCCGATCCGGGTTTTTGGTTGGCGGGTGGTGTAGGGTGGCAAACGCGTGGCTACCCCTTGTGCGGCGATCAGCGCCTCGCGACTCCAGGCCGACTTCCTCTGGCTGCAGGGGAGTACTCTCAACAACGGAAATGCCGTTTTCAGCCTCCTTGTGGCATGGTGTGCCAGTAGGGCAGATCAGCAGCAACATTGTGGTACATGGATGCAGGACATGTAGTTTAACAAAACTTTGTTATCGTTATGTTTGAAAATGTCTAAAGTTGCGGATTGAGACAGTAAGAATTTAGTAACGCTTGTTCTCACTCGGCACCTGCTATTTACACCGGATAACAAAACTAGACACTCTACGGTGGGCTAGATTGCTTTCCCTTGGTGTTCTGGGAGTGGGCAGAGAAGATCATCTCCAGGGCACCTGGAGGGCGAGTCTGGCCCTGATCAAACGGTTGGTTGGGACTTTAATAAGTGCTGCAATGGCCTTCTTATGTGATAGTACAGCATCTAGTTTAGCGGTGCTACTTATAACACCATGAACATCGGCTGTGGGTCATGCGTAGCAGTAATGCTTCCTTTTATTTCACCCAGGATTAGGGCTGGCAAGGTCATCAAACTTTGCAGCCAGAAACTGAATAGGCAGATATACCTGTGATTGTGCAACGCAAACTCAGCAGTAGAGGCAGCTAAGTTTCTACATAACACTGGTATACCATTGGTGATAAACGTAAGGCCATGGGCTACACATGAATAGGCACTTTGTCAGCTGGGGCGTGAGCGTGCCATTCCCAAGAGGGTGCGGGTTGTCATGTTAGTGCTGATATGGAGGGGATGGATGGAATAATACGGACAACTACCAGAGCACATTTTGCGGGCATTGTTCAGGTTAAATTGTTGGCAGGTTACCAGTTGCTTCAGTTAAGAAAATTTTACTTTGGAGTTGTCAGCGAACATTTGGACTGCAATGTTGGTGGTAGCCGGTTGGAAGGCCTTTTTAGTTGTGTGTTTCTAGCTCAGGCAGGTCCAAATATGGGTTATGATGCCTGAACGCCGCCCCGGGTTACAGGTTCCCAGGCAGGAGGGGTGCCGGAACTGAAAGGGGGTTGGGTTTGACTGCTGGTCACAGGTTCAGATCCTGGTAAGTCCTCTTAACAGTTCATCATTCTGTGGTCATTGAAACGAGTACCATTGTGTTGAGTGACAATACCGTGTAAATTCTCCCTCCCTTTAGCCTTGGCTGGCAATGTGTATTTGGTCATCCAACGAGTGTGCTATGGGCCATAAGATTAGGGAAACCCCTGTGTTAAGCACAAATGGGCTACAAAGTATTAAAGAACACTTGGTATTCCCAGTATTAAAAACAGGGCAGGTATTTAGACATATGGTTCCCATCTGGCTCACACGGTCCTGTACGCTCCCTGGTTTACTAGCAGAAGTTTGGGAGGACAAGGCATCACCTAGGATGGTGGCTGGCTGAATGCGATGGGCATACTCTGACAAGTGCTATACACAGTGACTGGGTGAAAGGAAGTAAGGCGGGTTTGATAACTCCTACTACAATCCCGCATTGGCACTCCCTGTCAGGATTTGCTTGTCAAAGGCATTGCTCTTCAGCCAAGCAATGTTGACAGGGAACCAACACTAAACTAATTGTTTGAGGCCATCCTGGGCGCATATACAGGAAGGGCTGGGCGAGGCGGGTACTGATGAAGCGAGATACAGAAGATTTTGTGTGTACCTCATTCAGATCAATCACCTCCATAATAAAGTAATATATTAATTCTGATTGCTGTGTATTAACCAAAACACACACATTACATGTGGGACATCCTTTGCACTAACAGGTTTAATTAACATATTAATTGGTGATGTAAAACGCATGTTTAATCTATTTTGTGCATTTAAGTGGTGTAAAATGCATGTCTGTGTTATAATGTGCATTGTGCATTTGCATGTTGCTTTCTGCTTTATTTTTAATGGCTTGCAGTGTGATGCTTTTCTGCTAGGTAACAGTTTTAAAGGGTAAATTTTAGCATTGGTGGTTGTGGGGACAGAAAACACATATATTTTATGTATTCACGTTTTCTTTTTCTGTTTATCGTAGTTTTGGTGGGTTGCCAATTCCAAAATGGGTTCGCTTTTCCCGGTTCTGCGCAGTAGAAAGGCTTACATCATTTTGCTGAGAGAAAGCTTGTTTATGCTGTCTTCACTGAAAAACATTTTAAAGCTTCAGCTAACTATGATTCGAGGCCACTTGATATGAACGTTGGTGAAGTGGCTGCAGGCCAAAGTGATAACCACGAGAACAGTTGAATGTCTGCCAAGGACAAAAGCATAGTGCCTTTCAAAAATAATCACATGGAAACAGGTGAATCACTGAAAATGAACATTTAAACAAAAAGGCCTAATGTCGAACAGGAACTGTCGAACGTTTATCAGTTTGCAAACTAAGTTATTCACGTACATCCTGGAAGTTTGAGAAATGTATGAACAGTCGAATTTTGTATCTGTCAGCTTTTAATCAGCAAATTATTCATGGAAAATTAACAAATACATTGTGGATTAACGAACATCCTGGAAGCTAATAATTGCAATGTTATGACCAATCAGAGAATGGAAACCAGAAAGTGTTGAAACATTTGAGAGTAGTAAGCCAGAAAATTAAGTATAAATATTAGAGCAAAATTGGGGTTTTTATGTCATTGGAGCTGAACACAGACAGAGATGCTTTTTGCACTACAGCTGTTTGCAGAGATGCTGGGAGCCTGAAACTATGCCAGACTTCTTGCTGATAACCCCTGTAGGTTGGAGATTTCGTTGCGGGATACTAAGCCTGGGTGAGAGACTGCATCCGAGGAGACTTGGGTTAGTGAGTATAGCTTTGGGGTTTAGTGCTGGGTAGGCAGGTTTTAGTGTAAAAATCTTTAGAATGAAATGCATGTTTTAACTATGATTCTCTGATCTTTTCATGCAGAATTTCACTTTCAGTTGCATTGACCAAGGTTTGATGTTTTATTTTAGAGAATAATGAAATTAATGTGTACTTGAATTTACTCTTTATGATTAAACAGTTTTACTTGATTTATTACCTGAATAAATAGCAATGCTCAGTGAGAATTAACAATGATAGAATAAATGCTAATTTTCTTTTATGAAAATTAATTACATAAAATCTTTTGATTAAAAATTAGATAAATGAAGAAGTAAAAGCTGGTCTTGGGTTCTTCCTACGCCTAATTTTCATTCTAGTAGATCCATTGCCACTATGCTGGTGTGTCTGAATAATTAAATGTCTGAATAAAACCATTGTAAAGTGTAAATAATCTGCAGGTGTAAATAATAATTAGTTAAATAGGTTTAGATGCTCCACCAAATGTTACAGCATTTCTCCAGTGTGATTCGCTAGAATCCTTGAAGCCAAGTGTAAGTGAACAGGGTAAATGTGCAGTGTTATGGGCCCCACTGATGCATGATTTTGGGTGTTTTAAGGTTTCGGGGAAATGGTGAGTATTGATTAGAAATGATTTCTGGAGCCGCACTGTTGCAGTACCACAGATACTGTGTCCCCCCACCGAGTTGCAGACTTGCAGACTTAGCAGGATATGCTAGTAGGTGGGGCGATGGGAATCCCAAGGCATTTAAGGGGACAGCGGCCCATAAGCCACCCTGGGAGGGGTGGTGTAATTGTGTAGGCACTGGAACAGCTTCTGTAGAAGCAGCGGCCCAGGCAGGGGGCTGGTCGCCCCTTTCACCACTGGGGTATGACAGGTGGGAGGCAATGATTTGACTTTCCAGGGATGGAGGGTCCTGCGGCCAGAATTGAATTCCCCTGGGTGTAAGTTAGGCATCCATCCCTGAACAGAAGGGCTTTGGGTTGTATCAGGCTAAAGTCCACAGGGAGTTGAAAAAGTATGGGGGCACCTGTCCATGAGGGGCATGCTAGACTCCGGTCCAGTATGGGCTTGGACTTGTTTTGCTGATCCTGGGAGAGGCCCGGGAATAAGCAGGATGTAGGTAAAGATGTCTACCTTGGTGGGGGGCCCCTTGTTGTGACAGTGGCCACCCCCAGAGCTGTGGAGGAGTTACAGGGCGATCCAGAGTCTGCAAGGTACAGAAGGGCACTATACTGCAGCAGCACAACAAGGGTGCTAAATGTAAATGTGAATGTAAATGTAAATGTAAATGTGTGTATACTTGTAAAGCGCACTATCACCTAGAAGGTATTTTGGCGCTGTATACCGCTGTGGAACCCTTCCTGGCTTTCCCTGTGAGATGCCCCTTACTGGGCACCTCCAAGGTGAGGCCAAGCATCCTAGTGCTTTCAGGGCAGTTGTGGAGATTAAGCAAGCTATTGCCCAAAGTTGCAGAGTGGGACCCATGATTAGAGTAGGCACCTAGGCGAGAATTATCGAGTCCCTGGACATTGACCTCAAGACCCTACCGCGTTGGGAATTGAACCCTGGTCCCGGGCCAGACCTCTGCCTCAGGGTCTGCCGCTCTAATCGGTGAGCCACACTTCTCCGCCTGGAAGAAATATGGCGCCCGTTAGTCCTACGGGCAGTTGTGGGTCTGAGCAACCGGGGGCTGCCTGTAACGTTCCGCCCACCTTTTGGGGGGGTGAGCAAGGGAGTAGACTGGCGGTCCACTGATGGGAGGGGTAGCCCCTCCCAATGATTGGTAATCACCAATTGGGGATGGCCACGGTGCAATTTGGCTCATCAGGTGGGCAGGCAGCATAGGGGCTTGCCTGCCTTGGGATCGCCCGTAAGATAACCCACCATGTTGGCATATTGGTTATGCAAATAAACCTGCAGGAAATGTCTCCACTAAGAAGGTGTTGTGTGATTTATTTATGTATGTTGCTGTATGAGAACGGATGAATGTTGCCGATATTGGAACTTATGGAATGCAGTACCTCACACAAGAGTGCTGTTGGGGCTCAGTGATCCTGTGATCTCAAGTTGTCCAAACACAGTCACTTCAACAGAAGCACAACTAGACCCAAATTTTGGGGGGAGGGGGTACCTCAAATTTCGTGGGGATGACTCTTCCAGCAATATGCAGAGTGGAGATGCAGGGGCTCTAAGAAGGGGTAAAAAACAACAAAGCCTCGTTAACAAATGAATGGTCTTTTAAAGACCTGTGAAGTACTCAGGTGTGGCTGCAATAAGACGGTCGCCAGTCCGGGAAGCTGTCTCAGCCGGGGCTGACACACACGATGGGGGAGGGGCGTGTGGGGGGGTGACTGAAGCCCTTTGAGGCCAATGGGCGTTGCGCGCCTGCATGTCAATGTAGAGAGTTGACAGATTATTGTGGTGAGCAGGTAACAGGAAATTATGTCACCGTCATATAATTCTTCGGTGAAGGACTAAAGGTTCCTTGCTTGAACCAGGAGATGATTGTGCCGATGAATTGTATGAACATAAGCCTTTTGTTTTCCCTGCAAAATGTAACTTTGAAAACGTACGCACGAATATCCTTGCAACTAAACCGTCATCAAGGATAAACAAAGTTCTATCAACCACGTCTCCAGTGAATCATAAACTGCATGTTCTGTACCTTCTGCCCTGGCTTCAGTTAACTGATAACATGCTTGAGGCAGAGAGTTTCTCGAATCACTGGCTATCACGTTGTACACTTGTAATCTGCTGGCTAAGATAATGTGCTATCATTGTTTCATGAGATAGTTCACTTAGAACATAATACAATCCACATGAGGCTGCCGCGGGACCCAGTTAAGTAGCAGGGTGCTGGTTAAAGGAAAACTCGGATACCACTTTCCAAAGTGTCCCATGTGTTTCCATCAGAAACTCAGCATAGAAATGCTGAAATCGACTGTTGTGTTGACGTTTACTCTATCAACTGTGCAGGTTAATACAAAATAGAAACCTCTTTCAGTTCTGCCCGTGATTGTATTTTTCCCGCATTGTGCCTCCCCCCGCTCCCAGCCACTGCTCCCCTGCGGCCCCGCCCCTTTTTCCTTCTGTACCCGCTTTCCCTACGCCCATACGCCGCCCCGCTCCCACCTCCCAGCTGCTCCTCCCTCCCACTTGGCCATATATGGAGGAGACCGTGCGGTGGTGAGCTGTGACCTTTGACCCTGCTCGCAGGGCTGGCCGCTCCACGCACCGCACGGCTGCCCGTGTTTTCCCAGGACTTCACCACTGCTTCCGCTAGTTTGACGCTGAGCCAGAACTCACCTGCCGACACTAATATACCAGACACCAACAATGCAGCTCTCAACCTCGCACAGTGGATCACCAACTGCGCTGATAACCTTGCTCCATTGAAAAACCCCCACAGCAAGACCACCACCAGAATACCCTCTTGGTTCACAGATGCCCTCAAAGACGCAAAGGGATCCTGCTGAACACTCGAGAAGACCTGGCACCAAAAACGGATGACTGAAAACCTAACAACCCTCAAAGCCGCAACCCGCGAATACCATCAGCAGATCCGAACCATCAAGAGGACATCGTTCAAAGAGCGACTGGACAACACACCCATAACAGCAAGGAACTCTTCAGCATCATAAAAGAGCTCTCCAACCCCAACGCCAGCAACAAAGACATCACCCCTGCGCAAGACCTCTGCGACTCCCTCGCCACGTTCTTCCACCAAAAACTCACAGACATACACGACAGCTTCGGAACCCAAACTTCACTTCCGGACACCAAACCAGTGACGCCCAGCATCACCATCAACTCCTCGTTCCTCTCTCACAGAACCCAAAGAGTCCGCCTCCCTCCCTTCCGGTCCACGGCCACCGAGATCATCTGTGGCGTACCTCAAGGATCTTCACTCAGTCCAACACACTTCAATATCTACATGAGCACCCTCGCCACCATCGCACGAAAACACAACATCAACATCATCTCCAACGCCAACGACGCCCAGCTGATACTCTCCCTCACCAAGGATCCAGCCACCGCCAAAACCAACTTCCAGGAAGGAATGAAAGAGGTAGCAGACTGGATGAAGCGCAGCCGTCTCAAGCTCAACTCAGACAAGACAGAGGTCCTCATCCTCGGACAATCCCCATCCCATCTGCCTGGGACAACTCATGGTGGCCCTCGACGCTGGGAACCGCACCTACACCCACGGACAACGCACGCAACCTGGGTTTCATCCTGGACTCCTCCGTCTCGATGACCAAACAAGTAAACGCCGTCTCATCCTCATGCTTCAACACCCTGCGAATGCTCCGAAAGATCTTCCGATGGATCCCCACCGAAACCAGAAGAACAGTCACCCAGGCCCTTGTCACCAGCCGACTGGACTACGGGAACGCCCTTTACGCAGGAACCACCGACAAACTTCAGACTCGGCTCCAGCGCATACAAAACGCCTCCGCACGTCTCATTCTCAACATCTCTTGTCACAGCCACATATCCACCCACCTAAGAAACCTCCACTGGCTCCCCGTCAACAAAAGGATCACGTTCAGACTGTTCACCCACACACAAAGCGCTCCACAACTTGGGCCCCAAATATCTCAACAGCTGACTCTCGTTCTACACCCCCACCCGCCAGCTTCGCTCCACCAGCCTCGCCCTCGCCATCGTCCCACGAATTTGCAGAACCACCTCCGGAGGAAGATCACTCTCCTACCTGGCAGCGAAGACCTGGAACTCCCTCCCCACTCACCTACGACTGACCCAGGACCATCTCGGCTTCAGGAAGAACCTCAAGACCTGGCTATTCGTGCAGTAGCAGCAACCCCCCCCAGCGCCTTGAGACCCTCACGGGTGACTAGCGCGCTTTATAAATGCTTTGATTGATGGTGTGCTGGCCCGGAGGTGATGCTGAGTGATACTGCGGTGATACTGAGGTAGTGCTGAGTTATGCTATGGTGCTGAGTCAATCTGAGGTGGTGCTCAGTGGTGCTGAGCTTGTGCTCGGTGGTACTGATCTGGTGCTCAGGAAGTGCTGACTGATGCTGAAGTTGTGCTGCGCTGATGTTTCAGTGGTGCTGCATTGGTGCTGCATTGGTGCTGATCTACTGCTGAGGTGGGACTGCGTGGTGCCGAGGTGAGGCTGTGATGGTGATGGTGCACTAAAGCGGAGGTGATGCTGAGATGGTGCTGAGCAATGCTGAGATATGCTGAGGTGCTGGTGCTCAGGTGGTGCTGAGTGATGCAGTGTTGGTGCTGTGCTGAGGCTATGGTGGTGCTGAGGTGGTGGTGCTCTGGTGCACTGATGAGGAGGTGGTGTACTTATGCAGAGAGGGTGCTATGGTGGTGCTGAGTAAAACTGAAGTGGTGGTGTGCTTGTATGGAGGTTCTGCTCAGGTGGTGCTGAGTGATTCTGAGGTGGTGTTGAGTAATGCTTTTTGCTGCGTGATGTCAAATTGGTGCCGCACTGGTGCTGAGGTGGTGCTGTACTAAGGATGAATTGGTGCTGAATTGGTGCTGCACTGGTGGTGGTGCATTGATGAGGAGGTGGTACTGTGCTGACGTTGAAATGATGCTGTGCTTATACTGAGGTGCTGCTGCACTGGTGCTCAGGTGGTGCTGAGTTGGTGCAGTGGTGATGCGCTGAGGCAGAGTTAGTGTTGCACTGGTGGTGGTGCTTTCCATCTTTCTGTTCCTCCCTCTTTCTGTTTTGTGTGCTTTTCCTTCTGTCGCTCTCGGGAAAAGTCTGATGAGGAAAATTAAGTACCAGTGTCCCCCACCAACTCAAATTAACCACTGGAAGCATGTAGTAGTGGGCAGTGCTTGAAGCTGCACCGGTGGTCAGTGCAAGAACATCTACTAGTGACCAGCTCTAAGAGCTGCAAGAGTGGACAGTGCAAGAAAATGGCATTAGTGAGCAGTGTGAAATGTTAACTGTATGAGGAATTGGCATTAACTGACCAAATAATTGCTACTGGTTGAAGCCTACATGTTCAGGGTTCTAAATAAAACACTTCTAGGCGTATTGGGTATACCCCTAATCTTTCATAGCTCCTAGCAGCAATTTGGTTACTGTGGGTGCTACAGAGGGACGCCAAACTACTCACAGGGCTCCAGCCAGGCATCAGCCTGCCCCTCGAGAAGCCATAGATCACTGCTGAGAACCAGGGGCTTGGCTGTGAGGAGAGTTTAGAGAGATCGGAAAAGCATGGGGAGCTTCTCAGCCTTTGTTTATAGAGCGCAGAGGAGAGTGGGTGAGCCATGGGCAGACCTCGGAGAGGAGTTACAGCGGCGAGCCCTGTGTGTCACATACCCCCAGCCCCTCTGCTCAGGCAGACAAAAGAGCTGCCAACACCGTGCAGGGACGGCTTCTCCGGAAGAATCTGCAACAGTTAGTTTAAGAGACAGGAATTTAGGGTGGTTATTTAAAGAGTTTGGTGGCTTCAGGAATAGAGAATATGCAGCATTAGCATTCGCCAACTCTGGAAGTCAGCAGCGTGATTAACGGCCCATCAGTAAATGCCTGAACAGATTACAAAATCCAAGCAGGGTTGATTAAAAAAAATATAACATTCTGGAATGCCTTTTGAAAGCGATTGTTGGGTTAAACAAGCTCCGCAATGAGTGGGGCACAACTGCAATTAATTCCTGAATGCCCGGGAGGAAATTAAAACAAGTTTAGGCAGCAGCTAAACCCTATCACAAGCTTTGAGAATTATGTAGAGTGCGCATTCTAGTTTATGCACGTCACGTCTGACGTGACGTGCGGCGGCCATGTTGGCGCGCTGCGCGCGCATTCCCCATTGCGCGCCGGGGAGAACAGAGAACGGCAGTGCCGGCCGGCGCTCCTCCATTAAGCTCATAATTTACTGTATGAATAAATATACCTACAGGAACATAATCAGTGGTCCTCCAGTTATTTATACCCTGCAACATTACAGTGGCGACGAGGTCGGGAGGCTCCAGCTGACCACCCACGTGGAAAGAAAAAAACACGGACCCCCACGTGGACAGCAGCAGGGTAGGCACCCTACACACTACTACAGCAGGAAGCAGAGCTGCCCCACATAGCCCACATTGCAGAGGGTTCATGGGGAGGCACAGCTGAGCCACCACATGAGCGGAGGAGCGTGGCAGTGCCACAGACAACCGAGAGGCGGCGAAGAGGCTGGAGAGGCTGCAGCACGCCCACAGGAGGAAGCCCACGGTGCAACCCTTACCACCACGCCGGACCCTGGAGGTACAGCGCTGGCTACCAAAGAGGAGGAGGCGGGGACTAGCACTGAGAGTCCCCTGGAAGACACCACCACAGAGGTGAAGGACAGCACCCCAGGGAGTCCCACCAGCAAGGACGTCAAATCGACAGCGATCAGGGAGGTGAGGATGAGCACGCCAGCAGGCTATGCGATTGCGCCGGTGCAATTCCTACCGAAACCAGGGGACCCCCTGATGAAGTGGGAGGACTGGAAAGAATATATCGACAATTTTATAGGGGTCTTGGAGGATGAAAATGAAGAGTCGTTCACCCCCCAAAGGAAGAAACGGATCCTACTACTAAACCTGGGCCCGGAGGGTCTCAGGATTTACAAGAGCCTGGTGCCCAAAAAGAGGGACGATGCAGACAAGGATGTATATGCACACGCATTGGAAGATCTGGACGAACGTTATCGCCCCACTATATGCGTATCAGTGGACAGGTTTAACTTCCAGCAGAGAAGACAACGGCCGGGAGAGAACATTGAGGAATATGTAGCGGCCTTGAGGAAGCTAGCTGCCCCGTGCAAATACGCATTGTGGGAAGACGAATTCATAAAGGACCAGATCGTGATGCATACCACTAGCACAAATGTCCAGGACAAGTTATGGGCAAGCGGCGACACCACACTCAAAGACGTAATGGTCATTGTAAGAAGGGCGGAACTTGCACGGAGATGTGCCGATGCGACAAAGAAAGACATAGCGCCCCCAACGATGGTGAACAGGATTCAGGAGGGAGACCACCGGAAAGACCAGAGAGGCAAAGAACCGATGGCCAGAGGAACCAACAGATGGCAAGGGAAACAAGCAGGCAATGAAGGCAAGAAATCGTGCTACAGGTGCAGCAGTTGGTCCCACGACGCACGTGATCGAAGATGTCCCGCGTTCAGAGCTAAGTGCCTACACTGCGGCATCTTGGGCCACTACGAGAAGGTGTGTAGGAAGAAAAATCCCAAGGGAATGGTGAAAAGCATAGACCAAGGCGAAGAAGACCTAGAGGAGATCGCAGAGGAAGAGGTGATCACAGTCTTATGTATATACGACCAAGTACTAAGTGTAGAAGGGAAGAAATCCACGAAACCCATTCTGGACATGTCTATGGGAGGAATCACCATCACGGTAGTGGCAGACACCGGATCCCCTTTCACCATTGTCCAGCGAGCAGTGTGGGAAGAAATGTTCAGAGCCAAGTTGGGCCCAGAGCTGGAGAAACTAGACATTCGGCCGGTCACTTACAATGGCGACCGCATTCCAATGATGGGGTTCCGGCGCTTGTTGTTTGAATTTAGAGGCCGATCAGCGTGGTGCAAGCTATATATAGCGGAGAAAGGACCCTCCGTCCTTGGATGGCTGGACCAGGGTGACTTGGGGATAAAGCTGGATCCTGGTGGGAAGGAACAAATATTACTCGCAGAACAAGAGGAATGGCCGGACTTGAACAAGTGGAAGGAGAACTACCCAAAAGTGTTTGGAGGCACGGTGGGACGGATGGAAAAGTTCCAACACAAGATCATGCTCAAGGAAGGGGCCATACCGGTAGCTCACAAGGTGAGAAATGTGCCGATTGCGGTACGAGAGGCGGTCCAGAAGGAACTTCAAGAGTTGGAAAAGAAGGGGATAATAGAACCGATAACATGTGCGGAATGGTTGGCGCCCCTGGTGGTCGTGATGAAGCCCAATGGGAAGGTCCGGCTCTGCGTGGACCTGAGAGAACTGAATAAAAATATCGTGGTGGAGAAGTTCCCTCTCCCCAGAATTGAAGAAATGTTGGCCAAGACCAGAGGAGTGAGGTGGTACTCCACTATCGACTTGACATCCACCTATCACCAAATAGCACTCCACCCGGACAGCAAAGGTCTCACCTCTTTCATCACCCCGTTTGGTTGCTACCAGTTTTGTCGCATGCCGTTCGGGCTGGCCTCGGCGGCTGCGGTTTTCCAGAAGATGATGCACCAACTATTCAGAGACTGCAAAGACGTCCAGTATTTCCAGGACGACATCCTGGTGATGGGCCGAGACAAGCAGGATCATGACCGAAAGCTGGAACACGTGCTACAGACGCTGGAAACAAAAGGCCTTACAGCGGAGTGGGCGAAGTGTCGGTTGGGACTACAGTCGGTAACGTACCTAGGACATGAGATTGGTCAACAGGGCGTTACACCCAAGTTGGAAAATGTAAAGGCCATCGCTGATGCTCCACCACCCAAAAGCAAGGAAGAGGTCAGGTCATTCCTGGGGATGGCGGAGTATTACAGCAAGTTTGTGGTCCACTTCGCCTCAAAGACCCACAACATGAGGTTACTGACCAGGGAAAGCACTGTGTTCCAATGGACACCGGAAGCACAAGCTGAGTTTGAAACGATCAAGAGGGATGTAATAGGAGCTGTTCCCCTCCAGGGCTACGATCCACAAGGCACCACTGTACTGACGACGGATGCCAGCGACAAGGGCCTGGGCGCCGTGCTCATGCAAGACAGAGGAAGAGGAGAAATGGAGACAATCAGTTTTGCGTCCAGGGCACTGACGGACACAGAGAGCAAATACAGCGTGATTGAGAAGGAGATGCTGGCGGTTGTGTGGGCCATGGCGAGGTTCAGGCAATTTCTGTGGGGAACACATTTTTTACTCAAAACAGATCACAAGCCATTGGTGAAGGTGCTGACATCGAGTGGACACGCCAGTGCCACTCCCCGAATAGCCAAGATGTCACTAAAGTTACTCGAGTTTAGGTATGACGTGGAGTACCTTCCCGGGAACCGGAACCGAGTAGCGGATTTCCTGAGTAGGGCGGCCGCCATGGAACCAGGAGAGGAAGACCACACAAGCAAAGGAGAGTTGGTAGCCCTTATAGAGGACCAAGAAAGGTTGATAAGCTTACAAGAATGGTCAGAGTCCTATGAGGAAGACACGGACATGCAAGAAGTAAAAGAGAACATTGTTCAAGGATGGCCTGAGAAAAGGAACGTGAGGGCGAGCCTCAAGCCGTACTTTGAAGTCAGAGAGGAACTGTCAGTAGGGGACAAGGGGGTATTCATCTACAGAGGAGACAAGGTGATTCCCCCCAGGAACCTCACCTCGAAACTGTTGGATCTGCTACATGAAGGACACCTAGGCATAGGAAAACTAAAAGCAAGGGCAAAGCAAAACTACTGGTGGCCAGGCATGGACATAAAGGCTGAGAGGCATGTCAGGGAATGTCCACAATGTCAAAGAGCAGATAAGACCTTAAAACCCTTGAGACCAGCAATAGGGAAGTTTGACCCTCCCGCTAATCCATGGGAAGAACTATCGATAGACATTTTGGGACCCGTCCTAGATGACCAAGGCACGCAGAAATACGTGCGCGTACTCATGGATCGATATTCAAAGTGGCCGGAGGTGAAAATAGATGAGTCCATGGACACAGAAAACATCATAAAGTTCCTGTCAGAGACTTTCACCCGGGAAGGAATACCCAAATCGATCTTAAGTGACAATGGGCCCCAGTTCACGTCGGAAAAGTGGAGCAAGTTCATGCAAAGGAATGGCATCACTGTCAAGCACACGGCGATCTACCATCCGGCCGGTAACGGCCTAGTGGAGAGGTTTAACCGGGTAGTAATGGGAGCCATCCAAGCCGCCATATCCAGTGGACAGAGTTGGGAAAAGGCATTAGAGAACATGGTGTGGGCGTACAGAATAACCCCCACTGGCACGGGGTACAGCCCATTCCAAATTTTGAGGGGACGTGAACCCTTCACCCATGATAACAGGATCTGGAAGGAAAAGGTCGTCACCAGCGAATGGTCCCCTGCAGTGGTGCGGGCCAACCTGGAAAGAGCACAGACAATTTACAGTGACCACTACAATAAACGGAGGAATGTCAAAAGTACAGGATTGGAAAAAGGAGAGTGGGTGAGAGTAAAGTTGGCCACTCTACAGAAGAAGGGAGACAGCAAGTACAGCAAGCCGATGCAAGTTGTGGAGGTGTACGATCGAGCCGCTCTGCTGAGCGATGGAAATGTGTGGTCCCAGGACCGGATGGCTAGGTGCAATAAGGTTTTGGGCTGGGAGCAACATGGAAATGAATGGGAAGACATGGAAGGTGCGAACGTGGAGAAGAGACAAGAAGCCGGCGAGCAGCAAGACAGAGTAAGGGGAGAAATGGATAGAGAAGAGGAAGAAGAGAACGGAAGTGGAGGTATGGAAATGGACAGGTTTGAGAGAAGCATGAATGAAGAGGGAGCTGTGAGAGAAGGAGCAGAGAGCCAAGAGGAGGGGAGCCAAGGAACTATGGAGAACCCGGTAAGGGTTACAAGAAGTGGGAGGCCGGTGGTGAGGCCCTCCAGATTTCGAGATTTCGAGTTGGACACTGGACTGTAAGTGACTCAGTTAAAGTTTGATAAAAAGGGGAGATATGTAGAGTGCACATTCTAGTTTATGCACGTCACGTCTGACGTGACGTGCGGCGGCCATGTTGGCGGGCTGCGCGCGCATTCCCCATTGCGCGCCGGGGAGAACAGAGAACGGCAGTGCCGGCCGGCGCTCCTCCATTAAGCTCATAATTTACTGTATGAATAAATATACCTACAGGAACATAATCAGTGGTCCTCCAGTTATTTATACCCTGCAACATTACAAATTATTTACGTGTAACAGCCTGAGAGAGCCCGAGGATTGATTGGAGGGGGTGGGGGGCGGGGGGCAGAAGAGAGAGTGGGACGGAGGAGCGAGGGAAGAGAGAGATACGAGGGGAAAGCAAAACCAGTCCGGCGCTCGTGAAAAGGCACTGCGCTGAAACTAGATTGTGATCCTGCTATATTTATAATGCTCAGTACCATAACTTCACAGCAGTGCTGCGGTAATTATAACACACTACTGGCATCCCCCTACTGAGCGTACCTGAACGTACCTATGACTTCGATCCTTAACCCCTTGGGCACGGCCACGATTCTGCGCCTGTGCGGCCGTTTCGAAGAGTGGGCGGGTTCATGACGGCCCCCAGCCGTCATCAGCACACGAGCACTGTGATGCATGACGGACGGGGGCTGTCATCAGCACGCAAGGGGTTAAGATGCAAATGTCTAATGTCGCACATTAGACACGTATTAATATAGCTGCAATATTATAAAGGCACAGTACCTGCACTTCTGCACGCTGCTCTATCTATATTGCAGACAGTATATGGACCGAAAAATGAACACAAAGAAGCTCGAGAAGCACTTCACAGCACTAACGCTGCTCTTCTATGGGAGGAGCGGCTTACTTGTTTGCACCCGTCCCGGAGGCTCAGGACGACCAAACCTCGTGCGCATGCTTTTAATATTAAGCATGCGCACAAACTAGGGGAGCTACAAACGGGGGCGTGATTTAGAGGCAGCAAAGCTCACGGCCATGTTTGAATGAAATGTGAGTTGATACGCAGAATGCCTCGGATGATTTAATAATTTAAAAGTAAAGAGTGCGTCGCACTTAATAATTAAGAGTGAAGGTGGCTTTGACGCTCAGAAATAAAAGTGATTGTTGGATAAGTGAACGCGGCCTTCGGGTTTAAATGTAGAAATGAAGACGGGCCCAGACTTAGTATTTTAAACTAAAGGCTGCCCTCATGCTCAATATTTAAAAGTGAAAGCGGCGCTGTGAGGAATATTATAAATTTACAAATCACCAGGTGCCCACTGCGTGTGCCTTTTAAGCATGCTGCCTGTACACACAGCACGCTGTAACAGCAGCAGCCGCTATCATAAGTGGAACAAGCCCAATCTCCCTTCAAACAATGCCCAAAACGAACTACAATCCTACCAAATAGAAGCCCAAATGACGATCAACTGCGAAGTAGTGGTCAGGAAACATGCAGTAAAGGGGCCCATAGCCGTGTTAGGAGACATGGCCGTCATAAGGCAGGGCTAGCAGCCTCTAAACTAATCAAAAGTCAGCATTTAGAAAGGGAAAAGCCACAAGCCAATTAAAAAGTGGACGGGTGAGTGGGCGGGGCTTCCTTCACCTATAGTGTATACTGCATGCCTCACAAAGCGAGCAGCGCATGCGCTGCACCGCTAGGCGGGCCCTAAAAAGTGCACATAGCATGTGCTGTGAGAGTCTGCCTGTCTATTCCCCCACCCAGCATTCATGCTGCCAAGCACTGTCAGTGTCAGCAAATTCCAGGACCAGTGAGTGACAGGGAGGGGAGAGCACGGTCAGGTGGCAGCAGGCCATGGCGTCTCTGTCAGTAAGCTGGAGCTGTGCAGAAATCATTCAGGATAAGAGACTGCCCTCAGAGACTGACAGCCTCGTGGCAGGCCTGCTGATAAGGCAGTTGTTGTTCAGCCTTGGCCCTTTTACCAGCAATTTCATTGTTACATTTACTTGTGTGCCAATGGCCAAACTTGAGTACATTTCCAGCTGCAGTGCCAGTGACAGAGCAACTGCTCTAGCAGGATGACAACGTTTGTTTGAGCAAAGAGAAGAACAGGGGAACCCTGCTCACTAAAGAAAAAAGGGTACTAGTTATATATAGGGAAAACAGTGGTTCCTGTGGACTAATAACTGATTTAAGCAATAAAAACGCACAATCGCAATACAAAGGGTAATATAATGTCAGAGGGCAAGGAACCATCAACACAAGTGGTTCAGTGTAACATTTTTTATAAATTCTCAAGAAAAACAGAAAAGATATATACAATGTTTCAATTTACAAGAACAAATATTTGTGCATTGTGTCCCCAAGTGAAACTGGAACCTAAATGTAAGTGACAAGGTGAATATTTATATACAAGGTTTCCCAAACATCATGAAAGGTGACCATTCTTGTATAGTTTCTTTCTAAACAGCATTAGTATATAATAATACGCGCTGGGTAATGGTTCGCTCTTTCTGCTTGTCGACTGCGTTTCGACCCTCTATCAGTGCAGGGTCTCCTCAGGACGAGTGATGCAGGGACAACTATAATAAAATAATGAGAACATAAGACCCCACATCGCACAAATGCGAGAAATATTCAAAAGGGAATCAAAATGAGGGAAATACCTGAAATGCTAAATGCGCAGCTGCTTGAAAGTGATGTGCCACATGTGAGAGGTGAAGAAAGGGTGTTACTCGCATGAGGACCCGTCCGGGTACTACCGTGATACGATGAGAGAGAAAGAAAGTTATGGTTAAGTAACAGTGGTGAGATAAGGCAAGATGTGTCATTTAAAAAGGTTTGCGGAGGTACTCTTACCTCAGTGTGAGGGCGAGCTGACACTCAAGGGTGTAATTTGGCCAATAGGCTCTTCCACCAACTCGCTACAGCCGTAGCGGTTATTTTATTCCCTGGTAAGTGCTGGATACAGTGACGGTGCACTGGGTAAATCTGAGGAGTTAAGGAATGGGAAAAGGTTCGTGTCTTGAAGAAAGGACGGGCGTGAAAGTTATCGGCCTTTTGGATCTAATATTACCCGGATCGTAATTTCCGCGGGACGAATCTCCGTGTCTGTTTCTGAAAGCTGTGTGAGTCAGCTTCAATCCGTGGTACAGTGACACTGATCGCTCCAGAAGATTTCTGCTTTATACAATGTTTTCGCCATTCTGAATGGAGAACTGGCAGGCCCGGCTAGAGATAGCCACAACACCGTTCAATCCGGTGCAGTACCTGTAGAGAGCCACCCGGCCTCTAAACAACAATGTATCAAACACACACACACGCATGCCTTCACCCTCGGGACGGGCACGCCCCGAGGTATATAATAAAAGCGCGGAAGAACGCTCGGGGTCTTTCCGGCATACCCTCCAGCTAGTGTGTGTGTCCATTACTAATATAATAGTGCCACGTGCGAGGCTCTGACCTCGCACACCACATTGGCGACGAGGCCGGTACCGCCCCCGCGCGTGCCTAGCCGCCTGTCGGAGCTGTTCGCTCCCTACCTGCTGCCTTCTGCCGGCTGTGGCCGCCTGGTGCCGTCCCTGGCCGCGGAGCTCGTCCGCCGGCCTGCTGCCTTTGCTCGCTGAAGGCTCCCGCCCACGCGCCTCCTGTCAGGGAGCGTGTTCAGCCGGCGGGAGCTGTGCCTGCCTCTGTTCCTGGTGCCGGTGAGTGCGCTGTCCCTGCGGCCCTGCCTGCCCCCCCCCGCGCTGCGCGCGTCACTGCCTGGGGGCTCGCCCTCCGCACCGGCGTGTAGCGCGAGCGCGCGCACGCTTCGTGAGGCGTGCTGCCCTGGCGGGGGAGGGGTGAAGTGGGGAGACGCTGCACGTCAGCCCCGAGGCTCCGACCACGCGGAGCCTCCAACGCCCGCCCAGCCCTGCGCCCTCCCACGCTGTCTCCTGCTCTGCCCTGAGAAAAAAATATGAAAAATCAGGAAGAATAAGGGAAACCATAACGGAGCATCCCGAAAGGGGGAAGAAACAAGACAAGTGGCACACTGTCTCGCGCCAGGTCAAGGCAAACAAACAAACACTGGCAAAGCCAACAGCGCCTGGGGACCCTACAGGAAGGCCAACTGACAACACAGTGCCTTGGACGCCTGCAAAGGAGCTAACCCTGCCCCATACCAAGTAACACGGCCAGTGTTAAGGAGGTGTGAGTCCAGAGAGGGGACACAAGCATGACCGACAACGCCACAGGAGGCGCGGCCGCAGCGCCTGCCACCAATGCCGCCCAACCTGGGCCCGGGGGCCCACCTCAACGCCGCGACGCCGACACGCACGTGATCAGTCATGCCCATACCGGGGTGGCCCCCATTCCACCTTTCAGTGAAACAGCAGACCCCGCAACTGCGGCACCGCGGTGGAAGGCGTGGCTGGGGCGTCTAATCTATATTTCAAGGGGACCCGAGAAACAGACGACACCGTAAAGAGATCGCTCTTGATCCTCTATGGAGGCCCGGAAATATACGACCTCTTCGAGTCCCTCCCGAACACCGGAGAGGATGATGACTACGACGCGGCGGTGGCCACGCTGAATGCCCACTTCGACCCCCAAGTGAACAACGACTATGAAAAATTTAAATTTAAGCGGGCGTGACAAACCGATACCGAATCTGTGGACATGTACTACGCTAGGCTGCGCCGGCTGGCCAGCAGCTGCCCATTCACCGACCCGCGTGAGGAGATAAGGGACCAAATCATTGTGGGGTGTAGGTCGAAACTACTCAGAAAGCTCATCCTCAGACAACCGGGAATCACATTGGACGCCATCCTTGTCCTCTCTCGCTCCCATGAACTGTCAGACTCAAGAGCAGACGAAATGGAGCTGGCGCTCCGGTCCCCCATGGCCCCGTCAGCCGCGCCCAAAATGGCGCCCATCAAAGAAGAAACAGTTGACGCGATACAAAGAAGACCAGCGGGTGGACGAGCACGACAGTGGCAACCCCGGGATGCTCAATGTGCATACTGCGGTGGAGACCACGCAACGACAGCTGTGTGCAACGTGAAAGGAAAGATCTGCTCGAAGTGTGGCAGGCTCAATCACTTTGCCGCCGTGTGCCAAGGAGGGAGATACAGGCCCAATGCCCCGAGGTCACGAGGCGGGTATGGGCCTCGGTCGATGACCTCAAGGGTGAGACAACTATCGCTGGAACCAGAGCACCCACCCCCTGACACGCATGCCCAAGACCGACGGCCGCATTATGAAGATGAGGATGACCACGAAGTGTATGTGATATCGTATGTCAGCCGGATCTCCACCCGGAAAAGACCCCCCCCATGTGCACGATATCCGTGGAAGGCTCAGAAATCAGAGCACTCATTGACACTGGAGCTTCAGTGAATGTCATGGACTCTGATCAGTATGACCAAATGTCGCCCAGACCTCCACTTGCCCCGTCAAACGCCCGAATATACACCTATGGGGGCACAGAACCCCTGCCGCTGCGCGGAGTCATTAGCACCACCATCAGCAATGGAGAATACACTACAGAGGCCCGATTCCACATTACCGAAGGGAAGAAAGGCAAGATCTGGGACTGGTTTTCTTCGCCAACCAGGTCCATCAATCACACGCCGACAACATGCTAAAGGAATTCCCAGCTTTATTTAGTGGCCTTGGAAAGCTCAAAGGCAAGAAAATCAAACTGCACATAGACACCTCCATACGTCCTGTCGCGCTGAGACACCGAAGAGTGCCGTTCAACCTCCGACCTCAGGTGGAAGAGGAGCTGAAGAGGCTTGAGGATCTAGACGTCATCGAGAAGGTGTCGGGACCGACTCCCTGGGTATCCCCGCTGGTGGTGGCCCCCAAACCCAAGCAGCCTGGCGCCATCAGGCTGTGTGTTGACATGAGACTGCCAAACGCTGCCGTGAAAAGGGAGCGTCACATCACGCCCACCATGGACGACATCATCGCCGACCTCAATGGGGCGAAGTGGTTCTCCAAACTTGACCTTAATGCGGGACACCACCAGTTGGAACTTGAACAAAGCAGCCGATATATCACAACTTTCTCTACTCATGTCGGACTCCGACGGTACAAGAGGCTAAGCTTCGGAGTATCATCAGCGGCCGAGGTATTTCAAAACGCAATTAAGGAAGTTCTATCTGGGCTGAGTGGGGTCATCAATCTGAGCGATGACATCCTCATCTACTCGAACACACTGGAGGAACACCACGCCCATCTAAGGGCCACCCTACAGAGACTCCAAGAACACGGGTTAACTCTCCACCGAGCGAAATGCTCATTCTATCAGGAAGCCGTAGACTTCTTTGGCTACAGGTTCACGCGCGAAGGGCTCCGGATTGACCCGAAGAAAGCAGAAGCCATCCAGAATGCAAGCACGCCCAGAAACCCATCTGAAGTAAGAAGTTTCCTCGGGATGGCCACGTACTGTGGCCGATTCATACCCAATTTAGCAGATCTGGTCGAGCTCCTCCGAACACTCACAAAACAGGATCAGGAGTGGGAATGGACATGCGCGGCAAACCAGGCCTTCCAGGAAATCAAGGCGAGCCTTCTGGATAAGGCCACGATGGCCTACTTCCAACCGCGCAGGAAAACCAAACTAATCGTAGACGCCAGCCCGGTAGGCCTCGGTGCAGTCCTGCTACAAGAATATGGCCGGGACGAGTGGAGGCCTGTGGCGTACGCGAGCAAGGCCCTCACAGACACTGAAACTCGGTACGCTCAAATCGAGCGAGAGGCGCTAGCCATCAAGTGGGCCTGTCACCATTTTCACTTATACCTCTGCGGCCAGCACTTCACCATCGTAACCGACCACAAACCACTCCTGCCACTGTTCACAGGATCCTCCAGACTCGCTCCCCCGCGAATTGAGCGATGGGCAGTCCAGCTACAAGGCTACAACTTTACCCTAGTCTTTCGGCCGGGCGCCCACAATCCAGCAGACTATCTATCCAGACACCCAGATGTGACCAGAAAGGCGATCCCGCTGGCAGATGGGCCAGTCGTGGAAGAGTTTGTCCACATGGTGTCCATGACTGCCTGCCCGGACACACTCACCCTACCGGAGATAGGGGAGGCCACCGCTGCCAACGAGACTCTGACCCGAGTCAAGAAAGCCCTTGAAAATGGAAGCTGGACTCGGTTCCTGGATGGAGCACAAGGACTGCGACCGGAAGTGAGCCACGCCCGACAACAGCTATGGCAGATCCGCCATGAGTTAAGCATCGGAGACGAAGGAATCGTACTGCGAGGACACCTCATCGTTGTGCCCGCGAGCCTCCAGCAACACATGCTCACGATAGCTCACGTGGGCCACCAAGGGATGGCCAAAACAAAAGCCCGATTGTGCAACAAAGTGTGGTTTCCAGCCATGGATCGCATGGTGGACGACATGGTGCGATCCTGTCACGCATGCACCATTACTGGCTCGGATCCAGCTCCGGCCCCAGTCATCACGGAAGAGGCAGCGACGACCCCCTGGACTCAGCTGAGCATCGACTTCGGGAGCTTCCCGGATGGTCGACACACGTTGGTGGTGGTAGACTCGTTTTCAAAATTCCCTGTCGTGAAATTGCTCTCCTCCACGGCGTTCGGGCAAGTCAAAAAGGCGCTGGACCATATTTTTGCCACAATGGGGCTCCCAGATGAAGTGAAATCGGACAATGGGCCGCCTTTTCAAGGGAGAGAATTCCAAGCTTATCTGGAAGGACTACGGATTAAACACCGGAGAATCACACCTTTGTGGCCGCAAGCGAACGGCGAAGTGGAAAGTCTCATGCGGACCCTCAATAGGGCCCGCCGCATCGCCGTCAACGATGGCAAAGACCCAGAGGCCGCTTTAGACCAATTTCTAAGTGCATACCGGCAGACTCCACATAGTACCACGCAATGTGCACCCACACACGTCCTGTTCAAAAGGGCCCCAAGGGGAAACATCCCCACGTCATCCACCTGGACACCGGAAATAAGGGACAGTGATGCGATCCAGTCTAGGAGAACCGTCATAAATCAAAAGGCAAGCGAGGGGCGACATGCCAGACGACCTGGGCTACAGGAAGGGGACACCGTGGTGGTGCAAGATCGCCACCCAGGATGGAAATTCAGAACCCCATTTGAACCGGAAAGATGGACCGTTGAGAAGATTCGAGGAACAATGGTGACCGCCCGTCTCGGCCAACAGACTGTCACCCGCAACGTGTCTTGCTTCAAAAGAATAGGGAGACCGGATGGTAATCCCAGAGACACTGAAGAAACAACCGAGGCAGACTCAGGCCGTCAGGACGACGTAGGACCAAGGGACCAAGACTCGGTGTCCCACCCGAACCCTGACAGGTCAGGCGAAGACAGACGTCAACCCATCAGTCCCCGAAGTGAAGTATCTAAGCATACACCCTCAGCCTGTGACGGTGACGCAACCCGGGCCGGGGCTGCTGGATCTCCTGTCCGCCACAATCACCGATATCACCTACGGCCCAATCCCGGCCCCAGTCAAAGGCTACGAGACTTTGTGTGGACTTCCCCATAGCTAAGTGAAAGAGCAGTCCGTCAGATGAACTAAATTGAAGGAGGGATGTAGAGAGCCACCCGGCCTCTAAACAACAATGTATCAAACACACACACACGCATGCCTTCACCCTCGGGACGGGCACGCCCCGAGGTATATAATAAAAGCGCGGAAGACCGCTCGGGGTCTTTCCGGCATACCCTCCAGCTAGTGTGTGTGTCCATTACTAATATAATAGTGCCACGTGCGAGGCCCTGACCTCGCACACCACAGTACCCATGAAGGGTAGACAGTGAAAAGATACCTCCGCGTGTATGGAAGGGTTTTTGAAGTGTGGCACAAAGTGGAACGGCTGTGCTGCTATTGTGTGCTAGTAGTACTGTGAGGCATTATATATATACTCGATGCAGGGAGCAGGTGCACATCATATACGTAATTTGGGGAACATAAGATACGCAACCTCTTGATATAAATATACAAATATGGAAAATGATGTGCACATAACCAATTCACAAGCAGTATGTTAAACCCACATTCAGTACCCCCATCTCCCTCCTCCTCTGTTGTTTGATTTACACATCACTTGCTCCCTTGCCTTTGTGTTTCGCTGAGAGTGGCCATAATGTGTTGAGCTTTTGCGTCTGCCGTCCCACTATCACTTTTGCTTCTGTCTGGTTTGGGCCATTGTGAGGTGTAACGTGGCTGTCATGAAAACAGTCTAACAAATGGGTTACCATGCCAGGAGAGACGCTGGTGTGTGAAAGAGGCAGACGATCACACACCAGCCTAGTAGCACTTGGGCAAAAATGCATCCTCGACTGGTAAAATGTGTTTACATCCCGCTTGGAGATATTGTGTGTATATTCAGAGATGCATTCGGCATCACTCAAATGAAAAAGCTAGGATACGCTGAGCAATCATTTGACGCCACCAGGGCCTTGAAAACACAAAGGTATGGTTAGTGGGGCCCACGGGATGGGGTCCAGAGTGCTCATTTGAATATGAAAGCACAGCCCCTTTTGTGAAAACCAGCCCCCTGCTTGGAGCCATGCAGGCACTCATTTGCACCTTAATGACCCCACCTCCCTCGGTCAGGTGAGCTCCCTCATCCCATGCCGACTGCCCTGGTTGCAGGGTGCCTCCCCGTCATTGCTTGCTAATAATGCAGGAAGGTGTATGTTATGTTATGTTAACATTTTGATAAAGCGCAACAGCTGCCCCAGCAAAGAGGCATCCCGGCGCTAAGGAACCACAGAAGCTGTACTGAGGAAGAAGGAGGAGGATAGACCGGATTCCTAAGGAAAGGGGAACAGAAGGGTCTTAATGGCTTTCCGGAAAGCAGCCAGGTTTTCCAAAGAGCGAATGTTCAGTGGTAAGGCGTTCGAGAGCTTGGCTCCCAGAACCCTAAAGGAGCGACCGCCAGTACGGCAAAGCTTTGTACGGGGTACAATCAATAGGTGCTGACCTAATGAGCGTAGGTTGCACTGTGGCACATACGGTGTTAGGAGTGGGCGCAGAAGTTCTGGGCATCCGGATTTGAGGATTTTATGTGTCATGATGAGGGTTTTGAACTGGATTCGGGATTCGACGGGTAGCCAGTGCAATTTTCGAGTAGTAGCTCTGACCGAACATCTGCGGGGAAGACCAATCAAGGCTCTTGGCGCAGAGTTCTGCACGCGTTGCAGTCGCGCTATCTCCGCTTTGTTGGCGCCCAGAAGTAAGACATTGGCGTAGTCCAAGCGGGAGAGAATTATGGCTTGGACAATGAGTTGGCGAACCTTAGAGCCAAAAAAAACGAGTATGGGGTTGAGGCTCCTCAACAGGCCCACACAAGTAGCTGCCACTTTTTTTGTGTGGGTCTGAAAGCTAAGCGAGGAGTCCATCCAGACGCCTAGGTTTTTGACCAAGGATTTAGGTGATGGAATGGCGCCCAGAGACGAGGGCCACCAGTGCTCATTCCAATTCCAGTAGCTGGTGTTCTTTCCGAGGAGCAGCATCTCCATCTTGCCTGCATTAAGCTGCAGGCAGTTGTCCGTCATCCACTGGGCTACTGCAGCCAGGCCATCCCTAAATCTTGAGGCCGGAGTAGAAGGTCCTTCAGTGAGCGTGATGACCAGCTGCGTGTCATCTGTGTATGTCACCAGCGTAAGGTCCCACTCCTTAGCCACTGCCGCGAGTGGCTGCACATATAAATTGAAAAGGGATGGGCTAAGTGCAGAGCCCTGAGGGACTCCCTGTCCGATGGAATGGGACTGGGAAAGAAACGGGAGAGCTGACACCCGGAAGAATCTGTCCTTCAGGAAGGAACGGAACCATTCCAGGGCAGGACCGGAAATCCCTACTGTCGCCAGACGATTTAGCAGAATGTTATGAGAAACCGTGTCAAAGGCTGCGCTGAAGTCTAACAGAATCAGAGCAGCACTCTGACCGGCAACGAGGATCATCCGGAGATGTTCAGTCGTGGCTAGGAGGGCAGACTCAGTGCTGTGGCCCGGCCTGAACCCATTTTGAGATGGGTCTAAGATGTTGTTTAGATACAAATGTTGGGACAGGACGTTGTTTACATGAGCCTCAGCAAGTTTAGACAGCCATGGGAGCAGTGAGATAGGTCTAAAGTTTTCCAGTTTGGAAGGGTCTAGAGTAGGCTTTTTGATAATGGGGGAGACCCAAGCTTGTTTCCAAACAGTCGGGACGCTAGCCGAAGAGAAGGAAAGATTCAGTATAGAGGCCAGGGAAGGCAGAAAGAATTCTAAAGATTCAATGAATTGGGCTGGCCTCATCGGGTCTGCTGGAGAGCCAGACTTGACTTTCCTGCAGAGTTTAGTTAGGTCCTCATACGAGATTTCTGGTATAAGCATCATGGTGGTACCATTAAAAATGGAGTTAGTGGAGCTGGGCGGGTTAGAGGAGTGCTGTGGGAATGATCTGTAGGTTTTTTGCACTTTTTCTATGAAGAATGTGGCCAGGTTCTCACAAATGCGTGGAGGTAATACTGGAGATGGGGGAAGTGCTACTCTGCAGTTCTTGTACCAGTTTAAAAATAACTTTAGCGGGATTAGGGCTAGAGTTAATTTCTTCTGCATAGAAGGAGGCGCGTGCGGAACAGATAGCTTTATGGTGGAGTTTTTGTTTGGCTAGATAAAAAGCTTTATCCCTATCATTATATTCCCTTCTCCAGACTCGCTCGGCTTTTTTACAATCTTTCCGCATGGATTTCAAGGTGTCGTTATACCATGGGTTGGAGGGAGAGCTGTGCCCCTTGGTCCATTTGGCTGGGATAAGGGCATCTAATCCTCTAGTAATCCAATTATGGAAGGCATTGTATGTCATATTGATATCCATATTTACATCATGATGGAATTCACCTAGAGTGGAGTGCAGATCGCTGGTAAGAAGTTTATGCCAAGGTCTCTTTAGGCGTCGGGTTGGCTCAGCCCTGTTAAACATCTCTCTAACCAACATAGTAATTTTAATTAGATAGTGGTCTGTCCATCCCATAGGTTTGGGCACTTCTGTCCTAACCTCCGGGATGTTAGTGAAGACAGGGTCTAATGTATGCCCGGCCGAGTGTGTGGTGGCCTGGATTAGAGAGTTTAGTTGTAGGGCTGCAAAGTCGGCCAGGAGGTTTTTGATGGTAGAGTCTTGAGTCAGGTCGAAATGAAGATTAAGATCTCCTAATATAGTGAAATTGGCCGAACCCACCACTAAGGAGTTTGCCGTCTCAAGGAGAGCTTTGATGAATTTAGAAGCAGGTCCAGGGGGTCGATATATGTAGAGCCCAGATAGGGCAAAGTGAGGGCCCGTCGTGATCTTGAATCGAGCACTTTCACAGCCCGAGATATCTTCCTTGGTAAAAGAGCAGATACATTGCTTTTTATAGATGACTGCGATACCGCCACCTCTAGCGTCTCTATTCAGAGTCTTCATTAGGTAGCTCTATGGTAGCGTGAGGTTAGGTAGACTAGTCATGTCGTCACGAAGCCAGGTTTCACATAAGAAGAGAATATCAGGGTTCTCATCAAGTAGGAGAGTATTTACCTCTAAATGGTGTTTTACGAGGGACCTAACATTCAGTTGGAGAACGATAAGAGGGGTATGTTTAGGCGAGCCTAATCTATGCCCAGAATGGAGGGGATTGGGGTGTAGCAAAGTGGCAGGACTTACATTGAAGGCATGTCTGTCCGAGGTGGCCTGATATCTCCTCACAGCTCTGTCCAGGGTTCAGGGCAATGAGGAGTTCTCTATCATATTGGAGGAGTTCCCGTGGAGCTTGGCCAGGGGGACAGGCGAGAGGCAATGTCTTGGCGATGACGGGCGTAGACGGCTCGCCTTAGGCGCGCCTTCGGCGCGCAGACAGCGTGCCCGCTGCTCCCGTCCGCTGCGCTTCCGAGAGATACACATGATTAATAGGGGAGACGAGGATGGGATGGGCGTGGCCTCGAAGGGGGCGTTGCCTCGCGGGTCACCGGTAATGGCGGTAAGAAGTGTGTGTTTTCTCGAGTCCGCGGCAGCGCTAAATCCGCTGCGCGGGCAGTTTAGGATCGAGCTTTTGTCCTAAATGTTGCCAGAAAGAAGAGTGAGATGAGATTTAAAAACACAACAAAATTGGTGACTCTCAAGTTTTTAAAATTACATGCAAGTCGCGCTCCCGGCTTCCGCCTCAGGAGATCAAGTGGTTCTGACCAGGCGCTTGTGATCAGTGTCTTTTTAAGGTCTGAGCGGGGGGCGTGGCCTTGAAGGGGGCTGGGCCTCGCGGGTCGCTGATAATGGCGGCAAGAAGTGTGTGATTTCTCGAGTCCGCGGCAGCGCTAAATCCGCTGCGCGGGCAGTTTAGGATCGAGCTTTTGTCCTAAATGTTGCCAGAAAGAAGAGTGAGGTGAGATTTAAAAACACAACAAAATTGGTGACTCTCAAGTTTTTAAAATTTCATGCAAGTCGCGCTCCCGTCTTCCGCCTCAGGAGAGAAAGTGGTTCTGACCAGGCGCTTGTGATCAGTGTCTTTTTAAGGTCTGAGCGGGGGGCGTGGCCTCGAAGGGGGCGTGGCCTCGCGGGTCGCCGGTAATGGCGGCAAGAAGTGTGTGTTTTCTCGAGTCCGCGGCAGTGCTAAATCCGCAGCGCGGGCAGTTTAGGATCGAGCTTTTGTCCTAAATGTTGCCAGAAAGAAAAGTGAGGTGAGATTTAAAAACACAACAAAATTGGTGACTCTCAAGTTTTTAAAATGACATGCAAGTCGCGCTCCCGGCTTCCACCTCAGGAGAGAAAGTGGTTCTGACCAGGCGCTTGATCAGCGTCTTTTTAAGGTCTGAGCGGGGGGCGTGGCCTCGAAGGGGGCATGGCCTCGCGGGTCGCCGGTAATGGCGGACAGAAGTGTGTGTTTTCTGGAGTCCGCGGCAGCGCTAAATCCGCTGCGCGGGCAGTTTAGGATGGAGCTTTTGTCCTAAATGTTGCCAGAAAGAAGAGTGAGGTGAGATTTAAAAACACAACAAAATTGGTGACTCTCAAGTTTTTAAAATTACATGCAAGTCGCGCTCCCGGCTTCCACCTCAGGAGAGAAAGTGGTTCTGACCAGGCGCTCGATCAGCGTCTTTTTAAGGTCTGAGCGGGGGCCGTGGCCTCGAAGGGGGCATGGCCTCGCGGGTCGCCGGTAATGGCGGACAGAAGTGTGTGTTTTCTGGAGTCCGCGGCAGCGCTAAATCCGCTGCGCGGGCAGTTTAGGATCGAGCTTTTGTCCTAAATGTTGCCAGAAAGAAGAGTGAGGTGAGATTAAAAAACACAACAAAATTGGTGACTCTCAAGTTTTTAAAATTACATGCAAGTCGCGCTCCCGGCTTCCGCCTCAGGAGAGAAAGTGGTTCTGACCAGGCGCTTGTGATCAGCGTATTTTTAAGGTCTGAGCGGTGGGCGTGGCCTCGAAGGGGGCGTGGCCTCGCGGGTCGCTGATAATGGCGGCAAGAAGTGTGTGATTTCTCGAGTCTGCGGCAGCGCTAAATCCGCTTCGCGGGCAGTTTAGGATCGAGCTTTTGTCCTAAATGTTGCCAGAAAGAAGAGTGAGGTGAGATTTAAAAACACAACAAAATTGGTGACTCTCAAGTTTTTTAAATTTCATGCAAGTCGCGCTCCCGGCTTCCGCCTCAGGAGAGAAAGTGGTTCTGACCAGGCGCTTGTGATCAGCGTCTTTTTAAGGTCTGAGCGGGGGGCGTGGCCTCGAAGGGGGCGTGGCCTCGCGGGTCGCCGGTAATGGCGGCAAGAAGTGTGTGTTTTCTCGAGTCCGCGGCAGTGCTAAATCCGCTGCGCGGGCAGTTTAGGATCAAGCTTTTGTCCTAAATGTTGCCAGAAAGAAAAGTGAGGTGAGATTTAAAAACACAACAAAATTGGTGACTCTCAAGTTTTTAAAATTACCTGCAAGTCGCGCTCCCGGCTTCCACCTCAGGAGAGAAAGTGGTTCTGACCAGGCGCTTGATCAGCATCTTTTTAAGGTCTGAGCGGGGGGCGTGGCCTCGAAGGGGGCATGGCCTCGCGGGTCGCCGGTAATGGCGGACAGAAGTGTGTGTTTTCTGGAGTCCGCAGCAGCGCTAAATTCGCTGCGCGGGCAGTTTAGGATCGAGCTTTTGTCCTAAATGTTGCCAGAAAGAAGAGTGAGGTGAGATTTAAAAACACAACAAAATTGGTGACTCTCAAGTTTTTAAAATGACATGCAAGTCGCGCTCCCGGCTTCCGCCTCAGGAGAAAAGTGGTTCTTACCAGGCGCTTGTGATCAGCGTCTTTTTAAGGTCTGAGCGGGGGGCGTGGCCTCGAAGGGGGCGTGGCCTCGCGGGTCGCCTGTAATGGCGGCAAGAAGTGTGTGTTTTCTCGAGTCCGCGGCAGCGCTAAATCCGCTGCGCGGGCAGTTTAGGATCGAGCTTTTGTCCTAAATGTTGCCAGAAAGAAGAGTGAGGTGAGATTTAAAAACACAACAAAATTGGTGACTCTCAAGTTTTTAAAATTACATGCAAGTCGCGCTCCCGGCTTCCGCCTCAGGAGAGAAAGTGTACATCACCTGAACTTCACACTCGCCCCCAGCGCCTGAGCGCCCGCCACCTCCCAGGAGCAGGAGAGCCGCCATCTGTGCAGGCCCGTAGCCATGGGTGCAATGTCGCTGCAGTATCATCCGGTCTGGGTATATGGGCACTTGTACTGAGAGGAAGCCTCCTTCAAGAACAGAAATCCGGCGATTTTTTCACCTTCTTTCTTGTGATTCGGTTTTACCGGGTCACAAGATGGCTGCCAACACTTCCTGGTTTGGAGTGTTGGCAGCCAATCAGAGTGAAGCTCGTGCCCGGAAGGGTTCGCGAACCCTCCTCAGTGCTCAGATATCAAAAGTTTTCTTTTTATAATTTCTTAGGAACTACTAAACGGATTTACAACATTTAAAAAAAGAGCGCTTTCTGGACCAAGAGCTACCTTTTGCCAAATTTGGTGTAAATTCCGTTCAGCAGTTTGGGCTGTAGCTTGGTCTAAATTTCCTATGGAAATTAACATGGAGAAAACGCGTTTTGGGACACCCTTTTTTTTCCTCAGCCCCTGCTTGGCGAATCACCCCAAAACTTTCAAGACAGGAGCTGACTGGAGCTCCTCATTAGCTTTGAAAATTTCGTGAAGATTCGTCAACCGGTGCTAAAGATATTGGCAAAAGAAAAAACGCTTTTTGAATAGAATCAAGGTCCTAACTATCACTAACTACTGGTGACCGCCAGTAGGTAATATATATATGTGTGTGTGTGTATATTTGTGGGGATATGTATATATGAGTGTGAATGTATATATGTGTGATGGCCATATGCAAATCAGTCTGACTGTGTGCCTCATGGGACCAGTCCAGCCCAAACTGCCAAGCCATGTCTTCCCTGGACCAGAAACAAGCATCCTGGGACCGGTTTCAGTTTCATAACCCTCATCAGCCAGGCTATCTTGAATCCAGTGGCAAAGTGAGCAAGGGACTCACGTCTGAGCATACCTTGCCAACTTAGGGCGAACAAAGCGATACAAAAGGGGATGATGGACGGAGCGTTTGAGCAAATCAAACTCTCATCTCCCAGTCAACTGATCTGGGTTTAATCCATCACCATTCTTTAGCTCAATCTGCCACCTCAGTTCAGACATGGCCATATGCAAATCAGTCTGACCCTGTGCCTCATGGGAACAGCCCAGCCCGAACTGCCAAGCCATGTCTTCCCTGGACCGGAAACAAGCATTCTGCGACCGGTTTCGGGTTCATAACCCTCATCAGCCAGGCTATCTTGAATCCAGTGGCAAAGTGAGCAAGGGACTCACGTCTGAGCATACCTTGCCAACTTAGGGCGAACAAAGCGATACAAAAGGGGATGATGGACGGAGCGTTTGAGCAAATCAAACTCTCATCTCCCAGTCAACTGATCTGGGTTTAATCCATCACCATTCTTTAGCTCAATCTGCCACCTCAGTTCAGACATGGCCATATGCAAATCAGTCTGACCCTGTGCCTCATGGGAACAGCCCAGCCCGAACTGCCAAGCCATGTCTTCCCTGGACCGGAAACAAGCATTCTGCGACCGGTTTCGGGTTCATAACCCTCATCAGCCAGGCTATCTTGAATCCAGTGGCAAAGTGAGCAAGGGACCTACGTCTGAGCATACCTTGCCAACTTAGGGCGAACAAAGCGATACAAAAGGGGATGATGGACGGAGGTTTATAATGCAGTCAATTAAATACATTGTGTGCTTCCATCATGTACTGCTTAAAAGTTGATATATGAATTGGAGACCACACTACTCATTAGTAATTTTTAGAATATTGATCTTTAAATATAAGCAATGACATAAGTTGCATGTCATAAGTGATGTAATTTGTGTGTCAAACCTTTGTTTGTAAATTTGTGGTTTGTTGCGATCATAATCTAAAGTGGCCCAGTGTTCAATCCTCCCCCCTGCTTTTCAATGCCCTGTGCCCAACCCTCTGCTGTCACCAACTCATGCTGTGCACAGCTTTTGCCATAATCAGCAGGGTTTGGCCATAGGGCCTGACCTCCCACTGTGCACAACATCTGGCCTTGGAAAACAAGGGCTGGCGACTTGGGCCCGCGCCCATTCTTCCCCAGGCATCCCTCTACAGGTACCCAACCACTACTGCGAACAAAGTTTGTCTACCAAAAGCTTTACTATTTTAAAACTAGAAAGCTGTTAGAGACTGCAAATGTGGGTAAGGTGTGTAAACAAGTGTGGAAAGGGGATGCTGTCCTTATGCAGACATCTCCCCCATTAACTGTTATTAGCTCCTTTACAAATACAATAAGCCTTAAAACCCATACCACTCCTCACATTTTTATCCCACTAGTTTCTTGCCTTCATTAACATCTCAATGTTCATTTACTTCAGCCTGTACCTCAGGAAAGGTTTTTAATTTAGCAGTTTCTATTCCAGCAAAATGGCATTCAGGAGTGCCTCACTGTTGTCTTGCATACAACATGTAAGCCCTATAGTTGTTTGTTAGAAGTCTGCGATGAAGCTGCAGATGATTATTAGGAGGTTAACTGACAAACTGCTGCTGGTTTTGGAAGTACATGTTTCAAATTGCATGTTAGAATATTTTACTGATATGGGTGAGGAATATATTTGAGAACTCATATAACATGTGTCATAATTTTAGCTTTCTATATCACTAGCCATTATTTCTATGACATTTACTGCAGTATCCTCTGTAGGAAATGCTTTCAGCTTTACAGCATTCATTCCATCAAGATATCATTCAGGTGAGCCTCACTTCAGTCAAAAATACAGAACGTTCAGGCTTTAGTTTGTGATTGGAAATTTGTGGTGATGCTGCTCACATGCTGCTGTTGGTGTTGAAATTACATTTCACGAAGCATACCAGACTTTTTTCTGACATTGATGGGGAAGATATTTGAAAATGGTGATCCTTAATATGTTATGCATAGAGAATCGTGATTTCATTCAAAATGCAGAGACTAGCATTATGCATGAACTTTTGAATGCTACTCCTTTCAGCAGCTCCTTTAAAAACCACAAGATACCATAGAAACCATTCTAGAATTAGAATTAAACAGAGCTTTCAAGTCCAATGCCCAAGGGTCTATTATGATGGCGGGCGGGCTTCGTCTGCCCTCCCTCGCCCGAGGAAATGGGACCGCCCGCTAAGGGTGCTGCGGTCCCGCATGGGCTGCAGAGTGCAGCTCACGTAGCAAGAGGAAGAAACAAGGAGAAATGAAGATATTTCTCCTTGTTACACCTCACCTGTGGAGGAAAAGCATTTTGATGCATTCCCAGGTATACCATGAATGGTAAATCTGAGAATGCTGGGAATCCATAGGTGGATGCGGGAGGACACCCACGCTCCAACTATGGAATGCCTGCCTTAGCGATTTGCACTGCCATGCATTACACTAGATTTATCAAGCCATGCAGGGCCACACAAAGTGGCCTTGCCTGTCTTGATAAATCTGATTTAGGTTTTGCGTCACCCTTAAACCGCAAAGGGAGAAGCAAAGCCTTGAGGAAGCTGGCCCTGTATTTTTCATGAAACCAAATCTCTATGCACAGCACTTTGAGAATCGCAATTTTATTACAAGACCGAAGGTTAGAATTATGCATTTTTAAAGCCTTTTAAGACAACATTTTAAACATGTTCCACCAGCCTGAAATAGTGCCTCACAAAATTACTAGCACTCGACCAATCAGCTGATTTCAGAATATCCTCAATCCTTTCTCCTGACTATTCTACCTTACACATCATGGCCCCTCTCATTGAATGTGCCCCAAGCCTTTGCACATTCATGCCTTCTTCTTCCATGAGATTTTATACCTATCTTGCAAATGTTGCAGGAGATGCTACTCTAGATGGCTTCAATTAGAGTTCACTGACAAAATGTTGAAGTATAAAATATAGATGTTAAAAATATTGAAAAAAATATATACAATGCAAAAATATCAACTCCCTATACTTAAACAGGTAAGCGCAAAAGTATCAAAATTAAAAATCTAGATTTAAAAAATCCTGATTTAAAAATATCAATAAAATATATTAAATATATAAAATATTAATATTATCTTTAACAAAATTAATTAAATTTAATATACATTTTACCTAAATATAAAAAAGAAACATACTTTAAAATATAAACACACACACATAATAGTTTACACATATACATATATTTACTTGAAAATAATGTATTAAAGTTATCTTTATTTAATTATTAAACTTTTAAATTATACAAAAATACAATATATACATATATCAATAATGTAATATTTAAAAAACAATTCTACAATTAAATAAAACATTAAACTAATGCAAAAGATTAGGACGTACATTTTGCAATACAGTAAATACAACAGTAGGGAAAATGTTGGATAGCGGAATAATAACATTTACTATTCCAACTCCAGTAAATACAACAGTATGTAAAGTTTGGATAGCGGAGGGGTAAAAATTACTTTTCCCACTCCAAAGAGTGTAACAGTAGGGAAAGTGTTAGCTAGACGAGGGGTAACATTTACTAAACTGACTCAAGTGAGTGCAAAAGTAGGGTAAATATTGGATAGCGAAGAATTCAATTTACTATTCCCACTCAGTGAGTGCAACAGTAGGGAAAGTATTGGATAATGGAGGGTTACAAATTACTATTCCCACTCCAGTGAGTGGAACAGAAGGGAAAGTGCTGGATAACGGAGGGGTAAATATTACTATTCCCACTCCAATGAGTGCAACAGTAGGGAAAGTGCTAGATAGCGCAGGGTTAAAACTTACTATTCCCACTCCACTGACTGCAACAGTGGGGAAAGTGTTCGATAGCGGAGGAGTACAAATTACTCTTTCCACTCCAATGAGTGCAATAGTAGGGAAGGTGTTGGATAGTGGAGGGGTAAAAATTACTATTCCCACTCCAGTGAGTGCATCAGTAGGGAACGTGTTCAATCAATCAATCAATCATGCCATTTGTATAGCGCACTACTCACCCGGGAGGGTCTCAAGGCGCTTGGGGGGAGGGGTATGCTACTGCTCGAACAGCCAGGTCTTGAGTTGTTTCCTGAAGGCGAGATGGTCCTGGGTCAGCCGAAGGTGGATGGGGAGGGAGTTCCAAGTCTTGGCAGCCAGGTAAGAGAAGGATCTTCCTCCGGCGGTGGCTCTTCGGATGCGTGGAACGGCTGCGAGGGCGAGGCTGGTGGACCGCAGCTGGCGGGTGGGCGTGTAGAAGGTCAGGCGGTCATTGAGGTACTTGGGGCCCAGGTCGTGGAGAGACTTGTGTGTGTGGGTGAGGAGCCGGAACGTGATCCTCTTGTCGACGGGGAGCCAGTGCAGGTTCCTCAGGTGGCTGGAGATGTGGCTGCATCGGGGGACATCCAGGATGAGTTGGGCGGAGGCGTTCTGGATACGCTGGAGTCTTTTCTGTAGCTTGGCTGTGGTACCGGCGTAGAGGGCGTTTCCGTAGTCCAGTCGGCTGGTGATGAGTGCCTGGGTGACAGTCTTCCTGGTCTCGGTCGGGATCCAGCGGAAGATCTTGCGAAGCATACGCAGGGTGTTGAAGCACGATGAGGAGACGGCGTTGACTTGTCTGGTCATCGAGAGGGAGGGGTCCAGGATGAAGCCCAGGTTGCGTGCGTGGTCGGTTGGCTTGGGTGCGGTGCCCAGGGCTGGGGGCCACCAGGAGTCGTCCCAGGCGGAGGGCGAAGATCCCAGGATGAGGACGTCCGTCTTGTCCGAGTTCAGTTTCAGGCGGCTGTCCTTCATCCACTCGGCGACATCTTTCATCCCTTCGTGTAGGCAGGTTCTGGCGGTGTCGGGGTCTCTGGTGAGGGAGAGGATCAGCTGGGTGTCGTCGGCGTAAGAGATGATGTTGAGGTTGTTCTGACGTGCGATGGCTGCGAGAGGTTTCATGTAGACCTTGTAGTGGAGAAGTGTGGCTCAATGGTTAGAGCGGCAGACCCTGATGCAGAGGTCTAGCCTGGGACCAGGGTTCAATTCCCCGCCTCGGCGGGTCTTGAGCTCAAAAACTCCACGGACCTGATAATTCTCGCCTCGGTGCCTATTCCAATCATGGAGTCCCACTCTGCAACTCTGGGCAATAGCTTGCTTAATCTCCACAACGGCCCCCACAACGCTAAGGATGCCTGGCCTCCACCTTGGGGGTGCCCAGGAGTGGACACCTCACAGGGAAAGCCAGGATGGGTTCTACAGCGGTATTCGTACAAGCGCCTTGAGACCCTTGCGGGTGAGTAGTGCGCTATACAAGTATCAATTTACATTTACATTTACATGTTGAAGAGGGTGGGGCTGAGTGAAGATCCTTGCGGGACGCCGCAGATGACTTCGGTGGCCTCGGAGCGAAACGGGGGGAGGCAGACTCTTTATGTTCTTCCGGCGAGGAACGAGATGATCCACTCCAGTGCCTTCTCTTGGATACCGATGTTGCTGAGGCGCTGGACTAGGGTGCGGTGGCAGACCGTGTCGAACGCAGCGGAGAGGTCCAGGAGGATGAGGGGCACTGTTTCCCCCTTGTCGAGCAGGGTCCGGATGTCGTCGGTGGCTGCGATGAGGGCGGTCTCGGTGCTGTGGTTGGCTCTGAAGCCGGACTGCGAGGGGTCGAGGGATCCGTTCGTCTCGAGGAAGGCGGTCAGCTGTCTGTTGACGATCTTCTCGATGACTTTAGCAGGAAAAGGGAGAAGCGAGATGGGGCGGAAGTTTTTGAGATCGGTGGGGTCCGCTGTAGGTTTCTTCAGGAGGGCGCTGATCTCGGCGTGCTTCCAGCTCTCCGGGAAGGTGGCGGTGTTGAAGGAGGCGTTGATGATGTTCCGGAGTTGGGGTGCGATGGTGGAGTTGGCCTTGTTGAAGACGTGGTGTGGGCAGGGGTCGGTCCGTGATCGGGAGTGGATGGTGTTCATCGTGCGGGCTGTGTCTTCGGTGGTCACCGTGGTCCAGGTGCGAAGGGTGGCGGTGGGGGGCGTTGGTTCGACGGTTGGGTGCGTGGGTGGGGCGCCGAAGCTGTTGTGGATGTCGGCGATCTTGCGGTGGAAGAACGAGGCGAGGGAGTCGCAGAGGTCTTGTGACGGAGTGATGTCGTTGGTGCCGGTGCTGGGGTTGGAGAACTCCTTGACGATAGTGAAGAGCTCTTTGCTGTCGTGGGCGTTGTTGTCCAGTCGTTCCTTCAGGGATTTCTTCTTGGTGGTGCGGATGAGCTGGTGGTGCTTGCGGGTAGCGTGTTTGAGGGTGGTCATGTTGTCGGTGGTCCGGTCGAGGAGCCAGGCTTTCTCGAGGGTGCGGCAGGTCTTCTTGGAGTCCTTGAGGTCGTCGGTGAACCAGGATGCCTTCTTGCTTCTGGGTCTGCTGGGAGGGTTCTTTAGTAGCGCGAGGTCGTCGGCGCAGGCGGTCAGCCACTGTGTGAAGTTGCGGGCTGCTTCGTTGGGGTCCGTTCTGTTGGCGGGTGGGCTCTGGCTGAGGGAGGTGGTGAGCTGGTCTGCGGTGATCTTGCTCCAATTCCTGTGAGGTACCTGTTGCGGGTGGTGGTGGGACGTGGATCTATTGAAGCTGAAGTGGACGCAGCTGTGGTTGGTCCAGTGGAGTCCGGTGGCGTGGCTGAAGGTGATGTACTTGCTGGAAGAGAAGACGGGATCAAGCGTGTGGCCGGCGTAGTGGGTGGGGGTGTTGACCAGTTGCTTGAGTCCGAGGTTGGCGAGGTTTTCCAGCAGGGCGGTGGTGTTGTGGTCCTTGTTGTTCTCCAGGTGGAAGTTGAGGTCCCCGAGGAGGATGTAGTTAGTGGAGGGCAGGGCGTGCGGGCTGATGAAGTCTGTGATGTCTTCGCTGAATTGTGTGCGTGGTCCCGGGGGTCTGTAGACGAGGGTGCCTCTGAGGGTCGTCTTAGGGTCGGTGTGAATCTGGAAGTGGAGATGTTCGGCTGCGGCGAAGGAGTCGCTGGCGTCGGTCGTGATGCAGATGGTGTTCCTGTGGACGATGGCGATGCCACCTCCGGTCTGGTTGATGCGGTCCCTCCTGATGATCTTGTACCCGTCCGGGATGGCGATGGCGATGTCGGGTGCAGAGGAGGCGTTCATCCAGGTTTCCGTGAGGAAGGCGACGTCCGGTGATGTAGCGTCGAGGAGGTTCCAGAGTTCCACGGCGTGTCTGTGGACGGAGCGGGTGTTGATCAGGATGCACTTGAGGTGGTTGCTGCTGGTGTTTGTCTTGGCGGGTGCGGGGCAGGTTCGTAGGCAGGTGAACTTGCAGGTGCAGCAGGTGAAGGGTCCGTGGGTGCGTCTCGGGGTGGCTCGGCAGCAGGCGTGGGTCCGGCCGGCATTGAGTGCGTTGAGAGTGGCGGCGTCGTAGGTCAGTCGGGTCGTCGTGCCTCGGCGGGGACGGCCAGGGGTCCTGGCGCTGGGCGCGGGCCAGGCGCGGACGGGCGCAGACGGGCTTCCCTTTGGTGCACCTTCGGCGCTCAATCGGCGCTCCCGCTGCGCGCGTCCGCTGCGCGGTCGCTCTGGGGGCGTGATAAGTAAGGAGCCGGGAGGGAGGAGCAGCTGGGTGGCGGGAGCGGGGCGGCGAATGGAATCACAGGGGGGCGGGGCCGCAGGGAGGCAGTGGCGGGAAATTCTAAGAAGCAGCGGGCAGCGGGAAATTCCCAGGAGCAGCGGGAAATTCCCAGGAGCAGCGGGCAGCGAGCGAAGGAATCTGCAGGCAGGAGGCGGCAAAGGCAGGCAGGAGCGGCAGCAGTGAGTGGGGCGACCAAGCCCTGTGGAGGGCTGAGCGGTCTGGATAGCTCTGGATAGCAGAGAAACAAAAATTACTAATAACATTTAAACAATTGAAAAAAAAAGATATTCTTAAAACGAAATAAACAATATTTTAAAAATATGTGATTGAATATATTTAACATATAAAAAAACACATATTACAATATTATTTACATATAACAAAAAGGTACAAATATTATATAAAATAAATTAAGAAATACACTTATAAACAATATTTATTTAAAAGGAGCAAATATGAACTAACAAACAAATGATTTAAAACAATTAATTACATTCGGTTCCATAATTAACATAATTATTTACTAATTAGTTAATGTAAATTATTTAACAAATAAATAATTATTCATCAATAAAAAATAATTTACTTCCCACCATTTACACCTATAAACCGCACAACACACACCTAAATTTATTTACAGTTACCATCATTAATTACTAATTAATTAATTAAAATTAATTAACAACTAATTATTAGTTCATCAATTAAAAATAAATTACTTCCCACCCTTCCCACCATTTTCACCTATAAACACCACAACAGACACCTAAAATAATTACACATTTATCATAACTAATTCCCAATTAATTAATTCAAATTAATTAACAACTAATTATTAAATAATTAATAATACATTAATTTACACATTTTACACTATAACATATCAATTAAACAAATAGTAATAAATACAAATTGCTCACTTAATGTAATTTAATTAATTAAAGTACTTCCCACCCTGTTCCCCAATAAACCTACAACCCGCTACGGATCTAAAAGTGCAACATTTAAATAAAAAAAACTACTAAAGATAATCCATACATTATATATAATTAAATTACTTCCAACCCTATTCACCGATAAACCCACCACCCGCTACAGAACTAAAAACGCTAAATTCAAATACATTTCTTTTAATAAATACAAAAATGTTAACGCATATAACAAACATACAAACAATTCAAAATACACCAGCCACATATAAAATATATACAAAAATACACAACATTAATTGAAAAATCGATATTTTTAACAACTATATTTTTGCAAACAATATGAAACACTTTGATATTTTTTACATCAATATTACTTACATAAAATCGATATTCTTGACCATGAAAATTTGTCTGTTGATATTCCTGACCCAGGATATGTTTGACACGATATTTGTGCAAATCAATATTTTTTACTCAATATTCTGTCTCTGCACCTTCAAATAGTATATGAACAACTTCTTATTTACCTTATGACTGAATTCTAAAACCCTAATCCCAAACTCATACATACGCTGCATGTTGTTGGACCTGTCAGCCTTAGGGTGGTCTTTCCCCAAACGTTTTGCTTTCACCCTACTATTTTTCTAGTTTATTTTTGCTGGCTTTAGCTCTGCTAACCAGTGCTAACGTGATTGTTCCCGCTCTCTAAAACATGGTGAAATGTGCTTACAACTGATTAGCATATTTAAAACACTTATAAGTCCCTGGTAAAGTGGTATACCATATATCCAAGGCCTGTGTCGAGCACTGACCTATTTTTCCCTTGGAGACACAATAACGACTCAGGCTGCAAATTCCCAACTCTCCAGAAAATCAAAGCAATATTCATGAAGTGTACGTGATGAGCACTGGGACACATCAGAGGAAAGGGAATTGGATGAGAGCGAGAAGAAAACTCCTCAAGACCTGGATACTTGGAAGCAGTGGTAAATGTGCCCAGTTAGCCAAAATCCATAACGAGGCTCAAAAGTGCTGTAAGAACTGAGAAGAGACTGTGATCAGCCTACTTGTCGATCTGCCCAACATGCACTGCCGGCCTGCCTGACTTTGTGGCAGCTACCCACTACGTTCTTCTCCACAACAGGAAATCTTGGTCAGCGTCATTCGCACAAGGGGTCTCAGGCCCCATGGAGCCTTCATCAGCTACAGCTTGTAGTTTAGTCCTGCTGGAGCTTTTCAACTTTCAAGAAAGAAGATTATTAAGTCTTAACGTGGAAATCTTCACCGCAACTTCATCCAGTGGATTCCCGCTGACAATACTTCTTCCTCAGACACTGCATGGAGCCCTGCCCCACTGTAAAGTACCTTCTCAGAAATGTTCCCACTACATTTCTTTTAAGCCCAAAGGTAAGTGCCCACTAGGCCCAATACACTTTTTGTATCTGAACCATACTCCATCGCAGTTGGCCATATTTTTTAACTTTGCCCTGGTCTTGTGCAACTTCATGTCTGTGGCTGCCACTTTGATCTTTTAGGTGCTAGTTTTTACCTCCAACTTTTAAATTAATTTGTCAAGTTGGATTTTTATTGTTTTGGTGTCAAATACTTTATTAAAATGTACTCTATTTTTTCTAAATTGCTATGAGATTTTTCTTGTGTTGTGTTTTCACTTTATTACTGTTTATGTGCTTCATAAATACTTTACACATTGCCTTGAGGTGAAGCTCGGCTGCTTTTGTGCCAAGCTACCAGAGGGTTAAGCGCAGGTTAATTTACTGACATTTGTGGTTCAACCTTGGCTGTATTGTGGTTATTACTTGTGCAGCGTTAACACCCCACTCAACCAACAACCCAGTTTCTCACACTGCGCCACACATAGGAGCCGATTAGGATGGCGGTTAATCCGCATCCCCCGGCCTGGAGGATGCGGATTAACCGCCGCAGCCACATACAACACCCACCGCCAGATTAGGATGGCGGTGGGATTGCGGTTGGACCAGCGGCGGACGGCAGGTCTATCCGCCGCTGATCCGCGGGGTGGGGAGGGCCATTTGGTGACGTGTCTGCAAGACACCGTCAGCCAAATTAGGATGTTCACGGAGACATGCTTTTCCGCGGCGGCTTTTCCGCCGTGGAAAAGCATGTGGACTTTGGCTTTTGGGGGCCCGTTGCGGGCCCCCAGGGTGTCAGGGGGTGGGGGTGCACATGGGGGGTACCTATGGTGCCCCCCAACATTTACATGCACAAAGCGGCAGGCACCGCGCGGTGCCTGCCGCATTGTGCATGTAAATGTAATTCATGCATGTTTAACATTGCGCCAGGTGCTGCTTGAAGCATCTTAATTTGCACTGAGGGACCGCCGCTGCCCCTGCGGACAGTCCCTCCACCTCTGGGATGGCGGACGGACGAAGGTCCGTCCGTCATCCTAATCTGCCCCATAATATCTCATTCTTCTCATATATGGGAACAAATATAGAATCTGACATACTTTTTGTTCTTCTCCTTATCTTAAAAAACACTCCCTCTGGTGCGTAAACTCTACTGCTTACCTCCAAAGCTTTGACATCTGAGACTCTTCCAATTGAAATTCAACACAATAAAGTTGTCAATTTTCATGTTAACTTCCTATTATCCAAAAATCCATTTGCTAGCCATGATTTAAACAAACTCAAAACTAAATTAATTTTCTAAAACACATAGGGGTCCCTTATGATGTCGGGCGGATCGCCACCACCATGGTGGTGGTGGCGATCCGCCCGACATTAATGCACGCCCGCCACCCATTTCCCCCCGCCATATTACTATGGCAGGAGGGACCGCGGCAGACGTAAACACCGTCCGCCGTTTTTCCGCCCCAGTCGCCTTGCGTCCGGGGTGGAAAATGTTTAATATGGTGGCGGTGTCTAATAGACACCGCCAGCCATATTAGGATGGGCCCCTAGACATGCCTTTCCACGGAAAGGCATGCGGAGACTCCCTGAGGCAACGGGCCCCCTGGGACCCTGGGACTCCGGGGGGTGGGGGGTGCACATGGGGGGTACCTATGGTACCCCCCTGCATTTCAAAGTGCAACATGCAGGCACCGCGCTGTGCCTGTCATGTTGTGTTTTGAAATGCACAACGTGCATTTTTACCATTGCGGCGGGCGGCCCTTTTCTGCACCAACCGCCACATTGGTAAAAATACAGGATGCGCCCACCAGTTTGGCGGGCGCATCCTAATTGTCAAGGAGGGACTGCTGCTCCAATGGCGGGCTGTCCCGTTTTGCACTGGGATGGCGGGCGGACTAAGATGAAATGCATCTACTGCAGTGTAACCCTAGGTGAAGCACTATGCTACGCTAGCGTAGTTTGCGAAGTTTGTGCTTCTTCGCACTATGTGAATTGTACGTAACTTAGTGCAAACACACGTAGCGTAGTGCAGCAGTAATTTTTTGCTTGCTCGCGAGCGTGGAAAATAAACCTCCCGGCGAGATTCTCAACGCGGGGAGGTCAGGTTTCTAATAGCAAGTGGTCGCGTAGGCTCGCGACCGCTCATGATGAGAAACCACCAGTCCGCGTTGAGAAAGTTGCCGCTCGAGTAGAAATCTACTCGAGCAGCAGAAAACGACCGCTTGCACTGTGCAGGATGCGGTTTGCACTGATTGCACAGTGCGGACAAGCACCTGGCACTGTACAATCAGTGCGGAAATTTTTTTACACAGTGCACTACGCAGCTATCGTAGTTCCACTTAGCTCGCGTAGTGCAAAGTGCACTTCGTGTAGCTACGCGTAGCGCTACTACGCGAACTAGGCCCAGGGTTACTGCAGTGCCCCTGGATCTGCTACCAACCACAATAACTCCTCACCTAACCTTCTTGTAAACAGATCCAATTTTGCCAGACCTCAAAACTTCTTGATTTCCCAGAAATGTACGAGATTCAAGTTCCAACTGCTTGAATTCCAGTCAGCTAAAAAATTTCTAGATCTGCCAACTTCCTTGATCTTGTCCTAAACAATTTATGTAGGAAACAGTCAAAACATTGTCCATGCGCATAAGCACTGCACCACTTTTAAAAATGTTTGTGAAGATTTTCAATGCATATTGTCCCAATATCAACTCCAAACAATGTGTATGCTTGTTACTCTCCAAACCTGATTTTCCTTCACTCTCTGTAAAGCATGATAAAACAGCCTGAATAAAAAAAGTCAAAAGTCTGATCAACCTTGCCAGATCTCTTAATGTTAAAACCCTTACTTGTCGGCCCCTGCCTCATCAAAGTCACCTTTTCTTTGCTAACAATTTTGCATGATCTTTCTCAATCTGAAAACCTAGAAATTCTGTTTCTCTTCCAGGAACTATCACGGATTTCTCTTCATTTAAGATAGAGACCAAACTCTCCATGACTTCCCTCACTGTCCACAATTGTTCCTTGCAATATTTCCTTGTTCTGTGACATCACAAGTATATCGTCTAAATACCACTAGTCTTACCTCCTAGGTGAAACGCCACTTTGCTGAAGACAAACCAAACGGGGGAGTTTGAAATTGGTAAAGCTGATGTCTCCATCTTGAATTGAAAATAAACCTGACGTTCTATATCAATCAGAATCATAACATACGGGTCCTTCAAATATAACTTAACCATCCAATTCTTCTCTTGCAGAATATTTCTCAACAAATGTATCTTCTGGAATGTAAAGTGCCAGTACAACACAAACCTGTTCAACTACCTTAAATTGATCATTGGTTGCCATCCCTTCTCCACCTAAAAATGCTGCTTCAAACTTTACGAAGCATTCCTATACTTTTATTATTGCACCTTTTTTTAACAATTGTAATATTTTGCAGTCCATCATTTTGACCTGCTCCTTGTTCAGATCAAATTCCTTTTGATCCACCCTTTAGTCTGGTTCCCTACAAATTCTAAACTGCAACTCTGAATTGTCAGTAAAATCCACAGGCCTTTTGTTACCTTCTCCCAATTCTTCACAAAATGTTTTCATTTTCCTCCTACCTTTTTGGGTAAAAACAGAAGTAATCACTGTACTCACCTTGCACTCCTCGAGAGTTTGATCCTGTCCCTCTAATATTCATCTCTCTTTCTGCTCTTCCTCTCTGAGAGAAAAAACCTGCTGATGCCTAGAAGCCTCAGCCAATGTAGTCCCCGTTTGCTAGCCCTTGTAAAACACTACCACCAAAAACCTTTCTCATATTTTTCTGTGCCTTGTCAATAACAGTGAATTTGTAAATATAATTTCCCACACTCTTAACTAAGCTCACACTCTCGTTCCACTGGACTGCAGCAAATAGAGAAGCCCCTCTAGCCACACTGGACTCCATGGGCTGGCTCATTGAACTTGGACCAGCGAGGCTAGGGGTGCTCCCCCGCCCTACTCCCCCATCCAGTTCACCCATCAGGACATAGGATCTGTGAACTGACCACCAACCGCTGAGACCTGGCCGATGCCCGGTGGAGCTGCCTTGATATTTATAGAGGAGATGGGCTGTAGAATCCTCTCTCAGCAGTCACCTACCCAGCCGGACTTTGGGCAGATTTTCCTTTGTCTTTCCGCTGCATCTCCCTCCTATCCTTTTTATCTGACCCCCTACACACCATTTATCTCGTCTTCTATGTAACTTGTAACTGATGTAATTTTTGTAACAATGTGGAACCCCTTGTAAAGCGCTCTGATACCTCCGGGTCTAGCCAGCTCTATATAAAACTCAAATAAATAAATAAGCCTTCTCCAAAAATCAAGCCTAAGTCCTCACTTGCTTATTGCTACCAGCCATAGCACCAAATTATGGACTTATTTTCCTAAGGATTGCTTTTGTTCTCTGCAATTAGGCTAGCATTTGCAAAACAGACAGCTCATTGGCTCTGATTCCTAAGCAAGTCTATACCATTTGGTATTTTACTCAGCTGTGCCTTCTCTGTCTTATATAGCGTTTCTGTGCAAGTGGGCCAAGAATATCTAACAACTTGTCCTGACTCTGCTTAAGTGAACTCTCATGACCCATATGAGGTACCTTCCTAATAAAAACAAAAAACGTATTAATTCTCATTCATATGTAACAGATGTTTTCTCCAATTTCAAGTGTTGAGCATCCTGTTCTCAAAACTGCTTGCACTTCCTTGTCCATAGACTTCCTTATCCACTTTTTAATAAACCTTCCCACATGCTATAGAGGCCACCAATCTTCACTACACTGGTGTTTTCAATCATAAGGTAAAATAATCTCTTCACCTTAAGGATTTTTAATTACATCTTTTGATGCTGATAATTTTTCCAAGTCCTCATTAACATTTTCAAACATCTCATCTTCATGCTAAAGATCGAGAACATATTTATGTATACTCTGATCCTACCGATCATAATAATCCCAATGTATTCCTCCTCCAATTTGCCATCTCTGGCATTTCTCTGTGTGCCACTATGACAAATTTTACATTTGCGCTGCTATGGACACTTTTCCCTTGTGTGTTGTTAAGAACGCCCTAATTGTTTGAATCATCAATGACTGATGTTTACCAATTAGCATTGAAACTAAGCTTCTGTGTTTTACTTACATGTGCTTTTTCGAAATATTTATTATTTCTGAGGTGTTTCCGTATTCTCCCTACATCAACCTTGGACCTATCATCATCTTCCCATGAAATATTCCTCTTCCTTTGAATCATACCAGTATTAATTGTCTCAATCAAGGTATATTTAATTTAATTCTGTATACATTTCCTTAAGATCTCCTGACTAACTATGCCATCTGGCAAGTGCATATCATCCTTCTCTGCACCAGTAAACATCTTCAATTATTATAAATGTCCACCTTTGCTAAATTTTTAACTACGCACTCTTGCTACTTTCAACTGTACACTTGATTGGTTTAATTGTTGAATGAATACTCAACATGTTCTCTTATAGACCTTAACTGCCGGTGCAACATAATAAAAACTTTGTTAACGCATTCCCCATCAAGTTAAATGAAATCCCAGCCAATCCAAGATGGCCGCAAAATCTAATGTGCTCAAGCGCGAGTAATTCATCCCTTGTTTCTACAGCTGATTGCTGTTATAACTGAAAGGTGCATTGGATGGGATGATGCACCTTCTCCTTCGATGCCCAATTCAAACAGAAATGCGACTCAAAAGTAAACTCAATTGTAACTCATGAATTCAAACAACAATTCCCAAGGAGTTTAGTGCAAGGTTACTTTTTACCTTTTTCAGTTCTCTCTAAACAAACTAATAATGTAATATTATACTATAAAACTCAACACTATTTACTTTCATCTACTGCTTTTAAATGTTAGAAGATCCCACTCATCCTAACCTGGAACATCCACTCCATCAGTCCAAGCCAATTAGCACACAATCAAAATACACAATTTAAAATAACGTTGTAATAATAAAGAGGTAATATCTGCGGGAGCAGTGTGAAAAATTGGGGTGTTGGTTGACTGGGGTATGAGCCCTGGTCAAGCAAAAGCCACAATCTCTTACAGGGTGAGTCACTAAATTGCCTGTACTTAAACCTGGGTAGCTTGGCACTGAAAGCAGGAAGGCTTAATTTAGAGGCAATGTGTAAAGTATTTATGCAGTACACAAAGAGTAACAATGTAAAACACAGCACCAGTAAACTCCCACACCGATTTAGAAAACAAATTTTGTTTAAAAAAATGATTTGACACCATACTGACAAAAATCCAATCAGTAGGGCCAGAGTTATACATTTTAAAGTTTCTAGTAAAAACTAGTGCCTAAAAGAGCAGACTGTCAACTGTGGACATCTAGTCATGCGAGACAAAGTCAAAGCTGAAAAATGACCAACTGCAATGGAGCATGCGATCGGGTATGCAGGTATGCGATCGGATACGAGAAAAGTAATGGGCCTGGTCAGAGCTTACCTTTGAACTTAGCAAAAATTTTGAGAAACATTTTCTGGGAAGGTAAAGTTCAGCTGGGCAAAGCAGCAAGCGGTGTCATTGTTGGGGAGCCTTGGGTCTAAACCGCAGCGAAGATTTCTACGTTCGGCCTCAGTCTCTTTTTTGGAAGTCAAAAATCTTCAGTAGGACCAGGCAGAGGGCTGTTGCTGAAATCAGTTACACAAGGTGAAGGACTGCTGAACAGAAGTTGCTGCTGCAGAGTAGAAAATAGGGAGAAAAGCGGCAAAGTCAATTCGACTGATAATGCACCCTCTGGTTCTCACAGCAGATTTTGGTCAAATATTTTCTAAGGGGCTTATTATGAGGCTCACAATGGCAGTCTTCCGACTGCCCTATTACGACTAGGGCGGTCGGGCCGCCTTGGGACCACCGCATCTGTTATGTTATGTTATGTTAAAACTATATTTCTTGAGCGCACGGCTACCCAGAACGGGTGTCCCGGCGCTTTGGCAGAGTCCTAAACACAACCAAGAAAAACCCAGAGGCAGAAACACTGTAGACCCACTGGTTAGGCGGAAAAGAGGAACGTCTTGAGCTCCTTTCTAAAGGCCAGGAGATTGTTAGCCTTACGGAGTGACAGAGGGAGCTCATTCCACAAACTAGCCGCCATGAACTGGAAAGACCGGCCACCCATCCGCACGCGTTTGATCACTGGTACCTCCACTTTAGCCAGGTCAGCAGATCTTAGACTCCTCCGGGGAACGTAAAAAGCAATCCGCTTCCTAAGGTAAGCTGGGCCGATACAGTGGAGGGCTTTAAATGCCAACGTAAGGACCTTGAACCTAATTCTGCAAGCGATAGACAGCCAATGCAGCCTGCCGCGCAATAGAGAGGCACTAGCTCTCCGAGGAAGGCCAAAGATGGCTCTGGCCGCCGAGTTTTGGACAATTTGTAGTCTGGATACCAGATATTTAGGCAGACCTGAGAAAAGTGCGTTAGCGTAGTCTAAACGCGAACCCACGAGTGCTTGCACAATGTTCTTGCGATATTGAAGGGAAAGCAGTGGGAGAAATTTCCTCACCATCTTCAAAATGCCGAAACATTTCCCCGCCAAGCCCGTGATGTGGGGACGAAAAGAAAGACTGTCGTCGAACACCACACCCAGATTTTTGACTTGGGCAGAGGGTTTCTCAGGGGGGAACATGTCGGAAGGCCACCACGATTTCCAGCCAGGGTCCTCAGCGCAGCCAAAAAAGAGCAACTCTGACTTATCCGAGTTACATTTCAGGTTCTGGTGCTGAAACCATGCAAAAACAGTACTCAGGCAGTCTCTGATTCTGTCGCCATTAAAAACCTCTCCCTTCCTGCAAGTAAACAGGAGCTGGGTGTCATCAGCGTACGAGATGACCCGGGCTCCAAATGCCTCCGCGACCTTCGCCAAAGGGGCCATATAAATGTTAAATATGGTGGGGCTCAAGATAGATCCTTGAGGCACCCCCACCTCTAGCGAAGGCATTTCCGCGGAGAACGGTGGAGCCCAGATCACCTGTCGACGGTCGGCTAAGAAGGATTGAAACCAGTCCAACACCGTCCCCCGCAGTCCTACCTCCCTAAGTCTTAGGAGGAGGCCGGCGTGTGGGACGGTGTCGAAAGCCGCCGACAGGTCCAGTAGGACCAACATAGCCTTTCCCCCCAGATCAAGCGTTTCCCTGATGGCGTCGGTCACCTCCACAAGAGCTGTCTCCGTACTGTAATTGGCACGGAAACCAGATTGGGAGTCATGCAGCAGTTTGTTCTTCTCAATAAAGGTGGTAAGAGTATGCTGAACATGTTTCTCCGCCACCTTCGCCAGAGCAGGGAGGAGGGAGATTGGTCTATAGTTGGCCAACTGTAAAGGGTCAAGCAGAGGTTTCTTAATGAGCGGGAGAATAAGAGCATGCTTCCATTCTTTAGGGACCACTCCAGAACTCAGAGACATGTTGAGCAGGGGGTTCAGCAAGTTGTTAATAGCTGGCGCCACTGTGCTCAGGCATTTCGCCGGACACGCATCCAAGGGGGATCCAGATTTCAACTGGGAAAGCAGCTCCAGAGAGGAATCGCAGGATAGCGGGGGGAACGTCGAAAGCGTGGGCGTCAACTCGGCTGCAGCCGGTGGAAGGACCTTCAGATCACTTTCCACAGCTGCAGCCACTTCCGGGGACCCCACCCGATCGAATGAGTCCTGAATCCTACGGATCTTATCCACAAAGAAGTCAGCAAGCCGCTTGATCCACTCCTCTGTGGCGGTTACACAGCAGACCTGAGGCCGCGATATGCTTGGCAGGGCAGCTGCAGCCCTGCCAAGCCTATTATATATTTCCTCACTGCCACACTTTTCATGGTGGTGCAATTGCCATGAAAAGTGTGGCATGAGGAAACAAAGGGAGCCCTACAGGGACCCCTTGTGCCTCACACCATATGAATGCACACAGGGTGTACCTGCATGGTATGGACTAAAGCAGTCTATGCCATGCAGGTACTGATTTTGACATTCCCATTGTGGTGCCCATTTCATAGGCACCGCCCTGGGAAAAGAACAGCCTGCCAAACAGGAGAAAACTCCTGATATGGTGTGCGGTTCAAACATAGGTTTGGTGGTGAGGGAGCGGGGCAGTCTTGCAACGTCAAACTCATTATACGGGCCTTAGTCATAAGTTTTGGGATTTGGTCATCTGGGCAAATTTAACACCACAAACAAGGGTCCACTGGTGGGACACCACTTTGGGGATCAGGACTCGCTCAGGCTGGGTCTTTGTGTGGGTACAAGATGCTGGGGCCCTTTTGAGTCCCTGTGACTTTTAACAGGAGGCCAGCAAATTAGCCCTTTGAGTCACCCTGGTAGTCCTGTGTTTGGGTGAAGATGCTGGGCTCAATATCAGGACTGGCTTCTGAAGGTTCAAGGCAGGCTCCAGGCAGCAAAGTGGTCTTGCAGAGTGCACAGCAGGTCAGAGCAGCAGGCAGACCTGTGCAAGTCCTTCCGCAGGTCCAGAAGTGAACTGAAGAGTCGATCTAAAGGTCCTAGTTTTACACCCAAGTGTTTTTCCTGTGCAAGGTGGGGGAAGCTTCTAGTAAGGATCTTTGAACTACATGGAATTTTCTGGCTCCCCTGCTATGGCTCAAAGCTGGCTCCAGTTTTAATGTGGAAGTGATACATCCTTTTTTTGAAGGCAGAGCACAAGGTATTTGTGCTCAGATTCTCTCCCCTCCCTCCATTCTGCCAGCAGATGGCCCATTCAGACACACCTAATCACTCTATTGTGTGACTGTCTAGTAGAAATTCACATTCTATTTGTCAGCTACACAGTCATGTCACGCAAGACAGGCTGCAGGCGCTTAAGGGCAAGAAAACGCCAACTTTCTAAAAGATTCAGAAAAGTGGGTGGCGATGGACAGAGCATCTGCATTAAACAGAACACTCATACCCAGTCAAAAGATCAGGGCTTGATCCATCACCGTTTTTTAGCTCACTACACCATCCCAGTTCAGAACCTGGCTATATGCAAATTAGTCCGGCCCTGGCCCAGTGCATCATGGGAACAGGGCAGACGGTGATGGATCAAGCCCTGATCTTTTGACTGGGTATGAGTGTTCTGTTTAACTCAGATGCTCTGTCCATCACCACCCCCTTTTCTGAATCGTTTTGCCACTATAGGAGTGGCAGGGTATGCTCAGATGTGAGTCCCTTGCTCACTGCACCATTAGGATTCAAGCAAGCCGGGCAGAAGACGGCTGCAATGCCAGAAACCGGTCCCCGGAAGCTTGTTTCCTTTCCAGTAAATAATTGGCTTGGTAGTTTGGTCTGCCCTGTTCCCATGATGCACTGGGCCAGGGACAGACTAATTTGCATGTAGCCAGGTTCTGAACTGGGATGGTGCAGTGAGCTAAAAAACGGTGATGGATCAAGCCCTGATCTTTTGACTGGGTATGAGTGTTGTGTTTAACTCAGATGCTCTGTCCATCACCACCCCCTTTTCTGAATCATTTTGACCACTATAGGAGTGGCAGGGTATGCTCAGATGTGAGTCCCTTGCTCACTGCACCATTAGGATTCAGGCAAGCCGGGCCGAAGACGGCTGCAATGCCAGAAACTGGTCCCCGGAAGCTTGTTTCCTTTCCAGTAAAGAATTGGCTTGGTAGTTTGGTCTGCTCTGTTCCCATGATGCACTGGGCCAGGGACAGACTAATTTGCATGTAGCCAGGTTCTGAACTGGGATGGTGCAGTGAGCTAAAAAACGGTGATGGATCAAGCCCTGATCTTTTGACTGGGTATGAGTGTTCTGTTTAACTCAGATGCTCTGTCCATCACCACCCCCTTTTCTGGAACTTTCTAAAAGAGGCATTTTCAAAATTGTAATGTAAAATCCAACTTTACCATTAAAGATGATTTTTCATTGCAATTTATTATATACCAAACATGATCTGGCTACATTGTCCCAATCAAATGTTAGCACATATTAAATGTAATTCTGCAAATCAATGTTATCTATGGGACAGGTAGGCCTCACAGTAGTGAAAAGCTAATTTAGGAGTTTTCCACTACTAGGATCTGTAATACTTAAAAGTACATGTCCAACCTTGTAATTACAATGCCCCCTGCCCTGTGGGCTTCCGAAGGCCTACCTTAGTGGTAACCTATGTGCAATAGAAGAGGAGTTTAAGGCTGGGCTATGGGGTTGTATTGCCCAGTCCAATTGTTAGTGTAAGACTATATTAAGGCTGCAATAGCAGACCTGGGACATGTTTTAAGCTGCTTTTTAAGTGGACAGCACAACAAGCCCTGCAGGTCCACAGATAGTGTTTAATCAACACTCCCTGTGAATATGGTATCCCACTCTACAAGGGATCTATAAGTAAAATAAATATGCCAATCAGGTGCAGGCCAATCAAACCACATTTAGGGGAGTGAGCACAAACTCTTTAGTACTGTTCAGCAGCGGTAAGGTGCACAGAGTCTTAAGACCAACAAAACAATTTCAGTAAGAAGTGGAGTGTAAAGGCAAAATATTTGAGAGTGAGATCCAATAAGCAGTATTTAAAAAAGACAGAAGATTCCAAGCTATGGACTTGTATAGTTTGTTTAATTCTAATTCTGGAAAGATTTCTATGGTAGTTTGTATTCTTCAAAGGAGCTGGGTAAAGGAATGGTGTTAATACAGTTATGCATAATGTTTCCTCATTTAAGCTTTCTATAGGATTAACCATAATTTCTATTAGAAAATGAAATCCCTCATTTTGTTCATTTACTGCAATATCCTTTGTCAGAAATGATTCCAGTTTTAAAGCTTTGATTCCATCAAGATAGTGTTCAGGTGTGTCAGACTTTCCATTAATATATAATGCCACTGCTCTTGTTATTCATCAGAACTCTGTCTTGAAGCTGCAGTAGCACACTGGGGATTCAACTCACAGGCCTTCACTGCTGTCGGGAGCACATGCTTTACTCAGAATATCAATTTTGATTCCACATGGCTAAAGAAAATAGTGTGAAATTTGTTTTCATTTCAGCTTCTGGAGCATTTTCCATAACATCTCTGAAACATGGTTCTTCAAATCACAGCAGTGGGTCAGCATTTCTCACAGAATAAAATCATCCTAGAACACACTCTGGCCCATATTTACAAAACTCTCATACAACATAATGCAGCACCCAAAGTTGCTGGGCTGTATTGTGTGAGGAGAGAGAAGTACAAGGCCATATCTACAGAGATACAGCACTATCCTTCTCTCTCTGTAGCGCTGGCACAGAATTATGCTGCCGAGTGCCAAAAACACACCTTTGAGCCATAGTGCAAACATTTCTGCGTGAGTTTAGCATAGGTTGTGTACTGGAAGGGTACTCTTCCAAGTACAAAATACTATGCTTAGACTGACTTCAGAACTTTTCCTACTTTAAATGTGTGCTGTACAGTGCAACATACATGCAAAGTTGGACAAAAATGTGAAATTAAAGCATTTCTCCCTTTACCGCCTGCTTTTAAGTGGCATATATTTTTTGCTCAAAACCCTGCCTACTATTGTTATTAGATAGGGTTTTCATCAACATCAATGGGTGGTAGCATGTGAACACTTATTAACCACCCATGGAACATCCCCTTGATACATAGTAATGCAAAGCAGCGCTTCACACTGGTTTGTGTTACTTTTTCTCACAAGCCAACACAAAAATCCAATTTGCTTTGGTTTGTAAATCCACAAAAAGATTTTGCTTTGGGTCTGCATTAAAATAATAATGCAAACCTAATGAGAACCATTTGTAAATCCTGGCCCACAATTCCTAAAATTAGTATGGTAGCACCCCCAAACATATTACACTATAAAAGTCCGTTTTTGTGACACTCAAAAACAGGTTTTCACTACAAAGCATTTCAATGGAGACCATGTTCCCTTGTCCTGTAATAGATACCACAGCATGTTTCTGGGTTGTGGACAGCCAATCAAGGGAGGACCACATACCAGTGGGGGTCATGGTGTGCTTACCCATCGTCACATACGTTTTCTAAAATATTTTCAGGACTCAGAGTCATGTCCCTGTGTCTTGTAATGGCTCTTACAGTATATAGTTTATACTGTGGCCAGTCAATCAGGATTGACCAATCCCATTTAAAGTGGCCAGTCAGAGCATATGAGCATATGAGCCATATGAGTCATATAACACTATCTTATTCTGGAAGGTGAACCCTTAATGTCTATCCTGTGCACCTTTTTAAACACCTATTTCCCTGAAATTGCTGAACGGATTTACACCAATTAATGAAAAACACAATTTCTGAGTAAAGTTCTAACTTTTACCAAAATCTGATGTTATTCCATTTAGTCATTATGCTGTATAAGAGAGCGATCTTTCCAGAGGGATTTCAATGTTTTGGAACCCCTTTTCTTAGCCTTCGCTTGATGGATCAGTGGAAAATGTTTCTTATAGGAGCCAAAGTTTAACAACTTTCTTTTTATAAAGTTTTGTGCAGATTCTTTTATTAGTGTCAACGCAATTAAGAAAATTATCCTGAAACATAGAAATCCTGCTTTCCAAAGAACAAAGCTGATGCACCTAGGATCTTGTAATGTACTCTTTGTAAATGCAACTGATCACTTTGTACAGGCACAAAGTGATCATTTCATGTAGTACTTCCATCTCCCTATTAAATGAATATACACATATGGTATTCATTTATTGAGCCAATATAAATATTTTGCATGGTCATTCACATAATAGATTAAATGGGGTGACATTTACGATTCTCTCACTTCTCCAACAATAAGTTGGGAAAGTGCAAAAATCAAGCAGGTGAGATTTACTATTCTATCCTCAGTTTCTCAAACATTGAAGTAAGTGCATAAAGTGAACGGTGAGAGTTGCTATTCATTCTCCATTCCAAATCAAAATAGGGAATGTACAAATATAATTAGGTTTAATATTTTAACTACCAATCCAACAAATATTGGGAGTAATGCATAAGTAATGGGAGTTAGATTTCCTGTTCTAACAAACATTAGGTAAAGTGTAAAATGTACTAGTCTAAATCCAAACCAGCTAATATTAAGGAAAGGACACAAGTAGAGGGGATTCAATTTCCTAATCTAACTCTAGTAACGTGAACATTGGATAAAGAGTATATAATTGCGAAAGGGTATGGGTGGGGGACGTGTTTCCATTTTAATGCCCTAACTGCAAATAAGCAAACATTAGTAAAAGGTAATATGTATTAGATAAAAACAAATTAATATCATACTATGAATTACATAAGATTTTTACGTTATTTACTATAAACAAAACTGTATATGAAATGAAAATATAATTTTTTAGATATTTCTATATAAACCACAATTTGGTCAGATATACATTATATATATTTTAGAAAATTGAACTTTTTATAAAATTAACTCATCACCCAAAATGTATGTGAAACAGATGTCCCGCGAATAATAAAATAGACAGCCTAAGATTTCTAAAATACATTTCTTATTTTCAATTTAATAAAATAAAATGAAAGAGACCTAATGTCTGTTCAAATCTTTTCATAAGTTTTTTTCATTCAGGTAAATAGTACAACCATTTTAATTAAACAAATTGTTCATATATGATTAATTTTATATTGACATAAAATTAAAATAATACATTACTGAACCAATTACCCCATAAGCTCCACAAGTAAAATACAAATTCATAAATAACATAACTTATCAAAAATAATTCGAATTAAACCAATAAATGAATGAGTGATAGAAATGTATGCAACTAGTGATATAATACAATATTCGTTTTTTTATTTATAATGTAAACAATTCCGACCCATTTCATGAATAAACACCACAACTGCAAAACAATTACAAACATGAAAATGTATACATCATATCAAAATAATGTAAAAAATATTAATAAATATTGTTTAAAAAAAATAAACACATCACAAACAATATTGACATCACTCTGTTACTCTCCTACTGCCCCTGTGCATAAGTCTGCATAAGGTAGAATTATGCACAGGAGAATGAAGTCCTGTACTATTCCCACATTGATGTTTTAATCTTCTCATGAAAAAATGCACTATTTCCATGTGTAGTTTTACACCTAGATGTAGCTTAAGTGCAGGAGCCGGAGAACGTAGAACGGCTCACTGACGGGCCCCGGACTTGCCACGCCCTCGGGGTGCGCCCAAGGGTGCCAAAGGCAGAGGGCGTTGGGCAAGAAGATTGCTGCCAGTCCTCTTGTAGTGTATTTCCTATATTCCCAATAGGCTCTGCGCATTGGAATAATATATCCTATAGATTAGACGTAGGACTGGGGTTGACTAGGTCTCTATCGAATATATTAAACTTAATAGTGAGTGCCAGCTAGCTCAGAGGTCTCTAGAAACTTTCTTGAATTCACAAGAAGGGATTCATTTCTGACAACCGCGTAAGCATGACAACTTTGTTCCCCAAGAACAAAAAATATATCTCTAGAGTCGCAGAAACAATAGATAAGTATTTCACTCAGAACAAGAAATATATCTCTAGAGTCGCAGAGACAATAGATAAGTATTTCACTCAGTCACTCGTGCATGCTTCGTTTCTACAGAGGTGCAGAGAAATAGAGAGACGGGCGTTTTCAATAAAAGATTTTATTGAACAGTCTTCTTTCTCATGCAAGAAAAGTGAGCTGCTACAATCGGAATGCAGACTGCAGAGTATAATGCGTGCATCGAGAACAATATTATAAAATAATACTGTAAGAGCATTGTATGGTTTCTAAACCATATATAAATACATACATAAATAACAATGACTAAAAATACTCAACTGATGCTTCTAAAATACGCCTACCCCAATGTACCTAACCTAAGTCTAGTATGCGGGAAGAAGTAAGTATTGTGTAGCATAGGTTTTAGGTTTCTTTGCCAAGAATCTATCCAAGATTTCTCTAGGTTCTAATCAGCTCCATACCTTAGTTTAGAATGAAGGAAGTCTGGTATCTCAGTCTAGGGACTCGATTTCCCAACCCCCGCAAGGAGAGCTTGGAAACACTGGAGCTGGATTCTTGCCGAGAGAAATGCAGCCTCTTGATCACTTGCTGTAGCGATCCGCATCGGGCAAGTAGATAGTCGAACTGCTCCGAACCACCGTGTCTTCCTAGAGCAAGTGAAGGCATATTTATACCTTGAAGGTGTCTAGTTTGACATAAACTCGGGCATAATAACATCAGGAAAGAACCCCTACGGAATAGTAGTTCTTTGTGAAGTACATGAGTTCTTGAACAAATCAATATTCAAGCAAGGGACGGTCCCTGACTGCTTAAGCCGATTTTCCAAGAAATCGTGGTGATGTTTGGTACGGGTGGATGTAGCTATGCCTGTATTTGGTCTGCATGGGCTATGTCTAAATAAGGGATTGATTTCTATGCCTATATTAGGGCAATGTGAATTGTACCTATATAAGGGCATAAATCAGGAAAATTCACTCGGAGCCTAAAACGCCACACAACACTCTGCATGTCCTGCATCTTCGCTGGAAACACCAGGAGCCGCCGCTCCCAAAAGCCACATGCAGCACAACAATAATTGTAAGTGGGGTGCGTGGTATTGGTGGGCATGGGGTGCTGCCGATAAGAGCATGCCCCAGAACAACAGCACAACAGCACCAGCAACAGTAGTTGTAGTGACACAACAGGCATCACGGTGCTGGGAGCGGTGCTAACGAGGTCAGCTAACAGTCTTTGCCCTGACTTGGAAACTGTCCCACAGAGTCTCTGAGTCACAGAAGCTCAACATAAAGGCTAGAAGAGAGCTGGGCAAGTGGAGATAGGGGTCCATGGGGGAGAGAATAAATGACCAGGGTCAGCACCCTCTGCGCTTCAGTAAAACAGTTGCACCCAATGAGGCCTCACAAAAGCAATCACCACAGACCCCAGAATTACAAGGACAGGGGAAAAGGACAAATCAAGCAGGAGGAAAGGGAGGCCACACAGTCACCAATTCAAGGAACAAGGAACATTAATAACATACATAAATACCCTACAAGGGTCAGGGTGCCCCCCAAAATTTATCAACAAGCAATACATGTCAAACACTGCAGAATACTGCAAGACTCACTCCTATCCACAGGCTCGCCTATGAGGGAACTACATCGATGGAGAAACCAGGCGATCTAGACTATTGAAAAAAAATAAAGGTGTACAAGATCTTGCCCAAAGTTAAAGAGGTCGTCGAGACTATTGAACTTTCCTCAGCCATTATGGGGGACACTGAAATAAAGATATACAAACAGGATTCCATTAATCTCAACGAAACTGCTGAATTTAACTGGGGAGGCGTCAAAGGGCTATTGGAAGGATGGAAAATGATGGCTCAAACTCATCAACCGACTAATCATCAATCAGACCAGAAATAATCATGGCTCATGGACCTGGGCAGAGATAAATTTGAAAGCTCAAGTCCCATAGATACCTGCAATGAGAGGCAATAGTCATTGTCCAAATTCTCAGACCAGACCTTAAGAACCAGAAGTTCCGTACACTTTACACTCAAACCATCCACAGCCGGTAACATCATAGGTGCAGGTGGGATCTGCTCAATTAGGGTGGAGCTGAGGGCACGTCTAATATGATATGATCTTCAACAGCACCAACTCCTCTTTACTAGCTACTTTCAAAGCCTTAACATGGTAGTAATGTAAACTAGAGGTTTAGGTGGACTTCATACAAATGCATGTTCAAAGTATTCTATCACTAGACAATAAGATGGATATGCTTGCCCAGAAATTAGATAATTGTGTGTGCCACCAGTCCCAAGGTAAAGCAGAAGACCCTGTGCGTCACAAAACCATTATAGACAAACGTTCTACCTTACCTGGATTGTTATCATCTTTAGTGAATCATCTAAAAACCACAGGGTCCAGGCCAACAAAAGAGCAGGCCTTCGGGTGGGTATGCAATGACATTCCAGCAGGTCTCATAAGATATCAGTTGTATGCAGACATCGGTGAGGCGGGACAGAATGAAACATCCTTCCCCACGGATCGGCAGGACCAAGTGAGAGAAGAACAAAACAAATATCAAAAAGAGACTGGTGAGGATGAGCAGAATGGTGTTTCTCTCTCCCGCAGCCAATCAGACAGATCAAGAACAATTGACAAAGCAAACAAGAATACCCCAGAAACACTGAACATGTAGGCACCCAAGAGGCGGAAAGGTTGCAAAGACTCCTATCACGTAGGCAAAAGAAAAAGTTGTGGAAATCAATGAAAAGACATAAAAGAAATAAAAATGATGCATATGGCACGGGAAACATCAGGCACCATACAACCAAGAGACAATAATAGACAGCAACTGCTGAGAAGCAGGGCCAAAGTCGTAACCAGGAAAAGATTGACATATATTCCATCTTTCACCCAAAAGTGTTGGCAAAGGACAATAACAAAACAAACTACCCTTGGTGAGTTGCCTATGCACAATTTAAGTATAAAAGAGGCCACCACCAACACTGAGAATAGTGGGCAGTCCCAAAGGGATGCCAGCTGCAGAGATGAAAGTATGATCAAACACACATAGGGGAAGGGAGAATAACTTCCCACGACAAAGGCCATGGAATCAGAACAGGTGCACCGCTTGGCCACCGAACAACATGGGATTTGTACAAAACAGAATAGGGCACGTCAACTTAGGAAAAACAGCGCCTACCACACTATGCCCATGGAGGAAGACAGACTCTGGAAGGCCCCAAACAAAGCAGGCACTTAACTTCTTGGTGTTTGCAGAGGACAATCTTCATCTATCCCCAACATTAGGAACATTTTTTTCCTGCCAGAATATTCCACAAGAGGGGCATGTGATACGTTAAATAGATTAAACATCTTACCAATTTTAAAAAACATTCCATCCTTAACATATCTTACACATGTACACCTAAAAAGTAGGCAATTATAAAACCCCCACTTGGATTAGTATCAAAGAGTCAAAAGTAATTGAGTGGAAGGATATTGGTGATGTAAAAAAAATAACTTGAAGGAAAGTAAGCGATTTGAGGTCTGGGGTATCCTCATGAATGAGCGAGTGGTGGAAAAATATCTTTGTGTGCTAACACAAAAACAAAATGTCAACTCTGAGCCCAGCAGAACAAGAAGTATTTTGAGAGGCACAAAGGAAGCATTGGTTCAATCTTGGGAGAGGAAAATAACTGCAATTTACAAAAAAAGGGTGATGAAACATTTAGCACCTGCACAAATAAAAATATACCACCCGATGATAAACAGCATCCCTAGCAACATGGAAGCAAATAAAAAAATCGTTAGACACAGCATAAGGGTGAAAAGTTGAAATGTCGCCGGATTGGCCAATCTTTTGGAGAAAGAAGAGCCCTAGATTATCTGAGCATTTGCAACATCCTGTGTCTACAGGAAACCTGGGCCCCTGCCACTGCCTCAATCCTAGGCTATCACGCAACCCACAAAAGCGCTCAGAAGAATCACTTTGAAATGCCTGCTGGTAGGGTAACTATTTTTGCGAATCTCGACATTTTGCTAGAGTTAAAGAGGTACAAGCTGTCAATCACAACTTGAAAGCATTTGAACGCAGAGGTTTAGAAATCAGTGGCCAATCAATTTACATTGTACTGTTAAACATATACATCAACCCACAAAAAGAAGGTAAAAAGGCTATCATTGACTTTTGCAAATAGATTCAGACAATCCTATATCAGCACCCAGACCACAAGGCTATCTTGGCAGGAGATTTTATCTCATGAAATTGAGACCAAACAGGAGGGGATTAAAAGGATACAAATCAAAATCTCCCAGAGGCTTGCATCAAAGAACTTGATTAGTGCACATTTGATCAGCAAGGATGCCTGGAAAGCAGATGCCAGCCCACATTTTGAAAAATCACAACACTAGACCATGTGTTTCTCATTAGTCACTTGAGAACAAGATGTGCTGACTTTACGGTCCCAACAAAAACTGAAAGCGATCATCAATTTAAGCTTTAACATCCCTACATTCATCACACCTGCTAGGCAATCGCTAGCTCCTCAATCTAATCCCCTTCAGAGGGGAAACAACGTTTACATCGAGGATTTTACTCCACGATGCAAACACAACTTGGTTGTTACACGACTGAATTTTCACAACGCACTACCTTTACAACGCAAGTCCTTAAAACGACTTGTGCTAGATGGTACTCTAGGATAAGGAATAGTATGATTTACTATTCCAACACTTTCCCTTGTGTTGCACACACTGGAGTTGGAATAGTAAATCATACTATTCCTAAGTCCAGCGAGCTATCTAGCGCAGGTCATTGTAACAACTTGCGTTGTAAAGGTAGTGCTTTGTGAGTTTGCATTGAGGAGTAAATTCTGCAATGTAAAGACATATATTCCCTACAAAGAAGAGTTAAGTGAAAGCCTGGCAGTTGAAGAACCGGGGTTTAACCCAGCGGCGTCAGGGGCACGCCTAAGATCTTCGAGTTCACCTGTCTTAGTATTCAAAGACACGGAATACTTCTGGATGGCGTCAGAGACCAAGTTTATTAGCTGCAGCTAGTAACAGTGATCCTAGAAATACATCACGGTGTAAATTCTCAGGAGACTGCTCATTTTACTAAGGCGAGACGTCTCCTTTTATACCCAATATTCACATTATAAATGTACACCCACTGCACACAATTCTAGCCAATAAGATACATTTTCAAACAAAGTATCACATAGCAAAAATTAAATTTACAGTATCCCAACCCAAAAGTTAATTATTAGGAATGTCCCAAATTCAATCTCCACAAGCCGGACAAACCTATAATTGAAAGCATAATCCATGTAATGAAGAAACATAAAAAAAGAAACAGTAACAGATGCTGAACAAGATAAGGCATGTGCAAGGAAACTAAAAAGTTAACGATGTCCTGGACATTGATTTGCAATCTCAGACAAAGATCAATCAGGGAAACTGGCTTTGCGAGGTCAGTTTCTGGTGAAGAGGTCAGTTTCTTACAGTTCATTACAGAGTCAAAAAGAAACCTAGTTAATGTATACATGAACTAAGATGGCCAGGCCACTTTGTTCGCCAGGCTACCTTTACAGGCCTACGTGAGGGCAACACAAAATGGAGTCAGACTCGAGAATTACAGAACCTCAGACCCTCCTTTTGCCATTACGTATGCAATAACCTAAGACTCATGTTAATTTGAATCTAGGTCTATATCGATATTCATTAGGTCATCAGAGTGTTGCTGTAGCATCATTTTATTATTCTCTACTTCTCTCGGGACAGATCTCCGAACACACATAGTAGCACAAAGACTACAAATGGCGGGACCACACTGGATGCAAAGACAACAAGAGAAAAGGATGGCTAAAACCATACCAAGGAATGTCAGAATCTTCCATCCCCATTTGGACAGCAGTCCCCAAAACCATCCCGTCAATGACCAGTCTCCTTCATCTACATGGATAGACTCAGAGATCTTATGCAGCCTAGAGATGGCTTGGTACACTGTAGGGGCATTATCTGGTATGTAAACACAGCAACTGGATCCAATCAATTTACATACTCCTCCTCGATCTGCAAGTATGATGTATAATACCATACGATTCTGCAAAGTCATAAGGCGGTCCGCTTGAAGCTCAGCTGTAACATTACTAAGAGCACCTGCTGTCTTATTAATAGTAGCTTCGACAACGCAGACAATCTGTCGAACATGCCTACTATTGATCATAGGACCCCAAAAGGCCAGGAAGCCCTTGAAGAAATCTCCTACTTCGTGTGCTGCAATATCTTCCTTATTGAAGACACCTCTACCATATCTCGTCCTATGATAGTCTGAAGCAGTAGTGTATGTAGGGGGAAGCAAAAACGCCACATAACATGTTCCTGAAAAATCAGGTGGCAACCATGTGTAGGCTCTGTCATGACAAACAAATTATGTGCCTTTAGCTGGCGCAAACAGTGGAGAAGTCCGAGATGAATAGACATAGGTTTGAGCACACACACTCTTACCTAGCTGAGCTTTCGGATTCCGACCAGTACCTTGCAAACAAAAATGGCCTCGGTGGGGTACAATCCAAATAGGGGGAGACCTTTTTCGTCTCTCCTTCTCTGTCAAGCTGGTACTATATCCAGTCACGTTCCAACCAACATAAGCCTGCACCTCATCCTTAGGGATAGCATTATATGCATCAATATCTCAGATCATAGCTACTATTCCCCTTATCAAGGCACTATTGCTGGAGTTATCTTTAAGGGAACGTAAGGGGCGTACCTCATTTGCATATATAAACATGGTCTGTAAAGCCCACACAGACCCATTAAAAGAAAAAGGCAAAACCAAATATGGCATACCTTTATCTGTCGTATGAGGCATAAGACCACAAACCCAACAATTAGTGGTATTTACTACTAACTGATGCTGATGCAACAACTGTATGAACGAGTTGTTGACAAATTCTGATCTCCTTGTTTGTTCATGTTCAGGCAACGTATAAAACTGGTGCAAAGAAACAGTAGTGAAAGAAAGCATAGGTTGGGAGGTGGGTGCAGATGTCTGTTGTGTAACATAGACAATCCAACCCACACAAGCTAATGTGATACTTAAAAACATCAAAAAGCACAATATTATAAAACATTTGCTATATATCAATGAACAAAATCTCGTCTTAAGATCTATTCTCTCAACATCTCTTTCAGTTACAACAGACTCCATCCTCTAATGTGCTGCTCGCGGCAATTTTCCTTCTTCACTCAAGTGTGCGTCCAGACGTCCCTAGAACCGCAGACCTTTCGTCAATATGCGGGCCACCCCTTAAGTCTTATACCGCGACCCTGCAGCTGAACCCGGATGGTGGCTCAAAAAAGAAAAAGAAAAATAGTCTCTTGTCTGAAAGAGAGTAATTCACAAAAAAAATCAGATTTTATTTGTCCTTTTTAGACCTTAAGTTGTAGCGTTCTTTACCAGGCACAGTTTGATCCTGAAAGAGTGTCTCTGGATGCGTAGTATCAAATCTCAAACACGGCGGCAAAGCTTCTTGCAAGACTTAATTATCCGCACGTTCTGACTGAGTCCATTCCAGATGTGCATCGCTAAAAGGTACAAATCTTGGAACCCTTTCACTCTCGGAATCGGCAACACCTTCCCAGACCCACTTATCGTACGGTAAGGGCAAAGGTATCTTCTTGCAATTAGTACCATGTACCCAGTTTATCTTGCCAAACACCTTAATGGCAGTCCGAGTTGATAAAAGGACTTGGTATGGACCGGTCCATCTTGGTTCCAAGTTCTTTGATCTCTGGAAATTCCTGGTTAGAATCCAGTCACCAGGTTGAATCGTGTGGCCTGCGTCTACAGAAACTGAAGGCAAAGTGTCATGGACCTGTTGGTGAAGAACACGCAATTTAGCAGTCAAATCACGTAAGTAGTTAACCAACATAGGGTACTCGATATCACTGTACTTCTTAGGCCTCGGCACACCCCAGACATTCGCCGGGCGTCGAAAAACAATCTCTTATGGGCTAAGTCCCACGTGAGAATGTACTGTCGTTCTCGTGGACAAAAGTGCCAATGGTAAGGCATTGGGCCATGTAAGACCAGAGCTCGCTTGCACCTTGGGCAATTTCAGCTTCAGAGTCCCATTATAGCACTCGACCAGGCCTGCTGACTGGGGGTGATTCGCAGCGTGAAATTTCTGTTTAATACCCAGACCCGCACATACTTTCTTCATAATCTGACCCACAAATTTACTTCCATTATCACTCCATACCATCCTCGGCAAGCCATATCTGGGAAAAAATTCTTTGAGCAAAACCTTGGCTGTAGACAAGGCAGTATTATCCTTTAGAGGGTAGGCCTCTATCCATCTGGAAAAGGCACAAACAACCACAAGGACATACTTCAAGTTATTGCATCTTTCCATATGAATGTAGTCTATCTGCAGCACCTCGAACGGATACGTTGGAGGAGCAAAATGACCCGCTGGAGTTGGGGTTCCCTTTCCAGGATTATGCATCAAGCAAATCATGCAGTGTTTAACCAAATTCTCAGCACACTGAGGAATTCCACCATTCTGCCATACTGGAGCCAACAACTTGCATATCCCTATTGAACTAATGTGAGCCAGCCCATGAGCCATAGTAACCACCGGGAGCACATTTGCATCCGGCAACAACCATCGCCGGTGCTCTGACAACTCAACCCAACAGTCGAATCCAACATTCCCGTACTCTCTCTCCACATACTCAATTCTTTCTCAGTAGCTTCTGCCTGAATCATCTTCACACTTTCTGTTGTATCTTCACACATTCCTCCTTCCACAACCCATCTGGCAGGACTTGCAACATACATCCGACTCGTCACATCTTTCACTGTTTCTCTCGCTACTTCATCTGCAAACGCATTCCCTTGACCCACATCATCCGTAACCTTCTTATGCGCACTACACTTTACTATCGCAATTTGGGTCGGCAAAGTAAGTGATTCAAGAAGTTCACTCACTAATTGTCCATGCTGTATTTTCGTACCATGAGAAGTAAGAAATCCTCTCTCTTTCCACAAACGACCAAAACTGTGAGCCACGCCAAATGCATATTGGCTATCAGTAAAAATATTCACTCTCTTTCCTTTTGACAACACACACGCTCTAGTCAATGCTATCAACTCCGCTGCCTGTGCTGAATTCTGTGCAATACGTGCTGTTTCAATAATCGTGTGCAAAGTTGTGACAGCATATGCTGCAATCGTCTCTCCATTCGGAAGCTTAAAGAACGAACCATCTACCCATAGGGTACCATCAGGATTCGAAAGAGGAGTATCTTTCAGATCAACTCTACCCTTCGTTTCCTCCACTGTTCGGAGAAAACAGTCATGCTGTTCCTGAACATCTGTCTCTACAAAAATTGGCAACAATGTAGCTGGATTCAATATGTTGCACCGCTTGATGTGCACATGGCTAGCCAAAAGCGTCAACTCATAACCTGACAAACGTGCACTGGTAAGATGTTGAGTCTTTGTTCTGTTCAATAGGGTATCCACTGCATGTGGAACCATCACAATCAATGTATTATCCAATACCAAACCAGCAGACTGTCAGATAGAAACAGCCGCTGCTGCTGTAGCTCTTAGACAACTAGACAGCGCCCTAGCTACCGGATCTAAAGTGGCTGAAAAATACACACATGGGCGCTGCTTGTCTCCAAATTGTTGCGTCAACACTGACAACGCACAACCTTCTCTCTCGTGTACATGAAGTGTAAAAGGTTTACTATAGTGGGGGGTACCCAACACCGGAGCAGAACACAATGCATCACGCAATTCAGAAAAACTCTTCTGACATTCGTCAGACCAAGGAAGAGGGTGTGGTGTGTCCTTAAGAGTAAGTGCCAACAAAGGTTTCTCTAGCAAATAAAAATTCGGAATCCACTGTCTACAATACGAGGTGATACCTAAGAAGGCATGCACCTCTCTCTGTGTGCATAGCACAGTCATTTGGGCAATCGCTTGAATACGCTCTGGGGTCAATTGTCTTCCCTCCTTCGACAAGAGATGACCTAAGTAGGTCACTTCTTGTCAGCAATACTGCAACTTCGAAGGTGACACTTTATGATGAAGGTCAGACAGGTGTCGCAACAAAGAAAGAGTAACCTCTTTACAAATCTCTTCATCATCAGCAGCAACCAACAGATCATCAACATACTGGATAAGAGTAGCACCAGAAGGAAATGCAAAAGTATCAAGCTGAGTTCAAAGCCTGCCTAAAAATGGAGGGACTCTCACAATAACCTTGAGGAGCACGTTTAAACCGGAAACTGCGGCCTCCTAAAGAGAAGCCAAAAATATCCCTACTTTCCTCAGCAACCGGAATACTGAAGAAAGCGTTCTTCAGATCAATGACAGAAATCCAAGCAGCTTAGGCAGGGATCATAGTCAATAAAGCAGTAATGTCTGGGACAACAGGAAACTGTGGCACAACAATCTTATTGACCTCTCGAAGGTCGATCACAAACCGATACACAGGTGGCTGAGAAGAGTCAGTACGCTTAAGGACAGGCAGAACAGGACTATTACACACATTACCTCTCGTTTCTTCAACCACACCTTTCTCAACCAACTCATAGATAATCGCTAAAAGAGCTCTTTCGCCATCACGGGAAATTTTGTACTGAGGAATGCGAGGTAATTTAGCATTCGACTTAAAGGTAACAACGTAGGGTGGAATCTGCAAGAGACCAACATCATTAGGACCTGTAGCCCAAAGTGTATCAGGGAGAGAACGCAGTTCCAGTGGAAGGCGATCCTTAGACAGATACATCGGGTAAATCACTTTCTTACCCACTGTAAGATGTACTCCCAAAGGAGAACAATGTAATGTCGCTTGCAATCTTTTCAACAAGTCCAAACCCAACAAATTCTTGCCACAGCCAGTCATTAGAATAAGGGGAGCCTCCAATTCACAAGGGCCAATAGAAAGGGGCAAAGGACAAGAAACCGGATTACGAACTGGGGCGCCAGAAAATCCTACCGAAACATTAGTCAAGCCAGACAAGGGTGCACCAGGGAGTTTAGAGTGCATGATAGAACTCTTTGCTGCACCAGTATCCAAAAGAAAACGATCTGCCACACCTGATGTAATCATTTCAACATAAGGTCCACTCTGGTCTACTAGAACTGACACTACTCCCTCCCTTTGTCCATGGCTGTCCTAACTATCATTAAACCCAGCACTCTCACTTCCAACATAATAATCATCAGTGTAGTACTGAGCGGACTGGATGGTCGGAACATTCTGTTGGTCAAAATAATTTATAGAATTCTGAGGGGAAAAGGAACGTTCATTCTGGGGAAACGTACCACGTCCCCTACCCCTAGGTACTTGTTGGTAACCACCACGACCTCTCAGACCAGACATACCATTCGCACGCTGTAGCAAGATCGGGCAACTATTCTTGAAGTGACCTTCCTCTTTACAATAAGCACACTGATTAGGGCCTAGCGGGAGTCGCGAAGCAAAAGACTCAGGCTTCTGCAACAGTTTCTGAAACTGTGGGGGTTGCTGAAACTGACGCTGATTAGGGCGAGGCGGATAAGCCTGCTGCAGAAGAACTTTCGTTTTTAATTCTCTAGTCTTCTTCTCTACTTTATCCTTCTCATCTTTATCTCTATTCTCATAGTACTGTGCAGTAGCCAATATCTGGGCTGAAGAAGAAACAGCCCATGAACTCTCAGAGTCCTTTAACTTATTAGAAAGGTCAGGAAGTAAATTAAAAACAAACTTATCTACAAACAACCTCTGACCACCTTCTGTACTCATGCCCTGACCACTATGATCAATGAATGTTTCCTCAAACCTAGTGAAGAAATCAGACACACTCTCATCTTTCTTTTGTTTGCATGCTGATAACTTGTCCCAATTCACCCGCAAAGGAGGCATCATAGTTTTCATTAACTTAATAATCCTACCAGGTAGTTCTGCAACTAAGGGTTCAGGTTTGGCACCTCCTACCTGCCGACCATCTGCAGCAGTAATATTAACCCACGTATCTCCTAACTCTGGCACATGATCCTCGTGACGGATCTTCGCCCACAAGGGTTGAGGAACTACATTACCCATCAACATATCTATGTCAGCTAAATTTATAACACACGCATCAACTGTCTGAGACAACTCCTTGTAATAACCAGCAGGATTTTTACAGGGGTCAGGCAAGGTCTGCTTAAGAGCCAGGACCTCATCTCTCTTCCAAGGAACATGCACCCACACTCGCTGAAAATGAGCCGGTGCAGCCGCAATACCATGAGCGGCATCAGCCACAACTGCCTCTCTCCATACAGGGGGAACCTCTCTCATAGGATACTGCTTCACTTTTCTCCTAACAGAAGGGTCAGGTTCGAACAATAACTGAGGTGGAAGTCTAGACGTAAAAGTGAGTAGTGTCTTTACCGCTTCCTCAACATCGGAACCCACTATCTTTCCTTTAGCAAATTCAGACTGAACATTAATCAATTCCAGTGGAATTGAACCCAACTCATTATCTTCCCACTCCTGACGAAGGAAGGTACACATGACATCAAAAACATACCTTTGTGACAGTCTCAGTCATTCGTTGCCGAGCAGAAGGAGAAGAAGTTGACATGAGGACAGGAGACAAAGTGTTTTGAGGCAAGAGAGCCGGACAAACCTATAATTGCAAGCATAACCCATGTAATGAAGAAACATAAAAAAAGAAACAGTAACAGATGATGAACAAGATAAGGCATGTGCAAGGAAACTAAAAAGTTAACGATGTCCTGAACATTGATTGGCAATCTCAGACAAAGATCGATCAGGGAAATTGGCTTTGCGAGATCAGTTTCAGGTGAAGAGGTCAGTTTCTTACAGTTCATTTCAGAGTCAAAAAGAAACCTAGTTAATGTATACATGAAATAAGAAGGCCAGGCCACTTTGTTCGCCAGGCTACCTTTACAGGCCTATTTGAGGGCAACACAAAATGGAGTCAGACTCGAGAATTACAGAACCTTACAGTCAGCTGCCATACCAAAAGTGGAAGGCACAACATAGTCCACTCGTACTCAACCAGAATTCGACCTTATTGGAAAAAGACTGTGGGATATCAATAAGGTGTCTTTATATAGCATTAACTACCAGTAACCCTGGCTTAAAATCGCGGCAGCCGATGAGACGTATGCACAATTCACGCACCAAGGATAATGAATTCAAACACAGCAAAAGGATGTGCTGGCTGGCTGACACTAAGTATAAAAACCAGAAAGGATCAGAGTAAAAAAAAAAGCTAAAATGGGTGAGGAGAAAACACAAGAAGTTAGCCTGGGCCCTCAAAAAAAAATGTATAGTGGAAGAGTTGTGGCATATCTCAACCCTTCTTGCACCGGGTAAATCATGGATATTATAGGGTTATGTAAATAACCTAGCAGGCAAAACTACTAGCAAAGAGAACATTGTCTGTGCAGAGAACTGGATAGGCCACGTATATCGTATATAAGTGGACACTGATATACCAAAGGGCACACTGCGTGAATCACTTAGTGGTCTGACAGAGCTACTTAAAGATTAGCAAATTGATGTAATGGAGGCAGAAACAGCAATCCTTAAATCAACTCGCAAGGATGGGGCCCCGGGGCCAAATGGCCTGCCTGGTAGTGTATACAGAGAAGACATTGATTTTTGGGCTCCCCACTTGGATACACTTTTCAAGGAATGTATTTTGTCATCTAGTATTCCAGACTCATGGAAGGGCTCCATTTTGTATTCTATTCGTACAAAGGGTGATAATACAAAACCAGAGAGCTATAAACTAATCTCCCTATTAGACATAGAAGGTGAAGCGTACTCTAAGTTGCTTCTGTGCAAAGTAGAGGCCTGGGTCATGGCCAACAACATAATTCCTTACTACCAAACTAGCTTCCGCTCAAATTCCCACACATCTGACAATGCAATTGCCCTTCGATACATGGTGGATAAAGCAGTAAAAACTTTGTCAGGCCTGCTGTATGTGTGTTTTATAGACTAAAGTGCAGCATTTGACGGCTTAGACCGAAGAACACAATGGACCAAACTTGCTGCCTGGAGGAATTCAAAACAACTACTGGGTGTGATAATAGCCCTATACACAGACACCTGTTTGTGTGGATCTTTGGAGTGGCGTGAAATTGATTTGCCTGACTTGGCACACTAACAAGGCATTGAAGCAGGATGTGTTATAACTCCTATATTATTCGATTTGTACATTTCAGACTTAGGCTTGGTGCTATCAAATGGGCAACCTGTTTCCCGCAATGCTTGGAACCCTCAAGCTACCCATTATAGAATACGTTGATGACCTGGTAATTCTAAATCACAGACATATTGGATTAAAGAGGGCACTGGGCACGTTGTCGCACTTCAGCCTTCAGAAAAGTCTTTCAGCTTCTCAAAACAACAAGGCGCACCTTGATATGGTTGGAGGTTGGGCTGGTGAACCTGGATGTGGAATGTAAAAAGGACATAGTGAAATATTACCATTAAGTAATTAAGGCTGAAGCTGGCACAATGAAAGGAGCTCTGCAGACACTTTTTAATGATGAAGGATGCCCTTGCACAAGATAACTCACAGTGCCACCACAAGTCTAAACCTCATCAGGGAAATTTTATACATCAAGCCCTGACTCACCCACATTTAAAGAGAATTCTAAAAAGGAACAGAAAGCATTTTTCAAAAGAACAAGACTTGTCCATGATCAGGCAGATTCCAGGTGCCCTGGGATTCCATAATTCGCATGTAGACATGGCATGTCAGCCATACCTGAAAGCTGCCCCGTGGAGGCCGGCCTTTAGGAATATCTTATGTACCAGGCTACTGACACTGCCAATTTGTGAAGTTGGAGCACATTGCAAAACAGACTTTGCCTCATTGTGGTAGTGCAGACTGTGTGCTCAAGCCCCAGAAACAGCGATACATTTACTATGCTGCTGCTCAGTATTATTGCCCCAAAGGCGACTCTCTTTTTAAGGCCAATATTTCTGCAACATGCCCTTCGAACCTGCAGGGAGGCCATCTACTGTGTCTACAGGTTTGTGGTCCCCATGGAACTAAAAAGAATCTCACAATTGTATGCAACAACAGGAGTTATATTCAGGGTCTATTAAGGGTCCATAGCATGTAATTTTCATAGGGCTTCCTTGTTGCACATTGCACTTTTCATGAAACTGTTCTGAAGTCTCAGTGAAATTGCATTTGAAAGCTTTTGTATCATGGTTGACTCCTTTTTCACTTGCCTTGAATCAAAACTATAGATTTTTTTGTCCAACACTTTTAATATATCAAGCCCCAGAAACAGCGATACGTTTAATGTGCTGCTACTCAGTGTTTCTGCCCCAAAGGCCACTGTTCTTAAGGCCAATATTTCTGCAACACGGCCGTCGAACCTACAAGGATGCCGTCTTCCATGTCTATATGTGTGTGGTCCCTATGGAATGAGCAAGAATCTCCCAATTGTATGCAATAACGATAGAGATACTAACGGTATATATAGAGCATAATTTACATGGGGCTTCCATATTGCACATTGCACTTTGATGCAACTGTACTGTATTCTCAGTGAAATCAAATTTGAATGTAAGTATCATAGCTGACTCCTTTTATACTTGCCTTGATTCCAAACTATTGTTTTTATCCATAACACTAATCTAACTATATAATATGTTAAAGCAATACATGAAAAGAGGGGGAGTGAAAGGGGGGAGGGGAAGAAATGACATTCAGGTATATCTATTTTTAACATATCCACTTCAATATTTACTCATTTGTAACCAATAGCATAAAGAAAGGAAAGTAAAATGACAACTTAATAGCATTGATATGAATACAGTTATAAACAAATACATTTAGATCATGGGGGCTTAGGTACCTCTTCAATTCCGGGATTACAAACTTGTGTTGCATTTGCAGATACATCTAGGAAATGAGTAATGGGTGAACACAGGAAATCTCTTTCCATTGCAAGGGCAATGGGATGAACATATCCTCTATTCAGTCTGTGGTTATAACAAACCCCATACCACCTAGCTCAGTAAGAAATACTGGTAGAAGCCTTCCATGCCCTGGTAATTTGCTGGAAAGCAACTTGTATGAGTAGATCTATAATATGAAAAGTGTTTGAGTGTGAAACCCAGTCATCAGATACACAACCTAGAAATATATTAACAAAAGTAAAGGGGATTTGTGTATGAAAAATGTTGATGATTTGTCTCCAAACTTGTTTTCCAAAGTTATGAATATGAGGGCACACAAATAACATGTGTTTTAAGTCTGCTGGGGTCGTATTACAAGTCCAACAGGGGGTAGGAAGAGTAGGGTTTATTTTATTTAATGAGACAGAAGTAAGTAAAAGTTTGTTGTAAACATAAAATAAAGTTTGACTAGTATTAGCAGCTCTAGAAGATTTCCTAATTTTAATCCAAACCCTATACCAGGTAGGAATAGAAAGGAAAAGTTGAAGGTCAATTTCCCAGGAGAGTTCTACTTCTGTTTTATCTCGAGTGACTGGAAAAGATGTTAAATATTTGTATACTTTGGATGCGGATGCAGAGAGAGACAAGACTGAAAGAACAGTAGGAGGTGAAGATGAAGAAGTAGATATGAGTGCCAAACAATTGTAAATTGGCTAGATCAGTGAAATCAAGGAAGCGTATTTAGATGCTTAAGAGGGAGGTAAAGAAAAAAGTGTTTGAGCAACTATATAAGATATCCATGTATTGTGATGAAGTTGGTGAACCCAATGGAACCCTTTAACAAACCAATCTTTCAACAAAAAAAATCTATTATTAATTCTAAGATGCTTATTGTACCATATTGAAGATTGCAGAAATTGATCTTTAGGAGAGAGGTAATTTGTACGTAAAGGTTGAAGGATTTTCCAAGTGTTATTAAAAATAGGAAGAGACAGTGACAAAGGTTGGTGTGTAAAAGATAAAAATTCTTGGAAGGAGAAAGGTTGGAGAAAAGATTTTTCAATAGTAGTCCATAGCAGTAATAATAAATTGTCATCATCGTCCTGGAGTAATAGAGAGGATTGTTTAAGAGAGAAAGTGGTGTGGTAGGTTTGAAAATCTGGGAAATTAATGCCTCCCAAATGTTTAGGTCGCTGGAGCTTATTTAGAGACATATAAAAGGTTTTTTATTATTCCACAAAAATTTCGATAGTACAGAATACATTATTTTAAAATGAGAATAAGCAATATTTTGTAGGGATATTAGAAACACAAAAAAGTATTATAGAAACCAACAACATTTTATTCATGTCAAGACGGCCCCACCATTATAAAAATATGGGTTTCCATCCGGATGTGGTAGAACTCAAGAGGGTTTGTAATTCTTTTAAATTCGTTATCATGGACTCGTTCATATAAGATTTAAACCACAAACCTAGATACTTGGTTTTATCCAAGGTCCAACGAAAACCAGAAGAAATATAATCTACTGAAAAACATAGGTTGTTCAGTGGGAGGATTTCACATTTGTCAACATTTAATTTGTAACCAGACACAGATGCAAATAAATGTACTTCAGATAAGAAAGCCGGCAAAGAAGTCTGTGGTTGTGATAAAAAGAGCAAAATATCATCAGCATAAACAGAGAGTTTTGGTTGGCCCCATATTTAAAACCTGTAATCTGAGGATTTGAATGAATTCTAATCAGGAAGGGCTCGAGTGCAAGTATAAAAAGAAGCAGAGAAAGAGGACATCCTTGTCTTGCCCCACAATATAAATAAAAAGATAGAGAGATAAGACCATTAGATAAAGCTGGAGGAAACAGGAGAAGAGTATAATACGGAGATATAGTTTAAATACGTTTATGACCAAAACCAAACCAGGATAATGTAGAAAAAATACATGAACATCCAACTCTATTGAAAGCTTTCTCAGCATCCAGAGATGGCAGCTAAAGACTCTTTACAGAATTTGGCATTGGTAAGGACATTAAAGAAGAGACCATTGTTAGCTGAAAGATGTCTACCTTTAATAAACCCATATTGTTCACGCCCAATTAGTAGGGATATAAAAGATTTTAAACAAAGAGCTAGAGTTTTTGCAAAAATCTTGTAGTCTAAGTTAATTAAGGAAATGGGTCTATAATTTTTACCCAAAGTATGATCTTTACCATCCTTGGGAAGAAGACATATCAAAGCCTCTTGAAAAGAGCCACTGGATTTTTGGAAAGAAATAAAGAAATTAAATTATAGATGTAGTTTAGGAATAAGATTTTGAGAAAAATAAGAATCAAATTCAATTGTGAAACTGTCAGGTCCTGGGGCTTTACCACGTTTAAGAGTACGAAAAGCATTAATAATATCTAGATCTCAAATATCCTCATCTAATACAGAAAAAAGCTAGATCAGAGGAGGAGGGTGGGTTAATAGAAGATACGTACTGAAGAATATCTTTCTTATGTACAGAGGACTCAGGAGTATAAAGAGATTGAAAGAAATGAGTACATTATGATAAGATATATTCATTTTTGTAAACCATGTGATTATAAGAAGTAAGAATAGAGCTAATCTTGGTGCATTCCTTTTTTAACCTTAAGATAATTAGCTAAAAGTTGACCCACCTTATTTTAACCTTCATAATATTTGACTGCAGATTTGAGTAAGAATGAATTATCATTTTCTGTAGATATTTTATTGAATTCAAATTTGGATCTGACAAGTTCTTCTAGACAGGATTTAGAACTTGTGCGAAAAAAGAAATGTTCTAATTGTTTAATGTGTGAAGTAAGTGATTGAAAATTAAGAAAAGGAGATTTATTTCAATGAGATGCAAAATAATAGTAAAATCCTTTTAGGCTGCTTTAAAGGTATCCCAGATGATCTGTAGAGACATGGATGGAGTTTCATTTTCAAGAAAGAAAGTGTGGAAAAAACTTCAAACTTCCGGGTAAAATCGGAATCTAAAAGGAGGGAGTTATTGAATCTCCATCTTCTTGTACCATGAGTAGGTGGAAAGAGTTCCAAGTTTAAAGTAACCAGAGCATGATCGGAAATTAATAATAATCGCCAAGCATCTACCAATGACCGTTGTTGAATAGTGGATGTAAACTGAGAGTGCTTAGGAGAGAAAATGAATTTAGACTTGGACTTATGGTCAATAATTGGGTCCATAATAAAATGACAATCTCCACCAACTAATAAGTATTCATTTTGAAAGGACATCAATTTAGATAGTATTGAAGGCCAAAAGGCAACATCTGGGGCAGTAGGTGCATAAAGATTAAAAAGAGGCATGGCGATATTGTTAAGTAACAATGAAATAGCTACCCATCTACCCACATCATTAGCATCTTTCATGAGAATCTGTAAGTTAAGATGTTTATGACATAACATGACTATGCCATTACCATGTCCTGTACCTGGAGAAGCAAAAACATGACCTACCCATTGTCTTTTAAGTTTAGGAATTTCCTTATTTAAAACATGGGTTTCTTGTAATAAAGCTATATCACATTTTAAATTAGATAAATGAGTTAGTACTCTTTGACGTTTTATAAGAGAACCCAAACCCTTAACACTCCATGAAACAACTTTTAGAGCCGTGTATAACAGTCAAGATGATATAAACATTATATAACAATAATTATAACAACTAAAACTTAACAGCAGTATACAAGTAATAACATTTAAAAACAAATTTAAATAACTGTACCAGCAAAATTGAAAAGCATAGAAATAGAAATAAGTAGTTATAAAAAAGGAAAAAATAACAAAGAAAGAAGTAGAAACGAAGAGGAGAGAATAAAGAGAGAAAAAGAAAAAAGAAAAGTCATTAATGAAGGGGAAGGAGTATCTGAAAAAAGACAAAAAAGTTGAAACAAGTACAACAAGGAAGAAACATAAACCGTAAATTTCAAAACCATAATGACCGACTACAAAAACATGAATATGATGAGGGTGGTGAAGCCACATGAGGAACATGGCACAACTAACCAGGCAAATAAGGGCGGACCGGGGACAGAGGACATCATCCAAAGCAGACCGGGGATGTCAGAACCCCAACACCAGGTTTCAGTCTATGCGGCACAAATTTGCTTCGATCGGGCCAACACTCTCCTGTTGGAGCTTCATGGACTGAGAGAGTCCGACATAGGAGAGACAAGATGGCCGCCACGGTGGCCACAGTGGTCTATCGGTAGGAGTTCTAGCCGTTGCGCGGCAGCTTCACAGGAGTCTAGGAGCAGCGCGAGCGCATCTGTAAATACGCACTTCACCAGAGCCGTTAGCCGGTATAGTCGTGCCGAGCTGAGCTTTTGCTTTCTTGTCCCTAGTTGTAAATTAGTTGAAGTACTCCACTCATTCATGTTACGAGAGCGTTGAGGAATATTTTATGACGCGACCCGGCGCATTAAACCAAGCGCGAGTCGCGGAATAGAATTCCTGTCAAAGTCCGTCTTACTGAGGAGAGCGTTGAAGGAGCGTCGCCGAGTCAGCGAGGAGAGAGAATGAGAACTACGTATTGACCAAGTTGGAGAAGTGGAAATCGAAGCTAAGTGAATATAAATAAGGAATAAGGCACTTTATAAGGAATATTTTGAAAACCATCTTACCTTGACTTTGAAGAGAGTTCTAAAAAGCTGAACATTCTGTTAATACAAGAGAGAGAGTGATAGGAATAAGGTTCATCAGAGAAGTTAAGAATTGAAAAGTAATCATTTCTATGAACAGTGTAAATACTCACCAGCAGCTGAATCCTTGTAATGAATTCCCAGAAACCCTGAAAAGACATACAAAAGAAAAAGGGGCTTAGACAGAAGGAAGAACAGCTACAACTACAAGAGACAACAGACCCCCATTTAAAGAATACTCATCTAGTTAGTGAAGTAAGTGCACTTACCAAGGTTATATAATAATAATAAGATTTGGCCAACTGAGTAAAAGATAAAAAGGAACTAACAATATTTATCTCTTGAAATAGTGACAACTAATTAGAAGAGTGCAGAAATCTCCACAATAGAACAGAAGAGAAGCAAAAGTCCAGAAGCATATGGGTGGGTGAGATATACAGTTGAATGAGTATAGAGCAGTCTTAGGAAGTTAGGATTTTAATGGTGTGTTATTTCCTAGGTTCCAGTGGAAGCAGACAGGCGACAAAAGTAGCAGCCTGAAGGAACCTCTCTGGACCAGTCTCTTCTCTGTTTGTTATTTTATCCAATTCCCCCTTCCCCCGAAGTGATGAAAGGAGGTTCTGAATGAAGACCTGCTGGCATTGCTTTAGGGGATTTGTGTACTAGCATCTCTGTTCCTGTGCAAGAACTGGTAAGACATATAGTACTTAAGCTTGGAGTTCTGACAGGGGATTACGGAAATCATCTATGAAAATATCCGCACCTAACAGAAGAGAAAAACATGAAAGGTGAGTATCACATAGGTAACCCAGAAAAACTTAAGACTAAACAAGAACGAAAAAACAATCCTTGGGAGGCAAAGCATATTAATCCATTGGCACAGCAAAGTTTGACACATCCATATCTTCTTCTCTGCACTGACCCAAGAATATTTGTAGCAAAGCAGGTTCCTCATAGTTCTATTTTTATGTGTGACTTTGAATAGGCAATAATTTCTTCTATCTGCTTTTTCTTTGGTGTAATTTTGAGCAAAAAGAGATTACAGCCTTGCCACAAGATACAGCCCTTGAGTTTATCTGCTTGCAAGATCTTCAATAAATCTGTATATTCCAAGAAGAATATGATGACTCCTCTAAGTTTGACTGAGGAGATCACCATAGTTGGACCCAAGTGATGTGCTCTTTGAATGTTCCAGACAGGAGAGCTGGAAATATTAAGAACTTGTGGAAGGAATGATTTAAATAATGAAATGGTGTCTGAGCCTTCCAAGCCCTCCGTCAAACCATATATGAGCAATTTATTATGTCTATTGCGGCTCTCAAGATTTTCCACTTGCTTTTTGAGTAATGAAATTTCAGATTTCATTGAAGAGACTTGGTTCACCACAACCTGAACAGAGTCAACTTGCTGTTCAATCTGCATAACCTAATTTTCCATAGTATACCACTTGTCATCTAAGGCTTAAAGTCATTTATTTGTTTCTTCCATCTAGGGTCTAAGAGCTCGTATTTCTTTAGGAAGCACATCCATAGCATTTGGTGGAGAAATCAATACAGGTGAAGGAGGATCTTTTTTGACATATTTACCAGAAGATAGGGTAGACAAAGTGGTCCATTTAGGATTAAGATTGTTGGTGGAAAATGGAATACTGGATAATGCCGCCAATGTTCCCACATGGGGGAGGGGTATATTGCCTTCAAAGATTTCCATGTTCGTTGAAAGTATAGAATAAGGTCGTGGTCTGCCAAAGATGAAAACGGCAAGGAAGAGCCAGCAACACAACATGTGGATTTCGTTCTCCCCATAAAACTCTGGGTAGGTTTTGATAGTAGTGAAAGCACAGAAACAGGAAAGTGCGGAATATGATGTGACAGTGAATCCTCAGTGTAAGGACATAAAAATGGTATGCCTTTTTTAGCAGCCAAGAGTAATTGATGTTGAAATATCAGAAAATAACTCTTTGAAATTAAGAATAACAGGTCCAATGAATAATAACTTGCATGTTTAGGATCAAAATGAAATCATTTGTATTCCATTTCTACTTTGCTGTAAAGCAACATGAGAACATATTGACAAATGCAAAGCCTGTGTGGGAAACGCGCCGTCCACAACAAACAACCAGTTCTATCTCACTCTGTCTGCCAAATTAAAATTCACTGTAACATGTCTTTTTATTCTACGCCATGCTCATTTCAGCGTTTGCGCACATTTTAAGCAATCTGGGATGGATGGAGGGTTCCATTTAAAGCAATGCTTCATAATCGTTCCCTGTCATTCGAACAACAAATTGAAGAAAAGCGTTCATTATTGGCTATTTATATGGGGCATTGGGATATTTCAAAGAATTCATGTTCCTGTACCCTTACGATAGTAAGCAGCAGCGTCGTGGAAAGACAAAATGGTGGGCGCGAATTCCTTGAGGGGAAACACACCAACCATAGCTGACAGGAAGGAACGCTCACTGGAATGTAAGGAAAGTGGAAAAAGTTCCCAGAGTCTTTCACACCACGAAAGACTCCATTGTTGTGCGGTGAAGAGATGAAGGTCTGCAGGAAAAGCCGACACTCAGTCCGAGCCGCAGTGGAGCCCCCTCAGCGAGCAGCCATCTTCTACAGGCATCAAGCCATGCTCCCATCCATGGTACTTTATAATGTATGTAACAAGTTTTGTCGGACCTTAGATAATTGATTGCCTTAGGCATAGAGCGTCCAGGCAGGTGCCACCACTGGTATATCAATTGCTTCAAAATACAGCCATGGGGCAATTGCAAAGTGTCCCCTTGTGGCTTTTTGTATTGCACTGCATTTTTTTACAAATCTGTATTGCATTCTCAGTGAAAATTGCCATGAATGGCTTGTATGATGGTTAGCTATTTTTATATTTGCTTTTAACCAGATACACTGAAAATATTTTCATTTTCTATCCCATTTGTCAGGTCGAAATTGTAAATATTTTATTGTATGATTTTAACTAATCATACAATAACCACTTCTACGACTTCAACTGAATTTACTACTGAAAAGTTACTATTAGTAATTTTTCACCTGTTTGTGGGGCAGGGCAGAGATCTCCTTATAAAAATCAAATGAGAATTTGAAGAAAAATAATTTTAAATTAAAAAATATAGATATTTAGAAAAAGTTACCATTTATTTTCCTAACTCCTATTCACCTAAGACAATAACAAGGAACAATGCACCTGCCCTAAACTTTAACATATTATTAAATTGTAACTAATGATATTTGTATTTTAAATTATGTTTTTAATTAAATTAAATCTAGTCTTGATGTTTCCTTCCTCATCACTAACATTATCAGTTTTGTTGAATGCCCACAATATTGGATGCTTTCAAATTATGTATTATTTTATTGTGAAGTTACCATTTACAATAGATTTCATGAAAATGTTATTATGTACATTAAACACTAACATTTACTTTTTTTATAATAACCATAAAAAAGTAAAGTAAATGAGGTTTCAATTGAAATGCTGTTGTTATGTTATCATGTCATCATGTGCCAATGTTATTGCTTGCCTCTCTTGAACGTGTGTTGCAGTACCAGAAGTTAGCCATATATGGCGCTTAACTTACTCCTGCCTGTCTTGGAGTACATTTGAGCCTGTTTTGTCAGCATTGTACTATATTGTTTGTAATTTAATTTATATTGTGTTTACTACCCCTGACAAGGTGATGAAGAGCTTTATTCCAAGCAGCATGCTATTCTGGAATCCATGGTCAATTGCTGGCAGCAGCTGCGCGACAGGGCGAGCAAGACCTCTGACCTCCTGGTCAGGGTAACCAGTCTCCCCTTGCGCAGCCCATCCTTAAAGCACTGCACTAGCACCTTCTGCTCTCCCAGGTGGGTGTTCAGGGCTCTCATCCACCGCAGGCTCCTGCCTGCGCCTCATCCCTGGTGGTCTAGTGGAAGACTTTATTGTCAACAATATATTCTCTAGGAAAACTCAATACACTCACTGCTTGCATCCTTCACTTCTTTCAAAATCATACACTTCTCCGCACCTGTCTTGAAAGGGACTCACACAGAAGTTCTAAATAATCAATTTTTAATATCAGACCGTATAAAACAATTTCTACAACCACATAAAATTAATTTAATTAAAAACAATTTAAAACCCAATCATAGATAAACTATTGCACATGATATTCTAAATACATTATAGCAAGAGAGTCAATACAAAAGACATTCATTCGTCATCAAAAAGTTAATTTGAAGGAATCAATAGAATAATTGAGCGCCATGAAACCGTTCGGTGGCCGAGCGCGGTACAAAACTTTTTACCATACCATTACCATACCATAATTAACCCTGGGCATAGTTTGCGTAGTAGCACTACACAAAGCAGCACGTAGTATACTTTGAACTACACGTAGTACTGCGTAGCATAGATGATGGCACTGTGCCTTAAGAGAGAATAATATATTGTCGGTAGTGGCTGAATGACCAGTTAGAAAAACCTCCTACTATTATTTTCACCCTAAAGAAGTCCTTAGGGATGAAACACGTTGGCTATGGTCATGTGATTCTCAAGAAGAATATGAATAAAGAACATTTACATAAAGACCTGCTGAATGGGTTTTACATTTTTGTTAAACTTGACTATTGCTGACTTTTTGAGTGGAGTGCTGGACCATTGCATTTCATTGTAAATTGTGGGAATTTCCCTTGGAAGTTTAGGGGTATTGAGCTTCAGGTCCCTAGCACCCTGAGATTAGGATAACTTACACCAGACTATTGATAGGTGCAGTCATTATTGTCTTATTCCCTATGCTCCTTTTTGTTGTTTATCTATCCTGCATTGATTGTTTCACCAAATTCTCATAACATTTCCAAAGAAGGGAAAAGACTGAAATTCTCCAGCTGAATATCCACTGTGATCCCTCAATGGGTGGATCATCCAACTTCTAATGGAAATCAACTATAAGAATAGGGTTTTGCAAAGACCTCACCAACTCTGTTTCGTTCAATGAAAATAAAATTCTAAAGAAAGTAAAAGATCTACTATCAACATGATCACCAATACATATTTCTTAGTGGGGTACATGCAAAACCATCAAAATAATGGTCTTATTTTGGTTAACGTCTTATCAAGTATGTTACCCACTCGTCTCTCCCCATATTTCTTCCTTAAAATTGATAAGGCTGTTTCACACTTCCTTTGCAAGAATAAAAAGGCTAGAATTAGACTTAAAACAATTGGAATGCTTGCAAAAGTCGGCCGTTGAAGAGTCTCCAATTGGATTTCCTACCAACTGCCCTACCTGGCCTCACAGGGCTCCTGGTGGTTTAAATCTAATGCACTGAAAAATCCAATTTGGCTTTGTTGTGTATCATTTTAGGACCCTAGTGTAATTTTCCCGATTCATGCCCTTATATAGGTATAATTCACATTACCCTTATATAGGCATAGAAGTCATACCTATATTTAGACATAGCCCATGCAGTCCAAATATGGCATGGTTACTTCCACTAGTTCCAAAAAGCCACAACGATTTCTTGGAAAACTCAGCTTCAGCAGTCAGGGACATCCCCTTTCTTGAATATTGATTTGTCCTAGAAATCATGGTGTTTTCAAAGAACTACCGTTCTTTGGTGACGTTATTATGTCAGACCTTACATCAATCTAGGCACCTTCAAGGTATAAACATGCCTATACTTGCCCTAGCAAACACACGGTGGTGTGGAGCATTTCGATTATCTACTTGCCCGATGCATCTCGCTACAGCAAAGCATGTATATTAGGGACGCGGAAGCTTTCCCCAACCCCCCCCCCCTCCTCCAGAGTGCAAATGCACCAACCAGGATCTCGGAAGGGACCTTCTGGCGATTGGCGTTCCTACAGTGGGTGCCTCGCTGCTGTCGCATTTGCAAACAGGAAAGAGGCAGATAGATACAATTAAGCCACTTTTGGCTTTAAAATCAGGAGTCTCATACATTAAATGGGTCTGTTGGTTTGTAGCATGTGAGTAAAAAAGGTTTTCTTTGCACGTTCACCGTTGAAGGTGACTTGTAAAAACTTGGTTTTGTGCGGGGTTGCATAACAGGTTGTAGAGGCCAACAACAGGAGGCTCACGAACACGAATTGCTGGGATCGGCCCCTCGCTGGATGAGGAGGATGGTTAAAATCAAGCTCAAAAAAGTTTCCAAAGAGCACTAACACTTTTTGCTCGTTCGTGTACATACTCAGAGTGTTTCGGCCACTGGGTGGCACTGTCCCTCGGCTTTACAGTTTCTCCATACACGCCAGAGTTTTTCATGACCATTTAATGGATTTTCTCCTGGAATTCCATTAAGAGCATGGTATAATTAATATTGAACATTCTCGGTGTACTGTCTTGTTTAACCGGGCAGTTTGGAAGAGGTTATGCGTGGTTAATATGCACGTTGACATGTTTCTCTGGATGGATTATTTTGTACATCTCGATTTCCAGCTCGTCATAGATAAGGGGTCTAATGGAATCGCGATAGTGACGTTTGGAAACTGCCTAAGGCTGGACCGTGCTAGATCATATTAGATGACCTGTCGAAACTCAGGCCCTGGCTGAGAGGACGAGCGTTTTAGTCCTAGGCAACGGTAGCTACCGTGCAGGACATCGGCCCCCACACCATCGCCCAACAGAGCCTCGCAGGGCCGGGGCAGCCCTAAGAGACGCCGAGGTGAGGCCAACCTCTACCCCCTCCCCATAACCCAAGATGGCGGCATGCAGGAATCCGGATAGGCATCCTATGGGGGGGAGGGCCAACATAGTGAGGGCGTCCAGGCGTACACCATCGGTGACCACCCACAATGCTGTGGACGTCACCAGACCTCCCTGCTGCTATTTGAAAGGGCACCGACACACCCTCCGTAGGAAAGGGAGCAAAAACACTTAGCTTCGATGCCAAGTTGGGCTAACTCTAACAGGCATTTCTCTCTAGGAACTAGCCATTTTCAGTGTGCACGAAGCGAAGCAAAAGTGCATCTTCATCTGCATGGTGCTATGCCCTGCCGAAGTCCCGCTCCCTCACAACTTCGCCCGTCCTTTAACAAACATTTAGAAATATCGTCCTGATGCGGGTGGGTGCGCTCTACAATTCGACACCCCCGCTCCAAATTCAATTTAAAAAAGGTGTGCCCGCGGGATCAGGCAACTTGCCCTGCATTCAGGGCACAGTAATGCAAGGTTAATCATACAATGTGCTGCTAAACAATTTAGAGTCATGAACGATATGGGGTCCTTCTGCCCACCTTTGTTCTTTAAAGGAATGCTCGGTGGCTATAGCCGGTCTACATGGCAAGGTTTATTCGGGAAAAGCTCTGTGGCTCACAGGCTGTGCTCGGCCTCTGCAGCCCTGCAGACCAGGGTTAGGGTCCCGGAGGTGTCAGTGCACTTCACAATAGAAACAGTAATGAGACATGAGGAGAAAATTAAGAAAGGGCACAGGCAGCATCTTAATATAAGTGACACGAGCACCCCTAGACTCGCTGCCATTAAGAGCAGGGTATAACGATAGGCCTACCGGAGCACAAGGCATATGTTTCCGAAGGGGATGGTGGAAATGGTGGTACCAAGCCAAGCCATAAAGTGTTTTCACAATGGAGGGTCTGCTACATAGTGAGAATAAGGGTGCCTGACTATCCGTTACACAACGTGCCAAGCCTCCAGGGGTTCTGCATGGTGGCAAGTTGTCATCAGTAAGTATGGGGGGAAAATTCATTCCGCTCACGGAATTTGCAGATTTTCTGCAATTTCGCGATCTGCGAATCTCGCGAAATTGCAGAAAACTCCGCGAAATCGTGAGCGGAACAAATTTTGCAAAACTGAAGTACATGAAGCACTTACAGGGTTACAGCAGGTGCCCAAGTTAAAGCTAATTTCTTTGTAACCAATTACAAAATGGTTACAAAGAAATTAACTTCAACTTGGGCACCTGCTGTGACCCTGTAAGTGCTTCCTGAGCGGCGCCTCCACAGTTCGTTGCCTACTTGCAACTATTCTCTGACCCTGCTTTGACCTTCGAAGCAGGGTGAGAGAATAGTTACAAGTATGGCACAATGCTCCTGTCACAAATATTAAACCGCAACAGGAAGCACTTACAAATAAGGAAGCAGGTGCTGGACTTGAAGCTCAAATTCAGTAACACATTAACCAGCCCCAAATTAATTTGTCTCGGTTGAGGCTGGGCAGGTGTGCTTTATCCCCATAATCTACAGTGGTGAACCAGAGGGTGCTGTGATGAACCAGAGGGTGACAGTGGTGAACCAGAGGGTGGCAGTGGTGAACCAGAGAGTGGCAGTGGTGAACCAAAGAGTGGCAGTGGTGAACCGGAGGGTGGCAGTGGTGAGCCAGAGGGTGGCAGTGATGAACCAGAGGGTGGCAGTGATTAACCAGAGGGTGACAGTGGTGAACCAGAGGGTGGCAGGGGTGAACCAGAGGGTGACAGTGGTGAACCAGAGGGTGGCATTGGTGAGCCAGAGGGTGGCAGTTCTGAACCAGAGGGTGGCAGTGGTGAACCAGAGGGTAGCAGTGGTGAACCAGTGGGTGACAGTGGTGAACCAGAGGGTGGCAGTGGTGAACCAGAGGGTGGCTGAGATGAACCAGAGGGTGGCAGTGATGAACCAGAGGGTGGCAGTGGTGAACCAGAGGGTGACAGTGGTGAGCCAGAGAGTGGCAGTGGTAAACCAGTAGGTGAGAGTGATGAACCAGGTGGTGGCAGTGGTGAACAAGAGGGTGCTGTGATGAACCAGAGGGTGCTGTAATGAACCAGAGGGTGACAGTGGTGAACCAGAGGGTGGCAGCAGTGAACCATAGGGTGCTGTATGAACCAGAGGGTGCTGTGATTAACCAGAGGGCGGTAGTAGTGAACCAGAGGGTGGCAGTGGTGAACCAGAGGGTGGTAGTGATGAACCAGAAGGTGGCAGTGGCGAACCAGAGGGTGACAGTGGTGAACCATAGGGTGGCAGGGGTGAACCAGAGGGTGGTAGTGATGAACCAGAAGGTGGCAGTGGCGAACCAGAGGGTGGCAGTGGTGAACCAGAGGGTGGCAGTGGTGAACCAGAGGGTGACAGTGGTGTGCCAGAGGGTAGCAGTGGTGAACCAGAGGGTGGCAGTGATGAACCAAAGGGTGGCAGTGGTGAACCAGAGGGTGGCAGTGATGAACCAGAGGGTGGCAGTGATTAACCAGAGGGTGACAGTGGTGAACCAGAGGGTGGCAGGGGTGAACCAGAGGGTGACAGTGGTGAACCAGAGGGTGGCAGTGGTGAACCAGAGGGTGGCAGTTATGAACCAAAGGGTGGCAGTGGTAAACCAGAGGGTGGCAGTGATGAACCAGAGGGTAGCAGTGGTGAACCAGTGGGTGACAGTGGTGAACCAGAGGGTGGCAGTGGTGAACCAGAGGGTGCTGTGATGAACCAGAGGGTGTTGTGATGAACCAGAGGGTGCAGTGATGAACCAGAGGGTGGCAGTGTTGAACCAGTAGGTGACAGTGGTGAACCAGGTGGTGGCAGTGGTGAACAAGATGGTGCTGTGATGAACCAGAGGGTGACAGTGGTGAACCAGAGGGTGCTGTGATGAACCAGAGGGTGGCAGTGGAGAACCAGAGGGTGACAGTGGTGAACCAGAGGGCGGCAGTGGTGAACCAGAGGGTGGCATTGATGAACCAGAGGGTGGCAGTGATGAACCAGAGGGTGGCAGTGATGAACCAGAGGGTGGCAGTGGTGAACCAGAGAGCGCTGTGATGAACCAGAGAGTGGCAGTGATGAACCAGAGGGTGCCGTGATCAACCTGAAGGTGCAGTGGTGAACCAGAGGGTGACAGTGGTGAACCAAAGGGTGGCAGTGGTGAACCAGAGGGTTCTGTGATGAACCAGATGGTGCTGTGATGAACCAGAGGGCGGCAGTGATGAACCAGAGGGAGGCAGTGTGAACCAGAGGGTGACAGTGGTGAACCAGAGGGTGGCAGTGGTGAACCAGAGGTTGGCAGTGATGAACCAGAGGGTGGCAGTGGTGAACCAGAGGGTGGCAATGGTGAACCAGAGGGTGCTGTGATGAACCAGAGGGTGCAGTGGTGAACCAGAGAGTGGCAGTGATGAACCAGAGGGTGGCAGTGGTGAACCAGAGGGTGGCAGTGATGAACCAGAGGGTGCTATGATCAACCAGAAGGTGCAGTGGTGAACCAGAGGGTGACATTGGTGATCCAGAGGGTGGCAGCAGTGAACCAGAGGCTGCTGTGATGAACCAGAGGGTGCTGTGATTAACCAGAGGGTGGTAGTGGTGAACCAGAGGGTGGCAGTGGTGAACCAGAGGGTGACAGTGGTGAACCAGAGGGTGGCAGTGGTGAACCAGAGGGTGCTGTGATTAACCAGAGGGTGGTAGTGGTGAACCAGAGGGTGGCAGTGGTGAACCAGAGGGTGACATTGGTGAACCAGAGGGTGGCAGCAGTGAACCAGAGGCTGCTGTGATGAACCAGAGGGTGCTGTGATTAACCAGAGGGTGGTAGTGGTGAACCAGAGGGTGGCAGTGGTGAACCAGAGGGTGACAGTGGTGAACCAGAGGGTGGCAGTGGTGAACCAGAGGGTGCTGTGATTAACCAGAGGGTGGTAGTGGTGAACCAGAGGGTGGCAGTGGTGAACCAGAGGGTGACAGTGGTGAACCAGAGGGTGTCAGTGGTGAACCAGAGGGTGGTAGTGATGAACCAGAGGGTGGCAGTGGTGATCCAGAGGGTGACAGTGGTGAACCAGAGGGTGGCAGTGGTGAACCAGAGGGTGGCAGTGATGAACCAGAGGGTGGCAGTGGTGAACCAGAGGGTGGCAGTGGTGAACCAGAGGGTGCTGTGATGAACCAGAGGGTGGCAGTGATGAACCAGAGGGTGCAGTGGTGAACCAGAGGGTGGCAGTGATGAACCAGAGGGTGGCAGTGATGAACCAGAGGGTGGCAGTGGTGAACCAGAGGGTGGCAGTGGTGAACCAGAGGGTGCTGTGATGAACCAGAGGATGGCAGTGATGAACCAGAGGGTGCAGTGGAGAACCAGAGGGTGGCAGTGATGAACCAGAGGGTGGCAGTGAAGAACCAGAGGGTGGCAGTGGTGAACAAGAGGGTGGCAGTGGTGAACCAGAGGGTGCTGTGATGAACCAGAGGGTGCTGTGATGAACCAAAGGGTGGCAGTGATGAACCAGAGGGTGGCAGTGGTGAACCAGAGGGTGACAGTGGTAAACCAGAAGGTGGCAGTGGTGAACCAGAGGGTGACAGTGGTGAACCAGAGGGTGCTGTGATGAACCAGAGGGTGCTGAGATGAACCAGAGGGTGGCAGTGATGAACCAGAGGGTGGCAGTGGTGAACCAGAGGGTGACAGTGGTGAGCCAGAGGGTGGCAGTGGTAAACCAATAGGTGAGAGTGGTGAACCAGGTGGTGGCAGTGGTGAACAAGAGGGTGCTGTGATGAACCAGAGGGTGCTGTGATGAACCAGAGGGTGACAGTGGTGAACCAGAGGGTGGCAGCAGTGAACCAGAGGGTGCTGTATGAACCAGAGGGTGCTGTTATTAACCAGAGGGCGGTAGTGGTGAACCAGAGGGTGGCAGTGGTGAACCAGAGGGTGACAGTGGTGAACCATAGGGTGGCAGTGGTGAACCAGAGGGTGGTAGTGATGAACCAGAAGGTGGCAGTGGTGAACCAGAGGGTGGCAGTGGTGAACCAGAGGGTGGCAGTGGTGAACCAGAGCGTGGCAGTGATGAACCAGAGGGTGGCAGCGGTGAACCAGAGGGTGGCAGTGGTGAACCAGAGGGTGCTGTGATGAACCAGAGGGTGGCAGTGACGAACCAGAGGGTGCTGTGATGAACCAGAAGGTGCAGTGGTGAACCAGAGGGTGGCAGTGATGAACCAGAGGGTGGCAGTGTTGAACCAGAGGGTGGAAGTGGTGAACCAGGGGTGGCAGTGGTGAACCAGAGGGTGACAGTGGTGTTCCAGAGGGTAGCAGTGGTGAGCTAGAGGGTGGCAGTGATGAACCAAAGGGTGTCAGTGGTGAACCAGAGGGTAGCAGTGATGAACCAGAGTGTGGCAGTGGTGAACCAGAGGGTGCTGTGATGAACCAGAGGGTGGTAGTGATGAACTAGAGGGTGCTGTGATGAACCAGAAGGTGCAGTGGTGAACCAGAGGGTGGTAGTGATGAACCAGAGGGTGGCAGTGATGAACCAGAGGGTGGGAGTGGTGAACCAGTGGGTGGCAGTGGTGAACCAGAGGGTGGCAGTGGTGAACCAGAGGGTGCTGTGATGAACCAGAGGGTGCAGTGGTGAACCAGAGAGTGGCAGTTATGAACCAGAGGGTGGCAGCGGTGAACCAGAGGGTGGCAGTGATGAACCAGAGGGTGCTGAGATCAACCAGAAGGTGCAGTGGTGAACCAGAGGGTGACAGTGGTGAACCAGAGGGTGACATTGGTGAACCACAGGGTGGCAGCAGTGAACCAGAGGCTGCTGTGATGAACCAGAGGGTGCTGTGATTAACCAGAGGGTGGTAGTGGTGAACCAGAGGGTGGCAGTGGTGAACCAGAGGGTGACAGTGGTGAACCAGAGGGTGGCAGTGGTGAACCAGAGGGTGCTGTGATTAACCAGAGGGTGGTAGTGGTGAACCAGAGGGTGGCAGTGGTGAACCAGAGGGTGACATTGGTGAACCAGAGGGTGGCAGCAGTGAACCAGAGGCTGCTGTGATGATCCAGAGGGTGCTGTGATTAACCAGAGGGTGGTAGTGGTGAACCAGAGGGTGGCAGTGGTGAACCAGAGGGTGACAGTGGTGAACCAGAGGGTGGCAGTGGTGAACCAGGGGGTGCTGTGATTAACCAGAGGGTGGTAGTGGTGAACCAGAGGGTGGCAGTGGTGAACCAGAGGGTGACAGTGGTGAACCAGAGGGTGGCAGTGGTGAACCAGAGGGTGGTAGTGATGAACCAGAGGGTGGCAGTGGTGATCCAGAGGGTGACAGTGGTGAACCAGAGGGTGGCAGTGGTGAACCAGAGGGTGGCAGTGATGAACCAGAGGGTGGCAGTGGTGAACCAGAGGGTGGCAGTGGTGAACCAGAGGGTGCTGTGATGAACCAGAGGGTGGCAGTGATGAACCAGAGGGTGCAGTGGTGAACCAGAGGGTGGCAGTGATGAACCAGAGGGTGGCAGCGATGAACCAGAGGGTGGCAGTGGTGAACCAGAGGGTGGCAGTGGTGAACCAGAGGGTGCTGTGATGAACCAGAGGATGGCAGTGATGAACCAGAGGGTGCAGTGGTGAACCAGAGGGTGGCAGTGATGAACCAGAGGGTGGCAGTGAAGAACCAGAGGGTGGCAGTGGTGAACAAGAGGGTGGCAGTGGTGAACCAGAGGGTGCTGTGATGAACCAGAGGGTGCTGTGATGAACCAAAGGGTGGCAGTGATGAACCAGAGGGTGGCAGTGGTGAACCAGAGGGTGACAGTGGTAAACCAGAAGGTGGCAGTGGTGAACCAGAGGGTGACAGTGGTGAACCAGAGGGTGCTGTGATGAACCAGAGGGTGCTGAGATGAACCAGAGGGTGGCAGTGATGAACCAGAGGGTGGCAGTGGTGAACCAGAGGGTGACAGTGGTGAGCCAGAGGGTGGCAGTGGTAAACCAGTAGGTGAGAGTGGTGAACCAGGTGGTGGCAGTGGTGAACAAGAGGGTGCTGTGATGAACCAGAGGGTGCTGTGATGAACCAGAGGGTGACAGTGGTGAACCAGAGGGTGGCAGCAGTGAACCAGAGGGTGCCGTATGAACCAGAGGGTGCTGTTATTAACCAGAGGGCGGTAGTGGTGAACCAGAGGGTGGCAGTGGTGAACCAGAGGGTGACAGTGGTGAACCATAGGGTGGCAGTGGTGAACCAGAGGGTGGTATTGATGAACCAGAAGGTGGCAGTGGTGAACCAGAGGGTGGCAGTGGTGAACCAGAGGGTGGCAGTGGTGAACCAGAGCGTGGCAGTGATGAACCAGAGGGTGGCAGCGGTGAACCAGAGGGTGGCAGTGGTGAACCAGAGGGTGCTGTGATGAACCAGAGGGTGGCAGTGACGAACCAGAGGGTGCTGTGATGAACCAGAAGGTGCAGTGGTGAACCAGAGGGTGGCAGTGATGAACCAGAGGGTGGCAGTGTTGAACCAGAGGGTGGAAGTGGTGAACCAGAGGGTGGCAGTGGTGAACCAGAGGGTGACAGTGGTGTGCCAGAGGGTAGCAGTGGTGAGCCAGAGGGTGGCAGTGATGAACCAAAGGGTGTCAGTGGTGAACCAGAGGGTGGCAGTGATGAACCAGAGTGTGGCAGTGGTGAACCAGAGGGTGCTGTGATGAACCAGAGGGTGGTAGTGATGAACTAGAGGGTGCTGTGATGAACCAGAAGGTGCAGTGGTGAACCAGAGGGTGGTAGTGATGAACCAGAGGGTGGCAGTGATGAACCAGAGGGTGGGAGTGGTGAACCAGTGGGTGGCAGTGGTGAACCAGAGGGTGGCAGTGGTGAACCAGAGGGTGCTGTGATGAACCAGAGGGTGCAGTGGTGAACCAGAGAGTGGCAGTGATGAACCAGAGGGTGGCAGCGGTGAACCAGAGGGTGGCAGTGATGAACCAGAGGGTGCTGAGATCAACCAGTAGGTGCAGTGGTGAACCAGAGTGTGGCAGCAGTGAACCAGAGGGTGCTGTATGAACCAGAGGGTGCTGTTATTAACAAGAGGGCGGTAGTGGTGAACCAGAGGGTGGCAGTGGTGAACCAGAGGGTGACAGTTGTGAACCATAGGGTGGCAGTGGTGAACCAGAGGGTGGCAGTGATGAACCAGAAGGTGGCAGTGGTGAACCAGAGGGTGGCAGTGGTGAACCAGAGGGTGGCAGTGGTGAACCAGAGCGTGGCAGTGATGAACCAGAGGGTGGCAGCGGTGAACCAGAGGTTGGCAGCAGTGAACCAGAGGGTGCTGTATGAACCAGAGGGTGCTGTTATTAACCAGAGGGCGGTAGTGGTGAACCAGAGGGTGGCAGTGGTGAACCAGAGGGTGACAGTGGTGAACCATAGGGTGGCAGTGGTGAACCAGAGGGTGGTAGTGATGAACCAGAAGGTGGCAGTGGTGAACCAGAGGGTGGCAGTGGTGAACCAGAGGGTGGCAGTGGTGAACCAGAGCGTGGCAGTGATGAACTATAGGGTGGCAGCGGTGAACCAGAGGGTGGCAGTGGTGAACCAGAGGGTGCTGTGATGAACCAGAGGGTGGCAGTGACGAACCAGAGGGTGCTGTGATGAACCAGAAGGTGCAGTGGTGAACCAGAGGGTGGCAGTGATGAACCAGAGGGTGGCAGTGTTGAACCAGAGGGTGGAAGTGGTGAACCAGAGGGTGGCAGTGGTGAACCAGAGGGTGACAGTGGTGTTCCAGAGGGTAGCAGTGGTGAGCCAGAGGGTGGCAGTGATGAACCAAAGGGTGTCAGTGGTGAACCAGAGGGTAGCAGTGATGAACCAGAGTGTGGCAGTGGTGAACCAGAGGGTGCTGTGATGAACCAGAGGGTGGTGGTGATGAACTAGAGGGTGCTGTGATGAACCAGAAGGTGCAGTGGTGAACCAGAGGGTGGTAGTGATGAACCAGAGGGTGGCAGTGATGAACCAGAGGGTGGGAGTGGTGAACCAGTGGGTGGCAGTGGTGAACCAGAGGGTGGCAGTGGTGAACCAGAGGGTGCTGTGATGAACCAGAGGGTGCAGTGGTGAACCAGAGAGTGGCAGTTATGAACCAGAGGGTGGCAGCGGTGAACCAGAGGGTGGCAGTGATGAACCAGAGGGTGCTGAGATCAACCAGAAGGTGCAGTGGTGAACCAGAGGGTGACAGTGGTGAACCAGAGGGTGACATTGGTGAACCAGAGGGTGGCAGCAGTGAACCAGAGGCTGCTGTGATGAACCAGAGGGTGCTGTGATTAACCAGAGGGTGGTAGTGGTGAACCAGAGGGTGGCAGTGGTGAACCAGAGGGTGACAGTGGTGAACCAGAGGGTGGCAGTGGTGAACCAGAGGGTGCTGTGATTAACCAGAGGGTGGTAGTGGTGAACCAGAGGGTGGCAGTGGTGAACCAGAGGGTGACATTGGTGAACCAGAGGGTGGCAGCAGTGAACCAGAGGCTGCTGTGATGAACCAGAGGGTGCTGTGATTAACCAGAGGGTGGTAGTGGTGAACCAGAGGGTGGCAGTGGTGAACCAGAGGGTGACAGTGGTGAACCAGAGGGTGGCAGTGGTGAACCAGAGGGTGCTGTGATTAACCAGAGGGTGGTAGTGGTGAACCAGAGGGTGGCAGTGGTGAACCAGAGGGTGACAGTGGTGAACCAGAGGGTGGCAGTGGTGAACCAGAGGGTGGTAGTGATGAACCAGAGGGTGGCAGTGGTGATCCAGAGGGTGACAGTGGTGAACCAGAGGGTGGCAGTGGTGAACCAGAGGGTGGCAGTGATGAACCAGAGGGTGGCAGTGGTGAACCAGAGGGTGGCAGTGGTGAACCAGAGGGTGCTGTGATGAACCAGAGGGTGGCAGTGATGAACCAGAGGGTGCAGTGGTGAACCAGAGGGTGGCAGTGATGAACCAGAGGGTGGCAGTGATGAACCAGAGGGTGGCAGTGGTGAACCAGAGGGTGGCAGTGGTGAACCAGAGGGTGCTGTGATGAACCAGAGGATGGCAGTGATGAACCAGAGGGTGCAGTGGTGAACCAGAGGGTGGCAGTGGTGAACAAGAGGGTGGCAGTGGTGAACCAGAGGGTGCTGTGATGAACCAGAGGGTGCTGTGATGAACCAAAGGGTGGCAGTGATGAACCAGAGGGTGGCAGTAGCGAACCAGAGGGTGACAGTGGTAAACCAGAAGGTGGCAGTGGTGAACCAGAGGGTGACAGTGGTGAACCAGAGGGTGCTGTGATGAACCAGAGGGTGCTGAGATGAACCAGAGGGTGGCAGTGATGAACCAGAGGGTGGCAGTGGTGAACCAGAGGGTGACAGTGGTGAGCCAGAGGGTGGCAGTGGTAAACCAGTAGGTGAGAGTGGTGAACCAGGTGGTGGCAGTGGTGAACAAGAGGGTGCTGTGATGAACCAGAGGGTGCTGTGATGAACCAGAGGGTGACAGTGGTGAACCAGAGGTTGGCAGCAGTGAACCAGAGGGTGCTGTATGAACCAGAGGGTGCTGTTATTAACCAGAGGGCGGAAGTGGTGAACCAGAGGGTGGCAGTGGTGAACCAGAGGATGACAGTGGTGAACCATAGGGTGGCAGTGGTGAACCAGAGGGTGGTAGTGATGAACCAGAAGGTGGCAGTGGTGAACCAGAGGGTGGCAGTGGTGAACCAGAGGGTGGCAGTGGTGAACCAGAGCGTGGCAGTGATGAACCAGAGGGTGGCAGCGGTGAACCAGAGGGTGGCAGTAGTGAACCAGAGGGTGCTGTGATGAACCAGAGGGTGGCAGTGATGAACCAGAGGGTGCTGTGATGAACCAGAAGGTGCAGTGGTGAACCAGAGGGTGGCAGTGATGAACCAGAGGGTGGCAGTGTTGAACCAGAGGGTGGAAGTGGTGAACCAGAGGGTGGCAGTGGTGAACCAGAGGGTGACAGTGGTGTGCCAGAGGGTAGCAGTGGTGAGCCAGAGGGTGGCAGTGATGAACCAAAGGGTGTCAGTGGTGAACCAGAGGGTGGCAGTGATGAACCAGAGTGTGGCAGTGGTGAACCAGAGGGTGCTGTGATGAACCAGAGGGTGGTAGTGATGAACTAGAGGGTGCTGTGATGAACCAGAAGGTGCAGTGGTGAACCAGAGGGTGGTAGTGATGAACCAGAGGGTGGCAGTGATGAACCAGAGGGTGGGAGTGGTGAACCAGTGGGTGGCAGTGGTGAACCAGAGGGTGGCAGTGGTGAACCAGAGGGTGCTGTGATGAACCAGAGGGTGCAGTGGTAAACCAGAGAGTGGCAGTGATGAACCAGAGGGTGGCAGCGGTGAACCAGAGGGTGGCAGTGATGAACCAGAGGGTGCTGAGATCAACCAGTAGGTGCAGTGGTGAACCAGAGGGTGAAAGTGGTGAACCAGAGGGTGACATTGGTGAACCAGAGGGTGGCAGCAGTGAACCAGAGGGTGGCAGCAGTGAACCAGAGGCTGCTGTGATTAACCAGAGGGTGGTAGTGGTGAACCAGAGGGTGGCAGTGGTGAACCAGAGGGTGACAGTGGTGAACCAGAGACACGCTGTTCCCACCCTACCGCTTACCAGGCGTGGATGGTGATAGGAAGTATGGTGAGAATGTTGTAATCTTGTACTTTTTTTGTTGCAAGCGGAGTTACAAGGCGATCTGGAAACAAATGGGTACAGAAGGGTACCTCTGCATAGCACATAGGGGTGCCAGAGACATAGGCCCAGGAGCCTCATGGGAGGTTCCTGGAAACCGTGGCGGCGCCCCGTTAGTCCTTCGGGCGGTTGTGGGCCTGAACAACCGGGGGCTTGCCTTGCTACGCTCTGCCCTGAAAGGGGTGTGAGTAAATAAGGGACCGGGTGTCACGTGATCCGGGAGGAGGATCACCAGAAGGGGCAGCACAGATGGGGTTTGCCCTAGTGCTGCTTGGCTCATCAGGCGGGCAGGTGGCGAGAATGCTGCCTGCCCTTGGATCGCCCGTAAGATAACCCACCATATTACATAACGTTGTATGTAATAAAACTGCAGCAGTTTTTCCCAATAACAAAATCTGTGTGGTGTGTATTTATTTGAATGCACGCTATGTGCCTGGGGGTAGGGAGTGTTGCCATGATGGTACTATGAACACGGCAGCTTCGGCGGTGGAAGAGGCACCACCTACAGAAGGCAAGAGCCGATGGAACAGGGGCAGTGAAAGCAGAAAGTGTCTTGCTTTAACCAGCACAGCAGGGGCATTACACTAATAAAGGTGCCTTTTTCATCCGGGGCGCACTGGAGTGCCTGAAATACAGAGGACTCGCACAGAACCCCTGCACCCTTTTTAATCAGTTGGTGAGTCGCGGTACCCACGGTGGGTGGTAATTACGGCGGAAGGCAACTACAAGTCCCAACATACCTTGCCGCTTTGCTCACTACTAAAGTGCAACGAATCATGGGAAACCATCAAGGACTGTAAATCCCGCTTTCCACCAACTAGCCTAAGAAGAAGGAGGGCACAGCCCCGAAATGCGTAGGCAGAAGGAAAAATAACGGGTGAAACGACCTCTTCATCTCTGCAATAAAGTGGGTTTTCGCTTACCTGCCTGTCGAGTGCTTCTTCAAGCTGCAGGAGCGTTTGGAGGAAAATGTGTACATCTTGTATATACGCTTGTTTACTTACACTAAGACTCATATCTCTCCCGCAACTCAAGATGCCAAACCAACGTTATACTCCATGGGTCTGTTCTACAGCTATCAACTTTCTAAATACTCTGCTGATAATGATCATAAGTACCACATTGATGTACACTTTATCTAATTGTTGAATGTTTAATTTAATCTCTTCATCTTCCGTCTTGATTACTTCTGTACTGTTGCCAAAACCAATAGGAACACTTTGAACTAAAAAGAAATATATAGCAATTAAAACTACAGTTTACAGTTCAGTGTGCATATATGTTATTTCCATACTATGCAGTACTAGACTTAACTACCAAGTTACCATTACATTTCAGCAATGGGAGGAACAGGCTGCTTATTCATCCAATTCCACACAATTTATTTTACAAAGCAAACCAATATTGACCAAATGACAAAAAGAAATGGCTTTAAGAATGTTTGTGCAGGCTTTCTTTTGGATCTCTTTGCTGACAATCACCCGACAGTGTGACATCTTGACTGTTTTGGGTCCTTCCCCACTCCCCTCCGGTTTTCAGGCATAATCCAGGTAAGCATTTGTGCATGCATTTCTTTTTCCAAGTATACAATGGCAATTCCACTGGGTGCACTGTTTTATAAAGTGTGTGCATAGGCACTTTTAAAATCATTTTTTGACTCTACAGGGGCAGCTCCTCTGTTAACGGGGAAGAGCGTCGCCCCAATAAGAAATTGCTCCCAGAGAAGTTCTGGAGTCACCATGAGGGGTGGCGATCTCAGCTTTCTGATTGGCAGCAGAAGAAAGCAGTGATAGGCAGGGCACTATAAGTGCACATGTCTTTTTGGCCGGCCATCTTGCGCTGGCAAGCCAGACATGCATTTTAAACCGCTCTAACCAGAGCCAGGATACGATTCCAGTGTCCTTGGAAGCGGCGAGAGAGGCCACCGCCGCTCCTTCCAATCCTGACACTGCCCTCATGCAGCCTGAGAGCAGCGCCAGGATTGGTTGCTGCAGTTTCCTGGTGCCTGCCTGGAGAAGACAGAGCGAGGAGGAGGACGTCGAGCCAGGAAGGTAAGTGAGATTATTTTTTGTTTGATTATTGTTAAACATATATATTTTTTACTTGTATTCCCCCCTCCAGCCCTACCACCCTCCTTACATGCCAGTCGCCACTACTCTGCAGAGAAATATTGTCTCACGTGGAGAAACTCAATTTGCACTCAACCCCAACAATTTTGAGGGAGAACCGTTTCGTTAATCACGCTGGAAAGATCTTTGTGCAATATAAATATTTTGTGCATTCATACATAAATACATACAGATGAAATAGAAGGGCGCCAAACAGCATAAACCTTGCATTCTGCCAATATAAGAAAAAAGCAACACCAGGCCCAGGAAAGGGAAATGTTATTTGAAAAAAGACACACTGCAGACTCCCCGTATATATTGGGGTGGAATTTAATACCTGACTCAATGCACAAAGCTTTAAAAACATGACGATTCGAAAACGAATTGTAGGCAAGAACGTTACTACTGACCGCGAGCAGTTAAAGATTGCACATGATAGCTTTTAAAAAAACACCACATCACAGAGGCATAATTGTACCTGATTCTAGAAGCTGACACGTTTTTGCTGGAGCTCTGAGGCTGGTATCCGACGAGTCAGGCTGAAGCAGTCTTATATAGAGATGCAGTGTGTATGAGCCCAGAGTGCCTTCTCTTTTAAAAGGGATGTCAGGCGACTAGATATTCACCAGGGATATATATCTCCAACAATCCTTAGTTTAGAATGGCAAATACACTAATGAAAATATTGGCTCACGTATACTCTCAGGATTTAGAGTTCCTATTATGAGATGTTTCTTATTCCCATTGGACAACGCATGGACAACGCATGCAAGTAACATGCAAGTGCAGCCTGTTTCTTACTCCCTAATGCTTGATGTGTATATTGTGAACAATAACTTCAAACAAATAATTCAGTCACCAATACTTTCAAGGCTATGGGTACTCCCTATTAGTCAGAGTTCCCAAAATTAACGTTGACTCTCTCGGGGCAGCCCCAAGTGCTCGGCCAGACTCACTAGTCAAGAATTATATGTTTATTCAATATGACTTTCAAGTGACATACTACATGTTGAAAACATACAGAACTTCATATGAGCATTAACATCTAATGAAGATTCAGCTTCTCTTTTTAAGAAGTATCAATGCCTCCCTCACTCAATTCAAATCAATATCTGTTTGGGTACATCAAGTCTTTAGGCTACTAATACAAATAAGTTTTGTAAACATACCTCAACCCTCCCCCTCACCCCCCACCTTCCCCTGTTGGTGGTGATTCTTTGAAATATGCTGTTGAAAAGTTAGGCAAGTGGCGGATAGAAGGGTAGATCCCTCCTCTGGCTCACCTAGTACTCCGTATTGCCCGGGACAATCTCATGTGCGTAGGAGCATTGTCGGGCCCATACCCTGGCTAACCTAGAACTGGAAGAGGTGCATGGCTTGTACATAAGGTGGGCACACTGCCAAGGGGAGTTCACGTGAGGGAAAGGTGACCAGTGGGCCCTATTTATATTCAAAAAATTTATTTTCATCTCTGAAAATCTCTGCTAATCTTTCCATAGTGAGAATTCGCCACAGAAACATGGCTTGTGCCTCTATCTTTTTCCAAGCCGCCGCGATTGTAGCCATGGCTGCCCCAAGAAAGGCCAACATTATTGCCTTATCTGCTTTTGTCTGATGTTCTAGGTCTGGATCCCTGATGCCCAGGAGCACTCCCTCAATGGATGTTGGTATAGGGTAGCCCAACATTTCTTTAATGTGTGTTAGGATCCCCTCCCAGAAGGTTCGGACAATAGGGCAGTACCACAACATGTGGCAGAAATCCCCGAGAAAACCACAACCCCGCAAAAGGAGATCGGGGTTTCTGGAAATGTCTTTTTGAATTTAGTGGGATAGAGGTGCCAATCAAAAAGGGTTTTGTAATAGGCCTCTCTCAAGGCAAATGAGTGGTTGTTCTTGGTGATATCTGACCATAAGTGTTTCCACTCCTCGTCTGTAATATCCCTTCCAACCATCAGCTCCCAAAAAGACATGTAGCCCACCCAAGGAGCATGTACTGTCGAAAGCAGCAAGGCATAGAGTGAGGAAATTGCACCTTTCATATTTCCCACAATCTGTATCAGCTGTTCTACCGGGGTAAGCTCTCTGGTGGCGGCTTCTCCTATCTGCGGCTGGGATACCCAATGTTTGAGTTGGAGATATTGGGATTGGTCGCTGCTGGGAACATGGAACTCTCTCTGGCAGCTCTCAAATGTGCGTATGTTTAAAATTGTGAAACAGGTCCGAGACCATCAGGCAGCCCCCTTCCCACCAAGTATCAAATGGGCCCTCTCATAGTACTGGGGGAAAGTCAGGGTTGAAGTGTGTAGGGGATTCCGGTGAAGGGATGGAATTTTAGCCCGGTCCCTCGTGACTTCTTCCCAAACCTTAAGTGTGGTGCGTGTCGGGGTTCTAATGTACGCATTGGCCAGCCTATCTTTTTTCTGCTTCTAAAGCACGTCCTTCCCACTATCGCCCTGTCCATGTGAAGCCAATGTTCGTTGGACTCACTCATGGACCATTCTTCCACCACCCTACGTTGGGCTGCTTTGTTGTACAGGAAGGAAGTCTGCTAGCGCCGCATCCCCCTCTTTCTTTGGGCATTGTAGAGCATGAAACAGGAGACAAGCCCTTCGGTTCTGCCAAATGAATTTAGTAATAAGAGAGGGAGCTTGGGAAGGAGCTCCCGATCCAGGTCGAACGGAAGCGCCAGGAGCAAATAAAGTAATTTTGGGAGCATTGTCATTTTTATGGCATTTATCCATCCAAGCTAAGAGATGAACAGCGGTTTCCAGCGCTTGAGATCTTGTTGGAGTATAGGCAGCAGGGGGGGGGATAGTTGGCCTTATAGAGATCCTCATCCTCGGGGTGAACTTGATACCTAACTATTGAATGGAGCATTTGGCCCATTGAAATGGGGCCCGTCCCTGCAGCTGCAGGGCGTCCCTTTCAGGGTTTGTACGATTTAGGATGAACAATTTCGATAAATTAACTTTGAAGCCTTCTAACGCCTCAGATTTACACAGTTCTGCCTCTAATGACCTTAATGAAGGGCATGGGTCTGTGAATGTCATCAGGATGACATCCTCAAATGTTGATGCCTTGTGTTCTATACCTCCAAAGTGTATACATTTGATCTCCAGGTTTGCCCTGATTTGAATTGCCAATGGTTCTATGCTCAGGGCAAATAGAAGAGGGGAAAGTGGGCAGCCCTGTCTTGTATCTCTGCTATGTGCAAATGGGCGTGACGAAGACCCGTTAACCTGAACTCGGGAATGTGGATGCTTATAGTTAGCCCTGACCATGATTATTAATTTAAAAAAAATATATTTTCATTAGAGTAGGACTAAAAACCATAGGAGAATGACATCATGGGATGAATAAATAAGATGGCCATAACTGATATCAAAATAGCTAGCAGTGAAAATACATTTACATGGAATTTCATACGATAAATAAGAATAAACATCAATTAGAAAACTACTTCATAAAAAAACTGTTCTAAAGGAATCAATAATTAGGAAAGTGAATATATTGCACATTAACCCATATTAAACCATGATCCTGTAGACTATCAGGCATTTGCTACCTCAGATAATTCCCCAGAAACACAAATACATATCTTCATTAGTGACTATTACACCTTAGTTAGTAAACTGTAATCTATAAAATGGCTACTTCAGGCTAACATACAAGTATCAAAAAACTATTAAAGTGCATGTGCGGCTAGCAGCAGTTATTTTAGTAAAGTGCAAACATGTACTCTCTGAAGCATAAATCTCTAAAAATATACTTTTACTCGGATATATAATGGACAGAAAGATTTGCCCAGATAACTCTAAATCTTACAGCAGCTCCTACACATTTTTCATAGGCCTCCAAATCTATAAGTCCTGCACATTTTATTAACCCAATGTTCAATCCTAGGTTGCTTATTAGTCTTCCAATTTTGAAGGACAAGTGATCTAGCGACCGTTATTGAAATTACTCTAAAATGCTGCTGATATTTAGTTAAACACTTTTCCTTCCCCGACAAACCAAACAACAGCAACATACATGATTGAGTGATTATTAAGGACACAATTTGAGAAACCTAAATAAAAATGTCCTTCCAAAATTGCTGTAGACTACTACACTCGTAAAATATGAGCACCCACGCCCGTCATCCTGTTTATTACATCTAAAACTTTGGTTCAGCTTAATTGGAAACATTTTATGCAGTCTCAGAGGGGTGTAATATGCCCACCAGCTGGATAATAAATTCATCCTCTTAAAATTAGCGTCTCGCAGTGCTTTATTCGATATCTCACTAAGCTGTTGCCAATCTTTCATATTAAACTTGCAGCCTGTTTCTAAATAAATTTTCTGAAGCACTTTCATAATAATCTCTTCACTATAAGCTGTCTGATGCAGTAGCTGATACCAAACTCCAACCCCACAAACTTTATTTGACATCGGCCTGGCAATTTGACATGCAGCCTCACTCAGCATGGTATAATACTTTTTAAGAAAACTCACGAGCTGAAGAAAACTCATAGAAAAAGCGATATTTACATAACCGGATTGCAATCGAACCGTTTCCCAGTTAATTAATGTCTTGTGATTATAAAAATCCCCAAGCTGACCGAAACCTAGTTCTTGCCAAACTAGGTGAAGCCTCCCAGGCAAAATCAAACCTCCTACTACACAATCTTGAACGGGGGTATAAGCATGATATGGTGGAATATTTTGTGATTCATAAAAAAGCTGGTTTCTTGTTGCTAATGCCAATATCACCTTATATCTGGTCTTTGTAAGAAATTGGGGAGATTTAAGGCACTTTCCTTCACCGTATGTGTTAAAAAAAAGTTATCAAAAACCGACTTTTACTCTCCTAATTGTGATAACAAATTGATCATAGAGGCCTGACAGTAGGTTGCAAAATGTTGGAGTGCTAACCCCGCCTGTGCTACATCTAGTTGTAGTGTGGTTAGCTTAACCCAGGGGTGTTTATTATTCCAAACAAACTTGGTCACGTTAAAGAACTTTTCCCCGAATCTAAAACGTTGTAGGGTTAGAAAGAGAAACAACAAATCCACCTTGTCAAAGGCCTTCTCAGTGTGTATGCCCACCAGCATTGCCTGAATTTTAAATTTGGAAGCTTTTTCGATCAGGTGTAATGTCCGCCGGATATTGTTGTGTGTCTGTCTTCCCTTTATGAAGCCAGATTGAGCAGGGTGGATTAGTGCAGGCATTATGTTTTCTATTCTCGAGGCCAGTATTGCTGAGAATATTTTGGCGTCTAAATTTAACAGAGCAATAGGCCGGTAGGAGCCACAACTCTGGGGGGTTTTCCCGGGTTTGGGAATAACGGTGACAACTGCTTCAGCCGTAGATTTCGATACCGTGGAGTCCTCCACCATTGCATTAAATAATGAGGTGAGGTAGGGTATAAGCTCTGACGTGTATGTTTTATAAAAGTGTGCCATCAACCCAGCTAATTTGTGTAATTTGAGTTTTGCGATTGCTTTTCCTACTTCTTCTGAAGTAATTGGGCTGTTTAGTTGGTTATTCTCTGATGCTGGAACTTGGGTCAACTCCAGTGTGTCTAAATAGTGTTTTTGCATCTCTGTATCTGAGAGTGTGCCTATGTATAAATCTTTATTAAACCCTCCAAATATGGACGCTTTTGCTTGCGTGTGAGTTAAGTTACCCTCTCCATCATAGATGCCCCCTATGTATTCTCATTCTCTTTTTTCGCATAGCTGTCTTGCTAGGTGAGTTCCCACCTTACCTCTTTGGGCATAAGACCACCCTCAGAGGCACCCTGATCTACCGACCCCCGGGTCCACGCACACGATTCAGTGAGGACATCGCCGACTTCGTCAGCCCGCATGCCCTCCCCTCCGCCGACTACATCCTCCTGGGGGACCTCAACTTCCACCTGGAGAACAACAGCGACCGCAACACCATCAGCCTGCTCGACAACCTCGCCAACCTCGGACTCAAGCAACTGGTGACCACCCCCACCCACCTCGCCGGACACACACTCGACGCCGTCTTCTCATCCAGCAAAGACATCACCTTCAGCCACGCAACAGGACTCCACTGGACGGACCACAGCTGCGTCCACTTCAGCTTCAAAAGAACAACGATCCACCACCACCAGCAACAGGTTGCCCGAAGAAGCTGGAACAAGATCACAGCCGACCAGCTCACCGCTTGCCTGAGCCAGCACCCCCCCGCCAGCTCAGCGAACCCCAGCCAGGCCGCCGACAACCTCACGAAGTGGATCAACAACGGCGCGGACGAACTCGCCCCTCTGAGAACCCCGCCCAGCAGACCCTGCAGCAGAAAAACACCATGGTTCACCGACGAACTCAAGAGCTCCAAGAAGAACTGCCGAGCCCTCGAGAAAGTCTGGAGAAGGGAACCAACGACGGACAACATGACCACCCTCAAGCTCGCCACCCGGAAACACCACCAACTGATCCGCGCCACCAAGAAAAATACATACAAGGACCGGCTGGACAACAACGCACACAACTGCAAGGAACCCTTCAACATCGTGAAAGAGCTCTCCAACCCCAACGCCGGAAACAATGACATCACCCCGTCGCAAGACCTCTGCAACTCCCTCGCGTCCTACTTCCACAACAAGATCGCGGACATACACAACAGCTTCAGCAACCAACCAACGCAAGCCACAACCGCAACAACGCCACCCACCACCACCCTCCGCACCTGGACTCCGATCAGCACCGAAGACACCATCCGCACAATGAACTCCATCCATTCCGGATCTCCGACTGACCCCTGCCCTCACCACGTCTTCAACAAGGCCGACGCTGTCATCGCACCCCACCTGCGGTACATCATCAACACCTCCTTCGACACCGCCACCTTCCCTGAGAGCTGGAAGCACGCCGAACTCAGCGCTCTTCTCAAGAAACCCACAGCAGACCCCACCGACCTCAAGAACTACCGTCCCATCTCGCTCCTCCTGTTCCCGGCCAAAGTCATCGAGAAGACCGTCAACAAACAGCTGGCCGCCTTCCTCGAGACGAATGGATCCCTCGACCCCTCACAGTCTGGCTTCCGAGCGAACCACAGCACCGAGACCGCCCTCATCGCTGCCACCGATGACATACGAACTCTGATGGACAATGGAGAAACAGCGGCCCTCATCCTCCTGGACCTCTCCGCGGCTTTCGACACTGTCTGCCACCGCACCCTAGTACAGCGCCTCGGCAACATCGGAATCCAGGACAAGGCACTGGAATGGATCACCTCCTTCCTCGACGGAAGAACACAGAGAGTCCGCCTACCACCGTACAAGTCAGAGGCCACCAAAGTCATCTGCGGCGTCCCTCAAGGATCCTCACTGAGCCCCACCCTCTTCAACGTCTACATGAGCCCCCTCGCGGCCATCGCACGCCAATCATCCTCCTGGACCTCTCCGCGGCTTTCGACACTGTCTGCCACCGCACCCTAGTACAGCGCCTCGGCAACATCGGAATCCAGGACAAGGCACTGGAATGGATCACCTCCTTCCTTGACGGAAGAACACAGAGAGTCCGCCTACCACCGTACAAGTCAGAGGCCACCAAAGTCATCTGCGGCGTCCCTCAAGGATCCTCACTGAGCCCCACCCTCTTCAACGTCTACATGAGCCCCCTCGCGGCCATCGCACGCCAACACAACCTCAACATAATCTCCTACGCCGACGACACCCAGCTGATCCTCTCCCTGACCAACGACCCCGCCACCGTCAGAGCCAACCTGCACGAAGGGATGAGAGAGGTAGCCGAATGGATGACGACCAGCCGCCTGAAACTGAACTCGGACAAGACGGAGGTCCTCATCCTGGGCTCCTCGCCCTCCGCCTGGGACGACTCCTGGTGGCCCCCCGCCCTGGGCACCGCACCCAAACCGACGGACCACGCACGCAACCTGGGCTTCATCCTGGACTCCTCCCTCTCCATGACCAGACAAGTAAACGCCGTCTCCTCGTCTTGCTTCAACATCCTGCGCATGCTACGTAAGATCTTCTGGTGGATCCCCACCGAGACGAGGAAGACGGTCACCCAGGCCCTCGTCACCAGCCGACTGGACTACGGCAACGCCCTCTACGCCGGAACCACCGCCAAGCTCCAGAAGAGACTCCAGCGGATCCAGAACGCCTCGGCCAGACTCATCCTCGACATCCCCAGACGCAGCCACATCTCCGGACACCTGAGAGATCTGCACTGGCTCCCGGTCAACAAGAGAATCACCTTCCGTCTCCTCACCCACGCGCACAAAGCCCTACACGACCAAGGCCCGAGCTACCTCAACAACCGGATCAACTTCTACACTCCCAAGCGCCTCCTCAGATCAACCAGCCACGCCCTCGCCGCCGTCCCCCGCATCCGAAGAGCGACAACAGGAGGAAGGTCCTTCTCCTACCTGGCCGCCAAGACCTGGAACTCACTCCCAACCGACCTGCGCCTGACCCAAGACCACCTCTCCTTCAGGAAGAAGCTCAAGACCTGGCTGTTCGAGCAGTAACGGCACCCCCCCCCCCAACCCAGCGCCTTGAGACCCTACGGGTGAGTAGTGCGCTCTATAAATGACCTGATTGATTGATTGATTGAAGACATCTGCCGGAGCCGTAACAATGTGTATTCTACCCTGTTTGCATAGATCACTTTAATTTTCCCCTGCAATGCACTAAGTTGCCTTTGTTGTACCCGAGAAGGTGCCTTCTTATGGTCTCTTTCTACCTTCTCTAGTTCCGCCTCAATTCCTCCCTTTCCTTTGCCCTCTGTTTATTCAATGTGGAGTTGAGCTCAATACATTTACCTCTGGGGACTGCCTTAAACGCATCCCAGTTGTTTTGGGGTGAGGTATTCTGGGGCTGATTAAGTTCAAAGTAGTCATAAATGGTTGCACTCAGCTCATCTCGCAGCACTCTGTAGCTGGTTACCGATATTGCCAAATATAATCTATGAGTGCCTGCCCGTTACATCCCCAAGACAAATTGATGGTCAATAGACTATGGTCAGAGATAGTGATTGGAAGTATCTTTGCCGCCTGGAGGGAGCCTAGTAGGGAATGATTTATGAAGATGTAATCTAACCTGAAATAGGTCAAGTGTACATGTGAGAAGAAGTTGAAGTCTTCGGTGGTGGGATCGAGCGTCCGCCATGTGTCCCTTAGCCCTAGGGCATGCATTCTTTGTTTGATCCCTTTGGGGAAGTTGCTTGTGGCTGCACTGTGTGGGTGAGTGCTGTCCATCTCAGCATGCCAATTCAGGTTAAAGTCGCCCATGAGTATCGTCTGGCCCTCTGCGAACCTGCCTATCGGGTCTAGTAGGAAGGATAAAAACTTAGCTTGCCCTGTATTGGGGGAGTATGCAGAAATAAAAGTACAAAGTGTGCCTCTCAAATTGCCCTTTACCATGATTACCCTGCCCTCTCTATCTGCCTTTATGGCTGCAGGTTGGAATTTTGCAGTGCTGTGGAATAAGAGTGTGACTCCCTTCTGTTTAAAGGTGGCAGATAATCTATAGATTAAGGGATAGATTTTGTAGCAGGGACTCGCTCTTCGGGTTTTTTTAAGGAGTGTTTCCTGAAGTGCTACCACGTTGAACTGATGGCCTATTAGATACTTCCAAATGTTCTGCCGTTTGACGGGCGAATTCAAGCCTTTTATGTTCCACTAAGCTATTACAACCATCTTATAGTAAACTAATCCCTCTCTCTCTCTTGCATCCCTCAGTGATCTTCGAACTCCCCCCTCACCCCCCTCGTGATTTGCATCCACCCAGGCTCACCTCAAAGAGGATCTCCTCACTCCCATCCCACATGATCTGACCGACTGGCATTTGAATCCCCCACCAGGTCCCTCCCCACCCAAAATAGAAAAAACTAAAAAAAAATAAAAACCTTTAGCTGAGCAGACAATGGGCTCTCAGCAATTACATTCTTGACGAAAAAGTACATTATAATGGGTGACTCAGACAGTGACCGAACCCCCGGTTGTCGGTCGTTTCGTGTCTTAAAGACCAGCTGAAGTTTGACCATGTCCCACAGTTACGGGGCTCCGGAGCTGGCGTGGATCACGTCCATCCAGCCCTCTTGCCTGCCCATGCCCCAGTCAAGAATTTTAACCACATCTTCCCCATTCTGGTATCTCTATGTCCATAGGAGCAAGACGTGTTTTCAAAGTGGAGAACATCACACACACAGAGTGACATGCAGTTACCAGCAGGGTAATGTTCTTGAGGTCTACCTGACTCTGAAAAGCATGAAAAACCCTTCCCCCTTCACTTTGCATCCTGGCATTCTTGGCATAGTTATTCTCCTAGCATTTTGCCTTCTACCCTCCTGTTTTGCTGAATTCTTTTTTGCTGGTCTTAGGATTCTGTGCACTTTACCACTGATCAGTGCTGAAACTCCCTAAAACATGGTAGAATTGACTTTTACCCAATTGCCATATTTAAATGACTTGTAAGTCCGTAGTAAAGTGGCACTACCTTACTCAGGGCGTGTACATTAAACACTACTAGTGAGCCAGCTGCACTGATTGTGCAACCGACTCAAGTAGCCCTTTGAAATATGTCTCAGGCCTTCCATTGTAGCCTGTGTGAGCAGTGTTAAACTACCATTTCAGCCTGGCACGATAAGCCTCTAGCTAGGCCCAAACCCTCCTTTATTAAATAAGTTGCCCCAGGGTTGTCCCTAGACAGCCCAGAGGGCAGAGTGCAGTGTATTTGAGAAGTTGGACATGTACTTTTAAGTTTTACATGTCCTAGTAGTGAACAAATCTTACATTTCTTTTTCATGACTGCAAGGCCTACATCTCCCATAGGATAATATTAGAGTTACCATATTAAATTTAATAAGCTGTAACTTTCAAATGGGAACAAGTCACCAGGTCATGTTTGGTGTCTTAGGAATTGTAATGAAAAATCCTCTCTTAGATTAAAGACGGATTTTAAATTACAGTTTTGAAAATGCATCTTTTAAAAAGTTGGCATTTTCTGGCCTTAGACATTTCGTGCCTGCAGCCTGCCACTGGATCATACGATTAGGTTTAGTTGGCAGTTGTACTTTGTTAATTCCTCCTACACAGCCACACACAATGGAGAGCTTAGATGTGCCTGGATAGGCCATCACATGGGCAGGGTGGGAGGGCAGAGCTGCGCACAGCCCTACTTGCACTTGAATAGGCTGCATACCCCCCTGTAGTTAGCCTGGCGCCTGGGCAGGGAAGGCAGGAAACCTGTGCACTTCAAAGGGAAACCTCTAGAAGCTTCTCCCACTTTAAATGGGTCACCTGGTATAAATATTGGATATCAAACACCAACTCTTCAGTACACTTCTGGACCTGTGGAGACTCTTCCAGAAAGAAGGACAAGTGTGCTGCTGAAAGGATTGCCACTTTTCTGGACTGCTGTCCTGCTGGACTACTGCCTTGCTGGGCTGCTGACTTGCTGGGTTGCTGTTAGGCTGGATTGCTGTACTGCTGCCCTGTTGCTCTCCTGACTAAGTCAGAGTGATTGTACCTGCACCTGAATCCAAGACTCCCAGAGTGACTCCAAGGACTAGTCTGCTGGCCATGTGTTCAGAGCCACAGGGCCACTACAGGCTCCACACCACTTGATCCAGTACCCGGATCTAGCTGGGGTAAGCCCCTGGTCCCAGGTAGTGTCCCTCAGGTTCTAGACCCTTGGTGTAACCTCAGTTGAGCTGAATTGAAGTCTTTGGCCTCCTGCTGACCGCGAATGGGCCAGTTGGTGCCAAAATCTTTGGAGCTATTTCCACTTAAACATTCAAAGCTGCATATCTCCAGTTCTCCCAATTGGGTTTTTGACTGTCTTTTTTCTAATTTGGTGTGGGGTTTTTCTTGTGTTGTGTTTTCTCTTTATTACTTTTTGAAGTGCTGCATAAATGGTTTACACATTGCTTTTAAGTTAAGCCTGACTGGTCTGTGCCACGTTACTAGAGGGTTGAGAGCAGGTTAATTTGGGGTTTGCTCATTCCTCACCCTGACAAGGAGTGTGGTCTGCTGCTTGAGTAGGGTTTCACCCTTCTCAGCTAGTAACCCAATTTCTTACAAATGGCTAAACACTGTGAACAGCTAAAGGGAGAATGAGCAAATGAGGAGGGGAGAGAAAGAGAGAAACACAGCTGCAGTGGCATCTCTTCTGAGGATGATATACGAAGGCATCTCTTTTGGTACAGCTCCTCATCCGTCTCGCTGAAGCAGGAGTGCACAAGACAGCTCGGACTCTGTTGGCTTCATACCTATCTAATAGGACTTTCACGGTCGAGCTGAAAGAGGCCAAATCCAAATCCACATCCTTTAACTCCCCATACGGGGTACCCCAGGGGTTCTCCTTAAGTCCCACTCTATTTAATTTGTACGTGGCACCCATGGCGGCAATAATAAGGAACTGCGGCTTTCTCCCGGTTTCTTACGCGGACGACACCGAAATAGTGGTATCAATTGCAAACATTGCGAAAGAGACAGCCGCCAGGTTCAAATAATGCATGGAACAGATCAATCACTGGATGCAGGGTAATTGCCTAAAATTGAACGGAGATAAAAGCGAAGTCATGCTGTTGGGTTCAGACATGCAAACCTGGTCCCAGGACTGGTGGCCAGACAGCCTAGGAAACCGCCCATCCCCAGTGAATAAGATAAAAAACTTGGGGGTGCTCCTGGACAATAAACTTTCATACGAGGCACAGTCAAACAAATTAACATCATCGATTTGGTATATCCTGAAAATGATCAGGAAACTTCTGCCTTTCATATCCCATGAGTCATGCAAAACATTGGTAACAATCCTGGCTTTATCAAGACTGGACTACGGAAATGCGCTTTATGCTGGGATCCAGGCCCAGCATCTGGCAAAGCTTCAGCGCCTGCAAAATGCAGCAGCATGGCTGGTGCTGGACATCCCCAGATACGAGACAATAGCACACAGATTGAGCTCTCTACACTGGCTCCCAATTGAGAAAAAAATAACATTGAAATCCTTGTGCCTGGCCTATAAAGCACTCCATGGGATGGGTTCTCAGTTCCTGAAAACCCACCTGAAATGTTACGAGCCGACCAGGACCTTGAGTTCTAGCCATTTAAAACTGATCCAGGTGCCAAGATATAAACAGGTCAGGTGGGGGGGGGGAGAAGCTTTCTGTTGTACGCAGCAAAGGCATGGAATCTGCCCCCAATTGCATTAAAAACAGCCCCTCACTGCTCTCTTTTAGTAAAGAGATCAAAACATGGCTGTTCACTTTCGGTTAGTAATACTAAAATTCTAGCAGCTTCAGGTCTCTTGCTTCACCGAGCGCCAAGACGCCCATGGGCAATCACACGCTTTATAAAACTACAAATCAAATCAATCAAATCAGCTTGTTTTTTTGTTAAGTATATGTCCAAGTACTCAATGACCCTTCTTGTGCAGAATGGTATCAGAAGTAACAGTACATACTGGTATGACCACACATTAAATCCACTGATATAGCACATCAATATGATTCCTATGTGATAGTAGGAGTCACAACTTTTCACATTTGGCATAGCACTTCCCCCACCTTGCACCGAAGGTGCTGTGGTGATCGTTGCGGACAACCAGGAAGTATTTCCAACAACCAAGCAAAAGTCAAAGATGCTTAAGCCAGTAGTTGTTAAGGGAGGAAGCAACAACCTGCCTAACTAAACAGGTATCAATAAGCAGAAGCTAACAGGAGAACAAAACAAAAGTGAAGGAAGAGAAGGCCATGTGGTGAACTGGAGTAAAAGCGAATAAACTTCAGCACAGCCCACTATTTCCAGGTAAGGTCTGACTGCTCTACATGCCTTTTAATGCAGGTATACCCATGTAACCATGGAAATAAGGTCACACATCCAGAACCAACTAACTAGAAATACTAGACCACAAACCCATGCCTAAAGTGCCATCTTCTTATTGTTCACCATTTCTAGGATTTTCTGCCTCATGCTTTAACTTTTTCACAATTCTAATAATGCTTATTGCGATGATGTGTCCTATTTTATTTATAATCACAGTTCATGTTACATTTACAAAGATTAAAGCTTTTCCATAAACGTTTGAAAATGCAATACTGTATCTTTTCTTAGTGAATGCATGATTGACAAACAAAAGGGTTAGATCTATTTCAACAAATTCCTTTGAAATGTTAGAGTTATTTTCTAGGTTACTAACCTCATCTACTACTTTGTTGGTTTAGGAGTTTAGATGTAGTACTGTGAGCGAGCCAAAGAGACCAATAATTACTGATTATATGGTAAGACTCAGTCTCTGTATTATGATGTTTTGTTGTTCTACACACACAGTCCTACTAGATTTGTAGGAACTGTATAACATGACCCCACCAATGTTTAAGGTTCTGGTAACTATTTAATGGGTCTACTGAGTAGTTTACTTGTGTGTGCTTAAAGCACTTTTATTTCCTCTATTCTGAGATGTCCGTGGTGATAAGGGTTGTATCCTCCTTCAGCTTAATGGGAAGCACTATTTATGTCTGTAGGTTAATCAAGCTTGATTGTTTAAAATTATTTCCCCCTATAGTGTTTTCCTTTTTTTGAATTCCATTCATTAAAAATTGTGCTAGAAGTTGTTATTCCTCTTAATTGCAGACAAGCAGTAACTAAACATTTAACTAGACATGAGCTCACCAATGGCAGTGGAGAACTTACCTTCATAGTTGAGGCACACAAATATTACAGATGTGAGTTTTTATATCTGGGTAGATTTTCCAGCAGTCAATGCCAATTCATACACATTTCACACATATACTGAGGCTGCAGCTCTAGCTGCATATAGACTTTATGAATATGTAGAAACACCATTAACATATCAGGAACATCCAAATTGGTACCAAGGCACCCTTAAACATGTTGTTCACATTAGACTGGGTCCTCTCAGTAATGAGGGGGAACCTAGCGAGTTTTAGCAGGCTATAAGCCTTATCCTAATGCATAGACATTATAGCAGCGTGACACACTTGCTCTTTTAAATCATTTGGTTAGATTGTATTGATGTCTAATGTCTAATGCAGTGACTGACCCAGCATGGGCTCCTCAAGCTGGTCAGGCTCAACTAGCTAAGTCTGAAATTAGTCCTATCACAAAAAATTCCATTTTGGGTAAAGTCCCTTTCTAACGGGAGGAAATTCCCTTTTGGATAGCTCAAAAAACAAATCAGCTTGAGGTGGTGTTTCCCCATACAGAACCCCATGATTAATCAAGAATTCTCACTGTGTGCCTTCCACTTTGTATAGTTATAGTTCCCCCTCTGAGAAGTGTAATACGTGGGGTATTGTGTTTGCAGCAATCTATGCCACCACCCATAGTACACAAGTTCAGGCTGAACATGGAGCAACCCCTGTCCTGGATTTGGAGATGAAATGCATTGGCAACTTTGCCACAGTGTCCTAAATATTTTAGCTAATATTAAAGGGGAGGCAGCTTCTTTGGTGATTCACGAGTGGCTCGCTGCAGTTCCACTAGCAGATCAGTAACGCAAGCGTCCTTATATTATTTCTGAAACCGATACATCTATAGGTCATGACAGTTTTGGAACCAGGACTAATAAACCAGTTCTTAAAGGGAAATCTGATGCTGAAACTATCAAACAGACACTTGAATCTTCTTAAAAGTTCTGGTGTAAAAACAAAGATAAAGCAAAACCATGGACTGGATCTCTGCAACCGGAGTCTTCTGAAAAACGTTACAATCTACGATAACGTGATACACTTAAACAGCCTGATAGGTATCAGTATTCTGTAACACAACCTTCTTGTTCCTTTCAGGACTCCAGAGACAAACTGTCAGAGACTGCGGTACGAGGTGACCACAGACAGGGGGAGTATGTGAAACCAAGAACAGACTCACAGCGCTCCTCTGATGTCATCATTAAAAAAGGAAGAAAAACTTCCACAACAAAAAGCACAATTTCAAAAGAACAAAGTGGTTGGAATTTCTGCTAAATATGCCACAAATCCTCAGAACTCTTCTACAGAACAAGACGTGAGAGAAGACTCTGCTCAACAGCAAAGCACAGGTCAACACAATTTGACAGACTCTTCAAGAGGTTCTGGTAGTTAGACCGACTAATGACTACAAACAAGTACAAACCCTCGATCAGTGGCAAAGCACTCCTGATAGACTCTATGAGCTTGACATACAAATTGAGGGTGACATACCGCTTACTATTAAGGTAATATTCTGGCTGAATTTAACTAATGTATAGGACATTCTCCTGGCTGAGGTAGATTGGCCACCTGAGTTTGTTAGAAAAGTCCCACAAGGAGAGGATGTAATCATGCCTTTCTTTTCCGTTATTGTTCACTAGGAAGCTAAAACAGCATATGCTACAGAATAGACTCTTGCTCAGGCCCCATCATATCACAATCAGGTGGGTTGGGATAAGGATTCATCTTCTAATGTTATACATATAAGGGCCAGCCCACAGGTGCAAGCACAATATCCCATTAAACATAAAGCTAAACTCCTGGTTAGGGAGATTCTAGAACACTTAGAATATCAAGGTCTAATTTAATCTTGTGTCCCCTCTATGAACAATCCTTTGTTTCCTGTGCTCAAACCAGATCATTCCTATTGCATACTCCTGGATACGGATGACAATGAATCAGTCACATATCCCCATTTGAAGTACAAAATTCCCACAGCACAGGCTTGATAAACAACATTGATTGTAAAAAATATAAAACAACATTGGACATTTCCAATGTTTTTTCTGTCAAAATATAGCACCTGGAAGCTGTGATTTAACCACCTTCACAGTTCTAGGAGCCCAGTGGAGGTTACGTAGGCTCTTACAATGGTATAAATACAGCCCAGGTCTGTTTGCTGCTAGTGTAACTTCAATTCTACAAGAAATTGACATTGAAGCACTGTCATATGTGATGACATATACCTCACAGATGATGATTTAAACACATATTTGCCCAGAGTGAATCGCATAATTCTGGGATTAACCAAACATGGCTCGAACTTCAATTTTCTAAATTCTAAAATTGCCTTTCTCAGTGTCCTGTTTCTGGGATATGGGTTATCTAATCAGGAATAATCCTAGCACCACATTTCTTAGAGAAATGTGCTCTATTATAGCCACCAAATACCTTGAAAAAGCATCAATCACTTTTCGACTTTCTAAATTTTGGTAGAACATACGTTCCAGACTATGCACAATGGGTTTAACCATGGTAAAACTTAATTTGGCCTGACTTTTCTATTCTTAGAAACTAACAAACCAACTTGCTTGAGTCTAATGACTTACATACTTGTGTTAGCACCACCAACTTAGTGATCTGCATAATTGCTGGTTTCACATATGTGGAATTTTGTAAAGGCAAAACAGTGCCAATTGCATGTAAATCACATGTATATTCTAATGCTGAAATGCATTTTGCATCCACTGAAAAAATGTTTGAAAAAATGTTTGACTACTGCTCAGACTGCTGTCCAAAAGAAACATCTACTGGCTTAGGGGAAGCGCATAATTGTGGTATCTCCTATTCCAGCCTTAGAGGCTGTCACCAAAGCTATCGTACCTAATGCAAATACCCTACATATAAGATGTATTCAGTGGCCCACCTCCTTGTCAGCTACTGATGTAGATAACTTTTTTTGATCCTGCTTTACAAACACAGTAACACTAGGGTTTGGCTGATCTTGTGGAGTTTTGCTGAGTTACCTAGGAACTCTGCCAGATTCTGCGGAGTTTTGCGAGTGGTAGAATTCCGGTCCATCGTGCTGATTTTTAGCTCCGGGAGCATGTCCCCTGCAGTACGACCCGTGGGCATGGCACCACGCGGCATGCCAGAGGGTGCTGTTACTTTCTGCCATTCGAGTAGATTTTCTACTTGATCAGCAGCTTTTCCAATGCTAGTGGAAACTTTCTTAACCTGAGGGTAGCAACCTGCTGTGACCACCTGAGTCGAGAAATCTCACCTGGAGGTAGCCACTCATGCTCGCCAACTTAACATGGGCAAAACTCCACATACTTCGCCGGAGTAGTAGAGTTTACTGCCCACCCCAAAGGAATACATCCAGTACAAACAAGAATACCCAGTGGCCAGTGAAATTTCGCCTCTAGATCAGTATGATTTCATAATCTACACTGATGGTTCAGCCTAGCCTGTGGTTGGTACAAAGTCAAATACTCAGCAGCATGTGCTGCCATGAAGGGTGTCATGAAATATGGTGTATTTCAGGCACAAAAATTGTACACAGAAACTTTAGGTGACTGTACTGCACAGCTGGCTGAATTGATAGCTTTGGTTCCGGCTTTGCAGAAAATGGATTCTGAAATACCCGCACTTATAGTGCATGATTCCTATTGCTGTGTCCAGGCCTTTAATGATAATTTACCTTATTGGCCCTTGAATGTCTACAACTTTGGTGAACCACTTATGAACTTGACTTCTATTCTTCGAACTACACGCACTTCAAATACCAGAGTGCTTAGGGGCGACCCGGAAGAGGGGCTAGCGGAGTGCGATCCATTGCAGAATTCTACTTATCGCTCCCTTGAGCGCCAAGCTGACGAGCTTCTGGAGACGCCCTGCGAGCCAGAGAGGCATCGAGGCCTGTGACGGTTACTTGGCGGCCTTCGCTTCCACCCCATACTTGTTCTCTACTGATGAGGGAAACTATCCCGAAACCCGAGCCATGTCTTGGGTCTAGAGATTTTGGGAACAACGAGTACCTACTCGCACCAACTTTGGTGAACCACTTATGAACTTGACTTCTATTCTTCGAACTACACGCACTTCAAATACCAGAGTGCTTAGGGGCGACCCGGAAGAGGGGCTAGCGGAGTGCGATCCATTGCAGAATTCTACTAATCGCTCCCTTGAGCGCCAAGCTGACGAGCTTCTGGAGACGCCCTGCGAGCCAGAGAGGCATCGAGGCCTGTGACGGTTACTTGGCGGCCTTCTCATCCACCCCATACTTGTTCTCTACTGATGAGGGAAACTATCCCGAAACCCGAGCCATGTCTTGGGTCTAGAGATTTTGGGAACAACGAGTACCTACTCGCACCAACTTTGGTGAACCACTTATGAACTTGACTTCTATTCTTCGAACTACACGCACTTCAAATACCAGAGTGCTTAGGGGCGACCCGGAAGAGGGGCTAGCGGAAGGCGATCCATTGCAGAATTCTGTCTACAGATCCTGTTTATTATATTTATATACTTACACCTGGAACACCGAAGAAAAATATGCTAATGCTAACAAAATCGATTTATACCAATTCATTTATGTCACAACTCTCCATACAGTGTTATGAATATTGGAAGTACAATATTTAGCTGAAATCTGTTTGGGGTACAGGACACTTGCAGGTCCAGGACGCTTTCTTTAGGGCTTCTCTGATCCCTTACCAAATAATCTTTTTAACTAAAACAGTACAACAGACTACATATCTTGGATTAGCTAATGCGCTAAAAATGTAAAAACATCAAACATTCTTTTTGGTGTAAAATTTGACAATTGGCAAAATGTAATTCATTTCATGGAACAACAGCTCGATGAGATGGTGTAAAGTTGAACTTACAATTCATCATTTTCTAATTCAGGTGGGAGATATTATAAACAATTGATGCACATGGCTACAATGCCCATTTTTTAAACTCTTCAAAAGGTTTTACACCAAGCAGGCCAAACCCCAGGTATCTTTAGTTACACCGTTTGGGAGTGGTTACTACCTATAGAATAGAAAAGTTGTGCCAGCAATGGTTAAAACTTCCCACCTTGTTCACACTTAAAAAACACCTTTCACTGGTTTCTGATAATATGGTTTTACAAGATTTCTTATGAGGTCGCAGAGCTTCTTCTTCTAAGAATTGTATGTATGCCACATACAATGACCTTTAGAAAAGTTCTCAACTAGAAGCTGCTGAATGATTACGACAACTTGATCAGGGAAATCTTGAAAATGTTTAGCAGTTGCCAAAAATGGGATGACCACATTGTCTACACATATTTTTTCATATTTATTCATTGAATAGTATTGCTTCATCTGCTTTAATATCATACAGAATGACATGTATATGCTTCACCATGGCCAGAGTCACTTGAGATTAATTTCTCAATTAAGTTGGACATTTCAGTTTTTAAAATCAGATAGAGTGCTATGGAAATATTTAAATACAACTGATTTGTTTTTGCCTTACAATTCGCAAAATGTTATGGCTAAAAAAGATGCGACCTACACTATGCTTAATATAAAAAAGTTAGAAAAATTGCCTTATTCTGTAGCTGAAACTCCATCAGCCACATGGCTTGTTCACTGTTTCATTTCATTACAGAACACATTTCCTGTCTACAGGTATGACTAAATAGGTGCACATGGTTTCTTCCCTTTAAGTACAGATGTTAACACAAGGACAAAGAGGTATTTTTTAGTCCTCATGAGTGTGGTACTTCTTTCAGTCACACATTAGCTTGTAGAGAGATAAAACTCCATGGTATCTGTAATTCATCCATGGCTAACCTTGTGTGTTATTTGAAGGGTGCTGCCTTACCATTGCTAAAGTCTGAATTTTTGTTCCTTTCAAATGGCAGCTACTTAATTTTAAATTATCAGAATTACTCTGGGATGAAACCAGGTGTTCCTTATGTAGTCACTGTTTACCAGGTTGTGACTTCCTGTATGAAGGTCTTATTTCCTCCCACACATTCTTTTGGAGAAGATACTTTGTGGCCAACGATTCTTCTTTTCCCAGATTACCTTTGATCAGTTAAGCATACTGTTAGACATGGCTTCTTCAGTGGGTTCACCCCCAGACATTTAGCTTTTTGCCCTCCTGTTTTCGACCCTGATTTTGTTGGTTTTAGGACTCTGGGCACTTTACCACTGCTATTCAGTGCTAAAGTGCATATGCTGTCCATGTAAATAGTGTTCATTGACTGGTGTTTCAATGATTGCCTTATTGACTCCTAAGTCACTAGTACATTGCACTGTGTGTGTCCAGGGCCTTTAACACCTTCGCTGCTTGATACATTCATCTCCTGTGCTGGACCATAATGTTAATGGGTGTGGTCATGACGAGCTCAGATCGTCATAAGCACAGGAGCACTATGCCTCATGACGAGCTGAGCTCGTCATGAGCACCGAAGGGGTTAAATAAATCAAATGCTACAAGTGGGCCTGCAGCACTGACTGCCACCTACACAGGCAGCCTTTCAAAGGTGTCTCAGACATGCCACAGCAGTGTCTGCGTGCAGTGTATACTGCCATGTCGACTTGGCCACTCCACCCACTTGTCAGGCCCAAACCTTCCCTATGCTTACATCTAAGTCACCTCTCAGGTAGGCCCAAGGTGGCCCCATCGGCAGAGTGTTGTTGTGTTGTTGTTGTAAATGATTTTGAGCTTGTAAAGCGCACTGCTACCCATAGGTCTCCTGGCGCTGTATAACTCTGGGGAACCCGTCTTGGCTTTCCCTGTGGGATGGTCCCTTGCTGGGAGTCCCCATGGTGGAGCCAGGCATCCCCGGAATTGGTGGGGCCGTTGTGGAGATTAGGCAAGCTAATGCCCAGAGTTGCCGAGTGGAACCCCTGATTAGAGTAAGCACCGAAGCGAGAATTATCGAGTCCGCTGACCAAGGTCCACGACCCTGCCGCGTCGGGAATTGAACCCTGGTCCCGGGCCGACTTCTGCTCTCGGGCCTGCCGCCTCTAACCAGTGAGCCACACCACTCCACAAGTGCACAGAGTGCAGTGTATTTGACGGATAGTACATGTAGTGGTGTATTTTTGCATGTCTTAATAGTGAAATACTGTGCATTTCGGTTTCACTATCGAAAGGCTGTCTGTCGCATAGGCTTAACATGAGAGTTGCCTTATAACATTTTACAAGCATAACTGCCCATTGGGATATGAGAGAGAAATGGAGTTTAACCGGTTCCGTGCTCCCGTCAGCCAACAGCCGATGGGAGCACTCCCTCTCTTGTGCTGCGAACGACCGTTGGCCATCGCAGCACCGCCCACCCTTTAGAAAGCCCACAGAATTACCGACATGGTTAAGGGGTTAATATGCCTGAACTCAGAATTTGAAAATGCATATTTTAGTGATGATGATTTTTATGTTGTCTGTTTGAAAATGCCACTTTTAGAAAGTGGAGGGGTTAGGCTCAAAGGACAGGCGTCAGGTAGGGCCATAATACCGTAAGACGAAAGCACTACAAGTTATAGAAGCTTATCTGGAAGATAGACCACGTCCACACAGGGTGCCGATGACATTCATCTTACAAATAGCTGAGGTAGTGCTGAAGTAAAACTATTTCAAATTCAAATATTTGTTTTAATTCCAGGTGAAAGGGACTGCCATGGGTTGTCTTTTCGCTTCAGAAATGGCGGTACTTTTCATGGCCAAGTATGAAGAAAAATTAATCTTCAACAACAGTCCATTCAAAGGAAAAATGTTGCAGTTTCTGCGTTACATAGATGGCATCTGGTATCTGTGGAGTGGGTCTAAAGAGGAATTGGAAATCTTTTATGGGTGGCTTCATACATGCCACGAGAATATAAAATTTTGTCTAAACATGAGCAAAACCAGCTTGACGTTTCTTGATGTGGAGGTTTCCCCAAATGAGAAAAGGTTGACTACCACACTGCACCGCAAGTCCACCGACAAAAACACCATTTTACATCTCAATCTTCCATATGGCTAACTTTTGCGGATAGGAAGGGATTGTTCTATGAACAACATGCAGCTATCTTCCATGACAGATGGTCATGAGAGGATATCCAAAAAAGCTGTAAAAACATGCAATAAAAAGAGCTTGGCCAATAAATTGATCTCACGTGGATATCCGAAACGGCTCATCTCAAGAGCAAAGAAGAGGGCTTGGTACTGTCACCACGAACATCTTCTCACCCCACAAGCCAAGAAACCTATGAAGAGGATTCCATTTGTTTCCAAATTTAGTCCGTCCAGTAATCAAGTGGCCAAAATTATTAAGAAAATTGGACCATACTGCGAGGATTTAAGCCTTTTCAAGAACCACCTCTGTTTTCTTATCAGAGAGGTAACAACCTGTCCACTCACTTGGTACACACCATTACTTGGCCCAACAAACCCTCAAATAGACAGACCCTGACAGCTGTGTGGGGACTCCCGCCTGTCATTGGTCATTTCAGATGCCAGAATTGGTCTGTCTGCGAGCTTACTACAAATACCAAGGAATTTACGCACCTCAACAGAACATACAGATTGAGACATTTCACTAATTGCAGATCTACCAGCATCATCTATGCGATCAAATGCCCTTGCGACCTCTTATATGTTGGCCAAATGACCCAAATGGTGAAAAATCGCATTATCCAACACAAAAGTCGCATTAACTGCAAAACTATCACCGCTCCTTTGGTTACACACTACTTAGAAAAGGAGCACAAAGACACGGACATCACTTGGCAAGTTATAGAACAAATTTCACTACCAGGCAGAGGTGGGGATATTGGCATCCTCCTAAACCGGAGCGAATGCAAATGGATGACCTACTGCGACTCAGTCAACCAGGGCCTCAAAACCCTGGATGAGTGGAACAGCACTATTGCCATATGAGCTCTTTGCCCTATACTGTCTGTATACCCTTTCTCCACGGTTCTATATGGGCCTACATCTGTCCCTTTGGCCTACATACTTTGCAGTTGATTGCTTTGACTTTACTGTCTTTCTGTCCTGCTGAAGATACTAACTCTCTTCCCACCACTATACCCCTTTAGTCTATGGCCTCAATTTGCATATATGTCTTAACAATTTGTATGAATCTTGCTTTTTGTCTCCTAAATTGACAGCGCTTTAAGAGCCGGATGACAATATTTATTTATGCCACTGTTTATCAAGGCCCATTACCTTATTATTTTTATGTACATATATGTTGTAGCTCAGACCGCAAGTTGTGTAAGGGGTTACGATATCTTGCTGGATGATATTGAACGTAATTGCAACAAGTTGTCATAATATCTTACTGACCGATCGCTGTTTGGCATGCCTTCTCTTTAACTTTAATCTTGGCTCCATAGATAGCGCGCGGTCACGTCCCATCGATTAACACGCCTTCTTTACACACCCCCTTCCTGCCGGACGGCCCCACGTCACCTTATTACGCCTCCCCCCTCTTCACATACTTCCTGAATTCACGGGTCACCTTGACCACGGCCCCTGTTTCCTGACTCATTTGGAAGCAGACATACGTCGTGAGAGGTACGTCTTGATCTCTGCCCCGCTCCTGCTGTTTTTTCCCCGGTTTTTCATAAGCCTTCAACCTTAATGCTACTTCCCCTTCCCCCAGATTTATTCTCTGCACTGATGATCCCCACGAGGATCGACCGCATCACTAATCGGACGGAGGACATTTCCGCTGCCCGCCGACCGTATCCTGTACCCTCGATTCATCTGTGTGATTTAATAGATGCCGCCCAGGTATGTCATGTATCATACCCGGCTACTACCTTCATGTCTTTTTGATTCAGTACATTTACCGAGTGCTTCTCCTTAGATTGCCGTTCTCCTGCTGATTGACCCAGCCACCCTTCAGGACTGACTCCTACCCGGGTCACAACAGATGCCTTGCAGGTATATTACGCCCATTTTCAGTATCTAACTCACTGACCAATTCTTCTCCCATGCGCATTAATCTTAAAGCATGCGTCTCCCTCACCCGATTATAGTCTAGCTTGCTCCTGATAGTCTTGCACCCCCAGACTGGCAATTCACAACCCTGACTTTAAGTACACACATCGTGCCACTCTAGTTCGTACAAGCTTAATAGCGCTATATGAGCAACACTACATGACTATTTCCTCAAACTCTTCACTATACCTTGCCATCCTCTAGCTCGCACGAGCTTAGCAGCACTATATGAGCAACGCTATATTTCCTTAAACACCTCTTATTCTGGCACCTTGCCTAACCGCCGGCTTAAACTAGCTGTCTCAGTAATTATTGCTCATATCGCTAACCCTTTATGGCCCATGTTTCGGCTATATGAGCAACGCTATATTTCCTTAAACACCTCTTAATCTGACACTTTGCCTAACCACCGGTTTAAACTAGCTGACTCAGTAATTATTGCTCATATGCTAACCGTTTATGGCCCATGCTGGCTGCGCCCCCTACCCACGGTCCCCCCACAACGTGCTAATTCCCTTGCACTGTTGTCTGCTTCCACTTCCCTTTAAAATTCTACCCCTTTCCCTTCCCCACTACAGCACTGCCCCAACAATCCTGTCCTGAGGATGATCCTAACTTAACAGGATCGAAAGTTCGTCGACTCCCCAGCTAAAATCAAAAGGCGCTATCTACATTGTGACCACCTTCAAAAATCAAGAATTCCTGTTCCAATTTAGGATCATGTCACTTTGTATTCCACCACTGTATATTCACACTCAGTATTTCCTGCGCCGTTCACGCTGAGCACCTTTGTCACTTGCGTCGCTATTGTGCACACCACTTGCACCCTTCTGAACCAAGTACAATTTGGGTTGTATTAATATTTTTACTCACAGTGCTGATACTATTTATGTCCTGTTTCTCCCGTGTTGTACATAAATATGATGCTCATGGCACATACAAATGGATATATTGAGTCTCTTGTTTCTCTTCTTGATAATGTTTATTACATATCATATTTAATTGTCTAAATGAACTATACCTGTTGGGATACTGTTTGTTTATTATAAACCCAATGGTAGAACATTTTTTAGAAAAATCACACAGCGAAAAGGACTTTAGGTGGACCGTGCTGTCAGTCTTAGATACAACTGCATGTTTACTGGACATTGACACTGTTTTGTTACAGAAAGAGGCTTACCTTATTTTAAAATACAATAAATAGCGCAGTCACTGGACTGAATGGAATGACAGAGTTATCTAAAACCTAAAAATTGTCCAAAAACTATAAGTCCCAGAATACATCATTGTGGTAATTTGAATGATCATTGCTAAAACACATTGTGATTGGTTGTATTCCTTGCACTACATTTCCCAAGAACATTCGCTCAATGGCGCGCTCAACAAAGTTCACACTTGAAATGCCCCCAGCCAGTTAATGTGCTCCTAAGCCAGTGAATGTGCTCCTGTGCTGGTGACGGAAAAGCGGAATTGATTAGAATCACATAAAATGTGTGCCCCGTTTAGTTTGTATAGTTAATTTTTGCCATGCAGCTTACAGCTTCTCGCTGAAACAATGTATGTTAATTCTTTTAGGCAAACAGGATTTAATTGATAAAAAAAACACCTCGCAAATAATTATCCAGGCTGGACTAAGGTAGAATTTTAACCCTTTTTCACCATCTTAATTATCCAGTCGTATCTGACATTGTTGAGCATGAGAGAGGTTGAGATTTTCTTACATTTGTGTTCTTTGCATCATTTATTTTTTAGAACACTCTGACGTCCATTAAGATGAAGCCCTGAGGAGAGTCTCAGTACTACATGCCTGGGCCTTGAAATGCATTGGCATCTTTCCAACACGGAGGAATTGCAAATTACTTTGCAATATTTCTTGAGGGAAAAAATATTCCCCTCGCATACACATAAATTAGTTCCCTGTGTTATGCATTCCCCATGGCTTGAAAACGTTGTATAGCTACAAAGTTTGCCTTTTTGTCAAGTGATATGATGCAAATATAATGATGTTGGTTCTGAATTATTGTACATAGTGATACTTTATTGTTTGTTTATGAATGTCTTTTATGAATTGTTTTTTGTGAATTGTTTATTTGATCATATTATGTCAATTGAAAATCAAGTGTTTTCTCTCTTTACATGCATTTGAATTTTGGTAAAAAGAAAATAAGAATTTCTAAAAGGAATGGTTAAAAAAATATCACATTTAAACAGAAATACTAGTTGTTTGATTACCGCTCGAAAGTAAAAAGAGCATAAGGTGTGAAGGAGCCAGGTCCCTCTTGTTGGATTTGACAACTTTTAGAAAGAGGGCATTTTCTTGGTTAACCATCCTGTGTGCCTCTGCTTTTGTGTATTCCCCGTCTGGGTTCAGAGTGACAGGAGAAAGGATGTCCATTCACATTAGACAGACAAAGGGTGGGGTGAGATGGGTCTTGCCTTTCCTGGGTGACTTGTGGCCAGGCTGTATAGACCTGGCTGCAATTAGAGTAGTGGGAGGAGTTGTTGGTTGAACATGAATGGACTTTGTCTGTCTCCCACAATGCTGTCTCCATCCCCTGGAATGACCTTGGGCTGAGCCAGGCAGAACTAGATTATGTATGCTTGTGGACCTCTGTTTGTGCCAACTTCAAAGATTGTATAAATATTGGGGCCCTGACCCCAGAACTGTAGATTACCGCTGGACTGAAGAACCTGCCAGGAAGAAGAGCTGGAGGAGCTGTGAGGAGAGACTGCCACTTTGCTGTGGGCTTTGCTTGGTTGGCCTGCAGTTGCTGCTTCTTTCTTGGGCATGGAAAGGACTGGACTGTTATTTCTGCGTTCTAAGTATCTCCAAGGGTTTGATGTAGAGCTTGCCTCCTGTTGGAAGTCTCAGGGAAATCGACACCCCTGTTGGCTCTGTGACCTGAAGGCACTGCAGAGGGCACCGCCGCACTTTGCACCACAACCCCTGTCTCAACGACAAAGATGCTTGCACTGTGACCTATGGGCACCGCATTCTGCACTGCCTCACTTCAAACCACTGCGTTGGTATTCTGATGCAGCCATAACACCGTCACCGACGCTGCTGCCTGCACTGTGACCTGTGGACACAGCTCGTGGAGAACACGGAGCACCATTCCACTTTGCACCGCAGCTCTGGTCACACTGCTGATCCAAGCTCACATTGACGCTGCTGCTTGCACCGTGGTTTGGGGGCACTGCTTGTGAGCTACATGATGCACCGCCCACACCACAGCCTGAGCCCAATGACACCAACGCCATTGACTCCAGTTCATCAACCGACACTGCTGCCTGCACTGTGGCCTGTGGCCTGCCCACACTGCATTGCCCCGTCTTGCACCACAGCCTTGGGTCTACAGACTACAGTGCATCAGCAACGATGACGCTGCTGCCTGCACCGTGAACTGTCAGCACCGCAACGAGCATCGCCCCGCTTTTTACTGCAGCCCTGGTGTCACTGACGCCACTGGATGACCATCACCAAGCCGCTGCCTGCACCACGACCTGAGGGTACCGCACATCGCATTGCTTCGCTTCACACCACAGCCCGATGACTGCGCCGACGCTGGCGCTCCTGACTTCAAACTCAAGGAGTTCAACATGCAATGTGTGTGACTTCAAGGACCCAAGGCCCTCAAGGCCTCTTGCAGCTCCTCCTCCTTGGTGCTATTGTGTTTTTATCTAGGAACCTAAATCGATATTTCTATTTTATGCCCTTGTACGGTTATAATCAATAATATCCCTAAAAAGGCATAAGAATCATATCCATATTTAGTCGTAGCCCATGCAGTCACATTAAGCAAGGCTACTTCCCCGGACTCCTAGAAAGCACAACGAGTTCTCTAAATAAACCAAACCTCCAGCAACCTGGGAAATCCCCATTGCTTTTGTTTTGATTTCGTCCTAGAACTCCTGTGAAGCACTGTAAGAACGGCCAGTTCTTAGTGACATCTTTATTGACGTCTTATGTCCAACCTTACGTCAAACCTGGCACCTTTCAGGTATAAATATACCAACGTTGCCTTAAGCAAATACACGGTGGTGGTTTTGGAGCAGAGCAGCTATCTACTTGCCTGAGAGCCCAGCTGATGCGAGAGCCCATGGACGCTGGCCCTCCCTTTTGACGCACTGAGAGAGACGCTGTCTTTCTCCTGCCGAGAAATCCAGCTTCGGTGTTTCCAGATACCTTCGCAGGTTACTGGGATATCGAGTCCTGAGAGAGTACGGAGCTGACTAAACCCTTAAAGAGAATTCTTGAGTCAGATTCTTGGCAAACCCAACTTAACTTAAACTGCTACTTACTTACTCCTTCCCACGTATTAGGCTTAGGTCAGGTACACCGGGGTAGGCGTATTTAGAAGCACCAGTTGAGTACGTTAGTCAATGTATATATGTATGTATATATTTTATCTATTTTAAAGTATCATATGGCTAAGAAACCATATCAATGCTTTTACAGTATTATTTTATAATCCTCCTTTTACTGTACGCACTTTACTTTACTATGAGTATTGCAATTGTAGCAATTCATTTCTCTTGCATGAGAAAGAAGACTGGTCAATAAATTACACCTTTTATTGAAAACGCCTGTCTCTCTTTTCTCTGCAATCTGGTGAAACTAAGTACGCACACTTGACTGGGTGAAATAGCTGTCTATTGTTTTCACACGACTCTAGAGATACACTCTTATTCTGAGGAGCAAAGTTGCCATGTTTTATGGTTGTCAGAAGCTAATCCCTTCTTATCTATCCAGGGAGGTTAAACTCCTCCTCGTTTATTCGAGAAAGTTTCTAGTGACCTCTGAGCTAGCTGGCAAACCTTAAGTCTAATATAGTCAGTAGAGACCTAGATGACCTCAGTGCTACGTCTATACTGCTGAATATATTATTCCAATGCGCAGAGCCTATTGGGAATATAGGAACTTCACTACAGTGCTACCCTTCATGGGACATCCCAAAGCTCTGCAGAATTTACTCAACTGATCAACCTTGTAGGTAAACAATGCCTCAATGTTAAACTCTAATTCTGCATCCGCAGCCTCACTGGCTATCTGGCTCCCCTCCTGAAACATTATGTGTGGTTTTAAAGGTTACTGAACAATAGAACCAACAATTCAAAACACTATGTTGTTGCGTCGTGGTCTGCGATCAATTTATGATGTACACCAATTACTGTGAGTGGTTTTTTTCACAAGCATTCCAATTATGTTAGGATCGTATACCACCGCTCTGCCGCCAAAATGTTAGAATCCCCAAGATCCCTGCTTGGCCTGCCGTACCTACCTCAGCCAACCAGGGGTCTTGGGGATACTAACATTTTTCCCACAGCAAGAGCAGTCCTATCCAGCCTCTTCCTTGGTTAAAACAGGAAACTGCAGGCCAGCCCCAAATCACAAAGCAAGGGTTGATCCTTCCCCAGCAGTCTCTTCAGTTGTTCCTTCCTTAGCAGAGGCTCCTCTTCACCACGAAATGGGTCCAAGCCTTTTCAGTCTCAATCCATTTCTGTTCCATTGCAATGTTCAGGGGTTTCAGCTCTCATAGTTATACCCCTAAATATCTTTGAAGTTTGTTGTGCTCAGGGGTCCCTGACACCTGCTTAAATCAGTTCTGGGTGTCTCCCTCCCAGCGTCACCTTTCTCCCTTTGATACTGGGGGTCTGGATCCTTAATCACTCCGCTGGAGATGGGTCAATTGCTTTATATCGGCAACCCACGCCTCTTCACCTACCGGGGTTTCTCCTCGCCTACTTCCCATATGCAGGTCAGCCTGGTGCCATCTCAACCCCCTCCCTGGGTCAAGACCTCCCCCAGCTCCTCTCACCTCTCTGATCCAGACAGTCAATCGACATTCAGCAGAGACACACAGAAATGCCTAAAGCACAAAACTCAGCCTCTTTCTAAAAGAGTGGTTTCTGAACACACAGTGACAAAATAACTTTCATAGAAAGATGTGTTATGAAGCTGTGAGTTCATGTATACTAAACTTCACCTCTCCATTTTAAACTTATGGGAAACTAGGCTAACAAAACACAATACCCAGCTGCCCCCATTCTGTCCTATGGGCAGGATGGCCATTTACCAGTGAAAAACGAAATGGAGTGTTTTTCAATGTCGGGACATAGCACACACCTCCGTATATGTCCTGCCTTTTACTTACACTGCACCCTGCCCAGGGGTTACCCGGGACCTACCACAGGGGTGTCAACTGTGTATGCAAAAGGGAAAGTAACCCCTGACATGTGGTAGCACTTGTCAGCACAACATGCTAAGTTAGCAAACTGAGTGCAGGCCTTATACTGCAGGCTTGAGTTCTCTTCTCCCCCCCACCTTTGCATTACTAGCCCTGGCACACACAGTGCACATCACGAGTGACTTTACTAGTAAGGCAAACATCCCAATCATTGCCAACCAATTCCCATTACACTTTACACAGGGAACACTTGTACTGATCAGCAGTGTCAAAGTACCCAAAGCATCTAAATTGGCAACTCTATGTCAGGAAAATGGTCTAGGGGGAAAGCAAAAGGTTTAAGGAACTTTAGCCAAAAAGATTAAGCCTACAGTCCTGATTAAGACCTCCAGCTGTCCAACTTCCAGAGTTTGATCAGGAGCTACATCAAAGTCAAGCTGGGTATCCCTCACAAATCCAGGTTGGTCGGAAACAGTGAGTGCCCTTGGTGGAAAAAGCGACTGAAACGTTTCTATGTCCGAGGGTATAATTTTGACAGAGGTCTACCGCCTGAGGCGTCCGAGCAGGCGTCAGAGTCGCCCTCAAACTTTGACTTTGTCCTGGCCATGCGCGACCAGAAGTACAGAAGTGGCGCTATTGGTTTCTAAGCACTAGAGAGTGTTTATTCTTTAAAAATTCAAATCTACAGTTCCCCACATTGGATTTTCATGCATTTGGTGACATGTCAAATATAAAAATATTTCCTAATTTTATAAATTGGTATGTGATTTTATTGTGTGTCATGTCGTACTTATTTGCTGAATTGTTGTTTTTAAATGCTTTACATGCCTGTCTCCTAAATTAAGCCTTATTGCTCAGTGTCAGCTACCAAGGGTTGAGCAAGGGACTCATTTATAGAAACCCTATTTAGAACCCAGTACAATGTTGGTGGCCTTGTTTTTGGTGTTAGTTGCCTACCTATCTCTCCATATAACCCACATTCCAACATTAGGTGCGCAGCGGAGAGGATTTTTAAAGATCTCATTCACTTTACTGTAATGTTTAATTTAAATTACACCTTACAGTAAAGTGGATGAGATCTTTAAAAATCCTCTAAATTGCCTAAGAGCAAAACTTTTGACATTTGGATTTTTAAGATTTGGCTAAATGTTTAATCCATTGCTTGATTTTATTTTTCTGAAGTTGTTCTAAGTCTGACTGGTAGTTGTTGTGACCCAAAACTAGGGATACCATGGAGCTGGATCTTACTAAACGGACTAAGCTCAGAGTGGCTGGGCTTAGAGTTCTTTGAAAGGGTAGGGGGCTACCTGCTACTAACAAGATTAGGAAGGCAGTGTTGGTAGGGTCCCTTAAGGCCTGGGGAAAACCAGCTCCAGAAACTGATGGGGAGGGTGATCCCTCCAACCACCTCCTTTCTCCTAGCACCAGGTTCTTGCTTTATGTGGATGGGGGGAGGACGAGCTCCCCAGTGCAGGGCTCTCTACGAACCCTTAAAGAAAGGGAGTTGATCCTGACTGAGAAGAAGTGGGAGAGGGAAGAGAGAGACTGAAGAAATGGTAGCATTTGAGGGGACCCTTGAGATACGGTGGGTCCACCTCAAGCATTGGGGCTTACGCTTGTGGGAACTGATTCCAGTAGCTAGGAGGGATAAACTCCTGATCCTGCAGGGGGGCGAGGCGAAATCCTACTTTCACATGAGTCAATCCACATTTGAGAAATTTGATTTGACCCCAGAACAGTACAGGGTGAAATTCAGGGAAACCCAGAAAGTGAGCACCTAGTCCTGGGCGGACTGTGTGGATCTCTCAGAGAAGGCACTAGGAGGCTGGATTGATGGTAACCAAGTAGGCACATAGGAAGGGGTTGTTTAATTTGTTGATGAAAGAACATATTTTGACTCCTTGTGTGCAAGAGAAGTTATGCCAGTACATAGTGGACTCTAATCTGTCTAATCCTAGGGAATTAGCCAGGACAACTGATGAGTGGGTGAGAACCTGTGGTTCCAGTCAGCACCAGGGGGGTGATCAAAAGAAGGGAGGACAGGTCCCCCCAGGGGAAAGTCCCGGGGAAAGAATGCCAAAAATAGGAGTCCTCCAAAGACCCACAAAAACCTGAACAAAGAAGGGGGGCCCAAGCCATCCCAAATACAAAGGAATGAAGTACCAGGGAAAGAGTGGTAGGTTCCTTGACCCCTCAAAGGTGGGAAAGTGCTTGAATGTAATCAGCCAGGACACTGTTGTCTATATCAAGAAGCCTTCGACTGGAGCGCAGCCCACAGGGGTTGCTAGTGTAAGTGTAGGGGTAGAGAGTGCCCCAGAGAGGGGTAGGGAAGGGACAGAGGAATCCTTAGTGTCCCTGGGAGGGGTGGATATTGCAACGCGTGTTGCCTTACCTCCAAGCATGGATAAGTACAGGCAGAGGCATAAAATCAATGGGGCTGAGGTGGCGGCTCTGAGAGACACAGGGTGCCAGTGTGACTATGGTTCTGGACACACTGGTGTCTCAAGAGCAGATCCTACCTGGTGAGTTTTAACAGGTGACATACACAGACAGCAGCACCAAGCTCCATCCCTTGGCTAGGGTCGATTTGGAATGGGGACGTATGACAGGCCCTAAGAGGGTAGATGTGTCTCTTGAGCTCCCAGAAGTGTTTGCTAGGAAATTATCTTGCAGCTTTTGAGTGGCCAGAGGTGGTGAGAGGGCTCCACATGAGAATATTGGAGCTCCCTGAGTAAGTATGTACTGTGATCAGGTCACAGACTATCAAGAACGGAAATGGGGGGAACTTGGACTCTGGAACAAGGGGGCAAGCATCCCAGGACAAGGGCAAATGGTCTTGTGAGCCAGCCCAGGGAACTATAGAGGTTCAGCAGGAATCGTACCCTGATGGGGTGGAGCTGGCCCCTGAGGAAGGGACCCCATCCCTGTCAGAGCTGTCGGATTTATGAGAACTGACAGGAGCAGGTGGACCCTCCTGAGAGGAGTTTTGTCAAGGACAGGGAGACTGTCTAACTCTTGAGAGCTTGAGGTGGATTGCCTTGAAGCAAGAGGAGGGGGGTAACAGTGTATTTCACAGAATGTACTGGACTGCTCTATTCTGGGACTGGCAACATCAACTAAGGGGCCCCCGGAGAGTGGTGGTGCCCCAGAAGTACGGAGGGTACAAACCTGACTTTAAGTCATGATACCCTCTTGGCAGGACATTCGGGTAAGACTAAGACTTGGAACCAGTTGGTGAACCATATCTACTGGCCCCAAAGGTCTGAGAAGGTAAAGGAGTTCTGTAGCTCCTGTGTTACCAGTTAGGCCAGTGTTAAGTCAGGGGGCAAGACAAAGGCTACCTTGATACCTCTGCCATTGGTTGGGACTCCTTTGAAAGGGTAGGGATGGGCACTGTTGGTCCCCTAGAGCCACCCATTGCATCAAGGAATACGTATATCTTGGTGGTAGTGGACCATGCCACATGATACCCTGAGGCAATACACCTTAGAACAGCCACTGCTTCTGCAGTGGCTAGGGCCCTACTGGGGGTTGTCACCAGATTGGGGTTCATAAAAGAGGTTGTTTCAGATAGGGGCATCAACTTCCTGTCTACCTATCTGAAAGTGATGTGGGGTTACCTACAAGTTCACCACCCCATATCACCTCACGATGAATGGTCTGGTGGAGAGGTTCAACTAGACCCTGAAGGGCATGATCAATGGGTTGTCAGTTAAACTCAGAAGGAGATGGGATGTTCTCCATCTCATGCCTACTGTTTTCCTACAGGGAGGTCCCCCAAAACGTGGTTGCTTTCAGTCCTTTTGAGTTGTTGCTTGGGTACCCTGTGAGGGGGTCATTAAGCCTACTGAGAGAGTATTTGCAGAAGACTCTCAAGAAAGCTAAGGACAATGTGTTTGAGTATGTTCTGGGCCTGAGATCTCACATGGCAGAGTACATATGCAAGGCAAGCAGGAAGCTAGAGCCCAGCCAGGTGCTCATGAAGCACTGTTATGGTCAGAAAGCTGCAATGCCTGAGTATGCTCCAGGTCAATGGGCATGGGCGTTGGAGCCTATAGCTCCAATGGCCCTCCACGACAAATGGACTGGGCCCTGTCAATCTATTGAAAGAAGGGTGAGGTTACCTACCAATTAGACCTTAGCACCCCCATGAACCCTCACGGGGTCCTGCATGTCAACAGATTAAAACCCTACCATGACAGGGCAGACACAACCATGTTGTTGGTGACTAATGAGGGTGGAGAGGAGGAGGCTGAACCAGTGCCCGACCTTCTCTCCAACAGTTTGCATGATAGGTCAGTGGAGGGAGATGTACTCTCTCCCAAACTGACAGGCCAGCAGCATTGAGACTGCACGAAGGAGCTGTAGCAGTTTGCTAGCCTGTTCTCTTTGACCCCAGGTATCATTGATTGGTATGTGCACCACATTGACACTGGCGACAGCCTACCTATCAAAAATAAACTGTACAGTTTGTCTGACCATGTCAGAAATAGCATCAAGATGAGATGCTGGGGGTAACTGTTCCCTCTGACAGTCCATGGACCAGCCCAGAGGTGCTGGTGCCCAAACCTAATCTCCTGGGAGAACAAAGGAGTTAAGGTTCTGTGTGGACTACAAAGGATTCAATGAATTCACAAAGTATGATGCTCACCCTATATAGCAGATTACCTCATTGATAGGTAAGGGACCGCAATGTATCTGATTGCCTTCACTGAAGGAGCAAAGGAGAGGTCAGCATGCTCCACATCAGAGGGACATTGCCAGTTCAAAGTAAAGCCCTGTGGATTAAAGAATGCCCCTGCCACCTTCCAAAGGCTGATGAGCAGGGCCCTGGCTGGGTTGGAGCAGTTCAATGCAGCTTACTTGGATGATATAGCTGTATACAGTTCTGCCTGGGAGGATCACTTAAACCACTTGATGGAAAAGCGTCAGGACATGCAGCAGGCAGGCATGACTATTAAGGCGAGTAGGTGCCAAATAGGGTAGGGTTCTGTGGTGTACTTGGGCCACCTTGTAGTTGGAGGCTATGTATAGCCTCTCCAGGCCTACATTCAAACCATTTGGGATTGGGCAGCTCCCATTACACAGACACAGGTCAGGGCCTTAGTTGGACTGACTGGGTACTATATAAGATTTGTTCAGAACTATGGTACCATTGTGGCTCCCCTGACAGAACTCACTTCAAAGAAGAGGCTAAAGAAAGTTGTATGGACCCCAGAGTGTTGGACAGAGTTTGACACTCTGAAAGATGCTATGTATTCAGCATCAATGTTGCTGGCCCCTGAACACACCAATGACATTGTTGTTCAGACAGATGCTTCAGAACAAGGGATTGGGGCAGTATTCTGACAGGTGAACGAAGAGAGCCTTGATCAGCTAGTTTCCTGCATTAGAAGACGACTTCTCCTGGAGAACAAAGATGGGTGCCATTGCCTTTGCTGTGGTGTGGTTCCTGAAAAAGCTGAGATCATACATTTGCCTGCAACTGTTGAGGAGCCCTGAGGCCGGGTTGCCTGACCTTAATATGGCGTAGGTCAGGCGATCCCAGGCCTCGGTTCACAGCCTTATGACTAGGACTCGGAGCAGATCCCCTGCATTTCCTCTTCTGACCCAACCTAGGTGGGCCACCTAGAGCTCCGAGAGACGACCAGTGCCAGTTGGCGGTGCACAAATGGGACACGAGGCACCCTGAGTGTCGTGAAATAGGGGACCCAGACATTGGCACTGCGCAGCAAGATCTCTGCACCTTCTTGGTGAGCCAACACATTGCTTTCTATCACCATACTACACATGGGCCCAGTCCATATGTTGCCAAAGAAAGCGCACAACACCACAGTCTCTAACTCCTTCACCCCAGTCACCTAGGGTGTGGATAAAGAGTGAAGGGCCCAAGCCAGCGGCGACATGGCGTTTACAAGACAGGACCTAATGGCGTCGCTAAAGGAGTTAAAAAAGGAGCTCCAGGAAGATGTTAAGGAGGATATGGGGGCCTTGTTCGATGCTTTTAAAGCAGAGATGGGAGGAAAATTGGTGGACCTACAGGCGGATGTGGACTCCATTGGAGCTCGCACCTTGGACCTGGAAGTGAGGTGCCAGAAACTGGCTGACCACGTGCAGCCTCTTGCAGAAGGCTCCGATGACCTATGCGACCAACTTAGGGCCACAATACTTAAATGTGAGGACCTTGAGTACCAATCGCCTCACGACAACATTTGGGTGAGGAGCTTGGAAGAAGGCTGCAAGCTGACCGACCTGGAGGACTTCCTGGTGGGGCTGTTCGCAACAGTGTTTGGAGAGAATGGCCTGGAGGTGCAGCTGGAGAGGGTCCATAGAGTAGGGCCGCGACCAACGGGAGACCCCAGGAAACCCAGGGATGTATTGGCAAAATTCAGCTCCTCCAAAATCAAAGAACTGATTCTTCAGAAAGCACGTGCTCTTGAAAAAATAACATTCCAGAATGTATCCTGCTCATTGTTCCAGGAGGTGCCCCGAGCTACACTTGCTCGTCACAAGCAGTTCCGGCCGTAACACAGAAAGCCTGAGGGAGCGCAAAATAAAATACAGTTGGACATATCCCTTCGGCCTAGCTTTTACGCTTGACAACAAGAGTTTACATTGCACGGAATTCGAGGAAGCGCATCCATCCTGGGCATTGAGATCTCCACCCAGAAGCAATAGAAAGGAACAGAAGGCGAAGGATCGGTTGCGTATATGGAAAGATGTGGCGTAGGTCCATGGCTGCAGCAGAAAACAGGCAGCAAGAAAACGTCGGGTTGACATGTGAAGAGATTCTTTGGCCCAGTAAAACTTTGAAATATATATACGACCTAGTGAAGAACTTTGGCGTTAAGATTTAAAAGGGACTCGGGTCCATCCGAAGTTCACAATCATACAATCAGCCTCCATGGAGGCTTCGGCGGTTGTGCGAATAGGAAGAGGGAAATATATATCTTTTAGACTTTTAGACTGACAGCGAGCAATGGCTAATTCTAAATTCCTTCCTAGTAGCTGAGAGATGGGCTTTGGAGGCGGCAATGGGTCTGCCCCAGGAGATGCTGAAATTGAGGTTATCTTCTGAGACAGAGTGCCTTGGAGCTCAAAGTTTTAGTTCCTATGTGTTGTTGCTGAACATGTTTTGGCATCACTGAACTGTCCGATCAGTCTATGTGGGCTTTGTCAGGGTGGGGGGTGGATTGGAGGTGGGGGAGTCTACAGTTTTCATGGGCAAACTTTGAAAGGCAAGTGGGACAGTCTCATTCTGAATAATGACAGCTAACTGTTTATCATGGAATGTGAGGGGCCTTAACTCCCCCAATAAGAGGCATAGTATGTGAAAGTTTATTCTAGATCATCATGTAAAAATTGCTGCCCTGCAATAAACCCATCTTCCAAAAAAAGGTGAACAGCTGCGGAAACACAGGGCCTTCCCACAGATTTATCGTTCATCCACACACACAAAGCATAATGGGGTGACTATCATCTTTCACTCCTCTGCCCCATTTCTCCTTCAAGATTCAAATCAGAAAACACATGGAGATTCTCAATGGTCAGGGATGAGCAGAGAGGAAGGTCATGCACTATCGCATTGGTCTATGCGCCCAATTCAGGGTCAACTGATACCGGTGAAAAGGGCTCTCTTTGTGGACCTGACAAAGATGATCACTAAATTCATTTGGCAGGGTCACAGGGCACATTTATCCTACTGTCTGCTAACGAAGGCGAGATTGGAGGGGGGATTAGCACTCCCAGACTTCTTAGCTACTATAGGGTGGCACAACTTTGGGTGAATATAGATTGTTCCCTTCATAAATCTGAAAATCTCTGTCTACATAAGGACTGACAAATAGTGGGTAGGATGATCAGGGATCTCCACTGGAAGCCAAAACACAATCGGCAGTTACATTCTTACATTAGCCCCCCCGCGGCTACCACTCTTCAGGTTTGGGATGACCTTAACAGATCAATGCCCCTGACCACCTTCCCTTCTCCTTACACCCACATTAATTTTAATCTCGAATTCCCACCGGCTCATCAGGGGGGGCAGTTTGAAGTTTGGAGGAAGGGGGGTTGCCTTATGATCTCAGATCTTTTTAAAAATTGGAAGTTAATGACCTTTAAAGAATGCACCAAAGCATTTAAGCTTCAATCTTCTGAAAAATTCAATGACACTCAACTCAAACACTGGGTACAACAACCTCAAATCCGGTCAGCCTCAACCAGAGACTTACTCCCAATTGAAAAATTTGCTTAATCGGGGGCATCCTCCAGGGGGACAATCTCTTTCCTTTACTCTCTCATATGGTCTCTGAGTCATCGCTCCACCCTGAGACACCAAAGATTTTGGGATTCTCTTCTTGCTGCTCCACTGCGGGTAAAAACAACGGGGTTCCCTCTATAGGGACATTTCCAAATATAATCGCTCAGTGTTTTTGAGAGAGGCTCACTATAAAATAATTTAAGAAGGAGTAAGGACTGGACTCCCTGCAGCTACAGGTTAACAGAGCCTAACAGACCCTTCTCCAGCCAGAGTCCTGCTCCTGGAGGGTGTCCAGGGGTGTTTTAAGGGGTTGATAAAGTGCATTGTGGGAAGTGAAGTCCAGGCCTGCCAAGGACCATCTAGGAGATTTCAGACCCTTGGATTTGTGTTTTGGACATTTGGAACCCCCCAGGAGACCTTCAGGAAGGACCTCCAGATGTTTGCGAAGGTTTTGGGGAAAAGCTCCAAGAGGTGACCAACCTAACCGCGAGAGTCAAGCCCGCAACTTTCAACTGTAACTCAGACCTGATTCAAGGTTCATCCCGCTGAAGATCTCTTGAGGTCAGACTTCCAGAGTTTAATCAGGAGCTCCATGAAAGTCACACCAGTGAATCCTCCTCAAATCCAGACTGGTGGAGAGTAGCAAGGTCCCTCAGCAAAAACAGCACCAGGAAGATTTCTAAATCTGAACCTAAAATTTTGACTGAGGCCTAACGCGTGGGGTATCTGACAAGGGCTCCTTCGCGGTTGGCCTTAAACTTTTAGTTTGTTCCGGTCAAGTGCAACCAGATCTCCAGAAGTGGTGCTAATGTTTTCTAAACACTAGAAGTGTTTAGTCTTAAAAATTCATATCTCCCATTCCCTTTGATGAATTTTAATTGTTTTGGTGTCATTTTGAAGATAAAGTATTTCCTATTTTTACAAATTGATGTGGGATTTTTATTGTGTGTTGTGTCTCACTCATTCACTGTATTGGTGTTTTTAAATGCTTTATCTGTCTGTGTCCTAAGTTATGCCTTATCGCTCGGTGTCAGCTACCAAGGGTTGAGCAAGGGACTAATTGATAGAGACCCTATTTAGGATCCAGGACCGTGTTGGTGATCTTCTTGTTGGTGTTAGGTACCTACCTACCACCCTTATAACCAATATTACAACATTGACCTTCATCCTGAGCAGGAGGATAGCCATGCAAAAGAAGTGTGCAGGCTAGCACACTTGAGACGGAGTCTATTCCTTAATGCACTAAGTCTAGCTTCCTGGCTCACAGTACCAAGGTATGGGGTTGGGTCATTTGAATAGGCCACTGGATCTGTGCTCGCAACATAATCTCTTTAGCATAGAGATATTTAGAATAGATAGGAGTAATGTTAGTAATATTAGGAACAATTAACATTGTTGTATTGTTTGTGTTTTTCACCATTCTAATAATGTTTATTGTAATTATCTGTCTCATCTTTTTGTAATTGCAGTTTATATTATATTTACAAAGATTAAAGCTTTTTCAGTCAGTCAGTCAGATAGCTTTTATTTCGGTTAAAATGACTATGAAAAGCACAATAACAAATGTAAAATACCATATAAATACAAAGTGTTTACAGTCCAGCAGCATAATAAATATATAGCACTTTGCACTAAAACCTACTAAACTGTTTTTAAAGAAATAGTCTTTGCTCAGTCAAGGTCAGCAAAATGTAAATCCTTTCTTCCTTCACACAAGGCTCACAGCAAACAAATATCTGCTAACACCAAATACTATCATCTGTGATATATCCGTTTTTCAAATTCTTAAGGCCTCTGAAAATGTCCTAGTCCCCAAATTAAAACACATTGTTTTAATCCATTTCTTTCTCAGGTGGGCATATGCTGGGCAAAAGAATAGAACATGTGCAATGTTTTCTTCAGCGTTCAAAGTGCATAAAGTGCAGTTGTTTCCCCCCTCTACTGTTGGGCAGAGTCACCATTCGACCAAATACGAATTAATCTGAAAAGTGTTGCAACAAAACTTTATAAAGGGTGTCTTTGCTAGTTGGGATTGTATTGTGTCAAAATAAGGCTCAAAGCTTGGCAATGGTTATAGCTTACAAATGATGAGGTGCGACTTTCCAATCTGGTATTTAAATGTACATTATTTAATAAGCATTCCCAGTAAGCAAATATTCAAGTCATTCTTGGAGTGTGCTGTCAATGTGCTTTGGTCATTCCAGAAACTTCTCAGGCCCAGTTTACTAAACCAGGTTAGAACATGGCAGAACCATGGAAACGTAGCTTGGCAGTGGAGATCCAGAAGCTCCCTCATTCCTTGCTTGTAGGGGCTAAGTTCTTGTGTGACCCAAATTCTTACCCAGAGTAGTAAAGATCTCAGTGTGGCTAGATGTTCTAGTCTTCTGATACCAATGTAAAATAAAATAGTGGAATCTGGGGTGTATTTTTGGAGTGGCCCAATAACATCCATACTATTTTATTTTCTCTTGCAGCAAGAGAACCCAGATTGCACCCTCCCCACAATTCCGCCCCATAAATGGCTGCTGTTTGAGCCATATATCTACAAACTTCCAATGCTGGGGACACTGCCTTAGACTTTGTGGCCTGGTGCTTTTTACAATTGGCATGGAACTTTGAAGTAACACTTCCTTAGCTTTGTCAATGTGAGGTTTCCTTGGTAGTTATGCATCAATTGGAATGCCAGGATAACTGAAACTCAGCATATATTCCAATGGTTGTTGACAGATAGCGATGTTTTTCTTAAAGTCCCTTTGCGGTCTAATGGCCATATATTTGGTTTTACTAGAATATATTTCAAGGCCCTTAAGACAGCAGTAATTTATGAAGCGTTCTAACTGCCTTTGCAGCCCCCTTGGTGTCTGCAACAGTAGTATATTATCATCAGCAATCATTATTTTTTTTTATAAACATTTTTATTTGCATTTTATTATAGAACAACATTACAATCACGTCATCTTTGGTCATCACTCCCATCTCTTCCACCCACCACCCACCCAGCACCACAGTGTAAATCCCCTCCCTTTCCAACAACACGAGTACTCTCTGTAGATCTCTTTTCAGGTTCGAATCTTTGAGTCCCATACATTCCCTCATTCGGTGCCTTTGTTCCCTTGTCTCTCCCTTTCCCTTGTGTCCTATTTCAGAGCCCTCCATCTAGTCCATGATATCGTCTCCATTTGCCCCATACTCTGCCAAACTTCTTGGGGCATCCTCTTGCCTTATAGGTCACCCTTTCAGCAGCATGTAGGTATCTAGCCCTCTTCTCCATTCGTCTAGCTGCGGCGGTGCAGCCGCTCCCCAGTGCCTGGCCACGTCTCTCTTAGCTACCACTAGGGCCAAGACCAAAAAGATCAGTAGGGGACGGGTGAGATCCACATCGTTGGCCATACCCAGCAGGACCAATTTAGAATCCAGCTGTAGGGGGGTCTCAAGCACCTTGCCCAGTTAACTCAATACCTCCTCCCAGTAGGACTGAATCATCGGACAGGACCAGATGATATGGTAGAAGTCACCTCCGGTACGGCCACATCTCAAGCATCGCGTGTCTCCAGCCCTACCCATTTTATGCAGTCGCACCCTATCGTAATATGTCCTATGGAGGACATTATATTGGATACGTCTTAACCTGGACTTATAGCTACCTCTCTGGGATGCATTAATACCGTATCCCAGTCTACATTATCCATTTCCCCCACTTCGCTTTCCCACTTCCTTCTGAGGTTACCCATGTCGTCAGTCATGTTATTCATCAACATTCTATACGTGAGTGATACCGCCCTTTCCGGGATTTGTTCCTGTAGCAGCCGGCCCTCAAGAGGCGCATATTCTGGAAGCGTTTCCAGTTGGATCTTCTCCGCTCGCCACGCATGGTGTAGCTGTGCATATTTAAAATATTGCGTGTGGTGCAGACCAAATTTCTTCCTTAGTGCTGGAAAGGAGTTCAGTTCCCCTCCAGCCATTATGTCCCCTAGTGTTGAGATTCCTATGTCATCCCATCTCTGAAACCCCTTCAATTTGTGCAGTTCCGTTATCCAGGCACAGTGCCACAGCGGCGTCTGGCAAGTAGGCGTTTTCTCCCACCAGTACTCCTAGTTGCTCTGCTCCACGTCGCCAGGGTAAGCCTAGTGGCCGGGAGCAGTCTCGCCCTCCCTCTACCCCCATATAAATAATATGTAAAGGGTCGAGTGGCCAAGCTGTGCCGTTCGAGGGCGTACGTGGGGAGGTGGACCGGGGCGTGAAGCCAGTCGTTAACTGGGGCTAGGTGTTCTGCCCAGAAGTAAGCCTCAAGATTTGGAAGTGAGATCCCTCCGCTATACTGATGGCATTGTAGGGTTGTCAGTGCTATTCGCAGCTGTTTTCCCAGCCACAGGAAAGTTCTCAAATCCGCATTTATTGTCTCAAACACCTTTCATGGAAGAGGGTAGTACTCGTTTTGGAGTGCGTACAGGAACCTCGGTAGCGTTATCATTTTAAACATGGCCGCTCGTCCTATTATAGTAAGAGGGAGCAGCCGCCATCGGTTTGAGTCTTCTATAAAATTCTGCACTATCCGTTCTATATTCTGTTCATAGGACCTGCTGCTATCCAGCGTCACATATACTCCGAGATACGTAAACCCTGCACTTGTTTTCTGTAGCCTTTCAGGCAAGACCGTCCATTGTTCCTGGCCCCGGGGGTCGTAGAGGACCGACTTGTGCCAGTTTATCTGATACCCCGCATGGGCCCTGCCGGAATCATAGCTTCCGGTTGGGTGATGTATAGGAGGACATCATCTGCATAAAGTGATATCTTCTCAGCGGAGTCTGTCGACCCCAGTCTAAAGCCTTTAATGCCCTCATTTTGGCAAATCACGCTCGCTAGCACCTCTATTCATTTTGTAGCTTCCAACTCTCCTCGGCTAATCTGTTCTGCGCCCTGTCCCTAAGAACCGCCTTAAAGGCCTCCCAAAAGACCGCTTTGGATGATACGGTGCCTTGGTTTTCAGCTATATAGACTTTTGCATCTGCCCGGATACCCTTCAATATGGTCGCATTTTGTAGGTCCCAGGCTGTCAACCTCCAGGACCCCCTCCTCTCACCCCTCCCCCCCCACCCGAGCTAAGAGCGGGGAATGGTCTGATATCCCTCTTGCTTTATATTCAGCTACATCTTCTGTCGTCAGGACATGTCTGGCTAGAAAAATTTAATCCAGTCTTGAGTAGCCCTATGGGCACCAGAGAAGAAGGAGTAGGCCTTTAGTCCTGGATGTAGCCATCTCCACACATCGGTCAGCCCCAGGGTAGTAATCATCTTGGAGAGTAAGGTCGGGGCCTGGTCTCTAGGTCCAACCCCTGTCCTGTCCAACGTCGGTCTCATCACATCATTAAAGTCTTCCCCGAGGACCTGTATGGTGTCTGCTGTATTAAGGAGTATGTCCACAACCCTATTGAGTGTAGCTGCTTGTAGTTTAGGGGGAGCATAAGCCAAAACTATCGTGTATTCCCGTCTCCTCCATACACCCCTCACTCCTACATAGGTCCCCTGGGGATCCGTCCACATCTGAGCTATGCGAAACGGTGGGTTCTTCTTTATGATTATGGCCACCCCCTGGAACCTGTGGTAAACCCGGCGTGTGCAAGGACTCTGTACTGACCTCTGGCCAGGAAGGCACATTGGGTTCCCTTAAGGTGCATTTCCTGCAGCAGGATTATATCTGGGCCCAGCCGTTTTATGTATGCATTTACTAACCCTCTCTTAATTTTACTACCAAGCCCATTCACATTCCAAGATAGCATGCTAAACCCCCCCTGCTCTTGCACCTCTCGCATTTGGTCACCTGACATCGTGTCCTGATTCCTGAGTTGTGGTGCGTGATCCTGGTGTGTATACGGTGTCTACAACGCCGGCGTGTATGACCTCAGTGACATGAACCCCCCTCCCTCTCCACACCAACTCCCCACCCCCTCCGATCCTCCCTCCCCTGGTTGCTCCATTCCCGTAGATTCTCACTTTTCAAACAGCCCCAACTCTCCCCCACTACCCCCTCCCTACCTCCCTCTCCCTTCAGTCCCATCCTCTACCCAAACAGGAAAAGGACCTACTGGCGGAGAAGGTCTGTCGCCCCCCTAATATCCCCCCCTCTACAAACCTACCCCAAGCAGTCTGCCTAGCAAAAACGTGAAAAGAACTAATCTTACAATATCCACATTCCTGTTCAGTAGATTAGAAAGAGGAAGAAAAAACTGTACAAATAGAATTTATATGGTGTGATACAACTTGCGTGCTTCCAGTCCATGAGCCGATATCTCGTCCATCCAGAGTGTCACTTGATCAGGCATTAGAGTCTTGACCATCTCCATGTGTACATACCCCCTCTTTAGTTGTTTCCTGCTCCATCTCATCGATTGCCGCTACCAGCGGATGCAACGACTGTTCCTCCAAATCTTCACTTTCCGAGGTGATACCCCCGTGTCGTCGTCACCCTCAGAGCGCTCATTTCCAGCCAGGCAGCGGAACCTAGATCCCGCAAGTCCACCGCGTTGGGGATGTACCGGGATCCTGTTGTCTCTTGCCAGTCGGGCTCTGCGTGGGATAGGGCGTCGTCTTCACTCTCCTGTTTCCCCTCGTTCTACGTTGCCGCTGCGTCGTCTTCGTCTCCCACTGATTCCTGGTTGTGGAGCCCGCCGCCGCCATGTCTCGCTCCCCTTCCTCTCGTCTCCGTATGGGTGGGCGCTCTTCCAAACCGAGTGATGACCGGTCTAGGTCGTGCCCCCACCTGCGGTTTTGCGAGGAGTGCCCGATGTGCTCTTTCTATGACAAAGCAATTGGAGAATGCTGCCTGTGACATCATCTTCATTATCCATGTGCGCAGGAACTCCACCATATTGGACCCTTCAATTCCTTCCCTAAATCCAACAAAGCGTAGGTTTTTGCGGCGTGCCCTATTTCCTGCGTCGTCCACCTTCCATTGCAGTTGTTTGTGCGAGTCTTTGAGCTCTTTCATGTCCTTCTGTTGAGAGTGTATGATGTCTTCTCCTTCACTCAGTCTCGTTTCAGCTGTGGTCACCCTCTCTGAGATTGCGGAAATCTTGGCGTAGCAACGTAACTTCCGTGCCCACCTCCCTATCTTGACTTCTAGGGCTGCGTGTGAGGCTTGAATGTCTTCCCTGGAAGCTTGTATGGCCCCCATCAGGAGGGCCGTATCAGATCTTGATTCTGTACCCTCCGCGTCGGTTGCCAGTGTACCGTTGCAAATCTGTTGATTGTGCCCTGCCTTGGGGCCTTGGGCACCGCGTCCTTTTTACCCATGTCGTGCTGGGCGGTTGTAGGCCAGCGCTGGCCTCACTAGCAGGGCCCCGCTCTTCGTCGCCTGTTGCTGGACCTGCCCCCCCACTCCTCTTCTCAGCGCCACAGCTGGCCCGAGTCGATTCCCAGGCTATTCACGGCCTATCCCGTGCGTGCAGGGACACAGTTAGTCACTCCTTATAGTCCCGCTTTACGCCATATGTCCTCCTTGCGCCTGACGTTGTGCTTATCCGTACTTTCGGCCCGCCAGCAGGAGATGGTAGTCTTAGGGGGGAGCGGGGGGCGAGGAGTGGGCGAGTGTCCCAGGTATCGGATCTTGTGCCCTCTTCCTTCGTCGTCAGGCCATCCCTGGGGTCCGTTAGGGCACTTCGGGCTTTTCAGCCTCTCGACGCACTTTTCCCAGGTACACTTTCCCCCCAGGCCGCCCGGACTGCTCAGGCCTCCAGGCCCGTTCCTCAACTCTCCCCAGCGTCAATGGGATGAAGTGGACGGGGGAGGAGCAGGCCGTCCGATCTCGCCGTGGCTTTCCCTATGGCTGGCCCCCATGCGGGAGTTGGCGCCGTGCGGTCTCCTCACCTCTTCCCCTCGCGTAGTGCCTTGGCTTCCCTAGTCTGGCAGTGGCAGCCTCGTCCCTCCGGGTGCTTAGCCGCTCGTCTCGCCTTATGCTCCGCCTCGCCCTACAGCCTCAGCCTCACTGCATGCCTGCTTCTTCACTGTTTATCTCCCTGTCGGATCGGCTTCTCCGGTCTCTGCACCGGATGCCCCGATGGTCCTCCGGCACCTCACCTGCTTCCCGCGGCATCTCCAAGTCTCCCGGTCCACCTGCCTCGCCGCCGGCAGTTCTCTCGCCTCCCTGCCTGAAGGATCAGAGCGCTGCCATCTTGTAGCCGCCTCCATCTCCCTCTGACCTCGCCGTTCTCAGCGGGAGCACAGCGCCTTACGGAGCACCCGCTTCAGCTCCGCTCACTCCCCCCGCAATGCTGGACCCTCCGGTTAGTGGTGGAGGTAAATAAATGTTGTCTGGATGGCTCTAAGTGAGACGGATCAAGTCGTCTCGCCGGAGCTGCGTCGGCTTGCGACTTACTCGGCATGCTGTTGGCCACGCCCCCATCAGCAATCATTATTGCATACATGAGAACTAGGGCTGGGCGTAGTTTGCGAAGTAGCGCGACGCGTAGCTACGTGAAGTGCACTCACACAACGCGAACTACACGTAGCACTACGCGAACTGCGTAGTACCCTGTGCAAGATGCTGTTTTCTATGATTGCACAGTGCGGACAAGCATACGGCACTGTGTAATCATTGAAAACGGCATCTTGCACAGTGTGAGCTGTAGTTTTCTGCCGCTCGAGGAGATTTTTACTCGAGCAGCAGCTCTCTCAACGCGGATAAGCATGGGCGTAAAATCCGTTCCGTTCACGGAATTTGCAGACTTTCTGCAATTTCGCGGTCCGCGAATCTCGCGAAATTGCAGAAAAATCAGCAAAATCGCGTGCGGGACAGATTTTCAAAAACTGAAGTACATGAAGCACTTACAGGTTTACAGCAGGTGCCCAAGTTGAAGTTAATTTTTTTGTAACCATTTACAAAATGGTTACAAAGAAATTAACTTCAACTTGGGCACCTGCTTCCTGAGCGGCGCCTCCAGAGTTGTTGCCTACTTGCAACTATTCTCTGACCCTGCTCTGACCCTCGAAGCAGGGTCAGAAAATAGTTACAAGTATGGCACAATGCTCCAGGCTGTCACAAAAATTAAACCACAACAGGAAGCACTTACAGATAAGGAAGCAGGTGCCAGACTTGTAGCTCAAATTCAGTAACACATTAACCCGCCCGCGGTTGAGGCTGGGCAGGTGTGCTTTCTCCCCATAATATACAGTGGTGAACCAGAGGGTGCTGTGATAAACCAGAAGGTGCAGTTGTGAACCAGAGGGTGCTGTGATGAACCAGAGGCTGGCAGTGGTGAACCAGAGGGTGGCAGTGGTGAACCAGATGGTGCTGTGATGAACCAGAGGGTGGCAGTGATGAACCAGAGGGTGGCAGTGATGAACCAGAGGGTGGCAGTGGTGAACCAGAGGTTGGCAGTGATGAACCAGAGGGTGGCATTGGTGAACCAGAGGGTGGCAGTGGTGAACCAGAGGGTGGCAGTGGTGAACCAGAGGGTGACAGTGATGAACCAGAGGGTGGCAGTGGTGAACCAGAGGTTGGCAGTGGTGAACCAGAGAGTGAACCAGTGGGTGGCAGTGATGAACCAGATGGTGGCAGTGGTGAACCAGAGGGTGGCAGTGGTGAACCAGAGGGTGGCAGTGGTGAACCAGAGGGTGGCAGGGGTGAACCAGAGGGTGGCAGTGGTGAACCAGAGGGTGGCAGTGGTGAACCAGAGGGTAGCAGTGATGAACCAGAGGATGGCAGTGATGAACCAGAGGGTGGCAGTGGTGAACCAGAGGGTGGCAGTGGTGAACCAGATGGTGGCAGTGATGAACCAGAGGGTGGCAGGGGTGAACCAGAGGGTGGCAGGGTTGAACCAGAGGGTGGCATGGGTGAACCAGAGGGTGGCAGTGGTGAACCAGAGGGTAGCAGTTATGAACCAGAGGGTGGCAGTGATGAACCAGAGGGTGACAGTGGTGAAGCAGAGGGTGACAGTGGTGAACCAGAGTGTGCTGTGATGAACCAGATGGTGACAGGGGTGAACCAGAGGGTGCTGTGATGAACCAGAGGGGGGCAGTGATGAACCAGAGGGTGGCAGTGGTGAACCAGAGGGTGGCAGTGGTGAACCAGAGGGTGGCAGTGGTGAACCAGAGGGTGGCAGTGGTGAACCAGAGGGTAGCAGTGATGAACCAGAGGGTGGCAGTGGTGAACCAGAGGGTGGCAGTGATGAACCAGAGGGTGACAGTGATGATCCAGATGGTGGCAGTGGTGTACCAGAGGGTGGCAGTGATGAAACAGAGGGTGGCACTGGTGAACCAGAGGGTGCGGTGATGAACCAGAGGTTGGCAGTGGTGAACCAGAGGTTGACAGTGATGATCCAGAGGGTGGCCGTGGCGAACCAGAGGGTGGCAGTGATGAACCAGAGGGTGGCAGTGGTGAACCAGAGGGTGGCAGTGATGAACCAGAGGGTGGCAGTGATGAACCAGAGGGTGGCAGTGGTGAACCAGAGGGTGCTGTGATGAACCAGAGGGTGGCAGTGATGAACCAGAGGGTGACAGTGATGAACTAGAAGGTGGCAGTGGTGAACCCGAGGGAGGCAGTGATGAACCAGAGGGTGGCAGTGGTGAACCAGAGCGTGGCAGTGATGAACCAGAGGGTGGCAGTGGTGAACCAGAGGGTGACAGTGATGAACCAGAGGGTGACAGTGATTAACCAGAGGGTGGCAGTGGTGAACCAGAAGATGCTATGATGACCCAGAGGGTGGCAGTGATGAACCAGAGGGTGACCGTGATGAACCAGAAGGTGGCAGTGATGAACCAGAGGGTGACAGTGGTGAACCAGAGGGTGGCAGTGGTGAAACAGAGGGTGCTGTGATGAACCAGATGGTGGCAGGTGTGAACTAGAGGGTGGCAGTGGTGAACCAGAGGGTGCTGTGATGAATCAGAGGGTGGCATTGGTGAACCAGAGGGTGGCGGTGGTGAACCAGAGGGTGGCAGTGATGAACCAGAGGGTGGCAGGGATGAACCAGAGGGTGCTGTGATGAACCAGAGGGTGGCAGTGATTAACTAGAGGGTGGCATTGGTGAACCAGAGGGTGGCAGTGATGAACCAGAGGGTGACAGTGATGATCCAGAGAGTGGCAGTGGTGTACATGAGGGTGGCAGTGATGAACCAGAGGGTGGCACTGGTGAACCAGAGGGTGCTGTGATGAACCAGAGGGTGGCAGTGATGAACCAGAGGTTGACAGTGATGATCCAGAGGGTGGCCGTGGCGTACCAGAGGGTGGCAGTGATGAACCAGAGTGTGGCAGTGATGATCCAGAAGGTGGCAGTGGCGAACCAGAGGGTGGCAGTGATGAACCAGACGGTGGCAGTGATGAACCAGAGGGTGGCAGTGGTGAACCAGAGGGTGCTGTGATGAACCAGAGGGTGGCAGTGATGAACCAGAGGGTGACAGTGATGAACCAGAAGGTGGCAGTGGTGAACCAGAGGGTGGCAGTGGTGAACCAGAGAGTGGCAGTGGTGAACCAGAGGGTGGCAGTGATGAACCAGAGGGTTGGCAGTGATGAACCAGAGGGTGGCAGTGATGAACCAGAGGGTGGCAGTGGTAAACCAGAGGGTGCTGTGATTAACCTGAGGGTGCCAGTGATGAACCAGAGGGTGCTGTTATGACCCAGAGGGTGGTAGTGATGACCCAGAGGGTGACAGTGATGAACCAGAGGGTGGCAGTGATGAACCAGAGGGTGGCAGTGATGAACCAGAGGGTGACAGTGATGAACCAGAGGGTGTCAGTGGTGAACCAGAGGGTGATGTGATGAACCAGAGGGTGGGAGTGATGAATCAGAGGGTGACAGTGATGAACCAGAGGATGCCAGTGATGAACCAGAGGGTGGCAGTGGTGAACCAGAGGGTGACAGTGATGAACCAGAGGGTGACAGTGATTAACCAGAGGGTGGCAGTGGTGAACCAGAAGATGCTATGATGACCCAGAGGGTGGCAGTGATGAACCAGAGGGTGACAGTGATGAACCAGAAGGTGGCAGTGATGAACCAGAGGGTGACAGTGGTGAACCAGAGGGTGGCAGTGGTGAAACAGAGGGTGCTGTGATGAACCAAATGGTGGCAGGTGTGAACTAGAGGGTGGCAGTGTTGAACCAGAGGGTGCTGTGATGAATCATAGGGTGGCATTGGTGAACCAGAGGGTGGCGGTGGTGAACCAGAGGGTGGCAGTGATGAACCAGAGGGTGGCAGGGATGAACCAGAGGGTGCTGTGATGAACCAGAGGGTGGCAGTGATTAACTAGAGGGTGGCATTGGTGAACCAGAGGGTGGCAGTGATGAACCAGAGGGTGACAGTGATGATCCAGAGAGTGGCAGTGGTGTACATGAGGGTGGCAGTGATGAACCAGAGGGTGGCACTGGTGAACCAGAGGGTGCTGTGATGAACCAGAGGGTGGCAGTGATGAACCAGAGGTTGACAGTGATGATCCAGAGGGTGGTCGTGGCGTACCAGAGGGTGGCAGTGATGAACCAGAGTGTGGCAGTGATGATCCAGAAGGTGGCAGTGGCGAACCAGAGGGTGGCAGTGATGAACCAGACGGTGGCAGTGATGAACCAGAGGGTGGCAGTGGTGAACCAGAGGGTGCTGTGATGAACCAGAGGGTGGCAGTGATGAACCAGAGGGTGACAGTGATGAACCAGAAGGTGGCAGTGGTGAACCAGAGGGTGGCAGTGGTGAACCAGAGAGTGGCAGTGAGGAACCAGAGGGTGCTGTTATGACCCAGAGGGTGGTAGTGATGACCCAGAGGGTGACAGTGATGAACCAGAGGGTGGCAGTGATGAACCAGAGGGTGGCAGTGATGTAAATGTAAATGTAAATGTACATGTATTTATATAGCGCAAATCACCGACACGGTATCTAAGCGCTTGCTTAGGGAACCCGTCCTGGTATTCCCCTGTGAGATACCCCGGCAGGGTGTCCACAAGGTGAAAGCCAGGCATCCCGCCGCGAGGGGCCGTAGTGGAGATTAAGCAAGCTATTGCCCAGAGTCGCAGAGTGTGACCCCGTGAGTCGAGTAGGCACCGGAGCGAGAATTGTCGAGTCCGTGGAATTTTTGAGCCTGAGACCCGCCGAGGCGGGGAATCGAACCCTGGTCCACGGCCGATCTCAGCTTCCGGGTCTGCCGCCTCTAACCACTGAGCCACGCTTCTCCACTGATGAACCAGAGGGTGACAGTGATGAACCAGAGGGTGTCAGTGGTGAACCAGAGGGTGATGTGATGAACCAGAGGGTGGGAGTGATGAATCAGAGGGTGACAGTGATGAACCAGAGGATGCCAGTGATGAACCAGAGGGTGGCAGTGGTGAACCAGAGGGTGACAGTGATGAACCAGAGGGTGACAGTGATTAACCAGAGGGTGGCAGTGGTGAACCAGAAGATGCTATGATGACCCAGAGGGTGGCAGTGATGAACCAGAGGGTGGCAGTGGTGAACCAGAGGGTGGCAGTGGTGAAACAGAGGGTGCTGTGATGAACCAGATGGTGGCAGGTGTGAACTAGAGGGTGGCAGTGGTGAACCAGAGGGTGCTGTGATGAATCAGAGGGTGGCATTGGTGAACCAGAGGGTGGCGGTGGTGAACCAGAGGGTGGCAGTGATGAACCAGAGGGTGGCAGGGATGAACCAGAGGGTGCTGTGATGAACCAGAGGGTGGCAGTGATTAACTAGAGGGTGGCATTGGTGAACCAGAGGGTGGCAGTGATGAACCAGAGGGTGACAGTGATGATCCAGAGAGTGGCAGTGGTGTACATGAGGGTGGCAGTGATGAACCAGAGGGTGGCACTGGTGAACCAGAGGGTGCTGTGATGAACCAGAGGGTAGCAGTGATGAACCAGATGTTGACAGTGATGATCCAGAGGGTGGCCGTGGCGTACCAGAGGGTGGCAGTGATGAACCAGAGTGTGGCAGTGATGATCCAGAAGGTGGCAGTGGCGAACCAGAGGGTGGCAGTGATGAACCAGACGGTGGCAGTGATGAACCAGAGGGTGGCAGTGGTGAACCAGAGGGTGCTGTGATGAACCAGAGGGTGGCAGTGATGAACCAGAGGGTGACAGTGATGAACCAGAAGGTGGCAGTGGTGAACCAGAGGGTGGCAGTGGTGAACCAGAGAGTGGCAGTGGTGAACCAGAGGGTGGCAGTGATGAACCAGAGGGTTGGCAGTGATGAACCAGAGGGTGGCAGTGATGAACCAGAGGGTGGCAGTGGTAAACCAGAGGGTGCTGTGATTAACCAGCGGGTGGCAGTGATGAACCAGAGGGTGCTGTTATGACCCAGAGGGTGGTAGTGATGACCCAGAGGGTGACAGTGATGAACCAGAGGGTGGCAGTGATGAACCAGAGGGTGGCAGTGATGAACCTAGAGGGTGACAGTGATGAACCAGAGGGTGTCAGTGGTGAACCAGAGGGTGATGTGATGAACCAGAGGGTGGGAGTGATGAATCAGAGGGTGACAGTGATGAACCAGAGGATGCCAGTGATGAACCAGAGGGTGGCAGTGGTGAACCAGAGGGTGGCAGTGATGAACCAGAGGCTGGCAGTGATGAACCAGAGGGTGGCGCTGCTAAACTGCCCGGGAGCCCTGTGGGTGTGAGCACCCACGCTGATGAGCTGATGAGCTGCCCAGGGGCTGTGAGCCCACGTGCTACTGAACTGCCCCGGGGTCCAGTGGGTGTGGGCCACCGTATTGCTGAACTGCCCAGAGCCCTCTCAGTGTAAAAATCATTCGTGCTCAATTGCCTGGGAGCCCTCTGGGTGTGAGCACACATTTTGCTAAGTGCCCCCCTGCCCCCAGTACATATATACCCATACCGCACAGCACCATTATGCTCTTGCACCATGAAGTCTGGTACCTGGATGCTCCTGATCTGTGTAGGTGGTACTACGTCTGGTGCAGTCAAAATGTAAAGTCATAACTTGCTACACAGCACCAATAAACACGTGTCCCCCCTGGCACCGGTATGCGCATGTACCAGGCGTGGAGCACCCGCATGCCACTGCACCCTACTGCCCAACGCCAGCATATGCCTGTACAGGGCAGTTTAGTATGAGATGGGACATTGCCCAGCAGCAGCAGCTGCATGCGCCTGAACCCACTGAGCAGGATCAGAATGGCTTTGTACCAACACGCTCAGCAGGGCTATCTTGGATATCTGAAGGATTCTGGGGTCCTGTGCCAAACATATTTTTGCATCCATGAGTTTCCCGAGCGCCATCCCCGTGTAGCTCCTGTGACCAGGAAGCTGATTTCTCCTCATCGGCTGCTCTGCTCGGTCTCTGACCCTTTATAAACAAGATGCATGTGAACTCGCATAAAAGCCCCACCCGTTTGGCCCCGTCCACCATACACTAGCGGTATGAAACATCTTCCCGCTCGTCCCCACTATAATGGCCTGCTCACTCAAGGGACCTCGGCGCCTTTTGGTGCGCTGGCAAAGTTACAGGCACACGTGGTCACATATTTGTGCAAATGGCAACTCGCGGATTTTTTTGCCATTTCGCACGAATTCACGGACTGCGAATTTGCAAATTTCGCCCATACTTAAACGCGGACTGATAGTTTCTCATCGCGAGCGGTCGCAAGCATACACGACCACTTGCAATGAGAAACCAGACCTCCCAGCAGTGAGAATCTCGCTGGGAGGTTTATTTTCCACACTCGCGATCGGCAACTTGATGTTGCTGATCGCGAACGAGGAAAAAGTCTCGCTAGGATGTCATTTTGCTTCCTTGCGGTCGCCAACTTGACGTTGAGGACCGCGAGCAAGCAAAAAATGTCCGCTGCACTATGCTACACGTGTTCGCACTGTGCTACGTGCAGTTCACGTAGTTCGAAGTTGCGCAAACTACGCGAGTGTGGCATAGTGCTTTGCCCAGGGTTAATGAAAACCCCACCTAGATTTGGGGAATCAGGGTTGCATTTCAGCAAGTGTTGCACAATTTCATTGAGGTATAATGAGTTAAGGGTGGGTGCCAATGCGCACCCCTGCCCCACACCCCTCAAAGTCGCCTGTTCCTGTTTGTCCTACGTCTTCCGGTGGCTTGTCTCAGCTCAGCTTAAATGTAACGAGGACAAGTCAGAGATGTTATTTTATGGCAATTTTCCGGCCAATTTTAGGGATCTTATTTGGCCGACCGATTTTGCATGTCCCAGCTCGCTCGGAGGCCCGGCCAAAAACTTGGGGGTATGGTTCGGACAGGACCTTAAGTTTGAAGTTCACTTAAAAAAACTTACTGCGACCTGTTTCGCGACCCTCAAGTCACTTAAGAGGTTCCTTCCGCTTCTCCATAGGGAAGCGAAAGAGACTGTTTTGCGTGCTCTGATCCTGTCAAGGCTGGATTATGCCAATGCTCTCTTCAGTGGTCTCCCCAAATATCTTATAAATCGAATGCAGATCATTCAGAATGCGGCCGTGCGACTTTTGTTCCATCTCCCGAGAAGAACTAGTGCACATGCCCATCTTCGAAAGCTTCACTGGCTCCCAGTGGCCCATCACATTGTGTTTAAATCACTGGTCCTGGCCTTTCGGGCCTTGCACCAACATGGACCACAATATCTGCACAAGAGGTTTACTTTTTATACTCCTCGCCGTGCTCTCCGATCGGCCAATCTGCTTCTGATGTCCATGCCCAAAGTCAGATACGCGAGACTGGGTGGGCAGTCTATTTCTGTCCAAACAGCACGGTCCTGGAATGCCCTGACGTTTTCTTTGCGATCATCAGCCACATTGGCGGGATTCAAGAAAGGGTTAAAAACCCGTCTTTTTAATCTCAGTACCTAGTTTTCTCTCTCTTCTCTTGGATTAGCTCTGTTTAATGTTACATATCGTGCCAGGATACTTTGTAGTAGCAGAGCGCGTAATAAAATATTTTATAACATAACATAACATAACAAAATGGGGATGGGATCCCATAGAGATCCCCTTGGCACCAGATCAAAAGCGGTTTTCAAATTAATGAAAGCCACATACAAATCACCACCACCCCCATTCAGTTTAGTGTTTTTTCCTTGCTATACACAGGAGCCTTAAGACCTGGTCAATGATACTCACTCTTGATCTAAACCCCTCTGTTTTGCATAGACTTGTTGCAGGATCAAATAGACTAATAGACCTATTATTGGCCGGATTTTGCTTATTACCCTTTTTGTGGATAGGCATAATTTCAGCCCCTTGCCATGTGTCTAGCACAGGTGCTCCTAAGGCCATTGCATTGCATAATAAATGTACATATGGCACCCACTCTGCTGTGTCATGCTTCAAAAGGTCTACTGGTATTTTCTCGGGCCAGATGCCTTTCCTGTTTTAAGTGTGTTAATAGCGTCCCTGGTCTGGCTTAATCCAAAAATAAGGAGACAGTGCTGTTCCTGAGTTTCATAAAACATGGGAAAGCCGAAGCGATTCTTGCTGAGACTCTATTGCCTCCGAATACCAGTTAGTAAAATGCCTACTCCAGGTACCAGTATCCAAATATTGGTAAGTGGTGGTATAGCCTTCTTTGCTGCCATGTGCTATTATTCTACAGAATAAGGTATAATCTTCATTTCTAGCTGCAATAATAAGGTTGTCCAAGTTTGCATTGTCTCAACTCTTTTCACCCCTAGCGAGCACTTTCTTGTATTCTGCTCTGATATTTCTCGCTGGCTCCACGTTTTTAACCTTGAGTGCCGTTATTAGTCTTTTCTTAGCAAATAGGCAATCTTCATTATACTATGGGCTGCTGGACGGGCCTTTAGTTTTTTTTTTTGCAGAGTTTTATATAGCGCGAACTAGACCCGAACCGAATCAGGTATCAGAGCGCTTTACATATTTTTCCAGTTACTTACATTTTTACGTTTTCCAGTTACTTTCATTTTAGGCACGGGGAGATTAAGTGATTTGCCCAGAATCACAGGAGGTTTTGGCGTCGCTCCTGCATTTGGAAATGTTGAATGGCTCTTGTTCTAAAAAGAACTTGTTAATCAGCGTTTGAAAATGCAATACTGTATCCTTTCATTGTGACACTTTGGGCATACATGAGTGACAAACAAAAGGGTTAGATCTGTTTCCATGAATCACTTGGGAATTTTAGAGTCATGTTCTAGGATACTGACACCATTTATAACTCTGTAGGTTTAGGACTTTAGATGCAATACTGTGAGCTAGCCCAACAAACCAACAATTACTGATTATACAGTAAGACTCATGGGGTCATTTACTATGATTTTGTGCTGGGTTTACGTCATAAATTTGATGCAAACCAGCACACAATGTTATTATTATTATTTCCAGAGCAAAACTTGTTTTGCACTAGAAATTGACTAATAGAAAAGCAAAGGAGCGCAAAGCTCTGGTTTGGGTTACTTAGCATCATGGGGTGTTACATGGGCTTTCCCATGAAATCATCCACTCTTTTTAATGCAAAACGTTATTCTCTACAGTAATCTACCATCTACCAATTAGGCTTTTTTTTGGGCTATCTAATGGGCCAGATGCTAGAGGGATGTGTAACCCAGCCTGCTTTCATAATGTTTCAAACTGCTTACAATGATTTTGTGTTCTTTTCACCCAGAAACAAATCCTGATTAATGAAAAACTGTAGCCCACATCTCGGCCATGCACACTTTAAAGTGGCCATATCTGTTGAGCCCCTTTAAGATGGTCACCTTGGGCAAATCCTTTAAGGTGGACACTCTTATTCCATCTTCCCCCTCGTCCACTCCCTTCTCACTTCCCCTCTCCTCCTTCCCTCTCTACTTGTCTTGCCCGGAGTACACATGATTTCTACCCTGACAGCGGAGTCTGAGCATTTTGTCCGACGGCCGGTGGAGCTGCTATGTTCAGCTAATGAGGAGATCGGCCTTGGTTCATCCCCTTACCGTCACCTGCCCAGCCGGGCCTTGGGCACAGTTTCTCCCCTTCTCCCTGTCTCGCCTCCCCCCTCGTATTTCTGGCACTCTGCTTTCTCCTCATCGCCTTTCTTTCCAGCTGTCGGACCGATGCCCGGTGGAGCTTCCTAGAGAGCTATAGAAGAGACTGGCTTTTGATTATCTTCCTGGCTGTCACCTACCCACTCATTCTTTGGGTTGACTTTACCTTTATCTCTTTTCCGTCTTCCCCTTGTTCTCTCCCTTCTCACTCCACCTCTCCCCTTTCCCTCTCTATTTGTCTCTTCGGACATTGGACAAAGTTCTTCCTCATCTCTCTGCTATGGCTCCTTCCTCCCCAACTTTCCTATAAATTGTCTCAACCTCGTTGTTTGTTTACTGTACCTTACTACGCTATTGTAACTGATGTAATTTGTAACACAGCATTCCTCTGTTATAGAGCTCTGATACCTATGGGTCTAGCCAATGCTTTATAATCCTTTTGATGTACCTTCTAATGCAACGTTCCCCTGGTTATGCGCTCTGATACCTCCGGGTCTAGATAGCGCTATATAACCTTCACAAATAAAATAAACTAAAAACTGTTTTTTCCTGAACGCTGAGACTTGTGCAACATGGCTGATGACCGGTGGAGCTGCTTGACAGCTATGAGGAGATTGGCCTTGGTTTCCCCCTTGACCGTCACCTACCCAGCCGGACATTGGGCATTGTTCCTCCTCGTCTCCCCGCTATTACTCCTTTCTCCCCTCCCTCCTACGAAATATTGAAACATTGTTTATGTGTAATGTACCTTACTATGCTCTTGTATCTGATGTAACTTGTAACGCAACAATCTTGAATGTAAAGCGCTCTGATACCCTCTTGGGTCAAGTTCGCGCTATATAAAACTTTATAAATAAAATACCAAAAATGCAACACAGGGTTTTGGGTAAAAAAAATAGTGAAATCAGATGTTCTTTTTAGACTTTGCATGTGTGCTGCACTGTACAGCACCCATACATAGTTGGAAACGTTTTAGAAGTTGTCTATGCATAGTATTTTGAACTGGAAGGGAGCTCTTCCAGTACAAAACCTATTCCAGATGATTGCACACACCCTTGCACTATGGCGAAAAGGTGTGAGCGTGTCGTATGGCATCAAAATTCTGAACCAGCACTAATGAGAGGGGAGGAGAGTGCCATGTCACTGCATATATGGTGCTCCGCTGCTCCCTTACTGTCACACAATGCAGAGTAACAATTTTAGCTGCTGAGCTGTTTTGAGTGACAGTTTAGTAAATGTGTCCCTCAGTTTCTGTATTACTAGATTTGTAGGACCCATATGACTAACTATCCTTGATCATACATTGCTGTAAATAAGTCTGTGCACCATAACGTCCCTTTTATGCCTGGGTAGGAGGGGAGGTTGTTGAAAAATGTCAATTTTGGTACTAGCACCTCCTGTAACAGTTGGCGTTGCTTTAACCACATCTACCCCACCAAGTGTGAGATCTGTTGATGGGAGACAACTCAACTGATCACACAACCTGTGGTATATGTTTAGGGGGCTGTTATGAATGCATGGGTAGGGGGAATTATGGATAAGTGAGATAGACAAATGCAACAGTCATCAAGACGATGAGCCCATTACATCTGTTGTGGAAGGAAACTGACAATTCAGTTACCTAAAGCAAAACAGTCCTTCAGCCCTCAGACTTCCAAGCTATCTAATCAGTTTTTGCTCCCATGGCTTGCAAAATGCAAAAAAGGTAGGACTCACAACGTTCAATAAATTGTTGTAGTTAGTTATGAAAAGAAAAATAATACTGTATAAAAATTGATCATGTGCATTCTTCTGGTGTCGTCCGTCTTGGGTGCAAGGCTGAGTTAAAATGAGGGATGGGCAGTAAACTCCACTCTGCTGGTGGAGCGCTGAGTCCATAAAAAAACTCCACCAGTTGAGCGGAATTTACCAGCTTGCCCTTTAGTCTTACAGGGCTGGCCGCTGTTTATTCGCAAGACGACTGGGAATTACTGAAGTAGGACATAGGTTGTACTAAGGATGTGCAGAGTGCCTGCTGTTACACTTGTTTCCATAGTAATGTGGGATGTGAATGCACTGATGTCAAAGGAGCTCTATGAGCTTTGGTGTCGGTAGATCACTGTTTGTCTTACGTATTGTAGGAAACAAGGATCTACTTCTATGGTTAACCCCACTCTTTGCCTGGTGCTAAGCCGTATTTGACTAGTCTGACTCGGATCCTGCTAATCAGGACCCCAGTCTATCTGATTTCTTCCTAAACTGTTGTGTTCTGTACTTGGGTACATCCCAGATTGGATACTGGGGTACCCTTATTAGTCCCTAGTATATGGTACTAAGGCACCCAGGGAATAGGTACCCCAAAGATCTCCCATGGGCTGAAGCAGGTATTATGCCACCCATGAGAGACCATTCAAAATGGAACTACAGGCCTGTCATTGAAGCCTGTGTAAGTTAGTGCTAACACCACTTACTAAAGATATAGGTTTACTATATCTAGGGTCACTGCACTTAAAACCTATAAGTCACACCTCCAGCAGGCCTTTGCCATCCTGAAGGCAGGGTGCTTGGTTCTAAGTGAGAAGGTGCCCCTCCATGAGCAGAACACCCCTGCAGCCTATGGAGTCCATTCTCCCGGGTTGTCAGTAAAGCAGCCATATACTATATAGAGGGGGACTGCGTAATTATGCGATGGCCATCTCGAAAACGACTGCAACAAATCCCATCACGTTTGTCATGAAATATGTTGGAATCATACCTCCCAAACCGTAAACGGTGTGGGAGGTATGATTCCAAGCACTGGAGGAGCCCTCCGTTAGGCTCTCAGTGTTCCCAGTACCAGCCTTCTTGACCCGGGTAGTACAAAATGGTTGCTGCCGACCACAGACACAATATTGCCCTCCTGCTGCTGAGCCAAGCTTGGGAAGAGGAAGGTAGGACAATAGGCATCTTGTCACAGGGAAGTATGAGTACCTCCCAGATCGGATCTAGTGTATTGGGATTGGGTGGGTGCACTTGCCAGCGCCAATCAGTCTGCATGAGGGCACATTTGGTGTCCCCATGCATAGTCCAGTTCAAACCAGTTTTGTGAGCCGTTGGCTCCCGCTCTGGCACAAAACTGGACAAAGGACATGGGAGTAACCTCCCCTGTCCAGACTCTCCCCTGGGAGGGTCTCCTGAATCTTCCCAACCTTTTCCCTAGGGTACTTAAAGGCTTACCTGGGAGTAGGTTCCTAGATTCATCGTGAGATAAGATTCAGATCAGAAACCACTGCACTTAAACTGTCTGGGCACTCTGGACTTTGTTTGGCCCTGAGTTCATCTTTCTTGCAGTCTGCTGCATCGTCTGTGCCTGCGTGTCATACAGGAACCTTCCAAAGCCTGTGACGCATCAAAGACACCAGAAGAAATCTTCCTTGGAGTGAAGGAGTCACTCCCCTACATTCTCAGGCACCACAACTAAGTCGACCGGTCAGCTGATCCTGAGCCCTTCCGGACTCCAAATGGATCTGCAACACAGGTGGTGGTTTTCCACAGCTCCTGAGGTCTGCTCTACCCTCTTACCAATTCTGAGGCCAGTATCCCTTGTGGGAGCCACAGGAACTGAATCCCTGTGCACCACATCAACTTGCTGTTGCCAAGAATTGTTGGCTTTCTTCCATCAAGATCTTTGGGTTCCCAGTAGCCCCAACCTCGAGCATTTCCTGTGACCAGAATCTTCAGCCACACCGCATCGTGTGCATCATGGCCTGCATCTTTTGGTGAGCTGCTTGAGGTCCTCTCATGACTCCTGTGCCTTTGGCCTGTGGGTCCATGCGAGGGTCACCTATGTTTCTCTTCAACTCACCTGTTTGCTCGGAGCGTGCCCTGACTCCCCTGTCTTTGATGAGTCCCCTGAACCTTGCTGGTCCCGACGTTGCTCCTTGGCTTGTTGGTGCTGCCGCCAGACACCGACCCCTCAACACTCGACAGCCTTTGTGGGACAGCTCGTGCACAGCTCCTTGGTCTTCCTCAGCATTGCCTGATCCTCACAGCTGCAGAGTAAAGGTCACTGTCATCCATCCTGCAACACTAGACATCAGAGAGCATTCGTCTTCCAAGTTTCCTGGTCACTCCTGAGTGACATAGACTCTGTCCCCTCTGCTTGCAGTTACCACTCATCAAGAATCCATCTCCGGATTCCACCGTACCCTTTCTCCTTTTCCAGCAGCAGCACTTTCCTAAAGTCCTCCATTGAGTTTGACAGTGGTTTCCGACACCATTTGACACGTATGCACCAGGCTTCCCTGGTGTAGATAGCGTGGATACTAGGGTAGCCATGAGTGGGGTGGCTCTCCAACCATCTGTCTCACAAAGGGTTTCTTCAGGGTCCACTGGGAAGGGTCCTTAATCTTTAAAAATCTAACCACGACTTACCCGTAGAGTTGTATGGAGCACACAGTCGTGTACTCACACTGCACACGCTCTCCGCGGGGTCCCTATCTGCTTACCTTGGGTGGTTCCTTAGGTCCCCAGGACTTCTATGTCTTCTTGACATGGTTTTGACTCCAGTCATGGTTCTTATACCACTTTCTTAGTGTATTGTTTTGTCCCCTCCCCCCCCGGGCCACTGTGTATTTTATGCTATTTACTGTGTTTCTTTGCTAAAGTATTGTGTGCATTGTGCATATCTCTGGGTAGGAGATATTTCTATGTCTTAGAGAGGGTTATATAATAAATACATATTTTTATAAATACTTTGTGGTCTTGTTTGATTAATCTATACTATAAGATTACATTCTGGTAAAACAAGCTGCTTTACATTCCTTCTGGACTAGGCCTGAAGGCTGCTCTCCACAGCTGTCACTTAGAGAGCTTTCTAAGGTTGTCTAAGACCTCTTAAAATACCATAAGGGTTGTCTGGACTGGTGCAGGGTGCCCACTTACATTAGTGGAAATCATATACCAGGCCAGCTTCCCACACGTATATATTGAGCACAGTTATTAACTAGCGGCCCAGGACAAGCACATACAGCCGATGGTTTTCAATTTAACTCAGACGTGAGTCCCTTGCTCACTTTGCCACTGGATTCAAGCAAGCTGGGCTGAAGACGGCTGTAATGCCAGAAACCGGTCCTCGGAAGCTTGTTTCCGGTCCAGGGAAGGCATGGCTTGGCAGTTCGGGCTGGACTGTTCCCATGAGGCACAGGGTCAGACTGATTTGCATATAGCCATGTCCGAACTGGGGTGGCAGAGTGGGCTAAAGAACGGTGATGGATTAAACCCAGATCTTTTGACTGGGTGTGAGTGTTTGATTGGTTCAGATGCTCCGTCCATCACCACCCCCTTTTGTACTGCTTTTGGCCGCCATAAGTGTGGCAGGGTATGCTCAGACGTGAGTCCCTTGCTCACTTTGCCACTCGATTCAAGCAAGCCGGGCTGAAGACGGGTGTAATGCCAGAAACCGGTCCTCGGAAGCTTGTTTCCGGTCCAGGGAAGGCATGGCTTGGCAGTTCGGGCTGGACTGTTCCCATGAGGCACAGGGTCAGACTGATTTGCATATAGCCATGTCCGAACTGGGGTGGCAGAGTGGGCTAAAGAACGGTGATGGAATAAACCCAGATCTTTTGACTGGGTGTGAGTGTTTGATTGGTTCTGATGCTCCGTCCATCACCACCCCCTTTTGTACTGCTTTTGGCCGCCATAAGTGTGGCAGGGTATGCTCAGACGTGAGTCCCTTGCTCACTTTGCCACTGGATTCAAGCAAGCCGGGCTGAAGACGGCTGTAATGCCAGAAACCGGTCCTTGGAAGCTTGTTTCCGGTCCAGGGAAGGCATGGCTTGGCAGTTCGGGCTGGACTGTTCCCATGAGGCACAGGGTCAGGCTGATTTGCATATAGCCATGTCCGAACTGGGGTGGCAGAGTGGGCTAAAGAACGGTGATGGATTAAGCCCAGATCTTTTGACTGGGTGTGAGTGTTTGATTGGATCAGATGCTCCGTCCATCACCACCCCCTTTTGTACTGCTTTTGGCCGCCATAAGTGTGGCAGGGTATGCTCAGACGTGAGTCCCTTGCACACTTTGCCACTGGATTCAAGCAAGCCGGGCTGAAGACGGCTGTAATGCCAGAAACCGGTCCTCGGAAGCTTGTTTCCGGTCCAGGGAAGGCATGGCTTGGCAGTGCGGGCTGGACTGTTCCCATGAGGCACTGGGTCAGACTGATTTGCATATAGCCATGTCTGAACTGGGGTGGCAGAGTGGGCTAAAGAACGGTGATGGATTAAACCCAGATCTTTTGACTGGGTGTGAGTGTTTGATTGGTTCAGATGCTCCGTCTATCACCACACCCTTTTGTACTGCTTTTGGCCGCCATAAGTGTGGCAGGGTATGCTCAGACGTGAGTCCCTTGCTCACTTTGCCACTGGATTCAAGCAAGCCGGGCTGAAGACGGCTGTAATGCCAGAAACCGGTCCTCGGAAGCTTGTTTCCGGTCCAGGGAAGGCATGGCTTGGCAGTTTGGGCTGGACTGTTCCCATGAGGCACAGGGTCAGACTGATTTGCATATAGCCATGTCCGAACTGGGGTGGCAGAGTGGGCTAAAGAACGGTGATGGATTAAACCCAGATCTTTGACTGGGTGTGAGTGTTTGATTGGTTCAGATGCTCCGTCCATCACCACCCCCTTTTGTTTTGTTTTTTACAAGCCAGGTGAACTCAGGGATTAAGGCGTGCCCTGCGCCGCCCGGCCCATAAGGTCCAGTTATTCATAGGAACTTATAAGTAAATTAAATAAGCCGATCAGGTGTAAGTCAATTTAAACGTGTTTTAGGGAATGAGCACAAGCACATTAGCACTGGTTAGTTCTAAGGCCAACAAAAACAAAATCAGAAAAATGGCAGGTTGAAGGCAAACATTTTGGGGGTGATTCTGCAGAGATTAGGGGGGTCAAAGAGGCTTGGAGAAAAATGCCTATGGTGAGGTGAATTGTGTGTCTTCAGCTGGACTGAAGAGAGTTGTGGTTGGGACAGATTTTGTGAAAGGAAGAGGGTGGGTCACTGGGAGCACGATGTAAGGTGTCCAGATAGCAAAATTCTATGGCCTTGGGTGATGGTGTCACCCAGGGCCCCGTGCTAGGTATTCCACAGAGTCATGCGCAGACCCCACCACATACCTTATCCGGTCTACCTTCCTTGCTCTTCCTGCCGCAGGCTCTCCGTACCCGGCCTGTGTCCCCGCCATGTCTCTCCTCATGCTGGTCATCGCCTCTTCGCCTGCCACCATGACTTAAGTTACTTGACAATCTCCCGGGGGCCGACACCTATGGCGGAATAAGGCAGGCAAATGGGCAATACGACAGCAGCCTGGAAAAGGCAGTGAGCTCCTTCGCCCCCCTCCAACTCATACAGGGTTGAAGGAGGATGGAACCAGCGCCACGAACGTCCACTCGCAGAGGGGGGTTCAGTCTCCAGTGGAGGCTGGTTAGGCAACCAGTTGGCAGCCAGGCCCCTTAATGCTGCACCTTAGTATAGTCTACCAACAGTTGAAGTGGACTGAACCATACCAGTAACAGCCAAGAGTCAGGGTGTGAAGTGTACTCAACAGAAATAACATAGAGGTGCATACCTGGTCTCCTTTCACATCAGTACATTGTGTGGAGATGTAACCATGCAGTCACTCCTTGCCATACGCTGTCTCTGGATTAAGACTGAAGAAAGGAGTATTAAGCATTGAGGCTCTAGAACAGACTGTGTGTCAATGAGCAAATCTGGTAGGTGGGAATAGGAGCTACAATCATAGAAACGTAAATGTTGAATAAGGTCAGACTGTGCTGGATCGTGCTGAATGACATTAGGAGTGAGCGGTGGGGAAAAACTCTACACAGCTGAATCAGTGTTTTTGCCAAAACAATTGCTCTCCCAGCAGAGCTGGGAGTTGGCAAAAATCTGCAAACTCTGTTGGCGAAGCGGAGCTCACCGTCCACACTTAATGCAAATAAAAGCACCCACAAAAGAGTAATACCATTCCTACACTCAAACTAAAGTTATCATAGCCATAAATGTAACAAAATAGATGCAATGTGCTCCTGCCCAGCCTTGAAGTAAGTCTTGCACCACTCATGGAAACTCATTTGTACTGCAACACACCCCCATTTAAAATAATGGAGGAAGTTAGTCAAAATGACACCTATTAGGAAATAATGGTAAAATAATTAAATTATTTTGATTTTAAAATTAAATATTCACACTCAGCAACACTTAACTGAATGACACTCAACACTGCAATTTGCAACACACCTTTATTAAAAAATAAAAAGCATTTAGGTCCAATGAAAAAACAAAGGTTAAGGCTAAGTTATGGTTAGGGAAACTTTATTCAGTCTTTCTATACAAACCCAACCATAGTTATAACTTAAATTTTGAATTTATGCACCACCTTCAAATTACTATAATTCGTGCACCTCAGTGCACAGTTTTGTCGCCTCACTCTTCACACTACCATGCAAAACATGAGTTAAAATACAAATAAGTCCATCGAAAAAATAAACAAAAGATTGTGGAAATTAAAGTTCCTTGGTAGCATTAAATCATTAAATGTGCCGCAATAAAGACAAAATAGAGAAATCAATATCAGTATTGGCATGTTGGTGCTTTTGTTGATTGGGCTTAGCTTTACTGATTAAGAGTCAAAACCCTTTGTTGTTAGTAAGTACAGTGGAATACAGAAGAGTGGGGTGGAGTGGTGTGGCACAGCGCACAGTGGAGTAAAGTGCTATAAAGTGGAGCGGTGTGGTGTGTGGCAGAGTAGAGTATCGTAGAGTGAAGGGATGTGTTGTATATTGGAGTGTCATATAGTACAGTTGAGTGTTGTACAGTGAAGTGATGACTGCATTGTCATTGAGTCGAGTGTCATGGAGTGTCATAGATTAGACTGTCGTACAATGGCATAGAGCGTTGCAGACTGTAGTGGCATAGACTGGAGTTCAATGTAGTACAATGTTGTATTGTCGTTGTTTAGTCGCGTGTCATACAGTAGAGTGGTGGAGTTTTACGTACACTGCAGTGTCGTAAAGTGGAGCCACAGAGTGGCGTGTCATACAGTGGACTGTGGTATAGTGTATCGTACAATGGACTGCTATGTCATATAGTGGAGTGGCGTGTCATAGAGAGGAGTGGGAAGACGTGTCCTATCGTCAAGGCCACTCGAATTATGCAGCACAGTAGAGCCAAATTATGCATCAGGTTTGAGTAAATTATGCAACAAGAAAAGGCAAATTATGCGGCATAATGCGGCACATTTTGTGATAGTAAGAATTCATAATTTTGTCATTTTTACACTTGTTACCACTGTCTTTGCATTGGTTGCACCTCATTTTAACACCCACATATAGCAATATTCAACCAGTAAATCTCTCAAAACAGCCATCCATTGCACGGCAACATGCGTTGCTGCGATTTCATTACCTTTTGAACCGTTTGAGCAAGAAATCTGTTAAAATCTGCAGATTATGTAGCAGTTGATTGATTATGTTGCAAATGCGCCTTAAATATAATTATGCAAAAATCGGAGCGGCGCCACAATCACATAATCCCAGTGGCCCAGCCTATATTGTCTTACAGTTTAGTTCATGGGCATAGAATGGAGTAGAGTGGAATACAGTGTGTTAGAATTTTGTAGAGTGGAGTAGCACAGAACAGGGGATCGTACAGTGGAGTGGCATAGAGTGGATTGTGGTACACTGGTGTCGTGCAGTGCAGTAGAATGGAGTGGAGTGCTTTAACAGTGTGGAGTAAAGTATAATAGAGTAGATTAGTGTATCATAGAATAGAGTGGTGTTGAGTCAAGTAGACTGGTGTGGTGTAGTTTAGGGCCGAGTAAAATGTAATAAATGTGAATGCCATTTCGTATAATAGTGTGAAGTGCTATATTGCAGACTGTTGGAAAGTCTCGTAGAGTGTTGTACAGTGGAGTGTATGGGCATAGAGTGGAGTACAGAAATGTACAGTGGTGTGTATAGGGGTAGAGTGTAGTACAGTGTTGACGAGTGCCGTAGAGTGTAGTAAAGTTTTGTAGAGTGGAGTTCGATACAGTGGAGAAGAGCGTCATAGAATGAAGTTGCGTAGTGTGGAGTGTTGAACAGTGCTGTAGAGTGGGGCAGAGTATTGTACAGTGGACTAGAGTGTAGTGGAGTTGAGCATAGCGGCGTAGCTTTGAGTAGAGTAGCGTCTTATAGAGTGGAGTATTGTGTCATACAAGACAGTGCCTCAGAGTTGAATAGATTTGAGCGACATGGCATACACTGGAGAAAAATATCATAGAGTTGAGAGACATGTCGAACTGTGGAGTGAATTGGCATGTCGTAGAGTGTTGTAAAGTGTCATAGATTGGAGTTTAAGGCCACAGGGTGGATTAAAGGGTTCTAAAGTGGAGTGGCATAGAGTAGTGTAGAGTGCGGTACAGTGTGGTAGATTGGAGCGGCATAGCTTACAGTCTCGTACAGTTGTGTGCCATTGAGTAGCAGAAATTGTAGTGGTGTAGAGTGGAGTACTGGAGTAGAGTATATAAGTAGAGTAGTGTTCCATAGAGTAGAGTGCAGTAAAGTGGGGCTGGGTGGAATAGAGGGAGTTGTATAGAATGTCGTAGAGTTAAGTATACTGTTATACAGAGGCATGGAGTGAACTAGAGAAGTGCACAGTCAGATAAACTGGAGTACACTATTGTATAGTTGGAAGCTGCAGAGTGAAGTATTGTATGGTAGGAGGGAAGAGCTTGGAGAACGTTTTTCAGAAGAGTAGTGTCATAAAGTGGAGGAGAGTGGAGGGGTGTACAATGGAGTAGCATACAGTGGAATAGCACAGAGTGGAGTGGCATGGAGTGAAGTGTCATAGAGTCGAGTGGCATTGGGTGGAGTGCCATACAATGGAATAGCAATCATTGGAGTAGTGTAGAGTGGAGTGGAATGTCGTAGGGTGTGAAAGTGTTTTAGAGTGGAGTTTAATGGAGTGGCATAGAGTGGAGTATACTGTTGTACAGTGGAGTAGCATAGAAGCATAATAGTATAGTGTTGTAGAGTGTGGTGAGTGTAGTGGTATAGAGATTTGGAGAGTACAGTGGTGTAGAGTGGAGGGTGTACTTTGGAGTAGAGTGGATCAGCATGTCATAGAGTAGAGTAGAGTAAAGTGGGGCGGGGTGGGGTGGGGTGGAGGGGTGTAGACGGAGCTGTGCAGTGTGTCTTAGAGTGGAGAAGAATATCATAGAGTGGAGTAAAGTGTTGTACAATGGAGTGTAGAGGCATAGAGTGTAGTACAGTGTTGTACAGTGGCATACAGTGTAGGACAGTGTTATAGAGTGGACTTGTATAGAGTAGAGTAGTGTATTGTAGAGTTGTGTGGCAAATAGTGGAGTGCCATTCAGTGGCATAGAGTAAGCTAAAATGTCATAGTGGAGTCGAGTGGAGTGGCATAGTTTAGAGTGGAGTAAAGTATCAGTGTGGAGTGGAGTGGTGTTTTGTACAATATAGCGCAATGAAGTGGAGTACAGTGGGGTAACATACACTGGAATAAAGTGCCATAGAGTGTAGTGGCGTGTCGTACAATGGAGTGGTATGGCGTGTCGTAGACTGTGGGAAACTGCAGAGTGGGGTAAAGTGGAGTGGAGTAGAGTGGAGTAAAGTGAAGGAGAGTGGTTTAACGTGTTATAGAGTAGAGCCGAGCAAATTGTGGTGTAGTGTCACAGAGGGAGTTGCGCAGAGTGTTGTAGAGTGGAATAGAGTGTGGTAGAGGGACACTGGCTGGAGTAGAGTGTTGAACAGTGCCATAGTATAGAGTGGAGTAGAGTTTGGTAGAGTGGAGGGGTAGAGTGGAGTAGAGTGGAGTAGAGGGGTGTTGAGTGGAGGAGACTAGACTGGCATATACTGGAGCAGCATAGAATGCACTGTTGTTCAGTGTCTTGTCGTAGAGTGTTGTATCATAGAATATCATGGTGTAAAGTTTCATGGCAAAGACTTGTTGTGTAGAGTGTTGTGGCATAAGGTGGAGTGGTGTAGAGTGCAATAGTGTGCAGTGGAGTACATATTAAGGGGAGGGACTAACCTCTCCATCAACACCCCTCCTCAGAATAACAATCATACATGTAAGGGTGTGCAGAGAGACTAGCCTCTCCGCTAAGATCTCTCTCTTAGATGACAGATGTGCATAGTAGGATGTGGGGAAGGACTGACCTCTATGCAGAGACTTCTCTCATGGATGAGAGAGGTGCGCAGTAGGGTTTGGGGAGGTGCTGGCCTCTCTGCTGACATCTCTACTTGAGGTAACAAGTGTGTATAGTAGGGTGTAGTAAGGGAGTGACCTTTCACATGAGACCTCTCTCTTGGATGAAGGATGTGGGTAGTATGGTGTAAAGCGGTACTGACCTCTCCACTGGGATGTTTCAGTTGGATGACAGATGTTCGTAGTAGGGTGTGGAGAGAGAGACAAGCCTCTTCACTGAGATATTTCTCTGGGATGACAGGTTTGCATACTAAGGACTATAGAGAGACAAGCCTCTCTTCTGCGACCTCTCTCTGATAGGTGTGAGTAGTAGGGTGTGTGGAGTTGTGCCCTCTCTGCTGACAGTTTTCCCCAGGGCATAGGTTGTATGTAGTCGGGTGTGGGGAGGGACTAACCTCTTCACTATCCCTCCACAGGGCGATAAGCATGCATAGTGGTGTATTGGGAGGAACTAGTCTCTTAGCTGAGACCTTTCTCTTGGATACAGGTGTGCATTGTACAGTCTAGAGAGGTACTGACCTCTCCACTGAGATCTCTCTCTTGGATTATAGCTGTGCATATCAAGCTGTGGAGAGAGACTGGCCTCTCCACTGAGACCTCTATCTTGGATCTCGGGTGGGTGTAATAGGGTGTGTGAAGTTGTGTCAAAGGATGCCTTTCTCCTTCCACCTTAAAAAGCTTTTTTAGTTAATTCTTACAACGCCTCAAACTTTTCATAGCAAACTAATGGCGGCCATTTCTTTTCTAAACCTCCAACAGCCAGCCAGTCAGAGTGCTCGCTCCCACTGGATTCATGGCAATCTCTCGTTCCAGTGGAGTGAGAAGACTAATGGGGAGAATTTCAAATGTTACTTGAAAAAAGACAAATTCAATTTGTGCTTTTACAAACATTTATGTCACTACAAGTGATTTGAGCATTGTAAGTTTTTTCAAAAAAGCACAAAAGAGAATGATTTTAGAAATGCACTTAAACATGGTAAGATTCAGTCACAGGCTGGCCTACTAGCTTTGTAGAGACAGCACCTGCAGTGAAAGCTTGCCATTAATGATCAGTCAGCAGAGGACAGAATATAATCCAGTAAACACTGATTATGTTGGTTAATTTATCTCCTAATAGGGACCACTTTTGTTCGTATTCTTTTGAAGAATTTAGTAAGATGGCTTTGATGTCCTAATGAGACCCACTGATTATTACCCCGGAGTTGAAATGTCACAATGCAGGGGCAGCTTGTTTGAGATTGCACAACAAGTACTTCCTTACTTTGAATGAACTATGAATCTAAGTTCCCAGACAACCCACTGTATTTTTGATTGTATCTGTTTTATCTGTATATTTCTCAGCTCACAAGAGTACTGCACCATCTGTATTAATGTCCACCCTTGAGGATTTGACATGTTGTTATTGATGGAGCAAGGTTTCATTCGTACAGAAACTTGCTTGTATTCAACCCTCTCGAAATAACATATAATATATTAATCAACATGTTTTGTCCATTAATAGTTGCATTACACTACATATTTAGCAAGCTGGGGAAGCTTGCCAATGTGCTTTTACTATCAGTAACCCGAGTGTCTTAATATGGCTGCCGAAAACGCAGGAACTTCACTGTGCATGCGTCCACCACCTCTATGTTGTGTGACCTACCTCTGCTTGGTGGGAAAATCTTTGCTTCTGCGCACTAGTGCCAAGATGGCTGCTTCATGCTTACTCATACTTATGCTTATGCTGCTGCTTTTACTAAACTTGTTCGTTCTGCTTAACTATTAATGCAAAAGTTAAAATAAAGTAATGGGGTTAGAGTAGAGATAAGTGCTATACAGTGCATTCATTTATTTTTGTATTCTAATATGTTTCTCTTTGACTTTGTTAATAGCTCGTATTTGGGCCTGAAGGGTGACTTGAGACACCATTTTGAAATTATACCGCACATGTGCCGGGAGAAATGAGAGACCTCGAGCTGTGGAATTGAAACCGTGCCATGGATTGTCTTACCCTCGATGAGCCTGAGAACCTCACCCCATGACCTGGTGAAAAGAAGAAGACTTGCAAATTGTTACAACATTGTATGCTAAAATTAAATAATATTGGTGGGCGGAATAAAATTGTGAGAAAGTAAAATATGGGTGTGAACTTGATCAATTCAAGTCAATTGAAATTACCTCATCTTAGTATGGTGTGATGACCTCTCCTCGTCTTTCTGACCAATCACTGAAGGGGAACACATAGATTTGCAATATTTAGGGGTCGTACATTGCCCTCGAAATGGTATAACTAAGGTAGGTTTAGATAGAGAAATTGTCCGACTTGTCTGAGTAGCTAACCTGTCACTGACCCAACGCATGCTATAGGAGATCGAGAGCAGCGGTGCTGGCAGAGCACTCTGTCAGAAGAATCGAGGTGTTGTGGGAAATTATCGGTTACCCAGTTGGGGTACTAATTGGTTTGCTGAGAGAGAGGAGTATGACGCTGGCGTTGCACTTAGCAGATGTCACCTGTCCTGAACTGCACCTGTCTTGTCCCGTGGGCACCTGATTAGTCAGGAGCCTTGTCTTTGCCCCGGCCCGTAACCAGGATTGGTCATTGCACCATTCTAGGTAAATATAATCCATGTGGTATGTCCTTGTATTATTTCCTTTTCTCACCCTTCCAAGTTACCGATGTTTAAAGGTGTTGCTGTGATTTCTTACAAACTTTATGTCCTATTGATTTATTCTTGCTTGTACATTTTATGGTCACGGTATTGTGGCATTTTGACTCAGAAAATCTTGCATAGATAAAACTTTTAAAACTTTCCCTGAGTCTGTGGTTATTACAGGAAATGTAAATGTGTTCAAATACTGCCTGTTTATTCTAACTCCTTTTTAGATCCCTAGGTGACAAGGATTGGTATGTCATGGTTTACAGGAATAAGTCCTAAAAGGACTCAAAGTAATGATAGGCGATTAGTTAGTAAGCCAAGGCAGGACTGCTAGTTCAAGGTGTGAATGTTTTATGGACCCAGGTGAGTCTGGTAAATTGAGCTAGTGGTTCCCGCGCGCTCTATCAGAATTCTTTTCTGGTAGCAGATTGATGGTTAGGGATTAGTTAAAAATAGGTAATTAGTTGCGTATTGATTATTGACTATTGGTCCTATTGATTTTATGTACTAACCAAAGTCGCTTGTGTTGTTATTTGTGGTCTAGAACATCCCGGGATAAGAAAAGCGGGTGGTAAATAGAAGCCACAATGCTGTGAGGTTACTTGCCTTGAGGAAACAATGCATAAAGGTAGGTAAAACTTGAAGCACTAATTAGGATGTATTTTTTGTATTATAAAAGTGAGAGTGATTGGTAGCAAAGGAGTTCGCTGGTGAAACTTTGGTCTTATATCACCTAGAAAGGGTCATTCTGAAGGAGTAGCAGGTTCTTTTTGCTTAAGTGAAGAGTAAACAGAAGGTTGTTTTACTCGCAGTGCATGAAGAGTAGGCGGAATTAGGTTTACGCATTGTGAATTTTGAATTTAGTCAATCAGGCACAGTAGCAAATGTTTTCATGCTGTCAAATAATGAAATGTATAATTAAATTTAAAAGAAATTGAGTTGTTGTATTACCTTGCAAAGGATGGAGTCAGTCACGGGTGCTGCACTGACGTCATAGAAAACCGCGCTGCGATTGGTAGAAACAGCTGGTGTGTAACTGTGAGAAAAATGTAAAGGAGGGGTGAGTGCAGAGAGTGAGATTCACGTTACCGAAAAGCCACGCAATCATTGGTTAACGCTGCATGTAAGTTTAAACCTCATTGGTCATTAAAATTAAGAGACGCACTGGTATTGGAGGAATATTTCTGCAAAGTAAACACATTGAATTAATTGAATTAATGAGCATTTCGTAGAAAATGAAAAAGTGGTATATGTGGCATCTAGATCCAGCATTTATTGGAAATCGTCCTGATAGAAAATACTTAGGATTTGCTAAAGAACAACAGATTAGAGGAAGAGCCTATAACATGTACAGAGGAAAGAGAAAAATATCGCTTTTCAAGAAAATAAAGAAATACTTTAAGAAGGACAAAGCTAATAAAACAAGAGAAGGGATTATTATTCCACCACCTAATACGCCTGCATCATACACGATGGTAGAAAGGGGCTACCACACATGTGTGTGGTTAGAAAACTTGATAGAATATGCTATTGAATATGGCATACTAGCTTTTCCAGAACATGGTACATTTAATGGTAGAATTTTGCACAATTTGTGAACTCGCATTTATGAACTAAACACAATATAAAGCACTAGAAGAATGGGAGACAGAGGCTTTTGAGGGAGATAGATCTCGGGGTGACAAAAGTTTTAGCATATTTTATCCCAGATTTCCAAAGGATACTCGAGATCAGCAAATGAAAAGAGATGGAGACAATCCATGTCAGTGGAAGGGTTATATCCTGTTTTTACTTCAGAAGAACCATCAGGAAGTAAAAGTACAGAGAAAACAAGAAATGTAATGACTAGTGGTGCTTCAGATGATGATTATTTAGATGATTTGTTAATGAAAAATCCGCCACCTTACCAAGAAGAAACTCATAGAGTTACTCCCAGTGCTCTGTTTTTACAACCACCTTTAGTTTTGCAGATTATAAATGAAACCTCATTGGAAAAAGTATTGCAGGAAAGGGAAAAAGAAGCTTTAAATAAACAGCGTAGTGAATTAATACAGAACATTTCTCGATTAAATACAAGTCCTGAAGCCCTGACAATACCTGTAACTATAGGTCCCGTAGTTCCTTTATATGGAGATAAGCAAGCTATTCCTAAAGCTCCCAATCTGACTACACCCATAGTACAGCCTAGAAAAGAAACCCTAATAGTTGATGATCAAGCAAGTGAATGTGAGTCGGTAATTTCCATAATGGATTTACCTATACGAGAACCAGTCAGTGACTCGGTCAGAAAAATTACTCCCCGATATTCAAAAGAAGTAAAGATTGAGACATCCTCAGGAATGAGAATAGCAACTGTAGTAAGCCCAGAAGAATTAGGTCGATGGACCCGAAACATAGAGAAGCCAAAATCATAGTCAAAGGTTTTGGACATATTCAAATTGAGGGTGGAATTAGAAGATGAGATATTGCTTATCTGCAGAAGTATTACTCGAAATACAAAAATATACCATGAAAAGGTAATGAATTTGGCTTTCGAAATGGGAATTGACATTGGTAAATCAAAGGTATTACAAAATCCATGTAGAGCTGAATTTTCTGATAAGGATTTGGAGAATATGAATGTATCAGAACGAAAGTTGCAGATAAAGGAATTGTTGTCGTTGTTGCAAAAATGGGGAGATTAAGATAACTGGAAAGCAAGATGGACAAAGAAAAAGGAAGAGGCACAGGCACATAAAACCTACCACTTCTGAGTATTTACTAAAAGAAACCGAAAGGGTTGAAAGGTTGTGTCCGATGAGAGAAGTACCTGGAGGAGGTTATGTATATGTCCCAGGTCCCAACAGGATATTTTATCATTTACTAATGATTTTCCAAAGCTCAGAGAAAAACCTTTAGAAAGGTACCGACAAGTTGGAAAGTTTGTGAAAGTGTCGAAAGTACTGTTAAAAGATTTAGATGTTTTGTTTGACATTGTTGTTCCAGCTGATATGTGGACCGAGTGTAAAATTACAGTAGATTGACCAAATGATGAATACCCTAGAGATCCTAAAACAGGAGCCCCATCAGAAGATGTGATGAAGAAATATAATCAGGTGATAACTTATTTAAAGGGAAAAATTCCTCCAAAAGAAACCGATTGGACTAAAATAGACAGAACCACCCAAAATAAAGATGACTCTGTACATGCATATTATGAACGCCTCTTGCAGGTATTTAAACAGTACAGTGGTTTGGAAAACATTGATAGTAAGGCCATGACCCATTTTATTGATTGTTTTATGTCTAGGCTAAAACCTGAAATCTCCCAAACAATTAAAGAGCATCAACTGTGATGGCAAGCAAAGCCTGTCGACAAAATTCTGAAGTATGCAAAATACTGTGAGGATGAACTTGATAATAAACTAAAGAAATTAGAAGAAAAGGTAATGTGGGCTCAAGTAAAAATGGCAGAACAACAGGAACTTCAATTAAGTCAGCAAGCAAATAATCAGAAAAGACGGGAAGGCCAAGGTGAAGGAAGTTGGGGCAAACCTAGAGGGAAAATGAGTAAAGAAGAGGCAAAGAAAAAGTTTCCTTTTCATGGGTGCGGAAAATTGAGGCATTGGAGAAACAAGTGTGAATTAATACAGAATAATAATGTCCAAAATCAAAATTTGAATCCACAGAGGCAGAAGGAGGTGTCAATGAGACATCCGCAACAGGTAATACAAGCCCCTATGCCAGATTTTGTGAGTCAACCCAAATACAGTGTGGACACCGGATTTCGGGAGGGAAGTGGTAAGAAAAATACGGTAACACCACAGTTTCTTTTACAGGACAATTTGTTTGGGGATGAGCCCTACTGACGGTGCCTGAGAGGGGGGGAAAGAGGATTGCGTACTTGGCTCATCCTTACCGGTAGATCAGTCAGGTCCTTATATTGAAGGGAAAGTGGAGGGAAATGATGTTACCTTTTTGTTGGACACTGGTGCTACCCGTTCTACTGTGAGAACAGCAGATATCCCAAACCTACCCCTCTCTGGAGAAGCGATCCAAGTAGTGGGCGTTTCTAATAAACAAATTAGGACCCCTGTCACAGAACCTATGAAAGCCTGTATCGGTAACTTCAGAGAAATGCACAGATTCGTAGTGTGCGATTCTATCCCTGTACACTTGCTAGGAAGGGATCTACTGTGCAAAATGAACTGCACAATCTTTTGTACACCAAATGGTGTTGAAATTCAGACTCCAGATGAGGATGGAGTGTATAAAATTATGCTAGCAAGACAAGAAACAGAAGTTAAAAAGATGTTGTTAGATGATTTACCAGGAGAATTAAAAGCCTTTGTAGAAGTAGGTCTAATGGCAGATGTTGATCCCATAAAAGTGACAGTAATAGAAGGTGCAGTTTACCCAAATATTCGACAGGACAAGATGAGTCCTGAAATAAAAGCAAGCGTTGCAAAAGAAATAGAGTGTTTGGTTGAACAAGGCATTTTAGAAGAAATTTTGAGCAGTCCTTGCCATTCACCTATAATTGGCATAAAGAAACCAAATGGAAAGTACAGAGTAATCCAAGACCTCCGAAAGATTAACCCCTTCGATGCTCATGACGAAACCATTTTGTCATGAGGCCAGGGGCACCAAATCCCGATTTCTATTACACCCCTGTGACCATGAGAGCGGGGGAAGAGCTTCCCCAGCTCCCGAGGCCCCCTCCCTGGTTTCTGTGCCATAATGATCAGCTCGCATGTCGCTCTGTCGTCATTGCACAGAAACGGAAACTGAGATGAGCCTGTAAGCTCATTTCAGTTTCACTTTCTATGTGCTCAGGGGGCTACCTCAGCCCCCTGGGCACGTAGAAAGATGGGAGAGGTATCATTGGAAAGGGGAAAATCTCCCCTTTCCAATGGTACCCCTCTCCAGTGGGGATCACCCCAGGAGGGCGATCCTGAAGGCACCAGGGAGGGGGCCAGGGCTTTTTCTCCCCCCAAATTATTTTGGCAAAAAGCCCACTAGACTCCTGTGATTTTTTTGGGGCAAATTTGAATTAGGGTGGGGGCTGCCAAAACGGGCATGCCCATGCCCCCACCTCCTCCCCCGCCAAAATAACAGTATTCCTGCCCCCCCTGGGGGCAGATGGGGCAGAAGCCCCCTTTCTGCCCCCCGAGGGGCAAACACCCACTAGACGCCAGGGATTTTTGGGCACATTTTAATTAGGGTGGGGGCATTCGCATGCCCGTTTTGTGCAGGCCCACCCCAATTAAAATTTGCCCAAAAAACCTTCTGGTGTCTACTGGACTTTCTGCCCCCCTGGGGGCAGATAGGGGCATTAGCCCCCAATCTGCTCCACCGGGGGGGGCAAAAAGCCCATTAGACACCAGGGATTTTTGGGGGGGCAAATTTTAATTAGGGTGGGGACTCTCAAAACGGGCATGCCCATGCCCCCAATCCCCTCCCCCGCAAAAATGTCAGCCCTTCTGACCCCCCTGGGGGCAGATGGTGCAGTAACACCCAATCTACGCCTGTGGGGGCAAAACACCCAGTAGACGCAGTGATTTTTTTCGGCAAATTTTAATTAGGGTGGGGTCATTGGGATGCCAATTTTGGCCAGCTCCACCCTAATTAAGATTTGCCCCAAAAACTCCCTGGCATCTAGTGAACTTTCCGCCCCCCCCATGGGGTCAGATGGGGGCATTAGCCCCCAATCTGCCCTGCCGGGGGGGGGCAAAAATCCCACTAGACTTCATGGATTTTTTGGGGGCAAATTTGAATTAGGGTGGGGGGCTACCCAAAACAGGCATGCCCATGCCCCCACCCCCTCACTGCAAAAAAGACAGCCTTCCTGCCCCCCCTCCGGGGCAGAGGGGGCAGTAGCCCCAAATCCGCCCCCCGGTGGCCAAAAAGCCCACTAGACGGCAAGGATTTTTTTTGACAAATTTTAATTAGGGTGGGGGCTGCCCAAAACGGGCATGTCAATGCCCCACCCCCTACCCACAACAATGACAGCCTTTCTGCCCCCCCGGGGGGAAGTCCACTAGACGCACACAATTACGCTGGCTTTTTTTATGCGTGGGGGTAGGGGCTACCTAGAATAGGCCTACCAATACCCCCACCCCCTCCCAAAAAATAGCCACAGGGGAAACCCCCTCCCCCGATATTCCCCCAGGGTAGCAGAAAGCCGACTAGGCACAGAGATGTTTTTAGCAATATCCCTACCTGTGGATTTTTGGCCCTAGCGCAGCCGGCACATAGGGAAACCTAGCAAACTTGTACATTTTTGGAAACTAGACACCCAGGGAAATCCAGGATGGGGTGACTTGACTAGCTTTCACCAGGTTCTGTTACCCACAATCCCTTGCAAACCTTAATATTTGTAAAATAAAACACATTTTCCCCACACTTCTGTGGTGGAAAGTTCTGGAATCTGCGTGGATCCACAAAAATCCACCCACTTCACGTTCTGCAAAGTCTTCAGAGAAAAATGGTACCTCACTTGCATGGGTGGGCCTAGTGCCCACGACAGGCATGGGCCCAAAACATATTGAGGCAACATCAAAATTACCTATCACAAAACAACTTGGGGCCATATTATCAAGAAAGGGCAATACATTATCACCGCTTTTATCGGCAGGAAACTGCTGCTAAAGCGGCGATAATGGGCTTGATAATATGCCCTTGTGAATTCCCATAGAAGCCCAGGTTAACACCAGAACCTGGGCTTCTATGGGAACTCACAAGGGCATATTATCAAGCCCATTATCGCCGCTTTAGCGGCAGTTTCCTGCCGATAAAAGCAGCGATAATGTATCACCCTTTTTTGATAATATGGCCCTAGGTTTAGCAAGGAGGGTCCCATGAGTTTTTGGCCCTGGGCTTGGCGGCCATCTAGTGAATCCCTTCTCAAATTTTTGTGTGGAATAGTTCAGGAATCGATGAGGATCCACAAATTTCCTCCTACCCAGTGTTCCCCCAGGTCTCCAGATAAAAATGATATGTCACTTGTGTGGGTAGGAAAAGTGTCTAAAACAGGAAATTATCCAAATCGTATTGTGGAGACTTTAAAATTACCTATAACAAAACTACTTTGGGGGGGGGGCCGGGTTTTTTGGCCCCGGACCTGCCACCATCTAGGGAAACCTATCAAACACAAATGTTTTTGAAAACTAGACACCCTGGGGCGTCCAAAGATGTATGGCTTGCGTGGATCCCCCAAAGATTCCCTACCCAGAATCCCCTTCAAACCTCAAATTTCGGTGAAAAAAACAAATGTTCCACATATTTTTGCATGGAATCACCGTGCTGGCACAAATGTCCTACCACCCAGTGTTCCGCTTGTTCTCCCGAGTAAATTGATACCTCACTTGTGTGGGTGTCCAAAGCAGAACTGGCTAAAAACGTATTTTTAAAATAATATAGAGCTTAGAATTCTCGATGCTATACTCTAAATCCCTATGTTTTGGGCTCTTCTTAGTCACAGGCCTTTGGCTCACACAAGTGAGGTATAATTTATTCGGGAGAACAAGTGGAATGCTGGGTGGTAGGACATTTGTGCCGGCACGGTGATCCCGTGCAAAAATGTATGGATTGAGTGCTTTTTTCAGCTAAATTTGAGGTTTGCAGAGGATTCTGGGTAGGAAAATGTTGGGGGACCCACACTAGCCATACATTGCTGGACTTCCCCGCGTGTCTAGTTTTCAGAAATGTGTGTGTTTGGTATGTTTCCCTAGATGGCCACCGAGCCGGTGTTAGGGTTTGTGCACAGCAAAGAGCATGTCCCCTCTCATTGCACTAGTGGTCTCTGTAATAGCTCTCTTTAAACATACTACTGAAAGCCTTTCTTGTTATCTCAGCCCCTCCCTAAGACTTCTGTGTATGTTGCTCAATGTATTCACAAGTTTGGACATTGCTGTCTTGTTTGCACATTGGAACTTGCTTTTACCAAGGCTTATTTAGAAAACATTGAACCTTGCTTTTACCAAGGCTTATTTAGAACACTCCTCCCTAGGCCATGTGTTACTTCAACTCATTAGCATAATAACTGAAGCTCTGCACACCCAGCTCTTCGAACCACACCCAGCCCTGTCTATAAAAGGCAGCCCCTGAGCCTCACCCAATGCTTTTGCTTGTCTACCTCCCACTTACCTGAGAACAAATCCTTGGGCGCTGGCACTCCTGCTCTCCCCAGACCTTCATTGACTTCAACGGGCGCGGCTTCTGGCTCTTCCTTCTTCTGGTTTCCGGCTACTTCTTGCCTCAGCCCCTCTTCTGTCCACTGCAATCGACCTGCAAAAGAGAAAGAGGTCATGGTTAGACTGATCAGTATCCCTTTTCAGCAACAAGTAAGTGCAAAACCTTTTATTACCTGAAAGAACTTTATCGGCGATTTCTGGATTCATGTAAAGACAATTTGGAACAAGATATCTCCCACGAACTTTGTGGTTCAAACCCTTTGTTACAAGAATACTTTGTGGAACTTTGTGAAATAAATATTGTTTTACATGGAACTTTTTTAAGAATCGAACAGAGGAAACCATAGACAGCAAGGCAAACAGTAAATCAAGGACTTGCACAAATTACCTGCTGTATTTTGATGTAAAAGTACAGTATTTGTTTTATAAAAAGTCTGGAAATGTGTGAAAAGTGAGTTTGCTATTAAGAATTTAGGCTTTAGTTCTATTAAGGTGAATGCTAGACGTTGGTAATTCTGATAATGATATTCGTTTGATTTTACAGAAGTTTTACAGTAATAGAAAGCACATCCCAGAACAGTAACACATTCCAAACCTGGAAGCTTGAGACCAGGATCCAAGAGGTACTTTTAGAAGAGAATTTCTAATAAGATTAAGGTTTAGTCAGGAACACATTTAGGGATAGGTTACACTTATCTGTTCTTTATTTATGTTTCATTAGGCACCAGTTTCTACAGAAGTCAGAGAGGGCCGCAGATTTTAGCAGCTCTTCTTCAGTGGAAACGCAAGAACGGTGTTGTCTCTCTTTTTTTTATTTTATCCACTTCCCCCCTTCCCTTGAGCTTCTGGTTCTTAGTGCACTGTTTTAAAACTAGTGTGCTGGAACAAGCAGTTTCAGGGTGGGGTTGGACTGTCTTCAACTTCCATCAGAACTGAACAGAAACTCAGGTGAGCTGGGCTTTGACAGCCGGGGGCACAAAACTCATGGGACACCCCTAGCAAAACCAGGTTGTTTTGTGATAGGTCATTTTGATGTTGCCTCAATAGGTTTTGGGCCATTGCCTGTCGCGGGTACTTGACCCACCCACACGAGTGAGGTATCATTTTTATAGGGCGACCTGGGGGAATGCTGCGTGGGAGGAAGTTTGTGGATCCACGTAGATTCCAGAACTTTCCCACACAAAAATTTGAGAAAAAAGTGATTTTGTTAGCTAAATTTGAGGTTTGCATGGGATTCTGGGTAGGAAAACGTTAAGGGACTCACACAAGCCATACCTCGCTGGACTCCCCCGGGTGACTAGTTTTCAGAAATGTGTGGGTTTGGTAGGATTCCCTAGATAACCGCCAAGCCCCCGGCCAAATACTCATGGGACACCCCTTGCAAAACCCAGTTGTTTTGTGATAGGTAATTTTGAAGTCACCTGAATAGGTTAAGGGCCTTTGCCTGTCGCGGGTACTTGACACACACACACACGAGTAAAGTATCATTTTTATCCGGAGACCTGGGGGAACGCTGGTTAGGAGGTAATTTGTGGACCCACATAGATTCCAGAACTTTCCCACACAGAAATCTGAAAAAAGTGATTTTTTCAGCTAAATTTGAGGTTTGCAGGGGATTCTGGGTAGGAAAACTTTGGGGGACCCATGCAAGCCATACCTTGCTGGACTCCCCTGGGTGTCTAGTTTCCAGAAATGTGTGGGTTTGGTAGGTTTCCCCTAGATGGCCGCCGAGCCCGGGGCCAAAAACCCATGAAACCACCCTTGCAAAACCAGGTTGTTTTGTGATTGGTAATTTTGATGACGCCTCAATAGGTTTTGGGCCCTTGCCTGTTGTGCGTACTTGACCCACCCACACAAGTGAGGTATCATTTGTTTTGGGAGACCTTGTGGAAGGCTGGGTGGGAGGAAATTTGTGGATCCACATAGATTCCAGAACTTTCCCACACATAAAAGTAAAAAAAAAGTGATTTTTTTCAGCTAAATTTGAGGTTTGCAGGAGATTGTGGGTACGAAAACTTTAGAGGACCCACGTAAGCCATACCTTGCTGAACTTCCCCGGGTGTCTAGTTTCTAGAAATGTGTGGGTTTGGTTGTTTTCCCTAGATGGTCGCCAAGCCCAGGGCCACAAACTCATGGGACCTTCCTTGCAAAACCAGGTTGGTTTGTGATAGGTAATTTTGATGTCACCTCAATAGTTTTAGGGCCCTTGCTTGTCAGGGGTTCTTGACCCACCCATGCAAGTGAGGTACCATTTTTCTCAGAAGACTCTGGGAAATGCGGGGTGAGTGGAAATTTAAGGATCCACAAAGAGTCCAGAACTTTTCACCACAGAAATGTGAGGAAAATTTGTTTTTTTGACAATTCTTTAGGTTTGCAAGGGATTCTGGGTAACAGAACCTGGTGAAAGGCAGTCAAGTCACCCCATTGTGGATTTCCCTGGGTGTCTAGTTTTCAAAAATGTATAGGTTTAATTGGTTTCCCTAGGTGCCGGCAGAGGTAGTGTTAAAAAACTATAGCCAGTTTCTTTGCCAAAAATGGGCAATTTTTCGCTGTGAAATTGTGGTGTGTCCACATTGTGTTTTGCGCCGTTTCCTGTCGCAGGTACTTGGCCTACCCACACAAGTAAGGTACCATTATTCTCGGAAGACGTGGGGGAACGCGGGGTGGGTGGAAATTTGTTGATCCACGTAGATTCCAGAACTTTCCACCACAGAAATGTGAGGAAAATGTGATTTTTGGACACCTTTTTAGGTTAGCAAGGGATTCTGGGAAACAGAACCAGGCGTGAGCCAGTCAAGTAACCTTATCTTGGATTCCCCTGGGTGTCTAGTTTTCAAAGATGTATAGGTTTGCTAGGTTTCCCCAGGTGCCAGCAGAGCTGGGGTTAAACAAGTACAGCTAGGTACTTTGCCAAAAAAGGGTCATTTTTCGCTGTGAAATTGTGGTGTGTCCACGTTGCGTTTTGCACTAGGCCTACCCACACAAGTGAGGTATCATTTTCCTCGGCAGACTTTGCGAAATGCGGGTTGGGTAGAAATTTGTGGATCCACACAGATTCCAGAACTTTCCACCACAGAAATATGAGGAAAATTTGTTTTTTTGACAATTTTTAAGGATTTGCAAGGGATTCTAGGTAACAGAACCTGGTGAGAGGCAGTCAAGTCACCCCATCCTAGATTTCCCTGGGTGTCTAGTTTTAAAAAATGTATAGGTTTGCTAGGTTTCCCAAGGTGCCGGCAGAGATAGGGTTTAAAAACTACAGCTACGCACTTTGCAAAAAGGGTAATTTTTCATTGTGAAAATGTGATGTGTTTACGTTGCGTTGTGAGTCGTTTCCTGATGTGGGCACTAAGCCTACGCACACAAGTGAAGTACCATTTTTATTGGGAGACTTAGGGTAATTCGGATTTGTAAAGCAAATGGTATTACCTATTGCCTTTTGATGCATTTCTGCCTTCCAAATAAAAGACAATGTCTAAAAAAGAAGTCATTTTGAAAAATGATAGATAATTCTCATGCTAGTATGAGTATTCCCAATTTTTGAAATGTGCAAATATCTACTGTTTCTAAACTCTATATTTTGTTCCCATTTCAGAAATACATAGGTGTCTTTCATACCGATTTTTCCATGTATACATTTTCACAGAATAATTGCTGAATACCTGGTACATTATAAAATACTATTGCAAGTTGCTGCTCAGTTTTTGGCTCTGGGTTCGTCAGGTTCTTGGTGAACCTACAAGTCCGATAAATCCCCACAACCAGGAAGGTCAAGTGGATGTAAAAGTATATAGCTCTCAAAGAGTTGTCATAATTAGAAGAAGTTACATGTGAAAATGTTGACAAAAAAGGCTGTTTTATTCAACTAATTTTCAATGTTTCCTATTTTTAACTGTTAGTTTCTATAAAGAAACCTTAAAGGATCTACGCAAGTGACCCCTTGCTGAATTCAAAATGTTGTCTACTTTTTCAAAATGTTTAGGTTTCCTGGATCCATTATTGCTTTCATACCCATTTCTACCATTAACTGGAAGGAGGTTGAAAGCACAAAAAATAGCAAAAATAGGCCATGTCCCAGAAAAATGCCAAAACTGTAATAAATGTTGGTTTTCTGACAAAAGCCAGCTTGTTCCTGTAAGCTGGGAAGATGGTGATTTCAGCACCACAACCTCTTGTTTTATACCATTTGCAGGGGAAAAACAGATGCTCTCCTCTGTAGCCCTCTTTTCGCATTCTTCCCCCCCAAAAACAACATTTTGCTGTATTTTGGCTAATTTCTGGGTCCCCTCCAGGAATCCACAAACCCTGGGTATCTTTAGAATCCCCATGATTTTGGAAAAAAAGAACGCAAATTTGGCATGGGTACCCTATGTGGTCAAAAAGTTACAGGGGCCAAGCGCAAACTCCCCAAAATACCCCAAAAAGTCTTAGCACGGGGCGTGGGGGTGGGGGGGGAGACCTAGTTGCGAAGGGGTTAGTAAAATTGTCGACCCATGTTGCCCAGTAGTACCAAATCCAGCAGTGATTCTGTATCAAATACCATGGGGAGCAGGATGGTTCACTGTAATCGATTTATGCCATGCCTTCTTTTCCATCCCACTGCATCCAGATAGCAAGTTCTTATTTTTTTCAAATTTGATGAGCATGTTTACGTTTGGAATCGTGTTCCACCAGGGTACACGGAAAGTCCATCCATTTTTAATCAAATTATGAAAAAGTGCCTTGAATCACTGGTGTTGCCCTAACAATCTTTTCTGGTGCAGTATATCAATGACCTATTATTGGCATCGAGAACTTGAAATGACTACATGATTGACTCCATTGCATTATTGAACCATGTAGCTAAAGGTGGACATAAAGTGTCCCCAGAGAAATGGCAATACTGTACAACCTCAGTCAAGTATCTGGGACACCAGATAGAAGGAGGGGTCAGAAGAGTGATATCTGAAAGAATCAAAATAATTCAAAACATGAAATTACCACAAACTCAGAAAGAAATCAGAATGTTTCTCGGAGTTGTAGGTTACTGCAGGCAATGGAATGTGGGATTTGCAGTGCTAGAAAAACCATTGATTCAAATGACAAAGAAACAAGCAAAAGACCCAGTCGACCGGGATGATGAAAGTATGACTGTTTTCTTAAAATTGCATAACAGTCTGTGTGAAGCTCTAGCATAAGGGATGCCTGATTTTTCAAAAGAGTATGCACTATTTTGTGACACTAGAGACAGTTGTGCTGTCGCAGTTCTAACCCAAACTCATGGGTTAATGAGACGACCTGTGGCATATTTTTCTGCCATATTGGACCCAGTGGCATCAGCACTGTCAGGTTGTTTGAAAGCCATAGTTGCAACGTGCATGAGTCTTGAGCAAAGTGAATCCATTATCATGGGACACCCTGTAACAGTGTATGTCCCACATTCAGTTGTGATTCTGTTAACCAGAACATGTACTGAGCATTAAACTCTTAGTCAGATGACTAATCTCACCTTAACCCGGCACAAAAGACAGGATCTTGAATCGGAACTTCATTGGAAGCGCCTGGGCTTTGCTCCACTACTCTAGCCTGAATGATTTTGCCCAAAATTGATTATGATGAGATTTGGGCTCCGGCAAGTAAAAAATGGCGCCGACCAGAGCGGACCCATAGCAGATCTCTGAGAAACCGAGCTCCAGGCACTAAACATTGGCCCAAGCAGGGAGCTCTTCCTTGATGCCCCCCCTCCCAGCCTCTGGACCCGCACCGGATCACCGAAGTGGTGGGAGCAGCCTGACTCGTGAAGGAAGACAGGGAACACCGCCGTATCACACACCAAGGTGATCAGCTCTCCCCTGCCCTCTCCCGACCCCAGGACACCCTCTTACCGAAACTGCCGAAGTCGGAATCCACCTGAGCGCCGGTCCCCCCGACTGCTACTGCCACGGGACGCCCTCCATTCCTATTCCTCCGTTCCAGGGAATTCAATTTGGGGTGTGAACCTCGAGAGCAGCTCTCCGCCTCGCCGTGCCTGCTCCTAAGATGGCCGACCGACAAGACTCTCCGATTAACTAACTCCAACAACTACCTCTTGTAGGGTTCCCAGTCAGAGGCCCAGGTGAGTTGCGCCGGCGCTGTCCCTCGGCGACCCGACTCCTGCCTCTGACTCACCCCCAAGCGGCCCCCTCTAAAAGCTGAGCCCCCAATTCCTCTACGCTTCCCTGCCTGACCCAAAAATGGCGTCCCGACCAGCAAATACCCGGCTGCACCCTCGCCAGGAAACCATTGAGAATCCTGCTAATAATCGTGAGCTGCTCCCTTCTCTGAGCCCTGGCGACTGCTTTTCGATTTTTGCTTGACACGCTCCCTGAACCTCCCTCACCCGGGCAATAAGACCTGCCTTACACTAAAATGGCGGCCCTCCAAAGTCTATTCCCACCCCGTTGCTACTAACCTCTCTCTGTCGATCATTCTCGTGGCTCTGTCGCGCCACCACCTGTCCTTGAGACCTCCTCCCGCCCTTGATCCTCCTTCCCCCAGCTGCGCCTGCTTCAAATCTGGAATAGAACAACAAACCCTGCCTGACCTAAAAATGGCTGCCAGCAAAGACATCTCCATCTAAAGCTGCCAACCTCAACACTTCCGTGAGTTTTCTCAGATGATTTCTACCTAAGGATATTGCGCCTGTCCTCCCCCCAGCAACTGCCTATCGGTCCCTGCCAGCTCTCCCTAGATTTCTACGCCATCGTCCGCCCAGATAGCTCCCCTAGCTATCACCGTCGAGCCACACAACGTTAGAGGCTGCTTCTTTCCCCCTGCCACTACTCCCAGCTGCCCAGTCCTCCCCTAACCAGCTCCGCCAGCAAAGGTTCCCCCCTCGCTCCCATGGTCTCTAACCAACCCTCCAGAAATCAGACACTATCCTCACTCGGCCATCCCTCTCTGCCCAGCAAGAATGCCCCCCCCAGCTCCTCCTTTCCTTAACCCTCTCTCCTCGCCCTACATAAAACAACACGGCCCCAACTCCTTCTTGATCTCCTTCCCGTCCTTCCTCTCTCTGAAATCCAAAAAAACCCTTAAACACAAACTACTCAGGCAATTCCTGGAATCCCTCTTTGCCGACATGTACCACTCCTCCGCCATAGGCCAATTAAAAATCGACCTCATATTCCACACCTCCAGACCCTCCTACTGGATATCAGTCTTGCGAATCAGATGCCAAATCACCAAAACGATTTACACGACCCATAGTTGCAAACTATCCTTCTACACCCCCTCCCACCTACCACTATGTGGGCTCACATCGGTGACCAACTTCTCTAACGGCACTGTCCTGATCCAAGCCAACAACGCCAACCTGGAATCTTTTGACCTCCTCTTTCCTTCACTTTATTCCATCAGCACCCCCACTCCTCCTCACCGCCCACCAATCACCCCCTGCCTAGAAAACCAATCCCCCTAAGAAACCCTCACCTCCCTCCTCCTGCTACCACCCCATCCTCAGTAGCGCCCTCTCTGACCTCCAGTAATCCCTCTCTCTCCATCGATGCGGCCTCCCCCACTTTACCTCTCCCACCTGATTTTCCTCCGGCTCGGAACCCACAACATCCCCCGTTGGGTCCCCACAACCCACTCCACAAGCCTCGCCCCCGTCTGCCCCCCCACTAACAGGAGCAACAGGCCATCTCTCCCCGATCCCCTATCTCACTCCATACCCCAAACCATACTTTCCACTAACAACAAAAGTCATCCTAATTCCCCCAGCACCCCCACGCACTGATGGGATCCCCCAAATGGCTCCCCACCCCTCGTCACGAAGAGACTGATTGCCGCCTAGCCAACATTGAACGCCTGCTCTCCTCCTTACTTCAGGACATGAGTCTCATCCTTTCTAACCTCCTGTCATCCCCCTCAACTCCTCCCCCTGCCCCCATCCCACACACTCCCTCGGCCTCTGAACTCCCCGCCCCCAAACAGTCAGCCCATCCTCCCCTCCCCCAGGCTCCTAGACCAAGGAGGACTACAGAAGCCTTGTCCCCAGAGTAAGCGATCGAGCTGGCCTCCTCCTACCTCTCCCCTCCTTCCCCCGTCCCTTACTCCACAATCCATGTAATCACCGGGACCAGAATCAAATCTTCAGTCCTGAAACCCCCCAGACCTCCCTCCTCTCTCATCACCATCCCCTTGGAACAAATTAATGGGCCCCACCGGACTAACTGCATGCTCATAAACTGCAGGTCTGCCTCGAAACATGCAACAGAACTAGCCGAAACCATTCTCACCCATGACATTGATATTGCCTTCATCACCGAGACCTGGCTCAATGATCCCTCCCCCCCGATCCTAGACATGCTCGTCCCCCTGGGTTTTTCTATCATCAAGAAAGATAGAATTGACCAAAAAGGCGGAGGCGTGGCCATCATCCACAACAATAAATTATCGGTGTTCGAAACCGAGAACTTCACATATAACTCTTTCGAATGCCTTACCGCCATCATCAAAACCGCCAACAATAACCCAGTGCACTTCCACCTCCTATACCACCCCCCAGGCAACTCCGTCACTTTCAAAGAACACCTATCTGACCTTATCGCCCACTGCTCGCTCCAAGATTCCAACAATATCATTCTAGGCGACTTTAACCTTCACTGGAATGATAAGAACAGTGCTCCTGTACAAAGCCTAAATGACCTTCTCCTCTCCACCAACCTCTCCCAGCACTGTTCTCAAGAAACCCACAACAAAGGAGCAATGATGGATGCCATCATTGCCAATCATGACGCAATCTCCATAGACCACATCCTGCCCGTCGACTGGTCAGACCATCACCTTATCCTATTCCACCTCCCTCTTCAGACCATGCCTCTGCCCTCCATTTCTAATCCCCCCTCATGATCAAGAAACGTATCACTGATCAACTCAGATGAGTTAGAAGAAATAATTTCCTCCCGCCTGCCCATCCCCCCGATAGGCCTCTCCAAATAAGAACTCACACTCCACTACAATTTTACCATGGCCTCCATCCTTGACGAACTTGCCCCCTTGAAACTGAAAAAACCCAGGAACACTCCCTCCAGATCCTTGTTCAACAAGGACATTAATGATGAAAGAAGACAACTCACAGCCTCTGAACGCCTCTGGAGAAAAGACCCCTCCTCCAACCACTTCGAGAAACTCAAAGCAGCAAGAAGAAAGTACAAACTCCACATCAACAACGAAAAATCGAACTTTTTCTGCGCCGCAACCAAGACCAAGAGAACTCTTTGACATCATCAAAAAACAAACGTCCAAGCCAACGAATAGTTTCATCCAGCCCCCAAAAACCCTATGCGACAACTTTGCCAAGTTCTTCAACGAAAAAATCGAACTCTCCATGGACCTTAACCTTCTTCCCCCTGACAAAAACTGCTCTCCAACAAGCAAAATCTCCTCAATAAAAAGTCCTGCTTCAACCTGGTCCTCCTTTGACCCCGTCTCAGAATCGGAGATCCTCAATCTTATCTCCTTCTCCAAGCCATCCTCTCACAACCTCGATCCCATTCCCGCTCAAATGGTCAAAGAGCAGAAACTCTCCCTAGCTCCACTTTGGTGCCAAATCATAAACAGTTCTCTAAAAACTGGCTCCATTCCAGACTGCCTTAAAGTCGGCCAAGTAACTCCTCTTCTGAAAAAAACAGGCCTAGACGCAACCGACCTAAACAATTTCCGTCCCATATCCAATCTCCCTTTCCTTGGCAAAGTCCTCGAAAAATGTGTCCTCCGTCAAATGAACAAACACATTGACAACATAAACTTGCTCGACCAACACCAATCTGGTTTCAGAAAAGGATACAGCACCGAAACTGCAATCCTCACAATCATGGACGACATCTTCAACTCCCTCGATGCTGGCCACTGCTGTCTCCTCATCCTCCTAGACTTGTCTGCTGCATTTGACACTTTAGACCACAGTCTTCTAATCAAAGCTCTCAATGAATGGGCAGGCGCAGAGAAAGTGGTCCTTCAGTGGTTCTCCTCCTTCTTCCAAAACCGCTCACAAAGAGTAAATATCAAATCCTTTGCCTCCGAACTCGTTCCCGTCAACAGAGGAATTCCTCAAGGCTCCATTCTCTCCCCCCAACTGTTTAACATATATATGGAACCTCTCACCTCCATTCTGAAAAAAAGCAAATATCCCCTTTCATCTCTATGCAGATGACACACAGATCTACTTGGAAACCTCCTCCCTCAACGACAATCAAAGACTTAACAATACCCTCAATGAAGTCCAAGAATGGCTAGCAAAGAACCACCTCAAACTCAATCAGGGCAAAACCGAGATCCACCTCATCTCTAACAAAGAAACAAACCCGCAAATCGTTGAATGGTTGAAAGCTATTGATGCCCTCAACGGAAATCTCACCCTGGCTCCGTCGGTCAAATCACTGGGAATCACCCTTGACCACAAACTCTCCATGTCCAATCACATCAAGAACTCCGCCAAGAGCGCCTTCCTCAATCTGAAACTCCTTAACAAAATCAAACCCCACATCCCCTCCTCCGACCTGAAGCAAGCAACCCAAGCCTTGGTGTTGTCCGGACTGGACTATGGGAACTCAGTTCCCTCCGGGACTGCTCGCTCTGACCTAGCCCCGCTCAAAACCACCCTCCATGCTGCAGCCAGAATGGTCATCGGAATCAAGAAATTTGACCACATTTCTCCTGCGCTCAGAGATCTGAAATGGTTACCAGTTGAAATGCAAGCTAGTTTCGGAACGGCCTGCTTCACACACAAAGCCCTGCACACAGGGAAACCAGAATACTTAGCCTCCAAACTCAAGAAAGCCGGCCAAGCAAGAAACCTCGGGAGTTCCAACTCTCTCCTCCTCATTCCCTTAAAAACATGTAAACAAAGGACTGCTGCCAGCCCTTTTGCTGGAAACACCCCAAAAATCTGGAACGCCGTCCCAATCAACATCAGAACAACCCCCTCCTTTCCAAAATTCAAAAGCCTCCTTAAAACTCTCTGCCTCAACCGTGCCTTCCCGAACGCAATTACGTGATGCTCTTGCCGCCTCCTGGCTGGCTCCCGCCAGCGCTCCCTCAACGGGTAGCCACCAGTCATCGCACAATCACCTCCTACCTCTTCCATTCTCAGCCCCCCGGCTGACACCACGAAACGAACTTCTCCTCCACCAGTCGTGCCTTCCTTGGTCTTTGATACCACCTCCTGACCCCTCCTCCTTATGCCTCGCCTGAGGCTCCCTCGTCCCCTCTACCTCGATTGGCTCACTGCGAAACACCCAATGAGAACTGTAAAGTCTGCTTTTGAACTTATTCTCCCTCAATCGGCCTCCCCCTGACACTCAGCTGCACTCTGAAATGCCTACATTTTGAACTTTTTCTGTATCTCTCTTTCCTTGCCTTACCATGTATTTTTGTCTCCTCCTCATCTTGTTGTAAAGCGCTCCGATACCCTCGGGTCTGGCCAGCGCTATAGAAAACTTCCAAAGGAAATAAAATTAAATAAAAACCTTATTGCCAGCTTCTCTCTTTGAAGAAGTGAGAGAGGAAGTCGAACATGATTGTATCGACTTAACTGAATTCAGTACTAACCCTCGCGCAGACATACAGGAAGAACCTTTAAAAGACCCAGAGCATGAGTTATTTGTAGATGGCTTGTGTATGCTCAATGAGGAAGGAGGACTAAGCGCTGATTATGTTGTGTGCACATTTTCTGGTATAATCGAAGCATCCTATTTACCAGGAGTTAAGTCTGCACTAAGCGTGGGCGCAAAATTCGTTCCGTTTGCGGAATTTGTGGATTTTTGGCAAATTCGCGATCCGTGAATCGCGCGAATTTGCCCCAAAATCCGCAAATTCGCAAGCTGGCGAATTCTTTTGCTTGGTCGCGCTTCAAAAATACAATATCGCGCGCGCGGCTTTGACATACCGTGATTCTGTGTTCGCCGAGTTGTTTTTCTCCCGGTTTGCGTGTGCTGCGCCATTTTGAATCTTGCTGCGTGATCGAGCAAGAGTTTTTCGACCGCAATTACTTCATCGCGGCCCGCCATCTTGCACATCGAGAGTTTGACAACCCGAGTACGTCATAAGGGCCCGCGATCACGCATCGCCGTAGATGCGGTGCGCAGTTGACTTCCGGCGGGAGATTTGAACATCCCGCGTTCCCGAACTTGCAAAAATTGCAATTCTCCACAAGAAATCCACCGCAGGCAGCATACACCTTCTGAAAATCATGATTTTGATCAGAATAACTCCTCAGATTGACATTTGGCTGCACTTTTTTGTGCAAGGAGTCCATTTTTTGGGGGGGGGGTGGGAGGAAGGAAGTGCCCCAGAGTCTCCAACTTCCTGTTCCTGTCCGGCAGGCTCCTCCCAGTGCTTTGTCCATGTCCAGGTCATTTTTAATTTGGATCTGGAGCTGGAAGGATTACTTTTTGTGGCTGCTGCTGGATATTTGTATTTGAGGACTTTTTGGACTTTGGAGTTTGGATCACTTTTGGATTTGAGATTTTACAAGTAAGTTGGTGTTGTTTGTTTGGGGCATTGCAGTTGCTGCAACAAAAATTTTAAAACTTTTTCACAACTTTAAAAAATATATATTGTGGGTAGCAACAGTATCCAGAAGGCCCAGGGTTAGTCATGGGTGCATGATACAACTGTTTCTGTGAGTTTTTTTAACTTACATCTCATTTATGTCATGGAATTTTAGCTCGCTGTTATATGTGGATTTTATTTTTTTTTATTTTGGGGTGCCTGTACAGCCTCACTAGCCAGTAGGCCCAGGGGTAGTGAGTGGTGCATGGACCAAGGCTTTGTGTGGGGCCTCTTGAATTTAAACATCATTGAGGGCATGGATGGCATCGGATTGTGGTGTTTTTTGTGTGTTTCTCGACTTTGTGGGTGCTGTTGGGGCCTGACCATGTGGGTGGGGGCCATTTTGAGGCCTGGTGCAGGCAGGGCCTGGCCATGTGGCTGGGGGACAAGGGGCCACTTTGAAGTCAGGCAGTGTGCTTTGAGCCATAGGACTGCACCGCTTTCCCCCAATATGCCCAGGGGTAGTGAGTGGTGCATGGACCAAGGCTTTATGTGGGGCCTCTCGAATTTAAACATCATTGAGGGCATGGATGGCATTGGATTGTGGTGATTTTTGTGTGTTTTTTGACTTTGTGGGTGCTGTTGGGGCCTGACCATGTGGGTGGGGGCCATTTTGAGGCCTGGTACAGGCAAGGCCTGGCCATGTGGCTTGGGGACAAGGGGCCATTTTGAAGCCAGGCAGTGTGCTTTGAGCCATAGGCCTGCACCCGGCCTGCCCCGCTTTCACCCATTATGCCCAGGGGTAGTGAGTGGTGCATGGACCAAGGCTTTGTGTGGGCCTCTTGAATTTAAACATCATTGAGGGCATGGATGGCATTGGATTGTGGTGATTTTTGTGTGTTTTTCGACTTTGTGGGTGCTGTTGGGGCCTGACCATGTGGGTGGGGGCCATTTTGAGGCCTGGTACAGGCAAGGCCTGGCCATGTGGCTTGGGGACAAGGGGCCATTTTGAAGCCAGGCAGTGTGCTTTGAGCCATAGGCCTGCACCCAGCCTGCCCTGCTTTCACCCATTTTGCCCAGGGGTAGTGAGTGGTGCATGGACCAAGGCTTTGTGTGGGGCCTCTTAAATTTAAACATCATTGAGGGCATGGATGGCATTGGATTGTGGTGATTTTTGTGTGTTTTATGGCTTTTTGGGGTGTTTAACTGATGTTCCTCTGGCTTCCTTTGCTTTTAGGTGCACAAGAGAACCACCAGTGCCAGGAAGAAGTCCTGCAGCGGTGTGTGCAGCACAACGTCACGTGACGTCATGTGTGGCCACAGACAACTCTGCAACTCATGCAACTGCGGCGTGCTGTTCTGACATCTGAAGAAGATGGGCCCAAAGAAAGGTGGCCGTAGCTCCTCTACAAAGAAAGTTGCCACTGCCAGTAAGAAGGAGCAGAAGAAGCAAGTGGTGCCACTTACCAAGGAGACTGGTGTGCCCACAGACACTTTTTTTGGGGGGGAAAAACAACGCCTGCAGCAGCGGGGTCCACCAGGGACCAAGCTGGGAGCAGCACCTCCGCTTCATTGGGCTCAGTGCCACCACACCAAGTTAGGTCCAAGTCCATGAGTGCTGCAGAGGCAGCCACTTTGGTTGTTCAGTCACCATCGACCAGTGATGTTGGCTCATAGCAAGAAAGTAGCATACAATCAATGCAGGGTGTAACTCAGCGGACGAGTGTTCAACAACCACAGCCGCAATGACAACTACAGATGCAACTAGTACAAACGCAAGTACATGGGCAAGGAGAGGCGCAAGTACAAGCGCAAGGAGAGGTGCAAGTACATGCGCAAGGAGAGGCGCAAGTACATGCTCAAGGAGAGGCGCAAGGAGAGGCGCAAGGAGAGGCGCAACTAGAGGCGCATGGAGCGGCACAACTGCCCACAATGCTTGTTCCTCCAAGAGTAGGGGCACATCAGGAAATCGAGATTCAAGCGGAGGTATCATCCGAGGAAGCCACTCCTCCTGAGGATGATCCATTGTCTTCCAGATCCACAGCAAGAAAAAGGTCAAGGGGGACTACTACAAGTTCTTCTTCAAGCACCCTTCCTTCTGATGATCTTGATCTTGATTGGCGCCCACAAATGCAGTCGGAGGGGGAGGCACGCCATGAGCCGACAAAGGTAGCTAAGCCTCTGAGGTTCCGTGACGATTTTACTCGTGTTTGTAAACATTGTCGTAAATACATAATTTCGGTATCAGTGAACCGCAAATGATCCATTTAGTATATCCTGGTGTTTTCGCTATGCTACGAGCAAGAGCACTCCTGTTACCAACACATTTGTGATTTACCCATGACATCCATCTTAGAACACGGAAGCCATTTTGTATTCCTTGCCCTCACATAGTCAATGGACACGCAATGACCTCTTTTTATTTAAGGACACGTAGGCCTTAACCGGCGATTCACCTTGCGAGTGACACGTGCACCTTAGGCCAGCAACGCTGTAGCAGCATGACTCGGCAAGAACTGCCTCCCCAGCCTGAGGCCAGTCCTGCTATACTGGTTCTTGTGTTCGTTGGCCTGATCATGATTAGGCGGCCGAAGCTGGTAACCGTGCCCATTTACGACCCACAAACATTTCTTATCCTGTCTTTCTATCTTCTGCACCTGGCTCTGCTCCTTTCCTTCTGGGCCTTTATTAGGGGGAGGTAACGAAATTTACGATGAGGCGGTCCGGGTCTTGAATGAAGAATTGACATGGGATTATGATGGACTAGTGGGAACCCCTCATTCGTAATGTTTTGACATCAGATACTGTTGACGATTCCTGTGCAACGCCAAATATTTATTGTTTAAGACACGAATGTTTAGAACTGTGGTAACATGTAAAGAATTTGCCTGAAGCCCAATATTTAGTATATAAGGAGCAACCCTCTTTGTACAAATTGAACAGGCTCCTAGATACTGCCCATGTGTAGTTTCTGTGACTTCTGTGTCCCTGCAGTAATAAACCTTTGGTCTTTGACGCCACCATCGAGAAGCCCGTGTTTCTGTTTGTTTGTGCACCGAGACAGGTTGAACTCCGGGGTCTTCGGGTGTTGTCCCTGACACCTCTGGACGGAACCAAAAAGTCCAGAACTCCAATTGGCGCCCTACGTGGGGCGACGTCATTCGGTACCGGTCCAAAAGCCTGAAGAGTTCGAGGAGCTTCGTGTGAAGATTTCAGAGGGAGGCGCCCCACTTCATCGATCCCGGCATATCGCAAAAGTGGCCCCGACGTTCTCTTCCACGAGGGTTCCCGTTCAGACGGCTGCAGTGGTCCGTTGCCTTGACCGTCGCCCTGTCTTGGACCCGAGGTGCAGTCCTTAGTACGGCGAGACGTGACGGGTTTCTCCTTGGTGACGTCTTCAGTACCTCAGTTAAGTATTTTGTGAGGGTTGCTCCTGTTTGGATAATCCTTTTAGTTCTCAGTTCAGTTCAGTTCTGTAAGATTATCACTGGTTATTCTGGTTACGATAATCATTCTGTTCAGTTCAGGTATCAATACATTTGTCAGTTCTGGTAGGCCTAAGTTCTTGGTTCGAGTGCGCATCTTTTCTGTTTGTGTCTTGTTTGTTTTGTGTTCCGGATTATAAAATGGTAAGTCGGAGAAATTGTATGTTGTCTTGTTTTAGTTGCAACAGTGATTCCCAGTTGGAGGACTCGTGTTTGGTTCCTCCGATTGGAACTCCCCTTTATGATCTATATTGCAAATTTGGTGTGGGCCCTATCTCTTATAATGAGGTATGGATCCGCTTCACAGAGAAAGATGGTGTCCTTAGTTGGCCACTACATGGTAGTTTTGAACCAGAAGTTCTCGATAATCTAGAAAGAAGGTTGTTTAAGAAGAAAGCCCGGCCGGCAATGTTTGATTCTTTCCGTTATTGGCGAAAAGAATCTAAACAGAGAGAAATTAAAAAGTTGAAGAAAGAACAGAAAGAGCAAGAGTTGACTTTAGAACAGTCTGCTAGGCAGCTGCAACTCAACGAGTCTGAGAAAGCGATGGAGGTGGCCGATAGAGAGCGTAATTTAGCGATAGACAAGTGCTATCCTGCTTTGCCATCGAGTACGGCTAAGATAGTAGAGGACCCTGAAAAGGATCCCCTGTTGTCTTACTTGTTACGATCACCCCCACCGTATGCACAGGGTGCTACGGCTCCACCTATACCGAATGTTCAATTACCGGTTGCTGGACAACCTGGTGTCCCTGTTCCCGCTCCCCTGAATCAAGTTCCTGTACCTCCTGTGGTCAATATTAATGTTCCTTCGACAACCCCTCTTCTAGGGTTGCCGGCTTCTTTACCTATGCCTGTGTCGCTCACACCTGCTACTTCACAAGCTATTTTTCCTGCTACTCCTACTGTTCCTAATCTATCTGTTCCAACTGCTACTCTATTTACTGCCTCTGCTAATATTATGACTCCGCTTTCTGTTCGTCGAAGAATCACTGATTCTGTCTCTAATATTCTATCTCCCTTCTATAAAACTCTGATTAAGACTCCTACCTCTGACTCTGTGCAGAGGCGTAGTCAGCTTCCCAGTACTGAAGAAAGAGGAATACTAGATTCCACTGCTCTTAGATGGGTTTCGAAAGTTGGAAGATATAATGTACAAGATGTATTAGATACATTTATGCAATGGAACGAACCGACACAACGATATGTGTTCGATGAAATGTGTTTCCTTCTACGTGAGGAATTGGAAGAGGATGACCCTGAATCAAATCTAGGAGAATTAATTAATGTTCAGAAAGAGTTTGCTGCAGGTATGATAGTTGGTCAAAATATAAAAGAAACGATGGAACTGATTTTAAGTTATAGGAATGACCCATCCCTTCGTTCACCAAGAGAGTTAGGGAAACGTAGTACGAAACAAAATCGTCAATACCCAATGAGAGAGGTTCCACCAATTTGGCGTGAAGCTGTGCAAGCTAATGTAAACCTTGGTATTGCAGCCGCTCCGGCCCAATTCCAGAGAGTATGGATACATATTCCATGGAAGCGAGCTGAAGTATTAGCAGTGAAACAGGCCTTGCCAGATCCGCGTAAAAATCCTGCAGGGTACTACAAAGAGTTGGCTCAAACAGTTGACGCTTGTGTATTGAATCTTGCTGACATAGATCTGCTATTTGGTAATGTAGTACCGCAACCAATTTGGGCTAAAATTCGTAAAGAGAATCATCCAGTTGCCCTAGGTGGTGACTGGGCAGCTATAATTGCAGCGGATGGTCAACAAATAGGTGGTTCTAAACCTGAACCCTTAATTGCTAATTTGCCTGGTAGGATAATCGATTTAATGAAAACCTTGATGCCAACATTGCGCGTTAACTGGGACAAATTGTCCGCGTGCAAACAGAAGAAAGACGAAAGCGTCTCAGACTTTTTCACAAGATTCGAGGAGACTTTCGTGGATCATAGTGGTCAGGATATGAGCACAGAAGGAGGCCAGAGATTATTTGTTGATAAATTCGTGCACAATCTGTTGCCAGAACTTAGTAGTAAATTAAAGAATTCTGAAAGTGCGTGGGCTGTCTCTACGACTGCGCAAATACTTGCGACTGCCCAGTACTATGAAAATAGGGATAAAGAAGAAAAGGAAAAATCAGATAAAAAGACGAAAGATTTAAAAACTAAAGTACTTTTACAGCAAGCTTATCCGCCTCGCACGAATCAGACGAATATGCAGCAAGGGTCATATCAAAGAACGGAATATAATTTTCAAAGACCACAATACCAATGGAATCAATGTGCTTATTGCAAAGTGGAAGGTCATTACAAAAATGAGTGTCCAGTTCGGGCACAAAATAATGCTGCGGCAGCTCAGAGAGGTCGTGGTAGTTCTATGCAAAACTCTAGAGGTCGAGGACGAGGTGCTATGCCTCCACAGACAAGTGATCGCCCCTCTAATTATTTCGACCAGCGAAATGGACAATCTGCCCAACAGAATAGGTCTCCACAATATCATGTGGAAGACTATTATGAAGCTAGTGAGGAAGGTCAGCAAAGCGAGTACTAGGACAGCCATGGACAAAGAGAGGGAGTAGTATCAGTACCAGTAGATCAGAGTGGGCCTTATGTCGCAGTAGCAACATCAGGTATAGTCGAACCGTTTCTGTTGGATACTGGTGCAGCAAAAAGTTCTATCATACATGCGAAACTCCCTGGCGCACCTTTGTCTGGCTCAACAAACGTTTCAGTAGGTTTTTCGGGCGCCCCTGTTCACAACCCTGTTTCTGGTCCTTTGTCTATTTCTGTTGGACCCTGTCAATTGAAAGCACCCCTGATTTTGACGACAGGTTGTAACGAAAATCTGCTTGGTTTAGACTTGTTAAAACGCCTGTACGCGACATTGTACTGTTCTCCAGCAGGAGTACAACTTACGTTGGGTAAAAGAATAATCTCTCTGATGTACTTGTCGATGGATGCGCTCCCACCAGAGCTGCGTTCACTCCCTGATACTCTTTGGGCGACTGGTCCTAATGATGTAGGTCTATTGGAAATTCCACCCTATGTAGTAACTTTGAAAGCAAATGTCAAACTTCCACGAATTCCACAATATAGAATCTCTAGTGAAGGTGAGCGTGCGCTCCTACTGATAGTACAAGACCTGATCAAGAAAGATGTTGTAGAAGAGACTAGAGGAAATGTCTGTAATAGTCCTGTACTGCCTATTTTGAAACGAACTGACCCAACAAAACCTCCAGTATATAGGTTCGTAATTGATCTTAGAGAGGTTAATAAAATTGTGATCCCACAGTTTCCTGTGGTTCCAGACATTACTGCATTGTTAACGTTGATTCCTGCTACAGCAGCATGGTTTTCAGTTGTCGACTTGAAAAATGCCTTTTTCAGCATTCCGATAGCCGAGGAAAGCAGAGATATCTTCGGTTTCTCTCTAGGAGGACGAAGCTTTAGGTTTAAACGCGCTCCACAAGGCTATTGTGAAAGCCCATCCATTTACAGTCAAGCATTAAAAAGCCAGTTAGATTCCTTCGTACTTCCTCTTGGTTCTGCTTTAATACAGTATGTCGATGATCTTCTAGTGGCTGCCGATGACAAGGAAACTTGCAAAACAGCTACGATTTCTTTATTGCATCACTTGTCAGATTTGAATCACAAGGTGTCACCTTCAAAAATGCAATACTGCTGCCAAGAAGTGACCTACCTAGGTCATCTCTTGTCAAAGGAGGGAAGGAAGTTGACCCCAGAGAGAATAAAAGCAATTACACAGATGAATGTTCCTAGCACGCAGAGAGAAGTACGTGCCTTTTTAGGTATTACCTCATATTGTAGGCAATGGATCCCAAATTTTTCTCTTTTAGCAAAACCATTGGTAGCCTTGACTGGGAAAGGTGTTCCGAGTCCGGTACCATGGTCTGCTGAATGTCAGCAGAGTTTTTCTGAGTTACGAAATGCACTGTGTTCAGCACCTGTATTGGGTACACCCGACTACAGTAAGCCATTCACGCTCTATGTCCACGAGAGAGAAGGTTGTGCATTGAGTGTTTTGACGCAGAAATTTGGTGATAAACAACGCCCTTGTGCGTATTTTTCATCAACATTAGATCCAGTAGCTAGAGCATTGCCTAGTTGCTTGAGAGCTACAGCCGCAGCTGCAGCTTCCATTCGACAATCTGCTGGTTTAGTAATGAACAACATGCTAGTAGTTATGGTTCCTCATGCTGTGGATACACTCATGAACCGAACCAAGACGCAACACCTTACCAGTGCTAGATTATCAGGTTATGAACTGACACTATTAGCTAGTCATATTCAGATCAAAAGATGCAATGTATTGAATCCAGCAACATTGTTGCCGACTAGCCAAGAGTCGAGTGATTCCGAACCACACGACTGTTGTTTCAAAACTGAGGAAGAAACAAAAGGACGAATTGATCTAAAAAACACTCCGTTGTCAGATCCAGATGGCACGTTGTATGTTGATGGGTCTTGCTTCAAATTGGAGAATGGTGATGTGACTGCTGCTTATGCAGTAACGACCTTGAGTACGATTGTGGAGACTGCAAGAGTGAGTCAGAATTCTGCCCAGGCTGCAGAATTGATCGCGCTAACAAGAGCGTGCGTTTTAGCTAAGGGAAAGAGAGTGAATGTGTTCACAGATAGTCAGTACGCGTTCGGCGTGGCCCATAGTTTTGGCCGTTTGTGGAAAGAGAGAGGTTTCATTACGTCCCATGGGACTAAGATTCAACATGGTCAGCTAGTTAATGACTTGTTGGAATCTCTAACCTTACCGACTGAAGTTGCGATTGTGAAATGCAGTGCTCATAAAGCAATCACGGATGATGTTGGTCGTGGGAATGCTTTTGCTGATGAGACTGCAAAACAGACAGCTAGAAATATGATGAGTAGAATGTATGTTGCAACGTCTGCAAGATGGATTTCTGAGTCTGGAATGTGTGAGGACACAGTGGAAAGCGTGAAGGAAATTCAGAAAGAGGCGACTGAGGAGGAAAAGCTTGCATGGAGAGAGAGCACGGGTAAATTGGACTCGAGTGGGTGTTGGATTGACTTGTCGGAACAACAGCGTTGGATGTTGCCTGATGCGTATGTGCTTGCAGTAGTAACGATGGCACATGGAACAGCGCACATCAGTTCAAAAGGGATTTGTAAGATGTTGGCTCCGGTCTGGAAGAATGATGGGATTAGTAAGTGTGCAGAGAGAGTGGTGAGAAATTGTATGGTATGCTTGATGCATAATCCTGGCAAGGGAATCCCCACACCTGCAGGTCACTTCGCTCCTCCTTCCTGCCCCTTTGAAGTGATCCAGCTAGACTTCATTCACATGGATCGTTGCAATAATCTGAAATACGTCCTAGTGGTAGTTTGTGCTTTCTCCAGATGGATCGAAGCATACCCACTGAAGGACAATACTGCCTTATCCACTGCCAAAATTCTTCTTAAAGAATACTTCCCCAGATACGGAATGCCACGGATTGTATGGTCAGATAACGGAAGTGAGTTCGTAGGGAAGGTTATGCAGAGTGTGTGTGCCGGCCTAGGGATTAGACAGAAGTTTCATAGTGCGAATCATCCCCAGTCCGCGGGTTTAGTCGAGGGTTACAATGGCACCCTTAAACTGAAACTTGCTAAGATACAAGCATCCACGGGTTTGTCCTGGCCAGACGCATTGCCTTTGGCTTTGCTATCAACAAGAGCAACCGTACATTCTAGAGTAGGGCTTAGTCCTTATGAAATAGTTTTTGGCCGTCCTGCAAATGTTTGGGGGGTACCTAGACCGAAAGAATTTAAGCAGCTGGAATACCCAATGTTAATTGATTACCTTTTCGACTTGACTGCTAAATTGTGTCTTATTCACCAACAGGTTTTCGATGCATTGCCAAAGCCACCGGAGAGTCCAGGCCATCAGCTGAAACCGGGTGATCAGGTGGTCATCAAAAATTTTGCAAGAACAAAAAATCTTCAGCCCAGATTCATTGGCCCTTTCCAAGTCCTGCTAGCAACGAGAACTGCTATTCGTGTGGCCGGAAGGAAAAACTGGATCCATACGACACATGCTAAACGTGTGCCTCTGCCACTTCCTTACGACAACTGGGTAAAGAAAGGAATCGGTGCCTCTGAAACGGAACAAATCCCCAGGTTCATACCTTTCAGCGAAGCAGAACTGATCACGGATTCACCAAATTCTGACTCTCCTCCTGAAACTGCTCTTTTGAACCCTGAACATTTGACATCCACACCCAATGAACATTTGCCATCTGCGAACGTGAACATTGCAACGTCAGCTGAAAATACATTGTTTCCAGATCAGACAGCTCCTGCAAAACTGAGATACAACTTACGTTCTCGCAATATGGACAAATAAAGCAGGAAACTGCCTATTTTCAGATTTGAATTTGCTATACATTGCCTCCAGCCAGGAAGTTTGCTAATACTTTTTTTTTTTTGTTTTAAAATTGCCTTGCCGTCTGGGTAGCCGTAGGGTCGTGGCTGTGTGCCTAGTTGAATCTGCGGGGGTCAGACACAAGGTCGATCTTTCTGTTAGTTCTGGGAACTCCCAGGGCTGATAGAGGCATTTTCATCTACGTACACATCATCAGTGGTCGCGAACGGTCGTAGAAGATGGAGCTTCCTGAGCTACAACGAGAAAATGTAATTTATGTTCGCAGAAATAGACTGTACAGAATACTACACAGCAAATGCTTTCTAATGCAATGTGCAGTTACATTTTTAATTGTTTTAATAACGTTGGTGGGTGGAATCGTCTTTGGTGTACATTTGATTTTTATGCCAGTAACTACAGTACCTTCCCTTGATCCTACTACTTCTACGGTTTCTTCTATGCATTCTTTTCACTCATTTCCTGAACACGAACAAGCTCGACGCTCAGAATTTATTAACAATACATTTGTACAGCTCTTGCATCAACACCAACTGGTAGTTAATACTACAGACTGCTGGGTGTGTGGCTTGATACCTCACACTATGGATAAAGGCATTCCCTATCTAGTCTTGCCTTTTAGCTACAATGGATCATTTCAGGCCTTTCAGACCATTTTTTCATATGCCCTTGAGACCTATCCTCCGCGTCCACCACGGTCCACTAAATACAACTCAGCCAACAAAGCTTTAGTCCAGGGAATTATTGACATGATTAAAGACGTCAATAATATTCCATCTTATCCTAGAGATGAATTACGGGTGTATTTGAGTTGGAACTCTACAGAGTATCGCCTTAGTTTGGGAGAAAGCAAGCGTAAAAGCTCCACTTCAGTTTGGGTCGTGCCTCACCGAGGTCAGGTCTGTTTGCAAGGAAATGGGAGAAATCTGAGAGCTCAGCTAGGGAGGAGTGAGTGCGTTGAGACTTACGTATTTCCGTCTAACTCCTCCCCTGCCTTTCTGACTGCTAGGGGTACCTACTTCATCTGTCAGGACAGAGCATATACATGGCTGCCTGCTGACTTTTCAGGTTCATGTTATATTGCTCGATTGTTACCCCCGACATACACTGCTTCTTCAGATTATCACAAAACCAGAGTAGCAAGAGGTGTCTTCAGCAAGGAAGATACCGCTGGTCAAGAAGCTGGAGACTTTTTCAAAGGTTTCCTTCCGTTTTGGGGGCCTATGGCCAATAGTAGAAATCTACGTCAACTAACACGGGTAGTTGAATCTACTATTACAGAAACTGCTGGTGCCCTTAGTAACTTAACAGCTGAGCTTCAGGCGGATCGTCTCATGACGTTGCAGAACCGTATGGTTCTAGACGTAATACTTGCAGATCGAGGTGGGGTATGCAGAATGATCCAATCGAGCTGCTGTGTCTTTATTCCAAATAATGCTCCAACAGTCTATGAAGCAATCTCTAAGCTACATAAGATTTCCGACTCTATACACGTAGATAAGGGAAACTGGTCCTTCATGGAGTGGTTTTGGACTCTGGTATCAGCGTGGGGATGGAAGGTTCTGATGGTCATTGGTGTCATCCTAGTATTTCTGTTCTCGTGCTGTCTTATTATCCAATGTGGTCCCGCTCTGTGTAGTCTCTGTGCTGCAACCTGTTTCAGAAAACCACCTGCATTAGGAGAAAAGGCACGAGACAGGATGATGATACAACAACATGTCACTGACCTAATGAGCATAGAATTAGACTCTGACTCTGATATAGACTGAGTAATTGCCTATGTAAGGGCAAAAGGAGGGTCTGAGGTTCCGTGACGATTTTACTCGTGTTTGTAAACATTGTCGTAAATACATAATTTCGGTATCAGTGAACCGCAAATGATCCATTTAGTATATCCTGGTGTTTTCGCTATGCTACGAGCAAGAGCACTCCTGTTACCAACACATTTGTGATTTACCCATGACATCCATCTTAGAACACGGAAGCCATTTTGTATTCCTTGCCCTCACATAGTCAATGGACACGCAATGACCTCTTTTTATTTAAGGACACGTAGGCCTTAACCGGCGATTCACCTTGCGAGTGACACGTGCACCTTAGGCCAGCAACGCTGTAGCAGCATGACTCGGCAAGAACTGCCTCCCCAGCCTGAGGCCAGTCCTGCTATACTGGTTCTTGTGTTCGTTGGCCTGATCATGATTAGGCGGCCGAAGCTGGTAACCGTGCCCATTTACGACCCACAAACATTTCTTATCCTGTCTTTCTATCTTCTGCACCTGGCTCTGCTCCTTTCCTTCTGGGCCTTTATTAGGGGGAGGTAACGAAATTTACGATGAGGCGGTCCGGGTCTTGAATGAAGAATTGACATGGGATTATGATGGACTAGTGGGAACCCCTCATTCGTAATGTTTTGACATCAGATACTGTTGACGATTCCTGTGCAACGCCAAATATTTATTGTTTAAGACACGAATGTTTAGAACTGTGGTAACATGTAAAGAATTTGCCTGAAGCCCAATATTTAGTATATAAGGAGCAACCCTCTTTGTACAAATTGAACAGGCTCCTAGATACTGCCCATGTGTAGTTTCTGTGACTTCTGTGTCCCTGCAGTAATAAACCTTTGGTCTTTGACGCCACCATCGAGAAGCCCGTGTTTCTGTTTGTTTGTGCACCGAGACAGGTTGAACTCCGGGGTCTTCGGGTGTTGTCCCTGACACCTCTGGACGGAACCAAAAAGTCCAGAACTCCACCTAAAAGGAAGGTTCCCACAAGGTTTCCACTTATGGGTGATGACGACGAACAAGAAGTGGTGTCTTCTGCTGCTGATGAACAGTCTGACGACGACCCAGTCATCTCAGTCGTCACTCCAGCCCCAGCGGGCATGCATCAGACAGACATTTTGACCCTATCCCGAATGGCTGCTGAGCGGGATGTTGGCGGTGTGGCACTGGTACCACCACCATCGCAGTTAACTACAACACCAACACGACCTACAGCTTCCATATTTTCTCGTCAGAAGGGCCGGCAGGGACGTCCATCCAGCTAGACCTCCATTACCTCAAGTAGTGGTGCTGTAAGTGAACAACAGACCCATCCATTCAGCCACGCCCTCCCTCCACTTCATTTGGCATTGAAACTGAAAGTAGCACCTCCACCACCAGCAGACATCTCCAGTCCCTAGTTTGGGACTTCTTTACTGTTAGCCAAAAGGCGGGAAACTTGGTCATTTGTTCGATTTGTAGACAAGTAGTTAGTTGGGGTAAGCTTGGTACCAACTATGGCACCGGAGGCCAGAGAGGTCATCTGAAAAAACACCACACTATCGTTTGGGATGCGCACCTAAGGAAGATCCAGGGAGCCAAAAGTACAACAAATCCAAATGTATCTATTGATATTGCATCTGCTGACGATGACGAGGGGCTTGTCGTGCAGGAGGGGGGGTGAAGAAGCGACAGACATTTTTTCTGGTACACCCAGTACCCCTGGCAGCAGCACTGCAGTGGTATCACCCACACCCTCTACCCCTGCAACATGTATGAGGCACACTAAGAGTCTGGGAGAGACACCAATGCGAAAAAGTACATCAATGAGCCTAACTGGTTTGAAGAAGTCTGCATCATCATCATCACGTAAAACGGTCCAGACCACCATTAGCATAATGTTTTGGTCTAAGGCGCCATTTGAACGCAACCACCCAATGGCACCTCTGTATAACGCAAAGCTGGCTAAAATGCTAGCGCTGGACCTTCTCCCTTTTTCTTTTGTGAAAGGGGTGGGTTTTCTAGATTTGTGGCAACAGTCTGGCCTAAATGGAAGATTCCTAGCCGGTCCTATTTTGCCAGAGTTGCTGTTCCAGCACTACATCAAGATGCGCAGGTATTCAGAAGAGTGCTGTTCACACTATCCAGACAGACAGACCAGACTATCCTGACAACAGACATGTGGACCAGTTGCCAAGCCCTTGATTACATGTGCATCACTGCACACTGGGTCTCTTTTGCAGGGGTTAAAGACAAGTTAAAAGCAGGTGTTGACACGGACAGTTTTTCAAGCTACTCGGAAAAATGCAACAGTAGCCATGTTTGTCATGGATAAAACTCATACTGCACCTAACCTTTTGGAGGAGTTTGATAGGAAGGTCTATGAATGGCTGGAACCAAGGAATCGCATGATTGGTTATGTTTCCACGGATAATGGCAGTAATATAGTTAAGGCCTTGCATCTAGGTGACTATTTCAGAGTGCTGTGTTTGGCGCACAGTATTAACATTGTTGTGCAAGATTTCTTGAAAAAAGAAACCACAGTCAACAAATTACTGACCACCTGCCGAAGAATCTGCACACATTTCAGCCATTCGTTTAAGGCCCGGAAGGAGCTGAGGAGCATTCAACATGAACGTAGACTGCCAGTCAAAGGACTCATCCAGGAGGTGGCAACATGTTGGAACTCAACCTTTTACATGATTGAGCGTCTGTCTGAGCAGTGGGGGGTAATCAATGAGTATGTCTATAAACTGGGTTCTACTATGAAAGACATGAGGCTAGAGTTGGAGGAATGGAAGCCAGTTGCAAGCCTGACAGACATGCTTGGTCCTTTTGAGGTCTTCACGCGTGAAGTCAGCAGGGAGGACTGTTCTTTGGGCAAAGCTATCACATTGTTGCGCATGCTAGAGCACCAACTGAAGGCGGTGTCTTCAACGTTCCGAGATGATGCTGAAAAGCAAGACGCATATCAGTTGGCGGAGAGGTTATTAATCCGCCTAGTTAACAATGAAAGGCTTAAAAAATACATACAGAACAACATTACATTTGTGCCACTATTCTGGATCCACGGTACAAAAAGGCACTGGTCAGCAAAGCATTCATTCCTTTTGATGAAGCAGATGTTTCAAAGTACAAACATTGGCTAGCTGTGTCAGCCACTCGGTTTGAAAAAGAGCGGCAGAAAATTGAAGGAGCCGGCAGAAGTACAACTGAATCAGCAGGCCATCCGGCGTCAAGTTCCACTTCTGAATCTGTGGCCGAAGGGAGTCACTTTCCCTCACAGCCGTAAATGACACCAGCAACCGTATCATCATCCTCACCTGCACCAGGCCCAGCCATATTATTGTCGGAAGTGGATTGGCTAACTCATCAAGGGTTTACTCGTTCCAGTGATGCAAAGGCCACAGATGGTACGCAAAGTGGAGCAACCCTGGAGAACCTTTAGTCGATGATGCAGGCCTATCTGGATGACACAACAGAGGTCTTCGTTAATCAGAATCCATTGCTGTATTGGTATAGGAAAAGGGCTCTATGGCCACTGGTCACCAACCTGGCTCTAAATTATTTGTCTTGCCCACTCGCAAGCGTGTCTTCAGAACATGTTTTCAGTGCTGCTGGTGCCATTGTAACTTCAAAAAGGATCCGCCTCTCGCCCAAAAATGTGGAGAGGTTAACATTGATCAAGATGAATTAGCACTTCATACCACCAGATTACAAAATACGTGAATGCACACAGGAAGAAGAGGACACCGACTTAGGTGACGGAAGTTCTTCTCTGTTACCTGACCTACTCCTGACTCAATTCATAGAGTTTGAGGACGAGCTATACTTCCCTGACACTGAGGCCTGAAAATGACTTCCTTTTTTTTCGTCCTTATTCACTTTTATTCCTGTGTGTCTTTCTTTGTTTTGCAACTTTTACCACAACAAAACTCTAATCACCTTATCACAACAAATCCATCAGCAGCACTGTCTTCATCTTCTTTCCTTATTGATTTGAAGGTGCCGCAGTCTGCATTCCTGAGGTTCACAAGTTCACAACTCAATCATGCTCCTCTATCCTCCTCCTCCAGACTCCCCCTATCCATTTCCCTCAAGGCAGATGGCTGGATTACGCAGAATAAAGAAACTTTGTCTTCGTAGGCGAGTCCCCTCAAGTGATACTGGAATTACTGACTACATGCGTGCTGATTGCTGACAGTTACTTCTGAAATTGACAGGAGAGGCTGCCCTGTGGGCCCTCACTTTCAGAAGAAGATGCGGACAAAAAGTGGATCCGGTAGGGAGTAATGCAGTGGACAGCAATGGCTGTCTGGGTCTGATGAAAGCAATTGCTGTTTGTTTGTTGTGCATGAAATGAATCATATGTCTTCTGTTATTATTTAATCTTTTACACACTAAATGTAACTCAAGTCTTCTCTGCTTTTTTTACCTTGTTTAATTCAAATTGTACTGCAACTGCAGGGGCCACTACGTTGCATTTTCCAATATGCAAAATGTCCTTGGACTTACTGTTTGCCAATATACCATGATGATTGATTAAATAATATATCTTTTTTCTTTACAGTCACTCACTGGGATGGATGGATCATCAGCGTCGGTTTACGGAAGAACTATGGCCAATTCGTGAGTGGCAAACAGGTAAGCCAGTCTACAACAACTACTACAGCAGAACTACATGTCTGTCTAGTCGTGGTATGGAGTGGTTGTTATGCCAGGCAGAGTCCAGACAGCAGTTCATGTACAATTGGGGCTATGTGGCTTGCTGCATACGATTAGATATGCTTTGTCTGTCTGTGACAAAGAGCCTAGGTATGCTACATCAGGTTGCTTCACTCAGTGGTGCCTGCCTTGACTGTCTGCATGGCCCTGCCGCAAGCATGTGCCAAAAATCCATTCCGCTCACGAAATTTGCTGTTTTTCGGCGGCAAATTCGCAATCCGCGAATCTCGCAAAATTGACAGAGTTCGCAAAATCTTTAGTGTAACGGATTTTTGGCCCATGCTTGCGCAGGGCCATGCAGACAGTCAAGGCAGGCACCACTGAGTGAAGCAACTTGATGTAGCATACCTACTAGGCTCTTTGACACAGACAGACAAAGCATATCTAGGGTTTAGGGTTCAGTGCGGTTTAATAGGGTTTTTGGGTTTAATTTGGTAGGGTACCCAGAGTCTAGGGCTCAGGGCCCGATGCAGGCTCGTTCATAATGATGTTGGCAAGGTTTTAGGGGGGTTTGAAGTTTTTTGGTCCATAATTGTTCGAATTTTGGCCTTTTTTTGTGTTTTGCAGGCGCGTGTGTTTGGGTGAAAAGTAGTCGTACACCTTCCAGTGGATCGATTTTGTTCTGCCTTGCTGAGATTCTTGGGAATCGCTGGAACAAGTGTCCTGGTAAGTTTCAAGAGGATCGAAGTAGTGGAAGTGCTGAAAACAGCAATTTATTGTTAACGGCGCAATTTGCCATGTTTTGGGGATACCAGTATTGCATGTATTTGGGGGGCTGCTTGGGGGGTTCTAGATGTTTGGGGGTGGATTAAGGGGTCTGGGAGCACTGCTGGGAAGGTCTAATTTTGATTGCAAGTGGTTTGAAGAAATCCATGGTGGAAATGGGGGGTTTGGGCCTAGTTGCAGAACGCGTTTGGCACGATTTAAAGGTAGGCCTCGCTGAGGATAGCACTCCTGCATGTTTTTGGGGGGCTGTTTGGGGGTGTTCTCCATTCCTGGGGGTGGGTCGAGGGGTCTGGGAGCACTGCTGGGAAGGTCTAATTTTGATTGCAAGTGGTTTGAAGAAAATCCATGGTGGAAAAGGGGGGTTTGGGCCTAGCTGCAAAGTGCGTTTTGGAGCGATTTAAACTTAGGCCTCTGGAGATTCTAAGTGTTGCATTTCTGTGATGGCCTGTTTGGGGAGGGTTCTACATTTTTGGGACTGGGTCGAGGGGTCTGGGAGCACTGCTGGGAAGGTCTAATATTGAATGCAAGTGGTTTGGAGAAAATCCATGGTGAAAAGGGGGGGTTTGGGCCTAGTTGCAGAGCACGTTTGGCACGATTTAAAGGTAGGCCTCACTGACGATAGCACTCCTGCGTGTTTTTGGGGGGCTATTTGGGGGTGTTCTCTATTTCTGGGGCTTGGTCGAGGGGTCTGGGAGCACTGCTGGGAAGGTCTAATTTTGAGTGCAAGTGGTTTGAAGAAATTCCATTGTGGAAAAGGGGGTTTAGGCCTAGTTGCAGAGAGCATTTTGGCACGGTTGAAAGTTAGGCCTAGTAGTATCGCATGTTTTTGGGGGGCTGCTTGGGGGCAATACTAGATGTTTGGGGGTGGGTTCAGGTGTCTGGGAGTACTGCTGGGAAGGTCCAATTTTGATTGCAGGTGGTTTGAAGAAGATCCATGGTGGAAAAGGGGTGTTTTGGGCCTACTTTCAGAGTGCGTTTTAGCACTATTTCCAAGAAGGCCTCAGCCAGGTCGCAGTGCCGCATGTTTTTCGGGGGCTACTTGGGGGTGTTCTAGATTTTTGGGGGTGGGTTAAGGGGTCTGGGAGCACTACTGGGAAGGTCTAATTTTGTTCTAAAATCGCAGTTTACACCTAGCTTGAGGGGAAGATCCGCAAAATTCACCCACACTTATTTATCCTTGAAAAGGAGACTCAGAGTACGCACTTTTGAAATGATGCTTGTATGTATTGTAATACTGTCGACTCTGAAACTGAAAGTGTTATTTTTGCACTACACAGCGTACCTTATATTATTTTCTCCGTGGTGTTTTAATATCACTTCCTGTTTTTCCATCAACAATTACAGGCCGGCTTTTACCCTGTGCAATGGGAAAAATGATGAACTCAGTCTTACCATTAGCGAGCCGCAATTCAGCATCCGCCAGGCAGGCAGTGGACAAGGTGTCTTCTGGTCCCCAACATTGATCGCCGGAGCGTCAGATGGAATGGAGGAGTACCGCGAAAAAGAGTAATGGCTGGATGCATGCAACTTCCCAAATTCAACAGGACAACTACAACAACATACAGTTACAGTATCCATCTTCATTTCTACTTATCTTTTAAGAAATGTTATTGCTGTGAACTACTATGAGTGTGACTCTGTGCATTTGTTTGCTCTCTGCTTCAATTCATCCCTCCAGCCATTGTGTACTTTTTTCTTTGCTATTTTTTAAACTAATTTAATGTACTAAGTGGTTCTCTTCTCTCTGAGGGCAGATAGGCAAATGAAATTGCGTAATTACTGCAGCCCTGTACTGTCACATTGTTTCTTCATAGTTAGTACATTGTAGAAAGTACTACTTACTTTTCAGTAACCTATCCTTTCAGCAAACAACTTCATGCATGCACTTCCTTTAAGTCCCTTAAAAGATTTATGGATAGCTTCGTATTCAAAGATTTGTTTATCTTCATTTGTTGTTTGTCCATGCTGTGTTTTTTTTTTTCTCTCTCCACAAAACTTTCCCCACAAACGCCATTCCCATCCAAGTTTCAAACCCTAACCCTCTTCCCCCGGGCTGTCTGGTTTTCATTGAGGTGTGAGTAAATTACAACAATAATTCCACACACTTGCTGGGGAGGATAAGGTCCAAGCAACCTCCTCAAATCAATTTTAAGGCAGCTAGATGAATCCTAGGATATTGTAATTCTGGTTAAAAAAACACCATTGAGTATTTTAAAATAAATTCTGAATTTCATGCCCACCATCGATTGGATTCATCGTCAACATCATCCTCCAACATGTCAAGAAGACTTGTTACGCTGCTGTGTCACTGTTCTTGTTGTAGCCATAATCATCCATGCAATTCTTTTTTCCCCATACTTATCTTCAGCATTTCTTAGGCTACTGTCCCTTCTAATACTCCTCTCAGGCCACTCAATGTCTCATTTTTTTAACTTTGTTTGTCATATGCTGCTACTGCTAGTGTGGTACCACTCCTACTAACACCAAAACAACAGAATTTCGGTCCTGGATGGCGTAATCGCCATTTGCCATGCCGCCAGTGCTGTGCCTAGCTTTATTCTCAAACATGAATCACAGGTAAGATAATCATTTTGGGGAGGTTGAATAATGGGCTAGGACTCGGAGGAGAAACTGACAGTAGTACTAGTAAAGTACTAGTAGGACAATTGAATTCACTAACTCTGTGGCACTTTTGAGCATTTTTGGACGTTTTAGATAATTCATGCTGGTAAGTTTGAGGAAACCAAACTTGCCATAACCCCCGCCCACCACCCAACAAAATAACATCAACGCGTACACTATGTTAAAGTATGTAAAATAAATAATTATATATTTACCTTAACAAAAATAAACTAGTCCCATCCCTTCCTAACCCAAACAATTGTCCATTTCAAATAGTCCTCTGAAAAGTCCCAAATAATCTCCAACTCCCGATTCCCACCCCCCAACAGTCTTTAAAAAAGGGGCAAGGGACACAGTCACTTCCGGCGGTGTGTGGACAGGCGGTCCCGCCGCTCCTTGCGGAGGTCCCGGAGATGTCACTCAAGATTGTCCACCTTGTGCTCCAGGTAGTCCACTCGGAGGCGTAGGTGGCGCAGGCGTGCCATCCAGGCTCTGGGGGGGACAGCTGCTGGTGTTGTTGCAGCTGAGTGGCAGCGGGTGGTTGTCCGAGCACGGCGCCGTGCTGGAGGCTGCTGGCTGGTGGATAAGGGGGCACTGGAGGAGGTTGTTGACGCCCCCTCCTCCTGTTCCTGAGCCCACAGCCGGCGATATTCCACACAAACAGCCTCAGCTTCCGGGCCTTGGCCCGGACAGCCATCTCCTGTCTGGTGAGATTTTTTGGAGCATCTATACGAAGAAAGAAAGAAAAATAATGTAACCAATACTCTTTAACAATAACACAAAATAATTCAACAGAAAGTTGTCCCACAGTAACACTAGCAATTTGCAAGCACAGTATAACATTTTGGCATGTATCTTTCCGTCGTCTTTGTAGGCCTGTAACAGTGGGAATTTCAAGAATTCTACTACCAGGCAGCACTATGGTCTCAATACATAGTCAGAGAGTACACCAGTATTCTTCTTTTTTTCTCTAGTTTTGCAAAAGAAATTACTTGTACGTCATCTTGTGGTAGCCGGCATTATGCCAGCTCAGTCAGCTTGCACCCAAGAAAAAGAGACACAAGCCATGGTGACGCAGACTTGCATGCATTAGTTTAAGCAGTACATGCAGGTGGGGATAGGGAAGCTCTTACTTTTGTATAGGGGTGGCACTGGCCATACTCGGTTACATCAAGGGCTACTGCTCAATGTAATTTATATATCGCACGGCCCCCCCTGGGCCTTCAGTAGTACGAAAGGAAAATGAAAATTATTCATTTCTGATCATGTATCCAGCCGATCACATGATCTCTTTGCTTATATGATGGATGACTTTAGGTGCTTTGTTGTGATAGATTGAGTGAACAACAGCGATAGTCCACCCATGATTAACACAGCAGAAAGAAAATTATGAACATAGGGAGTGAGTGTGGTAACCATAATTGCCGGAGGAAGGGACTTGACTTGATATAATTGTAAACTATACAATACATACACAATATATGCTGTGCTTGCAAAGTAAACTACTGTACTGTTACTTTAGGCAAGGGAGAGTTTCTGAACAATCACAACTTGTAGTATTTGGATTTCCTCTGCTTTGCTACTCTAGCACGGACATGCTGTTCGAACAAAGTAACACTCATCATGCACTGAGCGTCTGCTCTACATACACCTCTGCTATGTATGAGGAAGAAGATACCATCCAGGCTTCCCAAGTAAACGTCTATCATTCTTTTTAATGTCTCAACTTTACCTTTTCTCAACAACCAAATAACACCCTTTTAATTTTATTTGGTAAACCACCGCCTTGAGTTGCATTTGAGTTTCACCCAAATGATATATTGCAATGCACACCACACATGAATTTTCTGTTTCACCCACACAGGCAGTCCTTTTTTCTTTCTCCTCCAACCATCCTTGCTTCAAGCAGCCATGCATCTGATCCCTTCCTATCAGCCACCTCTGCCTGCATTCAAAAACACGTATCATTCTTTACAGTCATAAATGTTACGACTCGCTCATCCTTCCATTGACCCTAAGTTCTTTCCCTTTTCGTTCATCACATCCTTCAAGTTCATCTGATATGACTTGGCTTCACGATAAAAGTTTCCCAGCTGATTTGAAGTCAAATAGAGGGGGACATTGCTTACTCGAGAACTACCGCCGCTAATGCTATTGCTAAGTCAAGGGTGACTGTCTTCTCCGTGATTGGCTAAAATGTAGTTCTAAATCAGTAACTGTTCTTAACAGTACAGCGTACTTGTAGTAGTGTACTGTCTACTGTACAGTACATCATACACTCCTTTGCGAGCCTACTCTAAAATATCAATAAGTGAGGAGTATAATAATAACTTACCACCGTCCGCCGCTGCTGAGCCATCCCCCTCAGCTCCTCCTGGTGGCACTTGTGGCGCCGCCGCATCCTCCCCTGGAGTGGACCCGTCCGCACTGCTGGCCCCGGCACTGGTGGTGGGAAGTGCCGCATCCGATTTTGTGACGCCTAGAAAATACAAGTCATATTTTTAGATGCCATACACCACCCCCTATTTCGTCTCGTAAAGGAAAAGAAAATGTTAAACAATTTTTTATTATTGGGACTGAAAAGAAGTCACGGTTTTGGGGAGGGTGTTAACTTATATGCTTAGCCATAACATGCAACTCTTTTTGGCACAACTGATGAATGCTTGCTCTTTAACGTGCTACATTTTTATAATTACAGACAGAACCAACTACTCCTCATCACCACCAGGAGGACTTGAAGTTTCAATAAGGCGAGGGGTCTCAAGTCCCGCACAGTTACTTCTGACTGAGGTATGTGGAAAGTCGAACTGCACCTATCATCAACAATGTCCTATTTCTCTTGTCCATACTTCTGTATGTGCAGAATAGTCCTTGAAACCCTAGCGGTATGGTATGTGCTACTATCAAATCAAAAAGCCAACTACTAGCTTATTCTTGGTGGACATTGACATTTTGTTGTTGAAAATTGTCAAAGCACTAACATTAAGAAGACTGGAATAGACAGCAAGGGCAACCCAGAGGACTGCACTCTGTGCCTCTAGAGCTATTGCTGGATCAGAGTTATGTTTAACACTGTTTGCCGACTGGGAAAGCTTAGCTACCTACACAGACCGACTCATAATAATAGTAAATAGTAGTAGCACGAGAGTGATGGTAGAGAGGCAGGATAAGAATGTAGAAACAGTGTACAAGAAGATCAAAGACTATTATGTAAAAAATAGAATTAGGAAACTGTTCGGAATGAATAGGAGCTGTAAAAGTTAGGGAAGTATAATTATATTAACAACAGAACAATCTCCTGGGGGCCGGCAGAAGAGCCTGCTGAGGACCGTTCCTGCCCACTCTGTTCTGCCCGAGTCTGGGGTGTTGCTGTCTTCTTGCCCCTGGGAGGTGCTGATGATCATGAAATAAACACAAACATGGAGAATACTAGTACAGTTTTGCTGAATTCGCAGACCGTCTACTTGGAAAGTTATGTAAATCACTAACTAAACTAACAACAAAAATGTTCTACTACGACTGCCAGCACTCAGCAGCACGCGATGTGACAGACACAGTCCGTCATCATGATTGCAGACCACTAAAAAATGTCCTACTACTAATAACAAGTCATACTATACTCAACCTATCAATCCACCACTATCTCTTCTTCTTAGTGGCAGCAGGAGTACAAAGGAAGGACTAGACTTGAGTCCCTAGTCTCTCTAGCATTACGCAGTTCTGTAAAGTACTACACTCATACATATTTAGGCCAAATGAGCACAAAGTTGCAAACAAGTAAGCATAGTAGCAGCGCCACTGAGCAGGTGAGCACCCACAGAAGCTATTTAAACATTAATTTACCTGCAATGTAATCGAATCGGCAGCATTCTTGATCTTCGGGAAAAACATATATTAGCAATATAACACAGAGCAGAAGAAAACAAAGTAGTTATTAAATAGCTACTCACCAAGGTCAGGGATCTCCACGCCTAGCAAGTCGAGCAGGTCCTGCTCCCGATCGAGGATGTTGGCCCACTGGTGCGTCGCTTGGTCATAGGTGCGCCGGACCACCGACTCCCTACGCATGGCCCGGCACACCTTATCCCACCGCTGGCGATGCTCCCGGAGGCCATACCCTTGACCAAGCCTGCCCCCTGCTGCCACGGTCTTAGTGAGGTGGCGCAGAACAAAAAATATAAGAGCGGCCACCTTCACCGTGGTGAAAATCTCCCTGGCCACTACATCCTCCCCCCACAATTGCCCGCATGGGAGCCGGGTACGGGGTGCGGGACCCTTCCCCTTGCTCTTCCCGTCTCCCTTTGCCATGGTCCTGGACAGCTGAAAAAAAATAGGAAAGAATAGGGAAAAAGTAAAGAAAAGAAAAGAGTTACAAAAAGTAGCTTTAAAGTAAGCAAAAGTAGAAAAAAACACAAAATAGAGGTAGAATAATAGAGAGATAGATAATAAGCAAAAAAGATAAAAAAAAGGTTAAAGAAACAAAGGATCACAAAGATTAGGGAAGGATTCAAAAACCATGCCCCGAACCATAGCAACGAATAAAAAACAAGATGGGCGCGCCCATAGAGGACTGCGTGGGTAAGTTTGCGTGATATTTCCCCCGCGAACACGCAAAAACGCACGCGACCACGCAATCACGGCCCGCGCACAATTCGAGCATGCAACTGCGCCCGGAAACGGAAATACGCAACGCGGACAAGATGGCCACGCCCATGTACGACCGCATGAGTAACTTTGTGGTCAGTGCGCTGGAAGAGGCCCGCGAACATGCAAAAAGCCCCGCGAGCACGCAAAAAAAAATCTGCATGGGCGAAATTTGTGCGAAACCAAATTCGCGAACCGCGAATTCGCAAATTTCGCCCATACTTATTCTGCACAAGTAGCAAAATGTATTGCTTTATTAAAAGCGTGCAAAATTGGGAAAAATTGGAGAGTAACCATTTACACTGATAGCCGGTATGGTTACGGGGTTGTGCATGACTTTGACCAGCTATGGATGCAAAGGGAGTTCATGACTTCTTCTGGAACCCCTATTAAAAAAGGACAATTTGTAAAAGGATTACTTGAAGCAATTCAATTGCCTAAAGAATTGTCTGTGGTCAAGTGCGCTGCTGACCAATCTGGAAATGACAAAGTGACAGCTGGTAATCGTTATGAATGAATGAATGATTTGAGCCTTGTATAGCGCAACTTAGCCCGTGGGCGTCAAGGCGCTGAAGATGCAGAGATGTGTGATGGGGGGGAGGAGGTGCGCCGGCTATAGGTATGCTTCCCTGAAGAGCCAGGTCTTCAAGGCCTTCCGGAAGAGGGGAAAGGAGGATTGATCCTTGAGCTCCGCTGGAAGGGAGTTCCAAATCCTTGGAACAAGGGAGAAAAAGGCCCTCCAGCCCCACCTTGCCTTAGAGATTCTGGGTACAGCAAGAAGATTTTTATTTGTTGAGCGGAGTGCCCTGCAGGGGACATAGAGGGAAACAAGAGATCTGATGTCTTCTGCGCCCGATCCATGCAGGGCACGATGGGTGAGGCACAGGGCCTTAAACTCAATCCTGGCTTGCATGGGGAGCCAATGCAGATTTTTCCTAATGGAGGAGCCCGATGAGCGCCTTGGCGCGTCAGCAACGAACCTTGCGACCACGTTTTGCACTGTTTGGAGGCGCTGAACGAGTTGCTTGTTGATTCCTAGATATCGCACGTTGCAATAATCTAGTCTTGAGGATATGAGGGCTACCGTAACCTCTTTACGGGCTTCGATTGACAGATAGTGTGCAATTTTCCTCAAGATTCGCAGGACTCCACAACAAGTTGAGGCAGTCCCGCTGACCTGTCTGTCGAAGAAAAGCGAGGTGTCAAAGATTTCACCTAGATTCCGGGCTGACTGAGAGGGCGTGGGGCAGGCACCGAGAACAGGAGGCCACCAGTCCATAGACCAGATCTCCTGCTTGCATCGGAAGATGAGCACCTCCGTTTTGTCCCCGTTTAATTTGAGATAATTTCTCACCATCCAGTTTGCAACCGCTTCCATGCAGGCTCTAAAATTTAGGGCGGTGATGTCAATGGTTTGGGAGATGGAAACCATGATCTGGGTGTCGTCAGCATATGGTAGGACTTCCAGACCAAAAGATCTAACCAGCCTGGCCAACGGTGTCACGTAAACATTGAAGAGCGTGGGGCTCAGGGACGAGCCCTGAGGGACCCCACACTGCACAGGCTTGACAGGGGAAAGATGGTCACCTAGCTTGACCCTCTGTTCGCGCTGGACCAAGAAAGATGTTAAGAGGCTAAGCGCCGGTCCGTCTACTCCTATCTCCCTAAGGCGCATGGCCAAGATGGAAGGGGACAGGGTGTCAAAGGCGGCTGTGAGGTCGAGCAGGACCAGCAGAGTAGCCTGGCCACTGACGACCTTAGCACGTATGTTATTGGTGACAACTGTCAGGGCAGACTCTGTGCTGTGTGTTTTCCGAAAGCCGTGTTGGGACGGGTCAAGTAGGCTGGATTGCTCTAAAAAGGCGCTCAAATGGGTGTTTAGATGGGCTTCTAACATTTTGGCAGGGGCAGGGAGCAAAGAGATGGGGTGAAGAATTTTAGGGTCCCTGGGTCTCGTGTGGGCTTCTTAAGGATGGGCTTGACAATAGCCAATTTCCATGGCTTTGGGTAGACACCCGCATGAATTGCCAGATTGATAACCTCCAGAAGGGGCAGGAGTAAGACGACCCTGCGCTCTTTAAGGATCTTAAGAGGGCAGGTGTCAAGAGGAGATCCCAATTTGAGGGCATCCAGGTGCAAATTAAGTTGCTCTAGGGTTAGAGATCTAGTGGGAATCATATTCAAGGAGGATGCTGCTGGGTCGGGAGGGGGCCCTAGGTCTCGGTTGAGGGCTTCTAGACTCGAGTGAATGTCCATGGTTTTGACATGAAAGAAGGTGGAAATTTGGTCACAGAGCTCCTGTGAGGCCACAATAGGGTCGGGAGATTGAAGCGCACACAGGCAATCCACAATTTTGAATAGTTCTCTAGGAGAGCTAAGGGAGGTAGTTCCTTTGGTGAAATGGGATTTCTTTTCCACCAGAACCGCGGCTTTATACTCCTTGAGAAGGCTCTTGTGTTTATCTTTTTCATGAGGGTCGAGGTGAAGTCTCCAAAGCCTCTCCTGCTTCCTGCAGCCCTGCCTAAGCAACCTAAGAGTGTCAGAGTACCAGGGTGCTGTAGGGCGTTTCCTTGTGGAATAATGCTGCTTAAGCGGGGCCAGAGTGTCAACGGCCTTCACAATGGCATTATGGAGGTCAAGAGCAGCAGTGTCGGAGCCCCTAGATGAAATGGGCATAGTGCTGGACATTAGTGGGGCTGGGGAATCATTATTTATCCCCCGGAAATTTCTTATTAATTCCCATCTGCTAGGGTCTACAAGTCCAGCAGAGGGATGAAGGGGTGAGAAGTCAAAAGAGACGGCCATATGGTATGACCAAGAAAGAGGAAAGGGGGTCCCTATCCTTATTCTGGGATCATTAGAGAAGACACCATCCAACGTGTGTCCGGCAGAGTTAGTAGGCCCTGTCACTCTTTGTGTAAGCCCGCAGGAGGCCCTGGAATCCAACAGATGGATAGAGTCTGCGGAAGGGTCATTCTCCAAATGAAAGTTTAAATCACCCAGGATAGTCAGGTTTGGTCTATCCATGTAGGGTTCCAGCACTTTTAGCAGGTCAAGACTGAAGGCGGACCTGGGGCCCGAGGCCTGTAGATCAGGGTGCCCGCAAAGGAGACCGTGGGAGCGGGGTTAAGGGCAAAATACATGGCCTGGAAGGAGGCAGAAGGCAGATGCTCGATGCGACATTTTATGGAGGTTCTGTGTAGAATTCCCCACCCATCATCCCTCTGTCCCTCTCTATCCATTCTGGCCAGTGAGTAGCCCTCAGGGATAGCATTCAGGAGCTCCAGCCCTGAGAACTCGGAGGCCCAGGTCTCAGTGACGAATGACCAAGCGGGGTTTCTGTCTGAGATAAAGTTCCTGAAGGCGAAGTTGTTTTTAACTAGGGACCGCGCGTTTATATGAAACCCGGTCTCATTAGTCGGCGGGGGAGGCTGGTGCTTCCCTAACCTGGTTTGTTTATGGCGAGGGGCAGAGAGGAGGGAGCAAGTCCCTCTTCCAAAGCACTGACACTCGGGAGCATCCAATAGCATATCTGGAGTGAGCGTGTACTGACATAACTTTACTGGAGGGTTAAGTGAGAGTAGCATCCGTAAGGAATAAAGGGGGCTGACATGGGCATAGATGTCTATATGTCCAGCTGTCTCGGCCCCTGGCACTTCCTTGGTGCTGCCTTGCGCAGACGGGCTGGACTCAGGCTTGACTCCGGCGCTGAGACGGCGCGTCCGCTGAAAGCGTCCGCTGCGTGGAGGCATACCCATCTCTTTTATGCGCTGGAGACTAGAGCGCAGAGGTGTAGCCTACCCCCAAGATGGCCGCTGTTCTATTACGAGGGCCGAGGTGAGGTCCGAGAGTGTCAGCGCCTAACTCAGCTGATCACCGGAATATCACCAGTAAATGCGGGGAAAGGGCCAACGACTGTCCTGGAGGTCAAAGTAAGATTAGCAAATGATTTTTAAGTCACTTTTTTAAAAACAATTAGATCATGCAGATTTTAAAAAGAAGAGGAGAATTGTAGCGCTGTAGGGAGGTCCACACACACACTCAAGCCACACAGCACAACCTCCCGGCTTCCGCCTCAGGAGGACACAACACACAGCAAGGACCAACACACAGCTGACCAAGTGGCCCAACACTGTGCTGAATATATAAAATGGCAGTAAACAAGAAAATTGAAGCATGTGGAAACAGCTGCCAACTTATGCTATTGAGAGGTGTGAATACATGGGAGGAAGTGAAAGATTTACAAAGTGAAGCAGAGCCCTAAGAAAAGGAAGACTGGCAGAATATAGGGTGTCAGATGAGACCTGAAGATGGTGTAATAGTCTCCCTAGATAGGAGACCAGTACTACCTGACTGTATGTTTGCACCAATGGCTAGAATGTACCATGGGAATACACACATGGGGAGAGATGCCATGGTTAGGTTGTTTAGACGGGACTGGTTCAATGCGAAGTTCAGGAACATAGCAGGGAGTCTTTTCCAGAGATGCCTAACATGTCAGCGGTTGAACCCTGGTAAGAAATCTGTAGTGTGTCCGTGGAAAATTGGGAAAACAGAAGGCCCATTTATTAGACTCCACATTGACTTCATTCAGTTACCTGCTTGACGAGGATTAAAGTATGTCTTTGTCTAATTTCAAAATATGTGGAAGCATACCCTACCCGCAGGAATGACAGGTTAACTGTAGCTAAACTCTTTTTAAGGAAGCTTATTCCTCGGTTCAGTTTTCCAGTAACGATTGAGTCAGACCGAGGGAAACATTTCAATAATTAAATTATTAGTCTAATCTGTAACGCATTCAAAATTGAGCAAAAGCTGCACTGTGCATACCGCCCACAGACTTCTCGAGTGGTAGAACAATTGAATGGCACAATTAAATCAAGATTGGGAAAGATGTGTGAATCTACCCAATTAGAATTCCCTGATGCTTTACCTCTTGGCCTGATGGGACTCAGAAGCAGTCCAGACAAGAAAACAGGCTTGAGTCCCCATGAAATACTCATGAGAATGGCAATGAGGCAAGCATGTGTGCCAGGACATCAGCTGTTACTATATCTGATGATTTAGGTTTGGAGTAATGCAAAGAGTTCGCTGACCAAGTGCATTCTATCTCTCACTAGGTTGGGGAAGACGCTGAAGCCAGACATTCAACTCCAGGACATGATTTGAATCCTAAAGATTGGGTAGTGATAAAAAAATCACACCCGGGAGTCTTGCCTAGCATCAAGGTCGGGAAAGCCACATCAAGTGATATTGGTCACACCACAGCTGTAAAGTGCAAGGGAATCCCCAACTGGATCCACGCAAGCCGAACCAAAAGGGTAACAGAACCTGATGAAATTGAGGCTGAAGCTTGTGCAGCTGAAGGGTCTCAAGAAGTTGATCCTGAAGTAGTTGACGAAGAACAACCAAGGACCAGTCAGGAAGAATAGATCCCAGTGGTTGACATTCCTGAAATAGGAGTAGGAACAAGAAGCCAAACATATTTAGATAGTTAGACTGATAGTGAGGACAAACTAGGTATAGAGGAACGTACTCCGATTACAGAAATCCAACCTAATGGTAATCATGAGGAGGACCGGATAAGGAAAGAGCAATATACTCAGACCAACGAAACCCCCGCTAGAACACCTTTGTCTGAGGAGGGACAGATAGGTACTAGACAAAACGCACAGGCGGAAGACCATCACAAATCTGCAAGACCTGTGCAGGACCAGACAGGACTAGTAAAATGGGTTCAAGACGAAGAAAAACTCCAGGCCCAACAAAGTCATATCCTGAACCAGGTCAGATTAGTCTAGAAGAATCCATCCAGGCAGAACAGTCAACAGCAATAAGCCCTGGACAAGGTCAGTTAGAGAGGATACCTGAAGTTGACGAAAATCAAGTTGTGCCACAACTTAAAGAAAACAAAAGAACATTTGAAGAATCATCATCATCATCATCATCTATCTTTTATTCAGTTTCCATAATTTTTTAGGAACCATAAAACGTGCATTAACAACAAACAGTTTAAAAGAAAAACAATAAAGCAGGAAAAATTATACCACAGTACATGATTGACATTATAAAAGAATACATTTTAAAAATCGAAATCGGGCGGGATCTTAGACAAACTGATGATAAAGTGCAAGTGCATTCAAAGACGGGTTTAGTCAAAATTACACCAATGTTTTATACATGCTTTAAGAAAACATGCTACGGATTTGGCAACAAATTCAGAATCTAAGTATTGCAAAGCAAGAAAGGCTGGACGACACGATCTCAAACCCATAGATGACAATAATGGGATAATCCAACGCTTACGAGGCAACACATAAAATCTGCAAAATAACATAACATGGATTGTTGATTGTTCCGAAGTTTCGTCACATGGGCACTTGGTAATAGATTTTGACCAATCTTGTTTTTTCGGGAAGGAAACAATACGAAAGAATATATTAAAACGAAACCTAGTCACAGGTATTTTTCAAATGCGTTCAAACGATATTTCAAATAGGGTTGAATGCCTATTGAAGTTTGGACGCTTAGGATCTGGATGTTGGTGGACTTAGTGATTTCCTGAGATAAACGCAGTTCCCTTAAATGTGATAAACATAGCATTTTTAGATCTTTCCTTGAAATGCTTAACAGGGATGAAGGCTCAGAGAAATACAAAGACATATTTATATCCTTAAAAAAGTTGCTCACATAAGCCATCCAAGGGATTTTTCTCCAATTAACCAGACCCAGACAGTCCACAATGAGTGAGCGGGTCAGATTGCACTGCTCCGTGATCCAAACTCGGTGCCATAGGAGGATGGGCTGGATTTTGATGTTATCCGTGATGTAGTCCATACCCAGCTCAATATGGCAACCGTAGGTTGGCGCACTTTTCGGGATAGCCAGCATATACCTAATAAAGCTGTTCTCTACCAGCTGAAGAGCTTCAGCGGCGGCATAGCCCCACACCCCTGCGCCATAAACAGCCACACTGTGGCATTTGGCAAAATATATTTTCAGAAGTTCTTCGGGAGGGGGCTTCCCAAGCTTTCGTGAAAAGGCTACCAGAGCAGTTGTTGCTTGTAAGAACAGTAATTTCTTCCTACACATGGCTTCTTTTCAGGACATTTTGGTATCAAATAAAATACCTAAGTAAGGGTACGTACTAGTGCACTCTAGCTTGTCTTTGGTGATAAAAATTGATTTCGGGTTCTTAACCCGCTTGCCGAGATGCATTACGAAGGTCTTTTTAATGTTGACCTTCAGGTCCAAAGATGACATGAACTTGCAGTAGTTATTAAGGAGGAGCTGCAGCTGTATTGGGGTTCTTGCCATGATCACTGAATCATCCGTATATATTAGTGCGGGTATAGGGCGATGGTTGATGGTGGGTAAATCCTGGCTCCCTTCCAACATGGCCGACTCAAGGCCATTAGTGTATAGGTTAAAAAGGAAGGGAACCAGGACACAACCCTGTCTAACTCCCCTGGTGACGGCAAACAATGGAGTGAGTTCGCCGGATACCCCGTATCTCACTCTCGCCGAGGCGTCAGAGTAAAGCTCCCGCAGGAAGGTGACCAAAGGAGGGTCAACACCCATTTCAGCGAGAATCAACCACAGTTTTGAGTGAGACATGCAGTTGAACGCTGCGGACAAATCTACATATACTAGATGTAGATTACCATTCTTTGCCCAACGTATTTACCAATAAAAAGAGAGAGAGAGATTTAGCGCCTGCTCTACGGTTCCCAGTCCCTTCCTGAACCCATATTGCAAGTCAGTCATGATTTCGTTGGCAGTGGCCCAATCCTGCAGACACTCAAGGACCAGCCGACCTGCAACTTTGCCTAGGGAATCAAGGAGGGATATGGGCCTATAGGATGCAGGGTTATTACGATTTCAATTGACCCCAAGGACATGGCAGCATCAAGAACGCGGGTCAAAACTGGGGACCATAGCTCCTGATTATGAGTAATGAGATCTAACGGTACCCTGTCAGGGCCAGGCGCCTTGCCAGATTTAGAAGCTGACAGAGCGGTAATGATGTCATTGTGCTCAAAAGTTAATTGGATGGGGTAAATATTAGAGTTATGGGGGACGCCCTCCCCAGCTTTCCCGCTATCGTTCCAAGTCAGATTATCTGCTGTAAAGATTTTTGAGAAGTGGTTAACCCAGCTCTCTGCAGTCACTGCCACCTCTAACCTGGGTGTAGAACCTGAGTCTGAGAGAAAGGGGGATTTGACTACTCGCCAGAAAGCTGAGCAGTCTTTAAAGCAACAACTCTCGTGGAGCTCTTCCCAGAGGTTCTTTTCAATCTCCCGTCTACAGTTCTTGACGGCCAAATTGTAGTCTTTCCTTAGTTTTCTTACTACAAGTGGGTCTCTTATAGGGTTGCGAAGAGCCTCCTTTAGGGATGAGAGCGCCTTTCGACATTGGGGATTAAACCATCTTGTCACTAGGGATTTGTTTGAATTTTGCTGACAAAATAATTCTTCTCTAATTATTTTGGTATTTTCAGCAAAACTGGTAAGAATCGAATCATTCGATGATTCTGGGTCTAGACATGTTTGTGATAGGGGGGAGTGCTCTTTTTATTATGCTGGCAGACAGGACGTTCGGATCTACTTTCGACCATTTAACTGAATAGCCGTTCATCTTGGCTATGGTCAGAGCTTGCTGATTAAGCAGACTAGGAAACCTAGGTTGTTGACAAATGCTCTGACCTGTAATAGTGAGACTGATAAGGGTCTCTACTAACATCCACTCCCGTTGCAAAATTAGACAATTGTGCTCTTGAGTTATGGGTACACAGTATGAACTCTATAACATTTGTTAAGCCTCTCCCATGGAAAGTAGGAGAAAGAGCTATTGAGGGGACTACCAGGTTGTTTGCAAAACCCAGATCTAAGGAAAAAAGATGTTCATTCAAACAATTACTAGGGGTAGAATGGGAGACATGCATTAAAGGACACCCACATTCATCAGTAATGCCACATTTTACATTTTCATAATTTGCACACAAAGAAATATTAAAATCACCGCCCCAAATCACATTGAAAAAAGATACAGGGTATCTAGCCCGATGTTCCGTTAAAATAGCTGATATTTCGTTAAAAACATTTACAGATTCAGGTAGAAAAGGGGGTGGTGATGGACGTAGCATCTGAATCAATCAAACACTCACACCCAGTCAAAAGATCTGGGTTTAATCCATCACCATTCTTTAGCCCACTCTGCCACCCCAGTTCAGACATGGCTATATGCAAATCAGTCTGACCCTGTGCCTCATGGGAACAGTTCAGCCTGAACTGCCAAGCCATGTCTTCCCTGGACCGGAAACAATCTTCCGAGGACCGGTTTCTGGCATTCCAGCCGTCTTAAGCCCGGCTTGCTTGAATCCAGTGGCAAAGTGAGCAAGGGACTCACGTCTGAGCATACCCTGCCACACTTATGGCGGCCAAAAGCGGTACAAAAGGGGGTGGTGATGGACGGAGCATCTGAATCAATCAAACACTCACACCCAGTCAAAAGATCTGGGTTTAATCCATCACCGTTCTTTAGACCACTCTGCCACCCCAGTTCAGACATGGCTTTATGCAAATCAGTCTGACCCTGTGCCTCATGGGAACAGTCCAGCCTGAACTGCCAAGCCATGTCTTCCCTGGCCTGGAAACAAGCTTCCGAGGACTGGTTTCTGTCATTTTAGCCGTCTTCAGCCCGGCTTGCTTGAATCCAGTGGCAAAGTGATTTTTGCCACTGGATTAAACCCAGATCTTTTGACTGGGTGTGAGTGTTTGATTGGTTCAGATGCTCCGTCCATCACCACCCCCTTTTGTACCGCTTTGGCCGCCATAAATGTGGCAGGGTATGCTCAGACGTGAGTCCCTTGCTCACTTTGCCACTGGATTCAAGCAAGTCGGGCTGAAGAAGGCTGCAATGCCAGAAACCGGTCCTCGGAAGCTTGTTTCCGGTCCAGGGAAGGCATGGCTTGGCAGTTCGGGCTGGACTGTTCCCATGAGGCACAGGGTCAGACTGATTTGCATATAGCCATGTCTGAACTGGGGTGGCAGAGTGGGCTAAAGAACAGTGATGGATTAAACCCATATCTTTTGACTGGGTCTGAGTGTTTGATTGGTTCAGTTGCTCCGTTCATCATCACCCCCTTTTGTACAGATTCAGGTAGAGACAAATTGTTGTAGAAGTTAACCAGTAGATACGGGGACCCTTTATACACCGTAATTCTGATGATTTGGTAATTCTCGGCTACTTTCAATTCCGATATTTCATTTGGAGGGAGGTCATTCGATAGATATATAATTAGGTCTCCTTTCGGTCTACCTGAAGGGGAAGGACGGGCACTAGAGTGAAACGTCTTGTAACCCTGTACATGAACAGGAGAGATCGACCAAGTCTCCTGGAGACATACTATGTTGTGTTTACGAATTAATTCGAGCCAGGAGAATTGGAGCATTGATCGATCTTTGCACGTAACCCTGCTACATTCCTTTAAATCACATTCATAATTTAAAAAAATTGGTGGTTCAATGGCAGGGGAAGGAGAAGGAACTTGTAGGGCTTCAATTATTGGAGAGCATTCAGGGAAAGAGGGATTGTGTGGAGGATTAATAGAACTGGCCGCCAGTATGCCTAGGTCCCGAGTCTGTAATTTAGAGCTGCACACTAAAGGGGGAATATAAGAAAAAACATCCAAAATAGGAACATCCGATATAGGTGCTTCTACAGCGTCAGTACCTGAACTAAATACAGGTGCACGGACCTTTTGGGTCTTATTGGGCTTGACATAAAGTCAGTCTATCCCCTCTAAGCTCGAGAGAGCCATAAAATGATTGGTAGTAGCTATGTTGAAGGATGGGGCCCATGTTAATCTTGTGATTCAGTCCGACCAAAGGTCTTGGGTAAAAAGTAACCTAGAGCTCTTGTTGATATACCTTCCTCGTAGCTATCACTGTACCAGTCTCTAATAAAGCTTTTGGCCCTGTAATCTTTAAAATTAATTATTACGCAGTCCCCTTGTACATCTTTAGGTCTTTGGCCCAACCATGGTAACCTCCTAACATGTAGTATTTTACCATCGATACTTGCAGGTAATGGCCTGTTGGTACTTAGCCAATGCGTAACCTTGTTCTTCAGGGTCTGATAGTTTTCGAATTGACCCTGCTTCAAATCAAGAACCCCGGTTAATACTATTACATAGGGTTCAGCTTCCGGCGGAAGGTTTACGTGTTGCACATTCCCTCGATAGTTTTTAACCGCCGTTTGCCTCCCTTCAGGATTATCATGCACCTGAGCACTTTTATTAGGCTGCTCTGGTTCTCGGGGTTCTCTGGGTTTGGGGTTAGAGGGAGTTTGTTTTAAGGGTTGACTAGTATGAGTAGTACCTTTAGCTATTGATTACTAGACAAAACGCACAGGCGGAAGACCATCACGAATCTGCAAGACCTGTGCAGGACCAGACAGGACTAGTAAAATGGGTTCAAGACGAAGAAAAACTCCAGACCCAACAAAGTCATATCCTGAACCAGGTCAGATTAGTCTAGAAGAATCCATCCAGGCAGAACAGTAAACAGCAATAAGCCCTGGACAAGGTCAGTTAGAGAGGATACCTGAAGTTGACGAAAATCAAGTTGTGCCACAACTTAAAGAAAACAAAAGAACATTTGAAGAATCAGAAAGCACAGTGCCAGCCTGTTTTTGTTAAAAGACTGAAATGTCGCCTACTCACAATAGATGAAGAACAAGAACAGGTGGACGAAGTAACCAGTCTAACTGAACTGTCTACAAGCAATCAAAAGAAGAAGTCCACGCCTGAAAAAGCTGAATAATACATTCAAAGGCCTTGAATGGACTTACGTCATCCTTAAAGATTTAGAGAATCTGGAAATCAGTGATGAAAGTGATGAAGAATTGATTACTGATCAAGAAGAAGAAGATTGAAAAAGTGAGGCCAACCTGAGATAAATTCACAGGTGTATTCTGTGTAAAATTCTCAAAGAGGGGTTAAGCCTCCTTAGTCAAAATGGCTGATGATAGAGATACTGGAAAATTGAAAAGAAGTTGTATAAAGACATGCTGTAGTATATGTATATGTAGTGTGCTTATAGTACTTGTAGTATGGTTAGGACTGACAATAGCAATACCTTACTTGATGGCTGCTAAGCAGAATAAAACTAGTATACATGATAGCGCACCACAAACAAGATAGAGTAGACCTAGAAGCACCAGATGAGATAGAATTACATCACTTTAGAAACAGAAATGAAACTGATATGAATGTATTCGCTAGTCTATTAGTACATTATGTAGAGACTAGGCAAATTAGTGACTGTTATGTCTGTATCAAATTACCTACTGCAGTAGCTCAAGGTGTTACGTACCATCATTTACCCTTGACCTATGGTATTTCCTGTAGCATATTAACTAGCCTGTTTTATAAAACTGGGAAATTACAGTATTATTATTCTAACATAGATGTTATTTTCTCTGAAATTCCTATCCATAGAAGAATGAATCCTGTCCTTAGTAGTAAAGACTCATAATTCATTGGTGAATACTTTCTAACAATGGAACCAATAGATATATCTGATGCACACAAAGACAATTTAACATGTAAACTACACGAAGAAGAAAATATATTTTTAAATTTAGTAGAGAAAAGTAGACAGGATTTCCATAGAAAAGCCACTGAAACGAAACCCCAGATACCCAAATGGGTTGAAAGGGAGGAATTTATGGCAACTCGCAAACCTCATGCTGCTATGTCTTTGGACTTTGAAAAGAAGGGGGGAATCTGTCTCCATAGAAATAAAACTGAATATAACAATGTATTTATCGGTTCCATTGAATGTGAACACAATTTCCTCATAATTGGGGGTTGGGTACTAAAAGGGGGAACTGATCCAATATTTCCTGGAACCCATTATATTTGTGGGAATAAAGCTTACTTTGCGCTGCCTGATCGTTGGTATGAGAGTTGCTATTTTGGAATAGTATTCCCAAAGGTATACCATGTAAAAAGATTCACTGGAAGCAATGAACATGAAAATGAACTAACACGATATAAAAGAGCTAGTTTTGCAGAAATTGTAGGTGATATATTCAGTGCATTGGTACCTTCAGTGGGAGTAGTTCTGAAAACTCAAAGAATCTGTAAAATGTCTACAGTGGTGGATCGCTTATCGACTGACACTGCTGGGGGATTTTTATTGATCAATACCAAATTGGTTGCGATCAGATCAATGGTTTTACAAAATTGACTTGCTCTTGATATATTATTAGCAAAAGAAGGCAGAGTCTGTAGAATGTTGAAAGCGCATCATTGTTGCCCTTACATACCTGATAAAAGTGTTGAAATTGGAAGGTATGTAAGAAATATTACAAATTTGGAAAAAGAACTGAAAGCACTGGAGGTTGATAGTGCATGGAAGAGACTGACTGATGGTCTCTCTTCTGTTCATAGTTGAATTTCTAATGTAGGTAGAAGTATTGTAGGTAAAGTACTGATACCAATAATGGGGATATCACTAATAATTGTGATGATAATGATTTGGTGCAAATGCTGCAGAAATAGAAAAAGGTAACAGTGAATGAGAAAAAGAAGAAGAAAATTAGATGAAATTCAAATGGAAGAATTAAAAGGGGACATATTTAAGAGAATTAAAGTTTACCAGAATAAAAGTGAAAAGAAAAGTCCCAAAGTAATTGAAGACATTGAACTGGGAGAGTGTTGAAGTTGGCATCTGGTTCCTTAATTTGTGATGATATAAAAAATCATAAAAGAGGGGATTGATGTAGCAAGGTTTCATACGTACAGAAATTTGCTTGTATTCAACCCTCTTGAAATAACATATAATATATTAATCAACATGTTTTGTCCATTAATAGTTCCATTACACAACATATTTAGCAAGCTGGGGAAGCTTGTCAATGTGCGTTTACTATCAGTAACCCAAGTGTCTTAATATGGCGGCCGAAAACGCAGGAACTTCAGTGCATATGCGTCCGCCACCTCTACATGGTGTCATGTACCTCTGCTTGGTGGGAAAATCTTTGCTTCTGCGCACTAGTGCCAAGATGGCTGCTTCATGCTTACTCATACTTATGCTTATGCTGCTGCTTGTACTAAACTTGTTCGTTCTGCTTAACTATTAATGCAAAAGTTAAACTAAAGTAATGGGGTTAGAGGAGATATTAGTGGTATACAGTGCATTCCTTTATTTTTGTATTATATTATGTTTCTCTTTGACTTTGTTAATAGCTTGTATTTGGGCCTGTAGGCTGACTTGAGACACCATTTTGAAATTATACCGCGCATTTGCCGGGAGAAATGAGAGACCTCGAGCTGTGGCATTGAAACCGTGCCAAGGATTGTCTTACTCGCGATGCACCTGAGAACCTCACCCCATGACCTGGGGAAATGAAGAAGACTTGCAAATTGTTACAACATTGTATGCTAAAATGAAATAATATTGATGGGCGGAATAAAATCGTGAGAAAATAAAATATGGGTGTGAACTTGATCAATTCAAGTCAATTGAAATGACCTCATCTTAGTGTGTGGTGATGACCTCTCCTCGTCTTTCTGACCAATCACTGAAGGGGAGCACATAGATTTGCAACATTTAGGAGTGGTACATTGCCCTCGAAATGGTATAACTAAGGTAGGTTTAAATAGAGAAATTGTCCGACTTGTCTGAGTAGCTGACCTGTCACTGACCCAACACATGCTATAGGAGATCGAGAGTAGAGGTGCTGGCGGAGCACTTTTTCAGAAGAATCGAGGTGTTGTGGAAAATTATCGATTACCCTGTCAGGGTACTAATTGGCTTGCTGAGACAGAGGGGTGTGACTCTGGTGTTGCAATTAGCGAAGGTCACCTGTCCTGAACTGCACCTGTCTTGTCCCGTGGGCACCTGATTAGTCGGGAGTCTTGTCTTTGCTCCAGCCCGTGACCAGGATTGGTCATTGCACCATTCTAGGTAAATATAATCCATGTGGTATGTCCTTGTGCTATTTCCCTTTCTCACCCTTCCTAGGTACCGATGTTTAAAGGTTTTGCTGTGATTTCTTACAAACTTTATGTCCTATTGATTTATTCTTGCTTATACATTTTATGGTCACAGTATTGTGGTCTTTTGACTCAGAAAATCTTGCATAGATAAAACTTTTAAAACTTTCCCCGAGTCTGTGGTTATTACAGGAAAGGTACATTTGTCCAAATACTGCCGGTTTATTCTAACTCCTTTTTCAATCCCTAGGACTTATAGAAAAGGTGACAAGGATTGGTAAGTCATGGTTTACAGGTATAAGTCCTAAAAGAACTCAAAGTACTGATAGGCGATTAGTTAGTAATCCAAGCTAGTTCAAGATGTGAATGTTTTATGGGCCCAGGTGAGTAGGGTAGATTGAGCTAGTGGTCCCCGCGCACTCTATCATTATGTATGTACAATATACAAGAGATGAAGTACAGCGTGGCATAGATTATAAGGATAGTGCAAGTCACCGAAGACCACCATAACCATAAAGTGGAATGAGACTAAAGGCCGAGGTCGTTTATGAGGTTATGGAACTCCAAGTGACATGAAATATCCTTATCATATATAGCAGAGGGTACTTTATTCCATATAATACATGGTGACACCATCTCCTTTCTCCCAAACCACTTAGAACCTTGGTGCATAGCTATTTCATATGCAAGAGCAAGCATGTTTTCAAACATGAATAAAAATAAAACCTCTAGTGTAAAATTAAACACATCAAAAACCTGTTAGAGATTTGCTGCACATAGATATTAGAAACAATTCAATAAAAGTCAGTTAAAAAAATTAGATGCAGTAGCTCCGATAGTCTAGAAACATGCGGAAAGGTTCTAGATTTTCTCTTTCTAAGGAGTACACAAATATATTTACACTGCTTGTCATTATAAACTGTTAAATAAAGCAGAAGAAAGAAAATAAACATTCCTTTTGTTGCTTTAAACAGATGCTTTAATTATGTTCCATGACCTGACCTGCTTTCCACCTCAGCTGCTGGCTCTGGCAGCAAGCATTGTCACATCAGAACATGAGTCGAGTTCCAGCGTTATCATAATTGAGTTCCGATGTCTTTTCTTTGTAATCTGCTGATTATAAAGAAGTCAGTGACTGCTGTTTATACAATGATTGCAGAATCCCATGTATTATAATGTGGCTTAGTCAAACATTACAGTGGATTCCTTTTATAACTCAAACATCTTTCAAATGTGGCAAGTACTTTAAGAGGGCAAGCAATGTAATGGTTCAGTGCATCTACTGTAAGTGAATCCTATGGAATCACTGTGGCTGAAAGCCAAAATATATTTTGGTCACAGAAAGAAGACATTGCCATAGCAGTGCCTGGCATTTAAATGAACTACCTTGTATGCGGATGTGCTCCTCGTGGAAGGGAAGAATTGTGTCACTCATGGTGAAGCTAGCCAGTGGCGGAAGTGGGCTAAGCCAATGCCCTATGTTGGATGCTGTACTGGGTGGAGACAACATGTGTATGAATCAATACCAGACCAGTGAATGAATAGGGCTGTCTGAGTAAGCATGTTATAAATATAAGTAAGTAAAGCAAGCTGCCAAGTATGTTGTACATATATTTTTAGGAAATCAAAATTCTTGGCAATTACTAGACCTAAAAATGGGGAAAAAAGACAGACGACGTACGAACGGGGAGTCCGGTCTTACTGCTCCCTGTCTCTAGAACCTAAGCTTCCTTACTTGAAGCTAACCAGTGGCGAAAGTGGGCTGACCCATTGCCCCATGCCGGATGTTGTACTGGGTGGAAGACAACATGTGAATGAACCAATAACAGACCAATGAATGAAGAGGGCTGCATGAGTAAGTATGTTATACATATAAGAAGGTATACCAAGCTGTCAAGTATGTATGTTATACATATAGTTTTAGTAAATCAAAATTATTGGCAAATACCAGACCTAAAAATGGGGGAAAAGACAGACAACTTATGAACATTGAGTCCTGTTTTCCTATCCCCTATTTCTAGAACCTAGCCTGACACGTTTTTCAGTACCAAGTGGGTCCTAATTCCTTACTTGCATTATCTCCCATGGAATTCACAGACCCTTTTGCAGCACATTAGTTTTCACTCATAGGAAATAGTAACGCCCTTTTATGTTTTGGGTGTGAGGACTCACAAAGTCACAGAGCTCTTTTCCATTTAAGATTTATGTGATGTTCCTTTGGAAGAGACGATTCCAACCGTGTGAGGTTAAAACATATTTAAGTAAATTCAGTAACATTGACAAGTTTGAGGCGTAGTCCAATGTGTAAGACCTGCATCCAAAGAGGTCCCAGGGCACGTCAGTGGCTGTGCTGCGACCTTGTACACTGCAATCAGTACACTTCCTCCCAACCTCTTTTCATTCCTTGTTATTTTACAAGTAGCTTCCACAGCCTGACCAGTAAGGAAGAATATAGACTCCTTGTCTATTTCTCTTCCGAGTGTGCCGTTTAATACACTGCTTTTGCGATGAGGAGTTTTGAAACCACGCCCTTTTAGTTGAGTGGTCTGAGTTGGACAGAAGGTGACTTACAACCGTCCTTAAAATGCCACACCATACCATAACATGTTGCATCATCGAATGCACGAAACAACATATCAACTTGAAAACACTGAAACGGAGGGATACAGAAGTAACTCTATGCCAGGGTTTATAAATAGAGACGAGGTGGCATGGATCGTCCCACAGTTGGAAAACCAAAGAGAATTCAAGACGCAAAGGGTGATGTTTGGTTTTACTATTAGGAAAATAACATATATGGGATAAAGTGCCCCTTAGCGTATTACCACTCACGAGGCAGTTCCATGACCAATTACAGGAACGAGGCTTGTCACAGCACGTATGGACTTTGGCAATTTGCTGTACCTGGGAGCAACCTGTAAGGCAATCAACCGCCTGCAGGTGCTTCAGAATGCTGCAGCTCGCCTTATACTAAAGCTTCCAATAAGATCAAGCTCCAAAGCTGCAGGTAAGGAGCAGAATTGATTTTAAATCCCTGTGTACCTGTCATCGCATTCTTGCTAAGAAGTCGCCTGTACCTCTCCAGAGCCTAGTCACCAGGTATGCTCCATCTCGCGCTTTGCGCTCCTCACATGGAGGCCTATTAAAGGTGCCTAGAGTGAGAAGGGCCAGCATGGGAGGAAGATCTTTTCGCTACCTGGTGGCGAAGAGCTGGAATGCTCTACCCCTCGATCTCCGTCTGGACCCATCGGAAACTAGTTTCCGGAGGAAACTAAAAACACACCTCTTTTCAAGATAGTCTGGTCCACTCCTTATTTCTGTTTGAGTCTGTATCTTTTTCTGTTAGCGTGGAGACACGCTTCTTAGCGTACCAGGCGCTTTATAAAATTCCCTTTATTAAGGCCAAGTTCCTTTGTAAGGTCAAGAACTGAAAGGTGGTTTGCAGTATCCGACACAGGGTATTTTTATTATTTTTACTATATGGCCACACCATCTCCCTTGCCACAACTGCTTAAAATATTGGGGTCTTGCTCTTTCATATAGTAGGGATACTATGGTTGCAGACATCAAGGATAAAAGAGGAATCTGGAATGTTAACTTAAGCACATCAAGCAGAAATTAGTAATTTGTTGTAAAACAATACCGGAATCATCTTAATGTGTCAGATTTAAAAATAACGCTGAAGCTCAGATTCTGGGCAGATTTACTTAGAATTTACGCAATGCATTGCAGCAAGGCAAGTTTGATGCTTTGTGTTGCGTGAATGGGAGAGATTTGAAAAGCACAGTATGTACTAAGATATGCCTTTCTTCATCTCTTTACCTGCACTGGTGCACTTGAGGTTGACTAGCGCCAACACAGGCACCCTTAAACGATGATACAAGGCTGCCTGCGTTATGGATTGTTTTGATGCAGGAAGGGATACCTTACTGCACAAAAACAATCAGGTGAGGCATATTCCTCTTTCTATGTGTGCTACAGAACACAGCAGATGTAGAAAGAGGAAAGAACAAGACAAAATAAAGATGTTTGTTCTCATTAAGCCTTACTTGGGAAGGTGTCGCCTTTTGACAACTTCCAAGGTTTACTAGCTTTGGTATAACTGAGAATGCAGAAAAATTCATGGTGGCGACATGGGAACGCCTATGCTCCACACATGGAACCCCTACAAGGTAACACAGGGCAGTGCTATGTGCTGCGTTGCATTCCTTTGTGTTTACTATACCCTTCATCCTCCTGGACCTCTCAGCAGCCTTCGATACCGTATGCCATCGCACCCTAATAACCCGCCTCTTAAACACTGGGATCCAAGGAAAGGCCCTGGACTGGATCATCTCGTTCCTCTCCGACAGAACCCAGAGAGTCCGTCTCCCTCCCTTCTGCTCAGAAGCCACCGAGATCATCTGCGGCGTACCACAAGGCTCCTCGCTCAGCCCAACCCTCTTCAACATCTACATGAGCCCCCTCGCCGCCATCGCACGCAAACACAACATCAACATCATATCCTACGCCGACGACACCCAACTGATACTCTACCTCACCAAAGACCCAGCCACCGCCAAAACCAACCTACAGGAGGGAATGAAAGAAGTCGCAGAATGGATGAAGCTCAGCCGCCTGAAGCTGAACTCAGAGAAGACTGAGGTCCTCATCCTCGGACAATCCCCATCCATCTGGGACGACTCCTGGTGGCCCTCAGCACTGGGCTCCGCGCCAACACCATCGGACCACGCACACAACCTGGGATTTATCCTGGACTCCTCCCTCACGATGACCAAACAAGTCAACGCAGTCTCGTCATCATGCTTCGACACCCTGCGCATGCTCCGAAAGATCTTCAGATGGATCCCCACCAAAACCACAAAGACGGTCACCCAGGCCCTCGTCACCAGCCGACTGGACTACAGAAACGCCCTATACGCAGGGACCACTGCCAAACTTCAGAAACGACTACAACGCATACAAAACACCTCCGCTCGACTAATCCTCGACATCCCTCGCCACAGCCACATATCCGCCCACCTGAGAGACCTGCACTGGCTCCCCGTCAACAAGAGGATCACATTCAAGCTCCTCACCCACGCACACAAAGCACTCCACGGCATGGGCCCCGAATACCTCAACAACCGCCTCTCGTTCTACACTCCCACCCGCCAGCTCCGATCCTCCAGCCTCCCCCTCGCCACCGTCCCACGGATTCGCAGAACCACCGCTGGAGGAAGATCATTCTCCTACCAGGCAGCCAAAACATGGAACTCCCTCCCCGCACACCTACGAATGGCCCAGGACCACATCACCTTCAGGAAACACCTCAAGACCTGGCTTTTCGAGCAGTAGCAGCACCCCCCCTCCAGCACCTTGAGACCCTTACCGGTGAGTAGCGCGCACTATAAATGTTATTGATTGATTGATTGATTACTAAGCCACGTGAAGTCACACAAAGTGGTTTTGCATGGCTTAGTAAATACCAAAAATGATTGCGTCGGGCTGCACCACAAAAGTGCCACACTCCCGATGTAAAATCCAACTGAGTCGGCCCCTGTATCTTTTCTGTTATGACATATAGCATGCAAAGATTATACTTCTGAACACTGCTCTATTTTGAAAATCCAAAAAAGGAAAACCCATTTATTGTCTTCCTTTTTAGGTCATGGCTAGTCAGCTCATGTCTAGTCTAGTCTTCTATTCTTCTGTTCATCACCCAGGTGGTGCAAGACGCCGAACATCCCGCAAATGCTGCTTTTTTCTGCAAGTCCGGAGTTATTTAATTTAGTGCTCTCCACCATGCCAATCTAAACGCACTAGGCAATAGTCAACACATTGCATCTTCCGCTTTCCTTTCTCTTTCGTTCCTTAAACCTATTCTTACTCATACATTCTCTTCCTTGAGTTTGTCTCCTGGGCATTTTTCATACTCTTCTATTCCCCCCTGTTCCCCCAGAACTTTTTGTCATGTTTTCTTTTCTTCATTTGCTTTATTCTTCGTATACCATTTTTCTATTAATAAAAATACATTACCAGCATCATTGGGTTCATCCAGGAATGTAAATGTTAAAGTACTGTTGGGAACTGAGAAACTGCACTTCTTTATTTTCAGAGCCCAAGTGCCAGCACATCTCAACAGAGTTGCAATACTTTTATTTGGAGAGTGCCACCACTTTTCAGAAGCAAAGAAGTATTAGGGTGCCTGCATTTTTTTCTATTTGAAGCACTGGGTTGAACTAATGACGTGTCCAATAAAGGGATAACCCACCAGGCAGAGGGCAAAAGGACATTAATGTTGACAAAGCCAATAGCTCTTGCATTGTAGAGACCTATTGGCTGTGCCAAGGCTTTTTTAAGCTGCAGCTTTAATTATGTTTTAAGACCTGCCTTTCAAATTAGCACTGGCCTTGTCGCAGAAATAATGATGTCACAGCCCAGCTGTAATATTACATTTCAGCAGGTATGTTCTATTCTTACTGCAGGTCAGCATAGACTCTACAAATCAACAGTTATAAGAAAGTGAGGGAGGGGTTCTTATACACCAATTACAGAGTTCCACATATGATATGGTGATATTCAGTAATCTGAACGTGTATCTCAGCACAGTATATTGAAACCTTTGTGTGATTACTCTGATGTCGCCTTCTTGGGAAACATCCTTTACAACGCGGGCTATGCCTAGTGAGCTGTTTCCATTCAGGCGGTTCAGGCCTGTGGGTCATTTTTAGGGCGAGGGGGCTGGGGTCATAGTAGTTTCTTGGGCGGGTTCCTGTGTTAGGGCTAAGGGTGAAGAATCAGAGTAGTTTTAAGGGCTGGGGTGGGGTGGGGTGGATTGCAGGGCCAAGGTATTGGGTAGTAGGGTGCAGGGCTGAAGGGCTGGGGTGTGCAATCTACAATGCATATCTCTTTAGCAATCATGCCTTTACATCGAAATGCGTTGTAAAGGCATGAGTGGTAAAGGCATGCGTGGTAAAGACGCAGTCGTGGTAAAGACGCAGTCGTGGTTTAGGCCGTGTTGTTTAGGCATGCGTGGTTTAACCATGTGGAGTTGCATCATACAACACTCCTTCTCAACCCAATTGCACCGGACTCACTCTCTGTTACTCAACAGCAAGTACCATACAGAAAGCAGTAAAAATGCATCTAAAAATACCTCCTCATTTAGAATTTGAGCAGAACTAGGGTTGATTGAAAAAAAATCCCTGTAATCAAGATAACAGAAATTTTTTTCTGCTTGGTGCTATTAAGAAACAATCTGTATTGTTGACATGACAAACTATTGTAAGATCGTTAAATGAGCTAAGATCAGTAAATGAGCTAGTTATTCTACGCATCTCCCTGAAATATCAGAAAAGGTCTTGGCACCTTACTGCTGCCAGAGTTGGTGCATGTAAATGCCGTGATGAATAAGTGTTTCTATCGGTCCAAATGCCATGATCTCTAAATGTGGCAGAAACAACCACTGCTAAATGTATTATCCTTTCAGCTCTTTCCGCTAGATTTGCTAGAAAAGTTTTGACTGGTCATAGCAGTGATAACTTGTATTAGAGGAAAAGCCGTAAGGATCCAGTACACTAATGGTTATATTCACAAGAACTTGTGATAACTACTGCAAGAGTAGCGTAACGCAGCTTTTAACATCGCAGCCCATCAAGGAAAATAACCCCGTGTCAATGTGGAATTCACAACAATGCGTAAACATGCGATAACCATCAGATAACGTGTCAAAAATCAGCGCGAAAATCAACACATCGCTGCAAAAATGCAAAACGCGAACGCAAAAAAACATGCAATGATGCCAATCGTGGTACAAAAATCAGAGAAAACCAGCCACAAGCCTGCAAACCCCACGTGTCTGGCGGGAACATGTACTATAAAAGAAAAAAACAGAAAAAAGAGAAACATTTCAAACTGCGTAGCACCATGGATGCACCCGGACCGAGTCCAGAGGACAAGCCGAACTCCACTAGCCCGACGGTGGACCAGGATGGCACCCTGTGTTGGGGTAAGGGCAAGGACAAGAGGAAGAGGAAGACAGGTCCACAGGAAGACCGGACCATCGTCACAGAGGTCATAGGACACTACCAACTACTGTCCGCCACCTCCACTGCGGCACTGGAAACCCAAACGGAAATATAGCAGACCATTGTCAACAACGTCAATGCAGTCGGAGTGTTGGGGAGGTCAATGGAGGAGGTGAAGAGGCGCTGGCATGAAGTGTGCAGCCAAAACAAGGAGAAGCTCTCCGCCAACAGGAAGGCAGCAAGGTCTACTGGAGGTGGGAGTCCTGCGACACAGGAGGTGACTTATGAGCAGGGGGAAATGGTGGCCACAGTCAGCAGTGTGGAGAGGGTGGCAGGGTTTGGGGGCCTGGACACAGCACGATACGACCTGACCCAACAGCAACAGGGTGAGCAACAACCAGGGACGAGGTGGACGGGGGGAGATGGGCACAATGGCACACATGCACAATTGTGTGTAGCACACTGCACACCCACAATGACCCTGCATCATGTCACTGAGAGCCGTGGCACACCGCAGCACACATAGAAACGCCAAGTAGGCCCCCGTCCACAATGTGCACAAAGGGGCCCCCTCCAGATTACCAATAACACAACCGAACCATGCATATGTGATGAATCCAGCAAAGCAGCGGCTCTGTGACCCACACTGCCTATGCAAGTAACACTGCACGCCCGAAAGCAAAGCAGCAGCCCAAAAACATGAGATGGGCCATGAATTGACATGGAGGTAGCCCAGTGCGGATAGCATCCATAAAGGAGCAGGTCACACTCCATGTCCACGTGCACACACAACCCATGCCGTACAATACACGCAGCTGACAAACAATGCACCAGGCCACAAATCTGTCCGAGAGCACAAATGACCCAAGTAAAAAATAAAACAGGCCCGAAAAGCACACAATTCAAAGGGACTCCGCCTCAAAGGGAGAAGGCTACACGAAATCAGAGCTGCAGGGGCAACTCCATCACAATGCAGCACACACATAGCAATCACAGAACATCAGCAATTAGGTACAAAGTGCAACATCAGCACCATAGGACACAACTCACAACAGGTCCCATACGTGCGTAGTAACTGTCCACTCAGATCAGGCATTGCCTGACACTGTGTGATGACAATGGATGGGTACTAGGACTAAGCCTGGGCAAAGCACTATGCTACACTCACGTGGTTTGTGAAGTTTGCCCTACTTTGCACTATGCAAATTGCACTTAGCGCAGTGCAAACACGAGTAGCGTAGTGCAGCGGTCATTTTTTGCTTGCTCGTGGTCCTCAACGGCAAGTTGGCGAGCAAGCAAAATGACATCCCGGCGAGACTTTTTCCTCGTTCGCGATCAGCAACATCAAGTTGCTGATCGCGAGCGTGAAAAATTAACCTCCTGGCAAGCTTCTCAATGTGGGGAGGTCAGGTTTCTCATTGCGAGTGGTTGGGTATGCTTGCGACCGCTTGCGATGAGAAACTACCAGTCCGCGTTGATAAAGCTGCAGCTCGAGTAAAAATCTACTCGAGCGGCAGTAAAATACAGCTCGCACTGTGCAAGATGCCATTTTCAATGATTGCACAGTGCGGACAAGCAACCGGCACTGTGCAATCATTGCGAACAGCGCACTACGCAGTACGCATAGTGCTACGCGTAGCGCAACTTTGCGAACTACATCCAGGGTTAACTACAACACATCGGTCATGTAGTCAAAAAACACACTGACTGCCATCAAATAGCCAGCTACACCAAAACAGTCACAATGTACATTGGCATGCAGTCTGAACGTAAACATCTGAAAATCTCCAATATACATGTACAACTCTGTTAACCTGCATCTCCCCTATCACATTTCAGAGGGAGCAGACCAGACATATCTTCAGTGACGATGAAGAGGACTCCTGGTCATCTGCACTGACACCCTTAAACAGATCGTAGGTTGCCTGCGCACCCCACCCCTAGAATCTGGGCAGGCCAGCAGCCCCGAGGTGACCCCACCACCTGCAGAGAACACACACCACCACGGCTGTCTCCCAGCAACACCGACCAATTCATGGAGTTCCAACAACATATGTGCCATTGCCAGGTAGCGATGGCTGACCAGCTGCTGATGGGTTTCGAACTTGGGCCAGCCAAACTCGATGCCATACGTGGGTATCTAAGTCCCATCAAGGACCACGTACAGTCCCTATTGGACACCCCCTGTACGCACCATGCTCCACCACAGACCTTGACTGACTCCACTGGGGCAATGAATCTAATACAAGAACTGTGTGGCCAGACAGGCACCAGCAATCAGAGCACGGAGTTGGCACAGATGCAGAGGTCAATGGAGACCATGGAGAAGATGCAGGCTGGAAGTCTGTCTGCAACGGCTAGACACCAGCGAGTAGTAACTGGGATCCTCAATGCCCTGCAGTACTTCATCTTGCCATTGCTGCCACTGAGCCGGTCACAGATGAATGCAGCGGGAACATTGAAACACGCAGTTCCGAGCCCTGATATGTCCATGGCACACAGTAATGCTGCACCATCACCTTCACAGTCTGTTTTGTCAGTGGCACATAGTGATGCAGCCATCCCCCACCACACACCCCGGACACACCAGACACGGAACCCGTATCAGGGAAGTAAGAAGGGGATGGGAATTAGTTAGTAAGGAAGGAGGCAGTAGCATCCATCCCCGCCATATGCCCGGACCCTGCCTGGTTATGACCTATGCATCATGCCCTAGGAAACACCTCATACTGACCCCCGGAACACTCTGCAACATGCACAAGGACTGGCATTTCATCACTGCTGGCTAATCACACAGAAATCCTGCTCCGGACTGCACTCTCCCACTTCCTAATCACTTCTCAATCCCCAAAGGACTGTGGGGCATATTAATAACAAATAGCGATATTTATCGCTAAGTAGGCTTATTGGCAATATTTTTATCGCCGCTCATCACCGGATTTTATCGCTGAGATATCGTGCTGTTAGCAACGTTTATCTCAAAAGCGATAAAATTCCCGGCGATAGCGGCAAAATCCGTGAATATCGCTGAGAATACAGCGATATTCACGCACTATCGCTAACATTGTCTTAGCCATTATATCCACCTCCCATTGGATATAATGGCTAAGAACTGGTCTGAGATATTCGCGCTTAGCGTGAATATTTCCATCGCTACGCCTGTGTTGGTAATAGGCGATAGCGAACTTAGCGACTGCTTTCAGTCGCTAACAGGTTGGGTACGCCCACTTTGCATGTCATTAGCGATAAATATCGCTAACCTGCAAAGCCGGCCCCAGACCGCTCGCTATCGCCTACAAGCTGTCGCTAACTGCTGTTAGCGACAGCTTGCTAATAGGGCAATAGAATTATCGCCCCCCTTGATAATATGCCCCTGTGTTTGGCCCACCACTGGGTTTTCCATGTGATGTGGGCTTGGCTGGCCATGTACAGCACCAGCTCCGTCACTCACCTGAGTGTGAATAAAACATTCTAAATCACAGATATGTCATTACTATGTACACTCACGTATAGAGAAGTATGGCTGGATGTTGAGACAATGATTGCACATGAAGGTACACCATGGTAACTTACATCTATGCGCTTGTGTATCCCTGAGACACATGACTAATTGGTTGACTGTGAAGGTGAGTACTAGTTGTGTCCCCATTGCACATCAACAATAATCCCATGACCCCCAAACTAGGTGCACATCCATGTGTTGAATAGGGCTGTGGGTAGGACTGATCAAATTGGTATCAGGACAGGAGTGGTGGCCTATGTCACATGTGACAACAGAACAGCACGGCGCATACCCACTTGCACACTTCTGTGAGGACGCATTCGGTTATGATGTATGACATTGTTCCACATGGTCAGAGGTTGCACACCATACTCACATTGTAGTCACAGATGTGCACATGTCAGCCAGCACCCATCCCAAAACCATGTCCAGCTCACAGAGGTTGTACTTGCAAAAGGGACACACCACCATTGCACATGCATCAGTCAGTCCCTCCTTTTGTAGGGACGATGCTCATTGTGGCACACGAGTGGACAATCAAATCAACACACCTCACAGTTATACACCAGTGGGTTGCATGGACATTATTGGCATGTGTGTGTCAGTACGGACAAGGCAACAGCCACAACAGGCAGGGACATGCTGGTGACACTTGCAGGCAGCATGGGTACATGTTGAGGTTCATAGATTGTTGTTGCAACAATGGACGGAAATCAGAACGAATGGCAACGCACCTTTCCCACCTTGCCTTGCCTTGCCTTGCTGGATGAGTCAGGTGTTGTTTGGCGTCTGCCCATTGCCCATGTGAGGGCATGACTCAAGGCCCATGGGATCTGCATAGTGCTCTGCCAAAGGAGTGCGCCTATGATCTGCTTTGATGACAGGGCTCTGGTGAACGGGTCCAACAGGTTCACATGTTGTGCCACAGTGCTGTGTGTGGACTGTACTCCAGTAGAGTGTCTGAATTGGTAACGTTGCCAAACAAATCTGTGTGGCTACGACCATGGGCCTGCCTCACCTTGCACATGCATTGTTTCACTCACATGCATCCAGAGTTCGGACGATGGCAGACGTGTCTTGGGATATGTGAGCCACCCTCATTATGCAACATGTTGTTGTGACCTGTGTTGTGGGTAGCAATCAGTTGTGGCTGCAGGAAAGTACTTACTCATCCATGAATGCCCGTGCAGCTTCATATGCAATGTGTTCCAATAGTACGTCGTTGTCGTGTTCAAGGAACACCAGGGTGAGCCAATCCATTAACTGGTCTGGGCAGGTGTGCTCAGCCCACGCTGTTTCACCAATCCGCAAGACAGCCAATAGGGTGGCGCCTCTATGTGGTCACTGCACACGAAGAATTGTGCAATCTCCCATGCACAATTGCCAATACATACACAGTATGTCAAGGCATCCCATGCATGGCTGTCTTGTTTACACTCCTGTTCGTGATCCAACAGGGGGCGCAGACACAAGTCATAATTCAGTCCAGCTACCGTTGTGTTGCATAAGCAGACATCCATGGGACACTCAAATGTGCATGTTCGGCAGTGGAACCAGGGCTGGACGCAGGTGACGTAGGCAATGCAGAAGCTGAGCCAATAACTGATCCGTAGCACTGCCAGTGGCACTGCGCCCAGTAAATGCAGCATGCGTGCAGGTTACTGTTCCACATGACGGGGGCTGTGCATGTGCCCGGTATGACCTGCCATAGCCTTTGTGCATCTCTTGGAACTGGCACTCTTCTTTACTGCGGCAGTTGTGTGGAGGAGATGCCACAGCTCTGAGAAATGTTTCGAATGTGTGTGCAAAGTTGTGCAGAATGGGTTGCTGTTTACGTGACAGTCAAGGCCATCCCATGCAGGGTACCTCAGGCAGGGGCTTCTGTGTGTGGGGTGTGGATGAGTCGGATTGTTCCTTTGTGCAATGCATGGTGTGGGAGTCATCTACATCTGCCATGGCATCTCCCTGAGGGTGATCCAGGCGCATTCAGGAACAAGGTCAAAGGTGCAAGTATCCTCCCACCTTCTGCATTGGAACAATGGAGCTTTCATCCCTGAGGTTTGTCTGACTACTACTTGCGGTTTTTGGAATGTGATGTGGCTTTGTGGATGGAAATGAACACAGCCTTGGGCTCATGGTGTACGGATGGAGATAAGCACACACATGTTGGCATGTGGTGCCAGGTGCCCTGCAAGGTCTTGCGCTGCTTATGCAATCTCACTCCATCTCTCTCCCTCGCTCTATCTCTCTTTCCTTTGTTGGGTGCATGGCACACCTTCTGTTGGATTTCGTCATTCAGGCTATGTCCTACGGATTGTCCAGTGTGGACCCGCTAGGACTCTTCAGATTGAGAAAGTTACTGAAAACTCATTTCTGGTTGTAATCTCAAACCCAAGGCCAAGTCTTTACAAAGTTCACATACTGAGCAAGAAGGAAGAATTCACGAAGTCCTTATATTGTATCGCTGTTGGACTATCTATGCACCAAAGGTACTCACCACTGATTAGATGGTGAGACTTGAACCTACAAAGACGTAGGCTTCAGTTCATGTATTTATTGCCTGTCCATATGGAGTAAACCAGCATCAACATTGGATTCGGTTAAATCTTGGGGAAGCTTGAAGCCTTTTATTTGCACAGTGCAGCCTACCAACACCCCCTGCAGCAATAATCCAATCACAAAGGATGCATGTGTCTGCTTGGATTTTGATACTGCCAGGCTTTACTCACTACCCTTGAAAGCTTGGCAGACAGGCTTTTCTTGCTAGTAAATAAGAAGCTGTTCCCTGTGGATACTCCTAGCAGCAACTTATGCAAGGTGCTTGTTAAGTCTGCATATTAACAGAATGTTTTTTTTAATAACGTGTGTGGATTTATTAAACAAAATCTCATTGACTATAAGACTTCAAGTAACTGGGATGTAACCCTCTCTCATGAAAACTGTTCCTAACACATCAAGACCTGTGTTTATGCTCACACAAAGTAAAATCCCATCTGCTAAAATAGGGCGCTCTTTTTCTCTCCTCAGCAGCTGGGGCACGTTAAGCTGCTATGTGGCAACCCAAACACCCTTGCACTATAGTACTTTCCCGCTGCTGCTGCCCCCATGGCCCTCCGCCGGTTCCTCCACCCACCTCCCATCTGCATTTTCCTCCCCCTTCCCTATTTAATGGCAGCCGCTGCTTGGGTGTCTCAGCAAGATCTCTGAGCTCCTGGTCGGGGATCCTGCTCTCTCCCCCAGCAGCTCTGCTGTTATGCCGCTGCCCTGTGACGGTAGGTGTTCGAGGCCCTCCTCCACCCGCAGTCTCTTGCCGCCTGCGCCTCATCCCTGGTGGTCCAGTGGAGAACCTTGCACTTCTGCTGGCCTGATGTTGTCTGTCTCTCTGTTTGTGCCCATTTTTCTGGCTTCCATCTGTCTTTGTTAATGTCTTGATAGTGTGCTTCTGTCTTCCTGTTGTTTTTTGGCCTGTTTGTGTCCTCCGCGCCCGTTTCCTTTCCCGCCGCTGCTGCTCCCACAGCCCATCCCCCTGCCGGTTCCCACCTCCCAGCTGCGCTTCCTTACCCCTTCCCTATTTAATGATGGCTGCTGCTAGCGTGTCTGAGCAAGATCTCTGACCTACTGGTCAGGGACCCTGCTCTCTCCCCCAGCAGTTCCGGTATTGTGCCGCTGCACTGTGAAGGTAGGTGTTCGAGGCCCTCCTCGACCCGCAGGCTCCTGCCTGTGCCTCATCCCTGGTGGGCCAGTGTGAGAGCCTTGCACTTCTGCTGGTAACAACGTTGATTTTAGCCACAGAACACAACCCACCTGGACGGACCACCACTGCATACATTTCCATGTCAACAAACCCCTCGCACCCAAACCTGCACCCCGCCCTCTGTGAAGGAAAAGGTCATAGAGGAACACCTCAACTCCACCATCAAACCCGAAGCCCCCCTCGCCTTGACCAATGCCAACTCTGCAGCCAAAGTACCTCACAGATGGATCACCAACTGTGCAGACAATCTCACCTCCCTCCACAACCCCAAAAGACAGCGCCCCATGAAGGCTCTCTGGTTCACCTCCGACCTCCAAGAATCCAGACACACCTACATATGGCTCGAAAAACGATAGAGGAGCAGCAAAACCACTGAAGACCAGACCACCTAAACATTATCACCACCTACACTATATACATATTGCTAGGGCCCTCACATGCACTACACCCAATGGCATTAGGAATAAAGATCTCCGCCAAGAAGGACCCATCACGGGAGCCTGATCGGTTATTGCAGCGCCAACCTGATAAGGAGCAGACCAGAAGATGAAGCAAGACACCTAGCTTGCTGGGTGTGTGAGGGTCTTTTTCCGAAAGGAGAAAACACTTCTCCTGCCCTCCTCATTATTCACACACTGGCTTAACACATAAAAAGAATATACACAATATATAAAAATACAGACAAGGAAGAGAGACTCAAAAACCCGTGATGTTCAATCTAACACATCGGAATGTAAATTCACAGGAATCTTTACAGAAAAGTCCAAGTTATCAAGGATCCGTCCTGACAAGTCGTTTCATGAATTTAACTTAGAGAAGGCTGCGTCGACGGGTTTCGGTGTATGTGCTCTATATGCACCACCTTTATCAAGACTAGTATTTCATTATGTCTCTTTTCTCAATACATTCTGGTAAAAATGTATATAAAAAACAATGAAAACAATATCACACATTGATTACTAGACAATTCTCAGAAATTGTCTAGTAATCAATGTGTAATATTATTTTATTGTTTTTTAGATCAATTTTTACCAGAATGAGTAAGACCATACCTTCTGTGTTTTTTTCTGCAGAAATAGAAGGCTGGATTACCAAGAAGGAAGCACACTTACAAGCTTGCAGGTGAGGCCGCTCCCGCGTCACACAGCTCCACCTTGGATCCTGCTGCTCTGCCGCTCCATGAGTTTTGCGGCCCCCTCCCCCGCTCTGTGTTTACTCTGTGTTACCCACTCACTGTATTTTTCTGTATTGTGCATTGTGATTTTTGAGATTCCTGTTCCGCGCCGCTCCGCGAGTTTCGCCCCTCCCTCCGTGTTTACTCTGTGTTGCTCACTTTATTGTATTTTTCTGTATTATGCATTGTGATATTTGAGATTACTCTCCCGTGCCATTGTGCCCCCTTTGCCCCTTGTGATCTCTATTCTCTGTGCCCCTGCCCACTTTCCGTCTGTTCCCCGTACCTTCCCGCTGCTGCCTCCCTGCGGTCCGCCCCCTCGATCTCCCAATTGCCACCTCGCTCCCGCCTCACAGCAACTCCTCCCTCCCACCTCCCCTTATATGGCGGCCGCTGCGACGCCGAGCAGCGGGCGCACCTAAGGCAAGCCCGTCTGCGCACGTCCATGCCTGGACCGTGCCCAGTGCCAAAACACCTGGCCCCCGCAAACACCACGATGCCCGTCATTGATACAATGCCAAAACCCTCCTCACACTCAACACTGGACAATCACACCCCTGCTTCCTGGCTGCCCCGAAACGCACGCAAGGACCCTTCACCTGCCTGAACTGCAGCTTCACCAGCATCCAGCCCGCCAATCCACCGACCAGGAAGGAACCCGACTACCTCTGATGCATTCTCCTCAACACCCGCTCTGCACGCAAACACGCCGTTGAACTCTGGGACCTACTCGACTCAACCGCCCTAGATATCGCCTTCGTGATGGAGACCTGGCTGAACCCCTCCTCAGCACCTGACATCGCCATAGCCATCCCAGAAGGCTACAAGATCACCCGCAGGGATCGTACCAATGGAGTAGGTGGGGGAATTGCCTTCATCCACAGAAACACTCTCAGAGTCTCGACCAACACAGACGACACCCTCAGCACCACCGAACACCTACACTTCCAGATCCACACCGACGCCAACACCACCCTCAGAGGAACCCTTGTCTACAGACCCCCTGACCCTGACCCCAGTTCAGCGACTCCATCGCCGACCTCATCAGCACACACGCTCTTGCCTCCATGGACTACATCCTCCTCGGGGACCTGAACTTCCACCTCGAGAACAACTACACCAACTCCACCACCCTGATCAACAACCTCACCAACCTTGGACTCAGAAAATTCGTCACCACTCCCACCCACTCTGCCAGCCACACGCTTCACCCCAACTACTCCACAAGCCCTCACGTCCCCTTCAACCACACCACCGAACTCTACTGGACCGACCACCGCTGCATCCACTTCCCCTTTCGAAAACCCACCACGCACCACCGCTCCCAACAGATGCCTCGCCGCTGCTGGAGCAAAGTCACAGAAGACCAGCTAACCACCACCCTTGCCCAGAGTCTACCTGCTGACCCCACCGACCCCAAATTCGCCGCCCGCAACCTCAGACAGTGGATCGATGACTGTGCCAACACCATCGCCCCGAACAAGAAACCCTCCAACAGCCACACCAGCAAGAAAGCCAACTGATTCACGGAAGACCTCCAGGCCTCCAAGAAAACCTGCCAAAAGCTAGAGAAGAACTGACTCAGTGAACTAACACCGGACAGCCACGCAGCCCACAAGGACACCACGCGCAGACACCATCACCTCATTAGATCCACCAAAAAAGCCTCCTTCAAAAACTGCCTAGACAACAACGCACACAACCGGAAAGAGCTCTTCAACATTGTGAAGGAACTCGCCAACCCCAGCTCCAACACCAACGACATCCCACCTTCGCAAGACCTGTGCGACTCACTGGCCTCCTTCTTCCATCACAAAATCGCAGACATCCACGACAGCTTCAACGTCACAACCACCCCGACAACCACGGAGACCACCACCATCAGCACCAGCCGCCTGGTCTCCTGGACCAACATAAATGATGACGACACCATCAAGATCATGAACACCGTCCACTCCGGTTCTCTGTCAGACCCCCGCCCGCACCACATCTTCAACAAGGCCAACACCACAATCGCACCCCATCTCCAAAAGGCCATCAACATCTCCTTCAAGACAGCCACCTTCCTGGAGATCTGGAAGCACACCGAGATCAATATCCCTACTTAAGAAACCCAAGGCAGATCCTGAAGATCTCAAGAACTTTCGGCCCATCTCCCTACTCCTGTTCCCGGCAAATGTCATCGAGAAGACCATCAACAGACAACTGACCCGCTACCTTGAAGAAAACAGCATCCTAGATGCGTCCCAGTCCGGGTGCTGCAGCAATCACAGCACCCAAAATGCCCTCATCGCCGCCACCGATGACATCAAGATCCTGCTAGACAATGGTGAAACCGCGGCCCTCATCCTCCTGCACCGGTCCGCCGCCTTCGACACAGTCTGACACTACGCACTCGCCTCCATGACGCCGGGAACCAAGAGAAGGCCCTGGACTGGACCACCTCCTTCCTCTCTGGCAGAACACAGAGCGTCCGCCTCCCCCCTTCCGCTCCGAGGCCACCGAGATCATCTGCGGCGTACCCCAGGGCTCATCCCTCAGCCCAAAGCTGTTCAACATCTACATGGCACCGCTCGCCCACGTCGCCCAACTGCATGACCTCATCATCTCTTACGTCAACGACACCCAGCTAATCCTCTCCCTCACCAAGGACCCCCACACCACCAAAAGCAACCTCCACGAAGGAATGAAAGCCGTCGCCAAATGGATGAGGAACAGCCGACTGAAGCTGAACTCAGACAAGACGGAGGTCCTCATTCTCGGTTCCACCCCCTCAGCCTGGAACGACTCCTGGTGGCCGACCGCACTGGGAACAGTTCCAATGCCCACCGACCATGCACAAAACCTAGGGGTCATCCTGGACTCCACCCTTTCCATGACTAAACAGGTCAATGTCGTCTCTTCCTCCTGCTTCAATACCCTCCGCATGCTCTGCAGGACCTACAAATGGGTCCCCACCGAGACGAGAAGAACGGTCACATAGGCCCTTGTCAGCAGTAGGATGGACTACGGAAATGCCCTCTCCGCTGGAGCCTCGGTGAAACTCCTGAAACGGCTCCAACGCATCCAGAACACCTCTGCACGGCTGATTCTCGACATCCCTCGCCAAAGCCACATCACACCCCACCTGAGAGACCTGCACTGGCTTCACGTCAACAAGAAGATAACCTTCAAGCTCCTCACCCACGCACACAAGGCACTACACAACACCGGACCAGTGTACCTCAACAGACGACTCAGCTTTTATACCCCACCCACCAGCTCTGCTCCGCCGACCTCGCCCTGCCACAATCCCCCGCTTCCGAAGAAAGACCTCCAGCGGAAGATCGTTCTCCCACCTCAAAGCCAAGACCTGGAACACCTTCCCAACCCACCTAGGGCAGACCCAATACCTGCTAAACTTCAGAAGACTCCTCAAAACCTGGCTCTTTGAGCAGAAGCAGCATTCCCCTTCTCCCAGCGCCTTGAGACCCTCAGGGGTGAGTAGTGTGCTTTATAAATGCAATGATTGGTTGATTGATAGAGACTTCCTACTAGCAAAAGAACCCAAGACTCCTTACTTCTACTGCTCACCTAAAATCCATAAGGGGATCACCCCGGACCCGGACGCCCCATTGTGTCAGGGACCGGGTCCATCCTGGAACCCCTGTCTAAATTTGTTGATCAATTCATCCAACCACTGGTCAAAGCTACACCTTCCTTTGTTAAGGATACCACAGACATCCTCTGCCTACTGGAGTGGGTCCAACATCCAGAAGTGGATCTAATGGTCACTCTGGATGTTGAGGCCCTTTAAACTAATATCCCACAGAGGGCAACTCTTGAAGTGATTGAGGATGCACTCAGTAACAGCGAGTGGGCCTCACGCACCCCAGTGCCTTTTATAGTAGAATGCGCAACTTTGGCATTAACTCCAAACTTCTTCGAGTATGACACACAACTTTACCACCAAACACATGGCACATCAATGGGCAGCACGTTTGTGCCGAGTCTAGCATGTATGTACATGTCAGCTTTCGAGGAAAGAGAAATCAACAAATCCAACAATCCATACCAGGCGAACGTGCTGCTGTAGAGGAGGTTTATTGATGACATTCTGATCCTGTGGAAAGGAGAACGCAATAGATGTGCGGAATTTTGTACATGAATCAGTACTTTGAATCCATTTATGAAGTTTACCAACACGATTTCAGTGACAGATCCCTTTCCTTGATCTACCGATTAAACTAGATGGAGACAGGATCACAACTACTCTATATCGGAAAGCCACTGACAAGAATAGCCATTTGCTATTTAGCAGTCATCATCTAAGATCTTTGAGACAGAGTTTTCTCTTTGGGCAATTTCTGCGCATCAGAAGAAATTGCAATACAGTGGTAGACTACCGGACACAGTCCACCATCCTGATGAGAGATCTAATCAAACGTGAATACCCTAGACAAGCAGTTGCCCTTGCTCGGAAATGAGCAAGACATAACAACCATGAAAGCCTGCTGGAAAATGTGACCAGAGAGCCAGACCGCTCAATCACATGTGTCACCACTTCCATCCCTGACTCTAACTGAATTAGAAACATTATTCGGAAACACTGGGACATCCTTAACACAGGTACGCTGAGCTTACCAACACCTAGGTTCGCGTTCAAATGGACTAGCAACCTCAAGGATTTCCTTATACATACAGGACCTAATTAGCAACACAACAGGTCACAAAGAACGTTATAGGATCATTACCCATGTGGCTGGTGCTCAGTATGCCCCAAACTAAGATCAGTAAAGAGTTGACGTTACCGAATGGGGTAACTTGGAAAATTATGACACACAGTAACTGCAACTCATCTAACATTATCTACATAGTGAGTTGCCCACCCTGACTCCTATACATAGGAATGACCACAAGGCAGGTCAAAATCCACATGATGGAGCATAAAAGCAACTTCAGATGCCATAAAACCAATACAAGATGACTGCACACTACCATCAGGAATGGCACGCCCCTGATTCATTCCAATGGGGTGTACTGGAAGCACACCCGGGCATGTCTAAGAAATCACTATTCCACCTCGAACAACGGTGGGTCCTGCGATTAGCCAGTGACAAGGGTGGGTTAAATGAAGATGTCCCTTGGAGCCTCCTCACGTAAAAACGATATCTAGTGCAATGACATCCACACCTGCATATCACTGGAACCTCAATCAGTTACCAACACGGTAGGAGAGGACAACCCCTGATTAAATATATTCATATACATTTTTTGTTTAAAAAATTAACTAGACACTGTAACCAGGTATCCCCTAATTAAATAATATCTAGTGCAATGACATAACATCCACACCTGCATATCACTGGAACCTCAATCAGTGGGTGGTCTACCAACATTACTATTACTATCACTGATACCTAACAATGGACACTCCACTGCTTGTTTACGATTCGCTAATACATCCCATTTTTCTGGGTTCCCCATTAACCATGCACAGTTTCCAAAACGGTAGGAGGCTAACCCCTGATAAAATATATACTATATATTTTTTGTGTAGGTACTTAATTAGACGCTGTAACCTGGTATCCCCAAATTAAGTAATCTCAAATAGTGTGCCAATTATCGCCAGGGGACAGTCCAACATGGTGCCCATGAGGCGGGGTAGCATTCTAGCCCTGCGAACAATACCTTCTGGAAGTTCCGGAAGTAACGCCCTCTCTGCTCGTCCAGCTGGGTATAATTACACAAGCCTCGCTGCACTCTGAACAACCCGGTCTGGTAGAGTGAATGGGTAGGAACACGGGAGGTTCTTCACGTCGTAACTTTAAGTATTTGGCTGCGCACGCTGCCCACCGGTGGCGCTCCTTGCATGGGAGGTGCTTAGGCATTCATGACAGTCTCTTAGACCTCCGCAGTTGATTGGAACAGGGTCCGTGGTAATATCCACTTAGTGAGAGCTTGACCAAGCGCATCGGTTACATTACCGTTGTTTGGAGGTTCTGGCATCTACTTTTGGTTTTCGCTCATGGGTGTTGGAGCAATGCTCTGTGTGCTGATAATGTGTTTTATACTGCACTGGACGGGTTGTGGAGATGCGGGACTGCTTGACTCGGTGTCTACCGGGAGCATTCCTGATACTGACCCAGGTTGGTGTTGGGGGTGTAACCGGTCAGCACTTGTGGAGGTTTCTCCACACAATCAACACATCCACCACTTCAATACATCCATTTGGAGTCTTCCCTTTGACACTCAGGCATCACCAGGTTGAAACACTGCCGGGGGCCATGAGACGCTGTACCCTGATCATAGCGCTGCTAATTGAGCACTAATTCTGGGACCTGGTGTTCCAACATTGTCTTGTTTTTTGTTCCCTAGGACACTACACTTAGTGTCTTCATCTACTGGTACACAATGCCATTAGCCTTTGACCCAAGCAGGGTGAGTTGGACAATCTTGCCACCAGCTGATTTAGACCTTGATGAATGCTCTGTTGCACAATCTGCTGCCTTTTTAATGTTTTTAATAGATCCAGATCACAGTTGATGCATGTCACAGCTCACCTGTGTTCTGCACGCGTGTAAGGCACCATAAATGTCTAATGGTGCACCCAACACATTACTATGACTTTGATATAATAATATAATATTGTCATATTTTTATTTGCAGGTTTTTGTATAGATCTACAGGTACCACTTTTTAGGGTGCGCTATGGGTGGTCGATTTTACACTTCACTGAGGTCCTGACCACCACCAAAAAGTGTAGGTAGATCTAATTCCGGTCCTGAGGAATTGCCATCAATAGGTAACAGGCAAGAAACATGTTGACCTATTTCACTAGCACATGTTCTCACATACCTTGGACTGAGCTTGTGCGTCTTTTCTAGTTTTAATCAGGGTAGTGACCACAACTCATTAAAATTGTTCTGAGTCGACCACTAATCCCTGTTTAATTTCCACATCCCAACACATTATCACCACCTTCACTATATACATATTCGCTAGGGCCCTCACACGCACTACACCAAACGGCATTAGAAATAAAGATCACCAAGAAGGCCCCATCACAGGTGCCTGATCGGGTATTGCAGCGCCGACCCGATAAGGAGCAGACCCGATGATGAAGCAAGACACCTAGCTTGCTGGGTGTATGAGGGTCTTTTTCCGAACAGAGGAAACGCTTCTCCTGTCCTCTTTATTATTCACACACTGGTTTAACTCTTTGAGCTCTTACCATTACCTGCACCATACATTAAGAACTGCATACTACTTCTGTTTTCACTGTCTTTTGGGCATGTATGCTGTACCTAAGTAAAATAAATATTTAAAAGCCCATACTACCCCTCCTTGAACAAGACACCTACAAGAACGCCATGTCAGTATACCACCAACTAATGAGATACACCAAATGGTCCTTCAACTGGATCAATTCCAGCAACTCAAAGGTTATCTTCAGCATCATCCAACAATTCACCAAGCCCCCTTGCAAAGCTAACAAACAACACACCCTCCCAGGACCTTTGCAACAAGCTTGGCTCCTACTTCCACCTGAAAATCAAGGCCCTCTACAACAACATCAGCGAACAATCTTCAGAAACTACTCACTCCTCCAGCGACAGCAGCCAGCCTACCATCGCCCCCTGGACCCCGGTCATCACTGAAGACACTGCCACAACCATGAAGAGCACTAACTCAGGAGAAACTATGGACCCCTTTCCACTGCACACCTTCCACAGAGCCACTGCTGCCATAGCACCTGAGCTACGACACACTGGCAACACCACCTTCGAATCCGGCACTTTCCCCAATTACTGGAAACGCGCAAAAGTCAAACACCTCTTCAAGAAACCATCTGCAGACCCGATGGACCTGAACAACTACTAACCCACCTCTCTCCTTCCCTTCGTAGCCAAAGTCACAGAGAAGATCGTCAACGCCGAGATGACTAACTTCAGTGAAGAGAACGCCATCCTTGACCCTTCCTAATCTGGATTCCGCAGCAACCACAGCTCTGAGACCACCCTCCTCACTGCCATAGACAACATCTGCACACTCCTCGACCAAGGTCACACCACAGCCCTCTTCGTACTAGACCTCTCCACAGCCTTCAACACCATCTCCCGCTACACTCTCACAACCAGACTATGCCGCTGGCATACAGGGAACCACCCTCAACTGGCTCTGCTCCTTCCTCGCCGGCAGAACCCAAAGGACCATACTACTGCTCTTCCTCTCCAAACCCACAGAGATCAACTGCGGAGTAACCCAAGGATCATCGCTCAGTCCCAGGCTCTTCAACATCTACATGGCCCCCCTCGCCACCATCGTCAGACAGCACAGACTCAGCATAGTATCACATGACAACGACACCCAGCTAATCCTCTCCCTCACAAAGGAACCCAACACCACCAGACTCAGTTTCCAGGAAGGAAAGAAAGATGTCAAATCCTGGATGAGCAGTAGCTGTCTGAAGCTCAACTCGGGAAATACAGAAGTCCTCATCCTCGGACCCACTCCCTCAGCTTGGGACAGCACCTGGTGCCCACTGCCCTCGGCAACCTCCTTCCCTCAGGGACCATGCCTGGAACCTCAGCATCGACTCCTCCCTCACCATGACCCGCCAGATCAACACCGTCCCCTCCTCCTGCTTCAACACCCTCCACATCCTTTACAAGACCTTCAAATGGATGCCCACGAATCCAGAAAGACCGTCACCCATGCACTCATAACAATCAGACTGGACTACGAAAACACCCTCTATGCGGGAATCAACAAATCCCAGCTATGCAAACACTAGAACATCCAGAACACTGTGGTCAGACTCGTCCTCGGCATCCAGTGAAAGAATCACATAACCCAAAACCTGCATCACCCCCACTGTCTCCCGGTCGAGAAGACAGTAACTTTCAAACTACTCACCCAAGCCTACAAATCTCTCCACAACAACGGACCCAAATACCTCAACGAAAGAGTCTCCTTCCTCATACCCAAGAGAAACCTCTGCTCCACCAACTTCACCCTAGCAGAAACCCCATGCATTTGCAGAACCAGAGCGGGTGGAACAGCCTTCTCCTACATCGTGGGAACGGCCAGGAACGAGCTCCTGGTCAACATCAGACACTCCCACCCTGCACACCTTCAGGAAGAGCCTCAAGACATGGCTTTTTGGCTGACTCAGAGCTACAGCCCCCCGCCCCTCATCACCTTCAGACCCTCTCGGGTGAGAAGTGCATTTCACAATTCCCTGATTGATTGCTTGCCTCATTGACCTGCTGATAAAAGAAAAAAACGGGCCTACCTACCTAATCACACTTGCTGTCCTAAAGTCTAAAAATCAATATTTTCCACCTTTCCCTGTCCAGCCTTATCCCTTCCCAGTCTTTCCCTTTGTCAAGGTAAAGTACCTAGTTTATTTAAGAAGGTTGTAGTGGTTCCCTCCAGAGGAAAGTCGGGGAGGATCCTCTTATATTGAAAACATTATCACCCCAATTCACTTTTACCCTTCTTAGCAAAGGTACTGGAGGCACATGTGCCATAATGTCTTTGTTCCTTTTTGGAGGAGTCCAATTGTTAAGAGCCCTATCAGGCAAGCCTTTGCCCAGCTCATTCTACAAAATCAGTAATTCTCTCTGTGGCTCTCTGTGGTCGATGATATGCATGGATATTGCAACAGGGGTTCTAAACAGACTCTAGGTCTTCTGGATGTCTCGGAGGCCTTTGACACAGTCAACCACAATCTTTTGGTGAATCGTGGCCGCGGGGTTGCAAGGCCCTGCACTCAATTGTATCACCTCTTTTTTAAAGAACCGATCTCAGTAAGTATACTTGACCCCTTTTAAGTCACCAAAAAGTCCACCTGGAGTGTGGAGTACTGCAGGGTTATTCCCTTTCACCATATCTCTTGAATATATATATTCACCACTTAATCCATTCTCTCAAAAACATGAACTGTACAATCCACAACTATGCAGATGTTCTGCAACTACTCTTTAAACTTGATGCCTCCCCTGCATCAAAGAAAACTTTTCAAAACACTTTGCTTCTAATCCATGACTGGATGAACAGTAACCATCTTAAATGTAATGGAAGTTCCCTGTCCCCTAAGAAAGCTGTAAAAAGTCTTGGTGTTTTTATTGATGATGAGTTATTAATGAAGCCCCAACTTGGGACAGTGATCTCCTCCTGCTTTTTACTGCTCTGATTGAGGAAAATCTCGAAGTTCATTACCTTACAAATTCTCATCCAAGTTGTAATTGCCTTGGTCATATTCAGGATAGATTACTCCAACTTCCTTTATGTCGGTCTCCCTAAGTCTCTGCAGCACAAGCTTTAAATTGTCCAAAACCAGGCAGCCTGCCGTATATTTCCACAAGCTTGACATTGCCACATTATTTCTCTTCTAGGTGTTCTCCACTGGCTGTCAGTGGAACAAAGGATTGTTTTCAAAACAGGGTGCATTATTTTTAAAACCCTTGAAGGCAAAAGTCCTGCCTTCATTATGTCCTGACTTCGCAAATACACTCCTAATAGAACATTGCGTTCCTCCCTCAAGAATTGTCTGTTGTTACTTGAGATTAAAAAAAAGAGAATGGGTGGCTCCAGATTCATAGTCATTGCACCCCGCATCTAGAATTTCTTTCCTCTTGAGATTTGAACAGCCTCAAGTTATATAAAATGTCAGCAATCTCTCAAAACTTTGCTCTTCAAATATGTATATAATTATGTCTCTTTCAGCAGCATGTGGTTAGTCCATGAAACCGTTTGGTGTATGCATGCCTAATAAATGCAGATAACATAACAATGTATAGTAAAAGGAAGGAAGTTACATGACATTTATTTATACAGAAATACAATGAACAGTTCAACTAATAAACAATCTCTAGGAAAGGCTTGAGCTAAGGACCTTGAAAGTTACAGTCATGGACATCCTGAACATGGCTTCCTGAAGAGGTAAACAAATGTATACAATTTAATAATAATGAGACCACGCACTAGGCTTCTACTTGGATGGAAAAGCATAGAGAACACATGCACATTGAGATGGCTCTTTCACAGAAAATAAGAGTGCACACTACTTTCAGCAAACAGGAATAAGAGGTCAGTTCAAAGCAGCTTTGCCCTAGTTTTGTTAAAATAAGAACGTCAAATAAATAAAAACACCTCAACACATGCAAAACCAAACCATTCTAAGAAAAAAAACTTTTTAAAATGTTATAACTGCCTTAAAGATGTATTCATTTTTAACACCCAGTCTTTTTTTGTAGATAGTTGAAAAAGTTTGCACATTCATATTTGTCAGCTGGTTTCAGCAGCTTCAGTATTCCAGAGTGAGATGGACAGATTGTAGGTTTATTTGGAAGGAGTACAATATTTCGATGATGATGCATTGGAAGTAGAAGTTAATTAACGTGAGCATAATGTGAAGATGAAAGTAGTACTGGACGTATTACAAAGGGGAGGCCTTACACTGAAAGCCAAGAAGTGCAAATTTGTGAAGACAAAAAATGAACATCTTTAACATTTAATAATGGTAGGGGAAGTAAAACCCGAAGAGAGTTTGGTACAGAACATAAGGAAGTGAGGGAGCCCTGATAACAAGGACAAACTCATGTAATTTCTGGGTATGGCTGAAGTTTACAATATATTGAAGACTTTTCCAATAAGACATTAATGGTGAGAAAGTTACTGAATTTTGCATGGAATATGGTACTTCATTGTACGGAGCCATAGGCAGGCACAATGCGCTGGGCGAGGGAGCAGCTTTGCAATAAGTGTGTCTATAAGCGCCCCTCCCCTCCGTGCTGAACTCATAGGGCAAGTTTTAGACCAGAAAAATATTATTTTGAGGCATCATACCAAATAGGTAATATTGAAGTTACATACCAATAGGGTATTGTATAATGCACACATATCATACCTTGACTAGGCACTGGGTAATACACCAGGCGCTAATCGGGAGTGGTAATAGGGATCAATTGTACTTGGTCTTGAAGAAAAGCCGTAGGGGTAGGCTTGAAACATGTAGACCAAGAGTAGCACACTCATTGCACTGTGTAACTCCCAACTCCCTTTTTAACAATACCAGCCACAGGGTTTAATAAAGTTTAGGTTCCTAGTGGGCAGGTATTTTTTAGAATCTTTTCACTACTATCTGACCCTTTCCACTCCTACTCTAGCAATCTAGCCCCCCACCTCCAAAAAAAGTGTCTCCTTCAGTCGTAGCACGCCCCGTCCCGGAGCGGGCAGGAAGAACCTTATAATGAAGCATGCCGCTAAGGAACCTTTTGGTGGGTGAGGGATATTTAAAAAAATGTTTTTTTTCCCTTAGTGATGATTAGCGTATCTGGAAAGATACCATTTGAAACTTTATATGCACACACCCAGTTGTGATTGAATGAGAAATTCAATAATTGTGGATGTGTCTCACCCAGATATACATAAACAAAGAGAATCCACCTTGTGGTGTTTGGAAGTGTTCCTCACTGTGGTGGGGAGCACTTAGTGTTTTTTAAAATACCCCTCACACACCAAAAGGACCCATGGTGTCATGCTTCATCATAGGGGTCTTCGCACCACTCTACGGGATGCGGCGTGCTGCGACCTACGACTACGCGGGAGCACTTTAGTTAATGACTATGTATGGTGCGTGTGAGGGTATTTTTATATTATTGTGAGTGAGTGGTGGGGTGAGTGAAAGAATAAAAAGTACCTGGCTCGTGGGGTAGGACTAAGAAACTTTTAATTAGTCCCCCGGGCTGGTAATATTGAAAAATGTGAAGTGCGAGGTTTTTATGTCGTGATTATGTACATCACCTCATGTGTGCGTCGACATGTTTCAGAGATCAACTCCTTCAGGACGGGGTGCACAAATTCCCCTCATTACTCGCGTTTCACTATGTAAAATCTGTATTTAATATTTACAAAAAGTGAAAACATTTGACCTATAGTCTATAATGTACCTACAGCGGTAGATCCATAGTGATATGCAAGTTGCATTACCCACGGAAAAATGAGGAAGAACATCAATAATGTGCGAAGACATTTAGCAGGTACAGTCACCTAGAAAAAACGTCATGCGGGTTGTGCTCACTGAGTAGTGGTGGTCATACTACAAGGGAAGAAAATAACCCTGTAAAAAACGACATAGACATGACAGACACACAAGTAACAGAAAACACACACTCTATTGATGTGATGAAGAAAAAATTGGTAAGGAGAAAACAGGGAAAAGCATTGTAGGCGTACTTGTCACAATAGTGTAGCTAACTTCATGAGCCTCCTGAACGTCTGGGGTTAACTTGCCAATCTGCAATTTAAACGTAATAGCTGTAGTGAGCATGGGTATTTACTTACTTAGGGTCTTGTAGTCAAACTACACTCAATACCATACTCACGGACTCAATGGGAATCGATATCGATGTGTCCCCATACGCGGCTCCGCTGGAATGGTGAACGAGCCATTGGCGTGTGCTATTTATACACCTTGGGCGGTGTTGATTAGCTGTTAATTGATAGTGATGGAGCGAGTTTCAGAAAATATATTTATTTTTGACTCGCAAAGTTAAACTTCCATAACAAAAATAATTGAATTAACATGTGTTGAGGGAATATTGTTAACCAGCCTAGATTAAACCGCAAATCATGATACATGGGGACTAATATGTGCTCATATATCTGCTTTATGTTGCAAATGCTTGTTCGTGAGAAATAATAAATTAATCTTGTCTATTGTTTTGTCAGAAATTGAATGCAGCTGTTTTAATTAATGGCATGTGCTTATTTTCGTGTGCTCATGTTTTGTCTTTTCGTCTTTGTGTGGCTTAATCTGTTTGTTGCTAAAATGCTTTGGCTAGGTAACATTTATTATTGGGTTAATAATTAGCAAAGGTGGGTGGGTAACAAAACAAACTCTATTTCTTTCATTAATCGATGTCGTGTTTGTTTATACATTAGTTTTACGAATGGGCCTAAGAAAATGGCTGGCAGTGCTGCAGTCCATGGAAACTTGACCAGAGTAAAGTCCTTACTCATGCGCAGTCGAAAGAGTTTTTTTTGCTGAACAAACAACGTTTAATGCAGAAGCAATTGTGGTCGAGTCAAATGTGTTCTTGGAGTCATAGCCAAGGACTGGATGCTGTATGGCCTGCCAAGATTAGGAAGTGAAAGATTCTCCTCGGGGAAAAAGTATATTTTTGAGGAAGCAAAAAGGATGGTGAAACTAAGAACAATAAGGGTTATGATGAGGTCCCGGACTTGGTCAGGAGAGCAATGACCTAACTGTGGACTGACATGGCTCAGCCATTCAAGATTTTGGATTGACAGAAAAAATGTGCGATATAGATACTTTAGTTAGTCAGAAAAGGTATAAAAACTGACTCCATGGGAGGGAGAGGGCTCTTCGCTCTTCTAGCTTTCCGAATCCAGTTTGGGCGTGACGTGCTGACGGACTCTTTGGAGCACGTAAGGATCAATAGGGTTAAATGACTTTTTACCTTTTATTCCTTTAGGCGAAGTGAGTTTTAGACAGGGAAAAGGCTTAGGTGATGGAAAACTGTTTATTCTTCACTAAACATGCTAATTGATTTTGCTTGAAACTGACAGTCTATTTTGCTATTCCTTTAATAAAAATGCACTTTCTTTGAATAAATAGTTAATAAATAAGATTTTTGAAACAACAAGCTGGACTTGTTATTCATGGTCTTGTTACCATCAGCAGATCCATTTGCCTAAGTGACTTAATTAAATGCTAAGTTTAACAAAAACCATGATGGATTCATTATACTGCAGTTGTATATAAATGTATATATATTTTGTGAATAGGTTTTATTAATTAGGTCACATGATTCAGTTGCTCAAAAATATGTATTGTTAGTTCATGGGCCTTGTGAGTGTTTCATGATTAATGGTGAGTATTGCAGAGTTGGGTAGAGTTGTTATGACATATTTTTTATAGGGGCGCTGGATCAACAGTTAAAGGTACCTCCAAGCCGGATATGCTAGGATGCCCAAAAAAGGATTTTCCGGTGTTCCGAGGGGACTGCCAGGTGTGTTAGCCCCGCAGTTGGTGGAACTAATAACCAGCGCATGCGCCGTGTATGCTGTAAGTACTGTGCATGTGTGAGACACAGCCACTAGATACGGGCTCTGTGATCTTACTACAATTTACGTTGAGGCTCGTGTAGGCGCTTAGCGTTATGCGATCCCGATATGCAAATCAACCAATGTTTATAACCAAACAGGTGGAAAAAAATATATGCTGGTGGTAGTGACAAACTGTTTCGCTTTCAAAATAATTACACTATTCACTATGTGGTGTAGCCTGGTTGGTATATGACAGACCAGTTATGCGATCCCGATATCGAAATCAACCAATGATTATAACAAAACGGGGGGAAGAAAATATGCTGGTGGTAGTGACAAACTGTTCCGCTTTCAATATAATTACACTATTCACTATGTGGTGTTGCCTGGTTGGTAAATGACAGACCAGTTAGCAGGTTTCTTGGTCATGTCTTATGCCATGGAGGAATGGACTTAAGGGCAGATTTACAAGACACTTGCGCCTCTTCTGCGCCGCCGTTGCGTCACTTTTGTGACGCAGCGGCGGCGCAAAAGATGCGCCATGGTGCGGGGTATCAACAACGTGACGCATCTGGGAGATGCGTCACATTGTAAAGCCCTGCGCCATAAGTAGGCGTTCCTGCACAGGGGGGGGGGGGGGGGGCGTTCCTGCGCAGGAACGCCTCCTAGAAGTGGCTGAGTGAAATCTACAAGATTTCACTCAGTCACTTTTAGGTCAATGCTGCGTCAAAATCCTGCGCCTGCTTGAAGCAGGCGTAAGGATTGACGCAGCATTAACAAGATAGGGCCCCCCAGAGCATTGCTGGAGCTGCGTCACACTTGCGACGAAACTCCAGCAATGCGTCACTTTTACGGCACAGATGCGTGACGCATCTGTGCCGTTTTTGCCCCATGGTGCGCCGCATTGTAAATGCGGCGCATCCTTGGTGGCGGAGCCGTGATGCACAATAAGTGGCGCATCCCTGCTGATATGCAGAGATGCGCCACTTATTGTAAATATGCCCCCAAGTTTCAAGGACGGGTAAGCAGGATAAACCGGGAAAGGCGGTAGTGGCGACCAGGTGAGCGCTAATCCACTCTAAGGGTAGACATGGAGTCTGAACACAAACATTCCATCAATTAGAATCAAGTGTACACAGCACGCACTCTACCCAATGTCATACAATGGCAAAAAAAATATGAAGATTGAGAAATACACCAAGTGTAAGCGCACGTAAAGGTAACAAATAGATTTGTTCCTTTTTAAGCCTTATTGCAAGTGTCAATATATAGCACTGGTAAACAATGCGTGAAAAGCAATTAAATATCTATTTTAAGTGGTTGACCAAACATCAAAAGTGAACAAAGCTTTACAGTGCTGCCGATATTATCCTTTTTTAGCGGTTGTCCAAACATCCAATGAACAAAGCTTTACAGCGCTGCCTATATTATCCTTTTGAAACGGTTGTCCAAACATAAAAAAACAAAGCTTTACAGCGCTGCCGATACTCTTATCATTCAAAGCCCTCCAACGCTGTCGATATTCCTCTTATTCAAAGCACTCCAGTGCTAATGATACTTTCCCGAGCATGCCGTTATTTAAAAAAAAATATTTCTTTAAAGGAGACTGTTATCTTAGAAATTATGCTGTTTGTTTTTTGTAATTGAATGCGCATTCTTCACAAACATGCGCTGTTCAAACATGTGATTTTATACTGTTAAAGCTTTAAGAATAGTTTGCTGACAAGCAAGGATCAGAATCACCAAGGGTTATTCTATATCTTAAATGCAATCTTTCAAGCTATGTCAACAAGAAAACGGGCAGTCTCCTTTTAAATATAACTTAAACGTTGGTAGGCAAGGATATACTCTACATCACAGAGAAGTACATCTTTTTGTCATACAAGACCAGATATAAATCAGAAGTGGAAGAAGCTTCAGATAGTGGAGGAACCTGGTAGAGTTGAGGTGTAGATAATGGTCATCTGGGTTCTTTCAGCTCACGGCCATTGTAAAGTTCAATCCAAAAGGAAACAGGTAAATCCAAATAATGGTTTATTAAGATAGTCCAATACATCTCAGCCTGCTAACACAGCTCCAGTTCAAATGACAGTAAACTTGAAAGTAAACATTCTAGACATGGAGTCTGAATACAAAAATTCCATCCATTGGTATCAAGTGTACACAGCACTCTACCCAGTGTCATACAATGGCTTAAAGTAACATATGCTGGATACTACACTTGCCCTCCACACAGCTGTGATCATTTTATATATGTATCCAGCTTCCTTATCTTGCACCTTACATTGTAAAACTATTATAGTGACTTAGACAACTAGATAACTTGCATGTTTGTTTTTCCCTAGCAGCAGCAGAGATGGGAGGAGGGCTGTCTTCAGGAAGCAGTTTTGTGTGTGAGAGCCCTGGGCTACACTAATCTATGTGAATATTTAGGTCTGGCTTTACAGTGCTACTGTTGCTTGACCTTATGTCATCAACAAAGACATTTTTTCTGAATCCTACTTAAAGAGAAGCTTAGCCTCCACCCACATGTTGGTTTTCCGGAGCAAAGGATTTGATTTAGCCAAAAGTGTGTGTTTCCAGTAAAAAAGACTGCTTATATTGCACTTGTATGCTTCTGGATAAGTATACACTCGACGCAGCAGGATTTATTTGGTTATGGTGGCAAACAAGTGATCATGGCTATAGGCCTGATCTGTTTATTATGAAATGTTATGATAAAGGCACGAGGTCTAGGTAATTTATTGAGAAAACCATACTTTGAAGTCAATAGGCATTTAGGTGTGGATTATTATTCTTCTATATTAAACACTATAGTCAGGCAATTTGTTACATGGAATACCACAGATTACTGTAGGAAGCAATGCTTTTGGTGTTGGTCACCCAGTGTGCAAACCATGGATATAGATGGTTTTCTCTGTGAGATTTTGTTTGCTATTATAAGAGACATTTTGTTTTACTTAGCCAGCTATATTTTTGTAAATCATTGTAATTTTACATCTGTGTGTCTAATTGTTGGCATCTTGAAAAGTATACGCTCAAAACTATAGGCCTGAGCTAATTATGGTGACAAGCTATATGCATGTTTGGTGCACAGGAAACATTTTGCCTGATGCAATAAGCCTGGGCACTGTTAAAGGGTAAATGTTCCTTGGGAAAGTCATGCCAGAGTTCATGGGTTTAATCTGTTTATTATGAAATGTCATGACAAAGCTGGTAGGCCTAACCCACTTATTGTGAAAATCAAGCATTCAAGACAAAAGGCATTTGTGGATGAATTGTAATTACACTGTGCTAAAGCCTGTAGGCAGGCATTTTGTTACATGGAATTTCACAGGTTACTGTAGTAGGCACATTATGTTACAGGCTGTCGAAAGTTATTTGATTATATGTAACCTCACAATTACCAAAGTAGGCAAGGGATTTTGTGTTAGTCACCCACTCTGACACACCCTGTCACTACAATTTCACTGTGGTGATTCTTGTTAGGTGAAGTAAAGCCGCAAAAGGATTGGTGATTGATGCATATTTATTTGGTGATTGATGCATATTTATTTGGTGATTGCTGTATATTTATTTCACATCAACTGCGTAAACCGAGCACCCTCACTTGGTTTCCTCTAACTCCTCCACCTTTCAAATTTCGCTCCTTCACAAACTTCCGTCCTCATGGCAACTCATGTCACAGATATGCCACGTGGAGAATGATAGAGAGGTTAAGCATTTTACACCCCCCACCATCTAATTATAACGTATCCCCTTTCATTACTCAAATTAAAATCTGCTACAAAATTAACAATAAATGACATTACTTAATAATATTTAGATCTATAGAACTGCTACTGATGTAAAACTTTACACAAACAACATTTTTACTTTATCTTCTTTCTTTATATCTAAACTAAGTGCTCATGACTGCTCACTGAACCATTTTCTCACAACATTAACACATTACAAAATCTCTAAGTATAATGGGAGCGCAATGTTCCCTGCGTTCTTCAACCACAAGTCTCCTTTTTGCCCTGTTCTTTCTCTATCATCTGCAACCGACTCACTTGTTCCCCTAGAGGTTTCTTGCAGCCTTTGACAAGCAAACCGTCATTTTAAAACCATTCATTAACATAAAAGCACTGCATCTTTGCTTATCCGACTCTCGTTCTCCCAGATCGCTTTCCATTGTCTCATCCCTTCTGCACTACAAAGCAACTATTTTCTTATTCCGCTTCTGCCAATTTCTCAAGAAAACATGCCAATTATGCATTCTTTTCACCTCCATGGTGTTAGAAAATGTATTTCTACTATCGTTTTTCCTCCCTAACCTGATTTTCATGTAATCCCCTGTAACAATCTTGCCTCCTCTCCAAACATAACAATGGGGTGTTCCACGACAGCGCCAGTTCAGACCCAGATACGGAGACACACCATACTGGGAAAATTGGCAGGGTATTCCAACAATGAACCGATATACCAGCCTGGAGATGGTCGATTGACCATCACCAGATTCCAACAAAGACAAACTAACCATACCATCTCGGGTCCCGGAAAGGGAATTGACGAAGGGACAAGATAATAGCTCATGCTCACTGTCGGTCATCTTCTGGAATATAGCAGGACTCCGCCCCAAAATTGAAGATGGTTCAGCAGCCAAATTCTTGGAGAATGGAAAAATAATATGCCTCCAGGAAACATGGGCCACAAAAGAGCTACACATCGCAGGTTATAAAACTTTTTTTTCCTCAGCCCTCCCCAGCATCACGGGCAGACCCAAGGGGGGCTTGACCACCTACATAGCGAATACTATACCTAACCTGAAACTCCTTAAAAGTGAGAATACATTAAACTACCAATTATTCTCTATTGCAGTTGGCAAAGAAACTATTGTCATCCTAGTAAACCTCTATAATAACTTAGAAGAGGACAACTTTATCAAAATTCTTCTGACAATCCAGGAAAATATCGCTAGATCTACCAATCTATACAGGAAAAAAGCCACCGTCCACTTACTATGGGGAGGTGATTTCAACATACATCCCTGTCCACACCTGATCAACCATAATTGTGGGATAGTGGACGAACAGAACAACCCTCTCGCTCACTTCACTCATGACGGAAAAGGGGAAGCGATGAATAATCTCCTTACAGACCTGGAACTGTCTATAATAAACAAACAAAATCCGGTTGACAATACTCTCTGTCCTACATATCTAGGGAGGGGGCACGAGACCACGGTCGACTATGTCCTCTCATCGGATGGGCTGAGACAGCTTACCGCGGATTTTAACCTAATGGCAAACAATCTAAGCGACCACTCAGCCCTTAGAGTAGATTTGGACCTTCTAAACCACCCAACACAGACAACCATAATCGCACACACTCTCTCTCAAAATCAACTAGAGGTGGGCAAAGTAAATGGCTACACAGTGAAATGGGGCAAAATTTATCCAATCCAGCTAAGCAGCAACATAATAAAGACTTTATATCCCTACGTAATAAAATGCCTAGACTTGGACTCTGATGATAATATCGTTCTTGTAAACTTCAAGATTATCTTGGACAAAATCAAACAACTGCTGACTAGGGAAAATAAATCAAACAACCCAATAATTCCAGGCTGGTTCAACCACGAATGTACCACCTCACTAAGCAAGCTAAAAGAGGCCCTCAGACAACCAACAAGAGACAAACAATTGATCAAACATCTAAGACTTCAGTATAAAAAGGCCAGGAAACAAAGAAAACAGGAGCTGAAACAGTCCTTATGAAACGATCTACATAAGAGTACACTCACAAAAAACAGTGAATCTTTCTGGCGGATTGTGAAAACCCCTTTTCTTTCTGATTCTAGCAGTCCTCAGATTGACGTAGCGATAGAAGAGGAAACCTGGGTAAACCATTTCTCCCACATTTTTAAATTAACACCATCACAAGAAGAAACAGCCTACTCTCACCCTCCTGTCGACTTCCCAATAAATTTGCAGTTCGATATCTCTGAGGTTCTGAAAGCACTGAACTTAAGTAAAGGGGGCAAGGCCCCAGGGCCAGACGGGGTCCCTGTGGATCTCTTCAAACAACACCTGGATCTTTGGGCCCCTATACTCACCAGAGTTTGCACCGCAACAGCGAGACTGGGCTTAATGGAGTCCTGGTCCAACTCCATTATGGTACCTATTTTTAAAAAAGGGGATCGTCAAGATCCTAAATGTTATCGACCGATCTCTTTATTGGACACCACAGGAAAAGTAGTTGGCAGAGTAATCCTGGAACAACTCCAGCAATGGGCCGATGACCGTAAGATCTTATCGGACCTTCAATTTGGTTTCAGAGAAGGGTTTGGAACCGTAGAACAGGCTCTCAATCTAAGTCTAATTTTATCCAAGTATATTCATGCAAAGCAGGGGACAATGTACATGGTATACGTGGACTTGTCCTCTGCCTTCGATTGCGTCTCCCATGCAAAGCTATGGACTCTTCTGCGAAACATGGGGGTAGATCCCCCACTGCTGGACTTCCTAAGGGAATTATACACGGACGCTTCTGCGCGAGTGCGCTACGGGATAAAGGGCGAGCTTACCGCGCCATTCAAGGTAGAGCGAGGTGTCAGGCAGGGGTGCGTCTTGGCCCCCTTCCTTTTCTCCCTATATACAAACGGGTTGGAAGAGAAAATGTTGAGAGGGGGGCAAGACCTCCCAAGACTAAAACAACGTATGATCCCGGCACTGCTATACGCGGATGACGCAGTAATCCTGGCCCGCACTCCCATAGAACTTCAGAAATCCCTAAATAAGTATGCTGATTTTATGGGAGCACTAGATCTACATATAAATGTGAAAAAAACGTTTATAATGGTGGCTGGTGGAGGGAAAAAACGAATTAAGAACATTACCCTAAATAATCAAAATCTTGAGAGAACCCCACAGTATCCTTATTTGGGCATAATGATCGATGAGAAACTAAATTGGAAAGCGGCTATCGAGTCGAGAAAACACTCATTTAGGAGAGCTAACACTGCCCTGATTAGTTTCTCACAAAGACTTGGAAGGAAATCTCCAGTGGAGATGTTACAAATTTATTCCGCAAAATGCTTGGCCACTGCTCTATATGGGGCTGGCGTCTGGGGACATGTTGACGCTGGATCTCTACAAACAGCTGAGAACTCGTTTATAAGATTTCTTCTATCTGCCCCCAAGTGTTCATCAACATATGCATGCCACATGGAACTATGAATCCCCTACATAGAGGATCTAATAAAAGTCCAGCCACTGCTACTATGGAGGCGCATATGGATATCCGATAAGAACATGCTGACCAAGGCCATCTTAGAGGACTCAATGGCCCTGGATAACACGCACAGGATAGCCTGGCTTACATATATTAAACGATTCTTCACGGATATGGGCCTAGAAAGATTTTATACTACTCCACAAGCATTGATTGAGATAAGCAAGAAAGAACTGAAACAGAAAGCAATGAGCCACCTAGAGTCACTCAGAATTATTCTGTTATCAAACAAACAATCTGCACAACATGCAAATATGGTACAGCTAACGCCACAAATCCAGCCCTATCTTGCATTGGAGATTAACTCATATGAAAGGATGCTTTTGACTAGGCTTAGACTTAATTTGTTTCATAGACTAGTAGCCTTCCCGCAAATGAACACCTGGGAAGGAAAACTGATTTTATGCCCCTGTGACGAGACCTCGGCACAAACATGTATGCATACGATACTGTTTTGTAAATATCATCTCCCTCATAGGAAAATCTGGCTACTTCCATTACTAAAAGCCTGGGGTTTCAGACAATGTCGTCCGGCCATGATTTCTTTGCAGATGCTAGATTCTGAGCGCTCCTGTTACCATATATTGAACTATTTAAAATGTATTATCAGACACCGAAGAAATCTGTAAACAACCTTTTCTGTGTGATATATTTTATGCTGTAAATTTCATACTGTTGCTTTTATGGTTTTATAATGACAAAAAACCGAATAAAGAAATTATTATTATTATCTCCAAACATATGTCCACTCTCTCGCCTTTCCACTCTGTCATCCACTGTGGAGAAAGTTTCGTTTTCGACTCTCTTCCCCTAATATTAACAAAAAGTGATTTATCCATAGCCCCATTCAAGGTGGTATTTTGAGCTCAAACCATTTCTTCAACAACCTCTCTTATATTCTTTCCTCCACTCATTGCCATTTATATTTATCCATGGACTAACCAATTGGCCTGTTAAACAATACCATGTCCTTGAGGATTATATGAAGATGTACAAATATGCTTTAATCCGTAACCTTTAAAAACATTTGCATCATCGTAGAAGTAAGTTGCGTCCCATTATCAGTTATGATCATTTTTGGAACCCCTCTTTCCTGAAAATATTCTTAAGTACCTTGATGGCATTTTTCAATGTTATGTTTTTCACAAATTCCACAATCACCCAAACTTTAAAAAAAAATCTAGCATCACCACATCAAAACATTTACTTTCTCTTAAATATTCCATAGGACCGATGAAATCCATACATAGGTTCTCCCATGTACCTCCAGCATCACTCAAAGAACCCATTTCTTCAAGTACTTTCAACCCCTTGTCACTCTCCCTACATAAAGCACATATTTTGAACCAATCCCTGACATCACTATCCATGCGCAGCCACGAAATTTATATTTCAGAAGTCTCTTTGTGAGCAACTGCCACAAATGTCCCTCATGTTCCAACTCTTTTTTTATACTCCTTTAAGAGGCACAAATCTCTCATCTCTAATGACCACTGCCTTTGTCGAACTCATGCTCAGTTCACCCTGCTTTTTGACATATTTGCCTTACTCCACCCCTGATGTAATATCTTTATCAAATTCTGTAAAAACCAGCTTGAACAGCCTTTTTCCATTACTCACATGTAAAGGTACTACTCTCACCCTCCAAAGCATCTTCTATACTTGCTACCAAAAAACAACATTCTTGTAGTTGAGAAGCAGATTTAGCCAAGCCAACCTTGCTGAAGCTCCGTTATTACCACCAGGTAGTAAGACTTTGAGTAAAGGTTTATGGTCTGTACGTAATGTGAAGCACACACCCCATAAATAAGTACAGAAAAATTCATCACCTCATGCAGCCGCTAGAACCTCTTTTCAATTGCTTGGTGTGTGATTACTTTCAGTAACTTTCAAAGATTTTGAAGAAAACACTACTGGTTTTTCCAAACCTTCTTTGATTTGTGAAACATGTGCCCCCTAATTCATGAGCAGTAATATCTATCGTTAAAATGCATTTTCATTTGGGATTAAAAAATAGTCAATATTCTTGAATTCGCTATTTCTGATTTGATGTTGATAAAGGTATTCTGTTGTTTTTCACTCCACACAAACTATTCTCCTTTCCTTAACAACTCTCTCATAGGTTCATACTTGCCCGAAAAATTACTGATACATTTCCCATAATGTCCAATTAAGTCTATCAAGGTACATAATTAATCCTTCCCTTGAGAAGTAGAGGCCTCCCTAATAGACCAAATCTTCCTTTGGGTTAAATCAGTTTTCAGAAATACAATAACCCAAATATTCAACTTTTTTTTTAACAAAAATAGATTTTTTTTGTGAAGAATTAAACCGGCACTTTTTAACACACTTAAAACTTTGACTAGAACACTATTGCGTTCCTCTTCAATTGCACTGAAAACTAAAATGTAACTAAAGTAACTAAAACACACTTCCTATCGAGCCACAACCTTCCTCATTCCCTGCCTTATAGCAGCCTCAAGCTTCCTTTCATACTATTTCAGAGACATACCATTTTAAGGATTCACTTTTTGCATTAAAAACATCAGCAAATGTATTTAATGTCTTCCATTTTCCCGTTTTCATGTATCAATAAAACCAGTTAATCAGATCTAGAGATCAAGCACTATGTGCAAATCATATTGCTATCCCCAACTTAATGTGGCTAGACCTCTTTGTGAGACATACAATTTTTCCATAGTCACACAACTTTTGAAAGCATATGTGAAATCCATCAATTCAATCCAAAATTTGTATTTCACCACCCCATAATCTTTCGTTTAAATATCATTTGGGTCTAAAAGTGTACCAAACCAAATTATATGGAACAAAGCCTTTGGTATAATAGTATGCATTGATCCAGGATCAACTATCAAATCTATCACTCTCTATTTCACAGAAATTCAGCTCTGGAAGTGTTATTACCAACACTCTCAACACAAAGACTCAAGACCTGGCCGTTTGACAGAGACATGGCATTCCCAGTGCCTAAATGCTGATTGATTGACTGTAGACAGTTCTTTGATTACGTCCAGTCCTATCACCTGCCAGACTCAACTGGCTCACATGACATGTGGCCATAAATCTCAAAATCACGAGGAAGAACTAAGTTTTGAATTAATTGAGGCACCACAATTTGAAATAATTTAAGGAATGCCATGGTTAACAGTTCATAATCCCAGCAGATACCGGGCTAAAAGGAATGTGACTTTTCTCTCAAATTGTTGTCACAAATCTTATGTCCAAGCCAGTACCTTTGACAACGAGGGTTTCAGTGATCACGCTTTTTTTGCAGTAATTTTTATATATCACAATTTTGACCGAAATGTATTGAAGCACTTTACATGAGCACCACATACATTACGCCTGGGCACATTCTAATTTTAGCACTGGGAAATTAAACGCTTTGCCCAGAATCACCAGATGTTGAGCTAACGCAGAGACTTTAACCTGGTTCCCCAATTTCAAAGGCAGCAGCTTTGGCTGTAATCTAATATCATGATGTCAATATTGGAGGTTGTTGTGGGAACAAACAAAGACAGCAGGAAATGGTCAATCTAGTGAAGGAAGAGGTAAGACACTTTAGTAACGAGGTCCATGCAGGAATGTTGTAATTTAAGATGAATTATTTAAGCAGGTATCATGTTGAATAGTTCCAGAAAACAGGTAGTTGAGTTATGAAGGAGAGTCCCACCAGGAGCAGCCTGTCTGCTGCTCAGCCCATGTCCAACCGTCTCTTCACCTCTCTGTGTCCCAACATTCCGAGGCTCATCAAGACTCTAACATTCTATTGAGCACAGAGCACAGGCACTGGCTGAGAAGGAGGTGTAAAATACAGTACATTACAAATGCATGATACTACATATCCCTTTTCATTCCAACAAAAGAACAACACCATGTGATAAAATATAACTAGAGTGAACAAATGACAGAAAGCAAGGAAGGAACAATGGAGTGACAGAGTGAACATCAAGAGAAAGAGCAAGCAAGGCAGAGCGAGGAGCTAGATGGGAGAAGACAAAAAGGAGAAAGAAAGTGAAGTGTAAGTATGCAAATAGAAAAAACCTATCCTCTACAACAATGAAATGGAAAGAAGGAGACAGTGAGACGCAAGAGTGGAAATAAGAAATAGAGAGAGAAACAGAAGTGCCAAAGACAACCCCTATGCACACCCACTGGCCAGGCAGGCAAGCAAGGAAAGAAGGACAAGGTACGACAGGAACAGAAAAGAAGACATACCCAAGCACAGGGAGAAGAGAAGGAAGAGAATCAAAGAAGACTGAAGGCAAAAAAAAAAAAATAACAGCGCAATGTGTATGGTCCAAATTCCAAAGATGAAAAGGAAGTGACATCAAGAGGAAATCTGAACAAATGAGAAACAGAGGAGAAGAAGAAGTGAAGTAAATACAAACAGTATCACTTAACCTCCCCTATTATCAAATAGACAAACCAAATAAGAAATAATTTATAGCGTTGCGTAATGAAATCGACAATGTAACATAAACGATTACATAGCGAGAAAATAAAAGCCAATGGGATGGAGACCCATGGCCGTCCTCTACTCCTAGGCAGGAGGGTGAGGAGCACTGTGAATGGGTCCTAAACCCATGACAAAGCAGCCCATGTAAGGTCAACCCCCATGTAGGGGGAAACAGTACTGCCCTGAAGAGATGGGACTATAACCCATAAGACGCCCTGTGTAAGTGTGACTGTGTAAATGTAAATGGGACAGTGACCCATGCAATGGTACCCTGAGTAAGGGTGAAAACCATAAGTATCCCGTGTAGGAAAGTGTAAGATCACATGGGGATAAAACCCAATGCCATCCCTAAAGATGGGAAAAGTTACATGAAAAGTGACCAATGAACCCAGAGAAGGTATGTTCCCAGAGTCCATAACTGCATGATGTAGCCCATGTAGGCAATGGTGTAATAAACAAGTGGGGCAAGACCCACTGTCACCCATATGTGTATGTATATGGTGAAAACACCCAATGGCATCCCTGTATAGGGAAGAGATATGTGAGGAGTGAACACATGTGAAAAGGACCGAACAAAGAACCAAGAATACGTGTAACATATATGTCGGTTATGTAAGAATAATGTGCCACCATTACAATGCACTATCCTTAGAAGTATATGTAGCCTTTAATACAATTCAAGATGAGTAAGGTAGAATATGGCAAATATACATTTAGGGTCAACAAATGTGTCAGGGAATTTGACAACATCTACTTATCGTCAATCTTCTCTCCTGGATTGTTTGTGCTGGAGCGTGAAAAACTGTAGGTCTTTACCAGCATTATGGAAACACGCAAATGTTTCCAAAGTGGGTATAAATCCAGTTCCAGGGAGATATGACCGAAGCCAGAGCAAGTAGAGAATGATGGGAGGACATTGCTGAGGACCAACACTTAAGTTAACTGAGAAAAAATCCTAACTTTACTACTCCTAAATGGCCTTTGTGAATACCGAAAGTCATAAAGTTAGGATTCTGTCTCAGATTACTTTTGTGAATCGGGCCCCATGCTTCTAATCCTGAATTTTCATTTGACTTTTTTGTGTATTGGGAGAGTTGTAGTCTTTGGGTGCTTACTTTGAATTGGACTAAGAATGACTTGCAACTTTAATATCCAGAGATAGATGCACTATCTAGAAAACCTGAAGATATTAGAGTGAGGGAGGTTCTGAATGACGGTGCAATGTTATGTTAACTTAACTTGCTGAGCCTAACCCTTAGGTGTATCTTGGCTTTTCACTTAGCACAATAATATCACAAGATTTCAATTGAAATTGTGCTACCTTGAGGAGTTTTTTAAGTTTGGCATGATCATGTTCAAGAACGGATGTCATATGGAATGTTGATCCAGGAAGAGGGAGCAAGATAGTAAAAAGACCTGCCACCTTATCTAGCCAAATGAATACGGGGGACAGTAAGTAAAGCTTTGTCATTAGATCTAAGGTTTCTAACCGGACATTAGTGGCTAAACTTCATCTGTGAGTAGCTCGGGCCCTTACCCATTAGGGCCTTATGCATAAGGCAGCAGAGCTTGAAAACTGCTCTTTACTTGACTAGCAGCCAGTGTAAGGATCTCAATAAAGGAGCAGAGGCAGAGCCTGAAGGAAGATTGCTAACAAGTCGAGCTGGGGTGTTCTAAACTACTTGCATCTTAGACATCAGACTCTCATTTGCTACTGCCAGTAGGATGTTTTCCTCATCCATCCTGCTAAAAATCAATTATTGAACTAAAGTTTTCCTAGCAGAGAAGGGAAGAAATGGAAACACTGTCCTCAACAGGCTCATCGTATTGAAACAGTTGGCACAAATGGATGCAACATGATCTTTCGTTGATAGAGATTGACCCAGTTTGATCCCAATGTTCTTTTCTGACTGTCTGGGGAGGATTGCTTGAACTAGTTCATGGGACCACCACTCAGGAGACCATAGCTGTTGGGCCTTACTAAATCATCTCTGTGTTATTATTGTTTAATTGCAAACAGTACTCCTTCATCCAGGCAGCAATCTCTCTCATGTACTTAAAGAAGCATACATATATCATTAAAAGGTTATACAATGAGGCCTCAGCTGAAATTGCAGAGTTCATATATCATGTTAATTACTAGAAGGCAAGACTAGGATGGATATAGAAGTGGTCATCACCCAGTAGAAGTAATATTGCCAAAGAAGAATTGACTGGATAGATGTTGATAGTTTACTAGATAGCTCAGTGGGTTACTGCTGTTATCACAGAGATGTTTTGTTACTTGCAGCTCATAAATCATAATTTCAATAAATCACAGTTAGCTATGAGCCAGACGCAAATAGCAGCATACAAACTACAATATAGGTTTAGAACTTTATTGTCTTCCCCCAATATGTAATTATTCCAAGGTTGCTAAAAGGATTCCAAAGTTTGCGTTTCTCCAGATCAAGCATTCCTAACACATAATTTCTAACAGTATGAATGACATGTGACACCCGCACCTCGTTGTTCTCACTTGTTTATATAACATATCCTATACACTCATTTAAACAAATATTAGCATAATATGCACATATGTGTGGGATGTAAAACAATCTGGGTCCCTACATTGGGATGAGTAATGATAAAATAAATGAAATACATGCAATAGAGTGCTATGGAGAGATGAAGGGTACTGTAGAAGGGTGGTGGTGCGGAAATCCTTAGAGTATGCTATGGGGGCTGGTGCCAGCAAAATGTTTGGACCAGGTGGCACCAGAGTTAAATCTAGCCATGGTTATACACATTGAATGAACTTGGAAATCGAATCTACTGAGCACCTATTCAGCATTCATAGGCCTGCTCATATGTCTGCTCCTTCATTGGTCTGTCCGATTCCTGACAGTTTATGGGCCAGATTCACAAAGGCAATCTGAGACAAAAGTCTAACTTTACGACTTTTGGTATTCACAATCATTTACGAGTCGTATCTTTACATACGCAGTCGGGCCTGAATCTCCGCACCCTGAACATACGCAAGCCAAACAGCTTGGCTTTTTCAATGTTTTTCATTATGCTAGAATGACATGATGAGATCACTTATTATTCAATATTCTGCCACACAGATTGTTATTATTTAAATCCCTGAAAATGAAACTTTGCAGGCTCAGCAATAAGAGGATAATTATTTATTATCTGCTTTTATAGGTTATTACACGTTGTTTATTAACAAGACTTTTCTACCTATTTTTATTAATATCTCGGTACGCTAAGTGTTACATCGGTAGATTACAAAAGAATGCATGAAAAATAGTGAAGAGAAAGATTCTGTTAACATTATGAACGTCGTGTAGGAGTTCTCAAGTACATACACCAATATGTTGGTTCCATTTTGCGTCAAATGTGTTTTAGGCCGTGATGAAAAACAAAAACAATAAAAATATTTTATTTATATACATTTTTTTAATGTTAACGTTAAGGAATTTAAAGTCTCAGCTCGAAGACTCAAGGTAGAAAAGAAGATCAACTTAAAATAATCTTCTTCTCTTTCACATTTGTAAGCGAATATCTAGGATTGAAAATATCCCATATAAGAAGCACCCCTTGAATAATAATTAATTTGAATACTTTACATAACCATCGAATAATGAACCATAAGTCTATTTACCTTACAGGTTTGGAAATCTTCTTCCTCTATTTGAGAGTTTGAAGTAAAGTATTCGTTAGTCTCATCCCCATTCCAACTTCTTGAAAATCCTCAGAAAATCCCACTTTGGGGTGTGGCTTAAGCCCTACCTAGGATGGCAACCTGATGGAGGAGCTCAGCGCATTCATGGAACCTATAATCTCCATAATTGTGGTTTTACTGCAACGCAAGTCGGGGAAACTATGGGCCACATGCATCAACCTTTTTTCCGGTCGCAAATGGCCGATTCCCAGAATCGGCCCGTTTGTGAATGGAAAAAGGTATTTTCTGATGCATGAACCCATTTCCATTTGCAAATTAGGTAATCGCAAATTTTTGATACTATCTAAATTGTGAATGCATTTAGGGAATCGCAATTTGAGATTCCCTAAAGGCAATGTATCAAGCCTTTCCTAAATGCAAACTGTGCATTTAGGAAATGGTAATTAACATCAACTTCAAGTTGGTGGCAGTTTGCACATTCTTTGAAAAATGTACAAAAGTGAATTTTTCAAAGTTACATGTGGTGCACACTCATGTCCTTAGGGCAAATGTGTGCACCTCTTGTGCACGCTACATTTTTGGGGGTTCATCAGGGGGGCTTTAGACCCCCTGTCACCCTTGGGATTGCATTCGCACTTTCAGATTACCAATTTGGTAATCGCAATTTGCGAATGCATTCTCATTCATTCCTATGGGCCTGGAGGCCCATAGGAACAAATGGAGTCACATTAGCTAATAGCAATTTACAATTACCGAATCGCTATCAGCTAATGTTTAGGAATCACAATAGTTATAGCGATTTCTACATGCATAAGGATTTGCAATTACCAAATAGGGATTCCTTAAAAATCGCTATTTGGTAATCACAAATCCGACTTTTGATGCATGTGGCAGTATGCTAGTACATCACTGATATTGGCTAAAACAGAACAATGCCTCAGCAGTTATTTTCGCAGCGCCTAATCCCCTATCTTCATGCCGGTAATGCTGCCATTCAGATTTCAGCCGCCATTTTGAATATTTAGTTTTTGCTCGCTGAGGCGGCTGTTCTTTCTTGCGAGTACAAGTTTCATGCATTCTTTTTGCACTCTGCTAATCCCAATGGGGGAAGTTTAGACCAGCTGATGCTCTGTATGTCATGGCTTATCTTTCTGGTGCTCCTCTCATTTATTTCAAGTGTTTTTCAATACATTCCTCTTGGTGTTTCTTCAGAGTTGTAGAACAGTGAGATTAAAGCCACTTTATTTCTTCACCAAAGTGCAGTCGTTGAAACTTACAGTCCCATACCTGTCTTCTAGTGAACAATTCATGATCACTCTACTTCTTCTGATGGCATGGAGCATTCTATCCCTTTTTTATTGCTCAGTGTGCCAGCTTGCTTTCATTCTTTCTTACTCTGCTAACTCCAATGAAGGCAATTTATACCAGTTGACGTTCTGTATTTGAGGAATTATTTTCATGACGCTCCCCTCACTCAATGCAAGTGCTTTCTACTACATTCCTTTTGAAGTTTCTTCAGAGCTGTTGTATGGGCAGATTAAGGACATTTATCACAGCAAAATGTAGTCATCTAAACTCACCGACCCCCACGCCTGTCGTCTAGGGAACAATTCATGGCCAACTCAACTCCTTCTGATGTCATGGTGCATTCTACTCCTCCTCACTCTTTGTCTGCATCCATTACCTCAGTAAAACAACACTCTTCCTCATCTGCACATAAAAGACTCAAAGAAGACCACCATCTCCTAAAAGAAACCTCTCTTACATATCAATGGAGTTCTTACTGGAGGACATCAGAGCCTTTCATCCATCTGTTGAGGAGACCAATAAGCAAATTCAGAGTCTTGATGAGCAATGGTCTAATATGGGGATGAGGGTATCTGAGGTGGAACAGCGAGTCAGTGATTTGCAGGATGAAACTAAGAAGATTGCAGTTTTGGAAAAAAAGGTTCTTCCATTAAAAAACTGAGGATTTAGAAAGCAGGAATAGACACAAAAATATGTGTATTTATGGACTTCCAGAGGGAATGGAGAGAGAGAATCCAGTCTCCTTCTTTGCATCTTGTTTTTTACCACAATTAGGGGAGCATCTGTGTTACACTAATTTAAAAATACAGGGAGCACACAGACTGCTACTTCTGCTCTGCATACTAATTCTCGAGGAGTGATGTCTTTATTTTTGGAGTTTACTGATGTTTTGGACGTGCTCAATGCGGTTAAATCAAATAGACAGGTTGTGTGATCTGGCAGGAAGATCTTTATCACGCAGGATGTTTTGAATGTTACAGTTAGCAGACGGAAATACTTTTTCAGCCTTCATCCTACAATACATAATTTGGGGGCTCCTTATGGCCTCTTTCATCCATGTCTTTTTAAAGTCATTTCCCAAAACAAAACAAATACGTTTGAGGATCCGGCTGAGCTCAGAAGATTCATAAACCCTCCTATAACAAATGCTATGGATACAGCTGGTCCTCTACCCTTTAATGACTTTCATAATGTTTATATTAGCTCTCAATATTGTTTGTCTTGATAAGATGTTTTTCTCTGAAGTCATTTGCCTTCTTATTTCGGTGTACCTAACCTAAGTCTAGTACAAGGGAAGAAGTAAGTGAGGTGTAGCTTGAGTTAAATAGTTTCTGCCAAGAATCTATCCAAGAATTCTCTAAGGGTCTAATCAGCTCCGTACCTTGGCTATAGACTGAAGGAGGTCTTGTATCTCTCTCAGGACTCGATCTCCCAGTAACCCGCAAGGGTAGCAGGGAAACACTGGAGCTGGATTTCTCGGCAGGAGAAAAGACAGCGTCTCTCTCAGTGCGTCAGCTGGAGGGTCGGCTTCCTTCTGCACTCCCTACAGCAGGGCGTCGGGCAAGTAGTTAGTCGATCTGCTCCAAACCACCGTGTGTTTGCTAGGGCAGATGTGGGTATATTTATGCCTGGAAGGTGCCGAGTTTGACGTAAGGGTGGACATAATATCGTCACTAAGAACTCAAAGTTCTTTACACGCTCCAGGAGTTCTGGGACAAATCAATACTGAAGCAGGGGGAAGTCCCGTACTGCTGAATGCTGGTTGTCTTCAAGAACTCATTGTACTCTAGGAGCTTAGAGGAAGTATCCATGCCGTATTTGGACTACATTGGCTGTGCCTAAATATGGTTATGATTCGTATGCCTATATAAGGATATGATAAGTTATACCTATATAAGGGCATGAATCGGGAAAATTACACTAGAGCCCTAGATAAGTTACAGCACCGACTCCACGTAGAATGTCCATCTTTAATAAATACTAAGCAGTTATAACATTTCTAAGCATGTGTTTACAATCCCACCCCAAAAATACATAAAATGCATTTGAAATGGTTTGTACACGAAAAATGAGTATTTTACTGTACGTTTTCTAAGCAGTGGTATCATTCAAATAATGCATATAGTTTTACATTTGAAATGCTGGCTGAATCATTCATGAAATTACATTTATGAAATGGCTCTTAATACAGAAGAGAAGGTCGAGACCATTTCATCACAGATTTATATAATACTGTACATGTGCTAGAGGCTAAGTTTAAATATTGTCTCTAGGTATCAAAAAATAGAAATCTTGTTCTCTAAGAATAGTTCTACATTAAGCAGATTACTCTGTGCCCACAAAAAAAGGGTTAATATTTTGGTATTGAGAAAAAAAAATTTTGTTGTAGTAAAAAATCGTTCAAAACTTTTGGAAGTTCTGTTTATCAAAACTGAAGGCCACAATCAAAGTTCAGGGAACGCTGTGTGCTTGTTTCTCAAGAGTTATTCTCGTTGTTAGGAGAAAACATTAATTCAGATAGGCTGACAAAGAATTTGTCTACCACGGTAGGTGAAAGTTGGACCATTTCCGAAAAAGTAGAAATAGTGCATGTGTGAGATGCATTACCGTCAGCGTGATCTGGATCAGTAATGTTCACAGAAAGTTGTACCTGTGTGCCACTTTCATCTCGTACCTCACCGCCACCTATTCGTAATGGTGAGGTCTCAATGAATGCCGTCATCAGAATTGGTAGCTGCTGGGGACAACACGTTGCATGAGCCGTTACCGAACCAAGCAAAGTATCGACATCCATAGGATTTTAGAACTGGCTATTTCTGGTTGGCTAAGGCTGACGCCAAAGCTAGGTAGAAACCACCATTCTAGTCAGGGCAAGGGAGTCACACGCCAAGATAACCCCTGCTCACCCCCTTGGTAGCTTGGTACGAGCAAACAGGCTTATCCCGGAGGCAATGTGTAAAGCATTTGCGCACGTACACAACAGCAACAACATCCTAGGCACACCACAAAAGGAACTCCACACAAGGTTATATAAAAATAACTTTCGTATTGTCAAAACACATCAGATAGTAATCACACAATATACATTGTGCCAACTGACACGGGCAATGTTCACAAGGGATTATTTACAGGACAGGGCCACATGGGCCACTGTCAGAATCAACACTTTTAGAACTAGAAATACTGTTAGAAATAGCACTTTGAACATATAGCAATCAGAAGTTTCACACATAATGCATAGAACATTAAGAGGTGTAGGAAAGACACATGATGTATAAACATACATTCAGCGGTGTAAGAACAAGGCACATGACGCATCAAAACACATTCAGAGGTGCAGCACAGGAAAACACATGATGCATAAAAACATTCAGAGGTGTAGGTAAGACACATAATGCATAAATCAAATTCAGAGGTGTCACAGGCATAATGGCATAGCACATTACGCATAACTCACATTTGGGCCTAACCTGTAAAAACTACAGTAGGCAATCTCTCACTAGTCTAAACACATTAGACTCTCCCCCTAAGCATAACCCACATTTAGGGGCGTAACTCACATGGTGAAATAAACTCTCACTAGCATAAACTTACATAGGTAAAATAACCTCATAATCACATAGCGCAAACATCACCTTAGGCAATTACTATCATAAACATAGCAAAATCACATTGTGCAAAAAATCACCTTAGGGCCTTGCACCCTACCCACATACCAGTCCCCTTGGCCAACTGGCCATCTCAAGGAGACTCAACAGCCCTGTTTCCAGAATGTCAGGGCGCGCTGCCAATGCAGTGCCATTCAGGGGTGTGCCACCGGTGCAAACCTAAACGTTGCAGCTGCCCACTAATTGCTGGGCAGCTGGGAACAATCACAAGGGCCTAGACAGTGCAGCTGCCTACTAATTGCTGGGCAGCTGGGAATCAAAACTGCGACAGGGTCCTCACTGACCCTAGAACAGAACTGCGCCAACTGTTGGAGCCTCACAGGCTCTGAAACTCTGCGCACGTTGGAGCCACACAGGCTCTGACACAACATATGCCCCCAACCGTTGGAGTCCCCCCTCTGGGGACTCGTGATGAAAAGAAATGCCCCGTAAATACTGTGGAGCGTTGTGAGGGACATGGGCTTTTTAAATAAAGTGTGCCCCAGTCAGAGCCACACTGGCTCTCTAAACAAATACCAAGTGCCCCCATAGGCTGGAGCGGCCCGCTGCCATCGGGGCCGCTCTGAAGATGGGCACCGCACGGGTATGGACATAGGGGGAGGGGGCGGGCACCGACAACGTGCCCCGATACCACCCTCCCCTAAATACCAAAGCGTGGGCCCCTCTAGGCCCGAGCAACCATCCTCCTCGTTGGAGCAGCCCACTGACATACGGGGCCGCTCTGACACAGTGCCTCCACCGGCACCACAAAAATCCATCTGCTCCCTCGCGGAGTAGCAACAGAACTGCCCCCGCATCACCCGGCTCAGCCCCGACTCACTGGACCTCGGCAGCGCTTCTCTGGGCAGGCGGCGCGGGACTTCTCTGACGGGGCTCCCTCCAGGACACAGGAGCCCCGCAACACCTCTCCTCTTCTCTTCCGGCGGGCGCTTCAGGCGAGCAGCGCGGAGGGGCAGGCACGGCATTGTGCCTCCCGCCCCCCTCCGCCATGCTATTGTTCTTTTCCCGGGACTCCCTCAGCACACGGGAGCCCCGCAACAGGCCACTCTTCCTCTTCCTCGGGCCGGCGGCGGCGGGCGGGACTTCCTGCCGGATTGCAGGCCCTGCCCCCGTCCCGGCAGAAGATGCCTGACTTCCGGTTTCACGGAGGGCCGCGGCGGTAATTTCTCCGGCATAATGAGGGGTGGGCACCCTTGGTAGATAAAATAATAGGAGAAACGGGGTGGTCACCCGATAACTAATTAAATAAACGGGGTGGCACCCGTAATCAAAACTAATAAAAATGTGGGAAATATGCAGGGTAGGCTCCTGCCATCGCGGGGCAAGCCAACAAAGCGCTTCCCCAGGCGCTAAGGGGGCAGATTCCATCAAGCCCCCAAGGCAAAGACTCCCATAGCAAAGGGGTCCTAGCAAAAGGTCTCCAGAGTCCAGGACACCAGCAGTCCATCAGGTATCCAGGGGCTGGGCAGGGCCCAGGGAGGCAAGCCTTCCCCTGGGCCCAAGCAGCAGCACGCCCCTGGCAGGATTCAAGTCAGAAACAAGAACATTTTGTAAGGGGACACAGCCCCTTTTTATACCATAAACTCCTTTGTCTAGCAGGGTGCAGGCAATGAGAGAACCAGCTACTACTGGTTATAGGGAACTCCTTTCACTGGCCATGCTGGGGACATCAGACGCACCACAGGGGGTGTAGCCAGCATTGTTTGAGGAAAGCCCAGCCCTATTCAGGCCCAGGTGCACCCCTCCCCTCACATCAGCATGCTAATCACTCCATTCACCACCGGGGCAGACCCACCCAGACTCTTGGAGTCAGGCTCACCAGCCAGCTTCAGCCAATCACACGCCAGACACAAATTACACAAATATGCCAACTTCTAGAAGTGGCACTTCCACACTAGACACAATCATGCCGCATATATCATTGCGCAGCATTCAATCTCACGAGTTTGCACATACAAAACTCGACCCTGCACTCCCCACACATCAGGAACTACCATGGGCATACATATTCCCCATTCATTCCTATGGGAGGGCAGGTCACTCTCACCACACACACACAGAGAGAGCTCACGCACTTTACACTGTACCACAGTGAAAAAGTGCGCAGAGGCCTAAAATCACCAACACCAGGTTCCAGAAACAGGCTAGGAAAAAGTAAAAAGTTTCGGTGTGAACCTGCCAAAAGGGCCAGGTCCAGCACAACCCCAATCCAGCCAAAACGCAGAGTAGACCAATCACTCCACTGATGGGCTTCCCTGCTTTGGGAGACAAAACACGGACACGGGCCCGCACGGCAGGGACACCCTCCGGTTTTTCACCATTCTGAACCCACCTGGTTCCCTCCAAACCAGAACTCTCTGACCCAACTAGGATACCCCACTGGTACTCCCTAGTCAACCACTGCCAGGACCAGGGCCTAGGTCCTCCAAATGTCACAGGTCCTGTCCAATCCACAGAGTGGGGGGGAATTACCCCTGGCACACCATAGCCATTCTCCACTCTCCCTCTCAGTGTAGCTACAACTACCACTGATCCTTCAACCTAGGGACCATACCCTCAGGCTGACCAGATGTCACGGGCAAGAATGCCCCGCCCTATCTCTACTTCTGGGGTTCCTCACCCTCCCAGGGAAGCACCCACCAGAACACATCTCTTCCACCAGATCAGGACCTCTATCCATCACTGGTCTACCACCTGGGATCTGGAAACTATTTCACTTCGGAGGTACAAAGCACACAGCACAGTCCCTCTTCAAGCAGGTGGGGGGACACAACACACAGCAAAGTCCCCTTTCCTCTACCTTAGTAGAAACAACAAACTTGCGGTGAGCCCCAGATTACACAGCAAGGGCAGCCCCCTCAGTCTCTTCAGCTGATCTACTTTGGCAGAGATTCCTTCTTGACCTGTAAGTTTCCTAATCTCCCAACCTAGGGTCTAAACCCTCAGGTTGCACCGGGGTCAGAGACAAGGACACCGTCCCTCTGCACCCCCTTCCAGAGTTCTGCACCTTCCACCATGGAGCGGTACCCCCGGAAGCCAAAACCGGTCAGGACACTGATTACAGATGCCCTTCCCTCCAGATCAGGCTGAACCAAAACCTGGCCTCCCCCCTCCTCGGGGAATGACCTCCAGAGGCCCCGCAAATGGTCAAGCACTCTAGATGGTCAAATGCCCAGCGAACCAGGACGTTTGCACCCTCCACTTAGGAGCGGTACTGCCCAACACCAGGACCGCCGGAGTTCTGGTTACAGACACTCCCCGTCCTCTAGACACAGGAAGATCCTCCTCAAATGACCTGTAAGTACAGCTTAGGCCCCTGACCTGGCGCTCCCTTAGGGAACCCTCCAGGCCCTGAGATAGGGTTTCGGGCCAATGTGGGACACACCGTCCGACACTCACTCCGCCTCCGCTGAGACAGGACGTAGGCCCCTACACCCCTACCATCCTACTGGGACCTAGCTGGGGTACACATGAACCTCTTCCCCTACACAGGACCATCAGATACACAAGCCACTACTTTTAGAATCACTTCCTAATGCCTCTGCAAGACATCTAGCACACCGCCAGACGTCCACCTTCTCATCCAGTGCCTCTGCAGGACCTCCTGCACACCACCAGAGGTACACCTCCCATGCAAGCTCTTTAGGGTGACCTAGCCCTAGGACACCCCCGCGCCGCACGGCCACCAGCTGCTGTGTGCGTGTTCCCTGACTGCTGCCTGCTGCCTCGCTAGCCGAGCTCCGGACGCGTGACCACGCCCCCTGCCTCTAGCGGCGCGGTCCGCGACCTGCCCCCGTCGTCATTGCTGCTGTTTAGTGTTTTTTTGCCTGCCCCCGTCGTCATTGCTGCTGTTTAGTGTTTTTTGTAGCCTGTCCCCCTTTAACCTGCTTTTTTGCCTTCTGTTTGTGCTTGTGCCTTAGCCCCTTCGTCCCCCCTCCCCGCTCCCCGGTTCCCGCCAACGCCGATAACCCCGCCCACTTTGCCTTCTGTACCCTCCCCGCTCCCGCCTCCCAGCTGCTCCGCCCACCCGCGCACTTGGCCATATATGGCGACCGTGCGGCGCAGGTGAGTGTGACCTAGCCCTAGGACACCCCCGCGCCGCACGGCCACCAGCTGCTGTGTGCGTGTTCCCTGACTGCTGCCTGCTGCCTCGCTAGCCGAGCTCCGGACGCGTGACCACGCCCCCTGCCTCTAGCAGCGCGGTCCGCGACCTGCCCCCGTCGTCATTGCTGCTGTTTAGTGTTTTTTTTGCCTGCCCCCGTCGTCATTGCTGCTGTTTAGTGTTTTTTGTAGCCTGTCCCCCTTTAACCTGCTTTTTTGCCTTCTGTTTGTGCTTGTGCCTTAGCCCCTTTGTCCCCCCTCCCCGCTCCCCGGTTCCCGCCAACGCCGATAACCCCGCCCACTAACCTTCTGTACCCTCCCCGCTCCCGCCTCCCAGCTGCTCCGCCCACCCGCGCACTTGGCCATATATGGCGACCGTGCGGCGCAGGTGAGTGTGACCTAGCCCTAGGACACCCCCGCGCCGCACGGCCACCAGCTGCTGTGTGCGTGTTCCCTGACTGCTGCCTGCTGCCTCGCTAGCCGAGCTCCGGACACGTGACCACGCCCCCTGCCTCTAGCAGCGCGGTCCGCGACCTGCCCCCGTCGTCATTGCTGCTGTTTAGTGTTTTTTTTGCCTGCCCCCGTCGTCATTGCTGCTGTTTAGTGTTTTTTGTAGCCTGTCCCCCTTTAACCTGCTTTTTTGCCTTCTGTTTGTGCTTGTGCCTTAGCCCCTTCGTCCCCCCTCCCCGCTCCCCGGTTCCCGCCAACGCCGATAACCCCGCCCACTAACCTTCTGTACCCTCCCCGCTCCCGCCTCCCAGCTGCTCCGCCCACCCGCGCACTTGGCCATATATGGCGACCGTGCGGCGCAGGTGAGTGTGACCTAGCCCTAGGACACCCCCACGCCGCACGGCCACCAGCTGCTGTGTGCGTGTTCCCTGACTGCTGCCTGCTGCCTCGCTAGCCGAGCTCCGGATGCGTGACCACGCCCCCTGCCTCTAGCGGCGCGGTCCGCGACCTGCCCCCGTCGTCATTGCTGCTGTTTAGTTTTTTTTTTGCCTGCCCCCGTCGTCATTGCTGCTGTTTAGTGTTTTTTGTAGCCTGTCCCCCTTTAACCTGCTTTTTTGCCTTCTGTTTGTGCTTGTGCCTTAGCCCCTTCGTCCCCCCTCCCCGCTCCCCGGTTCCCGCCAACGCCGATAACCCCGCCCACTTTGCCTTCTGTACCCTCCCCGCTCCCGCCTCCCAGCTGCTCCGCCCACCCGCGCACTTCGCCATATATGGCGACCGTGCGAACGCGCAGCGTTGACGCGCAGCGGGCGCGCCGATTGTGCGCCGAAGGCGCGCCAAAGGTAAGCCCGTCTGCGCCCGTCCGCGCCTGGACCGCGCCCAGTGCCAGGACCCCTGGCCCCCACCGACGGAAGCCGACCCGACGCACCTACAACGCCGCCGAACTCCTCGCATTCAACACCAGCGGCATCCCGGGATGTCACCGAGCCGCCCCGAAGCACACCCACGGACCCTTCAGCTGCCACGCCTGCAAGTTCACCTGCATCCGGACCTGCACTACACCAGCACCGACCAAGCCGAACACCAGCAGCAACCACCTCAAGTGCATCCTGCTCAACACCCGCTCCGTCCACAGACACGCCATCGAACTCTGGAACCTCCTCGACACCACAGCCCCCGACGTCGCATTCCTCACGGAGACCTGGATGAACGCCTCCTCAGCGCCCGACATCGCCATCCCAGAGGGCTACAAGATCACCCGAAGGGACCGCACCGCCAACCAGATGGGAGGAGGCATCGCCATCATCCACAGAGACACCATCCGCATCACGACCAACACCGATGACACCCTAACCACCGCCGAACACCTGCACTTCCAGATCCACACCGACCCGAAGACCACCCTCAGAGGCACCCTGATCTACCGACCCCCGGGACCACGCACACGATTCAGCGAGGACATCGCCGACTTCATCAGCCCGCATGCCCTCCCCTCCGCCGACTACATCCTCCTGGGGGACCTCAACTTCCACCTGGAGAACAACAGCGACCGCAACACCATCACCCTGCTCGACAACCTCGCCAACCTCGGACTCAAACAGCTGGTGCCCACCCCCACCCACCTCGCCGGACACACACTCGACGCCGTCTTCTCATCCAGCAAAGACATCGCCTTCAGCCACGCAACAGGACTCCACTGGACGGACCACAGCTGCGTCCACTTCACCTTCAAAAGAACGACGATCCACCACCACCAGCAACAGGTTGCCCGAAGAAGCTGGAACAAGATCACAGCCGATCAGCTCACCGACTCCCTGAGCCAGCACCCCCCTGCCGGCTCAGCGAACCCCAGCCAGGCCGCCGACAACCTCACGAAGTGGATCAGCAACTGCGCGGACAAACTCGCCCCTCTGAGGACCCCGCCCAACAGACCCAGCAGCAGAAAAACCCCATGGTTCACCGACGAACTCAAGAGCTCCAAGAAGAACTGCCGAGCCCTCGAGAAAGTATGGAGAAGGGAACCAACAATGGACAACATGACCACCCTCAAGCTTGCCACCCGGAAACACCACCAACTGATCCGCGCCACCAAGAAAAATACATACAAGGACCGGCTGGACAACAACGCACACAACTGCAAGGAACTCTTCAACATCGTGAAAGAGCTCTCCAACCCCAATGCCGGAAACAACGACATCACCCCGTCGCAAGACCTCTGCAACTCCCTCGCGTCCTACTTCCACAACAAGATCGCGGACATACACAACAGCTTCAGCATCCAACCAACGCACGCCACAACCGCAGCAACGCCACCCACCACCACCCTCCGCGCCTGGAACCCGATCAGCACCGAAGACACCATCCGCACAATGAACTCCGTCCACTCCGGATCTCCGACCGACCCCTGCCCTCACCACGTCTTCAACAAGGCCGACGCTGTCATCGCACCCCACCTGCGGGACATTATCAACACCTCCTTCGACACCGCCACCTTCCCGGAGAGCTGGAAGCACACAGAACTCAGCGCTCTACTCAAGAAACCTACAGCGGACCCCACCGAACTCAAGAACTACCGTCCCATCTCGCTCCTCCCGTTCCCGGCCAAAGTCATCGAAAAGACCGTCAACAAACAGCTGGCCGCCTTCCTCGAGACGAATGGATCCCTCGACCCCTCACAGTCTGGCTTCCGAGCCAACCACAGCACCGAGACCGCCCTCATCGCTGCCACCGATGACATCCGAACCCTGATGGACAACGGAGAAACAGCGGCCCTCATCCTCCTGGACCTCTCCGCGGCATTCGACACTGTCTGCCACCGCACCCTAGTGCAGCGCCTCGGCAACATCGGAATCCAGGAGAAGGCACTGGAATGGATCACCTCCTTCCTCGACGGAAGAACACAGAGAGTCCGCCTACCACCGTACAAGTCAGAGGCCACCGAAGTCATCTGCGGCGTCCCTCAAGGATCCTCGTTGAGTCCCACCCTCTTCAACGTCTACATGAGCCCCCTCGCGGCCATCACACGCCAACACAACCTCAACATAATCTCCTACGCCGACGACACCCAGCTGATCCTCTCCCTGACCAACGACCCCGCCGCCGCCAGAGCCAACCTGCACGAAGGGATGAGAGATGTAGCCGAGTGGATGACGACCAGCCGCCTGAAACTGAACTCGGACAAGACGGAGGTCCTCATCCTGGGCTCCTCGCTCTCCGCCTGGGACGACTCCTGGTGGCCCCCCGCCCTGGGCAATGCACCCAAACCGACGGACCACGCACGCAACCTGGGCTTCATCCTGGACTCCTCCCTCTCCATGACCAGACAAGTCAACGCCGTCTCCTCTTCATGCTTCAACATCCTACGCATGCTACGGAAGATCTTCTGGTGGATCCCCACCGAGACCAGGAAGACTGTCACCCAGGCCCTCGTCACCAGCCGACTGGACTACGGCAACGCCCTCTACGCCGGAACCACCGCCAAGCTCCAGAAGAGACTCCAGCGGATCCAGAACGCCTCAGCCAGACTCATCCTTGACATCCCACGAAACAGCCACATCTCCGGCATCTGAAAGACCTGCACTGGCTCCCCGTCAACAAAAGAATCACCTTCCGTCTCCTCACCCACGCACACAAAGCCCTACACGATCAAGGCCCGAGCTACCTCAACAACCGAATCAACTTCTACGCTCCCAAGCGCCACCTCAGATCAACCAGCCACGCCCTCGCCGCCGTGCCCCGCATCTGAAGAGCGACAACAGGAGGAAGGTCCTTCTCCTACCTGGCCGCCAAGACCTGGAACTCCCGACCGACCGACCTACGCCTGACCCAAGACCACCTTTCCTTCAGGAAGAAGCTCAAGACCTGGCTGTTCGAGCAGTAGCGGCACCCCCCGCCCCTAGCGCCTTGAGACCCTACGGGTGAGCAGTGCGCTCTATAAATATCTTGATTGATTGATTGATTGATTTTTTAAAAAAAACTCACACCAACTCCTCCAGTTCAACACACCACTCATCCACACACTCCCCCTCCAGACTGGTGAGACAGTTCCTCACTGCCCCTGACTCTCAACCTGTACCCCTCTTACTGAGCACCAGGCACCATACTCTGGGAACTGGGAATGGGACTTCACGCACTGGACACATTTTAGCTGCCACCACTGGATCCTACCATACTGGGGAATCCAGACCCACACACTGCACTCAGGGGATAACCACCTTCCCGGGCGAGCCATTCCTCCTCCACACTCCCTCTCTTCCATCTACCCACACAGAGACAGGAACAGGAATGCGCACTGGACTCAGCAAGGGATTTCTTATCTATGGGAACCTCCCCCTCTACTGGCGTCTAGCCCTGTCATTTTCTCTCATCTGCCACTAAACATAAAAGCGCAGGGAACACCATTTGAAAAAGACACTCTTGAGGTAAAACAAAATCACAAACAATAATCCCAAACATGTGACTATCTAAAAACTGCAGTTTTGTAATGTAGCCAGCTGTCGCTGTGGCACTGCGCAAACACAAGTCCTAATCCTCACCGCTGTCCAACAATGTTTGAACTGGCTATTTCTGGTTGGCTAAGGCTGACGCCAAAGCTAGGCAGAAGCCACCATTCTAGTCAGGGCAAGGAAGTCACACGACAAGATAACCCCTGCTCACCCCCTTGGTAGCTTGGCACGAGCAGACAGGCTTATCCCGGAGGCAATGTGTAAAGCATTTGCGCACGCACACAACAGCAACAACATCCTAGGCACACCACAAAAGGAACTCCACACAAGGTTATATAAAAATAACTTTGGTATTGTCAAAACACATCAGATAGTAATCACACACTATACATTGTGCCAACTGGCACGGGGAATATTCACAAGGGATTATTTACAGGACAGGGCCACATGGGCCACTGTCAAATTCAACACTTTTAGAACTAGAAATACTGTTAGAAATAGCGCTTTGAACATACAACAATCAGAGGTTTCACACATGATGCATAGAACATTCAGAGGTGTAGGAAAGACACATGATGTATAAACATACATTCAGCGGTGTAAGAACAAGGCACATGACGCATCAAAACACATTCAGAGGTGCAGCACAGGAAAACACATGATGCATAAAAACATTCAGAGGTGTCGGTAAGACACATAATGCATAAATCACATTCAGAGGTGTCACAGGCATAATGGCATAGCACATTACGCATAACTCACATTTGGGCCTAACCAGTAAAAACTACAGTAGACAATCTCTCACTAGTCTAAACACATTAGACTCTCCCCCTAAGCATAACTCACATTTAGGGGCGTAACTCACATGGTGAAATAAACTCTCACTAGCATAAACCTAAATAGGTAAAATAACCTCATAATCACATAGCGCAAACATCACCTTAGGCAATTACTATCATAAACATAGCAAAATCACATTGCGCAAAAAATCACCTTAGGGCCTTGCGCCCTACCCACATACCAGTCCCCTTGGCCAACTGGCCATCTCAAGGAGACTCAACAGCCCTGTGTCCAGAATGTCAGGGCGCGCTGCCAATGCAGTGCCAGTCAGGGGTGCGCCACCGGTGCAAACCTAAACGTTGCAGCTGCCCACTAATTGCTGGGCAGCTGGGAACAATCACAGGGGCCTAAACGGTGCAGCTGCCCACTAATTGCTGGGCAGCTGGGAATCAAAACTGCGACAGGGTCCTCACTGACCCTAGAACAGAACTGCGCTAACTGTTGGAGCCTCACTAGCTCTGAAACTCTGGGCACGTTGGAGCCACACAGGCTCTGACACAACATATGCCCCCAACCGTTCGAGTCCCCCCTCTGGGGACTCGTGATCAAAAGAAATGCCCCGTAAATACTGTGGAGCGGTGTGAGGGACATGGGCATTTTAAATAAAGTGTGCCCCAGTCAGAGCCACACAGGCTCTCTAAACAAATACCAAGTGCCCCCATAGGCTGGAGCAGCCCGCTGCCATCGGGGCCGCTCTGAAGATGGGCGCCGCACAGGTATGGGCACAGGGGGAGGGGGCGGGCACCGACAAAGTGCCCGACACCACCCTCCCCTAAATAACAAAGCGTGGGCCCCTCTAGGCCCGAGCAACCATCCTCCTCGCTGGAGCGGCCCACTGACACACGGGCGGCTCTGACACAGTGCCTCCACCGGCACCATAAAAATCCATCTGCTCCCTCGCGGAGCAGCAACAGAACTGCCCCCCGCATCACCCGGCCCAGCCCCGACTCACCGGACCTCGGCAGCGCTTCTCTTGGCCGGCGGCGCGGGACTTCTCTGCAGGGGCTCCCTCCAGGACACGGGAGCCCCGCAACACCTCTCCTCTTCTCTTCTGGCGGGCGCTTCAGGCGAGCAGCGCGGAGGAGCAGGCACCGGCATTGTGCCTCCCACCCCCCTCCGCAAGACGACAGGCTGCACGTCTTCTCCCGGGGCTCCCTCCAGCACATGGGAGCCCCGACGACCAGCCGCCATGCTCCTCTTCTTTTCCCGGGGCTCCCTCAGCACACGGGAGCCCCGCAACAGGCCACACTTCCTCTTCCTCGGGCCGGCGGCGGTGGGCGGGACTTCCTGCCGGATTGCAGGCCCCGCCCCCGTCCCGGCAGAAGATGCCTGACTTCTGGTTTCGCGGAGAGCCGCGGCGGTGATTTCTCCGGCATAATGAGGGGTGGGCACCCTCGGTAGATAAAATAATCGGAGAAACGGGGTGGGCACCCGATAATTAATTAAATTAGTTGGGTGGCACCCGCAATCAAAACTAATAAAAATGCGGAAAATATGCAGGGTAGGCTCCTGCCATCCCGGGGCAAGCCAACAAAGCGCTTCCCTAGGCGCTAAGGGGGCAGAATCCATCAAGCCCCCCCAAGGCAAAGACTTCTATAGCAAAGGGGTCCCAGCAAAAGTTCTCCAGAGTCCAGGACACCAGCAGTCCATCAGGTATCCAGGGGCTGGGCAGGGCCCAGGGAGGCAAGCCTTCCCCTGGTCCCAAGCAGCAGCAGTCCCGTGGCAGGATTCAAGTCAGAAACAAAAATATTTTGTAAGGGGACACAGCCCCTTTTTATACCATAAACTCCTTTGTCTAGCAGGGTGCAGGCTATGCGAGAACCAGCTACAACCGGTTATAGGGAACTCCTTTCACTGGCCAGGCTGGGGACATCCGACGCACCACAGGGGGTGGAGCCAGCATTGTGTGGGGAAAGCCCAGCCCTATTCAGGCCCAGGTGCACCCCGTCCGTCACATCAGCATGCTAATCACTCCATTCACCACTGGGGCAGACCCACCCAGACTCTTGGAGCCAGGCTCACCAGCCAGCTTCAGCCAATCACACGCCAGACACAAATTACACAAATATGCCAACTTCTAGAAGTGGCACTTCCACACTAGACACAATCATGCCGCATATATCATTGCGCAGCATTCAATCTTACGAGTTCGCACATACCAAACTCGACCCTGCACTTCCCACACATCAGGAACTACCATTGGCATACTTATTCGACATTCATTCCTATGGGAGGGCATGTCACTCTCACCACACACACACACAGAGCTCACGCACTTTACACTGTACCACAGTGAAAAAGTGCGCAGAGGCCTAAAATCACCAACACCAGGTTCCAGAAACAGGCTAGGAAAAAGCAAAAAGTTTAGGGGTGAACCTGCCAAAAGGGCCAGGTCCAACACATAGGTACTGCTGATGGAAGTAAGACACAGATGTCTAACACGCATTCTTCTCCGCAGAGCAGGCATCGTAGAACAGGTAAGATGCAAGATTGGTCTGAATGATAGAAACCATGTGGTATTCAGATCTCTTAGACGAGACAAGCCGAGAACCTGTGTTATCTTATTTCGGTACCGCATTGCCTGGATCGTTTGTTCCATGGTAATCTGGGTATCGCTGGTGACTGGACTGGACATATCGGAGCAAAAGGAACAAAAATAGAATTCCTGCTACGAGTTCCAAAATGAGAGGCAGACCGCCGAACACAGAGTGCACCAAATTTGGAAAAATGCTCAGGACTGCTTCAAAGGGTGCTAACAATCCCGAAAAAAGTGTCTTAAATACATGTGCGATGCCACTGGTATCTGACATGTTTAAAATTTGACCTAACATTTCTACGAAATGTACGGGGCAGTTTGTTGATAATAATGTATGTATCTCTGCTGAGGTCCTTGCAACTTGCAGATCATACGTTTCTCTAGACGAGGTCAAAGGCACAGTTTTTTGTAAAAGAATGGCTTTCATTCTGCTTAATGTATCAATTCGAATAGAAGAGATATTCAATGAAGGCCAAATCGTTGCCACATTGTCTGGCTTGCTGTTTGGATACAATACTTGCATACAAGTGACCCTGGATGTAACACTGACGAGATAGGCCGTTCCTGGCAACATGCCACAACAGCTGTGGTCACTTAACATAACGTAGCTGCTGTTGGAAAGCTGCCTGAAAACAGGTTCTATTTGTGTGGCTGGGGTGACGTGCAATTGGCAAGAAAGGTCAGTAGATGAACCCTCACAGGCTCATTGTAAATTAATTTCTTGACACAGAAGTGTACCACTTAGCGAGTTTTCACAATTTTCCCACTAAGAAATACTTCTTTGTTACGTCCATTCCAACATCTATATGTGTAAGGTAAATTCCAGGTCGACTTAATGTATCCTTTACCCAACCTTTCATACAGGCCCGCTGGTATATGCTGTAGGCAGTATTGAAACTGGAATGCCGTTATTGGTATTGTTATGGTACCATGTATTATTCATTCAATGACAGGCCTCTCGGAAACTGTTAATGGTAATCTTTCTAGTTTTTCAATGCTCAGCATCGTATAGTCTGCTGCTCCTTTTGTGCCGAAGAGATTTGTTTATCTGCGAAGTGAAAGATAGAAAATAATGACGTTGTGTTGATTAGACGCCAAGGCACAGAGCCTGAACGCAGATTTTGTAACTACCAGCCTAACTGTACAATAGAACGTAATTGGGACTGGCCATGTTGTAACATTGAAGGGGTAGCGCAGCAGTGTTTGCACTCAATAAACAAAAGTAATCTAATGTAACCAGTGTAGTAAGCAATTTCAGTAACTTTTCATTGCGTGCAACAGATGAGAAGGCCCTGCTTAGACCTTTAGTCTTAAAGTAACAAAAATTCCTGGACACTGTCCAGGAGACTGATGCACTGTACGTCCACTCTAATGAGTGTGAATCATAAATTTATTCTAATGAATACTATATTCTGCATATATTTCCTACAAATAAACAAATTTAAACATGCTTTTATGAACAATTCCAAAGAAACTTCTTCTTAGTGCTCTGTTGTTCATTCGTCGTTTTATTCACATTCTTATGAGGTTGTTGTACATTCACAAATTCACAAGTTGTGGCGACAGTGTTGCTTTAAAAATCCCAATGCATTTCGGGCTGTGTGTAGTGCCCTTCGTCAGGGGAATCTGAGAAACAATAATAGTAGCAATAAATATATAATTGCGACAAATTATGTATGGCACTGCATATTGAGGAGACAGGAACTCATTTATAGTTAAACATTTAGTGACCAATCTGACGTGACCAAAACGAACACGGAGGTTTTTATACAAAAAGACGACCACACGAAGAGACCCTTAGTGAAAAAAGACCTTGTACAAGGAAACATGCCTGAAAACATGCCGAGAGGGTGAAGGGAGTGAGACTAGCGGGGTTACTATGTGCTTACTTAATCTTGCCGGGAGCTTTTGCGATGGTACCAATATCAATGCATTGCTCTGCTTAATGAGTCTTCGAATACCTAATGAGAAACGAATGAATGACTGAATTATAGATAAAATTATGGCGTTTAACAGTGTGCAAGTGATCGCCCGTGAGCGTTTGACAAAAGCAAAAAGTTACCGTGAGGTTTCAAGAAAACGTCCCTGAAAAAAACAATGCGCAAAAGTTAATTCGTGACCTCGTGTTAACGTGGTCAACCCGCCACTATCGCCGTGAAGACGCTACAAGTAGACTTACCGAGTATGTGTTCACAAGTGCTCGACAGGGTGCTCTGTACCGCAAGTGAAGTTTGAACCTAACGGGAAGTGCCTCGCTATGTTAAGATAGGTGGTCATAGAAAGGGGACTATTTTGGTGTGCGCCATATTGGAAAGGGCAAATACGAGGAAAAGAGAATACTAAATGCTAACAATGAAATGCGTTCACAGCTGATTCAATTTAAAAACGTAAACAATAGTTCAGATAATCATAATGATTATTATTAATAAGTAGCCAGGTGAAAAAACAGCAATAGTTTCAGAGACGACAGTGAGATTCTGCCACTTATCGTGTGCACATTCTATTTACAAAGGTGTATTAGAGAAGTAAACAGTGAGAAATTGAAAGCTCAATATCTAATCTGTTACATAAAACACGACAGTTCAAATTTATCATTTAACCCTGTTGGTGTCAAGGTTTGTAAGTACCAGATCCAGTGTGATTCTCGCTGTGACAGTTTCTTGGCGCGATCTCGTTCAGAATTAGGTTCAATGACCTGTAGAATCCCAAATTTTAATTGGGCTATGTTATGCCTGTGTGTGAGCCAATGTTGTGCTAAAGGGGAGTTTGCGTTCTGTGTGCGTATTCTGCTCTTATGTTCAGTAATTCTTATTCGCAAACTTCGTTCAGTTTTACCTACGTAATAGAGGTCACAAGGACATTTTATGTAGTACACAACGAAATCACTGTTACAGGTTGCTGTGTATGCCAAGTAATGGATTTGCCCGATCTGGGGTGGTTCATGGTTTTCCCTGTGATTTCATTATTGCAATTGGAGCAGTTCATACATTTGAGTAAACCTTTGTGTGGAGCCTTGGGTTGAAAGGGTTTGGGATTCAAAATCTCTTTTAGGTTACTCGCCCTTTTGTAAGCGAATAATGGTTGTGCATTGAACATGCCCTCCAAATCAGGTTCAGATTGAAGTAAGGTTCAGCGATTGAGAATGATGGATTTTACTTGTCTGGATTGGGTAGAATAGGTTGACACAAAAACTTCTCTAGGGGAAACTTTAGGCGCCTTTTTTTTCTCAAGAAGTGACTCACGAGTGACGTGAGAAATTCTGTTTGCTGCCTGATCTAAAACTGAATCAGGGTATCCTCGTTGCTTGTATTTGTCTCTGAAGACATCAACCATCTGCATGCCAGTGTTGTAATCAGAATTAATACGTTTAATACGAAGAAACTGGGAGTATGGGAGGTGCTTTTTCAGCGGCCATTGTTCCTGTTCGGGGTGTGGTTCCATTCATGATTCACTGGGACGTTATTTGGACACATTTCTCCAACCTATAGTCCAATCAGGGGACACTTACATACAAGACACCACACATCTTCTTAACATACTAAGAGAAATCCATATTCCTACTGACAGAGAGATACTATTGTGCACCATCGATGTCATCGCACTATACACCTCCATCCCACACAGTGAAGGAATGGAGGCAGTAGAATGGGCACTTTTGAGAGCAGCTACCCCAAAAGCCAATCAGATTTTCCTGATGGAAATCTTACACTTTTGCCTGTTCCACAGCTACTTCAACTGGAAGGACCGCTACTTCCTTCAGTCCAATGGGACCTCAATGGGCTTTTCCGGAGCCCCCAGCTTTACAAACATCTTTACGATGAAGTTCGAACAAGAACACATTCTCTCACAGCCCCAATGGAACACACAGCTACTTGTCTACAAGCGCTACATAGATGACATTCTCATTATCTGGCAAGGTACTAACCAGGATCTAGAACACCACATATCTCAGTTAAACATCATCAATCCTCGAATTCAGTTTACCCACCACATTTCCGCACACCAAATCCCATTCCTAGATGCATTAATTCAGGTAGCTGGTGGAGATATTGTCACTTCCATCTTTACCAAGCCCACTGACAGGAATAATGCTCTATCCTATCATAGCTTTCACCCATGGCCGCTGAAAAAGCACCTCCCGTACTCACAGTTTCTTCGTATTAAACATATTAATTCTGATTACAACACTGGCATGCAGATGGTTGATGTCTTCAGAGACAAATACAAGCAAAGAGGATACCCTGATTCAGTTTTAGATCAGGCAGCAAACATAATTTCTCACGTCACTCGTGAGTCACTTCTTGAGAAAAAAAAGGTGCCTAAAGTTTCCCCTAGAGAAGTTTTTGTGTCAACCTATTCTACCCAATCCAGACAAGTAAAATCCATCATTCTCAATCGCTGGACCTTACTTCAATCTGAACCTGATTTTGAGGGCATGTTCAATGCACAACCATTATTCGCTTACAAAAGGGCGAGTAACCTGAAAGAGATTTTGAATCCCAAACCCTTTCAACCCAAGGCTCCACACAAAGGTTTCCTCAAACGTATGAACTGCTCCAATTGCAATAATGCAATCACAGGGAAAACCATGAACCACCCCAGATCAGGCAAATCCATTACTTTGGCATACACAGCAACCTGTAACAGTGATTTCGTTGTGTACTACATAAAATGTCCTTGTGACCTCTATTACGTAGGTAAAACTGAACGAAGTTTGCGAATAAGAATTACTGAACATAAGAGCAGAATACGCACACAGAACGCAAACTCCCCTTTAGCACAACATTGGCTCACACACAGGCATAACATAGCCCAATTAAAATTTGGGATTCTACAGGTCATTGAACCTAATTCTGAACGAGATCGCGCCAAGACACTGTCACAGCGAGAATCACACTGGATCTGGTACGTACAAACCTTGACACCAACAGGGTTAAATGATCAATTTGAACTGTCGTGTTTTATGTAACAGATTAGATATTGAGCTTTCAATTTCTCACTGTTTACTTCTTTAATACAACTGTGTAAATAGAATGTGCACACGATAAGTGGCAGAATCTCACTGTCGTCTCTGAACCTATTGCTGTTTTTTCACCTGACTACCTATTAATTATAATCATTATGATTATCTGAACTATTGTTTACGTTTTTAAATTGAATCAGCTGTGAACGCATTTCATTGTTAGCATTTAGTATTCTCTTTTCCTCGTATTTGCCCTTTCCAATATGGCGCACACCAAAATAGTCCCCTTTCTATGACCACCTATCTTAACATAGCGAGGCACTTCCCGTTAGGTTCAAACTTCACTTGCGGTACAGAGCACCCTGTCGAGCACTTGTGAACGCATACTCGGTAAGTCTACTTGTAGCGTCTTCACGGCGATAGTGGCGGGTTGACCACGTTAACACGAGGTCACGAATTAACTTTTGCGCATTGTTTTTTTCAGGGACGTTTTCTTGAAACCTCACGGTAACTTTTTGCTTTTGTCAAACGCTCACGGGTGAGCACTTGCACACTGTTAAACGCCATAATTTTATCTATAATTCAGTCATTCATTCGTTTCTCATTAGGTATTCGAAGACTCATTAAGCAGAGCAATGCATTGATATTGGTACCATCGCAAACGCTCCCGGCAAGATTAAGTAAGCACATAGTAACCCCGCTAGTCTCACTCCCTTCACCCTCTCGGCATGTTTTCAGGTATGTTTCCTTGTACAAGGTCTTTTTTCACTAAGGGTCTCTTCGTGTGGTCGTCTTTTTGTATAAAAACCTCCGTGTTCGTTTTGGTCAAGTCAGATTGGTCACTAAATGTTTAACTATAAATGAGTTCCTGTCTCCTCAATATGCAGTGCCATACATAATTTGTCGCAATTATATATTTATTGCTACTATTATTGTTTCTCAGATTCCCCTGACGAAGGGCACTACACATAGCCCGAAATGCATTGGGATTTTTAAAGCAACACTGTCGCCACAACTTGTGAATTTGTGAATGTACAACAACCTCATAAGAATGTGAATAAAACGACGAATGAACAACAGATCACTAAGAAGAAGTTTCTTTGGAATTGTTCATAAATGCATGTTTAAATTTGTTTATTTGTAGGAAATATATGCAGAATATAGTATTCATGTTGTAACATTAGCATATCCTGTTCTATTATATCAATAGCAGATGATACAATGCTGTCCAAAGAAAAAATTCTGGAGGACAGAGGTGTTAACCCATTGTCCACTACAGACAGTGATTTTTCCAAAATAATACGATCAATTTCTCGTATTTTTTCAGCAGTTTCAATTTGCGTTACTTTCCAAGCTTCGTTGTAAGCAGCATATATACCGGAGTATATGAAACATTTTTGACGCTGTTTGCGAGGTCCCAATAAGAAATCCAGCAAATCAGCACCTTCTTTAAGTAAAGTCAAGTGTTGCTTAATTTCAGGTAGTGTGGATTTCTATAGCCATTCGAGGTATAGTTGTCCTACACTGTATGTTGTTATTATCCCTTGATGTTGTCTCTGGGAATATCTTGGGTCTGGCCTGTTCTGTTTGAACCCCTGTGTTTTGTCCAGTATCTTGACAGTTATTAGTGTCTGTGGGCCAGATCAACCATTTCTCCCAATCAGGATTAGTTCTGTTTTGGTGTAAAATATGGGACACGTCTTACCCCTCATCTGTAGTGTTATTTCTATCAGGCATAGGCTTTGGTATAGACGGGTTGTTTAAATCTTTTATCTTGGCTAGGCCAAGACAGGTAGTTTGTTGAATGGTGTCATTCAGGAACATTATTTGTTCTGGGATCATGCAGGCTCTGAATAATTATTCTAATCGCTGTACTTGCCAATCTTTTGAACCCCAGATTGTTTTTGTTTCAATGTTATCTTTCCAGAATTCAAAACCAAATGTAGACAATTGTTCATAAAATTTTGCAGAATATATCTGTTTTGTATTGGTCAACATATTTTTCATTCCTGTCTTATTCACATTTTTTAAATAAAACGTTTCTGGATCTGTGACATTAAACCCTGAGAAGTATGGACATTTCTCATAAAATGTTTTCGAGCTGCCTTTTGGCGGTGTTGGTCAATGTTCCCATTGATTATAAGTTAAAACATTTCTAGGTTTTGCAGATTTATGCAAATAGTGGTGCCCAAAATGATTAAAGCAATACATGTCTTCATAATCAGATGAACCTTCTAAATAATCATAATCTGTAAATTTTGCTGACATTTCTAAATCAGACATCATATTATTAATAGTCTCAAAGTTCCAATCATCAGAGAAAGTGCTCGGTGAGACAAAGTCACTTAATGAAACCTTGAACTGGTGTGGATACTTCAAGAGTTCAACCCGGCCATAGATGTCGTAATCAGTAGGGTCCCACTCTACACCACCAGGTATAGGAATGGCTGTGATGTTTACTGATGACAGGTCTCTTTTTTCAACATGAGATGACTTGTGAGGTTTTAGGACCAAGTTGATGTTCTGACTTGCTGTGTCCATTGTACTGTATTTTCCATCAATCATTCTTCCCAAGCTTAAAACTAAAATGAGCCAGAGCAGGAGGAAAAGTACACCTAACACAATCCACAATTCAATCCATGGTGAAATCAGATATATTTCTCCAAGTTGATGAAAGAGTTCTGTTATTTTTTCTTTCAATGTTTTGTTTGCTGGCTTTTCTTCATGTTCACTAGGATATTCGGAAAAGTCATGAAAATGTATGAAATAGCCAGAGGCAGTTCTGTCAATTGTTGGAATCGCATCAGGATTGTTATTAATCTTTGTAGTTGCTTCTTCCTTTGTAATATTAGTATAGCCAGAAGCTACATCATTGTAGACAGGTGTTTCTTGACGAACTGTTGCAATTTGGGTTTCAAGAGCCACAAGTTCCATGGCTTTGTTGCATAGTCCTTTTTTATTCACTGCAGGTTTATCAAATGTGATTAGTCTCTCAGTTTGAACCTCTTGAATTGTAGCAAGGTTTGGTCTTCTGCTACATTTTGGGAGTCCACTGGGCCTACTACTTATTATTGGCCGCAGGGTTTGGGTTTTACCAGGTCGATTGATACAACTCTGTTCTCCTTTTTACCAGCAAGGGGCGGTAGTACAACTGATCTTGTTCCGCTGATTGCTAAGACAGGTACTGCTCTTCTGTAAGAAGGCCCAAATTCCTTCTTCACCATGATCTTTTCTCTGACCAGATCCCCAATCTTTGGAATCCAGACAGGTCTTGCTGGGACAGGTGGTTTTTCTTCAGTGGCTGTTGGCTTTAGCTTTGTGTTACTCAGACTTCTTCTTGTTTAATTTAAGTCCTGTAAAACAGCCAAACGATCTTTGATATCAAAGGTTTTTTTGTTCCACCACTGAAGTCTGACTATCGAGGTCTTCGATTATCATTCTAGTACCAAACAAAAGTTTATACGGAGTGATTCCACCCAGAGAATTTCTTGGCAGATTATTTAGACTACGTTGGACACTTATTAGATGTTTGACCCACCCATCACCCGAACCTAATACCCTCGCTGTTATAGATTGCTTTATGTCACGGTTTTTTCTTTCCACTATAGCATTACCCTCAGGATGGAAGGGACTAGAGTACCGCAATGCAATGCCCAAGCTGGCCATGGCCTCCTTGTAAGCTCGAGAGCTAAACGCAGGACCCTGGTCAGAATGTAGAGTGCCGATTGCGTATGTGCTGATAAAGACTCGCAAATCTTTTATAACAGTTCTGGCGTCAGACGATCACTGGGGCCACATCCAAATGAATCTTGTGCAGGAATCCACTGCGACCATGATATATTTATAGTTACCGTCCCTTTGTAAGGGACCACAGTGGTCCAGGTAAACACACGCTAATGGTTTATCTGAGATCAGAAGGGGCGCCTGCGCAGGACGTTTCACTGTTGATACTTAAATTTTTTGGCATATTTCACAGTCTAGAACATAGTTTCTAGTCTGTTTCCTCATGCGCGGCCCCCAATATCTCTGTTTTAATAAAGATACTGTGGCGGAAACACCTGCGTGTGCAGAGGCAAGCCCTTCATGCGCAGCTAAGATTAGTCCTAACCTATATTCCATGTTTGGGATTGACCTATCCCCCAATCCAGGGATTTGAGCAAAGGAACATTGTTTGCATCAGTTTTATATAAGTACTTTACTGGAAAGCCTTTCAGGAGTGTCTTACCACTGTTTTTTATTAAAGCAGTGACAGCTTGCATTATTTCGCTGTCTATTTTCGTTTTTCGTGATTGCAGCTACGGAAGCCGTGTGGACGGCTGCCTTTGCGGCTTCATCAGCCAATGAATTCCCTGCTATGTGAACGCCATCAGGGTGATGACTCAGTGTATGGATCACGTGAGTCTTTTGTAGTTCTTTCTGTAAAAGAACTACTTGTTCCCAAAGCATTTTATGCTTTATTGTGCCACCTTTCGCATCTTTGAAACCGTTTGGAATCCAGTTCTGCAAGTATTCATTGTAAGACTGGACGCAGTAATACGAATCGCACACAATTAGTGTGGGGAATTCGTGATCGGTATTCTCAAGCACCATCTTGAAAGCCTATAGTTCAGCTCGCTGAGCTGTACAGTCTCTGAGTGATTGAGTTTTTGTGACCATAGGTCCGAATCTACCTTCGCGCCAGCGACCTTTTACAATCGCACACGCAGCACTATAGGCTTGTTTACCCCCAATTGCGGGCTGTGCTGATCCGTCGTAATGTACAAGAGGCAGAATTTTGGTCGGCAGAGAATATTCGTACTCGTATTGGAGAAATTCTTGTGTTTTCAAGCTAGGGTCAAAAACATATTCAACGTCTGTTGCAGCAAGAGAATTAACCCACTGTATCCATATTGGATGTAAAGCTTTAGCATTTGGAATGCTCGCTCTTGTCACTGCCTCTAAGGCAGGTACAGGTGTAACAACCGATATGCGTTTTCCCTGTGCGAGGGCTCTTTCTTTTGCTATAGCAGTTTAAACCGCTGTCAGAATTTTCTCAGTTGAAGTGAATTTTATTTCAGCTTGTGTGTGCAAGTGTGATTTTTAAGCTATTGGTACCGTTTCACCTTCGTTATAGGTCAGGTACGTGAATCCGCATCTTCCTGGGATGACTCGGCTTACAAGGTTGCATACGTTTACGCGTGTTTGCAGCTTTGTTTTAGCTAACATGTCTGTTTGTATTGAACGTAAAATTTCTGTGTGTTTATGAGTCCAATTAGTTTGTTTGAAATCAGGTTTTATTAATTCGTAGAGAGGTTTAACCCTCTCTACGTAATTCAGAACGTAAGTTCTTCCAAAATTCAGGAAACCTAGAATTGATTGTTAATTTTTCTAAGAAATTGGCTGCTAGGCTTTTCCCTTCACTTGATAACTCATATCCTAGAAATAGAACAGTGAGGTGGGCAATCCGTGATTTTTTAAAGTTGAATTTGTACCCTTCAGATGCGAACCCAAGTATAATGGTGTTCACTCTTTTCAAGTACCTGTCCAAATCATCGTCTGTTAGATAGATGTCATCGACATAAGATAATGCCTCATCATCATACATTTGTAGTCACTATGGGCTAGATATAGGTAATTCTCATTTACTGACTCTAGAATACCGAATTTTACCGATTCGGTATTCTAGATTCGGTAAATGAGATGTAGTTAAAAATTCAGTATTTTTTACCGATTCTGTAGGATTCGGTAATTACCGAATCGGTATTTACCGATTCGGTACCGATTCGGTAATTGTCATTGATTCCTATGGGCCTTGAGGCCCATAGGAATCAATGTTAATTACCGAATCGGTACATACCGATTCGGTAAAAATACCGAATTTGCAAGGGGGACAGGGTGTCACTTTGACACCCTGTTGCACCCCTGATTCTGGCTTGTGTGCCATGTGACACACTTACATGCCCTTAGGGCATGTATGTGTGCCACATGGCACAGGTGTACATGCACAGATGTGCATGTACACAGGAATTCGTTATTTACCACCAAATAGTATTTGGTGGTGAATAACGAATCGGTAAGGGCCTGTGTCACTGATTACAGTGTCACCTACATGTAGATTTTCCGATTCGGTAAATATACCGATTCGGTGTTTTACCGAATCGATAAATTTACAGATTTGGTAAATATACAGATTTGTTAAATTTTCAGGCCCCTACATCTCCATCTGCAAATACCAGTCGGTAACAGCCGAAATCGGCCGTTACCGACCGGTATTTGCCGTCCTACATCTGGGCCTATGTTACTCTGGCTGAAAATAATCCTGGGCTATTCTTGACTCCCTGGGGGAAACGGCAAAATTGCCCTGGGCCCCCATACTTGAGAAAGCAGTCAAATACCTGCTTTCTGGTGCAATGTATTGACAGAAGAAACCATTTGAAATATCTAATGTCGTTTTATATTTTTTGCGCATGAAGTTATTCATCGGTGCTGCACTGTGTGAATTTTGTACTGCAAATGTTTTGCAACAAGAGTTTAAGTGTCTGTAGTCCAATACTAGACTATATGAATTGTCTGGTTTGGAGACAGGAAACAAAGGATTGTTCATTTGTGAGGTGCATGTTTCAATCACCCCCTGGTACTCAAGTTGATCTAAGATCTCCCTGACTTGTTTTTTAGCTTCTTGCTTAACAGGATACTGCCTTTGTGCAGTAGTTTGATTTTTTAACTGGATTTTATGGTGAGGGGATTCCTCATCCCATCCTACATGATTTTTATATAATGCAGGGGCTTCGGCCACTGACCATTTTCTTGCATATGTGTATTTTTTATGAATTGGAATATGATTTGAGAAGGCAGGCATAATCATTTCTTCGCCATGTGGGCACTCCCTAACAAATTCTGGTGGCCAGTCTTTCTCAGCTAGAAGAATATCATAGCCTTTAGATAGCTTCTACCAAACGGGAGTTCTTATTTTCCTAGTTATGTCCCCTTCTATACGCAATGTGATTTCATATAATTAATGGGGTACACTAACTCTGGTGTCTGCAGTTTCCACCTGAATGTATTCATTCGTGTCCACTGTCTCCAGAAGATTAATCAGGATCTTGCGAGCTATGGTCACTTCTGCTGCGCTGTCTAGCATTGTTTGGGCCCACTCTCCGTTCTTGAGTTGTGTCCTCAGGATCCTCGGCATGTTTTATTTGTATGCTTGCTACCTTCTTTTTGGAAAATTGAGATTTTTTACTTTGGTGAGCGGGTTCCTTGTCTTTGGACTTGACGCGCTCTTCTTTATGTTCTGACCGTCCTCTTCTTTCCGATTTCTGTGAGGAAGTCTGAAAAGATCCAGAGGGACGTGTATCATTATCTTGATATCTGTCAGGTTTTTCAAATTATCCCTATTTCTGAGGTTATATCTTTTCTCAGAGGGCTCCCGTTGTGGAGACCTACTCCCCCGTTCTGGAGATCTATCTCTCCATTGGGGAGACATTCCTCTTGACTGAAACTGTTTCTCTTTAGGAAGAGTCTGCCTGTTAGTTTCCCACTTCTTTTTAGGAGTAATTAAACTATTTTTAACGGATGTCTTTTCAGGATTTTCTGTTAGTTGTGGTTTTAGTGGTTTCTTACCCAAACTATCTCTACCTAATTCGTCATAGGATTTTTCAATTATTCTGGCAAGTTCAAAAGGTTGTTCTGCTATATCTGTTTCTTTTAATTTTTGGCGGATCGCCGCTGATGCTGCTTCTCCTTTTATGTTGGCTAGTAGTATAGCCGAGACTTGTTTAAAATCTTTCAGTAATTTCATACCTAGATTTAAAGCAGGTTCTGGACCGTATTAATTTTGAATCTGTCTTAGTACATCTGGTATAACCGCCATAGATGGAACACCATGTGTTTTTGTATAGATTGAAGCAAAGACTGTTCCCCAAGTATCACAGTCTTCCACATGTGGTGCGATCCCCATTGGTAAACAGATTGTCAGAATTCTGTGTTTTTCATGAGGTGTACTATCAGGGAATACTGCCTCTATTTGAGTAATCTTTTGAACCAACCAGAACGAAATGTGTTCCCGTTTTGTGGGTAATTTACCAATGGCTGATTGTATTGTCTGTGGTGTAATTTTGTTTGTATTCCCTTGGTGAGGGGTTTGCTGTGGAATTGTTAATGCTGGTTGAACTGTTAAAGTCCGCATGACATATTGGACTAATTGTCTACGTATTTTAATTAATTGTTTTAGTTGAACTAACAGTTCTCTGTATGACATTTCTTCAATGTCAGGATGTGGTTATAGCTGGCTAGAACCTGCCATGTGGCTCCTGGTCTACCTAGTGGACCGAGCCTGGAAATGTGATTTTTATGTTTTAGGGCACCGATAAACCAGAGCTGATGCTCCTGGTAAGTTAGTGGAATTTTAACGTCCTCGAAAGAAACGTATTCCGCTGGAGGTTTGCGTGTCACAGCATTTGCTGCTGGAAAAGTTATCCATGAATAGAATACCTCTGTCTGCCGATACTCATGTGCCTCTACCACAAATATGACTGTACCACCTCTCGATGATACTCCATTATTTATTAGTTTGTAAGTTACACTCTTTCTTACATTTACCGTGATGATTATTGCATCCGGGTCATTTTGCTGAAGACTTGTGTCCTCTGCTAATAGTTGAGTTGCTATTCTAGCTCTCTCCCTTTCGTCATCACTCTCCGTCATTTTGCTGACAGAAAGTTTGCAGAGCAAGTTTCAAGGAAACAAAGATTAGATGCACAATATTTTGGAACACTGTATCCTTCAACGTTGAATAAACCAAAAAACTAATTAATACATAGGATTCTCGTCCTATTTTGTTCTGGCGGATACTAACCTTTACCCACTCCAGACGTCTATTGGAGTTTTTACCGAAAAAGGGGTCTGTGTGAAAAGCACAACTGAGTTACTCTAGTATCTAGCGTTAAATTATCGCCTTACCAAATGTTGGCCGCCATGTAGTGTAGTTCCTATATTCCCAATAGGCTCTACACATTGGAATAACATGAACAATAGTTTAGATGTAGGACTGAAGTCGACTAGGTCTCTACTGAGTATGTTAGACTTAATTGTGAATGCCAGCTAGCTCAGAGGTCACTAGAAACTTTCTCGAATACACCAGAAGGGATTAGTTTCTGACAACCATATAACATGACAACTTTGTTCCCCAAGATTAAGAAATATATCTTCAGAGTCGCGGAAGCAATAGATGGCTATTTCACCTAGTCAATCGTGCATGCTTCGTTTCACCAGAAGTGCAGAGAAATAGAGAGGTGCGCGTTTTCAATAAAAAGGTTATTTATTGAGCAGTCTTCTTTCTCATGCAAGAAAAGTTAATTGGAACAATCGAAATACTTGCTATGAAGTAAAGTGCGTACAGTAAAAGGAGTATTATGAAATAATACTGTAAAAGCATTTGTATGGTTTCTAAGCCATAAGATACTTAAAATGGATAAAATACATACAATGATAAATAATGACTAAAAGTACTCAGCTGGTGCATCTAAAATACACCTACCCCGGTGTACCTAAGCTAAGTCTAGTACAAGGGAAGAAGTAAGTGAGGTGTAGCTTGAGTTAAATAGTTTCTGCCATGAATCTATCCAAGAATTCTCTAAGGGTCTAATCAGCTCCGTACCTTGGTTATAGAATGAAGGAGGTCTTGTATCTCTCTCTCAGGACTCGATCTCCCAGTAACCCGCAAGGGTAGCAGGGAAACACTGGAGCTGGATTTCTCGGCAGGAGAAAAGACAGCGTCTCTCTCAGTGTGTCAGCTGGAGGGTCGGCTTCCTTCTGCACTCGCTACAGCAGGGCGTCGGGCAAGTAGTTAGTCGATCTGCGCCAAACCACCGTGTGTTTGCTAGGGCAGATGTGGGTATATTTATACCTGGAAGGTGCCGAGTTTGACGTAAGGGTGGACATAATATCGTCACTAAGAACTCGAAGTTCTTTACACGCTCCAGGAGTTCTGGGACAAAACAATACTGAAGCAGGGGGAAGTCCCATACTGCTGAAGGCTGGTTGTCTTCAAGTACTCGTTGTACTCTAGGAGCTTAGTGGAAGTAGCCATGCCGTATTTGGACTGCATTGGCTGTGCCTAAATATGGTTATGATTCTTATGCCTATATAAGGATATGATAAGTTATACCTATATAAGGGCATGAATCGGGAAAATTACACTAGAGCCCTAGATACGTTACAACACCCACTTCACGTAGAATGTCCATCTTTAATAAATACTAAGCAGTTATAACATTTCTAAGCATGTGTTTACAATCCCACCGCAAAAATACATAAAATGCATTTGAAATGGTTTGTACACGAAAAATGAGTATTGTACTGTACGTTTTCTAAGCAGTGGTATCATTCAAATAATGCATATAGTTTTACATTTGAAATGCTGGCTGAATGATTCACGAAATTACATTTATGAAATGGCTCTTAATACAGAAGAGAAGGTCGAGGCCATTTCATCACAGATTTATATAATACTGTACATGTGCTAGAGGCTAAGTTTAAATATTGTCTCTAGGTATCAAAAAATTGAAATCTTTTTCTCTAAGAATAGTTCTACATTAAGCAGATTACTCTGTGCCCCAAAAAAGGGTAAATATTTTGGTATTGAGAAAAAATAATTTTGTTCTAGTAAAAAATAGTTCCACATTTTAGAAGTTCTGTTTATCAAAACTGAAGGCCGAAATCAAAGTTCAGGGAACGCTGTGTGCTTGTTTCTCAAGAGTTATTCTCGTTGTTAGGAGAAAACATTAACTCAGATAGGCTGGCAAAGAATTTGTCTACCACAGTAGGTGAAAGTTGGGCCATTTCCGAAAAAGTAGAAATAGTGCATATGTGAGATGCATTACCGTCAGCATGATCTGGATCAGTAATGTTCACAGAAAGTTGTACCTGTGTGCCACTTTTTTCTCGTACCTCACCGCCACGTAGTCGTAATGGTGAGGTCTCAACGAATGCCGTCATCAGAATTGGTAGCCGCTGGGGACAACACGTTGCATGAGCCGTTACCGAACCAAGCAAAGTATCGACATTCATTGGTACTGCTGATGGAAGTGATAGACAGATGTCTAACATGCATTATTCTCCACAGAGCAGGCATCGTAGAACAGGTAAGATGCAATCTTGCCAGATTGGTCTGAATGATAGAAACCATGTGGTATTCAGATCTCTTAGACAAGCCAAGCCGAGAACCTGTGTTATCTTATTTCGGTACCGCATTGCCTGGATCGTTTGTTCCATGGTAATCAGGGTATCGTTGGTGACTGGACTTGCCATATCGGAGGAGAAGGAACAAAAATAGAATTCCTGCTACGAGTCCCAAAATGAGAGGCAGACCGCCGAACACAGAGTGCACCAAATTTGGAAAAATGCTCAGGACTGCTTCAAAGGGTGCTAACAATCCCGAAAAAAGTGTCTTAAATGCATGTGCGATGCCACTGGTATCTGACATGTTTAAAATTTGACCTAACATTTCTACGAAATGTACGGGGCAGTTTGTTGATAATAATGTATGTATCTCTGCTGAGGGCCTTGCAATTTGCAGATCATACGTTTCTCTAGACGAGGTCAAAGGCCCAGTTTTTTGTAAAAGAATGGCTTTCATTCTGCTTAATGTATCAATTGGAATAGAACAGATATTCAATAAAGGCCACATCGTTGCCTCCTTGTCTGGCTTGCTGTTTGGATACAATACTTGCATACAAGTGACCCTGGATGTAACACTGACGAGATAGGCCGTTCCTGGCAACATGCCACAACAGCTGTGGTCACTTAACATAACGTAGCTGCTGTTGGAAAGCTGCCTGAAAACAGGTTCTATTTGTGTGGCTGGTGTGCCGTGCAAGTGGCAAGAAAGGTCATTAGATAAACCCTCACAGGCTCCATGTAAATTAATTTCTTGACACAGAAGTGTACCACTTAGCGAGTTTTCACAATTTTTCCCACTAAGAAATACTTCTTTGTTACGCCCATTCCAACATCTATGTGTGTAAGGTAAATTCCAGGTCGACTTAATGTATCCTTTACCCAACCTTTCATACAGGCCCGTTGGTATATGCTGTAGGCAGTATTGAAACTGGAATGTCATTATTGGTATTGTTATGGTACCATGCATTATCCATTCAATGACAGGCCTCTCGGAAACTGTTAATGGTAATCTTTCTAGTTTTTCAATGCTCAGCACCGTATAGTCTGCTCCTTTTTGGGCCAAAGAGATTTGTTTATCTGTAAGGTTAAAGATCGATTAGACAGCAAGGCACATAGCCTGAACACAGATTTTGTAACGTCCAGCCTAACTGTACAATAGAACGTAATTGGGACTGGCCATATCGTAACATTAGCATATCCTGTTCTATTATATCAATAGCAGATGATACAATGCTGTCCAAAGAATAAATTCTGGAGGACAGAGTCGTTAACGCATTGTCCACTACAGACATTGATTTTTCCAAATTAATACGATCAATTTCTTGTATTTTTTCAGCAGTTTCAAATTGCGTTACTTTCTAAGCTTTGTTGTAAGCAGCGTATATGAAACGTTTTTGACGCTGTTTGCGAGGTCCCAATAAGAAATCCCGCAAGTCAGCACCTTCTTTAAGTAAAGTCAAGTGTTGCTTAATTTCAGGTAGTGTGGATTTCTGTAGCCATTCGAGGCATAGTTTTCCTACACTGTATGTTGTTATTATCCCTGGAGGTTGTCTCTGGGAATATCTTGGGTCTGGCCTGTTCTGTTTGAACTCCTGTGTTTTGTCCAGGAATCTATTTTGACAGTTATTAGTGTCTGTGGGCCAGATCAACCATTTTTTCCAATCAGGATTAGTTCTGTTTTGGTGTAAAATATGGGACACGTCTAACCCCTCATCTGTAGTGTTATTTCTATCAGGCATAGGTTTTGGTATAGACGGGTTGTTTAAATCTTTTATCTTGGCTAGGCCAAGACAGGTAGTTTGTTGAATGGTGTCATTCAGGAACATTATTTGTTCTGGGATCATGCAGGCTCTGAATAATGATTATAATCCCTGTACTTGCCAATCTTTTGAACTCCAGATTGTTTTTGTTTCAATGTCATCTTTCCAGAATTCAAAACCAAATGTAGACAATTGTTCATAACATTTTGCAGAATATATCTGTTTTGTATTGGTCAACATATTTTTAATTCCTGTCTTATTCACATTTTTTAAATAAAACGTTTCTGGATCTGTGACATTAAACCCTGAGAAGTATGGAAATTTCTCATAAAATGTTTTCGAGCTGCCTTTTGGCGGTTTTCGTCAATGTTCCCATTGATTATAAGTTAAAACATTTCTAGGTTTTGCAGATTTATGCAAATAGTGGTGCCCAAAATGATTAAAGCAATACATTTCTTCACAATCAGATGAACCTTCTAAATAATCATGATCTGTAAATTTTGCTGACATTTCTAAATCAGACATCATATTATTAATAGTCTCAAAGTCCCAATCATCAGAGAAAGTGCTTGGTGAGACAAAGTCACTTAATGAAACCTTGAACTGGTGTGGATACTTCAAGAGTTCAACGGGGCCATAGATGTCGTAATCAGTAGCGTCCCATGCTACACCACCAGGTATAGGAATGGCTGTGATGTTTACTGATGACAGGTCTCTTTTTTCAACATGAGATGACTTGTGAGCTTTTAGGAACAAGTTGATGTTCTGACTTGCTGTGTCCATTGTACTGTATTTTCCATCAATCATTATTCCCAAGCTTAAAACTAAAATGAGCCAGAGCAGGAGGAAAAGTACACCTAACACAATCCACAATTCAATCCATGGTGAAATCAGATATATTTCTCCAAGTTGATGAAAGAGTTCTGTTATTTTTTCTTTGAATGTTGTGTTTACTGGCTTTTCTTCATGTTCACTAGGATCTTCAGAAAAGTCATCGAAATTGATGAAATAGCCAGAGGCAGTTCTGTCAATTGTTGGAATTGCATCAGGATTGTTATTAATCTTTTTAGTTGCTTCTTCCTTTGTCATATTAGAATAGTCAGAGGCTTCATCAATGTAGACAGGTTTTTCTTGACGAAATGTTGCAATTTGGGTTTCAAGAGGCACAAGTTCCATAGCTTTGTTGCATAGTCCTTTTTTATTCACTGCAGGCTTATCAAATGTGATTAGTCTCTCAGTTTGAACCTCTTGAACAGTAGCAAGGTTTGGTCTTCTACATCTTGGGAGTCCACTGGGACTACTACTTATTATTGGCCGCATGGTTTTGGTTTTACCAGGTCGATTGATACAACTCTGTTCTCCTTTTTACCAGCAAGGGGCGGTAGTACTACTGATCTTGTTCCGCTGATTGCTAAGACAGGTACTGCTTTTCTGTAAGAAGGCCCAAATTCCTTCTTCACCGTGATCTTTTCTCTGACCAGATCCCCAATCTTTGGAATCCAGACAGGTCTTGCTAGGACAGGTGGTTTTTCTTCAGTGGCCGTTGGCTTTAGCTTTGTGTTACTCAGACTTCTTCTTGATTCATTTAAGTCCTGTAAAACAGCCAAACGATCTTTGATATCAAAGGTTGTTTGTTCCACCACTGAAGTCTGACTATCGAGGTCTTCGATTATCATTCTAGTGCCAAACAAAAGTTCATACGGAGTGATTCCACCTAGAGAATTTCTTGGCAGATTATTTAGACTACGTTGGACACTTATTAGATGTTTGACCCACCCATCACCTGAACCTAATACACTCGCTGTTATAGATTGCTTTATGTCACGGTTTTTTCTTTCCACTATAGCATTACCCTCAGGATGGAAGGGACTAGAGTACCGCAATGCAACGCCCAAGCTGGCCATGGCCTCCTTGTAAGCCCGAGAGCTAAACGCAGGACCCTGGTCAGAATGTAGAGTGCCGATTGCGTATGTGCCGATAAAGACTCGCAAATCTTTTATAACAGTTCTGGCGTCAGCCGCACGCTGGGGCCATATCCAAATGAATCTTGTGCAGGAATCTACTGCGACCATGATATATTTATAGTTACCGTGCCTTTGTAAGGGACCACAGTGGTCCAGGTAAACACACGCTAATGGTTTATCTGAGATCAGAAGGGGCGTCTGTGCAGGAAGTTTCACTGTTGGTACTTACATTTTTTGGCATATTTCACAGTCTAGAACATAGTTTTTAGTCTGTTTCCTCATGCGCGGCCACCAATATCTCTGTTTTAATAAAGATACTGTGGCGGAAAGACCTGCGTGTGCAGAGGCAAACCCTTCATGCGCAGCTAAGATTAGTCCTAACCTATGTTCCATGTTTGGGATTGCCCTATCCCCCAATCCAGGGATTTGAGCAAAAGGAACATTGTTTGTATCAGTTTTATATGAGTACTTTACTGGAAAGCCTTTCGGAAGTGTCTTACCACTGTTTTTTATTGAAGCAGTGACAGCTTGCATTATTTCGCTGTCTATTTTCATTTTTGAATGAGTGATTGCAGCTACGGACGCAGCTTCATCAGCCAATTAATTCCCTGCAACGTGAACGCCATCACGTTGATGACTTAGTGTATGGATCACGTGAGTATTTCGTAGTTCTTTCTGTAAAAGAACTACTTCTTCCCAAAGCATTTTATGCTTTATTGTGCCACCTTTCGCATCTTTGAAACCGTTTTGAACCCAGTTCTGCAAGTATTCATTGTAAGACTGGACGCAGTAATACGAATCGCACACTATTAGTGTAGGGAATTCGCGATTGGTATTCTCAAGCGCCATCTTGAAAGCCTGTAGTTCAGCTCGTTGAGCTGTAAAGTCTCCGGGTGATTGAGTTTTTGTGACCATAGGTCTGAATCTACCTTCGCGCCAGCGACCTTTTACAATCGCGCACGCAGCACTATAGGCATCTTTACCATCAATTGCGGGCTGTGCTGATCCGTCTGTATATATTTTAAAGCCTTAATGTTCAAGAGGCAGAATTTTGGTCGGCAGAGGACATTCGTACTAGTATTGGAGAAATTCTTGTGTTTTCAAGCTAGGGTCAAAAACGTATTCAACGTCTGTTGCAGCAAGAGAATTAACCCACTGTATCCATTTTGGATGTAAAGCTTTAGCATTTGGAATGCTCGCTTTTGTCACTGCCTCTAAGGCAGGTACAGGTGTAACGACCGATATGCGTTTTCCCTGTGCGAGGGCTCTTTCTTTTGCTATAGCAGTTTAAACCGCTGTCAGAATTTTCTCAGTTGAAGTAAATTTTATTTCAGCTTGTGTGTACAAGTGTGATTTGTAAGCTATTGGTACCGTTTCAGCTTTGTTATAGGTCAGGTACGTGAATCCGCATCTTCCTGGGATGACTCGGATTACAAGGTTGCGTACGTTTACGCGTGTTTGCAGCTTTGTTTTAGCTAACATGTCTGTTTGTATTGAACGTAAAATTTCTGTGTGTTTATGAGTCCAATTAGTTTGTTTGAAATCAGGTTTTATTAATTTGTAGAGAGGTTTAACCCTCTCTGCGTAATTCAGAACGTAAGTTCTTCCAAAATTCATGAATTGGAATATGATTTGAGAAGGCAGGCATAATCATTTCTTCGCCATGTGGGCACCCCCTAACAAATTCTGGTGGCCAGTCTTTCTCAGCTAGAAGAATATCATTGCCTTTAGATAGCTTCTCCCAAAAGAGAGTTCTTATTTTCCTAGTTATGTCCCCTCCTATAATGTGATTTCATATAATTTATGGGGTACACTAACTCTGGTGTCTGCAGTTTCCACCTGAATGTACTCATTCGTGTCCACTGTCTCCAGAAGATTCATCAGGATCTTGCGAGCTATGGTCACTTCTGCTGCGCTGTCTAGCATTGTTTGGGCCCACTCTCCGTTCTTGAGTTGTGTCCTCAGGATCCTCGGCATGTTTTATTTTTATGCTTGCTACCTTCTTTTTGGAAAATTGAGATTTTTTACTTTGGTGAGCGGGTTCCTTGTCTTTGGATTTTTTTATTTATTTCTTTTATTGAAGTCCTTTAGTGACACCATACATTAAAGCACAAAAACAAAATTGCATATTTAGAAACATAGTTAGGCCATAAATAAAAAAGAATACATAAATTATTCACTACCAAATCTTACATAGCAGTTAATCAAAATAGGATCCCCATATTTTTACAAATTTTCTGACCCCTCCAATTCTTTGATCATACATTTTTTCGCATTTTCTGACTCTTTTCATTTTATGAAGCCATTCCTGTACCGAGGGGCAATGCTGTGAACGCCAATTCTGCAATAACAGCGATTTAGCCACCGCCATTGCTATATAAATCAGTTTTACTAGTTGTTCGGAAAGCGTAAGCTCTAGATCAAAACCATACAGTATTAACTTGACATTCGAGGGGGGCGTGGCTTGGCGCGCGGAAAGATGGTAGTGCTGTAGTGGACAGACACAGCCCGCCGCCGATAGAGCAGCAAAGTGGGGCCATACGGCGCTGTGGTGCTGAGATTTGTGAGGCCGCTCGAATTCCCGGCTCCGCGACTTCTGAGAGCCGAGTGCCGAGCATGGGGCGGTTGGGACGCGTCCCGCTGACAAGGCTACTGAAGATTGCCCGTAGCTGCGGAGAGAGCGGAGGAGGTCGCGCCCGGGGTGAGGACACCGGCTCCTGGGCGAGGGAGTCAGCGGGCGGACCGAGAGACTCGTGCCACCGAGGTGAGAGACCTGCGCTGAGCGGCGGGCCTGCGCTGACTGCCGGGTCCCGTGCACGGCTGCCAATATCGATGTGCGGACCCTCTGCTGGCTCCCGGTGAGTGCTCCTGATTGCACGGAGTAGCTTGTGCCTGGGGGAACCTTGAACTCTGCCTCCCACCCTGAATAAACGGCGGGTGCTGCTCCGTGAGCTGCCCGTCGGGCGGTGCTCGAGTTCCGTGCTGCTGACCGGAGCTCCCGTGACTTGGGCCTCTGTATCACGCTGGCGGCCGGCCCCGAGGAGCGCACCAGGCCGCGATTGGGCCACCAGCCTTGAAAATAGAATGGCGGCAGCGGAGTAAATTCCTGGAAGCATTAATACGGATCGCCTGCATTGACAGCGGTACGAGATGGGACATGGTGTTTTAACTGTCACCTATATGGGGGGGGTTGAGGCCTCTGGGGACTGCGGCCTCCACCAATGATCCTGAGTCCTGGTTATGCCACCGACCTCATCAGTAGTTTGTGAGTGTGCTGTGTCTTTGTGAAGCCAGGAGGGACATGTGGCAGAAGCAGTGAGGGGCCGCTGGGTGCTAGCAGACAACCCCCATGAAGTGTCATTTTGTTGAGTGGTGTGAAAGGAACTGGATCGCCTCTGTTCCTTGTTGCGATCGGATTGGAGGACCTCACAGAGACAGGGTGCAGGGTGTGGCTGGAGCGCGACACGCCTGTGGGTGCGGTGACCATACTGGTGGATCGGTAGGAGGGTGCCATAGGACGCAAAGCCAGAAGTGCGGTGACTACGTGACTACTTTTGGCGAATTACTGACTGGGGGACTACAGCATGGGCAAACCGGATAGGGCCCAGCCGAAGTTAAAGTTTGAGCTCCGCAAAAGTGCCAAATCGGCTCAGTCTGAGACGTTGGACCCTGTCACAGAATGCACCCAATCTGGAGAAAGCACTGGCGGCCATCCAGAATAGTCTTCAAGCGATAGATGGCAAGATCGAAGCTCTGAACGGCCGCATGGACCAATTCTTTGCCAAGCTTGATAGGCAGGCTGTGCGCATTGGAGAGGCGGAACAACGAATCTCCGATGCGGAAGATGGTCTCAAGCAAGTAGCGGACAAAACCTCGGATATCACCAGGCTGTTGGCGGTCATTCAAGCGAAGAATGAAGACATGGAAGCGCGTTCTAGGCACAACAGTATTTGCGTACTTGGACTGCCGGAGTCGACAAATGTGGGCCGGCTGGAGGACTACATCGAGACCATGCTTCGCGAGGTGTGTGGCACTGATGAGCTATCCCCTATGTTTGCGGTTGAAAGAGCCCATAGGTCGTTGGCGGCTCGTCCGCCCCCGGGTGCCCCGCCGAGACCCATCATTGTTCGCCTACTGAATTACAGGGACCGGGACACGGTTCTGCGCATTGCTAGACAGAAGGGCAAAGTGACATACCAAAACACACCACTGTCGTTCTACCCGGACTTCACGGCTCAAGTACAGGCTGCGCGGAAGGAATTTCAAAATGTGAAGAAGGTGCTACTGCAAGAAAATATCCCCTATACTATGCTGTACCCCGCTAGACTGCGTATTGGTGAGTTTGAAGGGGGAAATCTTCACGGCACCCAAACAGGCAATGGCATACGCTAAATCCTTGCAGAAGAGGCGCAAATCTCCTGGCTCCACATCAGATGTAGAGGACTAAGTACTCCATTGCTAGAATTGTATATTCATTGGTACTTGTTGTCTGCATAATGTACAGTTTGTTCGTGCCGCTGGAGGCCATGGGGGCAGTTCCGGGGACGGGTTGCTGCTTGATTAGCTGATTGTCCCCTGCGGGCGGGTACTACACTGGGTTATGTCAATATGTTACTCCTTTGTCCCATCTGGGAATTGGGGGCAAATGTTTGTACATACAGGTCTCACTGTGCTGCGTAGCAGTCTGTATGCTCCAGAGTAGTCATTATCATGCTAGTAGCTGAGAGCTCGAGGTGAGGGTAAGCTGTAATGAGCGCAGTGGCCCACTTCCACCTAGTGCCGGGAGTGCTTGTCGCCGCTACGACCCCCAATGGGTATGCCCCAAACAATGACATGGTTGTTTCTATTCACGTTGGGACAGGGGGGGAGGGTAAAATATTTCTTTGGCGGGTTGGGGTTGCCAAAGTGGGTGGGGGGTTGGGGGCCTGAGTCTATTGTATGCTTACGAGGTATGATGTGGACATATACACTCCATATGATGCACTATTTCCTACTGTGGGATGATGCTGGCTCCCGATGGGACTTGTACTTGTTTAAACTGGGAATGTTTGGGGACGTTTCTGAGGGTCATGTCTTTAGCAGGTTGGGGATGCTGAAGTGGGTGGTGGGAAGGGGGGATTTCTTTATTGTTTCAATGCCAGAGGTTTACGATGTCACAGTAATTGCACTAAATTGTAACGTATGTGAGCACCATGTACACCACTTTTTGGTACTTAGAGGTTACATTGTACCCACACACTGCATATGACAGGAGACACATATAATTGCATCACATGGAATGTCCGGGGTCTTAATACTCCACAGAAAATCAGGCAGGTATTGGCCCAACTGGACCGGCACAATATCTAAATTGCGCTCCTACAAGAAACCCACTTGACAAAAGTAACAGAGGATAGAGTAGCCAAGAGATGGGCATCTTATAGATTAGCTTCCTCCTATTCTTCATATGCGAGGGGGGTCCTTCTGCTGGTTAAGAAAGGGGTAGCGTTCACGTCTATCAGAGCCAGTACAGATAAGGAAGGCCGCTGGGCTATGACGATGGGGAAATTAGGCAATGTCTTAGTAACCATCATCAGCTTCTACGGACCAGTGGTGGACGACACTACTGCCTACCAGAATATGTTCAGGGAATTGCGGTCATGGCCCGAGACAGACATCATATGGGGAGGTGACCTCAATACACAACTGAATCCCGCAGTGGACAAGTCTAACCCACAGGGTGCGCATGGTCAAAGTTGCTAACTGTATCAAAGACGGCATGCTAGAATTTGGGATGGTAGACACTTGGCGTCAACGACACACAGATGTCTTAGCGGGCACTCACATCACACCGGCGACACATAATTGGTCCAGACTGGATTACTGGCTACTGAGCGAAGGAGCAAATAACTGGGTGACCGAGGTTCGTACCCTCCCAAGAATGCTCTCTGACCACAATCCGGTATACCTCACCTTACGCATCCCGCAAAACTCCCACAAACCATTCACATGGCGGTTTCGTGCATAGTCATTACTTGACCCGATATATGCTGACACCATCAAAACTGAAATTACCCACTATTTCGAGACAAACACAGGATCGGTAGAGGGTCAAGAGGTATTGTGGGAGGCCTTCAAAGTCACTATTAAAGGTACATGCATCAGTACATCAGCGGGGATACTCAAGGACATACGGGGCAGACTGGCCACATTAGAGCGGCAACTCAGTGAGCTGGAAAATCAATATAATCATACACCTTCGACAACCACACTCGCTAGCCTACACGAACATATTACAGAGTACAACACCTTGCTGATACGGAGATAAAGTAGGACGCCCTAGTCGATCACTGGCTGGCAGACTACAAAGTAGATCGTGCTATCTCCCGGTTGAGAGTGTGGTGGATGACACTGGACAGACTCATTTTTCTTCAGTCGCAATAGTAGACCAATTTCGGCAATTCTACTCCTCGCTATACTCTTCGAAGGGTGGAATGGATGAGCAGGCCATGAACGACTATCTCAAGGACATAGCTTGCGCATGGCTATCGGACGGTCACCGAAAATACCTTGACCTTCCACTGACGGTAAAGGATGTGACTGACGCCATCAGTTCACTCCCGAATGGCAAAGCTCCTGGGCCAGATGGGCTTACCGCCGAATTCTACAAAGCCCATGCTGACATTTTGGCGCCTCACCTTTTACGTATGTACGCAGAGGCGTTCGAATCGGGCCACCTCCCTCCCACATTACACCAGGCAATGATCATTACCCTTCTAAAAAAGGACAAGCGCCTCGACCGCTGCTAATCCTACCGCCCCCATCTCTAATAAACCTAGACGCCAAAATTTTAGCCAAAATTCCCACTACAAAACTACAACCACTAATGCCAATGCTGGTACTCCCAGATCAGGCTGGGTTCATTCCTGATCGTTCCACTTCCCTTAATCTGCGCACCATTTTTGCCATGCAGCACGTACTGAAGCCAGACCTCCCAGCCATAGCAGTCCTACTAGACGCCGCGAAGGCATTTGACTCTATAGAGTGGAAATATATGATACATATTTTGCGAAGAATGGGATTTCCTCCCCTTTTTATACGCTGGGTCCACGTATTGTACACGGACCCGTCCGCGAGAGTGAGAGTAGGTGGGGATACATCCGAACCGTTTAATATTAGACGCGGTACACGCCAGGGGTGCCCCCTATCCCCACTACTTTTTGCTATCGTATGTTTCATCGCTCCTTCTTGTGGCGATTTCATCAGGGCATATGAGGGGTTTTCTATTCTCAATCTTTTCACGTTATACTGGACCTGGAGTGCGCTATGTCAGCACATACCAGCGTCACGGGTGTGGACCGTCGGAAGCGCCGGAGGGACGCGGCTTTAGTGACTGTGATTTGCTCGGGTCACGGTTACGGACACGTGAACATTTGGCACAGTGTCCTGAGGAGTGACGCTGGTATGTGCTGACATAGCGCACTCCAGGTCCAGTATAACGTGAAAAGATTGAGAATAGAAAACCCCTCATATGCCCTGATGAAATCGCCACAAGAAGGAGCGATGAAACATGTCGGCTTGAGGAGATAAACTCTGATGGTATATAAGTAACCATTTTTAACCAGTAGTGCTTCGCTGCATCAGAATAAAACGGTATCAGCAAGCAAAGCACCACTACACAACTTATTCGTTTTTTTGGTGTGGTTTGTTTGGGGTTCTGTTGCGTGTCCATTTGACACTTTTAACAGGTATCAGTGGTTTGATACGTTGGTCACTATTTGTGTTTTTCCTTCACTATTCTCACGTCCGCACTACTCTTTTGTTGAGTGCACGTTTGTCTTTTCATAATAGAGAGAGTCGCGAATGATGAGAAGCGGGTATACCGGGAATCATTAACCGGGAACCCCCTCGGGTTGTTCTACCGTGAGGTACTCTCTCTATCTCTCACACTTTTTCTTTGGGTGAATGATCTGGTCCTGTGTGATTTTATATTGGCAAAGAATACATCCAGACCCTTGGATTTATGTTATTGGACATATTCCAGGTAGCATTGAAAATGTATCTCTACCCGGTCCACGTTATATATGGATGTTGATAGTTGGGTGAGGCATTGACTGTTTGAATACTGTTTGAGTGGGGGGCTGCCTCGCCCATTCCCTTCCCCCTTTACCCCTTCAGATTGTGCTTGCAATATACCGATCCCGTTGACCAAACATTTTTTCCAGACTATTCAAACACAAGTACTACGACTTGTCTGGGGCGGCAAAACACCGAGACTAAGCTGGAGTACACTCTCATTGACGTACGAACGGGGCGGGTTTAATGCACCAGATTTTTACGTATATTACCTGTGCTGTCAGGCACAATACGCCTACTACTGGTATAGACCACATGACTTCACACCACACGTAGCGGTGGAGGAGGGGGATGCATATCCAATACCACTGAGGGGAATTATAACGCACACCCAGAGGCATATTCCCAGGGCTAAAATAAATGCTTTGAATACCACAATAGCGGCTTGGCAAGCGATTGGGCGGCGGACGCAAAAACTCCCCTTATATGCCCCTGCCATGCCTATAGAGGGACACGCAGCACTGCACTATCGGTGGCTCAAGACAAGGGATCTATACAAGCACTTCGTGAGGCAGGCATAACGTGGATGAGTGATTTATTCCCAGAGGGCACATACATTACCAGAGACGATTTGACATATATACAAAATCCTACACTGCTATTTCAGTTCACTTGCTATCACTTGAGGCGAGCAATTCAGGACCACTACACTTGCTTCCCGGCTGAACCGGAGACGCTGTCGGCCCAGCAGATAATACTTACGACCTGACGAGAAAGAAACTGATCACTAAACTATACAAAGCAGCACAACAGGACACACCACTAAACTCTGGGGCTAGCCTCATACGCTGGAATACTGAAATAGATCCTCCCATCACGGAGGAGGACTGGATGAAGGTATGCTCACTTACGGGGAGGTTGACATCAAGCAGTAACCTCTGCATTATTCACCTCAAATTCATTCATCAGACATACTACACTCCTCACAAGTTGTGGAAGATTGGCCTCCGGGCCTCAGCTGAATGTAAGCGATGTGGGATAGGGGAGGCCGGTTTCATACATTTAGCATGGCAGTGCAAGCCAGTTTTTATTTACTGGGAAAAGGTTTTAGCACTTATCACTGTATTGACAGGACTAACTCTACAAAACATTCCATCGCTGTGTTTGCTGGGTCACGATCCCCAACTACATGGTATGATGGGTAGATTCATGAATCTAGCCTTGCTACTGGCGAAACGACGCATCCTATTTACATGGGATAGTAGACTGCATCCTAAGGTGGACAATTGGTTGAAGGATATGGTATATTGTAGAGACCAGCTAGAGACATATGCCGAAGAGCTCCCACTATCTCCAAGGCCCAGAGACGTGTGGGCCCCTCTGCGGGAGTATTTAGTGACCTGTGTGGATCTGGACTCTACCGGAACATGACCACTGTGAATTCTTTGTCTAACATTTCTTACGATGCCCAGATAGAAGGGTTTAAATGTTGGGCACTGGACGTGGGAAATGCTTTTATACTTTGCACTAGACAATGTACCTCTGCTGTATGAATGATACTTGCTCTTACATACCGTATGATGTGACCTTTGGCTCTGTTGTGTTGCAGTTCGATGAGTGTAACATGCTGATGTTATTTGCCTGGATAGGCATCTGTTGTACAAATATGATGTGTTCAAAATTACATAAATAAAAAAATAAAAAAATAACTTGACATTCGAAGAAATCATAATAATATACTGATTTTGAAAAACGCAAAAATTTCATCCCAGGATACCATAATTTGTGAACAAAAAGCCATTATATGGGACCAATTAGCCGGGGCATAATGTAAACACCAAACAAATTAATGTACATTTTAGCTATAGCCGCCGGAGTGCGATACAAAAGCCATTTACTGAAGAATAACATTCTACGCCAATTGGCTCCCCTTAATACAGTAAAGTTAAGTCTATTAATGTTCTTCCAAATAGTTGGAGATAACACTTGATTTTCCTGTCTCTGCCATTTACTAATTGCTTTAAGACTTAAGTCTCCCTCCCTACTCGAAATTAAGCAACGTTTCCACTCCCCAGGTTTCCTCTCCCGTGAGTGCACAAAAAGGTCATTAAATAATTGAGTAGGTGAGCTAATCAGAGTGAGATCCATTTGTCCCAAAATCCTATGAATCAAATTATATGAACCTATCAATAAAACATTCCCCTGAATTAGGGATGCCATCTCTGTCAGGGTTATGCATGATTCATCCCTGACAAAGTCCTTTAACATGGTAAAGCCAATTTTCTACTATCTCGGGACAAATTTCAATCCCTATGAATGAAAATACACTGTTTAAGGGGGTGGTTAAATTAAAAGTAGGAAGGGAGTATCTTTTAAGCATCGCAGAGCGCCTCTTAAAAAACCAATTTAATGTCTTGTAATGAACAAATTTAGGTGATTTAGGTACCTGAAGTGGGGAGGGTATCTGAATCTCGAGGCAGATTAAATCAAAAAAAGAATTTATAAATAACTTCTGACTATGAATTGGATCTTTAAATCTTGCTAAATATTGCGCAAAATATGCATTATAATAATCCTTAAGATTTGGTAGGGCAAGGCCGCCTTGCTCCTTATCTTCATACAGAGTACCTATTGCTATCCGAGGTGTCTTTTTTGCCCAGACAAAAGCAGAAAACAAGGATTCTGCTCTAGAAAAAAAAGATCCGGGTAAAAAGCAAGAAATGGTGGAAAATAAAAAGTTAAATAAAGGGAGAACAGACATTCTTTTAACGCAACCCGGCCAAGAATAGTTAATGGCAATGGATTCCATCGTGCGAGCATTGATCGAACCTTCTGAAGAAGAGGATCAAAATTTAACATATACAGGTCTTTGACTAACGGAGAAAAAAAAAACCTAAATATCTTTTAGGTCTGTTATTAATGCAGCTACTAATATCAGAATGAAGTTCTGGGTCTATACCCCCACAAACCAAAATGTCAGTTTTCTTTTTATTAATCCGATACCCCCCAAAAGCCTCAAATTCTTCAAAAATCTTCAGAGCATGTATTTGAAATTGCATATCGGGTTTAATTAATATCATTATATCATCAGGCATATAATTTGATTTTAGCCATGGAAGTAACGGGGGGAGAAATACTGACACAATTCCTAATTGTGGTTGAAGATTGCAAATAGAACAGCGGACAATGGGCAGCCCTGCCTAGTACCACGCTTAACTAATACTGATCCCACCGAAGCTGCATTAATAATAATATTAGCTTGGGCACCTGTGTAAAGACAATGAATCAAATCTGTGATTTTCGCTGGGATCCCAAAATGCTGTAAAATAATAAAAAGTGTCTCCAAGACCACCAAATCAAAGGCTTTTTCGGCATCAATTAACAAAATTAACGCAGGTACCTCTCGTGTTTCAAAATAATCTAAAGCCTCAATCAGGAAATGTGTGTTAGTCATTAATTGTCAACCGGCTATAAAACCGCTTTGATCCGGTATGGATAATAGTTTTGTAGTAATTTTATATTCCGAATTTAATAGTGTAATGGGTCTGTATGAATTCGGGTCTTTGGGTTCTTTGCCCTTTTTCAGAAAGCTAACCACAGTTCCTTCCCGAAATGAGTCAGGAATTGACGCGCCTTCCTACATAGAATCGGCTAAATAAATCGGAGAAGGAACTAAAAATAAACTTAAAACACTCAGCGGGGAACCCATCGGGCCCGCAAGCCTTACCCATTGGAAGATCTTTCACCACCAGCTCTACTTCCTCCCTAGTGAATGGTTTGGCCATTGTAGATTGATCTATTGAGGAAAGAGTGGGCAGTGTATATTTACCGAAAAAATTGAGTAGCTTTTGTCGATCTATATTAGGTTGTCTACTATAGATCTTGTTGTAATGGGCAAACATTATCTTCCCTATCTCAGCTGACACAGATGTCTCTATATGAGTGTCGGGGGATTTTAGAGAGTGAAGCAGATTTGCGGCAGCTTGCTCTCTGGCCTGCCAGGCCAGGAATTTACCAGTAAAATTGCTTTCCTCGTACATTTTTTGCGATTGCCTTCGAAAAATCTCTTCGCTTTGAGTGAAAAAGTTTTGGCTAAGTTCCCTCTTGGCTACATTTAGTTGTTCCTGCACAGTACTAACGGGATTCTGCTGCCTAAGTTCAGTTAAGGCCTGTATTTTTTGTTGAAGTGATTTATTTCAATTTCTGACAGCAAGCAAATCTGCGGCGCTTTTCCCGATAATTATGCCCCGAATAAAAGCCTTCAAGGAATCCCAAACAAGATTAAGGGGAGCTGTTTCAATATTGCGAGCAATAAAGTCCGAAATTTCTAGTTTAACAGATGCCACCCATGCATCGTCATGTAAATACTTTTTATTGAACACCCATCGCTTGGGGACTCTTATATTATCCACCAGTGCCAGTTCAATAACTAGCATTGCATGATCAGAGAACCCGTTATGCAGAATCTTCTGATAGCCAAAATTAAGTTGTCGTGAAACAAGAAAGAAATCAATGCGGGAAGAGGACTTGAATCTGCCGGACCAACAGGTATATTCTTTTTTTGATGGATTTTGAGTACGCCAAGGGTCACAAAGATCAAGTGTTGTCATATTGTTATTAATAGATCTGAGTGGTTTAGGTTTAGGCTGTTTTTTCAAATGAGTGGTTGAATCCAACTTTAAATTCATCGCAATCTTGAAATCACCACCAATAATGATATCTCCTCCCACCATCAATAGAGATTGAAATAAATCCTCATACATCTCCGATTTATCCTCAACTGGGGCATAAAAGCTGACAAAGGTGATGGGCCTTTGTCTATTATTAATTTTACATGTGGCCCAGCACCAATGGCCTGAACCACCTTGCTCTGTGTGAATAATCTCAGCGTGTAGATTCTTATTTAGAAAAAGCGCAACCCCTCGCTGGGACTCAGAGAACGAGGAAAAACCTCGATATGAGGACCATACTTTAAACATAAAAAACTCCTCAAATTTTGTAGCTTGAGTCTCTTGTAACAGGATTACAGCTGGGTTTTCAGTCTTGATCCATAATTCTATGGTGCACATTTTTTTCTTATTATTTAAACCGCTAGCATTAAAAGAAATAATTTTCAGACCCATTGTAATAAAGTGATCAAAGCAAAAACCTGAAAAAAGAACATCCCAGAAACATTACACATTCTCTGTCTGACTACTCCCTTTTTCTTTTTAATGAGAACATTATTCTTGAAAAGCACATAGCATAAGTTTAAGACGTTGGTAAACAGTAGCACAAAGGACTTCATTTTTTGTAACTTTTTGTTCCACCCACCCGTGCGCCAACCCCTTAACACTCCCCTCAACCTGTGGCCCTCCACCTACTCCTAATTCCGTACCCCACGCTGGCCACAGCGCCTTAACCCCTAAAATGAGGTGTCGTGGTATTACACCCCTTAATCCCCCTCGCCCCTTCTACCCCTCGAGCCTCTAAGAGCATATCTTAAGTAATTCTAGTAGAAAGGAAAAAAAAATGATAGTTTCATTAAGTGCAAACTGTCTCTGTTGGATGGCCTAGGACAAAATAGTCTCTTCGATTCGAACATCCGCAAAGTTCAGAAGGATTGTACGGGGGAGTGTGGAATTTGGAAACGGCTGAGTTGGGACCCTATGGGCACGAGTAATCATTAAGTCGCCCTTACACTCTGGGACCACTTTCTGTTGTAAAAAAGTAGTGACCCAATGGACCATATTGGATCCCTCCATTCCTTCTGGAACCCCCACTATTCTAAGGTTGGATCTTCGATTGTAATTTTCTAAAGCATCCAGTTTTGTTTCCAGTGCCTTGGAGGTTTTAACCCCTTGGACGCTCATGACGAGCTCAGCTCGTCATGGAGTGCCCATTCACTTCAATGGAAATTACATTGAAGAGGGTCCACGGGCCTTAGCATCCAAGTGGTTAAACATAATTTGAACATCTTTCTTAACCTCTGTCATATGGTCTTACAAATTAGAAATTCTACCCTCAGCCTCCTGAATACGAACAGGGAAAGAGGATACTAAGTCTTCAATTTTATCCAGCCGCTGATGTATTGCAGCCAATTCCACTTTTTGGAACCTTTTTATTTCACGGATCTCATCTAAGATCAGATTAAGCATGTCTTTGACTGACATCTGCAGCTCCCCCATAGTCAGGTGTCCATATCAAGAATGGGACTAACAGGACCCGCAGAGCCTGTTGATCTAAGATCGCCAGAAGAGACTGGGGCATTTGCTAATTCATCACCTCTTTGACGTACCAAAGGCTGTTTTTTTAATTCATGTGGGGAAATAGAGCCAGAATTAGAACCAGATATCATATTAACAGCCATATTTGCAAGTGGATCCAGGGTTATATCAGCTGATGTTTCCGGAGAATGACTTAATCCCAAAAGCCCCGGGAAACCGGTAGACTGAGCCATAGGTGGAACTTCAGGCTGAGCCGAGCTACCAACCGGGATCAAAGTAGGTTTTCTCTCAAACAGAGGAAACTGCTTCTGAATCTTGAGGGCTGCTGATGCCTTAACTTTTTTAGAATCCTTTATATCCTTCATATCATCTTGTATGAGTTGCCCGTTCTGGGCCTCTTCCAAGCTGATGTGCCTTTTTCCTGTGTCTGCTGAGTCGACAGGTGCCAAATTGCCGCCTGGGCTAGTTTGAATGAGTGTATCTGTAGGAGAACCCTCTGCCTCATCCGAACTTTAAGAAAAAGACTCCCCCTTATCATCCTCTTTATCAGTTAATTTAGATGCAGCTTCTTTTGCCTGCTGTCGGCGTGCTTTCGCCTTAATTCGGGCAGTAGGAGTTTACCCATCTTTTTAACTTTTTTACTGTCCCAGAATCAGTTAGTATTAAGTGTGCAGAGGGAGCAGAGGAAACAGAAGAAGCCGAGGATTCTGGTTACTGCAGTCCGGGGTAAAAAAAAGGAAAAAGTAGCTTCAGTGAAGCCAATAATGTCCAAGTTTAAGCTGCCGCAGACTGAATGTCACTCACCCCGCTCGCTCTCCCAGCTCCAGGTCCATTGCGGGAAAGCAAAAGTCTATCTCAGAAACAGGGAGCAGCCGTACCTTTATCTGTCCGTGTCCGTGTCTCTGCTTCGTGCCTTCCAGAACACGAAGCTCCAAACAGGTAGTGGAAAAGGTAAAAGGCGAACAGTGCAAGTGAATTAATCCAGGCACAGAGATAAATTACCCACAGGAATTCCTAGTGCCTCCTCCGTTTCACTAAGATTAGCGCTCTGGGCTCAACCCCGTTAACATGCCTCTGAACACGAAAATGACGATGTGTATCACTCACCCAGCTCCATTGCACCGCTGCCAGTGGAAAAGGGGCTGATTAAGAGCAGGAGCAGGGGCAGGGGGGCAAACACGCAAGGGGCCAGACTCCAATCAGCAAAATCAACTGTCCATAGCCCATGCCTCCGCGCCTATGACCATAGGTCCGCGGGTCCGAGGGGTCACAGAAAACAGAAGTCCGTCCAAGCAGCACAGAGAAAATAAGCTCAAATCGCTGTTTTTTTTTTGTCCAGCTTGTCAGCTTCCGTGATGAAGAGCTTCATACTGGAGAGATGTGAGCCGCTCACAGGGAATCCTGAACGGCTTCAGGGGTCCCGAAAATCCGCCGAGATAAGCAGGGCCAGAGACACCAGCTACTGCTACCTTCCAGCCGCCGCCATAAGCCTCGTGGGGGGGAGCAAAGGGCAAGATGCTCAGGTGCTACGTGGAGGCGTGGAACTCCACCGTAGCGGGCCTCTCACTCCAATGTGAGCGAGACGTACTCGGCATGTTTTATTTTTATGCTTGCTACCTTCTTTTTGGAAAATTTAGATTTTTTACTTTGGTCAGCGGGTTCCTTGTCTTTGGACTTGACACGCTCTTCTTTATCTTCTGACTGTCCTCTTCTTTCCGATTTCTGTGAGGAAGTCTGAAAAGATCGAGAGGGACGTGTATCATTATCTTGATATCTGTCAGGTTTTTTTCAAATTAGCCCTATTTCTGAGGTTATATCTTTTCTCAGAGGGCTCCCGTTGTGGAGACCTACCTCCCCCCCGTTCTGGAGATCTATCTCTCTGTTGGGGAGACCTTTCTCTTGACTGAAACTGTTTCTCTTTAGGAAGAGTCTTCCTGTTAGTTTCCTATTTCTTTTTAGGAGTAATTAAACTATTTTTAATGAAATGTGTTTCAGGATTTTCTGTTAGTTGTGGTTTTAGTGGTTTCCCACCCAAACTATCTCTACCTAATTCTTCATAGGATTTTTCAATTATTCTGGCAAGTTCAAAAGGTTGTTCTGCTATATCTGTTTCTTTCAATTTTTGGCGGATCGCCACTGATGCTGCTTCTCCTTTTATGTTGGCTAGTAGTATAACCGAGACTTGTTTAAAATCTTTCAGTAATTTCATACCTAGATTTAAAGCAGGCTCTGGACCGTATTCATTTTTAATCTGTCTTAGTACGTCTGGTATAACCGCCATAGACGGAACACCATGTGTTTTTGTGTAGATTGAAGCAAAGACTGTTCCCCAAGTGTCAGAGTCTTCCACATGTGGTGCGATCCCCATTGGTAAACAGATTGTCAGAATTCTGTGTTTTTCATGAGGTGTACTATCAGGGAATACTGCCTCTATTTGAGTAATCTTTTGAGCCAGCCAGAACGGAATTTGTTCCCGTTTTGCTGGTAATTTACCAATGACTGATTCTATAGTCTGTGGTGTAATTTTTTTTGTATTCCCTTGGTGAGGGGTTTGCTGTAGAATTGTTAATGCTGGTTGGACTGTTAAAGTCCGCATGACATATTGGACTTATTGTCTATGTATTTTAATTAATTGTTTTACTTGAACTAACAGTTCTCTGTCTGACATTTCTTCAATGTCAGGATGTGGTGTAAAGCTGGCTAGAACCGGCCATGATGACTCCTGGTCTACCTAGTGGACCGAGCCTGGAAATGTGATTTTTATGTTTTAGGGCGCCATTAAACCAGAGCTGATGGTCCTGGTAAGTTAGCGGAATTTCAACGTCCTCGAAAGAAACGTATTCCACTGTTGTTTCCTCTGCTTTGTAGTAGTGGATCTCGCGTGGCACAGCATTTGCTGCTGGAAAAGTTATCCATGAATAGAATACCTCTGTCTGCCGATACTCATGTACCTCTACCACAAATATGACTGTACCACCTCTCGATGATACTCCATTATTTATTAGTTTGTAAGTTACACTCTTTCTTACATTTACCGGGATGATTATTGCATCCGGGTCATTTTGCTGAAGACTTGTGTCCTCTGCTAATAGTTGAGTTGCTATTCTAGCTCTCTCCCTTTCGTCGTCACTCTCCGTCATTTTGCTGACAGAAAGTTTGCAGAGCAAGTTTCAAGAAAACAAAGATTAGGTGCACAATATTTTGGAACACTGTATCCTTCAACGTTGAATAAACCAAAAAACTAATACATAGGATTCTAGTCCTATTTAGTTCTGGCGGATACTAACCTTTTACCCACTCCAGACGTCTATTAGAGTTTTTACGGAAAAAGGGGTCTGTGTGAAAAGCACGACTGAGTTACTCTAGTATCTAGCATTAAATTATCGCCTCACCAAATGTTGGCCGCCATGTAGTGTAGTTCCTATATTCCCAATAGGCTCTGTGCATTGGAATAACATAAACGATAGTTTAGACGTAGGACTAAGGTCGACTAGGTCTCTACTGAGTATGTTAGACTTAATTGTGAATGCCAGCTAGCTCAGAGGTCACTAGAAACTTTCTCGAATACACAAGAAGGGATTAGTTTCTGACAACCATATAACATGACTACTTTGTTCCCCAAGAATAAGAAATATATCTTCGGAGTCGCGGAAACAATAGATGACTATTTCACTCAGTCAATCGTGCATGCTTCGTTTCATCAGAAGTGCAGAGTAATAGAGAGACGGGCGTTTTCAATAAAAAGGTTATTTATTGAGCAGTCTTCTTTCTCATGCAAGAGAAGTTAATTGCAACAATCGTAATACTTGCTATGAAGTAAAGTGCGTACAGTAAAAGGAGTATAAGATACTTAAAATGGATAAAATACATACAATGATAAATAATTACTAAAAGTATTCAACTGGTGCATCTAAAATACGCCTACCCCGGTGTACCTAACCTAAGTCTAGTACAAGGGAAGAAGTAAGTGAGGTGTAGCTTGAGTTAAATAGTTTCTGCCAAGAATCTATCCAAGAATTCTCTAAGGGTCTAATCAGCTGCGTACCTTGGTTATAGAATGAAGGAGGTCTTGTATCTCTCTCTCAGGACTCGATATCCCAGTAACCCGCAAGGGTAGCAGGGAAACACTGGAGCAGGATTTCTCGGCAGGAGAAAAGACAGCGTCTCTCTCAGTGCGTCAGCTGAAGGGTCGGCTTCCTTCAGCACTCGCTACAGCAGGGCGTCGGGCAAGTAGTTAGTCGATCTGCTCCAAACCACCGTGTGTTTGCTAGGGCAGATGTGGGTATATTTATACCTGGTAGGTGCCGAGTTTGACGTGATGGTGGACATAATAACGTCACTAAGAACTCGAAGTTCTTTACACGCTCTAGGAGTTCTGGGACAAATCAATACTGAAGCAGGGGGAAGTCCCGTACTGCTGAAGGCTGGTTGTCTTCAAGAACTTGTTGTACTCTAGGAGCTTAGTGGAAGTAGCCATGCCGTATTTGGACTGCATTGGCTGTGCCTAAACATGGTTATGATTCTTATGCCTATATAATGATATGATAAGTTATACCTATATAAGGGCATGAATCGGGAAAATTACACTAGAGCCCTAGATACATTACAACAATAGAATGCATAAACAATTTCACTCCACTATTTCCCACAGTGCTTTAATTGACTTATGAAGACTCTGTAATCCCCATTCAAAAGACTATACTTTTTATTCCAGTATACATGGTTCACTCACTAGATTAGATCACATTTTGTTTCTACATTTTTGTCTCAATATAACATTCAATCTAATATTGGCCCTACCTTACTCTCAGGTCATGCCATGATAATCACAGATTTGGACTTGGTCCCCCTCAACCTCATCTACATGGATGGAGGTTCATTCAATAACTGTTTTAAGAAGTTATTTTCTGTCACCTGTAGGCCCTCAAGGCCAGAGTATCCCCATAGGTCGCTACCATAGCTAGCTATGGATATGCTCTTGGCGCGGTAGATCTTTAACATGGCTGCCACGGGTGGTTTGCCCATTCTTGCGGCAAAACAAAATAGCGCGGCATTGGCCCTGGTGACCTCTCCCCTTTTCTTGTTTAAGAGTGCAGCCCAATTAAGCTGGTGATCAATCAATCAATCAATCAATCAATCAATCAATCAGGAAATTTCTAGAGCGCACTACACACCCGCGAGGGTCTCGAGGCGCTGGTGGAGGGTGGCCGCAGCTAGCGGTCGAAGAGCCAGGTCTCGAGTAGACTCCTGAAGGTCTGTGGGTGTTTTGTTCGTCGTAGGTGGGGAGGGAGGGCATTACATGTCTTGGCGGCCAGGTGGGAGAAGGATCTTCCCCTGGAGGTTGTTCTGTGAGAGGTCGGTGGAGCGGAATTCTCTGTTGGGTACGTAGAATGACAGTCGGCTATTGAGGTATTCTGGGCCGGTGTTGTGGAGTGCTTTGTGTGAGTGGGTCAAGAGTTTGAAGGTGATTCTTTTGTCGACGGGGAGCCAGTGCAGGTCTCTCAGGTGGGGGGTGATGTGGTCTCGGCGGGGAACGTCGAGGACCAGGCGTGTCGAGGCGTTCTGGATTCTTTGAAGTCTGCTGATGAGCTTGGACGGGGCTCTGGCGTAGAGGGCGTTTCCGTAGTCGAGTCTGCTGCTGATGAGGGCGTGTGTGACGGTTTTCCGTGTGTCTGTAGGGATCCATCTGTAGATCTTGCGGAGCATGCGGAGGGTGTAAAAGCAGGTTGAGGAGACTGCGTTGATTTGGTTGGACATGGTGAGTTTAGAGTCTAAGATGACTCCCAGGTTGCGTGCGTGGTTGGTTGGCGTTGGAGCGATGCCCAGGGCGGAGGGCCACTAGGAGTCATCCCAGGCGGAGGGGTTGGGTCCGAGGAGGAGGACCTCAGTCTTGTCCGAGTTCAGTTTGAGTCGGTTGTCTTCCATCCAGTTGGCGACAGCCTTCATGCCACGGTGGAGGTTGGTTTTGGCGATGAGGGGGTCCTTGGTGAGGGAGAGGATCAGCTGGGTGTCGTTGGCGATGGTGATAAAATAGGACTCCCAAATACGAAAATGTTGTACATGTTGGCACTCTGGCTCCATTAACCATAAAAGGATACTGTCTTTTTATACGCTGCCCTACCTGCATCACATAAGATCTGGAATTAGTTATGGACAAGTCTCACTTGGCCATGAACCCATGGAAGGCATCCAGGAGGGTTTGTAACCCTTTCGGGGTGCGAGCCAGGATGACTGCGTCGTCTGCATAAAGCAAGACGGGCAGACCCCGCCGTCCCACATATGGATAATCAGCCCCTGTTTCTAGCAGTGTCAAGTCAAGTCAAATTATCTTTATTCGAGTTAATTAAAAGTCATACAAAGATATTAAAAAACATTTCATACAGGGAATTGGGGAACATTGCATACACATTAAAATATAACCATAACATCAATTACATTATTACATTAATACCAATCTAGGCCTACAAAAGTTAAAAAAGAGGTGGCAATGGGTCTAGTGGGTGTGCTTTTTTATCCTAGCTGCAGCAACCAAAAAGTTCGCCAAACAAAAGGTAATACGCGGGTTGATCAATGATTGCAAAAAGAGCAAGGCCGGTCTCACTTGTGTGAAGCCCGCCTCCTTCAGGACTGGTACCAGATATTTTTTCCTCGGCTCTAAATAAAACCCACAAAACATAACAAAATGCATAGTGTCTTGAAATGAAAAATGGTCACAGCTGCAGGGTGGAGCTAGTTCCGGTTTCTCCCATGTTTTAAAAGAACCTAAATAAAAATGTAGCAAATTAAACCTAAACTTAGTTAAAAGAAACCTGTGGAATGGGATTGTAACAAAACCAAGGTAAGGTGCTAAGGAAAATGAATTAACAAGTAAATAATGACACCTTACTGATGGTTTCACTAGCTCCCTTTCCTCACGGGATACTCTCGCCCTCCCCATAAAGTGCTTTTTAACAAGATCAATATCTCGGGCCTTGATATCTTGGGGGGCAGTAAAAAGCTCAGGTCGCCCCAGGTCTGAGAATGCCTTCGACAGATAGGCCAGCCAAGGGATCTTTTTAAAGTGGTCTAAGGACAAGACGTCCTACATGATCTTATGGTTCAATGGAAGGTCTTCATTGAGCCACGTCTTTAACCACAAGGTCAGGGGAGCCATGTTCAGCCCATCAGTGAGAAAGTCTAAACCCACCTCCATATGTATAGAGTAGGTTGGTGTTGACTGCGGCAGAGAGAGAAGTGTTCGTATAAATCTATTCTCCGCTCTCTGGATTGGTTCCACATTTACATAGCCCCAGAGTGGTGAACCATATGATGCGACAGCGACCGGTTTGCTCTTGTAGATTTTTAACAGAGCTTCCATTGGCCTAGCACTCAACCTACCCGCAAAGCCAATGAGAGCAGCTGATGATCTCATAACCGCTAACCTCTTCACCCTCACTTGAGGAACCCAAGTTCCTTTCTGGTCAAACAGGACCCCTAAATAGGGGAACGTGGAGACTCTAGATACCCTGTCCCCTCTACACGTGAAGGTTTTAGAACTCCTCTTGCTGCTTTCTCGTCCCACCACCATGGTGTGCGACTTGCTAGCATTTATTTTTAAGTCAAGCTGTTCCATGAATGCACCAAAAGCATTTAAGAGGCGTTGAAGGCCGACACCCGTGCGCGCAATTAGCACGGCGTCGTCCGCGTACAGGAGCGCTGGGATCTTAACAGCTCCTGCACGCGGAACGTCGGCTTCCTTCTCCTCCAAATGTGCACCCAACCCGTTGATATAAATGGTAAACAGCAAGGGGGCCAAAATACATCCCTGCCTTACCCCCTTCAGAGATTTGAAAAGGGACGTACACCTACCCTCGTTAGTAACCCGTACGGCCGCAAACAGCTCCTGATGTAGGGAGGCCATAAATCTTACTAGTGCCTCGTCAATCCCCATCCTCAGCAATGTCGTCCATAACTTTGCCCTGTTCACTAAATCGAAGGCCGAGGAGAGGTCCATAAATGCTAGAAATAGGGACCCCTCCTTGGCCACCGTATACTTTGATATGAGCAGGTGCAGGTTAGAGCATTGTTCAATTGTGCCTTTTCTTTCTCTAAACCCATACTGGATCTCAGATAGCCCTCCACAGTTCTCGACATTTTCCCTCAACCTGGCCAAAAGGACTCTACCTAAGATCTTCACTGACGAGTCCAAGAGGGATATGGGCCTATAACACCCGGGATCGTTCCGCTGGCCCTTTTTAAAAATAGGGACGATGGTTGAGATGTCCCAGGAGGATGGTGTAGGGTTACTATTGACGGCAGTAAAGACATTGGACAATACCTCTGCCCACAGCTTCGGTGAGTGTAAAAAGAAATCAGCTGGCACCCCGTCGGGGCCAGGGGCCTTATGCTTAGTTGTGGCCAAAATTGCTTTCTCCATTCTGTACAGTGAAAATGTATTGGTGTGGCGTCTAAAGTGGCCAATGAAATATCTTGGGTTACCTGATCATTCTCCCCATACACATTTTTAGAATGGGACAACCACTTGTCATCTGGGATGACACAGTCCATAGCCTCGTTTACTTGATCAGAAAAAAGTGGTTGTTTGATTATTTCCCAGAATTTCCGGCTGTCTTTCAGGACAGCCATGGATAGGAGATTTTCCCAAGCTTCCCGTTTAATACTATCTTTCCTTATTTTAATGGTTGACTTGTAGATTTTCCTTAGTCTAACAATCTCGCCCTTTACCCTTGGAACTTTTTTCAAGGCTACCATCAGAGACCTATGTGCATTGGAACACGCGGTATCAAACCAGCGCTTCTTTTTCGGTGCTCCTCTCATTGGTTTCGCCAGGAGGTCTTGAGCCACCTGACCACAGATCAACTCGAAGGCCCCTATAATTTCGCAGCCCAGAGCACAAGGATTCTGGCACACCTCAACCTGTTTCTTAATTTTCCGAAAAACCTCCGCATAAAATTTTTGGGGAACCACTTTAACCCACTTGACTCTTCTACCTTGATCAGAGGTACACAAAGTGTTAGCCATTCTCACTTTCCCCGGATATGGCCCCATATAATCTCCCCAGGCTACTTCAAGTTGAACAGGGTTATGGTCGCTCTGGTGAGATGGCACAGTGCGATAAGAGATCACTTGGTTTAGGATACCTTGCGTGGTGAAGATGTAATCAATTATGGTACCTGGATTTGTACCAGTGAATGTCACCCTCTGGTTCAAACAAATTAAAATTTGCCAGAAGCTCTTCTAGCTCCTCTCCTTCTGAGGTGTGCTCAAAGTGAGGTCCCTCGAGGTCTTCACCCCATTCCTTATTACTTAAGCTGCAAGCTAACGTGCAGGGATGAATGTTAAAATCACCTAGTAAAATATACTCTATGTCAAGCTGTGTATACTGACTGCTTGACCTTAGTTTAGTGTCTAAAATGGCAATATTACTACTAGTATTGTCCCTATTCCCTGAATTATAAAAAATTAATGTATAGAGATCTCCTAACAGGGTTGATCTCTCTCTCTACAATAAGAATATTGTGCGAGTCAGTGCTAATCAGTTTTAGGGAGCCCTTTAGTTCTAGAGAGAATAGCATTAACAGGCCTCCCTTGGCTCTGCCAGTGCGGCTAGGAATAGCTGCCTTGGCGAAGCTAGTGTACCCATCCCACCAAGAGTTATCATTTATATCCCAGGTTTCGTGGAAAGCAATAATATTGTGTCTAACAACAAAGTTTAACCACACCTTATCATTTCGTTTGGAATTGAGACCCGCTACATTCCAGCTTAATATCTTGCAGGTTTCTACAATTCTCTTCGCTGCAGAATCGGCCAAGGGTACCCCCTCTTTTACTCGTCGAAGGGGGCTTCTATTAGCTGGTAAGTTACCCGCTAACTCTGCTGCATTTAGCTGCTCATGAGTGGTATCTTTCTCATTAACACTGACATGCTCCGTAAGGGAGCCATCAACAGTCTCAACCGGAATATGGTCAGGAACAAGTTCCCTATCTGGGACGTCTTGCGCTTTGCGGCCTACCAGACTTATAGTATCATTCGTTATTTTACCGGTTCTGGATCCTCTGTCACTAACTTTCTTATTACTTATTATGAGTGGTGCCCTTATTCCATTTGTTGTCGTATTTGGGCCCCCCCATGCGTCAATCGCAATCATTTAGATTTGCCAAGACTCCAAACCTATTCGCTGTACCAAATCCCCAATCATGGGTTGGGGCCCCCAGTCCCCATCCATTTGTTACTGCATTCCACCTAGGTAGTGGGGTATTGGGGCGCGTTGGAAACTGCTCATCATCCAACCAGGCTCCAAGGCCATTTCCACAGCCCCCACAATCGTTTGGCGGTACACCAGGCCCCCACCTATTCATTGTGTTCCAGTGTGTTCTAGGGGTCCTGGCAAAAAACGCATTCTGATGATCACCTGGCCCTATACCAAATCTATTTACTGGGCCAATACCATAATAATTATGTGTAGGTCTGGGAACCCCACCCCATATATTGCTTCTTGTGGACCATCCTGATCTTGGGATATTCGGCTGAAGTGCATTTTGATGTTCACTATAAAAGAATTTTAAGCTAAGAGGGATTATGGAACCACTCCTTCGTTGGGGGGGGGGAATATATTTGACAGGACATTTGGGAGCACGGCTGCGTTTGAACAATTTTAAACTACGCAGTCCGTCTTAAGCTTTTTTTGCTTCTTCCCTATCCATGTCATCCTCCTCGCCATTACAATTTCCCCTGCCAACTGTTCTTTCCCATAATGTGTTGTCTGCATGTTACTTGTCAACCAGTGTAACGCCTTACTTGTCAGGGATGAAATTGATTCTATCTGGCCAGGGGGTAAAGTAGGTACGTTAGCTAGTACCAATACCAGTGGTGATGCTTCCATTATAAATTGCGACGGATCATCCCCTGGGGGTGGCGGTGGTGGTGCACTAGATGGTGGTATGGGGGCCTCCCTCGCTACTTCCTGGCTAAGTGCAACTGGTGGTGTCTGACCAGGCAGAATAGTCTCTGACAATCCTTCATCTGCTACTATATTGCCCCCGTTGTTTCCCTCCATCGTGTCTACTGGTTTGGTGACGATAGTTACTACTTTCTCTAGTTCTTCTGTTAACTTGCATTGCAACCCTCCCATCTTTTTTACTTCTGCAGTTAATTTATCAATTTTCCCAATCAATGGCTTAATAATGGTTTTAACTTAAGATCTATCATATCCGCTATCCTATTGAACAGGTCATCATCTATGATTTGTCTAAGGTTATCTTCCTCATGCTCCATTTTTTTTCCCTTAGACTTGGGTGGGAAAACGGTCCCTTTCCTCCCTGTCCGTGGCCCCCCCCCGTTTGGGCTGAATTTTTCTGCAGGTTCTCACCGCCCTAGTCACAGGCACTGGGGGTGGGGATACCTCTGCTATAAATTCCTCCTGATGCTCGAGATCAGACTCCAAGTTTGTCTCCACATCGACCAGCAAATCTGCACTTTGGTCTTGATTTTCAATATCAAGGGGGTTAGTATCTGGGATATTCGTACTAAGGTCTTGCGATGGTATAACAGACATTTCCAGGCTGGTGGATGGGCTTACTAAATGAAGGACAGGGGATTGACTTAAGCCTAATGATTGTCTTCGTTCAGTGTTTATTTTATTTACCACTTGGACCATGTAGTTATCCATAGTATTAAGCGTCTCTGAGGCTCCATGGACATTTTTCTTTGACATGGTCACAAACGCTATTAAACACTGAGTTACAACACAAACTAATAACGACCAGATAGGTGCGCGCTAAATGCGAGCGCGGGGAGACAGTTTTTAAGTAATGGATGGTATAGTCTTACTTCAACCAGCTTACTTTGATAGTAGCACGGGCAGAGTGGCTGGCCCAGACCAGTCCCGGCCAGTCTAGGACTGTCTAAGACTGTCCCGCCCTTGTCCCGGGCTTCTCCCGGCGCCGACCGCGCGCGTACCGCGATGCGCGGTTCAGGACTCGCCTTTATCCCACCTGTGGGGGGCGTGACGGGGAGGCGGCTTCAGGCCCAGGTGTGTTATGGGCGATGGTGTTTTACGCCTCCTCAAGCACCACGTCACACCAACTGCGAGCGTTTCCCGCGGAGCGGGAAATGCGAGAGGTGAATGTACAGGCAGGCGATTTACACCGGGTAGCAAAAGGTCAGTTCAGCCCCGTGGTTTCTCCTCAATCGAGATGCCCAGAGTATCCAGCAAACAATAGGAAGGTCTCCCGCGATGCGCGGTTCAGGACTCGCCTTTATCCCACCTGTGGGGGGCGTGACGGGGAGGCGGCTTCAGGCCCAGGTGTGTTATGGGCGATGGTGTTCTATGCCTCCTCAAGCACCACGTCACACCAGCTGCGAGCGTTTCCCGTGGAGCGGGAAACGCGAGAGGTGAATGTACAGGCAGGCGATTTACACCGGGCAGCAAAAGGTCAGTTCAGCCCCGTGGTTTCTCCTCAATCGAGATGCCCAGAGTATCCAGCAAACAATAGGAAGGTCTCCTAGCAGTGATCCTTCTAGGTCGTTTATATAAAGGTTAAAAAGGAAGGGGGCCAGTATGCACTGACTAGATGCTGTCATCCTCCTGCTGAGAATCCAGCTCCAGTGTTTCTGACTCCCCTTGCGTGGTGTTGGGACATCGAGTCCAGGGAAAGGGATACCAACCTCTCTCATTCTATGGTATGGAGCTGAATAGAACCTAGAGAAACCCTTGGCAATTCTTGGCAAAACTAAACCTATGCTAAAGCAGCACCTACTTCATCGCTAGTGCTAGACTTAGGTTAGGTACACTGGGGTAGGTGTATTTTAGAAGCACCAGTTGAGTATTTTGGCCTGAGTTATTTATGTATGTATTTTTATATATGTCATAGCAACAGACAATGCTATTACAGTATTATTTCAATTAACCCCTTTTTATTGAAATGCCTGTCTCATTATTTCTGCGTAAACTCTGTAGAAACAAAGCATGCATGATTGGCTGAGTGAAATAGTTATCTATTGTTTCCACGACTCTGAAGATATTGTTCTGGTTCTAGGGAAAACAAAGTTGTCTTGTTTATGCGGTTGTCAGAGACTAATCCCTTCTTGTTTACTCGAGAAAATTTCTAGTGACCTCTGAGTTAGCTGGCACACACAATTAAGTTTAATATACTCAATAGAGACATACTGACTTCAGTCCTATGTCAAATCTATAGTGTATATTATTCCAATGCGCAGAGCCTATTGGGAATATAGGAACTACACTACATGGCGCCCAACGGTTTGGTAAGGCACTAATTTAACACTAGATACTAAAAGTAACTCAGTAGTGCTTTTCTCAGAGACCCCCTTACTCATAATACTCCAATAGGCGTCTGAAGTGGGTAAGGGATAATATTCACCATAGCTGAGCAGGACGAAAAATCCTATGCATTAGTTTTTGGTTTGTTCAACGTTGAAGGATACATTGTTCCAAAATATTGTGCACCTTATCTTGGTTCTCTTGAAACTTGCTCTACAAACTTTCAGCCAATAAAATGGCCGACAAAGATAATCCCGTGGCCAGTGGAGCTGCGGCTGATCCAGCCGATGCAGCTTTTAACTTCACAGGTTTTTAAAAAATCTAATGAGAATGCTATATTAATTCCACAAAATTTAAGGAAAGCCATCACTATAAAGCTTATAAAGCATTGCCTATCATCAAGAGGTGGTAGGGCAGTTTTTGTGATAGACGCACATGAATATCACCAGACGGAGGTAATCTGTTCATGGATAGTCTTCCCAGAAGCAAATCCAGTAACACATATGTTTCACTTCTATAAAGAAGATGATCCACCAGAGGAATATATTCTTTTCGAGGATATTGAAATTCCACTCACTTACCAGGAGCATGAGCTCTGGTTTAACAGCGCCCTAAAACATTTAAATCATATTGCTAGGCTCGGTCCAATAGGTAGACCAGGAGCAACATGGCCGGTTTAAGCCGGCTATACACCACATCCTGACACTAACGACATGTCAGCTGTAGAGTTACTAGCTCAACTCAAAGAGTTAATCAAAATCTACAGTCAATTTGTTCCAATATGTCATGCGGACTCTTACAGTCAAACCTACAATAGTTATTCCGCAACAAACCTCTAACCAGGGAAATAAACAAAAAATTACACCACAGACTTTACACACAGTCATGGGTAAATTACCCACAAAACGTGAACAAATTACATTCTGGATAGCTCAAAGAATTACTCAGATCGAAGCAGTATTTCCTAATACTAGCCCTGATGAGAAACACAGAATTTTAACAATCTGTCTCCCAATGGGGATCACACCACATCTGGAGTACTGCACCACTTGGGGTACAGTCTTCGCTGCAATCTACACTAAAACACACGGTGTTCCATCTATGGCGGTAATACCTGATGTCCTGAAACATATTCAAAACGAATACGGGTCGGAGCCTGCTCTAAATTTCGGTATGAAGCTACTGAAAGATTTCAATGAGGTCTCTACAATATTATTGTCTAATATTAAAGGAGAAGCAGCATCAGTGGCAATCCACCAGAAGTTGAAGGAATTTGATGCAACAGAGCAACCGCAAGGAATAGCCAGAATAATTGAGAAATCCTATGAATAATTAGGTAGAGACAGTTTGGATGGTAAAGCAGTAAAACAACAACTGTCAGAAAGTCCTGAAAAGATCTTTACAAAAAACACTCCTACATCTTCTAAAAAGAAGTAAATAGCAAACAAACTTCCAAAGAGAAGCGCTCTCATTCTAGAGGTAGGTCTCCTCAAAAGAAGCCCTCTGAAAGGAGGTATTACCTCAGGTATGGGGTTACTTTGAAAAAACCTGATAGATATCAAGATACTGATACTTGTTCCTCTCGTACCTTTCAGACATCGTCACAGAAATCCGAAAGAAGAGGACGGTCAGAAAACAAGGAAGAATGTGTGAAGTCGAAAGATGATCAACACGTTCAGATGAATAAAAAACCTCAATTCACAAAAAAAAGTAGCAGGTCTAAAAATCAGACATGCCAAGGATCTTGAGGACACAACTCAAGAACGGAGAATGGGCTCAGACAATGTTGGACAGCGCAGCAGAAGTCACAATAACTCGCCAGAACCTGAAGGGTCTTCTGGAGTCAGTGGACTTGAATGAGGACATTGAAGTTGAAACTGCAGATACCAGGGTTAGCTCTCCACATAGGTTATATGAAATAACACTCCGGATGGAGGTAGACATACCAAGAAAAGTGAAAGCACTCTTTTGGGAGCGACTTTCTAAGGGCTATGATATTCTTCTAGCTGAACAAGGCTGGCCTACAGAGTTTGTCAGGGAGTGCCCACATGGTGAATACATCATTATGCCAGCCTTCTCTAACCATATTCCAATACATTTAAACTATACTTATGCCAGGAAATAGGCAGTTGCCCAAGCTCCAGCATTATACATAAATCATGTAGGATGGAATGAGGACTCTCTTCACCATAAAATCCAGTTAAAAACTCAACCAACTGCACAAAGGCAGTACCCAGTTAAGCAAGAAGCTACAAAACAGGTCAGGGAGATCTTAGATCAACTTGAATACCAAGGGGTGATTGAAAAATGCACCTCATCAATGAACAATCCTTTGTTTCCTGTCTCCAAACCAGACAATACATATCGTCTAGTATTGGATTACAGACATCTAAACTCTTGTTGCAAAACATTTGCAGTGCAGAATGCACACAGTATGGCATTAATGAATAACATTGTGTGTAAAAAATATAAAACCACATTAGATATTTCGAATGGTTTCTTTTGTCAAAACATCGCACAAGAAAGTAGGTATTTGACCGCTTTCTCATAATGGGGACACATAGTCCCTTCTGTCGTCTCCCTCATGGATTCACGAATAGTCCTGGGTTATTTTCAGCAAGGTAACAGAGTTACTACAAATCTATGATGATGAAGCGTTGTCATATGTCGGTGATAAGTATCTTACAGACGATGAATTGGATAGGCACTTGAACAGGGTGAACACCGTGATACTGGATTTCACCTCTGAGGGGTATAAATCCAATTTCAAAAAAATCAATAATTGCCCATCTCAATGCCCTTTTCCTAGGGTGTGAACTATCAAGTAAAGGCAAAAGCCTGGCAGCCAACACAAAAAGTGTGCGCTGCTCCAACCTCCAAAAACGCCGAAAAACTTGCAGTCAATTCTAGGTTTCCTAAATTTTAGAAGAACTTACATTCTAAATTACGCAGAAAGGGTTAAACCTCTCTACGAATTAATCCAACCTGATTTTAAAACAGTAAATTAGACACAAAAACACACAAAAAATTTTTGTTCACTCCAAACAGAAATGTTAGCTACAAAACATTTGCAAACACACGTAAACGTACGCAACTTAGTGATCTGAATAATTTTGGGTCAATGCAGATTCACCTACTTAACTTTTAACAAAGGTGAAAAAGTTCCAATAGCTTGCAAATCACATTTGAACACAGAGGCAGAAATGAAATTCACTTCTACAGAAAAAATTCTGACAGCTGTTGAAACCGCTGTAGCAAAAGAAAGAGCCCTAGCACAGGGGAAAAGCATAATGGTCGTAACTCCTGTACCAGCCTTAGAGGCAGTGACAAAAGCAAGAATTCCAAATGCTAAAGCTTTACATCCAAGATGGATACAATGGGTTAATTCTCTTACTGTGGCTGATGTTGAATACGAACAAGAATGTCCTCTGCCTAATGAAATTCTGCGATACAAAAGGGGATGATGGACGGAGCGTTTGAGTACATCAAACACTCACCCCCAGTCAACTGATCTGGGTTTAATCCATCACCATTCTTTAGCTCAGTCAGCCACCCCAGTTCAGACATGGCCATATGCAAATCAGTCTGATCCTGTGCCTCATGGGAACAATCCAACACTCACCCCCAGTCAACTGATCTGGGTTTAATCCATCACCATTCTTTAGTTCACTCAGCCACCCCAGTTCAGACATGGCTATATGCAAATTAGTCTGACCCTGTGCCTCATGGGAACAGTTCAGCCCGAACTGCCAAGCCATGTCTTCCCTGGACCGGAAATAAGCTTCCGAGGACCGGTTTCTGGCATTCCAGCCGTTTTCAGCCCGGCTTCCTTGAATCCAGTGGCAAAGTGAGCAAGGGACTCACGTCTGAGCATACCCTGTCACACTTATGGCGGCAAAAAGCGGTACAAAAGGAGGTGGTGATGGACGGAGCATCTGAATCAATCAAAAACTCACACCCAGTCAAAAGATCTGGGTTTAATCCATCACCGTTCTTTAGCCCACTCTGCCACCCCGTTCAGACATGGCTATATGCAAATCAGTCTGACCCTGTGCCTCATGGGAACAGTCCAGCCCGAACTGCCAAGCCATGTCTTCCCTGGACCAGAAACAAGCTTCCGAGGACCTGGCTGATGAGGATTATGAATCTGAAACCGGTCCCAGGATGCTTGTTTCCGTCTCCGTCCATCATCCCCTTTTGTATCGCTTTGTTCGCCCTAAGTGTGGCAGGGTATGCTCAGACGTGAGTCCCTTGTTCACTTGGCCACTGGATTCAAGATAGCCTGGCTGATGAGGATTATGAATCTGAAACCGGTCCCAGGATGCTTATTTCCGGTCCAGGGAAGACATGGCTTGGCAGTTCGGGCTGGACTGTTCCCATAAGGCACAGGGTCAGACTGATTTGCATATAGCCATGTCTGAACTGGGGTGGCTGAGTGAACTAAAGAATGGTGATGGATTTATCCCAGATCAGTTGACTGGGGGTGAGTGTTTGATTTATACAAACGCTCCGTCCATCATCCCCTTTTGTATCGCTTTGTTCGCCCTAAGTGTGGCAGGGTTTGCTCAGACGTGAGTCCCTTGTTCACTTGGCCACTGGATTCAAGATAGCCTGGCTGATTAGGATTATGAATCCGAAACCGGTCCCAGGATGCTTGTTTCCGGTCCAGGGAAGACATGGCTTGGCAGTTCGGGCTGGACTGTTCCCATAAGGCACAGGGTCAGACTGATTTGCATATAGCCATGTCTGAACTGGGGTGGCTGAGTGAACTAAAGAATGGTGATGGATTAAACCCAGATCAGTTGACTGGGGGTGAGTGTTTGATTTATACAAACGCTCCGTCCATCATCCCCTTTTGTATCGCTCTTTCTATGTGCAGCACATATAGAAAGCCTCCATAGACATGCACAAAACGAATTCTGCCAACTATCCAGACACCCTTGCACCACAGTGCAAGGGTGCCTGCATTGGCACTAGGCACCAAATTATGCACCAGCAGAAAGGACAGGAATGCACAATTTCGCATAAATACGGTCCATTTCTGCCCTTTCAAATTGGTGTAAGTCAGCACAGCAAAAATACTTGTGGCGTTGCCTTTCACCGTTTCATTGTAAAGTAGGCTCATAGATTGTAGTAATACCCAGACCCTATGTAATGCCCTTTTTTTTTTTACATAACTGTCTCTTCAACACCTTCTCAGGGATAGTAAGTGCTATGTAAAAACAATGACAATTAAAAGCAAGCACTTCATGGCTCAGTTAACTCTGTGCACTGCCACTCAAAAAGCTTCAAGTTATTAGATAATAACACAGCAATCTCCTGTGCTGTGAAATTGAAGCCAGGCAGCCAGGTAAATAATTTCACAGTTTGGACAGTGTGCTGCTGGCCTGAAAGAAACTGAAATCTGCAAATGTAAAGGATCTGCAGGTTAACTCATTGTGCACATTTGCTTTTCTTTGAGGCCAGCAGCCCACTGGCAGAAAGGCATGTTTAGCTGTCTGCCTGGCTTCGATTTCACAGGAGAGGAGATTGCTGCAGGAGAGTCCCTAAATATCACTCCAGTTGAAGCATTTTAAGTATGGGAATTAACCACCTGAAGAGTGTGACTCCCTTCCCATGGCTCCAGACTCCCCCCCCCCCTATGGGGTTGCTCCCCACAGATTGAATACCTCTGACTAGCGTCTCTAGGTAGCAGAATACAGTAACTAGCATTCAGATCAGACATACACCAGTAAAAACAACCAGGGGAGCAGATTTACAAGCCCTTTGTGACATCTTTATGACACAGTTGAGTCACTTCTGTGATGCAGCCAAGTCTTTAACAATGCGCCACTATGCGCCATATTTACAACGTGACGCATCTAGTGAGATGGGATAAAAAAGGCTAGTGTGAAGTCCTTTGTGAGTGTGCTGAGGCAGCTCCTTGAAATGTAAGTGGGGCTGTGCACAGCTCCATCCCTCCCGTTCTGGTAGGATGGCCCATCTGGTAGGATCAGCCAACACTGGGAGGAATACATAAAAGCCAACTGCCAACCACACCTAGCCATGTAACCCAGTGTACAGGCTGCATGCACCATATGGTTACGATAAGAAAATGTGAATGTTCTAAAATTGAAATTTTTAGTAAGTATGGGCGAATTTTGCGAATTCGCGGTGCGCAAATTCATGCAAAAGCGTACTCGTGGTCCGCAAAATCCGTGAACTTTCGCGAGATTGCGGATTTTTTTATTTTTGCGTGTTTGCAGGATTTTTTTCACCGCGGCTACCGCGAACTTACCCATGCGGTCGTATATTGGCGCGGCCATCTTGCTTTTACTGTTCGCGTTGCGTATTTCCATTTCCGGTCGCTAGTTGCATGCTCACATTGTGCATCGCCTGTTCCCAGTGCGCAATTGCGTGTTCGCGTCCGTTTTTGCGTGCTCGCGGGAAAAATATCGAGCAAACTTACCCACGTGGTTGCAATGGGCGCGGCCATCTTGTTTTTCATTCATTGCTATGGTTCTGGGCATGCCTTTTCTATCCTGTTTCAATCTTTGTAATCCTTTGTTACTTTGAACTTTTTTTGATCTTTTTACTCATTATCTATCTCTCTATTTTTGTACATCTATATTTTGTGTTTTTTTCAACTTTTTGTTACTTTAATACCTACTTTTTTTTAGCTCTCTCTTTTCTTTTATTTACTTTTTTTCCCTGTTCTTTCCTATTTTTCCTTTCTTCTTTGACCCAGGACCATGGCAAAGGGAGCCGGCAAGTCGATGGGGAAGAGTCCGGCACCCCGTAGCCGGCTCCCTTGCGGGCGATTAAGGGGGGAGTCAGTAAGTCCCAGGGAGATCTTCAGCGCGGTGGAGGTGGCCGCACTGGTATTCTTTGTGCAGCGCCACCTCCCGAAGACCGTTGCAGCAGGCGGCAGGCCCGGTACCGGGTACGGCCTCCGGGAGCGTCGCCAGCTATGGGGTAAGGTGTGCCGGGCCATGTATCGGGAGTCTGGGGTCCAGCGCACCTACAACCAGGTGACGCACCAGTGATCCGACATCCTGGACCGGGAACAAGACCTGCTCGACCGGCTTGGCGTTGAGATCCCTGGGCTTGATGAGTACTAGCAGCTATTTAATAACTACTTTGTTTTCTTCTGCTCTGTGTTATATTGCAAATATATGTTTTTTTCCGAAGAGCAAGAATGCTGCTGATTACATTGCAGGTAAATTATGTTTCAAAAGCTTCTGTGATTGAAGGTGCTCGCCTGCTCAGTCACTATACTTACTTGTTTTAAATTTGGTGCTCATTTGGCCTGAGTGATTATGTATGAGTGTACTTTACAGAACTGCGTAATGCTAGAGAGACGAGAGACTCAAGTCCAGTCCTTCCTTTGTACTCCTGCCACTAGGAAGAGATAGTGGTGGTAGATTGATAGATTGAGTATATAATGACTTATTATGTAGTATGACATTTTTTAGTGGTCTGCAATCATGACGGACTGTGTCTGTCACTTCGCGTGCTGCTGAGTGCTGCCAGTCCTAGTAGAAACTTTCTGTAGATGGTTTAGTGAGTTACATAACTTTCCAAGTAGATGGTCCGCGAATCCAGCAATACTAATATCCTAGTAGACCACATCAGATAGGTCAATAAATTTAGTGCAATTGTTGTTTATTTTCCCAAAATAATTTGTTATTGTTTTTTTTAAATGTTTGATTTCGTTGACAACAATCATCCATGTTTGTGTCTTTCTTTCACGTACATCAGCTCCTCCTAGGGGGAAGAGGACAGAGGTGGCGGTGGCGGCGCCGGCGGAGCAGGAAGGCCAGGATCGATCCGCCGAGGGCTCTTCCGCTGGCCCTAGTAAGTTTTCCTGTTAATATCAATATTTATACTTCCCTAACTTTTACAGCACCTATTTATTCCAAACGTTCATCATAATTCTATTTTTTCCTAAATCGTCTTTAATCTTCTTGTAGACTGTTTCTAAATTCTTATCCTGCCTCTACTATGACTCTCTGTGCTACTACTATTTATTATTATTAGTCTGTCTGTGTAGCTAGCTAAGCTTGCACAGTTGGCAAAAGGTGTTAAACAAAACTCCTATTCAGCAATAGCTCTAGGCACTGAGTGCATTCCTCTGGGTTGTCCATAATGTCTATATAAGTCTTCTTAATGTTTATGCTTTGTCAATTCCCAACAATAAAATGTCAATGGCCACCAAGAATAAGATATTAGTTTACTTTTTGATTGGATAGGAGGACATACTACTACTGTTGCAGGGACTGTTCTGCACATACAGAACTATGGACAAGAAATAGGGCATTGGTGACAATAGGTGCAGTTAGACTTTCCACATACCTCAGTCATAACATAAGTTGAACCCCCGATCTCCTTACTGACTAGCTAGTGAGTCAGAGTCATTATTTAGCTCCCGAATGCAGCGATGATCCCCAATGATTATACAACCCAGAACATAAGACTACAGAGTCAGAGTCCCGACCTCTCAGAGTCACGGAATCATGCTTGCAAATTGCAAACCCTTTCGCTCACTCACTCATGACCAAAAATCACAGAGTCTATGTAAGTTTTAAAGCTTTATTAAAAGTAAAATAACTAGCTCTGTGTGTACTCTGTATATTAAATTTCAATTGTGCATTATATAAACACATTTATTAAAATCAACTTCATACAAGATAAACGGTGAACTCTTGAAAACTGAACAGTGGCTGATTTTACACATTAATTGTGAGAGAGCCCTCACCTGGTTGGAACTGAAAGTCTTGGTGATGATATTGACGACTCCGAGTAACATATTGCTTTTGTTCGTAGAAGGGAAGCTTCTGTCTGTTATGAGAAAAATGGTGCATGTTAAAAAGCAAGCATTCATCAGTTGTGCCAAAAAGTGTAGCATGTTATGGCTAAGCATAAATAAAAACACCCTCCCCTTCCGAAAGGGGAATTTTTAGTGTAGACTAGAGAGTCACAAATAATTAAATTTGTTTTTGTAGTAACAGATATTTTTTCATTCCTAGACAAAATAGGGAGTGGTGTTTATGGCATCTAAAAATATGAAATGTATTTTCTAGGCGTAACACCATCGGCACAGTTCACCTCCAGTGCCGGGGCCAGAGCGGAGGTGGTCACTCCAGGGGCGGATGCGGTGCCAGCAGGAACTGCTGTGGGGGATGCCACGGTAGTGGCGGGCAGTGGTAAGCTATTATATTCCTTACTTATTGAGATTACAGAGTAGGCTCGCTGCAGGGGTGTATATGCTGTACAGTACAAGTACACTTTACTGTTAAGAAGACTTACAAATTTAGAGCTAACTTTTTGTCAACCAGGTAGAAGACAGTCACCTTGACTTCGCATTGGCAATAGCATTACCGGCGGGAGTTGACGAGCAACCAATGGCCTCCTCTACATTTGACTTCAACTCAGCTGTGAAAGTTTTATCGAGAAGCCAAGACAGATCAGAGATGAACTTGATGGATGGGATGAACGAAAAGGGAAAGATGGGTGTAAGGAAGGACGAGCGAGTTAAATTAATGACTGGCAAAGAATGATACGTGTTTTTGAATGCAGGCACAGGTGGCTGGGAATCTGATGCATGGCCGGTTGAAGGCTGGATCAAGGATGGGTGGAAGGAGAAAGAAAAGAGGACTGCCTGGGTGGGTAAAACAGAAACTGTATGTGTGCACAATATATCCTTTGGTTCATATTCAAATGCAAGTCAAGCACAGATGCATGGCTGGCGGTTTACAAAATAAAATAAAAAGGGTGTTTTTCGGTGAGAAAAAGTAAGGTTTGTCCAGTTGAGACATTAAGAAGAATGATTGACATTTACTTTGAATGGATGGATGCCTGGGTGGTATCTTCCTCATAGATAGCATAGGTGTATGTAGAGTAGACAGAGTAGACCGTCACTGGATGAAGAGTGTTACTTTGAAGAGCATGTAACACCGCACGTCCGTGCCAGAGTAGCAAAGCCGAGGAAATTAGAAATTGTAATTTTTCAGAATACTCCCTTGACTAACAGTAGTTTGCAAGCACAGCATATATTGTATATCTATATTGTATAGTTCTCATTATCAAGTCAAGTCACAAGTGCCTTCCTCCGGCGATTCTAAGGACCACTCACTATCTCTGTTAATAATTATTTTTCAACTCTGTCATTCAGGTGTGGCCTATCGGTGTTCACTCAATCAATAAAAACAAAGCACCTAAAGTCATCCCTTATATAAGCAAATATCCTGTGAAGGGATAGATGATCATATTATCTTCTTCATTTTCCTTTTTTAGTAGTCAGGGGCAGGCCAGGGTAAAAGTTAAATTAATTGAGCAGTAGCCCTTGTAACAGAGTATGGCCAGTGCCACCCGTAATAGAAAAGTAAGAGCTTCACTACCTGCATGTACTGGACTAGTAATAGTAACGCAAGTCTGCGTCATCATGGCTTGGGTTTGTTTTTCTTGGGTGCAAGCTGACTGCGCTGGCATTATGCCGGCTTCCACAAGTTTACATACTAATTTCGTTAAACAAGAGAGAAGAAGAAGACTGGTGTACTGTCTGAGTCTAATGTAGTGAGTCCATAGAGTGCTGGTAGAATTATTGAAACTCCCACTAATGTTAGAGCAGAGGCCGACAAAGTGGGAGGTTAGATAGATACATGCCGCAAATGTTATGTACTGTGCTTGCAAGTTGCTGGTGCTACTGTGACACAATTTTCTGTTGAATTATTTTGTGAGTATTGGTTACAGTATTTTTCTTTCTTCATATAGATAATCCTTCTAAACTATCAAAGAAGGAGTTAGCTATCCGGGCCAGGCGATAGAAGCTGGAGGCAATTGTCGCCGAATATCAGCGGCTGGTGGCTCAGGAGGAGGAGGATGACTCGCAGTCAACATCCACAACAACAGCTGCATCCTCCTCCTCTGACCTTGGGTCATACAACCAGCGCAATACTCCAGCGGTACGGCACCGTGGTCCGGCAGTCACCCGCCGACGCCGAGCAGCGAAAAAAACAGCTGCCCCCCACAGTACCTGCAAGGCTCGTATGCACCGATTGACCCTGCGAGTGGCCTACCTTGAGCAGGAGGTGGAGAGGCAGAAAGCCCTGCTCATGGCCCTCCGGAGAGAGCTGCATGACCACCTGGCCACAGGACACCGCCGGCCAAAGTAGAGACTGGAGAGAGACTGTCCCTTGCCCCTTTTTAAAGACTTTTGGGGGGTGGGAATTGGGCGTTGGGGTTTTTGAACTTTTGGGGACATTTCATGGACATTGGTTGGGGTTAGGGAGGGGGGTGGGTCGGGTCTTGTGGGATAGTTTATTTTTGTTAGGCTCGAAATAAATATTTATTTCTCACTTAAACATAGCACACATGTTTTTACTGTTTTGTGAGGGTGGCGGGGGGGTTAAATACTGTACTTTTGTTTTCCTGAAACTTAACTGGCTGGTTGATTAAAATTGTCTAAGTAATCGCCCAAATTTGTACAAAAGTGCCACTGACAGAGTTAGTGAATTCAATTGTCCTACTACTTTACTAGTACTTCCGTCAGTCTTTACTCTCCTCCTACTCCATTATTCTTCCTCCCCCCAAATGCTTATCTTACCTGTGATTCGTGCTTGAGAATAGGGCTAGGCACAGGGCTGGCTGCATGGCAAATGGCGATTAAGGTTGGCTATGGAATTCTGGACTGATGAAATGGCATTGTTGTGGTCGTAGTAGTAGTCGTAAACACTGGCAGTAGCAGCATATGAAAAAAAGGAAATGAGACATTGAGTGGCCTGAGAGGAGCATCAGAACAGTACGATAGTACACAAGAACAGTGTCATAAATTGTAGCCTAAGCAATGCTAAAGTATTCAATCAAAAGGTAACTACTAGTTGCGTGGAATATGGCTAGTACAAGAACTAGTACTAAAGGACACAGCAGCGTAAGCTTTTGTCACGTGTAGGAGGATGTTGTTGTGGATGAATCTACTTGATGGCGGACATGAAATTCTGAATTGATTTGCAAACACTCATGGGTGTGTGTCAAGCAGAATAGGAATATATCCTCGGATTCTTTGACCTGCCTTGAAATTGATTTTCTGTCGCTTTTGACCTTATCCTCCCCAGCAAGCGTGTGGAATGATTGGTGTCAATTACTCACACCTCAATGAAAACCACACTGCCCGGGGGAAGAGGGTTAGGGTTTGAAAACTGAATGGGAATGGGGGTTATTGGGGAAAAATTTTGGAGAGAGAAAAAAAACACAGCATGGACAAACAACAAATGAAGAAAAACAAATCTTAGGATACAACCATATCCATAAATCTTTTAAGGGACATAAAGGAAGTGCATGCATGAAGATGTTTGCTAAATGGATGGTTAGGTTACTGAAAAGTAGTACTTATACTACAACTTACTAACTAGTACTAAAAAACAGCACAGGGCTGCAGTAATTACGCAATTTCACTTGCCTATCTGTCCTCAGAGAGAATAAACACTTAGTAGTACATTAAATTAGTTTTAAAAATAGCAAAGAAACTTATCAAATAGCTGTAGGGATGAATTTGAAGCAGAGAGCAAACGCACAGAGTCGCACTCATAGAAGTTCGCAACAATAACATTATTTAAAAGATAAGGATAAGTGAAGTGGATACTGTAACTGTATGTTGTTGTTGTCCTGGTCAAATTGGTAAGTGGTATGCATCCAGCTATTCCTCTTATTCGCGGTACTCCTCCATTCCATCGGGTGCTCCGTCGATCAATCTTGGTGAACACACTGTCCAGTGCCTGCCTGACGGAAGCGGAATTGCGGATTGCTATGGTAAGCCTAAGTTAAAGTTTTTCCCATCGCACAGGGTAAGTGCCAGCCTGTAATTGTCGATGGAAAAACAGAAAGGGATATTAAAACACCCCGGAGGAAAAATATATGGTACGGTGTGTAGTGCAAAAATAACACTTTCACTTTCAGAGGCGACAGTATTACATACAGCGGTACAAAAAGGGGGGGAACAAAAGGGGGTGGTGATGGACGGGGAATCTGAATCAATCAAACACTCACACCCAGTCAAAAGATCTGGGTTTAATCCATCACCGTTCTTTAGCCCACTCTGCCACCCCAGTTCAGACATGGCTATATGCAAATCAGTCTGACCCTGTGCCTCATGGGAACAGTCCAGCCCGAACTGCCAAGCCATGTCTTCCCTGGACCGGAAACAAGCTTCCGAGGACCGGATTCTGACATTCCAGCCGTCTTCAGCTCGGCTTGCTTGAATCCAGTGGCAAAGTATTACATACATGCATCATTTCTAAAGTGCCTACTCTGAGTCTCTGTTTCCAGGGTAATAATTAGCACACAGCAGGCCAGGGCCATGCAGACGGTCAAGGCAGGCACCACTGAGTAAACCAACCTCCATGTAGCATACCTCTTTGACACAGACAGACAAAGCAGATCTAATATTATGCAGCAAGCCACATAGTCAACATTTTACATGAACCGCTGTCTGGACTCTGGCATAACACTACACTGACTCGACCATTCCATACCATGACTAGACAGACATGTAGTTCTGCTGTGGTTGTTGTTGACTTGTTTACCTGTTTGCCACTCACGAAAGGGCGCTAGTGCTTCCGTAAATCGACAATGATGATCCATCCATCCCAGTGAGTGACTGTAAAAATATTATGTAACTTTGGTCATCATGACTCATCATCATCATGGTGTTGGAAAACTCAATGTTGTTGATGCAGTCACAGTCTACACACAGTGAGTCCAAGGACATTTTCCATATTGAGAAATGCAACGTAGTGGCCCCGGTAGTAAAAGTAAAATTTCTATTAAACAAGATAAACAGAGTAGATTTAGAGTTTCATTTAGTGTGTAAAAGATAAAATAATAACAGAACACATAGTATTCATTTCATGCACAACAAACAAACAGCAATTGCTTTAATCACAGCCAGTGTTGTCCACTGCATGCCATCTCATCATTCATTACCTGTTCCACTTTTTGTCAGCATCTTATTCTTAAGTGAAGGGCCACAGGGCAGCCTCTCGTGTCAATTTCAGAAGTAACAGTCAGCATAGTCAGTCATTCCAGTCCCACTTCTTTTGAGGGGACTCGTCTACAATTCGACAGTTTATTGATTCTGCATAATCTGGGCATCTGCCTTGAGGGAAATGGATAGGGGGAGTCTGGAGGAGGAAGATAGAGGAGCATGATTGAGTTGTGAACTTGTGAACTTCAGGAATGCAGACAGCGGCGCCTTCAATATAGAAATAAGACGAAGTGCTGCTGATTGATTTGTTGTGATTAGGGTTTTGTTGTGGTAAAAGTTGCAAAACAAAGAAAGACACACAGAAATAAAAGTGAATAAGGACGGTAAAAAAAAAGTAAGTATTTCAAGCCTAGGTGTCAGGGAAGTAGAGCATGTCCTCAAAGTCTGTGAATTGAAACGGGAGTAGGTCAGCTAACAGAGAAGAACTTCTGTCACCTAAGTCGGTGTCCTCTTCTTCCTGTGTGGATTCACATATTTTGTAATCTGGTGGTATGAAGTGCTGATTCATCTTGATCATTGTTAACCTCTCCACATTTTTTGGGCGAGAGGCAGGGTCCTTTTTGGAGTTACAATGGCACCAGCAGCACTGAAAACACGTTCAGAAGACAAATAATTTATAGCCAGCTTGGTGATCAGTGGACATTGAGGCCTTTTCCCATACCAATACAACAATGGGTTCTGATCAAAGAAGACCTCTGTTGGGTCATGCAGATAGGCCTGCACCATCCATTCAAGGACCTCCAGGGGTGCTCCACTTTGCGTACCATCTGTTGCCTTTGCATCAACACTGGAATGAGCAAACCCTTGATGAGTTATCCAATCCGCTTCTGCCAATATTATGGCTGGGCCTGGTGCAGGAGATGATACGGTTGCTGGTGTCGTTAACGGCTCTGAGGGAAAGTGACTGCCTTCGGCCACAGAAGTGGACCTTGACGCCGGATGGCCTGCTGCTTCAGTAGTACTTGTGGTGGTTCCTTCAATTTCCTGCCGCTCTTTTTCTAACCGAGTGGCTGACAGAGCTAGCCAATGTTTGTATTTGGAAACATCTGCTTCAGAAAAAAGAATGAATGCATTGCTGGCCAGTTCCTTTTTGTACAGTGGATCCAGAATAGTGGCACAAATGTAATGTTGTTCTGAATGTATTGCTTTAAGCCCTGCATTGTAAACTAGGCGGCTTAATAAGCTCTCCGCCAACCGATATGCGTCTTGTTTTTCAGCATCAACTCGGAACATTGAAGACACCGCCTTCAGTTGGTGCTCTAGCATGTGCAACAATGGGATAGCTTTGCCCAAAGTACAGTCCTGCCTGCTGACTTCACGGGTGAAGACCTCAAAAGGACGAAGCATGTCTGTCAGACTTTTAACTAGGTCCCATTCCTCCACCTCTAGCCTCATGTCTTTCATAGAAGCAACCTGTGCGTGAAAGACATACTCATTGATTACCAAGTACTGCTCAAACAGACGCTCAAGCATGTAGAAGGTTGAGTTCCAACGTGTTGCCACCTCCTGGATGAGTCCTCTGACTGGCACTCTATGGTCATGTTGAATGATCCTCAGCTGCTTCCGGGCCTTAAAAGAATGGCTGAAATGTGTGCAGGTTCTTCGGCAGGTGGTCAGTAACTTGCTGACTGTGTTTTCTTTTTTCAAGAAATCTTGAACAATAATGTTAATGCTGTGCGCCATACAGGGCACTCTGAAATAGCCACCATCAGCCATGGCCTTAACTATATTACTGCCATTATCCGTGGAAACATAACCAATCATGCGCTTTCTTGGATGCTGCCATTCAAATACCTTACTGTTAAACTCCTCCAAAATGTTTACTGCAGTATGAGATTTCTCCATGGCAAACATGGCTACTGTTGCTTGTTTCCATGTAGCTTGAAAAATTGTGATACTGTCAACACCTGTAGCTATCTTCTCTCTAACCCCCGCAAAAGAGACCCAGTGTGCAGTGATGCACATGTAATCAACGGCTTTGCAACTGGTCCACATGTCTGTTGTCAGGTGGATAGTGTGAACAGCACTCTTCTGCAAAGCTGCCCCAATCACGTCCAGCACATCTTCATGCAGTGCTGGAACCGCAACTCTGGCAAAATAGGACCGGCTAGGAACCTTCCATTTAGGGCAGACTGTTGCCACAAATTCTAGAAAACCCACCCCTTCCACGAAAGAAAAAGGGAGAAGGTCCAGCGCTAACATTTTAGCCAGCATTGCATTATACAGACGTGCCGTTGGGTGGATGCATTCAAATGGCGCCTTCGACCAAAACATGCTTTTAATGGTGGTCGTTTTCATATGTGATGATGATCCAGACTTCTTCAATCCAGTTAGGTTCATTGATGTACTTTTTCGCATTGGTGTCTCTAGCAGACTCTTACTGTGCCTCCTAAATGTTGCTGGGGTAGATGGTGTGGGCACTACCACTGCAGTGCTGCTGCCAGGGGTACTGTGTGTACCAGACAAAAATGTCTCACGCTTCTTCACCTCCCCCCTGCACGATCAGCTCCTCGTCATCACCAGATGCAATATCAATGGCTACATTTGGATTTGTACTTTTGGCTTTCCGGATGTTACTTAGGTGCGCCTCCCACTTAATGCTGTGGTGTTTTTGGAGATGACCTCTCTGGCCTCCGGTACCATAGTTGGTACCAAGCTTACCCCGACTAACTACTTCTTTACAAATCGAACAAATAACGTGGTTTTCCACCTTTTTGCTAATACTAAAGAAGTCCCAAACTGGGGAGTTGAGATTTCTGGTGGTGGTGGTGGAGGTGCCACTTTCAATGCCAGATGAAGTGGAGGATGGGCGTGATGGAATTTGTCTCTGTTGTGCACTTACAGCACCACTACTTGAGGTAATGGAGGTCGAGCTGGATGGAGGTCCCTGCCAGCCCTTATGAAGAAAAAATATTAAGCTGTAGGTCGTGTTGGTGTAGTAGTTACCTGTGTTGGTGGTGGTACCAGTGCCACACCACCCACATCCCCCGCAGCATTTCGGGATAGGGTATAAATGTCTGTCTGCTGCATGCTGGCTGGGGCTGGAGTGACGACTGTGATGACTGGGTCATCACTGTCAGACTCTTCATCAGTAGCAGAATACACCACTTCTACTTCTTCTTCGTCATCACCCATAACTGAAAGCCTTGCGGTAACCTTCCTTTTAACTAGCTTTGTCGCCTCATGGCGTGCCTCCCTCTCAGACTGAATTGGTGGGTGCCAATCAAGATCTAGATCATCATAAGAAAGGGGGCTTGAAGAAGAAGTTGTACTAGTGGCCCTCCTTTACCTTGTTGGGGATCTGGAAGACAATGGATCATCAGGAGTGGCTTGCTCGGCTGATACCTCCACATGAATCTCGATTTCCCCCTTGTGCCTCTCCTTGCGCCTCTCCTTGCGCCTCTACTTGTGCATCTCCTGGCGCCTCTCCTTGTGCCTCTACTTGCGCCTCTACTTGCGCCTCTATTTGCGCCTCTACTTGCACCTCTCCTTACGCCTCTCCTTGCGCCACTCCTTGTTGCACCTGTGGTTGTCGTTGCGGCTGTGGTTGAACACTCGTCAGATGAGTTACACCCTGTGTTGATGGGATGCTATTTTGCGATGAGTCAACGCCAACATCACTGGTCGATGATGAAAGAGCAATTAAAGTGGCTGCCTCTGCGGCACTCATGGGATTGGGCCTAACTTGGCGTGGTGGCACTGAGACCGATGAAGCGAGGTGCTGTTCCCAGCTTGGTCCCTGACGGACACTGCTGCTGCAGGCGTAGTTTTCTTTCCCCCAAAAAAAGTGTCGGTCGGCACACCAGTCTCCTTGGTAAATGGCGCCACTTGCTTCTTCTGCTCCTTCTTACTGGCAGTGGCACTGGCAACTTCCTTGGTAGAGGAGCTAAGGCCACCTTTCTTTGGGCCCATCTTCTTCAGATGTCAGAACAGCAGGACGCAGTTGCACGAGTTGCCGGGTTGTCTTTGGCCATACGTGTCGTCACGTGACATTGTGCACACACTGCAGCAGGACTTCTTCCTGGCACTACAACAAGTGATGATGATGAGGAGGATTCCTGGTTCTCAGTCTTTGTGAACCTAAAGGCAAAGAAGCCATAGGAACATCAGTTTAATAAATGTTGCATATGTCGTGCTTCAATTAATACTACTGCAACTAGGCATTTACTATTATTAACACAACACACCCAAAAACGGAAAGACCCAAAATATAAATTGCAATTCTAATAAAAAATGGATGTTTAAATTAATAGAAGAGAGACCACACAGAGAGAGTTGTTTCATGCACCCATTCATCATAACCCTAGGCCTACTGACCCCCAACCGCAAGCTTGCCGGCCTATGGCAAAAACTGCCTGGCCTCAATATGCCCCCCCCCCCCCCCTCCACCCACATGGCCAGGCCCTGGACCAAGCCCCAACAACACCCAAAAAATCAAAATACACATGAAAATCACCCCAATCCAATGCCATCCATGCCCTAAATGATGTTTAAATTCAAGAGACCCCACAGAAAGACTTGGTCCATGCACCACTGAGTACCCCTGGGCATAATGGATGAAAGCAAGGTTGACTGGGTTCAGGCCTATGGCACAAAGCACACTGCCTGCCTTTAACATGCCCCCTAGACCCCCACCCACATGGCCAGGCCCTGGAACAGGCATCAAAATGGCCCCCACCCACATGGCCCTGGACCAGGCCTCAAACTGGCCCCACCCACATGGCCAGGCCCTGGACCAGGCCGCAACAACACCCAAAAAATCGAAATACACACAAAAATCACCCCAATCCAATGCCATCAATGCCCTAAATGATGTTTAAATTCAAGAGACCCCACAGAAAGACTTGGTCCATGCACCACTGAGTACACCGGGCACAATGGATGAAACCAAGGCTGACTGGGTGCAGGCCTATGGCACAAAGCACACTGCCTAGCTTCAACATGGCCCCTATACCCCCGCCCACATGGCCAGGCCCTGGACCATGCATCAAAATGGCCCCCACCCACATGGCCAGGCCCTGGACCAGGCCTCAAAATGGCCCCCACCCACATGGCCAGGCCCTGGACCAGGCCCCAACAACACCCAAAAAATCGAAATACACACAACAATCACCCCAATCCAATGCCATCCATGCCCTAAATGATGGTTAAATTCAAGAGACCCCACAGAAAGACTTGGTCCATGCACCACTGAGTACCCCTGGGCCTAATGGCTAGTGTGGCTTTAACACGCACCCCAAAATAAAAAAAAACTTCCACATATAACAGTGAGCTATTCAATTCAATGCCATCCATGCCGTAAATGATATTTAAGTTCAACAAAACTCACAGAAACAGTTGTATCATGCACCCATGACTAACCCTGGGCCTACTAGATACTGTGGCTACCCACAATATATTTTTTTTAAAGTTGTGAAAAAGTTTATAAATTGTAGTTGCAGCAACTGCAATGCCCCAAACAAACAACACCAACTTACTTGTAAAATCTCAAATCCAAAAGTGATCCAAACAAAAAGTCCTCAAATACAAATATCCAGCAGCAGCCACAAAGAGTAAACCTTCCAGCTCCAGATCCAAATGAAAAGTGACCAGGTCATGGACAAAGCACTGGGAGGAGCCTGCTGGACAGGAACAGGAAGTTGGAGACTCTGGGGAACTTCCTTCCTCCCAGCCCCCAAAAATGGACTCCTTCCACAAAAAAGTACAGCCAAATATCAATCTGAGGAGTTATTCAGTTCCAAATCATCATTTTCAGAAGGTTTATGCTGCCAGCGATAGATTTCTTGTGCAGAATTGCATTTTTTGCGACTTTGGGAAAGCGAGCTGTTCAAATCTCCTGCCGGATGTCAGCTGCGCGTCGCATGTACGTATTCGCAATGGTTTACTACCGCGATGCGTGATCGCTGGCCCTTATGACGTATTCGCGTCCTCAAAGTCTCACAGTGCAAGATGGCGGGACTCCATGACGTACTCTTGGTCAAAAAGTCTCGCACGATCACGCAGCCAGATCCAAAATGGTGCAGGGCACGCAAACCGGGAGGAAAACAACTCGGCGAACTCAGAATTATGGTAAGTCAACGCCGCACGCGCGAGATTGTATTTTTGAAGCGCGACCAAGCAAAACAAATTCGCCAACTGGCAAATTGCAGGTTTTTGGTCAATTTCGCGCGATTCGCGGAACGCGAAATTGCCAAAAATCTGCAAATTACGTGAGCGGAACAAATTTTCAGCTCATGCTTAATTTTTAGAATTGTAACTTAAAATCCAACTTTACCATTAAAGAGGGTTTGAAATTACAATTCATTTGAGTGTAAATATGACATTCCTACCTGCTCCCAATCAAATGTTATCACCTAATAAATGTAATAGGGTAACCAATGTAATCTTATGGTGAGGTAGGGAATTGCAGTTGTGAAAAACAAATTTAAGAGTTCGCTACCAGGACATGTAAAGCTTAAAAGTACATGTCCATTATTTTCCATACATTGTACTCTGCCCTAAGGGATGTTTAGGGCCTACCCTAGGGCTACCTTATATGTATTCAAACAGAAGGTTTAGTCCTGGCAAAGGTTTATTTTGCCAGGTCAAAATTGCAGTTTAAAACAAAACACAAGTAGGCTTGATACTGATTTTAAAGGGCGATTTAAGTGAGGGGGCATGGTAAGTGATGCAGGCCCACTAGTAGCATTTAATTTAAGGGCCCTGGGTATATGTAGTACCACTTTACTAGGGACCGTCAAGTAAATTAGATGTGCTAATTGGTTGTAAGCCATGTTTACCATGTTTAGAGGAGTGAGCACAAGCCTTTTAGCACTGGTTAGCAGTGGTAAAGTCCACAGAGTTCTAAAGCCAACAAAAACTAATTCAAGCAAAATGGGAAGGAAGAAGACAAAGGTTTGAGGTAGGACCACGCCAAGGCTGTTAGATCTAACAGTGTCTAAGTTTCAAAACTGGAATAATGCTGCAGCTTGTTTCCTCGACAGACAAGCCTCTTTGACCTTGGGGTCAATGTGGTAGAAGATAGCTTGGTAATATTCATTGTCATGGAAGATTTTTGATTTGAAAGTTGGATACTAGCAATTGACCCTTCTCTAGAAACTTGGCGCCTGCAAGAGACCACCCCATACTTCTAAATATTGATTAAAATGCCACGATTTTCCTTTCTGCACAAGGAAAAGGGGGAATGCATTTGGAGCAAGGTGTGTGCAAATTTCAGTACTAATTTACTCAATGCATGAGATGCTTAGTTGCAGAAATGCGGCGTCATTCGGGAACATAAAAATTATTGACTCTTTTAATAAAGGAAATAATAAATAAAGTCAAATATGTATAGAGAAGTGATTCATGGCAACTGTCTCAAACTTTAATCTTGTAATAAAAGGCCACAAAGGATTGATTTGGAAAGCAGTTAATGAATGAACACAGTCCCACCATTTTTGCCAAGACAGACACTTTTGAACTTCTGTATGATTGTGGGCAGAATTGTCAGGAATTTCAATATGAAGATTTAATATTAAAAATTGTAGAGGTCAATGTTTACTTATATCTTTAAAGGTGTAGTCCATTTATTCAATATCCTTTTTGTTCTCCTCTGATCTCACCCTCTAGCATCAAGATCTTAAGACAGTTAAGAAAATGCAACCCCAACCTAAATAAGCAAGAGATTTGTAACATCTATACAAATTAAATAGATTAATGTTTTTATGGGGAAACATAAAAAACTGTAGCTTTAGCTGTTTTGGTTTTTTCCAAACAATAAGTACACTGCTATGTTTTTAATTTTGTTGTTGCAAATGAAGAGAATAATGGGAAATGCAGAGCCATAACACATGGTGAAAAATAAACGGATATCTGACAGCATGGTGATGATCTCATTGGACGCAGTTTGGTACAGCCTGAGTGCATTGTCAATTCCAAAGAAAATGGTATAGCAGAAGACCAGTAGCACTACACTCTGTGCGGCTTGAGACTCAGCACCTGTCTGGCTTTGGCTAGAGCTTCTAACACCTTGCATTTTCTTCCTGTGCTTATAAAGGATCAGCAAGATTTGGCAGCTGGCTAGTGCCATCACAATCACAAGGAAAAGATCCATGGTCACTGTGGCATATCCTTTGCCTTCAAAGGCCATCTTTCCTGGGTAAACTACAATGCAGAAACCAGGATTGTAAACATACTTCATGTCTGTTAAGTTGTAGGGGTTGGTTGCAAAAACGGCTGAATCTATATTGGCTGCTATATTTATTACATATAGGATCGCCGTGACTGGGTGAACACATCTATGAATCTTTTGCTTCTCACTTACATTTCTTTTGGTTCCACTAAGAATGGCACACTGGAAGCAGCTCAGTAGACAAGTCAAACCTATAGACATTCCTCTAGATGTCCTGAAGGCCAAGGCTGTGATCTTGCAGCTGGCGTCGTCAAAGAAGTTTTTAAGTCCAAACTTGAAGAGCGCAGCTGGGAGTGTGCGGGTTAGGTACACAATAACATTTGCCGCAGCCAGCTGGGAGAAAATGACCTCTGAGGTTGTGTGCTTGCCTTCCTGGTAGGCAGCAAGGGAAATAAAAAGCAGGATGAGGATGTTACCCACGATGCCAGTGAATGTCACACTAAAGTATAATGTCCCTTGAACAATGTTGTAGAATTCCATATTTGCAAGAAGAAATAGTATGACAAGTACTTCTGAGAATATAAAACCTGTCAAAATATAATAAAATAATTAGTATATTTTAGGAAGAAGTTAGTGCATTCATGTCTTTAAATATTATGTCATTTTTTTTACCCAGCCGCCTTCCTGGCCTGTTCTTTGCAGCTGCAGATCTCCCCCTCACCAGATAATGTCTGTTTCTATGCAGGTGACATATCACAGCAGTTTGGCTTGGCCTGGCAAGAGTGGCCAATCAGGCGAGGCTTCTAGAAACCTGGATTTTGGCTCACAGAAAATAAAGTTCTATCTTTTCTGTACTAGTTATGATAAATTCAACACAGGCAAGTTGTTGGAGTTATCATTACCAATCTTTTAAGTCCTTGAAATATATTTCTAGCTCACTCCTGTCAATAGTTATAGTTTATTACAGTAATCATGTTAGCCTATGGAGCTACAATACAAACATGTGGAAAAACAAATTAGGCATTCTTTCCCTCACAAGGGCATATTAAACATCTTTTTAAATCTCCTTGCTTATTTTTATATGGCACCCTACCCTGGCAGTACCTAGAGTAGATATTAGGGTGACATTTACATAAAAATAGGGTAGTTTCATACTTTGGAAGTATATTTAAATGTAAAGTCAAATTTGTATATAATTGCAGATTAAAACCAGCTTGCAAAGCAGGGCTGACTTTTAAAAATGCCTTACCATATACTAGGGACTTACAGGTGGGTTGTCAGTACCAATTGTAATTACAACTAATCACCATGTACCTTTTAATTAGAGCACTGGCCCTGGGCCTTGTTAGCAGGGGCCAGGGAACAGTCAGCCATTTACCACCAGTATCATCACTAAATGGGTGTGAACAGGGCAAAAAAGATGACTTTCCCCCAGTCCATACTTATATATGTGTTCAACTGTCTGGTCATGATGTATACCTGAGATTATTATCATCAAGAACTGTTTCTAAAATGTCGGCTAGCTGCTTGCATTGTGTTGGATCGAAATGGTTAGTATACATTTTCTGAACTAAGGGCCATATGTACTACCCAATTTACTTGGGCAAACGGGTTTTCAAACCCGTTTGCGCATGCAAAAAGATATTGGGCCATGTACATAGCCTATTTAGCGAGTCACACTTTTTTTGCGACTCACTATTTGGAAGGGGCATTCCATTCCAAATAGCGAGTCTCAAAACAGTGTACTAATGTTGCAAACGCAATTACGGACGCAAAACACTAGCAATTACCACCTACTTCAGGTAGGTGGTAATACATTTGCAAAGGGGAAGGGGTCGCCAGGGGACCCCTTCCCCTTTGCAAATGGATGCAAAATAATTTTGTATGGGTAGGCAGAAGTCCCAGGGAGGGCTGGAATTTACAATGGGCTCGCAAATTGCAAGAGGCTCATTAATTTTAGAGAGCCTCTCGCAATTTGCGACCCCATTGGGAATTGCAAAATAGTGTAAACACAATTTGCAACTCGCAATGTGTTGCAAATTGCGAGGCGCTAAATGAAAGGGTCGTACATCTGGCCCTAAGTCCGTGATTTGCAAGTATTTAAAAATCTATCCTTCAGGAGACCATATTTTTCCTGTAAGTGCCTAAAAGAATATATATATAGTAATATCAGTGCATACATCTAGCCATTTAATTACTGCTTGATTCTAAATTCTTTCTTTCCCAGAAAACCATTGGTAAAGATACAGTGTTCCATAAAGGGGTATAATGGTTGTATTTTGGAATCCAAAACATTTTTAACCAGATTGTCCGTACCATCATAGTGGCTTATACAATTTTGAAGCAAACCTTTTCTATAATAACTAGTTTCTGTGAATTTAATTAAGAAATCATTTGCATCCTTACCATGGCTCAGTTCATAAATTGAAGGTAGTTTGCAGTGTTCTTACTTAATAATAGATTGACACATTATTAAAAGGTTTATATTTTTTGTTATGGCAGAGTTGTGACCGAAAAGTGTCTCCCATGGTAATAGGAGATAACCCCTTCCTTGAGTGCGCCAGCTGCGGTGATATCTGGATCCTTGGTAACAACTTTTGTTCATGGGTGAACACGGATCATCAGTGTGCGCCATGACCTAGACTTGTCTCATGGACCGCAGTCTGGTTAGACCAGGGTGTGTTCACAACACACTACCCTCATATGGTGAAGGGTTACCTCTCTTACCAAGAACCATGTAGCATGAGCATTGTGGTGGCAGCATATCATTCCGTAATAGGTAATATGACTAGGCCTTTTTATGAGAGTGGGGCCTATTAGCTCACTAGAGTAAAGTTCCCCTGCTGTGTGCTTAGATCAACCTTGGCCTATATCAGGATGGCAGCAAGTGCATATTTATGTGCTGGTATTTAGGTGTGTCTGTTGGGGTCCAGTGTGCAGGATGTATGTGGGTCTGTGAGTGGTGCGGTGCATGGAAGGCTACACACTTGTTTGTGGGTAGAACCTAAGAATAAATGTGTACCGGTGAGTAGCACAGTGTATGGAGACCTGTGGGTTCCTTATTGGGAACCCCAGGGCCTATTGGAGGAAGCATAAGAAGATAGAGGAGACTCCAGATAGATTTGTGAATTACTACATTCCTGAGAGCAGGGTGGTACACACTCCTGGAGGAAGGGAGAGCCACTGGGAAAGTCTTGCTGGTGATGCTTCCTCTTTCTGGTATTGTGCACCATTAATTTAGCACAGAAACAAACAACATTAGACCTGTGTCCTCCTTCTTCCCTATTATGCTCAACAACATACGCCATTAATACTTTAAAATCAGAACAGTGCTAAACATTCAACTTTAGACAATAGGAAGTCTGTTGCCTGCAAGTACAGTGATATTTGGCAAACTTAAGCTTACTCTAGCCCAATTGCTCTCTAATAGTCAGTGTAAAATTGGCACAGTCAAGAGTCTCTTTAGGTTCCACGGCAATGTGCTTTTCCTTCTTCTGAACCCCAATGTCCTTCTTGCTTTGTGTCTCTTTTTCTCTTCAAACATATATCATACATGTATAAATCTTGCTTACTTGGTACTAAATGTCTCAAAGGAATTTCTTATAAGTTCTTGCAAACATTAAACAAATAACCATTCGCCTAGCGCTAAAACGTGTACTCATTAGATTCACTGGCAGGCGTTGACCCTCAACACTGGAGAGCTATTGAGGGGACCAAGAGCCGAACTCAGTGGGGGCCAAATAGATTTTTTTAAATGAAAAACTAACGTACCTGTGTTTTGCTCTCCTACGTCTTTTGCTTTCTTTTTGGATGCTGTTGGCGCAATGGCACCTCGTGGTGTCTCAGGTAAAACCCCCTTATGCAAATCCCGATGCTGTTCTCATGCTACAGCTGAGCACCATGAGAGCAGTTCCAGGATTGGCTGGAGCAGGCTATCTCGATGCTCGAGCAAGAACAGGAGGCCTGTGCCTACTCTCCACTCTTCTGTCTGAGACAACTAGGTGGAGAGGCCATCACAAAACAGCAGGCTAAATTGACTTGCGCAGTGCAAACTGGTGGAGTGAGCACCACTCCCCTGCTGCCAGTCAGCAGCAATGCCCCACCCCAAACACTGCTTGGGTCTGGGATCAGTGAAAAATAAAACAGTCATTAATTTTATTACTGTTTTATTTTTCACTTTTGCTGCACTGACAACAGGGGAGTAACGCTACTCAGCTCTAATGGGGGGGAGCCGCTTATTATATTATGCATTTTATTCTATTGTCTTCCAGGTTACGAAACCTGTGATGGACACTGGGAAGATATTGATAGAGGCTGGCCGAATCCTTGGAAGAAGAGCCGGAACCTGGATTCCGACAGGTAAGTGTTGGAGCTCTTGCTAACAGTTGCTGCAGGATTGGAAACTGTTGTCAAGCAAGAAGTGGTCCACATGGTCTGGTCATTATGGGATGTTTGGTATTAAAATGGCTGCTGAGAGTTCCAACTCTTGTGCGGCTTCCTAAGAAAAGTTCTGGTTGTTTCCTCAGTCATTGTGCTTTCTTTATGGGTAGAGCAAATTGCTTCACTTGTAGCAGATGTGGGGCGCAAAGCGCTCTCTCCAACAGATGAGGCACACACCTCCAACAGATGTTGTGCACCCTAAATGTACAACAGATCAATGCTTTTAGGCAAACATAGTGATCTTCTGTGTGCACAGTGTCTCCAGGTCGGCTGTTTTGTTGCACAATCTTCAAGAACATGATGGGGTTTAGCATTGTGTACACAAGCTATTGTAGGGGTTGTGACATAAACAATTTTGGGTTTGATGTAACCAACATTTAAGGTAAGAAATTCTGGGATCCATTGCTCTATAAAATCAGGGTTCGATAGAAGAGCACTCTTGAAAGTCCATCTAGATGTTGATCTGATTACCATATGTATACCTATTTCCAGAACTAAAGGCTTATGACCCAGCAGAATTTTTTAATATTTTGCAGGTGCGTATTCTGTAACAAATTAAATGTTATTAAAAAAAATCTATCTTTGTATATTTTTCAAGATGGCGGCTTGCTTAATTGGGCAATAAGGTACCCTGACTGACTGGTTCTGCTCTGGTAAGTGAATTTTACATTTGATATCCTGCACTGCCTTTGAGATACCCTATTGCAGATACTCTATCTATTACCTTTCGTTTGTACAGGTGCTCACACACTTTGGATGCCAGAGAAGAAAGTGCACCCTCTCTCTCTGCATTGATGCTGACTTCCAGTTTTCCTCCAAAGAATGCCAACGCTTCTCCGGGTGCCAGTGGAGATTCAGGGGCTTGCAGAGTTGCACTACACAGAATTCTGCTGAGTTGCATAAAAACTCCAGGGAATTCTGCGGAGTTCTGACCCGCTCCATTTAGTCTTCGTCAGATTGCTGCACATACTTTCCAGTACATATTTCTTAAATAAGCCACTGTGCTGGGTAAGGGTTACTGTCTGTCCTGAGACTGTTCGTGTGGATGTGACTTGAATGTAAATTTAATCCAAGCCACAGAAATCGGTATATTGTATGTACAAATGGAGGAGGAGTTTAGTTGACAAATCAGATACAAACCAGGAGGTATGTGTTGGAATCGCAGCTTCACTACTTTAGCGCCATCTGCAAGCACCACCCACTGAGCCCCAAAAGCCTAGATGATGGCCCCCAGGGGGAGTGACGCATCCCAGACCATCTGACGGTGGACACAGGAGCGCCAACTTCAGAGTCCGGTCAGGGCACAAAGCCTTGGTTACCCACATTGGCTTGTGAGATAAAGTATAGAAAGATATAAAAAGAGGTCTTCGCCAGTGGCTGCCGTCTTGGGAGGGGGTGCTGTTCCTTTCAAGGTATAACTGGACCTCCCTTGCTCCTTGCACCATCATCGCCTTGTCGCCTGGAGTCTTGGTTCTCTGCCCCCAGCTTGTCACCTCCACCCAACGATTCTTGTGTGCCTACCTAAGCTGCTTGTGACCCTCCTATCCCACACCACCAGCGCATGCGCTAGCTTCCCTGAATCTGTGGCAAATATAGCACAGTGCAGGCAAAGCCTACTGTTCCAGACATATCTGGCGCTGAACATCAGCCTTCAGGAACTGGCTGCTGTGGTGTTTCAACGGCACACACAGAAATAAGCGACACAGACAAGCTTATCGATTTCAACTCGTGGTAGCTCAACTGCTCACACTCGTCCCATGGGTTACTTTTTCCAGCTTCCTACTACTGTTACATGTCCAATACACAAAGGGCAAACTGATTAACACTGCCAATGGGTTTTATTTTGTGAATAGGCATGCGGGTGCATGATTAAATATAACAAGATGCAGAACAAAGATGAATTTAGACCACTAATCACAGTGAAATAAATTCATTTGTCTTTCGAAAGGAATGTCATAGTCATTTAATAAATGGAATAATCTTTTGAAAAACTATGTTCCAACATAGATGCGCTGTATGGTAAATATAGCGCACTATAGCGCAAGGATTGACAGATGTGTCCGAAATTCTAAAGCTTCTGTCGGCAGAAAAGTCACACATTGCTGGAGTCGTGTCACAAGCACGACGCAACTCCAGCAATGCGTGTTGCGGCCTATTCCCAATACACTGCACCACTCCTTACCCCTGCTTCAAGCGGGCATAAGGTTTTGACGCAGTGGCGTCCTAAAAGTCATGCAGTGAAATCTTGTAAATTTCACTGCGCCACTTTTACGAGGCTTTTGTTGCGTGGGAATGCCTACTATTCTTCAGGAGACCATATTTTTCCTGTAAGTGCCTAAAAGAATATATATATAGTAATATCAGTGCATACATCTAGCCATTTAATTACTGCTTGATTCTAAATTCTTTCCTTCCCAGAAAACCATTGGTAAAGATACAGTGTTCCATAAAGGGGTATAATGGTTGTATTTTGGAATCCAAACATTTTTAACCAGATTGTCCGTACCATCATAGTGGCTTATACAATTTTGAAGCAAACCTTTTCTATAATAACTAGTTTCTGTGAATTTAATTAAGAAATCATTTGCATCCTTACCATGGCTCAGTTCATAAATTGAAGGTAGTTTGCAGTGTTCTTACTTAATAATAGATTGACACATTATTAAAAGGTTTATATTTTTTGTTATGGCAGAGTTGTGACATAAAAGTGTCTCCCATGGTAATAGGAGATAACACCTTCCTTGAGTGCGCCAGCTGCGGTGATATCTGGATCCTTGGTAACAACTTTTGTTCATAGGTGAACACGGATCATGAGTGTGCGCCATGACCTAGACTTGTCTCATGGACCGCAGTCTGGTTAGACCAGGGTGTGTTCACAACACACTACCCTCATATGGTGAAGGGTTACCTCTCTTACCAAGAACCATGTAGCATGAGCATTGTGGTGGCAGCATATCATTCCGTAATAGGTAATATGACTAGGCCTTTTTATGAGACTGGGGCCTATTAGCTCACTAGAGTAAAGTTACCCTGCTGTGTGCTTAGATCAACCTTGGCCTATATCAGGATGGCAGCAAGTGCATATTTATGTGCTGGTATTTAGGTGTGTCTGTTGGTGTCCAGTGTGCAGGATGTATGTGGGTCTGTGAGTGGTGCGGTACATGGAAGGCTACACACTTGTTTGTGGGTAGCACCTAAGAATAAATGTGTACCGGTGAGTAGCACAGTGTATGGAGACCTGTGGGTTTCTTATTGGGAACCCCAGGGCCTATTGGAGGAAGCATAAGAAGATAGAGGAGACTCCAGATAGATTTGTGAATTACTACATTCCTGAGAGCAGGGTGGTACACACTCCTGGAGGAAGGGAGAGCCACTGGGAAAGTCTTGCTGGTGATGCTTCCTCTTTCTGGTATTGTGCACCATTAATTTAGCACAGAAACAAACAACATTAGACCTGTGTCCTCCTTCTTCCCTATTATGCTCAACAACATACGCCATTAATACTTTAAAATCAGAACAGTGCTAAACATTCAACTTTAGAGAATAGGAAGTCTGTTGCCTGCAAGTACAGTGATATTTGGCAAACTTAAGCTTACTCTAGCCCAATTGCTCTCTAATAGTCAGTGTAAAATTGGCACAGTCAAGAGTCTCTTTAGGTTCCACGGCAATGTGCTTTTCCTTCTTCTGAACCCCAATGTCCTTCTTGCTTTGTGTCTCTTTTTCTCTTCAAACATATATCATACATGTATAAATCTTGCTTACTTGGTACTAAATGTCTCAAAGGAATTTCTTATAAGTTCTTGCAAACATTAAACAAATAACCATTCGCCTAGCGCCAAAACGTGTACTCATTAGATTCACTGGCAGGCGTTGACCCTCAACACTGGAGGGCTATTGAGGGGACCAAGAGCCGAACTCAGTGGGGGCCAAATTGATTTTTTTAAATGAAAAACTAACGTACCTGTGTTTTGCTCTCCTACGTCTTTTGCTTTCTTTTTGGATGCTGTTGGCGCAATGGCACCTCGTGGTGTCTCAGGTAAAACCCCCTTATGCAAATCCCGATGCTGTTCTCATGCTACAGCTGAGCACCATGAGAGCAGTTCCAGGATTGGCTGGAGCAGGCTATCTCGATGCTCGAGCAAGAACAGGAGGCCTGTGCCTACTCTCCACTCTTCTGTCTGAGACAACTAGGTGGAGAGGCCATCACTAAACAGCAGGCTAAATTGACTTGCGCAGTGCAAACTGGTGGAGTGAGCACCACTCCCCTGCTGCCAGTCAGCAGCAATGCCCCACCCCAAACACTGCTTGGGCTGGGATCAGTGAAAAATAAAACAGTCATTAACTTTATTACCGTTTTATTTTTCACTTTTGCTGCACTGACAACAGGGGAGTAACGCTACTCAGCTCTAATGGGGGGGAGCCGCTTATTATATTATGCATTTTATTCTATTGTCTTCCAGGTTCCGAAACCTGTGATGGACACTGAGAAGATATTGATAGAGGCTGGCCGAATCCTTGGAAGAAGAGCCGGAACCTGGATTCCGACAGGTAAGTGTTGGAGCTTTTGCTAACAGTTGCTGCAGGATTGGAAACTGTTGTCAAGCAAGAAGTGGTCCACATGGTCTGGTCTTTATGGGATGTTTGGTATTAAAATGGCTGCTGAGAGTTCCAACTCTTGTGCGGCTTCCTAAGAAAAGTTCTGGTTGTTTCCTCAGTCATTGTGCTTTCTTTATGTGTAGAGCAAATTGCTTCACTTGTAGCAGATGTGGGGCGCAAAGCACTCTCTCCAAAAGATGAGGCACACACCTCCAACAGATGTTGTGCACCCTAAATGTACAACAAATCAATGCTTTTAGGCAAACATAGTGATCTTCTGTGTGCACAGTGTCTCCAGGTCGGCTGTTTTGTTGCACAATCTTCAAGAACATGATGGGGTTTAGTATTGTGTACACAAGCTATTGTAGGGGTTGTGACATAAACAATTTTGGGTTTGATGTAACCAACATTTAAGGTAAGAAATTCTGGGATCCATTGCTCTATAAAATCAGGGTTCGATAGAAGAGCACTCTTGAAAGTCCATCTAGATGTTGATCTGTTTACCATATGTATACCTATTTCCAGAACTAAAGGCTTATGACCCAGCAGAATTTTTTAATATTTTGCAGGTGCGAATTCTGTAACAAATTAAATGTTATTAAAAAAAATCTATCTTTGTATATTTTTCAAGATGGCGGCTTGCTTAGTTGGGCAATAAGGTACCCTGACTGACTGGTTCTGCTCTGGTAAGTGAATTTTACATTTGATAACCTGCACTGCCTTTGAGATACCCTAATGCAGATACTCTATCTATTACCTTTCGTTTGTACAGGTGCTCACACACTTTGGATGCCAGAGAAGAAAGTGCACCCTCTCTCTCTGCATTGATGCTGACTTCCAGTTTTCCTCCAAAGAATGCCAACGCTTCTCCGGATGCCAGTGGAGATCCAGGGGCTTGCAGAGTTGCACTACACAGAATTCTGCTGAGTTGCATAAAAACTCCAGGGAATTCCGCGGAGTTCTGACCCGCCCCATTTAGTCTTCGGCAGATTGCTGCACATACTTTCCAGTACATATTTCTTAAATAAGCCACTGTGCTGGGTAAGGGTTACTGTCTGTCCTGAGACTGTTCGTGTGGATGTGACTTGAATGCAAATTTAATCCAAGCCACAGAAATCGGTATATTGTATGTACAAATGGAGGAGGAGTTTAGTTGACACATCAGATACAAACCAGGAGGTATGTGTTGGAATCGCAGCTTCACTACTTTAGCGCCATCTGCAAGCACCACCCACTGAGTCCCAAAAGCCTAGATGATGGCCCCCAGGGGGAGTGACGCATCCCAGACCATCTGACGGTGGACACAGGAGCGCCAACTTCAGAGTCCGGTCAGGGCACAAAGCCTTGGTTACCCACATTGGCTTGTGAGATAGAGTATAGAAAGATATAACAAGAGGTCTTCGCCAGTGGCTGCCGTCTTGGGAGGGGGTGCTGTTCCTTTCAAGGTATAACTGGACCTCCCTTGCTCCTTGCACCATCATCGCCTTGTCGCCTGGAGTCTTGGTTCTCTGCCCCCAGCTTGTCACCTCCACCCAACGATTCTTGTGTGCCTACCTAAGCTGCTTGTGACCCTCCTATCCCACACCACCAGCGCATGCGCTAGCTTCCCCGAAGCTGTGGCAAATATAGCACAGTGCAGGCAAAGCCTAATGTTCCAGACATATCTGGCCCTGAACATCAGCCTTCAGGAACTGGCTGCTGTGGTGTTTCAACGGCACACACAGAAATAAGCGACACAGACAAACTTATCGATTTCAACTCGTGGTAGCTCAACTGCTCACACTCGTCCCATGGGTTACTTTTTCCAATTTCCTACTACTGTTACATGTCCAATACACAAAGGGCAAACTGATTAACACTGCCAATGGTTTTTATTTTGTGAATAGGCATGCGGGTGCATGATTAAATATAACAAGATGCGGAACAAAGATGAATTTAGACCACTAATCACAGTGAAATGAATTCATTTGTCTTTCGAAAGGAATGTCATAGTCATTTAATAAATGGAATAATCTTTTGAAAAACTATGTTCCAACATAGATGCGCTGTATGGTAAATATAGCGCACTATAGCGCAAGGATTGACAGATGTGTCCGAAATTCTAAAGCTTCTGTCGGCAGAAAAGTCACACATTGCTGGAGTCGTGTCACAAGCACAACACAACTCCAGCAATGCGTGTTGCGGCCTATTCCCAATACACTGCACCACTCCTTACCCCTGCTTTAAGCGGGCATAAGGTTTTGACGCAGTGGCGTCCTAAAAGTCATGCAGTGAAATCTCGTAAATTTCACTGCGCCACTTTTACGAGGCTTTTGTTGCGTGGGAATGCCTACCCTTATACCTGACGCTGGTATAATGTCACAAAGGGCTTTACAATGTGACGCATCTCCCTAGATGCATCTGTTGGAAAGTGGGTTATTGGTAGGGGCAAATGTAGGTCTGCCACTGGCAATAAGGCCACTAACACATGGTAGGACCCAGCATAGGTCTTAGAAAATTATTCCTATGCTCAACCCTTTACAACGTGGCTGCGAGCAGACATGCTTAACTTCAAAGACAGGTATGTAAAGCATTTAAAAGCACCATTTCAGTAAATAATTAATATACAACACATAATAATAATCCAACACCAATTTATAAGAATAGGAAATATTGTTATCTTTAAAATGGCAACAAAACAACTAAAGTTTAATGTAGGGAACCAGAGATATGAATTTTCAAAGATTTAATCAAATATAGCACTTAGAAGATTATAGCACCATATTGTGATACCTGCTCGCGATAGACAGGGGCAAAGTCAAAGTTTCAGGCCGTGCTCGATGGAGCCCTGAACGACTTCAGCACCCGGCAGGTCCCGGTCTCAGTTTCCACCTTCACACTTAAGAAACTTTTCTGGAGCTTTTATTCCAGAGCCCCCTCGAAGCTCCCAGCCAGTCCAGATTCGGTGAGGGTTCGCCAGCTTGACTTGTGACAAGGTCTCGGTCAACTTCCCTGGAGCGGACTACAAAAATATTTCAAGATTGCTTAACCCCTTCAGCGCTGATGACAAAGCCAGCTCGTCATCGGCGTTACCTGCACTACGCGGATGACGAGCTGGCTTTGTCACAAACCGCGCAATTTTCAAAATTCAGCGCACAGCGGGAAAACCCGCTAGCGCGGTAGAGGTTAAGTGGGACACCCCAGGAATCCAGCCCAACACGCGATGGACGGCAGGCGGCTTGGCTCTTGAGGTTGCTCCTGGTCACCTTATCTACGAGCGGACGTAAAAACTTTTCTGGAGCTTTTTATTGTGGGGTCTCTCAATTCTCCTCATGTAACTGGATCCAGTGAGGGTTCTCTGGCTTCAGATTTTCTTGAGTACCAGTCAATCTCTGGAAGTTGGAGCTATGGAGCTTTTAGCGGGACGAACCTGGTTGGTTCAGTTCCCACAATCCACAGGTACAAAACCCTTACAAATCCACTGATGGACTCCAAGGTGTAGATTTAGTTGGTGATGTTCCAGTTGAGCTCATTTAACCTATAGCTTTCAGGGAGTCCACTCTTTAGTTCTTTTCCAGCAAGATAATCCACAGGGCTATAGTTTCTGATGGTGCAGTCTTCAGATGTCAGGACTTAGAATTCTATGCACAGCAACATGTTCTCAGCAGGGCACTTCTTGCTTCATTAGGTTTCAAGCAGCAGATATGGAGGGCTCTGCCCCTCTCAGATAATTATTCAAAATTCTCTGGGTCAAGCAGCAGGTCACCCCTGACCAATGGGAGCAGGGTAACTCCTCAAGGCGTAGGACACATACTGTAGAGTGTGGCATTATTTTGTCCCAGAGTGCATCAAATCTTCAAAATCCATAATGGCTGATTTTCCAGCAGAGAGTCGAGACCTGGCTAAACACATCCCTAGGAATGGCTTATTTCCCTAGACTCTCCCACTACCATCTGCACATACCTTCCTTAAGCCTAGCCCTGACTCTGGGTCAAAAGTGTAAAAGTGTACCTGACACCCATGCCTCCCCTCTGCCTTTGAAGAGCATGGTTTACAACTCCACCCCCCGGCCTGGCATTCCTATAGAACAGCACACTGCCCTCCCAGCAGAGTCGGTAGCCCCAGGGGCTCTTTTTCACCTCTTCAAAGCAGCCTGGCTAATGTACTCTGACCAATCAGGGCAGACCACTGAAAGGCTGAATTTGGACTTACAAACGAGAAAGTCCTATAACTTCTTGTATGTTCACTCGTGGAGAAGTGTGGCTCACTGGTTAGAGGAGGCAGACCTGGAAGCAGAGGTCAGCCCGGGACCAGGGTTCAATTCCTGGCTCGGCGGGGTCTTGAGTCCTAAAAAAAAATTTTTTCCATGGACTCGACAATTCTCGCTCCGGTGCCTACTCGATTCACTGGTTCACACTCTGCGACTCTGGGCAATAGCTTGCTTAATCTCCACAACGGCCCCTCGCGGCGGGATGCCTGGCTTTCACCTTGCGGATACCCTGCCGGGGTTATCTCACAGGGGAATACCAGGACGGGTTCCCTAAGCAAACGCTTAGAAACCTCTTGGTGATTTGCGCTATATAAATTCCTGTACATTTACATTTACATTTACATTTACACTAAAGAAATTCAACAATATGATACTGTTGGATTTAGCAATCCTCTTTGACCGGCAGCTCTATCTCGTTCCTTTCAGGAGTTATTATTTAATAACTTCCTTTAATGTTAACCTATAGGGCCTGAGATTTTCAATGGGGAAAATTACTTGGGTCAGTTTTCTAGCACCAGGGCTTATAAAAGCATATTTTATAAGTATGTCCCTAATTTTTACAGGACCCCTACCCCCTGTGCAACTAGGGGAGATGTTAGGGGTTCTGAATCTGCAGAAATATTGCAGATACTCTTTCCATAGTGCTCCTAGAATAAAAGTCGAATTTGAGCAGCATTTTAACACAATGTGGGGAGTAAAATGTGAAATGTCACTTTACCCAGGCATATAAAACTCATTTTATAAGGATGCACCTTATTCATATCTGACTCCCCACCCCTGGGATACCTAGGGCAGACCCTGGGGGTCCCTAATATGCCAAAACATTGTAGGTTATTCATTTTTAAGTGCCTCTACCACCAAAGTCGAGTTTGGGCACAATTTAGTTTTTAAAAGCAGGCCTGGCACCCAGGCCTGTTTTTAAACTGACCTCAGGCTTCAGCAGTGCACACACGCAAGTGCAGAAAAAGCTGCTGGCCTCTAAACTTCCATGCCCCAGGGTACTGGGGACTTCTAGGTAGTTTCAATCCCCTGCCCTGTTATATACTAGGGGCTTAGGTGGTAGGTCATGCCAATTACAGGGGTACCCTAGTGTATGTTAGGTGTTCTAACCATATTCTAATGTGTTCCTTTCGGTTCCATGTTTAAATATCGACAACAAAAATATAGTTTACAAAAATATCGATGTAAAAATATCGATTACATAAATATCGACTCCCTATACTTAAACAGGTAAGTACAATAATATCGACTCTAAAATATCGATGTAAAAAATATAGAGGTAAAAAATATCGACTTTAAAAAATAATATAACTTAAATTAAATAATATTAATATTATTAACCAAATACATTAAATTACATTTATAATTTCACTATTTATAACAAATAAATTTAATTTAATTAATATAAACACAATAAATGTGTACATATACTTATATTTTCTTAAATACATGTATTATGTACTTTATTTAATTAATAAACTTTAATAATTATATAAAAAACATATATAAAACATTTTGAATAAAATAACATTTTCTATATTTAATTAACACATAAAAGTATTTAAAATTATTAATACATACATTTAATAACAAAATTAAAACTTAGTAGTTAAAACATTTGATAGCGAAGGAGTAAAAATTACTATTCCCACACCAGAGGGTGCAACAGTAGGGAAAGCGCTGGATAGCGTAGGGGTAAAATTTACTATTCCCACTCCAGAGGGTGCAACAGTAGGGAAAGCGTTGGATAGCATAGGGCTAAAAATTACTATTCCCACTCCAGAGGGTGCAACAGTAGGGAAAGCGTTGGATAGCGTAGGGGTAAAAATTACTATTTCCACTCCAAAGGGTGCAACAGTAGGGAAAGCGTTGGATAGCGTAGGGGTAAAATGTACTATTCCCACTCCAGAGGGTGCAACAGTAGGGAAAGCATTGGATAGCGTAGGGGTATACATTACTATTCCCACTCCAGAGGGTGCAACAGTAGGGAAAGCGCTGGATAGTGTAGGGGTAAAAATTACTATTCCCACTCCAGAGAGCGCAACAGTAGGGAAAGCATTGGATAGTGTAGGGGTAAAAATTACTATTCCCACTCCAGAGGGTGCAACAGAAGGGAAAGCGTTGGATAGCGTAGGGGTAAAAATTACTATTCCAACTCCAGTGAGTGCAACAGTAGGGAAAGCGTTGGATAGCGTAGAGGTAAAAATTACTATTCCCACTCCAAAGGGTGCAACAGTAGGGAAAGCGCTGGATAGCGTAGGGATAAAAATTACTATTCCCACTCCAGAGGGTGCAACAGTAAGGAAAGCGTTGGATAGTGTAGGAGTAAAAATTACTATTCCCACTCCAGAGGGTGCAACAGTAAGGAAAGCATTGGATAGCGTAGGTGTAAAAATTACTATTCCCACTCCAGTGAGTGCAACAGTAGGGAAAGCGTTGGATAGCGTAAGGGTAAAAATTACTATTCCCACTCCAGAGGGTGCAACAGTAGGGAAAACGCTGGTTAGTGTAGGGGTAAAAATTACTATTCCCACTCCAGAGAGTGAAACAGTAGGGAAAGCGTTGGATAGTGTAGGGGTAACAATTACTATTCCCACTCCAGAGGGTGCAACAGTAGGGAAAGCGTTGGATAGCGTAGGGGTAAAAATTACTATTCCAACTCAAGTGAGTGCAACAGTAGGGAAAGCGTTGGATAGCGTAGAGGTAAAAATTACTATTCCCACTCCAAAGGGTGCAACAGTAGGGAAAGCGCTGGATAGCGTAGGGGTAAAAATTACTATTCCCACTCCAGAGGGTGCAACAGTAGGGAAAGCGTTGGATAGCGTAGGAGTAACAATTACTATTCCCACTCCAGAGGGTGCAACAGTAGGGAAAGCATTGGATAGCGTAGGGGTAAAAATTACTATTCCCACTCCAGAGAGTGCAACAGTAGGGAAAGCGTTGGATAGCGTAGGGGTACAAATTTCTATTCCCACTCCAGAGAGTGCAACAGTAGGGAAAGCATTGGATAGCGTAGGGGTGAAAATTACTATTCCCACTCCACAGGGTACAACAGTAGGGAAAGCGCTGGAACCCAAAACAATAAAATAACAAACTATCAAATTTTTAATTACATTTAATTTCCAATATAAACCTAAATAATATATACATTTAAATATTTTATTATTAACAAACATAATAAAAAAAATTATATTTACACATTATTTAACACTATATCCACCACACAACTAAAAATAATTACACAATTACATTCAATATTTACTAATTAATTAATGATAATTATATATTTTTTTAATTAATTAATTAATTAATTATTTAATTGAAAGATTTCACACCATATACACTTATAAACACCACAACACAAACCTAAATTTAATTACACATTTACAATTAATAATTACTAATTAATTAATGGTAATTAATTTATAAAGTATTTAATAATCAAGCAATAACAATTACTTCACACCATTTACACATATAAACTCCACTACACACACCTAAAATTAATTAAACAATTATCATACTTAATTAACATAATTAATTAATTAACATAATTAATTAATAATTGACTAATTGAAATTAATTAACAAAAAATTAATAAATTAACATTAATTAATCAATAATTTTATATATTTAAATTACTTCCCACCCTATTCCCCTATAAACCCACAACCCGCTACAGAACTAATAACACAAAATTCAACATAATATACATTAATAACTATTAAAATTCAACAACATATATTAAAATGACAAACAATTCTCATTAAAACACTAAAATACATGACATTATTAAAAAATCGATAGTTTTGTAAACTATATTTTTTAAACGATATTTATTACAACTATGTTGTTGTTATCGATATTACTTACCTGTCTGTCGATATTCTGGTCAAACTATATTTTTGTTTTCGATATTTCTTCAATTCAATATTTCTGTGGCGATATTTATGTCAGACGATATTTCCCTGACGATATTCCTGCTCTGCACCGTTCCTTTCAGCTTAGCACTGGCACTAGCCCTGGTTACGCAGAGCCCAGGGTCAGTCAAAATCAGTTACCATCAGCATCAGTCACCAAAAAGTTGGGGGGTGCCCAGGGCACAGGATGACTTTTCGAGAACATCATATTGTAAATTTGCAGCATATTTTACGCCAGTCGCCACCGTTATGTCACAAAAGTGATGCACAGGCAGCGCAAAAGTGTCTCAAGGGGCTTGTAAATCTGTCCCAATGTTGCATCTTGGTCCAGGTAACCCACACTTAAGGGCCCATTAGGATGGCGGGCGGTTTGCCCCTGCCGGGCCGGCGGTAGCCACCCCCGTCCCAGCGGGGGCAAACCGCCCGCCATCTACACCCGAAAAAGACCCCCGCCATATTATGATGGTTGAGGGGTCCACAGCAGACACAAGACCGTCCGTTTCCAATTTTCCGCTGGTCGACTCGCCGACCGGGTGAGAAACAGCTTCAATATGGACACCGCCATCCATATTAGGATGTAGGTGGAGAGCAGCCTTTCCATGGTGGCGTTGGCATTGGGGGCCCGTTGCGGGGTGGGAGGTGCCTATGGTACCCCCTGTATTTGCATGCACAACATGGCAGGCACTGCGCGGTGCCTGTCACCTTGCACATGCAAATGCACAACGTGCATTTCCAGCATTGTGGAGGGTGGTGCTCTGAGCACCGCCCTCCACAATGCTGGGAATGGGGCATGCCACCGCCATGGTGGCTGTTGCGTCCTATTTGCAGGTGCAGGACCGCTGCACCCCTGGCGGACAGTCCCACATTCCGTTACGGTGGCGGGCAGACTTTGTCCACCCACCATCGTAATGACCCCCTAATTATCGAACTTGAATGGGTCTAACAACCAAATGCCTGCAACCTAGGAGCTATTATGATACCCCATTTGACTAATGTAGTTAAAATGCATTCTTACTACCTACTTGTCCTGGGGCCGATCTGCCTTCACCAATCCTGTTTCAAAGGATCTCTTTGCCTTGTTACTGATGATCTCCTGAACAGTCATAACCAATTAAGAGAGTCAAAATCCATGAGACTTGGCTCACCTTCAGACTGAAACTGCCCTACTTTGATGAAGCTTCAATGGCTGCAAATGAAATAAAAGATTCAATTAAATGCCACGTGTTTCTGTGCAAGACACTATATAATTGAGCACCATTTGCAACAGGAATTTGGTCTGCCTTTTTCCTTATAGTCAGATCCTTTTCCCCCAATGTTGCTCTGAATTTGTCATTGTTATTTACTTGCTCACCCTTTAAAGTGCTTAGATGCAACAACTGGGTTTCTGAAGTCCTCCACAAAATATCTAATACAATAATAATATAAAATGAAAAACAGTACAAAGGATATCAGAAGCTCATGACACAAAAAGGTTTTCAATGCTAAAGTAAAACATCTTTGTACTCAGGCCTCCCTTGATATAGAAATGTTGCCTGTAGCTTTTTCTGTAATGCTGTCTGAAGGACACAATTCCCTTGATATTAAACACAGCCTCTGCAAAAAAAGAAAGTCCTTGTGGGAAGGAGTTAAAACAGTGTAGAGAGAGAGAGAGCTTTGGCTACACGGTCATCCATTATTGATCTTGTTTATGAACAACTAATCAAAATGATTAAGGGTGGAATGGTGGAAAATACAGTAGAGATGAACCCAGTGACAGTTTTATTGTATAAGCAGGTGCTTCCAGCCAGTCCATCGCGGACCACCAGTAGCTCGCAGACACCTTCCGGGTAGCTCGCAGTCTTGAATGTTTTTTTAAATGAGCATTGGGTCATGTTTTCCTTTTAAAATTAAGGGAAGGCTGTGTTTATTTTACATGATTATCATCAGGCTGCAGATAGCAGGGCCTGATAATGAGCAGCGCTCTTCAGCTTTATGTCCCTGAGAGGAGCACAGCGATGAAGAACGGAAGCACTAAGGCATTTAACTCTTAAATAAAATCCCTTGTCAACTCAATATTAGAGCATGAGAACAAAATGATTGTTCTGAAAGCTTTTAAATGTGAGAAAAATTAAATGAAGAGTTACCTTAATGATTAAGCTAACTCTTCATCTTAATTTTGAGGATGGCTGCCTGCGGGGATTTGGATGCAGGGTTTGGCCTTAGGACAGGCCTTCAGGCCAACCCCCACAGCGCATGGCCAAAAGCTTTACTTATAGTGATAAAATATTACTTTATGTTAAAAAAAACTAGAAATTCACTAGAAAAAGCAAGCTTTAAAGAATGTTATAGTTATTGTTAGGTGAGATGTTCCGTAACAATGTAACCTATCAAACTACATATATTTACACATGTGTATATATATGTGTGTATATATATATTACCTACTGGCGGTCGCCAGTAGGTAGTTATAGTTAGGATTGGCTACCATAGGAAATCCGCAACATTCTATTGGGAATAACTCTGGCGCCGGTTGAGGAATTTGTGTGTAATTTTCCAAAATTTTAGCCAGCTCCGCTGCACTCCTTCCCTGAAAGTTCCGGGGGGATTCGTGAAGTGGGGGCTGAGAAAAAAGGGGGGTCCCAAAACGTGTTTTCCCCATGGTAATTTCCATAGGACGGTCTGACAAGTCTACAGCCCGAACCGCTGAACGGAATTACGCCAAACTTGGCAAAATTGTAGGGACTGGTATGCAGATGTGCCTTTGCTATATTTTCTGAAAATTGCTCCAGTGTTTTTTTTTTAAATTAACTTCAAAAACACATATATATCTATAGGCGCGCTCCGTCCGCTCTCCGGTACGCGTACCGGGAAGCGCACCCGGCGAGCTACGGGAGTGCGCGAGCGGAAAGCTGATTGGCTATCGGGTGTCTGTCAACATTCTAAACAGTCCGGAGAGTCCGCCATCTTGTGTCTCGGTAGAATCGAGACACAAGAGGTGAAAAAAGAAAGGGGGTTATAATTAAAAGGGGGCAGAGTAGACACCCCCTGACCCCCTAGGTTTTCTGAGGGGGGCCCAGAAAGACCCTGAAGGGCAAAAAAACATTTAATTTTTTTGTTAAATTCGCAGGGTAAGCGCTGGATGCGCTCCCAGGTGCGCGCTCCAGTACGCGCACCCTGAGCGCACCACGGGGGAAAACTGTGTAAAAAATTAGAGTGAAAAAAATAATTTCCAGCAATGCATCCTTTCACATGGGACAAGCCCCATGTGAAAGGGTCTGTGTCAGTCTTACGCCTGCTGTGAGGCAGGCGCAAGATTTTGACGCAACGGTGTCCTAAAAGTGACGCAGTGAAATCTCATAAATTTCACTGCGTCACTTCTACGACCCTTCCTTGCGTCAATACACCCCCTTTGCATACATTATACCGGGCGCAGGTATAATGTGGCACAGAGGTTTACAAAGTGACGCATCTACCTAGATCATCACCTGTTCATCACCACCCCCTTTTCTGTATCGCATCTACCTAGATGCGTCACTTTGTAAATATGACTCAACAAGGTGCAATTTTTACACCACTGGTGCGTCACAAAAAGTGACGCACCGGTGGCGTAAACGTGACGCATGGCCTCATAAATGAGGCCTTCAGTCTTCTACTCATGCGTCATATTTAATGTATGACGTATTATGTCGCAAGGAGTTACAGATACGTCAGTATTTCTGACGTATCTGTAAGCGCAAAAGTGATGCATTGCTGGAGTGTGTCACAAAAGTGACGCAACTCCAGCAATGCATCCTTTCACAAGGGCCAGCCCCATGTGAAAGGGCCTGCTTAAGTCTTACGCCTGTTGTGAGGCAGGCGCAAAATTTTGACGCAACAGTGTCCTAAAAGTGATGCAGTGAAATCTCATAGATTTCACTGCGTCACTTCTACGACCCTATCTTGCGTCAATACGCCCCCTTTGCATACATTACACCTGGCGCAGGTATAATGTGGCGCAGGGGTTTACAAAGTGACGCATCTACTTAGATGCGTCACTTTGTAAATATGACTCAACAAGGTGCATTTTTTACACCACTGGTGCGTCACAAAAAGTGACGCACCGGTGGCGTAAACGTGACGCATGGCCTCATAAATGAGGCCTTCAGTCTTCTACTCATGCGTCATATTTAATGTATGACGCATTATGTCGCAAGGAGTTACAGAGACGTCAGTATATCTGTAACTTCAAAAGTGATGCATTGCTGCAGTGTGTCACAAAAGTGATGCAACTCCAGCAATGCTGACTTTCACATGGGGCCAGCCCCATGTGAAAGGGCCTGCGTCAGTCTTACGCCTGCTGTGAGGCAGATGCAAGATTTTGACGCAATGGTATCCTAAAAGTGACGCAGTGAAATCTCATAGATTTCACTGCATCACTTCTATGACCCTTTCTTGCGTCATTACGCCCCCTTTGCATACATTACACCTGGCGCAGGTATAATGTGGCGCAGGGGTTTACAAAGTGACTCATCTACCTAGATGCGTCACTTTGTAAATATGACTCAACAAGGTGCATTTTTTACAGCACTGGTGCGTCACAAAAAGTGACTAAATGTCTTGCATTATTATTTACTCTTCATACATATTTATTTTTATCGAACGCAGAAATAGCGCTCTCTGTGCGCTCTCGGGAGAGCTTACCAGTGCGCAAACCCTGAGCGCACCGGGAAAAAATGTAAAAAAAAAATATATACATTGAACAAATAATTTTTTTTTTTAAATATAATTAATTGTTGTAAAAAACAGCTAATAAAAAAAATTGCAGGTTACAAAGTCGATATACAAAGGAATTAGCTTTTAAAAAACTATGAAATTCACTGAAAAAACCATAGGTTTCACAAACGTTATAGTTAGGAATTCGTTTTTAAAAAACCTTTGAAATTCACAAAAAAAACATAGGTTTCACAATCGTTATAGTTAGGAATTAGCATTTAAAAAACCTTTAAAATTCACTGAAAAAACCATAGGTTTCACACTCTTTATAGTTAGGAATTAGCATTTAAAAAACCTTTCAAATTCACTGTAAAAAACATAGGTTTCACACTCGTTATAGTTAGGAATTAGCATTTAAAAAAACCTTTCAAATTCACTGTAAAAAACTAGGTTTCACACCAGTTATAGTTAGCTGACATTTTACTCATACAAAACCATTGAAATTCCCACGTTATAGTTAGTTGGACTCCCTATAACTCGCGCGCCCGCAATCCACTGCTGATGATGTCACATATTACATGACATGGTCAGTGACATCGCTGATGACATCACTGATGACATCCCAAATGACATCACTGATGACATCACTGATGACATCTCAAATGACATCACTGATGACATCACTGATGACATCATCCAGTGAATGTGTGTTCCTGTAAAGTTAAAATGCGTTTAACATATTGAAGAATGAGTGTATGTATGAGTGTCTGGGTAATCAATTTAGTAGGTGTGTGACTGACTGTATGAGTGAGAGATTAAATGTGTATTACTGAATGCATGGGTTAGTGACTAAACTGTTAGAATGTGTGCATCATTATGTCTGTTGTTGTGTAATCTGCTGCATGTATTGATGCATGACTGACTATATGGGTAATTAATTGCTAACCCAAGTTTTTTTATATGAGAGTGAGAGTTTGTGATGGTGACTGGGAGGTGTGTGAGTCTGTGCATAGATGTGTGAGCAGTTGATTCACTTGGTGTATGGGTTTAAGACTGTATGTGGAAACAGCTGTATAGGCGGTTTATTGTGTGCATGGGTGTGTTGGTGAGTGAATGGATATCTCAGTGCTACATGTCCAAGTAAGTACATATGTAAAACACAGTGCATGTGAGAGTTGGCTTATAAAATTAACTATATATGACAACCTGTGATTGCATAAGTGAATGTGTCTATCACTGTGTACTTGTATCAGTGATTGTAAAAGAGAGTAACTATGTGTTCGTCTATGTTTACATGAGTAAGGTTTTGTTTGTTTAACTGTATAAATGAGGAAATGGGAGTGTGATTGATTCTTTACATGACTGACTATGTGTGTGAGTAACTCCATGTATGAGTGGCAGTGTGTGAGTCTCTGTATAGGTGTATGAGTGCATATGATAGTGTTGTATTGATGAGTGACTGAATATTTGAGTGATTGTATGGGTGAATGAGTGGATGTGTGTGTGTAGACCTACAAATCAGTGAGTGCGTCTGTGGTAACTGGTATTGCTGTGTCAATGGTTTCAGGAATGGTAGTTTGTATTTAACACTGGGTGTATCAAAGGTTAGATTAGAGTGTGAGGAGGTGTATTGTATTATCACATGGATGATGTCATCAGTGATGTCATCAGTCATTTGAGATGTCATCAGTGATGTCATCAGTGATGTCATTTGAGATGTCATCAGCACAGGACTCATTCAGAGCAGCCCATCAGGGGGCATGCCATCATGCAAAGAAAGAGAAAAGGGGAGTGTTTGGAACCAGCTGGTGCTTTCTTCATTTTCCACACAAGCCTCTGAGGAAGAAGTTATTTTGAAACGCGTCAGGCAGTGGGAATCTGACTGTGAAAGGTGGGCAGCCAGAGGCTGCTGTACCAGTTATTAAAGGCTTATGCTTGAAGCCTTGTGTGTGTTTGTGTGCCTTTCAATAACCGGAACAAGCAGGAGCATGATATATATATATATAATAAGGAATACTCTAAAAATAAGGAATATTCTAATGCAAAAATTGAACTGCAACAAATGTTGGCCCAATGGAAAAGAGAGGGACTTATTTCCTCTGAAGAATACAAGTTTATGCACACGGAATTTCCTATTATGCCCTCACTTTACCTGATTCCTAAAGTGCATAAAGGGGTGGTTCCTGTGCTAGGCAGGCCTATTGTCAGTGCCATCAACAGCGTGGGTGAGAGAGTTGGCCAGTACATTGACTTTTTTCTTCAGGACATTGTAAAAAACCTCTCGAGCTATGTACGAGACACCAGTGACTTTTTGCTCAAAATTGCCAATATTGAATGGGACGATAGTATGTGGTTAATTTCATTGGATGTTGAAGGGCTGTATACCAGTATTGACCACACTCAGGGTCTCAATGCTATCCAATATTACTTGGACCAAAAACCCATAGCATTTTATGAGCACAACAAAGTAATTGTGGGCCTCATCAGATGGTGTCTGTACAATAATTTCTTCACCTTTGGCAAAGACCTCTACAAACAACTTAGGGGTGTGGCGATGGGGGCCTGTTTTTCCCCCAGCTATGCGTGCTTGCACGTAGGCTGGTGGGAGGAGCAGGTCCTCACCGTATTACACTCCACCGAGATAAGTAACCATGTTGTATGTTATCTTAGGTATATAGACGACATATTCATGGTGTGGAAGGGATCTAAGGATGAGGCATTGTTGTTTATAGAAGGCATGAACAACAATTCCATGAATTTGAATTTTACAGCTCACATTGATCAACATAAAATACAGTTCTTAGATGTAGAGGTGTATGTAGCTAACTGCAAACTTAATACCACATTGCATAGGAAATCCACCGCAGGGAACATGACCCTTCACGCCACCAGCATGCACCCCAAACATACCATCATGGGAATTCCTTACGGTGAGATCCTTCGGCTCAAAAGAATTTGCAGTTCCCCCTCTGACTATGAACGTTGCTTATCAGAACTGTTAGCACGTTTGCGAGCCAGAGGATATTCTGACACTATTTTAAACATGGCAGTGGAGAAATCCAAAATGAGATCTAGAGATAGCCTTTTTCCAGAGGGTGAGTTAGAACTCGACCAGGAAAGGATCTCACAAACCCATGAAGACTATCCCAGAATGATTACTGCATTTAGCAGTGAGGACAGAAAACTAATGGCCATATTTAAGAAAAATTGGCCCATTGTTCTCAGTGACCACGTTTTAAATACCAGACTACCTGCTAAGCCTGTAACCAAAGAAGGATACTGAGTTCCCCGGGGATCCAAAGGGGGGGTATGGGAGGTAGGAGACAGAACTAAACTATAGTCAGGGAACTGGGAGTTCCCTTGTTGGAACTAAGGGACCTCACACACCCAGTAAACTAGGTGTCAAGCTTCATCACTGGTCCCCTGCTCCTCGTCAGACTGGCGCTGCAATGTCTGACGGGCGCCGTAGGCGCGCTTTGTTGGAGATCTTTTGTTCCAGCCAAAAGTTTGTATGCGTGTGAGGGGTCTGGTGGTGGTGTAGTCGTGAAGGGAAAGTGAGGTTTAAAAGAAGGTGAGGCAGTCCACAACGGATTTTATTCGGGTGGCTGACTCCCTTATTAAAAGGGTGAGAGGGGAGAAAGAAACTGTATGATTGACAGCGGACTGACTCAACCCTCTAGAAGGTCGACATGTTTCATGCCTGTATGGCAATTCTTCAGGACCTCAAACAAATGTACTACACAGTGCAAAATAATAAGGAAAAATTAAAAAGATACAACCTCACTGGGTCAATCAGGGAGCAAGCCAACAGGTCCTACTCTATGGGGGAACCCTACAAAATAACCCTGGAGGGCCCCCGCAGTCTGTTCCCGTGGGGCTGTTCGAGGAGGTTAATATCTTGGCGTCGGACAGCAGAGGTGGAAAGACCTACCCCCCACGCACGGCGCTCCGACCGGTAGCGCGAACCAGCATCTCCCCCAGGCAGTGGTCACCCCCGCTCTCTGTCTTATGCATGGGTAATAAACCTCCCCCCATCTGCGCTGCTCTTCCCTGAGAATCACACCCTGTGCCCGCCCGACACCTCCCTTTCGCCCTATTCACTACCGCACCCTCTGACACTCCTTTTCCTCTGTGTCCGATTGTCCAGGCTGGTCCTAGGGTATCAGCTAGCCCTGCAGATGTAGTTTATGGCCACAGCTGTAAAGAATCACCCCTCTTCAAAGGAGTTATAGTAGATCAAGGCCCACACTCGATGAGATCCGGCACAGCAGAAGCGTTGCTATTATCTGAAAACCATCCTGTATTGTGATTGGGGAGGGGACCGAGCCTGAAGCGGAAGATTCCAGGGATGACTCTTTGTACATCAAAGTTTTTACAATTATGTGTCACATTAAATATATATAGCACTCCGACAAAGTAGTAAGATTATAAAACTTTAATAATTTATAAATATATACAAGAAAACAAAAATAGTAATAACATATAAACATTTTTAGGGAAAAACAACGAAGTAGCGGTCGGCTGTGCGAATAGTCCCAACGCAGCACAACGTCCAGATTTCCGGCGTGGGGCGTCGCGGGGGGTGGGTCATCAGTAGCAAACTGTTGTGCGAATAGTTCCAAGGCAGCAGAACGCGCCGAAATCTAGATGACACGAAAGTGATGTCTAGTAAGTTGCCACCCAGCAAATAACGGCATGGGGCGTCGCGGGGGGTGGGTCATCAGTAGCAAACTGTTGCGCGAATAGTTCCAAGGCAGCAGAACGATGGCACCAAGGTGATGTCCAGTAAGTTGCCGCACTGGTTTTGGTATCCTACAATGCTGCTCCGAATAACGGCGTGGGGCGCCCCGGGGGAGGCGGCGTGAACGGGCCTCTCCAGGTGGAGTGTCATCTGTTGTAGTGGGGCGCCCCTTTACCGTTTCAGTTGCCATTCCGTCCGTTTTTGGTCCACTGTGTCAAATGCCGCAATTCAGCTGAGTTGCGCCCACTCTTGCGGTGCAGCGATAGGCGGCTGTCACAGGAGTCTCAAAATGGCGGCAGGCTCTTTCCTTTTTGGGCCTGGTCCACTGAAATGGCCCTGGGACACCTTGGAAATCGGACGCTTGTCTGCTAGGTCTTGGACCCCATTCTCGAAAGCGTCCCCTCCGCCTTGAGAATTCATCAAAAGTTTTGGGGGCTCCGACTCCTGCAGGCTTCTGGTGGGGAGCGGCTGCCATGATTGCTCGCGGAATGACCACGACTGAGCTACGAGATGGTGGTGCTCTCATGCTGACGCCAGCTTCAGTCTGAAACATCCAGAAACAAGGTGCGGCTTTCATCGTTTGGGAAAAAAAAAAAGTTTTCATCCAATGAAAAGTGTTGTTTTTAGGTCACATGATCAAGCCTTCCATCATTAGGAAACCAAAAGTAAAATGAACCAATGAAAAGTTTTATAAACAAGTCACATGACCTGTTATGCGGCATAGGGTGTAAAATGCGGAGAAAATACGTTGGTACATGAGGCGGCGTCAGTAGCGGACCGATGTGCGAATAGGCCGAAGGCAATACAACGCGCCAAGATCCGGATGGCACCGAGGTGGTGTCCAGCAAGTTGCAGCACTGGTGTGGCCATCCTACAATGCTGAAAGTCGGCGTGGGGCGCCCCGTTGGCCTGTGAGTTTGCGTCAGTAGCGGACCGATGTGCGAATAGGCCGAAGGCAGCACAACGCGCCAAGATCCGGATGGCACCGAGGTGGTGTCTAGTAAGTTGCCGCACTGGTGTGGCCATCCTACAATGCTGAAAGTCGGCGTGGGGCGCCCCGTTGGCCTGTGAGATGGCGTCAGTAGCGGACCGATGTGTGAATGGGGCCGAAGGCAGCGCAACAATATTTTCGGAATAGAAGACACCACTAGGCGCTGAGATGCCAAGATCCGGATGGCACCGAGGTGGTGTGTAGCAAGTTGCCGCACTGGTGTGGCCATCCTACAATGCTGAAAGTCGGCGTGGGGCGCCCCGTTGGCCTGTGAGTTTGCGTCAGTAGCGGACCGATGTGCGAATAGGCCGAAGGCAGCACAACGCGCCAAGATCCGGATGGCACCGAGGTGGTGTCTAGTAAGTTGTCGCACTTCTGTGGCCATCCTACAATGTTGAAAGTCGGCGTGGGGCGCCCCGTTGGCCTGTGAGATGGCGTCAGTAGCGGACCGATGTGCGAATGGGGCCAAAGGCAGCGCAACAATATTTTCTGATTTGAAGACACCACAAGGCGCTGAGATGCCAAGATCCGGATGGCACCGAGGTGGTGTCTAGCAAGTTGTGGCACTGGTGTGGCCATCGTACAATGGTAAAAGTCGGCGTGGGGCGCCCTGTTGGCCTGTGAGATGGTGTCAGTAGCGGACTGATGTGTGAATGGGGCCAAAGGCAGCGCAACAATATTTTCTACAATATTTTCGGAGTAGAAGACACCACAAGGCGCTGAGATGCCAAGATCCGGATGGCACCGAGGTGATGTCTAAGTTGCGGACCGATGTGCGAATGGGGCCAAAGGTAGCGTAACAAGATTTTCTGTATGGAAGATACCACTAGGCGTTGAGATGCCAAGATTCGGATGGCACCGAGGTGATGTCTAGCAAGTTGTGCCACTGGTGTGGCCATCGTACAATGGTAAAAGTCGGCGTGGGGCGCCCTATTGGCCTGTGAGATGGTGTCAGTAGCGGACTGATGTGCGAATGGGGCCAAAGGCAGCGCAACAATATTTTCTGACTGACACCACAAGGCGCTGAGATGCCAAGATCCGGATGGCACCGAGGTGATGTCTAAGTTGCGGACTGATGTGCGAATGGGGCCAAAGGCAGCGTAACAATATTTTCTGTATGGAAGATACCACTAGGCGTTGAGATGCCAAGATTCGGATGGCACCGAGGTGATGTCTAGCAAGTTGGTGTGGTCATCCTACAATGCTGAAACTCGGCGTGGGTCACCCCATTAGCCTGTGAGATGGCGTCAGTAGCGGACCGATGTGCGAATAGGCCGAAGGCAGCACAACGCGCCAAGATCCGGATGTCACCGTGGTGGTTTCATAGTTGAGAGGCACTTCATCTGCAGTGGGGCGCCGAGATCCGGATGGCACCGAGGTGATGTCTAGCAAGTTGCTGTACTGGTGTGGTCATCCTACAATGCTGAAATGTAGTGGGGCGCCCATTTACCGTTTCAGTTGCCATTCAGCTGAGTTTCGGCTGCTCTTGATGCTACAGCGACAGGCGGCTGCAAGAGGACTCTCAAAATGGCGGCCTGTTCTTTGGATTTGGGCCTGGTCCACTAAAATGGCCCTGGGACACCTTAGAACTCGGACGCTCGATTTTTTTTTCCTTTCCTGTACATGCAAAAAAAGGTAAATGCCCGGTACGTTACACGCTTCATCTGCCACGATGAACTCTCCAGAGGAACCGAAAAAAAATATAGTTGTGGTAACTATACCATGCATCGTCATATGGAGAGGTGGCACCAATTAATTATAGTGCTGCATAAAAGAGAGATTTGGAGGAGAACCCCTGACCTGCTAGTACATTCATCAAAGAAGTGGGACTGAGAGCTTCAGAGGCAAGGGAAACGGTCCCAAATATTTAGAAGAACTTTGGAAAGATTAAAATGACATGTTTAGATTGTGGTAAATTAATTTCATGTGGACAGATGAGTGTTACTCTAATAAATACAGCATATGAACATCATCATAGTCGATGGTTGGTAGAGACATTTTGAGTATATTCTGGACCTGCCCGTCCTCGCCCAAAATGGCGCCGGAATAAATGGGACTCGTAACTCCTTGTTGTGTACTGGTTGCAGAACCTTGAAATCACGAGATACGTATGCAGTTTTGAAGCACATGGCGGGCGGGGACGAGAATTGATTGAATATTTCGACATCCCTATTGATATTAAGTTCTGATGTGTTATTGATTACTGTGCTGTTGAAAATTCGAATTAACGTCACCCATGGTACTTGCCCGCAAATGTATATCTAGATAATTTTATTGTAACTGGCCCTGTCGTATTTTAATTATAAAATGTACGTCCACCGATTCCGTAACTGTTAGACACCTTAGTTCTTGCAACCTAATGGCCCGCCCGTTACGTTCCTCTACAGTGTAAATGTCTATTCATCATATACGATTACAGTTTGCTCCGTGGCAGGCCCACGTGGTTATAGGCTCGTATTTGTATAATGAAATTTTCACAATAAAGGTTTTTAAAAGAAAACATGGTAGTAGTATATACATTGGTAAAGTTTTTAATAATAGTCACTGTTTTAGAATCATTAAAAGGCAAGTGAAATAAAGCAGACCAATTACATGAAGGGTAAAAGGTATAATACGAAGGAACGCAGTAAAGATAAATGGTCAAGGGCTGTTGTGTTTTCTATTCCTGCAACATAAAGTGATCGATAAGAATCTCATATTCAGGCGTATCGGCGACTAAGACAGCAGGTCGACCCTCTTTTGCTCAACGGCTCCGTCATGGGACGAAGAAACGCTCTTTTTCTCGAAAAAAGAATATATTTTACTTGCAGGACAGTTGTAAAATTTCCGGGAAAGTACATTAGCCTGGAACATTATAACATATATTTAAGAAAAAATAATGTTCGGAAGTAATTAAAAGCGTAATTTTTAGGTGATATGACCAAGGCTTTCATCATTAGAATAAGAAAAGTAAAATGAACCAATGAAAAGTTTTATTAACAAGTCACATGACTTGTTATGCTTACGTTACGCGCTGCGCGCCCCGGATGACTTCCGGATGCGCTAACGCGGCGCGTCATATGACGCATTACGCGACAACGCAGGTCCAGAATATAGTCAAAATGTCTCCACCAACCAGCGGTCGAAACACAACCCCTTTCAGCAGGCTAAATAGTTCTGTTAAATGACAACAGAAGGGACAGGCAACAAGAACCATCAGTCAAAGAGGGGAGGGCTAGTTCTTCTCTACCGGGTTACATTGGGGCGCTACCGGAACTGATCGAATTGGTAGTCTACAGTGTTTCTGGATGTTTCAGACTGAAGCTGGGGTTAGCATGAGAGCACCACCATTTCGTAGCTCCGTTGTGGCCATTCCGCAACCAATCATGGCAGCCGCTCTTTATCGTTATTTTGGGCGGGGTGGGTGGCGGAGCCGAGCTGTTTTGCAGCCATCATTGTGTGGAGTTCAGTTCATCTCACTAGTTTTGTATTTGTCATGAGGGGTTGTTCCTAATGTTTCTATTTTAGCGAGGTCAAAAAGAGATCCCATTAGTGGCCTACTGATTTTACTCGATTCCTTTTCTTTTTTTTTACACGATTTTTCGTTATCTGCAAAGACTAAACAGAGTATTGCGACTCTGTGTTTGTTTGTAAATAGAGAATGAACCAAAGAGAACTAATTCTAAAACAGTAAATACTTGGATAACAATCAATCAAATGGAGAGAGAAGCAGGCACGACGGATTACAACGGGGGCAAAGGCCTGCGTTAACTACCTTTCACTATCTGCAAAGAGAGAGTACTCCTAATAGAAATGAGGGGGGGGGGCACCATTCAAAGCAGATCAGTGTGCATAAACACGAAAATGTTTTCACTTACCACGTACTTGACATTCGACAGCTTATGATATTTGCTATTAAAAAACAATTGAAATTCACTGAAAAAACCATAGGTTATAGACCATATATAGTTAGGAATTAGCATTTACAAAACCTTGAAAATTCACTGAAAAAACCATAGGTTATAGACCATATATAGTTAGGAATTAGCATTTAAAAAACCTTATTTTACTCACACAAAACCATTGAAATTCCATATATAGTTAGTTGCACTAACTATATATTGCGCACCCGCAATCCACTGCTGATGATGTCACATATTACATCATTCATGACATGGTCAGTGACATCACTGATGACATCACTGATGACATCTCAAATGACATCACTGATGACATCACTGATGACATCTCATTTGACATCAATGACCACATCACTGATGATATCATTCATGTGACAATACAATGCATCTCCTCACATTTTAATATAACCTCTGTTTCACCCAGTGTTAAAACAGAGTATAATTTTTGAAACCATTGACACACCAATACTAGTTACTACATACGTACTCACTGATTCCTACGTCTACACACACATTCACTCATTCACCCATACAATCATTCATACATACAATCACTCATGTTTACAACACTATCATATGCACTCATACACCTATACAGACACTCACACTCTGCCACTCATCCATGGAGTTACTCACACACCTAGTCAGTCCTGTAAAGAATCAATCACACTTCCATTTTCTACTCTATACAGTTAAACATAGAGCACCTTACGTTTTCAACCATATACTAACACATACTTACTCTCTTATACAATCATTGATACAAGTACACATTGATCTGTACAGAGTCAAACACCTCCCAGCCAGCCACACACACACTCAGTCTCCCATGCAAATACTTGGGCAATCAATCAATAACCCATATAGTTACTCATATAGCTACTGATCAACACATGCAGCAGTTTACAGAACAACAGACATAATGATGCACAAATTAAGACAGTTTAGTCACTAACCCATGCACTCAGTGAGACACATTTAATCACTCACTCATACATTCAGTCATGCACCTACTAAATCCTTCGTCCAGACACTTATACATCCACTCATTCTTCAATATGTAAGACATATTTTAACTTTACAGAAACATACAGTCACTGGATGTTGTCATCAGTGATGTCATCAGTGATGTCATTTGAGATGTCATCAGTGATGTCATCAGTGATGTCACTGACCATGTCATGAATGATGTAATATGTGACATCATCAGCAGTGGATTGCGGGTGCGCAATATATAGTTAGTGCAACTAACTATATATGGAATTTCAATGGTTTTGTGTGAGTAAAATAAGGTTTTTTAAATGCTAATTCCTAACTATATATGGTCTATAACCTATGGTTTTTTCAGTGAATATATATATATATATATATATATATATATATATATATATATATATATATATATAAATAAATATATATATATATATATATATATATATATATATATATATATATATATATTCACTGAAAAAACCATAGGTTTCAGGCCTTATATAGTTAGGAATTAGCATTTAAAAAACCTTTAAAATTCACAAAAAAAACTATAAGTTTTAGGGGTGTTATAGTTAGCTGGACATTTCACTCATACAAAACCATTGAAATTGCTCCTATATAGTTAGTTGTACTATCTATATTTCGCACACCCGCAATCCACTGCTGATGATGTCACATATTACATCCTTCATGACATCTCAAATGACATCACTGATGACATCATCCAGTGAATGTGGTTTGCTTCATTATTTAAATATGCATTATATATATAGCAATTTGCATTGAAGAATGAGTGGATATATAAAAATAAATATTTGGATGGAGGATTTAGTAGCAGTGTAATTGACTGTTTACTTGACCAATTTATAGTGTCTCACTAAATATAGTGGATAGTGACTAAACTGTTTGAATATCTGTATCACTTTGTCAGTTGTTGTGTAAACTGGTTCTCCAGTTGGTTACTAGCTATGTGAAAGTCTGTATTAGTTATTGATTAGTTAACTGAGTATTTGTATGGGAGAGTGAATGTGTGTGTGGTTCGGTGGGGGGGGTGTGACTGCAAAAAGATGTGTGACTAGTTGATTCACTAGATATATGAAGTTAAAACTACATGTTCTAACAGTTGTGGGTGAGTGAATATCTTTATGGGTGTGGGGATGAGCAAATATATTTCTCAATGGTACATGTCAACAAACTAGAAAAATAAAAGGCAATGTATGTGTCAGTTGTTGTATATTAATAAGTATACATAAGACTCAATGTTTGTGTGAGTGACTGTATGGATAACTTTATACTTGTAATAATGATTTTATAATTCACTAAGTATGACTACTATCTAAATGAATAGATGAAGTTGTGTTTGTATTGTAACTAAGTAAATATGTAAGTATGATCCATTGTTTGCATAAGTGAGTAGGATGACTTCATATGTGAATAGGATGTGTGCTGGTGTGTAATGTCGATTTAGGTGTATAAGTATTTTTGATAGTGTTCTATTGTTCATTGACAGCATGTATGAGTGAATCTACAGGTAAGTTATTAGATGTGTGTATACATCTATGAATCACTGAGTTGGTATTTAGATACTTGTATTGCTGTAACAATGGATTCAAATATGATACTCTGTATTTTACAAAGAGTGATGAACGATTTTACTAGTGTATGAAAAGGTGTATGTGATTGTCACGTGGATGATGTCATCAGTGATGTAATTTGAGATGTCATCGGTGATGTCACTGACCATGTCATGAATGATGTAATATGAGACATCATCAGCAGTGGATTGCGGGTGCGCGAAATATAGTTAGTACAACTAACTATATAGGAGCAATTTCAATGGTTTTGTATGAGTGAAATGTCCAGCTAACTATAACACCCCTAAAACTTATAGTTTTTTGAGTGAATTTTAAAGGTTTTTTAAATGCTAATTCCTAACTATATAAGGCCTGAAACCTATGGTTTTTGCAGTGAATTTCAAAGGTTTTTTTAAATGCTAATTCCTAACTATATAAGGCCTGAAACCTATGGTTTTTTCAGTGAATTTGCAAGGTTTTTTTAAATGCTAATTCCTAACTATATAAGGCCTGAAACCTATGTTTTTTCAGTGAATTTCAAAGGTTTTTTTAATGCTAATTCCTAACTATATTAGACCTGAAAGCCCACCAGGAATCTCCAGTATGCGCCAGGGGACTGCATTGCAGAGAGGTGTAATAAAGCCACGCCCCTTTTTACACCTCTCTGCAACGCAGCCCCCGTGCATGTTTGAAGAGGGGGAACTAATTCCCCTTGCATACTGGGGGCCGCTGGGGGACAACTAGCCCACCTTGAACCTCCAGTATGCGCCAGGGGGCTGCATTGCAGAGGTGTAATGAGGCTATGCCCCTTGTTACACCTCTCTGCAACGCAGCCCCCTGGCACGTTTGCAGAGGGGGAACTAATTCCCCTTGCATACTGGGGGCCCCTGGGGGCCAACTAGCCCACCTTGAACCTCCAGTATGCGCCAGGGGGCTGCATTGCAGTGGTGTAATGAGGCTATGCCCCTTTTTACACCTCTCTGCAACGCAGCCCCCTGGTGCGTCTGCAGAGGGGTAACTAATTCCCCTTGCATACTGGGGGTCCCTGGGGGCCAACTAGCCCACCTGGAACCTTCAGTATGCGCCAGGGGGCTGCATTGCACAGAAGTGTAATGAGGCTATGCCTCTTTTTACACCTCTCTGCAACGCAGGCCACTGGCCCGTTTGCAGAGGGGGGACTAATTTCCCTTGCATACTAGGGGTCCATGGGTCATATCTGCCCAAACGCCGGAATTCCGAACGATTGAAAATGACTTTTCTTGAGAAACATTTGGATTTGGATTATCATGTCCTATACTTTGGAATTTTTTGAAAGACTGACTTTGAGGATTTTATAAATTATTCAAGTCTGCCCGAATTGTGTGGGTAAAATTGATACCTAGTCACTTTGAATAAGAATGCACTTACGTCTCGTCTAACATTTGGAAGAAATATCTAGTTATATGACAACAGGATACAAACATAACTTGAAGGAAATAAGAGCGCCCTGAAGAAGTTCTGTTGTACAGAACGAAACGCGTCAGTTGGCTGTGGTACATAAACTTAAGGAAAATAAAAGCATTTGAATATACACCAAGATTCAGCGCTTCAATAAGGACTCTACGTGACATGATTTGATTGTACTTATTGTGCAAATGGTGCTGTGCCAAACTTTGGAATATTCTCCACTACTCTCTACTACTTACTCTCTACTACTCCACTACTCTCTAATACGCACTCTCTACTACTCATTCTCTACTACTCTACTACTCTCTACTACTCTCTCTCTACTACTCACTCCCTACTACTCACTATCTACTACTCTCTACTACTCACTCTCTACTACTCTCTACTACTCACTCTCTACTACTCTCTCTCTACTACTCACTTTTTACTACTCACTATCTACTACTCTCTACTACTCACTCTCTACTTATCACTCTCTACTACTCTCTACTACTCACTCTCTACCGCTCTCTCTCTACTACTCTCTACTAGTCACTCTCTACTACTCACTCTCTACTACTCTCTACTACTCACTCTCTACTACTCTCTCTCTACTACTCACTTAACTACTCACTCTCTACTACTCTCTAGTATTCTCTCTCTCTGCTACTCACTCTCTACTACTCTCTACTACTCACTCTTTACTACTCTCTACTACTCTCTCTACTGCTCTCTACTACTCTCTGCTACTCACTCTCTACTCTATTACTCACTCTCTTCTCTCTACCGCTCTACCTCTCTATACTTCTTTCTCTACAAGTCTCTACCTCTCTACCTCTACCTCTCTACCTCTACACCTCTACCTCTCTACCTCTCTCTACACGCACACATATACATATATATATATATATATATATATATATATATATATATATATATATATGCATATATATGCATATGCATTTATGTATGTGTATATACATACATATATAAACATATATAATCTGAATTTCTATATAAATACAAATATAAATGCATGCATACATATACATATGTGCATACATATGCATGTTATTTACATGAAAGTTTTAAAAACACTAATAAAAGCAAAGCTAAAAAGCCACCTCATTACAAACAGAATGGCTTTAACTTAAACAAAGGCGAGATCTATTGCATTTTCAATGCTTGCTTACTTTGGTTCCATCAAGAAGGCATTCAGATGTGTCACACATTTGCCATAAATTCTGAATGTTAGCACTCTAGTTGCTCATTAGATCACTGTAGTAAAGCTACTGCTCACCAGGGAAGTCTGCTGCTAATCATACTTTCTATTGCAAAATGAACCCCCTCATTTTGTTCCTTTTTAAATTAAATGTGTTCAGACTTACCACTTCATTCCAATCAAGATGGCTTCTGGTGTGCCATACTTTTGTCATAAGTAAGACTGTTAGCGCTCTAGTTGTTCTTTAGAACACTCTGGGACATTCTGTCATTGGGCTATACTTGGGCTACATCTGGGTGATATTTGGGCTACATTTGGGCTCTTTTGTCTCTGGTGGCCATCTTGGGAGACTGCATGTCAGACTTTTTTAATGAAATAGAAGAGGATTTGGGAAGTCACTCAAAATGTGCCCTAATTTTTCTTTTTGCAGCACTAATCATACTTTCTATGGCAAAATAAACCCCCTCATTTTGTTCCTTTTTAAATTAAATGTTTTAAGAGTTACCACTTTATTCCAATCAAGATGGCTTCAGGTGTGCCATACCTTTGTAATAAGTAGGACTGTTAGTGCTCTAGTTGTTCTTTAGAACACTCTAGGAGGCTGCAGTAGAACACAAAGTAATCAACTGACTGTCTCTGTCCTTGTTGGATGTACATGTTTTACTGAGAATGTCAGACTTCATTCTCACATGACTGAGAAAGATAATGTGAATTTACAGAAAATATGCTTTCAGTTTAGCTTATAGATCCCCTTCCAAACCACTGTGGGAAAAGCATGAGATAATTGTTTTCTTTCAAACATGATTCATGATATCCTAGCAGAAGGATTTTTCACATGGTAAAATCACCTTAGAACACACCACAATTCCTAAAATGAGTATGGTACCATCAAAAAATGATTTATAATGTAACTAAAGTCCTAAACCCCTCTATTAACTACAATGCTTTTTAATGAGGTGCTTTCATGTATATTGGTCCCAAGATGGCTGCCAACACTTCTTGGATGAAGTGCTGACAGCCAATCAGATCTCACGATGAGATGTGTGGTTAGGCTCCGCCCAGATATATATGTGTTTTTGAAGTGAATTTTCATAAAAACCACTGGAGCAATTTTCAACAAATATAGCAAAGGCACTTCTGCGTACCAGTCCCTACAATTTTGCCAAGTTTGGTGTAATTCTGTTCAGCGGTTCGGGCTGTAGCCTTGTCAGAACGTCCTATGGAAATTAACATGGGGAAAACACATTTTGGGACCCCCCTTTTTTCTCAGCCCCCACTTCACGAATCTCCCCGAAACTTTCAGGGAAGGAGCGCAGCGGAGCTGTCCAAAATTTTTGAAAATTACACGCAAATTCCTCAACCGGCGCCAAAGTTATTTCCAATAGAATGTTGCGGATTTCCTATGGTAGCTTGGTCCTAAATATATATACCTACTGGCTATCGCCAGTAGGTTATATATATATATATATATATATATATATATATATATATATATATATATATATATATATTTGATACAATTCCGACCACTTCCAGAAGAACCCCTGGCGAAGAAGGAAACTCAGGCCTCTGCAGCAAAGTTTTTCAGGCAAGAAATACTTTATTTGTCACCCCTCACGACGACGCGTTTCGGGCTATGCAGCCCTTGATCACATTCAGCTTAAACTGCGCCATTTTTTTCTTTATATACATGTGGTAAATGTGCACGCCTGGGTTGCATTTCAATAGCATTCACAAGGTCAAATGGCAGTGTAGAAAGACTATATTGACATGATGTGCATAGTATTTCTTCTATGCCTGACACCAATACATGCTATAATCGCTTAAAACAATTAGCATTATTTGCTAAACTAATTGGTTAAATACAATAAATTTCTATCTGGATAAATCCATATTGTATCGACGTTGCAATGTAACATTACATTACTGCACTGCCCTTGTGTATTATAAATATAACCGGATAAATCCAGGCAACCAAAGTACTCAGTGAAAGTGCTTAGTGCAAACTATTCCTATAATGAGGACTAATAAGACAGTGCAAAAAACAGTAGTGTGCAAATAAGCATAAAAAAAGTGCAGTGCAATATTAAATATAATAAAACCTTGATTAATATTATAAGATACAATATACAAAATTCATCGCAAGCATGTATTATAATTCATCAATAATAAGATACTCCATCCGGGTAAAATATTAAAATTGATAAAATTATTCAAAAATTACCTTATTGCTAAAAACCAGTATATTATAAAAACAATAATCAAGATGAGGTAAGGAAAAGGTACTGACTCACTGTATGGAAATGCTAATATATAAATGATGTTATTACCTACTGGCGGTCGCCAGTAGGTATTATAGTTAGGATTTTTTCTCTATGGGTTTTTTGAAAATTCTATGTCTAATAACTTTGGCGTTTGTGGACGGAATTGGCTGAAATTTTCAGGAACATGGCACATTTTGTTTCTGAGCAGCCCCTGAAAATTTTGGGGGGGTTCGTCAAGGGGGGGCCGAGAAAAAAGGGGGGTCCCAAAACGCGTTTTTCCCATGTTAATTTCCATAGGGCGGTTGGCCTCACTTTTAGCCCGAACGGCTGAATGGATTTGCACGAAACTTGGCAAAATTGTAGGGACTGGTAGCCCGATGTGCCTTTTGTAGGTCTCAATATATGTGCTCCAGTGGATTTTGAGAAATTAACGTTTAAAAAAAGATATATATCTGTAACAGCGGACTGGGCAGCGGCCCAGGACGCGTACTTTTCGCGCAACGGAGCTTTGTGAAGCGAAGCTGATTGGTTCTCCGGCGTCTGTCAACATTCCAAACAGTCCGTAGCGGCCGCCATCTTGTCTCTCGGTAGGATCGAGAGACAAGAGGAGGTCAAAACAAAGGGGGAAATAACTATAAGGGGGCATAGTAGATCCTCGCTGACCCCCTAGGTTTGATGTGGAGGTTTTAAAAGGGCCCCGCGGGGCAAAAAAAAAAATATAATAATAATAATCGAACGGCTGAATGGATTTGCACGAAACTTGGCAAAATATTAGGGACTGGTAGCCCGATGTGCCTTTGCTAGGTCTCAATATATGTGCTCCAGTGGATTTTGAGAAATTAACGTTCAAAAAAAGATATATATCTGTAACAGCGCTCCGCTTCGCGTAACGGAGGTTTGCGAAGCTGATTGGTCATTCTGTCACTGGGCTATAGTTGGGCTACATCTGGCTGATATTTGGGCTACATTTGTTTTTTTGTGTGTCTGGCGGCCATCTTTGGGCTACATTGGGCTACATTGGGCTTCATTGGGCTACATTGGGCTACATTTGGGCTCCAACATATATATAGGCCAATGTAGCCCAATATATATTTTTCAAAGTTAATTTTCGTAAAAACCACTGGAGCATATATCTTGAGACATAGCAAAGGCACATCGGGCTACCAGTCCCTACAATTTTGCCAAGTTTCGTGGAAATCCATTCAGCCGTTCGAGCTAAAAGTGAGTCCAACCGCCCTATGGAAATGAAGGAAATGAATGGGTAATTTGTAATTAGAAAATAGCTAATCGCAAACTAGGAATGGTAAAGAATCGCTATTTATTCCTTAAAGTTCGCTATTTAGGAAATGCAAAAAACTTTGATGATACATATGGCGGTTCATCTCTAACAAGATAAGAAGCATAGGGATACATTTATGATGACTGGCGCATCACCAGGGATGTGTTAGTCATTCTGTGCCGCTGTTCCATCACCTATGGTGTGCTGCATTTACAATGCGGCGCATCATGGGGCAAAAACAGCACAGATGCGTGATGTATCTGTGCCGTAAAGGTGGCGCATTGCTGGAGTTGTATCGCAAGTGTGATGAAGCTCCAGCAAGGGTCGGGGGTGCCCCTGTCGCAGGGTTTCTGTTCTCACACAGAACTGTGGACAGAGGATTGGAACCTCGGCGAATTAGGGTGTCCCAAAACTCACGTTAGTAATCAAAAACTCCTTAGCAAGCTAGGTACAGTGTCACATTGGATATAACAAACTCTCAATGTTTAGACAATCCAGAATATGAACTTATAGTACCTCAGGATACGTGGAACTCATGAACAGTCGGTCGTTATATATTTCTTAGAAACCAGAACATGGAGTTAAGAAGAACACATGTGTATTTGAAATGTTTATTTACTAATGCCGTCTTCTCAGGCGTAGTATCTTAGATAATACAAGTACACATATTATCAGTAGCAAAATTACCAGCATAGTTACTAGTACATAAAAAGCGAATGGTGATAGTATGTTAACATGCTGTAAATGAATAAGAGTTAGCAACACTTATAAGCAGCCGCGGGCCGTGGAGGGAGTTACGGTGGGGCAGGGAGGCGGGGAGGGGGAGGGGCAAGGTAGAGAGGGCTCCACCCTGCTTCTCCCCCTCCCCGCCTCCCTGCCTCACCGTAACTCCCTCCACGGCCCGCGGCTGCTTATATCTCACCCTCCCTAATACACATATTATATTATTTGCTAAGAAGGTCTCTTTGTGTTGGTTTAGGGCGTGCCCATACTTTAGTGTCTTACATTTGAAGGAATCACATCAGCATACACCAGCTCTCTCTTCATGTGAACCGCATCAACTGTTGTGTATGTGTGTTCGGCAAAGCAATATAAAACCCGCCTCATGCCCAGAATTGGCAGAAGTTGCACTTATGTTATGAGTATGAAGTCGTGGAGATCAGACCTCATAACAATTCTGTATCATGTTGTTCTTGAAACTTTAGCACTCGCTGTACAGATATAGTTTAACAAGCAAAGCAGATAGTAGAGCAATAACATATTATTCTCATGTAAACCACGATGAACTACTAGGTGGAAAGCTAAAGCAACAACTAAGTGTCGTGTGCAGAAGTTGCAAAAAAGGAAAAATGGCGTTTAAACCGGTAATGAGCCCATGGTAACTTAACACCTAGATGACACCTCCCCATGATCCGGAAACGAACTGAATAAGATAATAGAAGTGTCATCTCATGAGAGCAGATTGCAAGTTTATATGTGGACGGTCCGCAAGGTAAAGCATTAAAAACTAGGAAAATTTAATGCTAATGAAAAATAAAACAGCCAAGTACTTTATCGAGTCTTAAGCCAATAGGCAAGGTAAATAATAAAAACTTGACAAATAAGTCAATGAATTGTCAATGAAATGCTAGTACTCAGCATATCAAACATGAAAAAGGTCTATGACATAACTGTGTATGCAAAATAAGCTGCAACAGCCTCCAATAGGAAGTCACCGTCTTCATCCGAAAACAGTTCAGCCATCCAATTTAAAAGCGGAAAAGAACATACGTGCTCTCCCAGCACCGGATCCTCTATCACCATCAGAGGACAGCTCGGTGGGTTTTCAAGAAAGCTCTGTTCCAAGAAAGACTGTGCTGCCGCCAGTAAATTCCAGGGACCAAGTAGTCCATGCATCAATGCCACAGCCATAATCCTTTCGCCAGGACAAACCAACTCGTGAGTAATGATAGGAGTCATCAGCTGATTAAAGTCGACGTCAGGAGAAACCTGTCCGCAGAGACACAAATCAATGGCCCAATCGAAATCACAGGTCAGGCAGTGAAATACAGGCTGGACACAGGTGAAGTAGGAGAATCGAAAAGATAATCCATATGCCGTGCCTAATATCGCCAACGGCATTGTGCCATAATATTCTAGCATGCGATTGCGGAACAGAGTCAGCAGCTGCAGGGTGGGAGGTTGCATAGGAGGGACATCTATATTTAAAAATGTAAAAAAGCACAAGAGCGTCCGCTGGTAATGCAAGTAAAAATGCCAAACCACGAACCAGAGTGGAGAAAATAGAATGAAAGGAAGCAGGGATGACTCCAAAGATTTTCTCAAATGAAGTCACGAGACCACTGGTAACAACTTTAAAAAAGTGCGCCAGGGCCTTTGTGGAGGATGCTTTAAAGATAGTCGGAACCATCTTGCTGAAATTGAAAGGCAAATCTGAATTGAAAAGGTCTGCACCTCTGTACGGGTGTTCGCTATGTGAAGCACGAAAGTTTCACGGGCCGAACTCAAGGCCACCTCTCTCTGAGACAAAAGAGCTCTTATTCTTGCCATGCCGTTGAAATCTGTCCCAAGGTTGGTATTTGTGGCCAGATTGAAAACTCCCTATGTTCATGTGTGGGAGGAAATAGAACATTTCTGCAGCAAATAACCCGTTCACTTACTGTTACGATAAAAGGAATACTTTTAATTAACTCAGAACAATCTTCATTATTGAGCATCAAATAACTACCATTTTCCAACAACTTGAACGTGGGGATGATAGCAGGAACTGGCGTGCCTTGCAACACGCAAGCCATATTTGGTCGGTGTTTGTTGCATGAACCGTGTAACTGTATGTGCCTACACATTAGTGAATGATCTGGCGTCTCAGTGCATTCCTCTCCATTCAGATAAACTTCTTGATCATCTTTGAAACATCTGTATGTGTATGGAAGCGACCAGACCTCATGAAGAAAAGCACTACCTAAAGGTTGATAACGACCTATTGGTATATATTTCATACAATTTGAAAACTTATATAAAGCAAAAGGCAGCGTTATTAAACCGTGGATAAGGCACGTTGCCAAAAAACCCGCAATCCTCTGCTGATGATGTCACTGAGCATGTCATGAATGATGTAATATGTGACATCATCAGCAGTGGATTACGGGTAATAGTATCTCTAGTTTACTCCCCTATAGCTGTCTTTCTTTTAACATAAGTGTCTGTTTCCTTCCCTTATACTTACTGTTTTTGGTTCGCTTCCGGTTCGCGTACCGGCGAGAGAACTGGGAAGCGAACTAAGAGAAATAGAGGTTGGCACAGTTCCAAATATTGTACCAATTTTTTAATAACGGGGAGGTAGTTCTGAAAAGAACTTTTTTTTTATTGTTTTTGTTGTTTTATATTTTTTTTATTATTTGTCGGAACATTTTTTTACTTTTTTTGAATTTTTCTGAACAGTTTTATATTTTTTGGGGTTTTTCTTGGAGGGGGCAATGAAAACGATTCATTGTAAAAGGCTCAACAGGAGCAACAAAACAAAAAAAAAGTATTTATTATTTTGGGCGTTTCGTACAAACTTGCATATGATAGTCAATAGCTCTGTTGATCAGAGTGATGCTTCTTTCTCCGTAGCAAATGAATCCATCGCAATATACGCAGATGTGTTTTACTTCACCAAATCTCATTTGTATATTTGGCACCATCTCCCTGCCCTCTGGTCCCGTTACTTCCGGTACAACAGATCTTCTGGCCATAATAGGGAGATTATCTAGGTCGTTCCGAAACTGTGCAGCACTGTAGTTGTTAGGATGCCACCTAGTCATATGGCGATGCATTGTGTAGTTTACGAAACTGTATTTTTTGTCGGTCCCTCTGGACAGTCTATCTTGACATATAAGGCAAGTTACGTATCTTGCATTTACTTTTTTCTGACCTTTGGGAATTTTAAAAAATTGCCAAATGAAGTTTTCTTTCCGGTGAGACGTCCTGGGCTCCTCAGGCAAAAACTGCCTCTCTTCTTGCTCTTCTTCCTCTTCCTCTTCTTCCTCTTCTTGTTGAATTATAACTTGAGCAGGTGGTCCACTCTTCCTTGGATGTGGTGGAGGTGGTGGGGAAGCACCAGCTGAAGCTACTAAAGAAGCCATTGCTCAGTGATCACAAAGGGTCTTTCTCTCACAATGATGAAAGTCAGAGTGAGGAAAGAAGGAGGGATTTTCATCATTTGGGAAAAACAAGAGTTCTCAACCAATCAAAAGTGTTCATTTTAGATTATATGACCTAGTCTTACATCATTAGGAAACCAAAAGTGAAATGAACCAATGAAAAGTGTTATTACCAAGTCACATGACTTGCTGTGTTTACGTTAAGCGCTTTGCAGGGCCTCCCGGTTTGCTTCCAGAAACCTGCGCTTTGCGACTCGCTTCGCGTACCAGTTCGCTAACGTAGCACGTCATATGACGTATCACGCGACAACGTGAAACGTCATGCGGACGGGAGGCGTCACGATGTTGTTTTCTAACGCGGCACTTGCGGTAAAGAAACGTTTACCGGCTCGCGGTCTATTTCGCGGCATCAAGGTCAGCTAACGGGAAGCTTCCCGATTCGCGAAGCGGGAACGAAGAAAAAAAAATATTTAAAAAAAAAATTATTCATAAACATATAAAATATATTTTTGGATTTAAAGAAGAATACATTTTACAGCTACAGATATTAGCTGTTAAAAAACCAATGAAATTCACAGAAAAAACCATAGGTTAAAGACCATATATAGTTAGGAATTAGCATTTACAAAACCTTGAAAATTCACTGAAAAAACCATAGGTTATAGACCATATATAGTTAGGAATTAGCATTTAGAAAACCTTATTTTACTCACACAAAACCATTGAAATTCCATATATAGTTAGTTGCACTAACTATATATCGCGCACCCGCAATCCACTGCTGATGATGTCACATATTACATCATTCATGACATGGTCAGTGACATCACTGATGACATCACTGATGACATCTCAAATGACATCACTGATGACATCACTGATGACATCTCAAATGACATCACTGATGACATCATGACACACCAATACCAGTTACTACATACGCACTCACTGATTCCTACGTCTACACACACATTCACTCATTCACCCATACAATCACTCATACATACAGTCACTCATTATTACAACACTATCATATGCACTCATACACCTATGCAGACAGTCACACACTGCCACTCATCCATGGAGTTACTCACACACCAAGTCAGTCCTGTAAAGAATCAATCACACTTCCATTTCTTCATCTATACAGTTTAACACAGAACACCATACTTCAGTGACATCACTGATGACATCACTAATGACATCTGAAATGACATCACTGATGACATCTCAAATGACATCACTGATGACATCATGACACACCAATACCAGTTACTACATACGCACTCACTGATTCGTACGTCTACACACACATTCACTCATTCACCCATACAATTACTCATACATACAGTCAGTTATTATTAGAACACTATCATATGCACTCATACACCTACTCTGTCCTGTGAAGAATCAATCACACTTCGATTTCCTCATCTATAGTTAAACACAGAACACCATACTTTTCACACATATACTAACACATACTTACTCTCTTATACAATCACTGATACAAGTACACATTGATATGCACAGCGTCACACACCTCCCAGCCAGCCACACACACACTCAGTCTTCCATCCATCCAGTCATTCTTCAATATGTAAAACGTATTTAAACTTTACAAAAACACACAGACACTAGATGATGTCATCAGTGATGTCATCAGTGATGTCACTGACCATGTCATGAATGATGTAATATGTGACATCATCAGCAGTGGATTGCGGGTGCGCGATATATAGTTAGTGCAACTAACTATATATGGAATTTCAATGGTTTTGTGTGAGTAAAATAAGGTTTTCTAAATGCTAATTCCTAACTATATATGGTCTATAACCTATGGTTTTTTCAGTGAATTTTCAAGGTTTTGTAAATGCTAATTCCTAACTATATATGGTCTATAACCTATGGTTTTTTCTGTGAATATATATATATATATATATATATATATATATATATATATATATATATATATATATATATATATATATATATATATTTATTTATTTATTTATATATATACTAGCAGCCCATCCCGACGTTGTCCGGGTATGAATTGCTGCCTGCCAGTAGTATATTGTTTTGTAGGATTTCGTTTTGATAGCATTTCTTATCTGTGACAGGCCTGTGAAATACTCCGATTCACAGTGCACTGCTGATGCACTTAAGAGTGCGCGTTCAGTAGTATGTGAACTCGAGTTTCCCTACTTTATTTTTCCTTGCAATATTATATAGCGCGAACTCGACAACATGGCATGAGCAAAATTTACATTACAGAAGAACACATTCATTGGTGGTAGGCACGAGGAGACAAAGCGTTTTGCCTGGAATCACATGATGTTGAGCTGATGCCGAGATTCTAACGTAGCTCCCCAGCTCTAAAGTTTGCAATTCTAGAACTTGTGGCGGGAGGTGTGTCTAAAAGTGTATGTCGGTGCTGGCCATCAATAAGAGAGACCTGTGCATTAAACAAATCGGTGGTGAAAAAATATGAGTTTGTTGCTGGAGATGTGGGCCGCCATGCCACCAATGTACTTACTGTGGGAGGGTAAACACCCATTATTCCGCAACTTTATTTCCGCATACCATCACTCCTCATACTTTCATTACGAAAGTACCATGACTTCGCAATGCCATTATAATGCATGGCATTACATTTTATATGCTTTTACCACGCACAAATTTACAACGATATTCGTTGTAAATGCATGCATGGTAAAAGCATGTTTTTTTTTAATGTTTGGAAAATGTAAGTATGGGTATAGGGGTATATGTTTTGGGGTACTGAGGTATATGTTTTGGGGTGTTTGGGTATTTTAAGGGTTCAAATATAGTTTTGGGTTATGGGGCGGTGGGGTAGTTTAGGGATAGGTATGGGTTTTGGGGTACATTGGTATTTTTAGGGTTCAGGGCTAGGTATGGGTTTTGGGGTATAGGGGTATTTTTAGGGTTCAGGGGTAGGTTTGAGTTTTGGGATACAGGGGTATTTTAAGTGTTCAGGGCTAGGTTTGGGTTTTGGGGTACAAGGGTATTTTTAGGGTTCAGAGCTAGGTTTGGGTTTTGGGGTACAGGGGTATTTTAGGGTTCAGGGATAGGTTTGGGTTTTGGGGTACAGGGTTATTTTTATGGTTCAGGGCTAGGTTTGGGTTTTGGGGTACAGGGGTATTTTTAGGGTTCAGGGGTAGGTTTGGGTTTTGGGGTACAGGGGTATTTTAAGGGTTCAGGGCTAGGTTTGGGTTTTGGGGTACAGAGGTATTTTAGGGTTCAGGGGTAGGTTTGGGTTTTGGGGTACAGGGGTATTTTTAGGGTTCAGGGGTAGGTTCGGGTTGTGCGGTACAGAGGTATTTATAGGGTTCAGGGCTAGGTTTGGGTTTTGGGGTACAGGGGTATTTTTAGGGTTCAGGGGTAGGTTTGGGTTTTGGGGTACAGGGGTATTTTAAGGGTTCAGGGCTAGGTTTGGGTTTGGGGTACAGAGGTATTTTAGGGTTCAGGGGTAGGTTTGGGTTTTGGGGTACAGGGGTATTTTTAGGGTTCAGGGGTAGGTTCGGGTTTTGCGGTACAGAGGTATTTATAGGGTTCATGGCTAGGTTTAGGTTTTGGGGTACAGGGATATTTTAGGGTTTAGGGATAGGTTTGGGTTTTGGGGTACAGGGTATATTTATTGGGTTGAGATGGGTTAGTGTTTAAGGGTGTTGGGGTATTTTAAGGAGTAAGGGTGGGTTATGATTATGGGGTGCTGGGGTATTTAAAGGGAGCAGGGTGGACACCCGGAGCTGGAATGTACAGAACCTGGGAAGAAAAAACAATGAAATATTGGGCACAACCCTCGCTTTTTTTCCGTAATCCAGCACCCCGCACACGCCCACGCCCCCAGCACACGCACAAAGCACACGATATGAGACATGGCATGAAGGGCGGAATGTACCACACGCCCCCAGCGTTTGTCTCGCCCCCAGCACACGCCCACAGCACAACGCAGACACGCCCACAAGGGACTACTTTGCTGGCACGGTTCTTTTACCTTTTAAATGTATATGGTGGGAGTCTGCATAGCCTATGTCCTTCTGCTGCAACTGCCCTTTCCAACGCTGTATTGGGTGTTGTGATTGGTGCTGTGGTTCCTCAGATTACCCGCCTCAAAGGTTTGGGCTCTCTCTTCATTATATTAGTATATATATATATATATATATATATATATATATATATATATATATATATATTCACTTATACAGCCACTAACACACCCTCTCATTCACCCACACAACCTCTCAACTCAGCCACTCACTCACACAAGCACTCACACACTCACTCACACATCCACACAACCACTTACATACCTGTTCACACATCCATATACGCACTTATACATCTGCTTGCAAACCCCTACATCCAGTCACACAGACAGTTACTCTACAATACAGCCACTCACACACCAACTCACTTAACCAAACACTCCCTCAAACAGCCAGTTACTCACCCATACAACTATTGACATACCCAGTCACTGTCTCACATAGCCATTCAGATACCCACTCACTAACTCATACAGCCACTCAATCACTCATACAGTCACTGACACCCCCACTCACCAACATAGGAACTCACACACCTACTTAGTCACCCACACAGCGACTCACACACCCATAGAACCACTCAGATACCCACTCACACACCCATACAACCACTGACAGAACCACTCACACACCTACAGACCTAGTCAGAAATCCAGTCACCCATACAGTCACTCATGCATGCACTCAGAACCCCATACACCCACTCACACACCCACTCACACACTGATACAGATAGTCAAACAACCACTCAAATCATGCAAGTAGAGATAGTATCACTCATTAGCAGCACAACCAGTATACTAATCTAACTTTTGTAGCAGGTTAGTATATATATTTAGCACCAATAAACTCTTAAAAACACACTCACTTGATGAAGTCATCAGGGATATCATTTGAGGTGTCATCAGTGATGTCACTGACCCAGTCATGACCAATGTAATATGTGAGGTCATAGGCAGTGCATTGAGGGGGCATAAGTTATAGTTAGCTCAGGTAACTATAACTGCTGAACGTCTATGGTTTTGTATGAGTGAAATCTGAGCCTAACTATAACATCCTTGTAACAGACACACACACACATATATATATATATATATATATATATATATATATATATATATATATATATCCAACAAAATCTGCCCTGAGACAAAGACGCCTCCAAACAGCTGTGTGCTTTTGAAAAGCCTTTAATGATAAAACCGGCAATGCTGCTCCAAAATGAAAAGTCACGGCAGCCTGGCTGTGGAGGACGCCACACCCTGTAAGAGAGCGAGGGGCCAAAGAGGTTTTGAATGGTGCATAACCTCTGGCACGGCTGTGTTTGAAAGAAAGAAAACCGGGGATTCAAGTCCACATCCCACTGGGACGGAAGGAAAGTCAAACTACAACACGGAATAGTAACTGATCCCACTGAGGTAATACTTGCCAAACTACAGGCACTAGCATGCCATAGACCAGAAACTCACCTGTAAAGTGAACTGGGAAGGTGCACATTGTTTGCATGCAGGGTAGGTGCTGTTGAACACTGCAGCTTCATCCGGAGTCATTCTCCGAAGAAGAAGCCTTTGAGCTTTGAAACGCGTAAGAAAGAGAGTTTTCATTTGGAACAGCATTGCCGGTTTTAACATTAAAGGCATTTTAAAGCACACAGCTGTTTGGAGGCGTCTTTGTGTCAGTGAACATTTTGTTGTATATATATATATATATTACCTACTGGCGGTCGCCAGTAGGTAGTTAAAGTTAGGATTGTTACCATAGGAAATCCGCAACATTCTATTGGGAATAACTCTGGCGCCGGTTGAGGAATTTGCGTGTAATTTTCCAAAATTTCAGCCAGCTCTGCTCCGCTCCTTCCCTGGAAGTTTCGGGGGGATTCGTGGAGTGGGCGCTGAGAAAAAAGGGGGGTCCCAAAACGTGTTTTCCCCATGTTAATTTCCATAGGACGGTCTGGCAAGTCTACAGCCCGAACCGCTGAACGGAATTACGCCAAACTTGGCAAAATTGTAGGGACTGGTACGCAGATGTGCCTTTGCTATAGTTGGTGAAAATTGCTCCAGTGTTTTTTTTGAAAATTAATTTCAAAATCACATATATATCTATATGCGCTCTCCGAGCGCTCACAGGTGCGCGTACCGGGGAGCGCACCCGGCGCGCTACGGGAGTGCGCGAGCAGAAAGCTGATTGGCTGTCGGGTGTCTGTCAACATTCTAAACAGTCCGGAGAGTCCGCCATCTTGTGTCTCGGTAGAATCGAGACACAAGAGGTGAAAAAGAAAGGGGGAAATAATTAAAAGGGGGCAGAGTAGACACCCCCTGACCCCCTAGGTTTTCTGAGGGGGGCCTAGAAGGACCCTGAAGGGCAAAAAAACTTTTTATTTTTTTTGAAATTTTCGCGGGGTAAGCGCTGGTGCGTTCCCAGGTGCGCGCTCAGGTACGCGCACCCTGGGCGCACCACAGGGAAAAACAGTGCGAAAAATTATAGTAAAAAAATAATTTAGAGTCCTTAGAGGTAGGGTAGCTCTGAAAAGAGCTGTTGTGTTCTGTGGGTGTTTTTTGTACTAATGCAGAGTCTTATATTCAAGAGGAAAACTCTATTCCCCTCATCTGTAAAATGCACACCATCTCTCCTATAGATGTCTTGCATGTTGTAACGCAAGTTGTTGTGGTAAATGGAACCCATACCATAGTCTCTGAGGTAAGCAGAAACAGATTTATTTACATGTTTCCTTGCTTTTTTAATCTGTGGACAAAATTGGTTGGACCAGTTCCATTTTTGCCTTTGGCATATATTAGAAAATACCAAGGCAGTTTTTGGAAAAAGTGACATCAATTGCCCAAAGATGTCCTTTAAAAGCATTTCCAGACCTACCCCAGTCAAAGTGCCCAAGTCATTGCCACCACAGTGCACAATTATAAGGTCAGGGTGTGGTAAATGCATAAAGGATTTTACCAATGGTATCAATTGGTGACTTCTCAATCCTCTCTGTCCAATCCATACAATATCCACATTTGGTAAATCAAGGTTGTAAATACCTCTGTTAGCTGCGTATTTTTGACTCCAGTGGACATAGCTATGACCCACAAACCAGACTTTTTGCATGTTGAAGGTAGATGTGCTTCTAGTCAGATGAATTGTGGATATGAAATGGCAGTTTGATTATGAAAAAAAAATGCTTGGGAATCAGTGCAGTTGAAAAACCAGAAATGATTGGTGCTTTCTTAAAAATCTCCACTGAAAATTAGGCTGCATGCTTTTTTTTTGTAAGAAGTCATTTCAATGGTTGAGAAAAAGTCATTTAAAGAAGCATTGCATTTCATTAGCTAGTAGATTGAGAGGTCAAACAACCTTGATGGATTTTTTTGCAACATAGTATGATGAACTTGTGAACTGTGTGCTGGTTTAAGAGGGAGTTACCATGGTTACTTGGTGAATGAGCACTGGGGGGATGGGTGAATGTTATGTGAGTTTCAAAGTCTTGAAATGTACAACCAATTAAAATGTGCAGTTTGGTTTTGAATTTATGTGGGAACAATTTTAATCGGTTAGGTACAAGAATATGGGTCTGAAATGAGAAAGAATCTATGCCATTATTCTTTTCTTCCTCTCTTTTCCCATCCTTTGCTCTTTCGCTGTTTTCCCTTCCCTTACTGTCCTTACTCCACTTCACTAATTCCTTCTCCTACTCCCTCTGTCCTCTTACTTCTACACTCCTCTTACCTCATTCTCTCTCTGATAGCCTCATTCTCTCTGACCCCTTAGTCTGTCACACCTCTTCTATCACACGCACTCCCTATAACACAGCCACACTCCCTCACTTATGTTTCTTTCCTCCCTCACTCAGGGCCTCATTTATGAGAAATGACGCATAGCTGCGTGAAAGCAGTGATGCATCACTTCTCAGTGCGCTCTCCTTGCGACATTCCTGATGCGTCATATTTAATGTATGACGTATTATGTCGCAAGGAGATACATATACGTCAGTATTTCTGACGTATCTGTAAGCGCAAAAGTGATGCATTGCTGGAGTGTGTCACAAAAGTGACGCAACTCCAGCAATGCATCCTTTCACATGGAGCCAGCCCCATGTGAAAGGGCCTGCGTCAGTCTTACGCCTGCTGTGAGGCAGGTGCAAGATTTTGACGCAACGGTGTCCTAAAAGGGATGCAGTGAAATCTCATAGATTTCACTGCGTCACTTCTATGACCCTTCCTTGCGTCAATACGCCCCCTTTGCATACATTACACCTGGCGCAGGTATAATGTGGCGCAGGGGTTTACAAAGTGACGCATCTACCTTGATGCGTCACTTTGTAAATATGACTCAACAAGGTGCATTTTTTACACCACTGGTGCGTCACAAAAAGTGATGCACCGGCGGCGTAAAAGTGACGCATGGCCTCATAAATGAGGTCTTCAGTCTTCTACTCATGCGTAATATTTAATGTATGACGTATTATGTCACAAGGAGTTACAGATACGTCAGTATTTCTGACGTATCTGTAAGCGCAAAAGTGATGCGTTGCTGGAGTGTGTCACAAAAGTGATGCAACTCCTGCAATGCATCCTTTCACATGGGGCCAGCCCCATGTGAAAGGGCCTGCATCAGTCTTACGCCTGCTGTGAGGCAGACGCAAGATTTTGACGCAACGGTGTCCTAAAAGTGACGCAGATTTCACTGCGTCACTTCTACGACCCTTTCTCACGTCAATACGCCCCCTTTGCATACATTACACCTGGCGCAGGTATAATGTGGCGCAGGGGTTTACAAAGTGACACATCTACCTAGATGCGTCACTTTGTAAATATGACTCAATAGGGTGCATTTTTTACAGCACTGGTGCGTCACGACGCATGGCCTCATAAATGAGGCCTTCAGTCTTCTACTCTTACTTTTTCTTTCACTTTCTCTGTTTCTTCACTGCCTTACTCACCTTGTCTCACACTCACTTGTCTTTATCCAGTCTGTATCTCCACTCTTTCCTAAACATCACTGCTCTTTTCTTACTGTTCCTTTACTACATTTTCTTCACTTATCCACATTCCCCATGTTCACTCTCCTTCTCCTCACTCTCCTTCCCCACCCTCTCCTTCTTTCAGTCCCTCTACTTCACTTCCCATCCCCTCTCGTCCCTTTCTTTGCTTTCTCACTCATTTTCCTTTCCTCTCTCACTGCACTCCGCTTCAGTTACTCTTTTTCATTTTTTTTAAGAATACAGCTCTTTGATGAGAATTGGAGGAAGTTCTGAAAAGAACATTTTTTTTTCTTCTTTTTTCCTTTTTTTGAACAAAAACAAAAACAGGGAATGGGAAACTGCTCAACAGGAGCAAAAAAAAAAAATCAAAATTAGGGCTGGGGACGGCAGCGGTGGTTCTCTAATGTTCAAACCATGAGCATAACACTTTGTTCCCCATAACAAAGTAGCTGATCACATTGTCTGCATTTAATTATGGCTTCATTAAAAGCAGGCTGAATATTAGGCATCAGCTCTTCTGGTCGCCCCCTCACCGATGCAGTTGCTCCTCCAGTTGAAGTAGAGGCACCATCTGTTGGAGCCTCTCGTGCCAGAGCCCTGACACTCTCCCGGGCATAGTTCTGGGGATGCCTTCTCTGCACGTGGCGAATCATGGTAGAATTACCAAAACTGTACTTCATTGTGGGGTCTCCTATGGAAAGTACAGTATGGCAGATCTTACACTCCACCTTTGGAGCATTTACTTTCTTACATCCCTCAGGTATATCAAAAAATTTCCAGATAAAGTGCTCCTTAACTCTAGGCTGAGGAACCTCTTCATCTATAAATCCATCTGTGTCATCACTGCTGCTGGATGGTCTGGCAGCCATGTTAATCCAACCAAGATTAAGCAGCAAAAAGACAGGTCTTGCAGTCAAAAAAGTGAAAGAAGACGTGAAGGAAATGGGTGGGGATTTCATTCTTTGTAAAAAAAACTATGTAAATTGTTATCTTAAGGTCACATGATTTGACACGCTTACGCTGCGCGCACCGGAGCGCTTCCAGGGGCGCTTACGCGATGCGAACCTAGGCGCTTCTGGGGGCACTTACGCGGCGCGCCTGAGTGACGTTTTGGTAGCTTTACGGAAATGAAAAATCATTTTCATTTCGTAAATCAAAAATACTGCTTTTATAAGTTTGGTACTGAATGTCTTGCATTATTATTTACTTTTCATACATATTTTTTTTACGAACGCAGAAATAGCGCTCTCGCTGCGCTCTCGGGAGAGCTTACCAGTGCGTGCACCCTGAGCGCCCCAAGTCAAAATGATACGGGTAAGCTTACCGGTGCTCGCACCCTGAGCGCACCAGGAAAAAATGATTAAAAAAAATAGACATTGAACAAATATATATATTTTTTTTTTAAATATAATTATACTTATAACAAACAGCTAATAAAAAAAATTAAAAAATGGTAGGTTACAAAGTCGATAATGAAATTCACTGAAAAAAACATAGGTTTCACACTCGTTATAGTTAGGAATTAGCTTTTAAAAAACATTTGAAATTCACTAAAAAAAACATAGGTTTCACAATCGGTATAGTTAGGAATTAGCATTTAAAAAACCTTTCAAATTCACTAAAAAAAACATTGGTTTCACACCAGTAATAGTTAGCTGAACATTTTACTCATACGAAACAATTGAAATTTCCACGTTATAGTTAGTTGGACTCACTATAACTCGCGCGTCCGCAATCCACTGCTGATGATGTCACATATTACATCATTCATGACATGGTCAGTGACATCACTGTTGACATCACTGATGACATCTCAAATGACATCACTGATGACATCTCAAATGACATCACTGATGACATCACTGATGACATCATCCATGTGATAATACGATGCACCACCTCACACTCTAATCTAACCTTTGATACACCCAGTGTTAAATACAAACTACCATTCCTGAAATTATTGACACACCAATACCCGTAACTACATACGCACTCACTGATTCCTAGGTCTACACACACATCCACTCATTCACCCATACAATCACTCATACATACAGTCACTCATCAATAGAACACTATCATATCCACTCATACACCTATACAGACACTCACACGCTGACACTCATCCACAGAGTTACTCACACACCTAGTCAGTTATGCAATGAATCAATCACACTCCCATTTCCTCAACTACACAGTTATACACACTAAACCTTACTTATTCAAACATATATTCGGTATTTAAGAGTCGGTAAATCTGAATTACCTACATCGGGCCCCGGGGGCCCGATGTAGGTAATTCAGATTTACCGACTCTTAAATACCGAATCATACCGATTCGGTATTTAAGAGTCGGTAAATCTGAAGCAGGCAGATGTAGGTAATAAATTACCAAATCTGTATGAGTCGGTATTTACCGAAACGGTAAATACCGAATCGCTATTTCCCATTGATTCCTATGGGCCTTGAAGCCCATAGGAATCAATGGGAAATACCGAATCGGTATTTACCGATTCGGTAAATACCGAATCCTGCAAGGGTGCAGGGGGTGTCACTTTGACACCCTCTAGCACCCAAAGTACAGGCATGTGTGCCATGTGGCACACAGACATGCCCTAAGGGCATGTCTGTGTGTCACATGGCACAGGTGTACATGCACAGATGTGCATGTACACCTGTATTCGGTATTTTATCAACCAATAGGATTGGGTGGTAAAATACCGAATTCTGAAGGCCTGTAGCACTGTAAACAGTGCTACCTACATCTGGAATTTACCGATTCGGTAAAATTACTGATTCGGTATTTTACAGAATCGGTAAATTTAGCGATTCGGTAAATTTACCGATTGTGCAAAATATTAGCTCCTACATCTCAATCACCAAATACCGGTCGGTAACGGCCGAATTCGGCCGTTACCGATCGGTATTTGGTGACCTACATCGGGCCCCAAATATGGTAAGTCTTAAAGTACTTCTCAACACCAATCTGTGACAATGAGCGCAGCACTAAACTGCCAGCCAGAGAAAATAGGATGCACGTATATTTTCAAGATGCTAGTCTGATTTATTGCAGTGTTTTATGATAACATAGTGTATTGGGGCACCCCTTTCTCGCATGCATCACATGCAGATTCAAATGCAGCAAAAAGGCAACTTTATTTATTTGAAAATACTTTAATTGTTGTTCTCCCCACGGGACGCTATAGGGCACTTTACAGCTTCTAGCAACCCACTGCTCACATGTGGCGTGGACAATAAATTAATCATTCCTGCGGGGAATATGCACACAAAGGGGGAGTCAGATGAAAGCTAACCCAGAGAGTAGGTGTTGCATCTCTTGCTGGCTGTCATAGTATAGCCATGGCCACTGGAATTTTGAAAATGGTGCGGCTTCAGCGATTTTCGCATAATTACATTTTTGACGCATTTGCCACATAATCTATTATCTGCTGCATAATCTGCAGATTTTAATTAAAAATAAAATTTTCTAGCTCAAATGGTTCAAAAGTAAAACTTTTTTTTTTACAGTGTTGCCATGCTATGAAAGGCTCTTAGCATAGTGGCACTGGTCACCTTTCTATTGCTTATTGCTATGTTTGGGCATTAAACTGATACCAATGAGGTGCAAACAATTCCCAGAGAGTGTTATCAAGTTTAAAAATGATGAAATAATATAATACTATATAAAAAAAAATGTGCAGTATGATGCTGCATAATTTGCCGTTTCTTGCTACATAATTTACTCATCCCTGCCACAAAAAGTGGTCCTCTCCTGCCAAATAATTCCATTGGTGATGACTATAGCACAGTGCAGGGTAAACCTATGGAGATATAGGTGTTCATAACCTGGACCACGAACCTGTGCCTCCATTTAGACTCACAGCCAGTTCCAGACATATGAGATAGGATTTGATTTACAGAGTGGAGTGGAAGACTGGCCAAATGTTTTAATTTTTTTCCGATGGGCGGTATGTAAGTGTTTTTCATGGATGCATTTGTGGGAGAGGCACTCTTGAATCACCCTCTCCCCCCGCCCTGCTTTGTTGTCAGGTCGATGATGTCCTATTGAAGAATTATATCAAATGGAGAGGCGCGCGGCGGCAAGATGGCCGCGTCCTAGAGGAGCTCCGCGGCGCCGGCAATTTCTCTACCACGAAGGTCCCGCTAAACGGCTCGCTACCGGCCTCGCGTTGGAAATTATGCCGTCGGAAGCTGCCAGGAAACCTTTCATGTGCTTTGCGGTTGACGGTGCCTGAGGGAAGGTGTTTTCTTTTAGCTCGCTTACAATCCCTATTATCCCTGAGGGCACCTCGCGTCCGCCATTTCGAAGCCCTTTTCGGCACGAATATTCTCTTTGCCTCAAAAACTGAGCTTCTTTTTTGATTTTGCTCCCTCCAGTTAGGCAAAATGTTGCTGTTTCGCTTATTCTCAAGCTCTATGGACTGCATTCATACCACATGTCCTCTTTTTCTACAAACAACATGCTTTTCTCCTTCTTTTGTGGCTTCTAAGTAGTTCCTCGCAATTATGCGGGTGACCCATCATGAATTTTTTTTTCGAAAGGCACCCCATCAGAGGCACTATTAGATGCGCGGCATGTCAGTCATGCACGAGCATTCTAACAGGAGAGGAAATTACTTTTAATAAGTTCAAAATTCATGCAAAAGAATTATGGAATTGCAACACACGTAATGATATCTATCTGATTATATACCCCTGCAATCTGGGCTATGTAGGGGAGACTTCTCGAACCATCAAAACTCGCTTAACAGAACACAGATCTGCTACAAAAATATCAAAGGTTTCAGCCTCATTAGTTAAACACTTTATTGATTTTCAGCACTCCCCCACAGACATTAAGTGGCGCATATTGGAAAAAATAAACATTCCCAATGAAAAAGGTGGTGAACGGATCCGCAAAAAAAGAGAGGTATTCTGGATTTTTTCTCTGGATACCTTTCAACATGGGTTAAATAATGAACTCCCCTGGGAAAATGCCATTATGTAACTCAGTGTTCTTAAAACATTGAATGTCATATTGTCGCTACAGGACTAACATCTTTTTTAACATCTCTGTATAAAGTAGCACACCCATCACGTTTGCAAACAGGCAGCTGAATTGAACAGGTCATATACGGTATGACACTTATCCCTTGATATCACAGTATTGCATATTTAGGTATTTCTTTAAGGTGGACATACATTTCCTACCTCTTTAAAAGTAGGCGGGATCCGCAATGTTGTTCAATCACCCGCTTCCTTATGTAAATAAATGAGTGACAAAGTAAATAGTTGTTGCAGTTCGGTAAATACGAGCAGGCTGCTCATGCCCCTCACAGGTATGTTTGAATTCTTTAACCTCCCATCTATTACGCCGATACTTTGCCACTAAAAAAACTAGGGCCCGTTCTGTTACTTTGTTTCTTTCTTAACAGACACGCGCTTATACCTATAATCTACAGCCAGCGCGGGTCATGTGTTAAGCCTTTCCCGTAAAAGCGTTAGCTGTTCTAGCGGCTAAAGCAACAGTAAAAACGAGGAGGCTGTCCACGCCCTTCTTAAGTATGTCTAATTTAAAAAAATGTTCTATAAAAATTGATTATATTTAACTCATTATTTTGAGGCGTCACTCCACGAAAGAATTAAGGCCCTCATTGTTACCGTATTTTATTTCAACAGACATGCGCTTGTATCCATAATCAACAGTCAGCGCGCTCTATACGTTAGGCTAACACCTCAACAGCAACAGCCCTTCTCAGTATTTCGTCTCTCAGCCCTTCGGTGGAGCCATTATCAGGTACACATTTAAGAAGCGTATCTCGCCACAGCAGGTAAACAGCCCATCCTATTAATAACCCATAGGATTTTAACACAAAGTAATGACGGTCATAGGGCACTATTTGACAAGCGGTCGTATGTATCTTTATATTTCCAGCAGAGTCTACGTGATCTATAGTCTACATCTGGTACAGACGCGTGCACATAATCAAAATGCGAAAGCTTCTGTAATCTTCATTTTTAATCGCCGCTTTCTAATTAAACAATTTCTGGGTAAGCTGTCCTGCTTTGTTGAGTATACTTGTGCAGGTGATAAGCAGTAGTCAGAAATAGATCAGATCTTAATTAGCGTACTCCTCCCTTCTATCGAGTAGCAGAATCCATCAAGTTCTTGCAACATAAAGTTATCAACCTGGTAGCGGTCTTAATCTATCACCTTACAGTACAGGTAAAACTAATTTGGATTCATTAAGAAGGTTGGTCTATAACTTTTACAGCACACTTTTTAAATAACATCAGCGAAATTTTGACAAATAACCAGTAACTGTAATTGTTATTAAGGCCCAATATCTCCTCCTAACACTAAATGAAAAGGTAAACACTTTCTCAACTATTAGGTTTTTCTATCTTCTGTATTCCTTTACTTTATAACGTGTCTTTTCCCTTTTGTTTCTGTTTATCTGTACATCTATGATTGATTGTAAAGTTACATAAAGTTAGGTATTTGATAGCGGCTCTTTAGTTAAATTATCTATTATTAAGGCAATGTATCAGCAATAATCAATATACTTTTATCATGTATATGTAAACATAATTTAAATTTTTAAATAATTGTTTATTTAATTTTAGATTGTTCATTTGTTGGTACTTGCCTGACGAAGACACCTCTTGTGTCGAAACGCGTTGAATAAACCGTCACTACCTATTAACTGTTCTATATGAAATATGATGAATATGTATTGTTGACAATTTGCAAAGTGGTATCATCTTTTTTATTTTATCTTATTTTAGGAAATCGATTAAAATTTGTGATTTTAAAATTTCAAGTAGTTTTGTGATTTTGCTTGTTTACATTGCCTGTTATTACATTCTGTATATTGCCTGGGCTTGTTATTTGTCACTATACACAGTTGGTTATTGTTATCTACTGAGACATTTTCTGTTCCACATAGCTATATTGTTCAACATGTTGCTTATTTTATAGTTGCATCTTTACTCAGGAATTTGGTGAAGCCCTGTTTTTTGCATACTAGTGCAAATCTTTCTACCAATGAGTGACTATTACATGACTTTTCTAGTTATTCACAGATTTTCCTCTCAATAACACTTTTTTCTTCATGGTTTCTGTGAACACTACATCACTAACTGCCTCAAGCTTCACCTTATTTTGACAGCTGCCTCAGTATAGCTTGTTTTTAGAGCTACCGTTCCCCCCTGTGCTGTATATTGTTTCTTCACGATGGAGCATTTGCAGACGAATAAAGCTCATGGTATCTCTGGGACTGCCTCTGGAGGGCGCACAGATTCCTCAACTGGTGCTAGTAAACGCCAGAAAAAGAATCCCTCATCTCCAACCAAATCTCCTCTCCCTATTACGCTAGAGGATATAATGGATGAACTGCGTCTTATTCGTCCATTTCTTTCAGACACTACTACAACTCTTCAAAGAATTGAGGAAAAATGCTCTTGCTTGGATGTATGTTTAACTGACGTCGAACAAAAAATTAGCGATGCACAGTATGTAACTGCGAAAGTAGATGCTCTTACTAAGGAAGTTATTTTACAGAAGAAATCCACGGAGGGTTTGGAAAATCGGAATCGTCGTAACAACCTGCAAATTTACGGTATTCCTGAAGGTTCAGAGGAGTCCGACATGATTCTCTTCTTGAAAACCCAGGTATTACAGATCACCAGTCTCTCCAAAACCACTGACTTCAACATTCAGAGGGCTCACAGATTGGGGCCTCAAAATGTATCTTCAGCTGTCAGACCGAGAGGTATCATAGCGTATTTTTTGTTATACTCTGATCTAATGGCTATTTTAACTGTGGCTAAACAGCACAAACAAATGTTCTGATCGGGACACAAAATATTCTTCAGCCAAGATGTCTCCAAACAAACTGCCAACAGACGCAAAGAGTTTTTGGATCTCAGACCAGCTTTGAAGTCGATGAATGCCCGTTATGGTCTCATACATCCTTGCTTCTTCAAAGTGACTTACAAGGACAGATCTTTCTCTTTTGAGGATCCAGCTGACCTTCGGAAGTTCATCCATACTCATCGAGAAGAGCAGATGGAACTGAGCAAATGCTAATACTCCCTTTTAAGATGTTTTTGGTTCCCTTCTGTATTTTCCTGTTGTTTTTCTGTTCCCATCTTGTATTTATGCTCATCGTCCCTTGTCTTGTTATTTGTTTCAGATCCATCAGTTACTGAAGTTTGTTGCATCCTGTGTTTACCCTTCGTGTTTTAAGATTCGCACACCCCATTGATGTCCCTCCGTGTATCCTGGAAAGCCCCCCTTTTACAATGTCTTTTCTGCATTTTATGTTTTTCGTCTTGCCTGTTCTCACCACATTGTCCGTGCTTGTTTATTTCCTTCAGGTTATCATATTGTATACTGTCGGCTCCTCCTTGTCTCCATCCCTGTGATGCGGCTGTCTTGGTTTCTCCTCCCCCCCCCTTTTAATTTCTTTTCTCCTCTTTTTGTACATCCTGGCTATATCCTTCCGGCTTTCTGCCATCTCTTTCTTTACTATTATGGGAGCATTTGCTGCCATCTTTCTTTCCCTTTCTTTCTCTTCTTTCCTTCCACTCTTATTTTTCTTATCTCTTTAGTACAAGGTCCTCATTCCCCCTCCTTTTTCCTTACTCTTTTGCTTTATTATGATACATTTACTTCCCTTCACTTCTTTTTTCTTCGCAACGGTTTTTTCAACTACTGGTTTTTACTCTCTTCTTTTTTCCCGGTACAGTGCTTTTTTGTCTCCCTTCGTTATCCTGTTGTAACTTGGATCTTCCTTTGGCGGTGGCCTCACATCCATTTTCTCTATCACACTGACATACTTTTCATCTTCTTCTCTTTAACTTTTTCTTCTAACATCCTCCTATTTCCTCTTTTCTCTTAAATGGATAATGCCTTTTCTCCTACTCTTTCTCCATTTCTTCCTATGAGTGGTCTTCGCATTATGCCATGGAATGTTAAGGGTCTTAGAAACCCTATTAAAAAGCAACGTATTTTATCTCATTTGGCTCGTTTGAAATGTAAAGTAGCTTTGTTGCAGGAAACTCACCTTTCTTTGCAGGATTTATCTTTGCTCCGAAAACAATGGGTGGGAGAAGCCTTTTGCTCCCCAGCTGTCAACCACAAAAATGGTGTTGTTATTTTATTTCATAAATCGTTATCTGTTCAAGTTCAAAATGAATTTTCTGATACTAATGGTAGATGGTTGTATCCAGATAGCATTGTTAATAATGTTCATCTTTCCTTTTGTAATGTTTATGGTCCCAATGGTGTGGATTTATCCTTACGGAATGAATTTTCTTCCCTTCTTTCTATTCAATTTGCTGAAGATTTGATTGTAGGTGGAGACTGTAATCAGCTCATGGACTCCTTTATAGATCGTAAATCCCAAGCACGATATGTCCCCAATAAAATGCAAAAATCATTTTATAAATCCATCTCCTCTAGAGGTTTGGTTGACTCATGGAGAATATCCCACCCTGATTCCTTTGAATTCTCTTTTTTTTCTCCAGTTCACTCATCACATTCCCGTATAGACTACATTTTTCTCTCACAACATGCATTTCAATTTAAGACTCATTCTGTAATAGGTTCCATCCTCATCTCAGATCACGCCCCGGTCATCTTAGATGGAATATCCATCTCGCCCACCTGCCTCGCGTCGCTGGTGTTTCAATAAGTCACTACTTCTTGATCCCCTTTTCACTACCCACTTCACGTTTTTTATGGATGAATTCTTTTGTAATAATTTAAACACTACTTCAGATTTTCACTTTATTTGGGATGCTTTTAAATCCGCTGCCCGGGGTTGTGTTACAGATTTTGTTTCCAGTAAAAAGAAAGAAGCACTCAACCACTCATCCCGTATTCTTAAACAGATTAAGGATCTTGAACACCTCTATTTTATAACTAATTCACCTGATTCCTTATCCTCCCTTATCCAAGCTAAAATACAATATAATAAACACTCTTGGGACTCTGCCTCAAATCACCTTCTTAAATTCAAAGCAAAAATGTACGGTGGACGCAATAAAGCAGGAAAATCGCTCGCCAATTTCTTAAAATTAAAAAACCGAAATCCGAGATTGTTGTTATCAAAGATTCTTCGGGAATCTCTCATACCTCGGATGCCAAGATTCTTGATTGTTTTGTTAAATATTATTCTTCCCTTTATACGCCTTAATCTAATCCTTCCCATGAGCAAATTGACTCTTTTTTCAATCTATCCCTAAATCCCCCAAGGTACCCACGGATCTTTCCTCCCTTGATGTTCCAATTTTAGGGAAGGGGATACTTGATGCACTTTCTCTTCTACCCAAAGATAAAACTCCAGGCCCGGATGGTTTTACTCTGCGCTTTTTCCTCCACTTTAAATCAGTTTTAATTCCTCACTTACTATCTTTAATCAATCATTTCCTCGCTACTGGTGAATCCAAAGGTTCCTTTACACAGGCAATGCTTTGCCTCCTCCCTAAAAAATATAAAGATCCCTCCCTCTGTAAAAAATATAGGCCCATTTCTCTTATAAACACAGATTGTAAGATATATGCAAAAATTCTAGCTACTCGTCTCAATAAAGTGCTTACTGATTTAGTAAATATATATATCAATCTGGCTTTGTTAAAGGTAGGTCCATAACTGATAACTCAAGAACTCTTCTCAACATTATACATTCAGCTGCAAAGATGGATTCCCCCATTGCAGCTATCACTTTAGACGCTGAAAAAGCTTTTGATCACGTAAATTGGGATTTAATGTTTGGAGCGCTTAGATGGCATGGTTTTAGCCCCCCTATTCTTAAATACATCCAATTATTATATTCTGAACCAAAAACTTCTATTTGGGTTAATGATGTCCAATCAGATTACTTCTCCCTTCATAGAGAAACCAGGCAAGGGTGCCCTCTTTCCCCTCTCCTCTTTATCCTTGCTTTAGAACCCTTTTTAGAAAAAATACAAAACTCTACTTCTTACTCCGGATTTCAATATAGGGATGTAGAAATCAAATTTACTGCCTATGCGGACAATATTTTGCTTTATATCTCTAACCCGGCTGTTTCATTACCTGCACTTTTCTCTTTACTTGACGAATACTCCATGGTTTCCGGTTATAAACTTAATATTGATGAATCTGAAGTTCTCCCCCTTAATAAGCTTTGTCTTTCCCATATGTTCGAAGGCTCAGGATTCGAATGGAACCCCGGTTTTATTAAATGTTTAGGCATTCTCTATGCTAACACCACCAAAATAAATCATTCTGATCTACTTCAAAAACTCTCTTCACTCATAGAACGCTGATCCCCACTGTTCCTCTCTTGGTGGGGCCGATTGGCGACTATTAAAATGATGCTACTCCCTATTGTACATTTTTACCTTTCTATGCTTCCTATCTCCCTCCCCCATTAATCTTCTTCTAACAAAATTGTTATGGAAGAATCGCAAAGCCAGAATCTCCCTTTTTCGTCTTCAACAACCCAAGAATCTGGGCGGTGTTAACTTTCCCAATATCTGTCGTTTTCACTCTGCATTTACACTCAAACAGATTTGGCCTTTCCTTACTGATTCATCCCCGTCCCCTCTAACGGCCTGGAGCTCTTTAGAACTTGCTCAACTTGCTCCTTTCTCATTTCTTACAGCTACCCCTTTATCTCAGCCTCCTACGAGATTCATTACCCCTGTTTTTAAGCATTCAAAAGCACTAACACTTTCACTTTTTAGCTCTTTCTTCGCTCCCTCCACCCTTCATTCGATGACCCCGATTTGGTACAACAAATCCCTCAAGATCAATAACAGAGCACTTTTCTGGAAAGAATGGATCGATAAAGGCATTTTTACCTATGATCATATGCTCAAAGATGACTCTTTGAGATCTCTCCAAGATTTGCGTGACTCTTTCAATCTCTCTACCAAACATTCTACCCACTTCCTTTTACTCACACATACTCTTTCTTCCACCATATGTTCGGACATTCCCCTCTCTGATGATGCACTTCCCCTCTCCTCCTCACCAGACTTTACCACTCCCTTTAGAGCCTCGGCCATCTATAAGCTTCTCTCTCATTCCCCTACTGAATGGCCCAAATCTAAATTAGAACTTTTATGGGAAGGGGACCTAGCTCAAGAATTCTCCTTATCACTTTGGGATAATCTCTTGTCTAAAATACACACAGTATCCCGCTCTGCTAGCACCACACAGACTTTCTATTTTTTTTATAATAGGCTTTTTTTTACTCCCTTAGACCTTTATAAATTCAAATTACTAGAGTCCAAAAAATGTTGGTCTTGCTCCTGCGATCATAGTGATCTTTTTCATATGTTTTTTCACTGCCCAGTGGTCAAAGCACTTTGGTATCGCATTTGGTCTACACTTAACTCCATTTTGTCATCTGCTATCCCCTTTGACTGAAGCCCTTTGAGCCCAATTGGTGTTGCGCGCCTGCATGTCAATGTAGAGAGTTGACAGATTATTGTGGTGAGCAGGTAACAGAAAATTATGTCACTGCCTTATACTTCTGCGGTGAAGGACTAAAGGTTCCTTGCTTGCTTTGAGCAGTATATATAAATGTTATTGATTGATTGATGATTGTGCCGGTAAATTGTATGAACATAAGCCTTTTGTTTTCCCTACAAAATGTAACTTTGGAAACGTAAGCACGAATATCCTTGCAACTAAACCGTCATCAAGGATAAACAAAGTTCTATCAACCACGTCTCCAACCTTCCAGTAAATCATAAACTGCATGTTCTGTACCTTCTGCCCTGGCTTCAGTTAACTGATAACGTGCTTGAGGCAGAGAGTTTCTGGAAGTCCTGTCTATCACGTTGTACACTCATAATATGCTGGCTAAGATAATGTGTTATCATTGTTTCATGAGATAGTTCAGTTAGAACATAATACAATCCGCATGAGGCTGCCTCGGGACCCAGTTCAGTAGCAGGGTGCTGGTTAAAAGAAAACTCGGCTACCACTTTCTAAAGTGTCCCATGTGTTTCCATCAGAAACTCAGCATAGAAATGCTGGAATAGACTGTAGTGTTGACATTTACTCTATCAACTGTGCAGGTTAATACAAAATAGAAACCTCTTTAAAGTTGCCATCATGCTTATGAAAATGCTATTCGATTTATTTTTTTAATTGCCATGGGCACCTATACTTTAGAAACTTGAATAAGCATCGAAGAAAAGGCCTAAATGTGTTCAATGTACAGGAATGCCAGGTGCCCCTGTAAAAGGAAAAAAGTGCACGTAGCATGTGCTGTGAGAGTCTGCCTGACTATTCCCCCACCCAGCATTCACACTGCCAAGCACTGTCAGTGTCAGCAAATTCCAGTACCAGGGAGTGATAGGGAGGGGAGTGCACGGTCAGGTGGCAGCAGGCCATGGCGTCTCTGTCAGTAAGCTGGAGTTGTGCAGAAATCATTGAGGATAGGAGACTCCCCTCAGAGACTGACAGCCTCGGAGCAGGCCTGCTTTTAAGGCTGTTGTTGATCAGCCTTGGCCCTTTTACCAGCAATTTCATTGTTACATTTACTTGTGTGCCCATAGCCAAACTTGAGTACATTTCCAGCTGCAGTGCTGTATTTACATGCCAGTGACAGAGCAACTGCTCTAGCAGGATGACGCCGTTTGTTTGAGCAAAGAGAAGAACAGGGGAACCCTACTCACTAAAGGAACTAGTTATATATAGGGAATACAGTGGTTCCTGTGGACTAATATAACTGATTTAAGCAATAAAAATGTACAATCGCAATACAAAGGGTAGTATAATGTCAGAGGGCAAGGAACCATCAACACAAGTGGTTCAGTCTAACATTTTTTTTATAAATTCTCAAGAAAAACAGAAAAGATATATGCAATATTTCAATTTACAAGAACAAATATTTGTACATTGTGTCTCCAAGTGGAATGGAACCTAAATGTAGGTGACAAGGTGAATATTTATATGCAAGGCTTCCCAAAAATCATGAAAGACGACCATTCATGTATAGTTTCTTTCTAAACAGCATTAGTATATAATAATATGCGCTGGGTAATGGTTCGCTCTTTCTGCTTGTCGACTGCGTTTCAACCCTCTATCAGTGCGGGGTCTCCTCAGGACTAGTGATGCAGGGACATCTATAATAAAATAATGCGAGAAATATTCAAAAGGGAATCAAAATGAGGAAAATACCTGAAATGCTAAATACGCAGCCACTTGAAAGTGAGGTGCCACACTTGAGATGTGAAGAAAGGGTGTTACTCACATGAGGACCCGTCCAGGTACTACCGTGATACGATGATGGATAAAGAAAGTTATGGTTAAGCAACAGCGATGAGATAAGGCAGGATGTGTCATTTAAAAAGGTTTGCGGAGGTACTCTTACCTCAGTGTGAGGACGAGCTGGCACTCAGGGGTGTAATTTGGCCAATAGGCTCTTCGATCAACTCGCTACAACCGTAGTGGTTATTTATTCCCTGGTGAGTGCTGGATACAGTGACGGTGCACTGGGTAAATCTGAGGAGTTAAGGAATGGGAAAAGGTTGGTGTCTTGAAGAAAGGACGGGCGTGAAAGTTATCGGCCTTGTGGATCTAATCTTACCAGGATCGTAATTTCAGCGGGACGAATCTCCGTGTCTGTTTCTGAAAGCCGTGTGAGTCAGCTTCAATCTGTGGTACAGTGACACTGATCGCTCCGGAAGATTTCTGCTTTATACAATGTTTTCTGCCATTCTGAATGGAGAACCGGCAGGCCTGGCTACAGATAGCCTCAACACCGTTCAATCCGGTGCTCAGTACCCATGAAGGGTACAAAAGTGAAAAGAAACCTCCGCGTGTATGGAAGGGTTTTTGAAGTGTGGCACAAAGTGGAATGGCTGTGGTGCTATTGTGTGATAGTAGTACTGTGAGGCATTATATATATACACGATGCAGGGAGCAGGTGCACATAATTTACATAATGTGGGGAACATAAGATTTGCATCCTCTTGATATATATACAAATATGGAAAATGCGGAGCACATAACTAATTCACAAGAAGTATGGTAAACCCACATTCAATACCCCCATCTCCCCCCTCCTCTGCTGTTTGATTTACACATCACTGGCACCCTTGCCTTTGTGCTTCGCTTAGAGTGGCCATAATGTGTTGAGCTTTTGTGTCTGCCATCCCACTATCACTTTCCCTTCTGTCTGGTTTGGGCCATTGTGAGGTGTAACGTGGCTGTCTTGAAAACAGTCTAACAAATGGGTTACCATGCCAGGAGAGACGCTGGTGTGTGAAAGAGGCAGACGATCACACACCAGCCTAGTAGCACTTGGGCAAAAATGCATCCTCGACTGGTAAAATGTGTTTACATCCCGCTTGGAGATATTGTGTGTATATTCAGAGATGCATTCGGCATCACTCGAATGAAAAAGCGAGGACACACTGAGCAATCATTTAATGCCACCAGGGCCTTGTAAACACAAAAGTATGGTTAGTGGGGCCCATGGGATGGGGTCCAGAGTGCTCATTTGAATATGAAAGCACAGCCCCTTCTGTGAAAACCAGCCCCCTACTTGGAGCCATGCAGGCCCTCATTTGCACCTTAATGACCTCACCTCCCTTGTTCAGGTGAGCTCCCTCATCCCATGCCGACTGCCCTGGGTGTGGTGTGCCTCCCCGTCATTGCTTGCTAATAATGCAGGAAGGCCCCAGCGCCTGAGCGCCCGCCACCTCCCAGGAGCAGGAGAGCTGCCATCTGCGCAGGCCGGTAGCCATGGGTGCAATGTCGCTGCAGTATCGTCCGGCCTGGGAATATGGGCACTTGTACCGCGAGGAAGCCTCCTTCAAGAACAGAAATCCGGCGATTTGTCATCGAGGTGCAAAGCTAAGGTAGGAAAACTCAAACTCCTACTGTGAATGAAAGATCCCCCAAACAGTATCCTAAAATGATCAGATTTTAGCCGGACTCTGTCAATATCAAAAACGTAAATCTGAATACACGTTTGACTATTCACAGCAGTCCTGTTACTGTTAAAATTCCAACAATATCATTCTGCCATGCTGGACTGTACTTTCAAATGCCCGTCTGACATATAGCAGGTGGCAATCCCCGGGGCTGCCGTGGGGGTCCCCGCGGACTCCCGCAAATTATTTTGGCGTTACCTCTGGGACCTGGCCCATCCGAGGGCTTGAAACAAACAAAGTGCGGCAACCTGAGCTTCGTTTAAAAAAATTTGCACCGGATTTGTGAACCCAGCGCAAATTCAGCTGAAATAATTTTTGTAAAAAGGTATTCTGAGGGGGGGGGGTTAGGGTGTTTCTACCCTGCCCCCTTTTCTTGTTTTCTTATCCTTTATTCACCTTCTTTCTTGTGATTTGGTTTCACCGGGTCACAAGATGGCTGCCAATACTTCCTGGTTTGGAATGTTGGCAGCCAATCAGAGTGAAGCTCGTGCCCAGGAGGGTTCGCGAACCCTCCTCAGTGCTCAGATATCAAAAGTTTTCTTTTTATAATTTCTTAGGAACTACTGAACGGATTTACATCATCTAAAAAAGGCCGCTTTCTGGACCAAGAGCTACCTTTTGCCAAATTTGGTGTAATTTCCGTTCAGCAGTTTGGGCTGTATCTTTGTCTAAATTTCCTATGGAAATTACCATGGAAAAAACACGTTTTGGGACACCCTTTTTTTCCTCGGCCCCTGCTTGATGAATCACCCCAAAACTTTCAAGACAGGAGCTGACTGGAACTCCTCATTAGCTTTGAAAATTTTGCGAAGATTCGTCAACCGGCGTCAAAGATATTAGCAAAAGAAAAAGCGCTTTTTGAATAGCAACAAGGTCCTAACTATAACTACCTACTGGTGACCGCTAGAAGGTCATTTATATTATATGTGTGTGTATATTTGTGGGTATATGTATATATGAGTGTGCATGTATATATGTGTGTATATATATATATATATATATATATATATATATATATGACAACACGAGCTGTCCTGTCGCAGAGGGAGCACCCCGGAGTTGGTGCCAGAAACGAGACCAGGACAGGGTCTCGTATAAATTCCACACAAGAGAAAATATTTCGGCACTCCGCTTGGTAAGTTCAATTCAGTTTATTTCATACACTGTAATGGCCTACGCGTTTCGAACATAACGTTCCTTCTCACGGCAGTGTCATACAATTGTCCCTTTTCACTTTCTGCATTTATACATGTTTTTACAAATGCATGCTGGGATAATTAGTTTTCACAATCACGTGTGAAACTTTATTCGTATCATGTTGCGCTTAAGCTGTGCCTGTTCATTTAATGGCATGGTTGTAATGTGTTTGCGCGCTCACTATTAATATATTTGATCACAATTCGATTGTGTGGTACTAAATGTTTACGGGCTTAGTGCCCCATGCTTTGTATCACGCGCATGTGCACATTGTCATTTGATATGCGATCCCAGTAAGCATTTTAATTTGATCTTGTCATGTATCAAATCAGCGGCTGAGCAGTGGATTACTGTGCATGTCTGGTTATACTTTAAACCTAACAATTTTACTCTCACGCCTATCTCATGTTCGATTGAAGTATATAATGAGATGACGTCTATTGTCACTAGTAGGTATGTGGACTGCCATTGTGTATCCATCAATATACGCAGAAAGTCCCCTGTGTCTTTCAGATATGAGCTTAAAGTTGGTACAATTGGGGATAAAAAGTGATCGACATACACAGAGATGTGTTCATACAAACTTCCACAACTGGATATGATTGGACGTCCAGGTGGTTTATTGAGTGTCTTATGTATTTTGGGGAGGAAATATATAGTTGGAGTGATTGGATATTCCACCATGAGAAACCTCCTTTCTTCTTCAGTTATAAGACCTCCTTCCTTCCATGAATTCAATTTTTTTCCTAATTCAGGCATATAATCTAGTGTTGGATTTATTTGCAGCAGTTCGAAATTTTTTATATTGTTCAATTGGCGCATCGCCTCTTCTACGTCATCGGATTTTTCCATGATTACAATGTTGCCACCTTTGTCGGCCGGTTTTATCTCAATTGTTGCATTTGTTTTTAGGGTTCGGATCGCCTGACGTTCGGTCTTGCTTAAGTTCTCTCTCTTGTGATTGTCATTCTGTTTCATCTTTTCCAAGTCTCCTAAAACTAGTTCATAGAAGATGTCAATTTTGTTTCCAGGATGCAACACCGGGCAAAAGTTTGACCTATTTTTGAATTCTGTGGGTCTTCTTTTATTAGTTATAACACTCATCTCTTCCAATATTTGTGTGTCGGTGACTTGTGATGATGTTGTTTCATTTGCCAGTTCATAGGCTGTACGCAGACATGGTGTTTCGCCTATATTATAATCAGCGGAGTCTTGACTTGTTTTTGAGCTGCTTGAATCAGAATTGGTGCCTTTGTTTGTAGGCAACTTGCTGAAGTGTTTCCTCAACTTAAGTTTTCTTATATATTTATAGAGATCGATCTTTGTATCCACAATATCTTGGTGAGTCTCAGGGCGAAATGACAGTCCTTTGTTGAGGAGTTTCCTTTCACTGACAGTTGGAGTATATCTAGACAGGTTGACTATCAGATCAGGGGGTGTTATGATACTGGAGTGCTTTTTACTTGTTATTTTTTCGATATCGTATGGTTCCTCAGGTTGTATCCGCTTCCTTTTGCACCTTCCTCTCCTTGTTTTGCGTCCTGTCCTCTTGATTGAAAGGACCCCCTTCCCCTGGCTCTTGTTCGATAATTGCCTCTGTTTTTTGGTTTGGCTGGGGCTTCTGCTGTTCTTGGTACAGCAATGTTAGTTCGTCTAAAAAAGAAAACTTTTTAAAGCTTCTGATTCGTTGTTCGCCATCGCTGACTTCGGATTCCGTTTCACTTTCAGACAGTGCGATGTTTGGACCAGTCGGTTTTTTCCATTGTTGCTTGAATATATCGTATGTTGTGGCAAATGTTAATATAGTGCCATATTCATAGTCATCTTGGTCTCTATGAAATTTTCTTTGCTTCCTTGTCTGTACTTCATCCTCATGTTTGTCAAGGTTCTTTTCCATGTCTGCTCGCAATTTTTTAATTGTTCCACTGTCTTCTTTCAAGACGAGGATTCGATTTTCAATTTCTGTTATTTGTTCATGAAATTCCTCTACATCCTTTCTTGCATATTTGATTATTATCAGCATCATGTTGCGCGAGCATCCCATGTTATTAATGCCCCACTCCTCCAGCATTTCGGGCTTGGTGTCAGGGTGGTTGGGGAGTGTGAATATGCGCAGTCCTCTTGGGACCATCTGGCACTAGATATATTTCTCCAGAGTTATTATTTCCCATGATCTAGATATTTCCTTGCGCATTCGTTTTTCTAATTGGGCAAATAACTGTTTAGCGGAGGTTACACCGGGTTGTATTTCCTTGTTGGTTTGTTTGCTACGTTCTGTTCTTCCCGTTCCTTTTTGGAATATGCTCTCAGCTTTGGATGATCTTTTAGCTGCGCGTTCTTCCATGATGGCGTGCTTGGCGCGATGTTGGTAACTGACTTGATCTGCTGATATTTAAAGTTGCAGTTTGGTGAGGCTCCTGTAGCCTGGATCCAAATCCGAAAATTATCCTTTCAAACCGGCATCGGAGACGCCTGAAAGTTTGATGCAACGTGCAGTATAAGGAATTGAGCACTCGCTGAAACTTTGGTGGTATTTGAGCGCAGAACGACGGAGATACGCCCCTGTATAGCTGGCACCGGGAGGTGCTCTGGAGCCGGGAGTTGTGCTGTGGCCGGGGACCGGACCTAGGACACGCCGGTGCTGCACACATGGAGTATAGGCCGTGAACCCATTGCTCGGATCGGAGCGCCATACAGGGACAGCCACGGAGGTATGATTAGGAGCGACGTACATAAACTACACTGCGACTTTGGCTGGCGAGTTTGTAATCATTATATTGCCAGCACGCAATTTGCATGAACCGGGAGCCGCTGCCTAGGAGGGATACCGGCCAGTGAGGTGCTTGACATTGTGAGGCTTTCTGTGATTGTCGGCGAGGGATGTCGGGCTATGCCTCCATATGAAATGAGCCCGTAAACATTAGTTGACCGGCTGTGAGCGATTTCATGTTTTTTACCGTTCTGAGGAAGCGGAGCACTGAGGCGGTCGGGTCCGTGGTGAGGCAGCTAGAGCACTAACGCTGCAACGCCAGGTAATGGCCGACTGCTGAGATCGGTTGCTAGAGACAGAGCAATGATCCTTCGGTGGAGAGCATCACAGGGGTGTCTGCATCCCCAGTTTGAGGAAGAAGTGATGTATTAACGCGCTGCACAGTTTGCATGCAGGGACAGACAGGTGCTGTGTGACACGTGTTTCAGACTATGTGTATGGTCTACAACCCCTCTGAAGGTATATGCTGCACGAGTGACGGCAGGAAATACAAGGCGCACATTGTGAGAGGGCGTCTGCGACGTTGAGTGCAGGGAGGAAAGGGGGGTGCGGCTAGCTGCCCCTCTAGATACAGCCCCATAATTTCGGACGGCACATTTATATATTTAGTTGTATTGGCGCCCTGCCTGCTCCGGCGCCCGCAGGAGCAATAGATATCGACGTGACCTCTTGTGGGGGGAGTCATCAATTAAGCCTTAGCCAGCGGTAGCGGTGGGGTGATTCCTTGTAGTGACGCTGTAAATGTTTGGACATTTTTGGATTGCCCTGTGCACACAAGTGTGGACCAGTGAACTAGCTGACAACGTTTTGGGTTGCTGAAGTAACTGGCTGAGTATTACGACGTGGCATGGTCGTTGAGAGATGCAGCATTGAACATTTCATTGATATACAACCCATATATTGAAGCCACGTTAGGAGATAAGTTGGTGGCTAGTGACTCGAGGCAATCTCTACTAATAGACGCCCACTTGGACTTGCTGAATATTGGGAGAGTAGGTGATTGGAGACGATCTCTCACGACGCACTGGTCCAAGGACGGATCTTCGGAGTGTAAACATGGGGAGGCCGGACGCTCGTCAACCTAAAATCACCTTTGATGCAGCAAGGAAAGGCCCAAATACTAACCAAGAGAAATCCCCGCCGAAAACGCAAGAGCATGAAACGGGGGAGTCATCGGCAATGGACATGTCCAATCAAAAACTGCTGCAAGAAATTAGGCAAGGCTTTGCCACGGTGGTAGAAAAAGTGGACAGAATGTCGTCGAGGATGGACGCAATAGTACATAAAATGGACCAACAAGAGGAGCGTATCACCGAGACTGAAAGACGCATATCTGACAACGATGATGTGACGGCTGGACACACGACACAGTTGGCAAGGATGGAGAACCTACTGAGAGTGATAGCTGCAAAGAATGAGGATTTGGAGGCGCGTAGCCGGAGAAACAACATACGCATCACGGATGTGCCGAAGTCCACGAATACTGGGCGTATGGAGGACTTCGTCGAGAAAATGCTTCTGGCTGCAGTTGGATCTGATGCTTTTTCAACTCAGTTCATTGTAGAACGGGCGCATCGATCTCTTGGCCCGGTCCCTAAGCCAGGGGCCCTGCCTCGCCCAATAATAGCGAGACTGTTGAACTACAGGGATAGGGATGTGGCGCTGCGTGCATCCCGCACCAAACAGACATTGCACTACAATGGCATCACGTTTTCAATCTATCCGGATTTTACCCCGATGGTTCAGGAAGAGCGCAGGAAATTTATTGCAGTCAAGAAAAAGCTGAGAGCGGCGCAGATAGATTACGCTCTGCTATACCCGACAAGGTTACGAGTGACGCATCAAGGCCGTCAAAAATTCTTCAATAACCCTCAGCAGGTTGAGGACTATTTAAAGACACTGAGACTTGAACAACGGGGACTGAATGAGCGTGGGCCGGAAGGACGGGCCCGATCACCAGCAGTGAATGAAGAATAATGACGAACAATGGATTGATCGAGCTGCTATCTATTACAGGGCCTAATAACTCGATCTAAAGTTTCAGTAATGTTTGCGATGACAGGAATTGGGACTGGTTGCTGAACATAATGGCTGTCACATCTGATGATACCGGTGGTAATGTATTCCAGGCCCCACCCCCTCTCCCTAACATAGCCCGGAGGGTTTTCCGCTAGTTCGTTGGGCTAGGGGAGAGGAGGTGGAAGTGCGACCTTCTAGACAAGGTCCCCAAAGGGTATTCCCCCATTGCTGAAAGGTATTAACTTTTAAATGACTGTTGGGTGGGCTGGGTACAGGGATGGGGGATGGACTGTCCTGCTGGCAAGTTGGGGTACGTCAGTGGGTGGGTGGGGGTCTGGCTCGCAAAAATAAGAGAAACAGTAATGGTTGGTTGTGTTCTGATGGGGGGGGGGAGAGCTGTTTTCTTGGCAGCCAATGGAGAGCTGGATGAGAATGTGGACTGCTATGAGTGGGGGGGAGTTTAAGGGGGAAAGAGTTGCGGAAATGTTCTGATTTTGACTCTGCCGTTGTGCGACTGCAGTCCAGGCGGCTATTGTTAGCGCTGTTGTTTGGAATGTTGGGGATGGAAGTGTCTGACAGGATTGGGGAATGTCAGTGGGTGGGGGGGGACAAGACGAGCATGCTCAACAGGAAATGAGGTTTAAAGTACATGTTCAGATCCTTATGGGACAGGAAATTTACTGGAAGATACATTGGCGAGGTTATATCCTGATGTGCTACAATGATGTGGTTATGGGCACTAATGGCTAAAGATGATAAAGGACAAGTAACAGTATTAACTTGGAATGTACGTGGATTGAATGATGCACGAAAGTGCAGGAATGTGTTGTCATATCTCGATAGGCATGGAGTACATATAGCATTATTACAAGAGACACACATTAGGCCGGGCACTAACCATGGCTTTGCGGCGAGATGGGCTGCGGTAAGGAAGTTCTCTTCATATTCTGCTTATGCCAGAGGCATGGTGGTGCTAATTAAAAAAACAGTGCACTTTCAGGAGATGGGCAGCACAATAGATGCTGAGGGACGATTTGTTCTGCTTTGGGGTAGGTTAGGTACTGATACAGTAACGATAATTAACTGCTATGCACCGAATGTGGACACTCCAGAATTTTTTACCGGCCTCTGGAGTAAGGTAGCAGCTATTGGGTCGATGCATGTAATATGGGGGGGGGACTTCAATGTTTCATAGGTCTCTGGATTGGATCGCTCTGATGGCAGTGCGCAATATAACAGAATGGTGAGGGATACCCTTAGAGACATCATCTCCGAGGAGGGACTGATAGATAGCTGGCGATTTGTTCATCCAACACGACAGGAAGGGACGCATTTCACAACACATGCTAACACTTGGGCTAGACTGGACTATTGTTTCCTATCACGAGGGCTTAGTGTAAATTTGGGCAGAGTATTGCATTTGGCAAGAACTTACTCTGATCATTGTCCAGTACTGGTACAGTTACGTATGCCTGGTTATGGACGGTCCAGAGCTCCATGGAGATTAATGCCTACAGCACTGCTGGATTTAGTGTTCCGCACGGAGCTGGGTGAGGAGATAGAAGCCTTCTTCCCCAGGAATAAAGGATTGGTTCAGAGTGTAGAAACAATCTGGGAGGCATTTAAAATAACGGTCAGGGGCTATTGCATAGCTAAAAGCTGTGGAGTACTGAAAGATATTCAGAGTACTTTACGTAAGTTAGAACTAGAACTGAAGGAGTTGGAGATAAAGATGGTACGGGACCTAGGCACTAACGCACATCAACAATTTCGAGACAAACTTACACAGTATGAAGAGGAAGCGGAGAGAGAAGTAAAATTCAGGGGTAAGCATTGGGTAACCAGGAGATATTGTGAGGGCGGCCGTCCTGGGAAAGCGCTAGCAGAAGTCACGAGGCAACCGAGGTTTAGCTCACACATACTGGAAATACACAGACCGGATGGCACAATAAGTCGGGAGACTGTAGGGATTCAAGAAGTATTTATGAAACACTATGGAGGGTTATATACATCACAACAGACACAAGAGGTGGATTTTGGGGGTTTTCTGGATGACATTGCATTATGTTGGCTGACTGATGTCCATAGGCAATTTCTAAGCTCCCCACTGGAAATAGATGAGATTAAAGATGCCATGATGTCATTGAGCAATGGGAAAGCGTGTGGGTTGGATGGCATACCTGCTGAGTTCTACAAATGTTACATTGACATAATGGCGCCAGTGCTCAAGGAGGTATTTGAGGAATCATTGGAAGTTGAGGAGTTGCCTGGTTCTATGAGAGAAGTAGTGATAACCTCTCTATTGAAGCCGGGCAAGGATCCGGCGCATTGTGACTCCTACCGCCCGCTTTCACTCATTAATTGTGACGCTAAAATATTAGCTAAAGTACTAGCAACTAGGCTATCGCTTATAATGACAGATATAGTATTGCCAGACCATGCGGGTTTTGTCCCTGGGCGGGCTACTAACCATAATCTACGCACGCTTTTCTCACTAATCACTACCATAGCGCCTGATCTTCCTGTTACGGCAGTGTTCCTAGACGCTACCAAAGCGTTTGATTCAGTGGAGTGGAACTACCTATTCACTATATTGCATAGAATGGGCTTCCCAAAGATGTTTGTGGCCTGGATTGAACTACTTTATACTAAACCAGTGGCAGGGGTCACGATTAATGGAGAATTGTCGCCCCAGAAGCCCATCACGAGGGGCACTCGACAGGGATGTCCCCTCTCGCCGCTGCTATTCGCGATCGCCATAGAACCTCTTGCATGTCGTATCAGACAACTTTATAAGGACGCTGCCTTTAATTGTTTTCAACGACAGATAGGAGTATCATTGTATGCGGATGATATTACCTTATATGTCAAAGATCCACAAGTCCACCTCAACCCCATACTGCGAGAGTTCATAGTGTTTGGACGTCTGTCGGGCGTTGAAATCAACTGGAAAAAATCACAGTTCTTTCCACTTACCCCAGCGGTGGGGCGATTCCAACTGGATTATCCGTCGGAATGGTGTGAGGATGATCTTCGCTACTTGGGTATTGTAGTGTCGCGAGATAGGGAGGAGACCCTGAGACTTAACTATGTGACAGCCATCACCAAGCTGGCGGACACGGTCACAAGATGGCTGGCACTGCCGTTGTCTATGGCTGGCAGAGCGTCTCTCATCAAGATGGTGGTGCTGCCGCGGTTTTTGTATTTTTTTCAGAATATCCCATATCATCCAGGCACATATTTTTTTAAGCAGCTCAGATCGCTATTGATTCGGCTGTCCTGGGGAGGTAAACAACCTAGGTTGAAATGGTCCATCATTACACTGCCATAGGATAAAGGGGGGTTTGATGTGCCAGATTTTGAAACATATTACCTAAGTGCACTGGCACATTATGCGTATTATTGGGTTAAGCCGCTCCCTTACATGCCACAAATTGCAGCGGAAGAATGGATAGCGCGACCGCTTCCCCTTAGTGGCCTAATACCTGGTAATGCGCAAAGTCTAGATATACCACCCACAACGGTTACGTGCACGATGGATGCTTGGAGACTGATAGCGACAATATTTGATTTCAAATTGTTATATTCCCCACGTATGCCTCTCACATATCATCCCCAGTTGTCGCTGTTACAAGAGACAGGATTCCGATTATTATGCGAAAAATTGAAGATCACAATATGGGGAGACCTGTTCCTTAATGGGAAATTTCGAACCCAGGAGCAGCTATTTCAGCATATTCAGCCCACACCGCTGGAGGTTTTCTATTACGTTCGCCTGAGGCAGAGGCTAAGAGAGATATTGCCGCTATCCCGGACGAACCAGACATAGAATTAACGTTGCATGCAATGTTGTCGTCGGATGGACGACATCTGGTCTCCAAGCTATATAATATTATTAGAACGCAGCACATGAGCCCGGAGAGCTCGGCGTGTAGTTTGTGGAGTGCGGATATTGATGTCGAGATTACGGAGCATCAGTGGCAGTACTGCTGCAGCATCACTGCTCACATCTCGTCGAGCTGTAGACTGAAAAATATTCATTTTAAGTATCTCCAGAGGTTATATTACACACCTGCTTTGAAATTCCGGTTTAAACTTTCAGACACTGACAGATGCGATAGGTGCCACGCTGAGGCTGCAGGATTTTTTCACTTGCCGTGGGATTGCAGGTTATGTTGTGTGGAGAGCTCGAATTCGCTCCACTTATAATGCTTCTTGGTTATACGCGTCAAACTCCAAGAGCCACTAGGCGCTTTCTGGACATTGCTTTATTGTTGGCCAAACGAAGAGTTGCCTGCCATTGGGGAAGGGGGAGAGCCCCGAAGTTCAAGGCCTGGCTGAATGATGTCATATATTGTCAAGATCAAACTAATGTTTTGCAGAACTGATGCCTTTACGCAGTAGGCCCAAGGACATCTGGAGTCCGTTGCAGGTTTATCTCTTAGATGCAGCTGCACGACAAGGGGATGCAAGTGGGGATGATGCCTGAGGTACTTCATTAATTGATATGAGTGGCATAGCAATTTGGGGACAGATGCGAAGAGAGAAAAGGGAGTTCATAGATCGGATGATCAGGGCCCTATTGAATTGCACATGTATTGACCCACCTCCTGCATAAGATATGACATAGTATTACAGCTGCATTGTTATTATTGTCATCATGAACAAACTGTAGACTGTGGCTCGAGACCGGCAAATGTACTGTACATTTTCATCTATATCGGAGTGGCCGTAGTGTGAAGTATTGTTGTTTAGTTCAATAGACTGAAATGTATGATTACGCGGGGTGACTTCGCTAATGTACTAGATTCGGTATTTGCTTGATGTATCTTATATTCTTTTTCTATTTTCAACAACATGTAACGACTGTAAACCTATTTCCTAACTGACTGAGGCATATCAGTACTTATAGAATGCTTGTATGTGTGATTAGTAAGTAAAACTACAATAAACATATTTTCAAAAAAAAAAAAAAAAGTTGCAGTACAGTTATGGGAAATTGTGACCGTTGGTTACCAATGTCTCTTACAGCCTCCTAGTTCAGGAAGCCATTAATTGCAGTGTGAATCAATTTCATTCCAAGCGAGGTCTAATGTGAGAGAAAATCAAAGTTTCTTTTCTTTCCCTTCACGGTTGCAGTTACTCAGTGAATTATCAGTTGCTTTTAGACCACACTACGGCATACACGGCTATTCCTACCCCACTTTTCCACTCACCTGGGAGACTCCCGATCGTGTCCGTGTCCTCCGACCCAGCACCTCGGCGCTCAACCAGTTTCCATGGTGGGAGTGCTTCTCGCCGTTCCGTGTTACTACAGTTGTTTTCTGTTGTCCATGTGTTGTTTACTGCCCTTGCTGATTCCGGTCTGTAGCAGACTTCACGGCTCCTGATGTTCTCGATACAAGAAAACACTGTTTGCATGCTGGGCTCTCCTCTGTTTGAATCGTGTCACAACACGAGCTGTCCTGTCGCAGAGGGAGCACCGCAGAGTTGGTGCCAGAAACGAGACCAGGACAGGGTCTCGTATAAATTCCACTCAAGAGAAAATATTTCGGCACTCCGCTTGGTAAGTTAAATTCAGTTTATTTCATACACTGTAATGGCCTACGCGTTTCGAACATAACGTTCCTTCAAACGGCAGTGTCATACAATTGTCCCTTTTCACTTTCTGCATTTATACATGTTTTTACAAATGCATGCTGGGATAAGTAGTTTTCACAATCACGTGTGAAACTTTATTCGTATCATGTTGCGCTTAAGCTGTGCCTGTTCTTTTAATGGCATGGTTGTAATGTATTTGCGCGCTCACTATTAATACATTTGATCACAATTCGATTGTGTGATACTAAATGTTTACGGGCTTAGTGCCCCATGCTTTGTATCACGCGCATGCGCACATTGTCATTTGATATGCGATCCCAGTAAGCATTTTAATTTAATCTTGTCATGTATCAAATCAGCGGCTGAGCAGTGGATTACTGTGCACGTCTGGTTATACTTTAAACCTAACAATTTTAGTTGATATGCATTTCAACAAAATTACACTCGTGAACAGAATGTTCATGGAAGGAAGGAGGTCTTATAACTGAAGAAGAAAGAGGTTCCTCAAGGTGGAATATCCAATCACTCCAACTATATATTTCCTCCCCAAAATACATAAGACACTCAATAAACCGCCTGGACGTCCAATCATATCCAGTTGTGGAAGTTTGTATGAACACATCTCTGTGTATGTCGATCACTTTTTATCCCCGATTGTACCAACTTTAAGCTCATATCTGAAAGACACAGGGGACTTTCTGCGCATATTGATGGATACACAATGGCAGTCCACATACCTACTAGTGACAATAGACGTCATCTCATTATATACTTCAATCGAACATGAGATAGGCGTGAGAGCGATCCAATATTTCTTGAAACAACGTCCCATCAAAGAATTCGAGCATTCAAAGATGTTGATAGAAATGATCAAACTATGTCTCTATAACAATGTATTTCTCTTCAACAAAAAAGATATATAAGCAAAAGTGTGGAACCGCAATGGGAGTTTCCTTCTCTCCAAGCTATGCTAACCTCATGATGGGGTGGTGGGACAGGAGCATAGCTTGGAGAGAAGAAAACGACCATTAGATGGCAAACATAGCGCTATGGTTGCGCTTTATTGATGATCTCTTCATCTTATGGAAGGGGACGGAATCTGACTTCCAAACTTTCTTTAACATACTCAACGACAACGAGGTGAGCCTGAAATTTACATATACAATCAGTAACAAAGAGGTGGAGTTTCTAGATACAAGAGTATATGTGTGTGATAATAAGATTCAAACATCTGTACACGGGAAAAAAACAAAACGCCACAAATAGCCTACTACATGGCCAGAGCTTTCATCCTGAGAAACTTAAGAAAAGCATTCCATACGGAGAACTCCTCAGGATGAAGAGAAATTGCTCTGAGTAAAGTGAAATGGAAAGGAAATTCATGGAGACGAAAACACGATTTGCTCAACGATGTTACAAACAATCTGACATACTGAGAGGAGAAATGAGAGTCAGAAACAAAACCAGAACAGAAACTCTGTTACCTAAAGAAGAAAAACAGAGTATACAGAACAATGAAGAGACAAGTAACAAAGAGGAGTTACCTCGTATGATCATAACCTACTACAAGGAAAGCTACAGAATACAAAAAATCTTGACAAAGTACTGGCACATACTCCAAAAGGATCCGGACATAGGTAAAAACATAGGTGACCGGCCATTAATGACCTATAGGCGGGCACCCAACCGTTCATATCATCTGGTACACAGCCACTTCGAATAAAAAAAGACAGACAACTGGCTGATTGAGAAAAACAAAGGATTCATCAAATGCCAGACCTGCAAGGCTTGTAAAATAGGGAAGAATCTGAAAAGTCTAAAAGATCCAGCAGGAAAAAGTTTCATTATAAAGGATTACATCACCTGCGAGACCACGCATGTGGTCTATATGCTCCAGTGTTATTGGGGAAAAAGATACATTGGCAGCACCACCTGCACATTGAAAAAGAGAATTTTGGAGCACACCCGGGCCATACAAAATGGTGATCATGCTTATGCTATGGCAAAACATATATCCAGCCACACTAACAAGACTTGGAAGGGCATTCAATACTGTGGCCTAGCAACAATACATCAACATGAACGGGGAGGAAACAGGAAATTGAAACTAAGAAGACTAGAGTCAAAACTAATAATGAGATTCAGAACCAAACAACCTATAGGATTGAATGGGGACGAAGAACTTTATTTTAATCTCTAATTTGGAATTGTTCACAAAACAAAAACTCCTTGAATGATAAGGAACAAACTGTAAAACGAAACCTTGAAAGACTGGGTTTTACTGTGGACATGCCAATATTAACCTTGGTGCAAAAGACTCACTGACTACCAATAGACCCTGCTGAACAATGATATCATTGGGATATTACGCGGCTATGTCATAGCAGTGGTAAGGGCACTCAGCCCTAGTAATGAACATTCTGTTCACAAGTGTAATTTTGTTGAAATGTATATCAACTAAAATTGTTAGGTTTAAAGTATAACCAGACGTGCACAGTAATCCACTACTCAGCCGCTGATTTGATACATGACAAGATCAAATCAAAATGCTTACTGGGATCGCATATCAAATGACAATGTGCGCATGCACGTGATACAAAGCATGGGGCACTAAGCCCGTAAACATTTAGTATCACACAATCGAATTGTGATCAAATGTATTAATAGTGAGCACGCAAACACATTACAACCATGCCATTAAATGAACAGGCACAGCTCAAGCGCAAAATTATACGAATAAAGTTTCACACGTGATTGTGAAAACTACTTATCCCAGCATGCATTTGTAAAAACATGTATACATGCAGAAAGTGAAAAGGGACAATTGTATGACACTGCGGTGAGAAGGAATGTTATGTTCGAAATGCGTAGGCCATTACAGTGTATGAAATAAACTGAATTGAACTTACCAAGCGGAGTGCCGAAATATTTTCTCTTGTGTGGAATATATATATATATATATATATATATATATATATATATGCTTCCAACCGGTTTCAGTGCAATGAAACCTCCCAAGCACTTTCTCCAGCGCGCAGACACAAGTAAAGCTCCAAAACCAGTCTTTCAATTCGTCGTGGTTTATTTAAATCATAAGTGCAGGGGTGCACATGAGAGCATCGGACAGACGCGTTTCGGGCGTGAACGCCCTTGCTCACTGTTAGCGGTCGGGTGGACAAACTGACATTTTTATAGTACACATTGCATTTTGAAAAAAGCGCGGTTAAATGAAAATGCGCGTTTTGGCAAAATTAGGAAACATGGTGAAAGGACTTATATACAAAGCAAAGTAAGTACTGCTGCTCAAAGTTTTTTTGTCGGCCATCTTAACTTAGTCATAAAACAAAGTTGAATCAATGAAACTAATGCTTAACAATTTATACAAATAAGTCCAACTATTGCAATGATCTATTATAATAATAATACATTCCATAACTATAAATTCAACTAGGATTAATTCCAGTTATGAATATATATACTGTTTCCAAAGCACAAATGCCATTCTTGACCATCGACAAAACATATTTTTTTGAGTGCGTTCTAAAATAAAGAGCACAAATGCCCCTTGTCCTCACCATTTTTTCATATATATATAGTAATTCAAAATGTCCTCTTCAAACTTGTAATTCAATGCATAAGTTTGTCCATCCTATTGTAAAAAACATAATGTTTCAAAAAGTGGGGGAGTGATAAAATGTCAGCGATCAGGCTCGTTTTGACAAATTATGTGCCAGTTAAATCCAACATCAAACTTGAGATATAAAAAAGAGACAATACTGTGTCAATACACTGAATATTGATCAAATGAGGTGAAAGTCAGTATGACTAATGTTAGTTAAATTCTCGGATGTTAACGTCACATCCTGTTTGCTCCAAGGGTCACACAGTGGGAGATATATATACATTCTGGTATTCGCATTCTGAGACTAAATGGGAAACATTACATCTGAAAAGGTTATGTACAGAGAATTATAGAAAGTTCCTCAAATCTTCTCCCATATTGAGACCTGCGGGAATTTTGCTATTGAGTCTTATGATATACATTGACTCCAGTTGTCTTAATTTCCTTTCGTAATCCCCTCCTTTTTTGGACGCTCTTACCGCATCTATAACAAAATAATTTAGATGAGATAAGTTTCTGTTGTGAAATTGGTCAAAGTGTCGAGCTACAGGGTAGCTCTGATCACAGTTCACAATAGCGCGGAGATGTTGGAGGATACGCTGGTATACAGGTAGTTTGGTACTCCCTATGTACCTCAGATTACAAGTACAGGTTAAGACATATACTGCTAGTTCTGTCCTGCAGGTATAGTGAGCTTTTATCGCAATGGGCTTTGGATCAAAGGGAGTTGTGTAGGTCCTGGTGTTAATGCCAAAATGGCATGCGTGACAAGAGATGCAGCGGTAGAAACCCTTACGGGGTGACAACCAATCATCATTTTTCACAGTTTCTGGTGCACTGGATACCAGCTCATTGCGCATGCTATAAGCCCTTCTATATGTTACTGTAGGTTTTTCTGGTAAAATATCATTTAATACAGGGTCTGTCAAAATTACTGGCCACTGTTTTCTTACCAGATTTGAAATGTAGCGGGCTTGTCTGCTGTAACCGGTAATTAATCTGATTTCGTTACCATTATCTGTGAAATTTGTCGCATCCTTACATGTTGAGGTTTCTGCTAATAACTTCATCCTGTCAACTTTGTTTGCCTTGGTTCTGGCTTTGTTAAGTTCTGTTCTTTTGTAACCCCTTGCTTCCAAACGGGAACTTGCCTCATTTTGGTGCTTATATATATATATACTTTTTTTCAAAAATGCTCGCTCCAATCGCAACTTCCATCCGGATTCGCACTGAAGACGAGGCAGACCCAATTTGGTGCTTTAACTTTTATTTTAAAACGCCACCAAAATCCTCACGCCGCGTTTCGGCAGATCCCTGCCTTGATCACATGACAACATAATCGTCAAGCACACATCTTTTTAAAGTGCCAGTGCAATTATAAACGTAAAAGAAATATTTACATGTACAGGGTCTGTCTTTCTTTTTCTGCATTTTAAATTCACATTGCAGTTGTTTTCATACTTGTAAAATACAATTTTATAAAATTCGTTTTTCGACATCTGGATAGATATTATTTGTAAAATACTTTTAAATGGTCAACTAATTATAAAATACAGTTTCAACCTGAGATGACAGTATGAATACATTTTTTTATTATTAGGTATATATAGATGATGTTCTTTGCAAAATACATTCTTATACAATATTTGCATAAATGCATACTTCTATAGGCAGACATATTTCATACGGTCTACATATTTCTATTGGAGTCAGCACACTGCCATTCTTGTCTATGTATACCGTGTTCATACTTCACGTCAGAACGCTTTATGACCATATCCATCTACCACTAAGGTCACTGACTAATACCCCTGGTACATGTTAATTCTCTAATTTTTTGTGATGTGCTTCAACTAAGGAAAACCCAATCCATCACCCTATTGGTGTTCAAAAAGTGTAAGGTGCGTAAAGTGCATAACTGTTCAAGTGAAAATAGAACAATCTTTCATGATTTCTTCACCCTAATATATTAGTGTGCATTTGCAATGTATATTGCCTTATTTAGTAATGGTTTTCACAGTAACTAAGGAAGCAGTACCTATGGACTAACCAATAATCTTATCATAATTAAGAACATGATTCCCACGATTAGCTAAAAAACATTCTTTGTATTTAAAAAAATGTATTTAAAAAACTAATTCATGCCTTAAATAAATTACTCTAAAATCCATATATCAAAACTATGTACAGAGAAAAAATAAATAAATAACCAGTTGAAATAATTTTCTAAAAGGTATCAATTGATTTATCTCTCCTCTAACGTACATGAACTTCCTAAAATTCCATTATTAAAGTTGAGCAAATTAAACCATTTTTGCAGATTTCTTATGGGTTCACATATATGCCTGTTTATGATCATTTAGAGTGTAGCTGAAACATCTCATTCTTTCTTTTTAGTTCTTCTTTCTGATTCCCAATGTTCTAGTAAATGAGATTAGTATTGACCTAGTAAGATATGATAGGAGTATGTACGTATTGATGAGGTAGCTCTGTGTTAGTTTAGGTAAGTATACAAATCTTCACCCATATTTAAGCCGTTAGGCTGTTTACTGTCTAACAGTAAAATATAGTGGGTCTCTACATATACTGTGGTTTTATTTCTTCATCAAACAGTGTGATCCAAGGCAGGCAACTCACTGAAGGAGGACAGGACATTACACTACAGGTACCATAAAGCCCTGCGACCGGCCATGCCCACTGGGGCGGGTACTACTGCTGTGGTTTTGCCCAAAAAAATATTTGCCTTGGAGTTCGAGTCAGTGCCTCTGAAGAAGTAGTAATACGAAACGCGTCAGGCTGACTTTCATTGCATTTGCTGTTTTTGCATCTATTTCGCAAGCTGCGCTCCCACAAAGAATTAAATGCTGAAATCTTTACCTTGCTCGTGGGCTCCTCTTTCGTGCAGGCAAACTACATTTGGATATCGTAGCAGCGTGCCTGAGCCGCGGAGGTCAGCCCTGGGGCTGTTACAGCCCCCCACGGAGACGTTTAACAACGCCACCATTTTGGGAGCAAGGAGCTTTTGGGGGGGACAATGGACAACTGCGGTGTTGTGATGTGACACTGCATACCCCACTGTGGTTTTATTTCTTCATCAAACAGTGTGCTCCAAGGCAGGCAACTCACTGAAGGAGGACAGGACATTAAACTACAGGTACCATGAATCCCTGCGATCGGCCACGCCCACTGGGGCGGGTACTACTGCCGTGGTTTGCCAAGAAAAATGTTTGCCTTGGAGTTCGAGTCAGTGCCTCTGAAGAAGTAGTAATACGAAACGCGTCAGGCTGACTTTCATTGCATTTGCTGTTTTTGCATCCCTTTCGCAAGCTGCGCTCCCACAAAGAATTAAATGCTGAAATCTTTACCTTGCTCCTGGGCTCCTCTTTCTTGCAGGCAAACTACATTTGGATATACTTATACATATATATATATAGTTTTGAAATCAGACCAGAACAAATGTAAAAAAGCATACAAACCACACAAACATGCCTGTTATAATGCAGTCAATTAAATATATTATGTGCTTCCATCATGTACTGCTTAAAACCCGATTAATGAATTGGAGACCACAGTACTCATTAGTAATTTAAAGACTATTGATCTTTAAATATAATGCAATGATATAATTTGCATGTCATAAGTGATGTAATTTGTGTGTCACTATAACCTTTGTTTGTAAATTTGTGGTTTGTTTCGGTCATATTCTAAAGTGGCCCAGTGTTCAATCCTCCCACCTGCTTTTCAAGTCCCTGTGCCCAAACCTCTGCAGTCACCAACTCATGCTGTGCACAGCTTTTGCCATATGCGGCAGGGTTTGGCCAAAGGTCCTGGCCTCAGCAGGTGGCGAACTCCCACTGTGCACAACATCTGGCCTTGGAAAACAAGGGCTGGTGACTTGGGCCCGCGCCCATTCTTTCCCAGGCATCCCCCTGCAGGTACCCAACCACTACTGCGAACAAAGTTTGTCTAACAAAAGCTTTACTATTTTAAAACTAGGAAGTTGTTAGAGACTGAAAATTTGGGTAAGGTGTGTAAACAAGTGTGGAAAGGGGATGCTGTCCTTATGCAGACATCTCCCCTTTAACTGTTATTAGCTCCTTTAAAAATACATTATGCCTTAAAACCCATAACACACCATTTTATACCACTGGTTTCTTGGCTTCCTTAACATCTCAATGTTCATTTACTTCAGCCTGTACCTCAGGAAAGGTTTTACATTTAGAAGTTTCTGTTCCAGCAGAATTGCATTCAGGAGTGCCTCACTTTTGTCTTGCATACGACATGTAAGCCCTCTAGTTGTTTGTTAGAAGTCTGCGATGAAGCTGTAGATGATTATTAGGGGATTAACTGATAAACTGCTGCTGGTTTTGGAAGTACATGTTTCAAATTGCATGTTAGAATATTTTACTGATATGGGTGAGGAATAAATTTGAGAAACTCATAGAACATGTGTCCTAATTTTAGCTTTCTATATCACTAGCCATTATTTCTATGACATTTACTGCAGTATCCTCTGTAGGAAATGCTTTCAGTTTTACCGCATTCATTCCATCAAGATATCATTCAGGTGAGCCTCACTTCATTTGTGGCGATGCTGCTCACATGCTGCTGTTGGTGTTGAAATTACATTTCACGAAGCATACCAGACTTTTTTCTGACATTGATGGGGAAGGTATTTGAAATTGGTGATCCTTAATATGTTATGCATAGAGAATCGAGATTTCACTCAAAATGCAGAGACTAGCATTATGCATGAACTTATGAATGTTACTCCTTTCAGCAGCTCCTTTAAAAACCACAAGCTACCATAGAAACCATTCTAGAATTAGAATTAAACAGAGCATATAAGTCCAATGCCTAGGGGTCTATTATGATGGCGGGCGGACTTTGTCCGCCCGCCATCTTCCCATGACATGGGACCGCCTGCTAAGGGTGCTGCCGTCCCGCATGGGCTGCAGAGAGGAAGAAACAAGGAGAAATAAAGATATTTCTCCTTGTTACACCTCACCTGTGAAGGCAAATCATTTTGATGCATTCCCAGGTCTACCACGAATATTAAATCTGGGAATGCTGTTAAATCCATAGGTGGATGCAGGGGGACACCCACGCTCCAACTATGGAATGCCTGCTTTTGCGATTTGCACTGCCATGCATTACACTAGATGTATCAAGCCATGCAGGGCCACGCAAAGTGGTCTTGCCTGTCTTGATAAATCTCATTCAGGTTTTGCCTCACTCTTAAACTGCAAAGGGAGAAGCAAAGCCCTGAGAAAGCTGGCCCTGTATTTTTCATGAAACCAATTCTCTATGCACAGCACTTTGAGAATCGCAATTTCATTACAAGACCAGAGTTTAGAATTATGCATTTTTAAAGCCTTTTAAGACAACATTTGAAACATGTTCCACCAGCCTGAAATAGTGCCTCACAAAATTACTAGCACTAGACCAATCAGCTGCTTTCAGAATATCCTCAATCCTTTCTCCTGACTATTCTACCTTACACATCAAGGCCCCTCTCACTGAATGTACGCCAAGCCTTCGCACATTTATGCCTTCTTCTTCCATGACATTTTACACCCATCTTGCAAATGTTGCAGATGATACTACTCTAGATGGCTTTAAATAGAGTTCACTAACAAAATGTCGAAGTATAAAATATGGATGTTAAAAATATTGATAAAAATACATAGAATGCAAAAATATCAACTGCCTATACTTAAACAGGTAAGTCCAAAAGTATAAAAATCAAAAATATAGACGTAAAAAATACTGATTCAAAAATATAAATAAAATAAAATAATATATATTAAATATATAAAATATTAATATGATCTTTAACAAAATAAATTACATTTAATATATATTTTACCTAAATATAAAAAAGAAACATACTTTAAAAAAATATAAACACACAAACATAATAGTTTATACATATACATATATTTACTTGAAAATAATTTATTAAAGTTATCTTTATTTAATTATTAAATTATACAAAAATACAATATATACATATATCAATAATTTAAAATTTAAAAAAACATTCCATAATGAGTTAAACATTAAGCTATTACAAAAAATTCAAATGTACATTTTGCAATACAATAAATACAACAGTAGGGAAAATGTTGGATAGCGGAATAAAACAATATGCTATTCCAACTCCAGTGAATACAACAGTAAGTAAAGTGTTGGATAGCGGAGGGGTAAAAATTACTTTTCCCACTCCAAAGAGTGTAACTGTAGGGAAAGTGTTAGCTAGACGAGGAGTAAAATTTACTAAACCGACTCCAGTGAGTGCAAATATAGAGTAAATATTGGATAACGAAGAATTAAATTTACTATTCCTACTCCAGTGAGTGCAACAGTAGGGAAAGTACTGGATAATGGAGGGTTACAAAGTATTATTACCACTCCAGTGAGTGGAACAGAAGGGAAAGTGCTGGATAATGGAGGGGTAAATAATACTATTCCCACTCCAATGAGTGCAATAGTAGGGAAAGTGCTAGATAGCGGAGGGTTATAACTTACTATTCCCACTCCACTGACTGCAACAGTAGGGAAAGTGCTCAATAGCGGAGGGGTAAAAATTACTCTTCCCACTCCAATGAGTGCAATAGTAGGGAAGGTGTTGGATAGTGGAGGGGTAAAAATTACTTTTCCCACTCCAGTGAGTGCATCAGTAGGGAAAGTGTTGGATAGCAGAGAAACAAAAATTTCTAAAAACATTTAAACAATTGAAAAAAAAGATATTCTTAAAAATAAATAAACAATATTTTAAAAATATATGATTGAATATATTTAACAAATAAAAAGAACACATATTACAATATTAATTACATATAACAAAAAGGTAGAAATATTATATAAAATAAATTAAGAAATATACTTATAAACAATATTTATTTAAAAGGAGCAAATATGAACTAACAAACAAAATATTTAAAACAATTAATTAAATTTGTTTCCATAATTGACATAAATAATAATGAATTAAAAAACATTATTAATAAAAAAAAGTAATTGAAGTACATATTTTTAACACTATAATATCCACAACAGACACCTAAAATTAGTTACACAACTACCATAATTAATTACTAATTAGTTAATATAAATTATTTAACAAATAAATAATAATTCATCAATAAAAAACAAATTACTTTCTACCCTTCCCACCATTTACACCTATAAACCGCACAACACACACCTAAATTTAATTATACAGTTACCAGCAATATTTACTAATTAATTAATTAAAATTAATTAACAACTAATTATTAATTCATCAATTAAAAATAAATTACGTCCCACCCTTCCCACCATTTTCGCCTATAAACACCACAACACACACCTAAAATTAATTACACAATTACCATAACTAATTCCCAATTAATTAATTCAAATTAATTAACAACTAATTAATAAATAATTAATAATAAATTAATTTACACATTTTACGCTATAACATACTACAAATAGTAATAAATACAAATTATTCAATTAATGTAATTTAATTAATTAAATTACTTCCCACCCTATTACCCAATAAACCCACAACCCGCTACGGAACTAAAAGTGCAACATTTCAATAAATAAAAAAACTACAAAAGATAATCCATACATTTTATATAAATAAATTACTTCCAACGCTATTTACTGATAATTCCACCACATGCTACAGAACTAAAAACGCTAAATTCAAATACATTTCTTTTAATAAATACAAACATTTTAAGACATGTAATAAACATACAAACAATTCTTATACAAAAAAATACACCAGCCACATATAAAATATACACTAAAATACACAACATTATTTGAAAAATCGATATTTTTAACAGCTATATTTTTGCAAACAATATTAAGCACTTCAATATTTTTTACATCAATATTACTTACATAAAATCGATATTCTTGACCATGAGAATTTGTCTGTTGATATTCCTGACCCAGGATATGTTTGACCCGATATTTGTGCAAATCAATATTTTTACTCGATATTCTGTCTCTGCACCTTCAAATAGTATATGAACAACTTCTTATCTATCTTATGACTGAATTCTAAAACCCTAATCCCATACTCATGCATACGCTGCATGTTGTTGGACCTGTCAGCCTTAGGGTGGTCTTTCCCCAAATGTTTTGCTTTCACCCTACTATTTTTCGAATTTGTTTTTGCTGGCTTTAGCTCTGCTAATCAGTGCTAACGTGATTGTTCCCGCACCCTAAAACATAGGAAAATGTGCTTACACCTGATTAGCATATTTAATACACTTATAAGCCCCTGGTAATTTGGTATACCATATATCCAAGGCCTGTGTCAAGCACTGACCTATTTTTCCCTTGGAGACACAATGACGATTCAGGCTGGAAATTCCCAACTTTCCTGAACGTCAAAACGATATTCATGAAATGTACGTGATGAGCACTGGGACACAGAGGAAAGGGGATTGGATGAGAGAGGGATGAAAACTCCTCAAGGACAGACGTACAATACTCTTGACCTTCTGTTGGACTAGTTGTGGAAACTGGGCACCTTCTGCTGAAAATTAACACTCCCTGGAAATAGATGGACAGATTAGTGGCCTTCCCCACTTATGTGAACGCACAATAGATTGTTGAACTGAGATATGCTTTCTATGTGTTCTGCTATACTTGGATTAATCCTATTTTCCATTTTAGGTGCTCCCCCTCTCCCTAGACTGACCTTGGCACTTCCTGCTCGGGTTCCTGCAATAAAGTGAAAGCATTGCCCAACCAATTAACCCCTTGCATGCTGGTGACGGCTCCCGTTCGTCATGGCACACAGTGATCGTGTGCGGATGACGGCTGGGAGCCGTCACGACCACGCCCGCAATCGGAATGTGCCGCACAGGAGCAGAATTCCGTCCGCAGGCAAGGGGTTAACATTGATTTCCCTAAAGATTTTCTCAATATCTTTTACCTACCTTGAACCCGGCTCCACCTCTTGAACCCAGGAATACCACATTGACTCCGAGAGCAAGTTGGCTGGCCTCTTGATTAAAGCCTCAAGGACAGAAAAAGCTTCAATCATCTTGAACCCGCAACTGGGCCCACCATGAGTGAGTTCTGATCATCCAAGTGGTTGCCCTCGAGACCTGGATACTTGGAAGCAGTGATAAATGTGCCTAGTTAGCCAAAATCCATAACTCAGAGAACTGAGAAGAGAACGCGATCAGCCTACTTGTCGATCTGCCCAACATTCATTGCCGGCTTGCCTGACTTCGCGGCAGCTACCCACTACGTTCTTCTCCACAACAGGAAATCTTGGTCAGCGGTCATTTGCACAAGGGGTCTCAGGCCTCATGGAGTCTTCATCAGCTACAGCTTGTAGTTTAGTCCTGCTGGAGCTTTTCAACTTCCAAAAAAGAGATTATTAAGTCTTAACGTGGATATCTTAACCACAACTTCATCCAGCGGATTCCCGATGACAACATCTCCTCCTCAGACACTGCGTGGAGCCCTGCCCCACTGCAAAGTACCTTCTCACACATTTTCCCACTACAATTCTTTTAAGCCCAAAGGTAAGTGCCCACTCGGCTCAATACACTTTGTATCTGACACATATTTCATCGCATTTGGCCATATTTTTTAACTTTGACCTGGTCTTGTGCGACTACATGTCCGTGGTTGCCACTTTGATCTTTTACGTGTTAGTTTTTACCTTAAACGTTTAAATTAATTTGTCCAGTTGGATTTTTATTGTTTTGGTGTCAGATACTTTAGTAAAATCTACTCTATTGTTTCTAAATTGCTGTGAGATTTTTCTTGTGTTTTGTTTTCACTTTATTACTGTTTATGTGCTTCATAAATACTTTACACAATGCCTTGAGGTGAAGCTCGGCTGCTTTTGTGCCAAGCTACCAGAGGGTTAAGCGCAGGTTAATTTAGTGACATTTGTGGTTCAACCTTGGCTGGATTGTGGTTATTACCTGTGCAGTGTTAACACACCACTCAACCAACAACCCAATTTCTCACACTGTACCACACATAATCTGTCATTCTTCTCATATATGGGAACAAATATAGAATCTGACATACTTTTTGTTCTTCTCCTTATCTCAAAAAACACTCCCTCTGGTGCGTAAACTCTACTGCTTACCTCAAAAGCTTTGACGTCTGAGACTCTACCAATTGAAATTCAACACAATAAAGTTGTCAATTTCCATGTTAAATTCCTATTATTCAAAAATCCATTTGCTAGTCATGATTTAAACAAACTCAAAACTGAATTAATTTCCTAAAACACATAATATTTCGACCTAGGCAGTCTTTTCAACTCTTGCTCTTCATTAGTCTGCAAATAAAAATATCCTTACCTAAAGACTTTCCATCTTCTAGAACATGTCTTACAGCAACAGCTGACCTATGCCAATTCACTGTTCCGTAACTCAAAACTCCTTTAAGTTGTTCTGTTTGAAAATTTGCTACATCTACCACATGTGCCTACAAAAGATTCAAACTCATTCAGGAAGTACCCAAACTCTCCATATTCCCTATCACCTATGTCTGGTTCATGGTACCTAAAGTTTCTTTAGAAGTTCCACAGCAGCTATTGAAAGCCTTTTGAAAGCTCTAGATGTCCAAATACCATTCAACAAGAAGTTTCAACACCTTACTCACTATCAAAGGATTTTCTTGTCGTTCTCCGTTTGTTAGAAGTCCTTCTCCTACCACCATCAAAAAAGACATTTCACAAGACAACTCTAAAACCACAGTAAACCACGCCTGGGATGTCCAAAATGGAGTCACTAGAATTAACTGACAACTCTCCTGTCTCAGCTTCAAGAGGGCCCTCTATCACATCAAAAAAGGAGGGAATGCATATGCCTTGCTACCTAACCACTACTTTTGAAATGCATCTACTGCAGCATAACCCTGGGCCAAGCACTACGCTACACTAGAGTAGTTTGCGAAGTTTGCTCTACTTCCCACTGCACGAATTGTACGTAGATTAGTGCAAACACGCCTAGCGTAGTGTAGCGGTCATTTTCTGCTTGCTCGCGGTCCTCAACGGCAAGTTGGCGACCGCAAGCAAGCAAAATGAGATCCCGGCGAGACTTTTTCCTCGTTCGCGATCAGCAACATCAAGTTGCTGATTGCGAGAGTGGAAACAAACCTCCCGGGGAGATTCTCAACGCGAGGAGGTCAGGTTTCTCACTGCGAGTGGTCGCGTAGGCTCGCGACTGCTCGTGATGAGAAACTACCAGTCCGCGTTGAGAAAGCTGACGCTCAAGTAGAAATCTACTCGAGCGGCAGAAAACGACCGCTTGCACTGTGCAAGATGCGGTTTGCATTGATTGCAAAGTGCAGACAAGCATCCGGCACTGTACAATCAGTGCGAACAACATTTTACTCAGTGCACTATGCAGTTCGCTTAGCTATGCGTAGCTCGCGTAGTGTGAAGTGCACTTCGCTAGCTACGCGTATCGTTACTACGCAAACTACGCCCAGGGTTACGGCAGTGCCCTTGGATCTGCTACCAACCACAACAACTCCTCGCCTAACCTTCTTGCAAACAGATCCAATTTTGCTAGACCTCAAAAGTTCTTGATTTCCCTGAAATGTACGAGCTTCATGTTCCAACTGCTGTAGTCCCTCAAGTCTCTTGAATTCCAGTCAGCTAAAAAATTGCTTTTCTAGATCTGCCAACTTCTTTGATCTTGTTCCTCCTAAACAATTTATGTAGGAAAAAGCCGAAACATTGTCCATGCGCATAAGCACTGGACCACTTTTCAAAATATTTGTGAAGATTTTCAATGCATATTGTCCCAATGTCAACTCCAAACAATGTGTATGCTTGTTCCTCTCCAAACCTGATTGTCTAGACATATACGCCAACTGTGCAAGCTCACATTACATCAGGACAAAATCTGGTGCATTACCAAAATTAACTCTCCTATTTCACAAGTCTAAATTTGCAGACCACTATTCTAATTCATTCCTTGCTTCCAATAGTTAAACTATACTGTCTCCATACCTTAACCCTTTAGTAAAGCATTTCCCTTCAATCTCTGTAAAGCATGCTAAAACAGCCTGAATATAAAAAGTCAAAAGGCCGATCAACCTTGCCAGATCTCTTGATGTTAAAACCCTTACTTGTCAGCCCCTGTCTCATTTCTTTCCTTATCAAATTCACCTTTTCCTTGCTAACAATACTTTTGCATGATGTTTCTCAATCTGAAAACCTAGAAATTCTGTTTCTCTTGCCGGGACTATCACAGATTTCTCTTAATTTAAGATACAGCCCTAACTCTCCATGACTTCCTCACTGTCAACAATTGTTCCTTCAATATTTCCTTGTTCTGTGACATCACAAGTATATCGTCTAAATACCACTAGTCTTACCACCTAGGTGAAACACCACTTTGCTGAAGACAAACCAAACAGGAGAGTTTGAAATTGGTAAAGCTGATGTCTCCATCTTGAATTGAAAATAAATCTGACTTTCTATATCAATCAGAATCATAAAATACGGGCCCTTCAAATATAACTTGACCATCCAATCCTTCTCTTGCAGAATATTCCTCAACAAATTTATCTTCTTGAATTTAAAGTGCCAGTACAACACAAACCTGTTCAACTCCCTTAAATTGATCATTGGGCGCCATCCCTTCTCCACCCAAAAATTCTGCTTCAAACTTTACGAAGCATTCCTATACTTTTATTATTGTACCTTTTTTAACAATTGTAATATTTTGCAGTCCATCATTTTGACCTGCTCCTTGTTCAGATCAAATTCCTTTTGATCCACCCTTTAGTCTGGTTCCCTACAAATTCTAAACTGTAACTCTGACTTGTCTGTAAAATCCACAGGCCTTTTGTTATCTTCTCCCAATTCTTCACAAAATGTTTTCATTTTACTCCTACCTTTTTGGGTAAAAAACAGAAGTAATCACTGTACTCACCTTGCACTCCTCAAGAGTTTGATCCCGTCCCTCGAATATTCCTCCCTCTTTCTGCTCTTCCTCTCTGAGAGAAAAAACCTGCTGAAGCCTTGAAGCCTCAGCCAATGTAGCCCCCATTTGCTAGCCCTTGTAAAACACTACCACCAAAAACCTTTCTCATATTTGTCTGTGCCTTGTCAATAACAATGAATTTGTAAACATACTTTCCCACACTCTTAACTAAGCTCACACTCTCGCTCCACTGGACTGCAGCAAATAGAGAAGCCCCTCTAGCCACACTGGACTCCATGGACTGGCTCATTGAACTTGGACCAGCGAAGCTAGGGGTGCTCCCCCGCCCTCCACCCCTATCCGGCTCACCCATCAGGACATAGAATCTGTGAACTGACCACCGACCGCTGAGACCTGGCCGATGCCCGGTGGAGCTACCTTGATAATTATAGAGGAGATGGGCTGTGGAATTCTCTCTCGGCAGTCACCTACCCAGCCGGACTTTGGGCAGACTTTCCTTTCTCTCTCCTTTGCATCTCCCTCCTATTCTTTTTACCTGACCCCCCTTACCCTTCTACACACCATTTATCTCATCTTCTTTGTAACTTGTAACTGATGTAATTTTTGTAACAATGTGGAACCTCTTGTAAAGCACTCTGATACCTCTGGGTCTAGCCAGCGCTATATAAAACTCAAATAAATAAATAAGCCTTCTTCAAAAATCAAGCCTCTTAAGTCCTCACTTGCTTATTGCTACCAGCCATAGCACCCAATTATGGACTTATTTTCCTAAGGATTGCTTTTGTTCTCTGCAATTAGGCTAGCATTTGCAATACATAGAAAACAGACAGCTCTTTGGCTCTAATTCCTAAGCAAGTCTATACCATTTGGTATTTTACTCAGCTGTACCGCCTCTGTCTTATATAGCGTATCTGTGCAAGGGGGCCAAGAATATCTAACAACTTGTCCTGACTCTGCTTAAGTGAACTCTCATAACCCATATGAGGTACCTTCCTAATACAAACAAAAAATGTATTAATTATGGATCCATACGTAACAAATGTTTTCTCCAATTGCAAGCGTTGAGCATCCTGCTCTCAAAACTGCTTGCACTTCCTTGTCCATAGACTTCCTTATCCACTTTTTAATAAACCTTCCCACATGCTAAAGAAGCCACCAATCTTCACTACACTGGTGTTTTCAATCATAAGGTAAAATAATCTCTTCAACTTAAGGATTTTTAATCACATCTTTTGATGCTGATCGTTTTTCCAAGGCATCATTAACATTTTCAAATATCTCATCTTCATGCTGAAGATCTAGAACATATGTATGTATACTCTGATCCTTCCAATCATAATAATCCCAATGTATTTCCCCCTCTAATTTGCCAACTCTGGCATTTCTCTATGCGCCACTATGACACATTGTACATGTGCGCTGCTATGGACACTTTTCCCTTGTGTGTTGTTAAGAACGCCCTAATTGTTTGAATCACCAATGACTGATGTTTACCAATTAGCAGTGATACTAAGCTTCTGTGTTTTACTTACATGTGCATTTTCTAAATATTTATTATTTCTGAGGCATTTCTGTATTCTCCCTACATCAACCTCGGACCTATCATCATCTTCTAATGAAATATTCCTCTTCCTCTGAATCATAACAGTATTAATTGTCTCAATCAAGGTATATTTAATTTAATTCTGTATACATTTCCTTAAGATCTCCTGACTAACTATGTCATCTGTCAAGTACATATCATCCTTCTTTGCTCGAGTAAACATCTTCAATTATTATAAATTTCCTCCTTTGCTAATGTTTTTAACCACACACTCTTGCTACTTTCCACTGTACACTTGATTGGTTTAATTGTTGAATGCATACTCAACATGTTCTATTATGGACCTTAACTGCCGGTGCACCACAATAAAAACTTTGTTAACGCATTCCCCATCAAGTTAAATAAAATCCCAAACAATCCAAGATGGCCGCCAAATCTAATGTGCTCAAGCGCGAGTAATTCATCTCTTGTTTCTACAGCTGATTGCTGTCATAATTGAAAGGTGCAATGTATGGGATGATGCACCTTCTCCTTCAATGCCCAATTCAAACAGAAATGCGACTCAAAAGTAAACCCAATCGCAACTCATGAATTCAAACAACAATTCCCAAGGAGTTTACTGCAATGCTATTTTTTACCATTTTCAGATCTCTCTAAACAAACTAGTAATGTAATATTATACTATAAAACTCAACACTATTTACTTTCATCTACTGCTTTTAAATATTAGAAGTTGCCACTCATCCAAACCTGGAACATCCACTCCATCAGTTCAAGCCAATTAGCACACAATGAAAATACACAATTTAAAATGACGTTGTAATAATAAAGTGCTGATATCTGCGGGAGCAGTGTGAAAAATTGTAGTGTTGGTTGACTGGGGTATGAGCCCTGGTCAAGCAACAGCCACAATCTCTTACAGGGTGAACCGGTAAAAGTCACTAAAGTGCCTCCACTTAAACCTGGGTAGCTTGGCACTGAAAGCAGGAAGGCTTAATTTAGAGGCAATGTGTAAAGTATTTATGCAGCACACAAAGAATAACAATGTAAAACACAGCACCGGTAAAATCCCACACCAATTTAGAAAACAAAAGTATATTTAAAAAAAATGATTTGACACCAAACTGACAAAAATCCAATCAGTAGGACCAGAGTTATGAATTTTAAAGTCTCTAGTAAAAACTAGTGCCTAAAAGAGCAGACTGTTAACTGTGGACATCTAGTCGTACGAGACCAAGTCAAAGTCGAAAAATGACCAACTGCAATGGAGCGCGATCGGATACGAGAAAAGTAATGGGCCTGATCAGATCTTACCTTTGAAGTTAGCAAAAATTTTGAGAAACATTTTCTGGTAAGGTCAGCGGGGCAAAGCAGCAAGCAGTGTCATTGTTGGGGAGCCTTGGGTCAAAACCGCAGTGAAGATTTCTATGTTCGGCCTCTTTTTTGGAAGTCATAAATCTCCAGCAGGACCAGGCAGAGGGCTGTAGCCGAAATCAGTTACACAAGGTGAAGGACTGCTGAACAGAAGTTGCTGCTGCAGAGTAGAAAATAGGGAGAATAGCTGCAAAGTCAATCTGACTGATAATGCACCCTCTGGTTCTCAGAGCAGTTTTTGGTCTAACATTTTCTAAGGGGCTTATTATGAGGCTCACAATGGCAGTCTTCCGACTGTCCTATTACGACTAGGGCGGCCGGGCCGCCTTGAGGCCACCGCATCTGCCGCAACAGCCACGGAACTGCTGTTCCTTGGCGGTTGCACAGCAGACCTGAGGCCTCAATATTCTGGGCCGGGCCGCTGCAGCCCTGCCAAGCCTATTATACATTCCCTCACTGCCACACTTTTCATGGTGGTGCGACGGCCATGAAAAGTGTGGCATGAGGAAACAAAGGGGGCCCTACACGGACCCCTTGTGCTTCACACCTTATGAATGCACACAGGGTGTACCCGCATGGTATGGGCTAAAGCAATCTATGCAGGCACCATCCTGGGAACGCCAAAGAACAGCCTGCCAAACAGGAGAAAACTCCTGATCTCGTGTGCGGTTCAAACATTGGTTTGGTGATGTGGTAGCGGGGCAGTCTTGCAACGTCAAACTCATAATACGGGCCTAAGTCATAGGTTTTGGGATTCGGTCATCTGGGCAAATTTAACACCACAAACTAGGGTCCACTGGTGGGACACCACTTTGGGGATCAGGACTCGCTCAGGCTGGCTGTTTGTGTGGGTACAAGATGCTGGGGCCTGTTTGTGTCCCCGTGACTTTGAACAGGAGGCCAGCAAATTAGCCCTTGGAGTCACCCTAGTAGTCCTGTGTTTGGGTGAAGATGCAGGGCTCAATAGCAGGACTGGCTTCTGAAGGTTCAAGGCAGGCTCCAGGCAGCAAAGCGGTCTTGCAGAGTGCACAGCAGGTCAGAGCAGCAGACAGATCTCTGCGAGTCCTTCCGCAGGTCCAGTAGTGAACTGAAGAGTCGATCTAAAGGTCCTAGTTTTACACCCGAGTGTTTTTCCTCTGCAAGGTGGGAGAAGCTTCTAGAAAGCATCTTTGAACTACATGGAATTTTCTGGCTCCCCTGCCATGGCTCAAAGCTGGCTCCAGTTTCAATGTGGAAGTGATACATCCTTTGTTTGCAGGCAGAGCACAAGGTATTTGTTCTCAGATCCTCTCCCCTACCTCCATTTTGCCAGCAGATGGCCCATTCAGACACTCCTAATCCCTCTATTGTGTGACTGTCTAGTAGAAATTCACAGTCTATTTGTCAGCTACACAGTCATGTGACCCAAGACAGGCTGCAGGCGCTTAAGGGCAGGAAAACGCCAATTTTCTAAAAAAGGCATTTTCAAAATGGTAATGTAAAATCCAACTTTACCATTAAAGATGATTTTTCATTGCAATTTCATATATACCAAACATGATCTGGCTACATGGTCCCAATCAAACGCTAGCACATAATCAATGTAATTCTGCAAATCAATGTTATCTATGGGACAAGTAGGCCTCACAGTAGTGAAAAGCTCATTTAGGAGTTTTCCACTACTAGGACCTGTAATACTTAAAAGTACATGTCCAACCTTGTAATTACAATGCAACCTGCCCTGTGGGCTTCCTAAGACCTACCTTAGTTGTAACCTATGTGCAAAAGGCTGGGTTGTTTTGCCAAGTCAAATTGTCAGTGTAAGACTACATTAAGAATGCCATCGCAGACCTGGGACATGTTTTAAGGTGCTTTTTAAGTGGACAGCACAACAAGTTCTGCAGGTCCACAGATAGTGTTTATTCAACACTCCTTGTGAATAAGGTATACCACTCTACAAGGGATCTCTAAGTAAAGTAAAAAGGCCAATCAGGTGTAGGCCAATCAAACCACATTTAGGGGAGTGAGCACAAACACGTTAGTACTGTTCAGCAGTGGTAAGGTGCACAGAGTCCTACGACCAACAAAACAAATTCAGTAAAAAGTGGAGGGTAAAAGGCAAAATATTTGAGAGTGAGATCCAACAAGCAGTATTTAAAAAAGGCAGAAGATTCCAAGCTATGGACTTATATAGTGTGTTTAATTCTAATTCTGGAAAGATTTCTTTGGTAGTTTGTATTCTTCAAAGAAGCTGGGTAAAGGAGTGGTGTTAATACAGTTATGCATAATGTTTCCTCATTTAAGCTTTCTAAAGAATTAACCATAATTTCTATTAGAAAATGAAATCCCTCATTTTGTTCATTTACTGCAATATCCTTTGTAGGAAATGATTCCAGTTTTAAAGTTTGATTCCATCAAGATAGTGTTCAGATGTGCCAGACTTGCCATTAATATATAATGCCACTGGTCTAGTTGTTCATCAGAACACTGCGTGAAGCTGCAGTAGCACACTGGGGATTCAACTGACAAGCCTCCACTGCTGTCGGGAGCACATGCTTTACTCAGAATATCAATTTTGATTCCACATGGCTAAGGAAAATAGTGTGAAATTTGTTTTCATTTTAGCTTCTGGAGCATTTTGCATAACATCTCTGAAACATGGTTCTTCAGATCACAGCAGTGGGTCAGCATTTCTCACAGAATAAAATCATCCTAGAACACACTCTGGCCCATATTTACAAAACTCTCATACAACATAATACTGCACCCAATGTTGCTGGGCTGCATTGTGTGAGGAGAGAGAAGAACAAGGCCATATCTACAGAGATATGGCACTATCCTCCTCTCTCTGTAGCGCTGGGACAGAATTATGCTGCCGAGTGCCAAGCACACACCTTTGCGCCATAGTGCAAACGTCTCTGCGTGAGTTTAGCATAGGTTGTTTACTGGAAGTGTACCCTTCCAAGTACAAAATACTATGCTTAGACTGCCCTCAGAACTTTTCCTACTTTGAATTTGTGCTGTACAGTGCAACATACATGCAAAGTTGGACAAAAATGTGAAATGAAAGCATTTCTCCCTTTAACACCTGCTTTTAAGTGGCATATATGTTTTGCTCAAAACCATGCCTACTATTGTTAGTAGATAGGGTTTTCATCAACATCAATGGGTGGTAGCATGTAAACACTTATTTACCACCCCTGGAACATCCCCTTGATACATAGTAATGCAAAGCAGTGCTTCACACTGGTTTGTGTTACTTTTTCTAACAAGCCAACGCAAAAATCCAATTTGCTTTAGTTTGTAAATCCCCAAAGTGATTTTGCTTTGGGTCTGCATTAAAAAAGTAATGCAAACCTGATGCGAATCATTTGTAAATCTTGGCACACAATTCCTAAAATTAGTATGGTAGCACCCCCAAACATATTACACTATAAAAGTCTATTTTTGTGACACTCAAAAACAGGCTTTCACTACAATGCATTTCAATTGGGACCATGTTCCCTTGTTCGGTAATAGATACCACAGCATGTATCTGGGTTGTGGACAGCCAATCAAGGGAAGACCACATACCAGTGGGGGTCAAGGTGTGCTTACCCATCGTCACATATGTTTTTAAATCATTTTCAGGACCCATAGTCATGTCCCTGTGTCTAGTAATGGCTCTTACAGTATATAGTTTATACTGTGGCCAGTCAATCAGGATTGACCAATCCCCTTTAAAGTGGCCAGTCAGAGCATCTGAGCCATATGAGCCATATATCACTATCTTATTCTGGAAGGTGAACCTTTAATGTCCATCTTGTGCACCTTTTTAAACACTGATTTCCCTGAAATTGCTGAAGGGATCTACACCAATTAATGAAAAACACAATTTCTGAGTAAAGTTCTAACTTTTACCAAAATCTGATGTTATTCCATTTAGTCATTTTGCTGTATAAGAGAGCGATCTTTCCAGGGGGATTTCAAAGTTTTGGAACCCCTTTTCTTAGCCTTCGCGTGATGGATCAGTGGAAAATGTTTCTTATAGGAGCCATTGTTTAACAACTTTCTTTTCACAAAGTTTTGTGCAGATTCTTTTATTAGTGTCAATGCAATTAAGAAAATTATCCTGAAACATAGAAATCATGCTTTCCAAAGAACAAAGCTGATGCATCTAGGATTTTGTAATGTACTCTTTGTAAATGCAACTATCAACATGTTCTGATCCTTGCAAGGTCCTTGTACAGTCACAAAGTGATCATTTCATGTAGTACTTCCATCTCCCTATTAAATGAATATACACATATGGTATTCATTTATTGAACCAATATAAATATTTTGCATGGTCATCCACATAATAGATTAAATGGGGTGACATTTACGATTCTCTCACTTCTCCAACAATAAGTTGGGAAAGTGCACAAATCAAGCAGGTGAGATTTAATATTCTATCCTCAGTCTCTCAAACATTGAGGTAAGTGCATAAAGTGAACGGTGAGAGTTGCTATTCATTCTCCATTCCAAATCAAAATAGGGAATGTACAAAAATAGTTAGGTTTAATATTTTAACTTCCAATCCTACAAATATAGGGGATAATGCATAAGTAATGGGAGTTAGATTTCCTGTTCTAACAAACATTAGGTAAACTGTAAAATGTACTCGTCTAAATCCAGACCAACTAATATTAAGGAAAGGACATAAGTAGAGGGGATTACATTTCCTAATCTAACTCCAGTAACATGAACATTGGATAAAGAGTATATAATTGAGAAAGGGAATGGATGGGGAACGTGTTTCAATTTTAATGCCCTAACTGCAAATAAGCAAACATTAGTAAAAGTTAATATGTATTAGATAAAAACAAATTAATATCATACTATGAATTACATAAGATTTTGACGTTATTTACTATAAACACAATTCTATATGAAATTAAAATATAATGTTATTAATTTCTAAATATTTTTTAGATATTTCTATATAAACCACACTTTGGTCTGATATACATTATATATATTTTAGGAAATGTGAACTTTTGATAAAATTAACTCATCACCCAAAATGTATGTTAAATAGATATCCCGCAAATAATAAAATAGACAGCCTAAGAATTCGAAAGTACATTTCTTATTTTCAATTTAATAAAATAAAATAAATGAGACCTACTATCTGTTCAAATCTTTTCATATTTTTTTTAATTTAGATAAATAGGACAACCATTTTAATTAAACAAGTTGTTTATATATGGTTAATTTGATATTGATATAAAATTAAAATAATACATTACTGAACCAATTACCCCATAAGCTCCACAAGTAAAATACAAATTCATAAATAAAATAAATTATCAAAAATAATTCGAATGAAACCAATAAATGAATAAGTGATAGAAATGTATGCAAATAGTAATATAATACAATATTCGTTTTTTTATTTATAATGTAAACATTTCCCACCCATTTCATGAATAAACACCACAACTGCAAAACAATTACAAACATAAAAATGTATACATCACATCAAAATAATGTAACAAATATTAATACATATTGTTTAATAAAAAATAAACACATCACAAACAATAATGACATCACTTTGTTACTCTCCACCTGCCCCTGTGCAGATGTCTGCACAAGGTAGAATTTTGCACAGGAGAATGGAGTCCTGTACTATTCCCACATTGATGTTTTAATCTTCTGATGGAAAAAATGCACTATTTCCATGTGTAGTTTTACACCTAGATATAGCTTAAGTGCAGGAGCCGGAGAACGGAGAACGGCTCACTGACGGGCCCAGACTTGCCACGCCCTCAAAGTGCCGCACAAGGGTGCTGAAGGCAGAGGGCACCGGGCAAGAAGATTGCTGCCAGTCCTCTTGTAGTGTAGTTCCTATATTACCAATAGGCTCTGTGCATTAGAATAATATATCCTATAGATTAGAGGGAGGACTGGGGTCGACTAGGGCTCTATCGAATATGTTAAACATAATAGTGAGTGCCAGCAAGCTCAGAGGTCACTAGAAAATTTCTCGAATTCACAAGAAGGGATTTATTTCTGATAACCGCATAAACATGACAACTTTGTTTCCCAAGAACAAGAAATATATCTCTAGAGTCACGGAAGCAATAGATAAGTATTTCACTCAGTCACTCGTGCATGCTTCGTTTCTACAGAGGTACAGAGAAATAGAGAGATGGGCATTTTCAATAAAAGGTCTTATTGAACAGTCTTCTTTCTCATGCAAGAAAAGTGAACTGCTACAATCGTAATGCAGACTGCGGAGTATAATGCGTATAGCGAGAACAATATTATAAAATAATACTGTAAGAGCATTGTATGGTTTCTAAACCATATATAAATACATACATAAATAACAATGACTAAAAATATTCAACTGATGCTTCTAAAATACGCCTACCCCAATGTACCTAACCTAAGTCTAGTATGCGGGAAGAAGTAAGTATTGTGTAGCATAGGTTTTAGTTTTCTTTGCCAAGAATCTATCCAAGATTTCACTAGGTTCTAATCAGCTCCATATCTTAGTTTAGAATGAAGGAGGTATCCTATCTCAGTCTAGGGACTCGGTTTCCCAACACCCCGCAAGGGGAGCTTGGAAACACTGGAGCTGGATTCTCACTGAGAGAAATGCAGCCTCTCGATCAGTGCGTCAGCGGGAGGGTCGGCTTCCTTCGGCACTTGCTGTAGCGAGCTGCGTCGGGCAAGTAGATTGTCAAACTGCCCCGAACCACTGTGTCTTGCTAGATCAAGTGAAGGCATATTTATACCTTGAAGGTGTCTAGTTTGACGTAAAGTTGGGCATAATTTCAGGAAAGAACCCCTACGGAATAGTAGTTCTTTGTAAAGTACATGAGTTCATGGACAAAACAATATTCAAGCAAGGGAAGGTCCCTGACTGCTTAAGCCGATTTTCCGAGAAATCGTTGTTACGTTTGGTACGGGTGGACGTAGCCATGCCTGTATTTGGTCTGCATGTGCTATGTCTAAATAAGGGATTGAGTTCTATGCCTATATTAGGGCAATGTGAAATGTACCTATATAAGGGCATGAATCTGGAAAATTCACTCAGAGCCCAAAATGCCACACAACACCCACTCCACTTTATTATGTACGACATTACTAAGTTCTAAAACACATAAAACATATCTAAACATGATGTGCTAAAAACACCACCCAAAATACATAAAAATGCATTGTTACTGGTTGTACATGAAAAACATATGTGCTGCACCCATTTAAAGCAATGTTTCATTCAAAGCATATAGTTTGACATTTTCATAATGCTATCCGAATTAATCACGAAAATACATTTATGAAATGGCTCTTAATTACAGAAGAAAAAGTTGAGACCATTCCATGGCAGATTATATAAACTGTTTGAATGACGACAAGGTCAAATATTGTCTCTTGGAAGTGTTCGAACAATTCTAGTTCTTGATGAATAGTTCTACTTTAAGCAGATAACTATGTGCCAAAAAAATGAAGACATACACATTTGGAAAAACAAAAGTTTGATCATAGAAAAAATTGAGTTCCAAAGTTAGAAGTTTGTTTTGGAAAGTGAAGGTAGAATTCAGAGTCTCACAGAACACTGTGTGCTAAATTCAAAAGTCAGTGTCATTGTTCGGAGAAAACATCAAATCTTCCAAGCTGGTAAAGAATTTGTCTACGACTGTAGGTGAAAGTTGGACTACCTTGTTCAGCAGATCAACGGCACATAGATGAGCAGCATCGCCGTCAGCGTCGGCCGCATTAGCAATGTTCAAAGTCGATGGTACCTGTGTGCCTGTTGCTACACGTATCTCACCATCTGCAGTTTGCGTCTGTGAGATCTCAACGAATGCCGTCATCAGGATTGGTAGCCGCTGGGGACAACACAGTGCATGAGCTGTTACTGGTTCAAGAAAAGCATCAACTTCCATTGGCAGGACTGATGGGAGTGTCAAACAGATGTCTAGCACGCATTCTTCTCAACATAGCAGGCATCGCAGAACAGGTAAGATGCAATATTGCCAGATTGGTCGGAATGATAGAAACCACATGGTATTCAAAAACAAGTCAAGCCCAGTATTTGTATCATGCGCTCACATCATTTCATTGCCAGGAGGGTGTTCTCCAAGGTGATCTGGGTGTTGATGGTGATTTGGCTTGCCATATCGGAGCAGAAGGAGTAAAACTAGTATCCCTGCTACGAGTCTCAAAACGAGAAGCAGGCCGCCAAACGCAGAGTGCCCGAAGTTTGGAAATATGCCTAGGACTGCTTCAAAGGGTGCTAACAGTCCCGAAAAAATCGTCTTAAATACATGTACAATAACACTTGTATCAGACATGTTTACAATATGACCTAACATTTCTGAGAAATGTATAGGGCAGTTTGTCGATAAAAGGGCATGTATCTCTGCAGAAGTCCTTGCAACCTGCAGATCATACGTCTCTTTGGACGAGGTTAGTGGCACAGTTTTTTGTAAAAGAATGGCTTTCATTCTGCTTAATGTATCAATTCGTATAGAAGAGATGTTCAGTGAAGGCCATAATGGCAACTCCCTATCTATTTTAGCTTCAGGAAACAATACTTGCATACAGCAAGTGACCCTGGTTGACACAGTTACGAGATAGGGGGTTCCTGGCAACAATGCGCAACAGTTCTGATCATTCAACATACTGTAGCTTCCATTAGAAAGCTGCCTAAAAATTGGATCTACCACTACACCAGGAGAACCTTGCAGGTGGCAGGATAAGTTGTTCGAGGATCCATCGCAGGCCCTGTGTAAATTAATACCCTGACATAAGAGTGAACCGCTTAGTGTATTTTCGCAATTTGTACCACTAAGAAACACTTCTTTTCCCCCACTCCAACATTTGTGTGTATAAGGTAAATCCCAGGATGTATTGATGCATTCTTTACTCAACCTTTCATATATGCCTGCTGGTATATGTTTCAAACAATACTGAAAATGGAAAATCATAACAGGCAGAGTGATTGTACCGTGAATTATCGATTCTGTTGCTGGTTTCTCAGAAACAGTTAATGGTAATCTTTCCAGTTTATCAATGCTCAGCACCGTATAGTCTGCTCTCCTCTGTGCCAAAGTGATTTGTTTATCTGTAAGGTTAAATTCAGAAAACAATGACATGGTTATGATTAAACGCCATGGCACATAGCCGGAATGAAGGGTTTGCAACGTCCAGCCCAAAAGCATTATAGAACGCAATTGTGACTGACCATGTTGTAACATGACCAAGTCCTGTTCCATTATGTCAATGGCAGAGGATACTATGCTGTCCAAAGAATATATTCTGGATAACAGAGTTGTTAATCCATTGTCAACTACAGAGAGAGGTTTCTCTAAATTAATACGATCAATTTCTTGTATTCGTTTTGCTGTTTCTGCTTGCTTTGTTTTCCATACTTCATTATAAATGGCATAGATACCCGCATATATAAAATGTTTATGACGCGGTTTTGCAGGTCCTTGTAAGAAGTTCCTTAAATCAATGCCATCTTTAAGTAAATATAAGTGTTGTTTTACTTCCCTTAGTGTAGATTTTTGTAGCCACTCAAGGCACAGTTTTCCCACACTGTATGATGTTGCTATCCCTGGATGTTGTCTCTGGACATATCTTGGATCTGGCCTAGTGAATGTGAACTCTTGTGTCTTATTCAGGAATCTATCCTGACAGTTGTTTTGTGTCTGTGGGCCAGATTCCAATCAGGATCTGTTCTGTTGTTAAGTAAAATTGTTTTTATGTCAACCACCCCCTCTGAAGTGCTTCTTCTTTCAGGTGTAGGTGTAGGTACTGAAGGTTTGTTTAAATCTTTATCTTAGGAAATCCAAGACAAGATGTCTGTTGAACAGTGTAATTCAAAAATATTATTTGTTCTGGGATAATGCCGGCTCTAAATAAAGCTTCTAAGCCCCGCACCTGCCATTCTTTGATGCCTCAGACAGTTTTTGTCTCAATATTGTCTTTCCAAAAGTCAAAGCCTAAAGTAGACAGCTGAGCATAAAAGGCTGCAGAATAAATTTGCTTCGTATTTGTCAACATACTTTTCATTCCTGTTCTATTAACATTTTTAAAGGAACATGTTTCTGGATTAAAAAAATTAAAACCTGGAAAGTATGGAAATTTGTCATGAAGCTACCCTTTGGTGGCGTCGTACAATGTTCCCGTTGGTTATAAGTTAATACATTTCAAGGATTTGTAGATTTATGCAAGAAATGATTACCATAGTGATTGTAACAATACATTTGTTCATAATCTGATGAACCTTCTAAGTATTCATGATTTGTAAATTTTGCAGACATTTCTAAGTCTGACATCATATTATTAACAGTCTCAAAGTCCCAATCATCAGAAAAGGTGCTGGATGAAACAAAGTCACTCAAGGAAACCTTGAATTGGTGTGGAATCTTCAACAGCTCTGCAGGACCAAGAATGTCATTCTCAGTTCTGTCCCAAGCTATACCACCTGGTATAGAAACGGCTGTGATGTTCACTGATGACAAGTCTCTTTGTTCACGATGAGATGATTTGTGTGGCTTGAGTAGTAAGTTGAAATTCTTATTTGTTGTGTCCTTTGTACTATATCTCCCATTGATCAGCATTCCCAAGGTAAATACCAGAGTCAACCAAAGTAGAAGAAAAAGTATACCCAACACAATCCATACTTCAATCCATGGTGAAACCAGATAAGTCTTTTCCAGTTGATGAAAGAGTTTTGTTGCTTCTTCTTTAAAAGTCTTTTTAGCTGGCATCGTTTCAGGTTCGCTGGGATCCTCGGAAAACATATCAAAGTTATTGAAATAGCCAGAGGCAGTTCTGTCAATTGTAGGGATTGCTTCAGGATTCCTTGAAATCGCTGGAACCACTTGATCACTTGTCATATTAGTATAGTCAGATGCTATTTCATTATAGAGAGGCGTTTCTTGACGAACTGTTATTTGGGTCCCAAGAGGCACAAGTTCCATGGCTTTGTTGCAAAGTCATTTATTCTGTACTGCAGAGTCTTCGAAGGTGATGAGTCTCTCAGTTTGAACTTCTTGGATTGTAGCCAGATTCGGACGTCTGCTACATCTTTGGAGTCCACTTGGCCTACTACTTATGATCGGCCACATGATGTGGTTTGACCAGGTCGATGGACACGAACCTCTTCTCCATTTTATCAGCAAGGGTCGGCAGTAATACTGTTCTTGATCCACGGATGGCTAGGAAGGTACTGGATGTCTGTAAGAAGGCCCAAATTCCTTCTTGTCTGCAATATTATCTCTGACTAGATCCCCAATCTTTGGAATCCAGTCATACCTTGCTGAGGCGGGTGGTTTTTCTACAGTGGTCGTTGGCTTCTGCAATGTGTTGTTTTGACTTTTTCTTGTTTCATTTAAGTCCTGCAAAACAGCGAAACGGTCTTTGATATCAAAAGGTTTTTGTTCTACCACTGAAGTGTCATGATCAAGGTCCTGGACAATCATTCTAGTTCCAAAAAGAATTTCATATGGAGCGATTCCACTATAGAGAACTTCTTGGCAGATTGTTAAGACTACGTTAGACACTTATTAGATGTTTGACCCACCCGTCACCCGAGCCTAGTACCCTAGCTGTTATAGATTGCTTTAGGTGCCTTTTTTTTCTTTCCACAACCTAATTTCGCTCAGGATGTAATAGACTAGAATACCACAATGCAACGCCCAGATTGGCAATGGCCTCCTTGTAAGCTTTTGAGCTAAACGCACAACCCTGTTCAGAATGTAGCGTGCGACTGCGTATGTGCCGATAAAGACTCGCAAATCTTTTATAACAGTTCGGGTGTCAGCCGAGTGCTGAGGCCACATTCAAATGAATCTTGAGCACGAATCCACTGCAACCATGATATATAGATAGTTACCATCCCTCTGCAAGGGACCGCAGTGGTCCAGATAAACACATGCTAATGGTTTATCTGAAATTAACAGGGGCGACTGCGCAGGACGTTTCACTGTAGAGACTCATGTGCTGCTAAGATTAGTCCTGATCTATGTTCCATGTTTGGAATGACTCTATCCCCCACTCAAGGGATTCGAGCAAATGGAACATTATTTGCATCAGTTATATATGAATATTTGAGTGGAAAGCCTTCTGGTAATGTTTTACTTGAAGCATTGACAGCTTGCATTTTTTCGCTGTCTATTTTCGTTTTTGAACGAGTGATTGCATCTACGGAAGCTGCTTGCACAGCTGCCTTCGCGGCTTCATCAGCCAATGAATTCCCTGCAACGTGAACGCCATCATGTTGATGACTGAGTGTATGGATCACATGAGCTTTTTGTAGTTCTTTTCGTAACTGAACTACTTGTTCCCAAAGCAACTTATGCTTGATTGTGCCACCTTTCGCATCTTTGAAACCGTTTTCAATCCAGCTCCAGTTCTGCAAGTATTCATTATAAGATTGAACGCAATAATAGGAATCGCACACTATGAGTGTGGGGAATTCACGATCAGTATTTTAAAGCACCATCTTGAATGCTTGTAGTTCAGCTCACTGAGCTGTACAATCTCCTAGAGAATGCGTTTTAGTGACCATAGGTCGGAATTTACCATTGTGCCAGCGACCTTTAACGATCGCGCACGCAGCACTATATGCTTGTTTACCCCCAATTGCGGGTTGTGCTGATCCGTATGTATAAATTATACATCCATACTGTTCTAGAGGCAGAATCTCAGTGGGCAGAGGAATTTCTAGTTCGTATTGTAGAAATTCTTGTGTTTTCAAATAAGGGTCAAAAAAGTATTCAACGTCTGTTGCAGCAAGGAAATTAACCCATTGTATCCATCTCGGATGTAAAGCCTTTGCATTCGGAATGCTCGCTTTTGTCACTGCCTCTAAGGCAGATACAGGAGTGACGACCATTATGCGCTTACCCTGCGCGAGGGCTCTCTCTTTTGCTACGGCAGTTTGAACCGCTGTGAGAATTTTTTCTGTCTAAGTAAATTTCATTTCTGCTTGTGTGTACAAGTGTGATTTATAAGCAATAGGTACTTTTTCTCCTTCATTAAAGGTTAGGTACGTGAATCTGCATCTTCCTGGAATGATTCGGATTACGAAGTTGCGTATGTTTACGCGTGTCTGTAAATGTGTTGTCGCTAACATGTCTGTTTGTAACAAACGTACATTTCTGTGTGTTTTTGAGTCCAATTAACTGTTTTAAAATCAGGTTGATTAATTCGTAGAGAGGTTTTACCCTTTCTGCGTAATTTAGAATGTAAGTTCTTCTGAAATTTAGGAAACCTAGAATTGACTGTAAATTTTTCAGAGTTTTTGGAGGTTGGAGCAGCGCACATTTCTCAAGAAAGTTGGCTGCCAGGCTTTTGCCTTCAATTGATAAGGACGTTTAAAGGGGCAATTCTTGATTTCTTGAAATTGAATTTATACCCTTCAGAGGCAAAGCTAAGTACTATGGTGTTCACCCTGTTTAAGTGCCTATCCAAGTCATCGTCTGTTAGATAGATGTCATTGACATATGATAATGCCTCATCATCATTGTAGTAACTCTGTTACTCTGGCTGAAAATAACCCTGGACTATTCTTGAATCCCTGGGGGAGACGACATAATTGACGCTGTGCCCCATAATTGAGAAAGCGGTCAAATACCTGCTTTCCGGTGCAATGTTTTGACAGAAGAAACCATTAGAAATGTCTACTGTAGTTTTATATTTTTTACGCACAATGTTATTCATTAATCCTGCACTGTGTGCATTTTGTACTGCAAACGTTTTGCAACAGGAGTTTAAATGTCTGTAATCCAAAACAAGACGATATGTCTTTTCCGGTTTGGAGACAGGAAAGAAAGGATTGTTCATGGACGAGGTGCATGTTTCAATCCCCCTTTGGTATTCAAGTTGATCTGAGATCTCCCTGACTTGTTTTTTAGCGTCTTGCTTAACTGAGTACTGCCTCTGTGCAGTTGGTTGAGTTTTTAACTGGATTTTATGTTGAGGGGAATCTTCATCCCATACTACATGATTTTTATATAGTGCAGGTGCCTGGACTACTGCCTATTTCCTGGCATAAGTATATTTTTTATGAATTGGAATATGATTGGAGAAGGCTGGCATAATAATTTCTTCGCCATGTGAGCACTCCCTGACAAATTCAGGTGGCCAGTCCTGTTCAGCTAGAAGAATGTCATAACCCTTAGAGCGCTTCTCCCAAAAGAGTTGGTTATTTCTGCTGCGCTGTCCAACATTATCTGAGCCCACTCCCCGTTCTTGAGTTGTGTCCTCAAGATCCTAGATATGTCTGATTTTTAGACCTGCTACCTTCTTTTTGGTGAATTGAGTTTTCTTCTTTTTTGGAACGTGCTGATCGTCTTAGGACTTCATGCCTTCTTCCTTTTGATCTGACCTTCCTCTTCTTTTGGATGTCTGTGATTAGATCTGAAAGGTACGAGATGAACGTGTATCAGTATCTTGATATCTCTCAGGTTTTCTCAAATTATCCCTATTCCTGAGGTTATACCTCCTTCAGAGGGCTCCTTTTGAGGAGAGCTACCTTGGGATTGAGAACGCTTCTCAGAAGTTTGTTTAGTGTTTTCCCACTTCTTTTTAGGAAGAGTGAGAGTGTTTTTAATAAAGACTTTTTCAGGACTTTCAGTCAGTTGGGGTTTCACTGGTTTATCACCCAAACTGTCTCTACCTAGTTCTTCATAGGCTTTCTCTATTATTCTGGCTAGTTCCTGAGGTTGCTCAGTTACATCAAATTCTCTTAACTTTTAGCGGATCACCACGGATGCTGCTTCACCTTTAATATTAGCTAATATTATTGTTGAGACCTGTTTGAAATCTTTCAGTAATTTCATACCTAGATTTAAAGCAAGTCCTGCCCCGTATTCATTTTGAATCTTTTTCAGGACGTCTGGTATTACCGCCATAGATGGAACACCATGTGTTTTGGTGTAGATTGCAGCAAAGACTGTACCCCGAGTGTCACAGTCCTCTAGGTGTGGTGCGATCCCCATTGGTAAACAGATTGTTAAAATCCTGTGTTTCTCGTGAGAGGTAGTATCAGGAAATACAGCCTCGATTTGAGTAATTTTTTTAGCTATCCAGAATGGATTTTGTTCCCTGTTTGCTAGTTATTTACCAATGACTGATTGTATAGTCTGTGATGTAATTTTATTTGTGTTCCCCTGGTAAGGGGTGTGTTGGGGAATCCTTATAGGAGGTTGGACTGTTAGATTCCGAATGACATATTGAACCAATTGTCTATGTATTTTTATTAGTTGTTTTATTTAAACTAATAGTTCTGCACCTGTCATTTCTTCAATGGCAGGATGCGGTGTATAGCTTGCTAATACCAGCCATGTTGCTCGTGGTCTACCTAGTGGACCGAGCCTGTTAATGTGATTTTGATGTTGTAGGGTACCTTTAAACCAGAGCGCATGGTCTTGGTAAGTTAGTGGAATTTCAATATCCTCGAAAGGAATGTATTCCGTTGGATGTTCCTCTTCTTTGTAGAAGTGAAACACATTTGATACTGGATTTGCTTCAGGGAAGATAATCCATGAATAGAATACCTCTGTCTGACCATATTCATGTGCCTCTATTACAAAAATTACCCTAACACCTCTTGATGATAGGCCATTTGTTATAAGTTTTATAGTGATGGCTTTCCTTACATTTTCTGGGATGATTATAGCTTCCGCATCGGTCTCTTGGAAACCTGTAACGTCAAAGTCTGCTACTGCATTATTGCCTGTAGTTCCACCGTTCTCGGGGTCACTCATTTTGTTGACTGTAAGTTTGCAGAGCAAGTTTCAAGGAAACAAAGATAAGGTGCACAATATTTTGGAATACTGTATACTTCAACATCGAACAAACCAAATCTAATACATAGGATTTTCGTCCTACTCAGCTATGGCGGATATATTATCCCTTTACCTACTCCAGACGTATATTGGAGTATTGTATGGGAAAAAGGGGTCTCTGAGAAAAGCACGTGCCTTACCAAATGTTGGGCGCCATGTAGTGTAGTTCCTATATTCCCAATAGGCTCTGCGCATTGGAATATTATATTCTATAGATTAGAGGTAGGACTGGGGTCAACTAGGTCTCTATCGAATATATTAAACTTAATAGTGAGTGCCAGCTAGCTCAGAGGTCACTAGAAACTTTCTCGAATTCACAAGAAGGGATTAGTTTCTGACAACCGCATAAACATGACAACTTTGTTTCCCAAGAACAAGAAACATATCTCTAGAGTTGGGGAAACAATAGATAAGTATTTCACTCAGTCACTTGTGCATGCTTCGTTTCTACAGAGGTGCAGAGAAATGCGTTTTCAATAAAAGGTTTTATTGAACAGTCTTCTTTCTCATGCAAGAAAAGTGAACGGCTACTATTGTAATGCAGACTGCAGAGTATAATGCGTACAGCGAGAACAATATTATAAAATAATACTGTAAGAGCATTGTATGGTTTCTAAACCATGTATAAATACATACATAAATAACAATGACTAAAAATACTCAACTGATGCTTCTAAAATACGCCTACCCAAATGTACCTAACCTAAGTCTAGTATGCAGGAAGAAGTAAGTATTGTGTAGCATTGGTTTTAGTTTTCTTTGCCAAGAATCTATCCAAGATTTCTCTAGGTTCTAATCAGCTCCATACCATAGTATAGAATGAAGGAGGTCTGGTATCTCAGTCTAGGGACTCGATTTCCCAACACCCTGCAAGGGGAGCTTGGAAACACTGGAGATGGATTCTCGCAGAGAGAAAGGCAGCCTCTCGATCAGTGCGTCAGCTGGGGGGTCGGCTTCCTTTGGCACTTGAGTAGCGAGCTGCTCCAAACCACTGTGTCTTGCTAGAGCCAGTGAAGGCATATTTATACCTTGAATCTGTCTAGTTTGGCGTAAAGTCGGACATAATAACGTTAGGAAAGAACCCCTAGGGAATAGTAGTTCTTTGTAAAATACATGAGTTCTCGGGCAAATAAATATTCAAGCAAGGGAAGGTCTCTGACTGCTAAAGCCGATTTTCCAAGAAATAGTTGTAACGTTTGGTACAGGTGGACGTAACAGCATAGGTTTGGGACCCCCTCTATAGTTAATTTGTGAACAGGGAAAAGAGAGGATAGTATCTAACAAAGCGTGATAAAGTTCCCCCGTGGCCTATTCATACTTTCTCATATGGCGTAGTGAGGAAAATGAAATTTTGCCTGACCAGGATGCCCCCTACGTATACCCTATGTTACATGTGTGTGCATGTCACCCATGCATATTTCTCTTAGTGGCCTGAATCACAAGGCCTCTGCAATCACGTCCTGCATTAAGGTGCCTGTCATCAAGTTTCCCAAACGTTAAGCTAACATGAAGGCCCATGTATTTGCATTGTGCACTTTTAAATAAATATCGTAATGAACCACTTTCTGAATTAAGGGTTTTTCATGGCTCAGACACTCTGAAAGCTACAGTTACGTATCCCTGACCTCGCATACTTCTAGCTCAGCCGAAAGAAGCCCAGCAAGGGTTGCCAAGACAGTGTTTTGCAAAATAGTTATCTGCTTGTTGTACAGAATCACATTCCTGCCCGGTTAACAAGAATAAACAGAACCCGTCCGTAGAGATAGAGACCTAGCCTTCCTGTCTCCGTTTAAATGTAATTACAGTACTTGCATCTGAAGAAAGCTCACAGCCCCCTTGCAATGCACAAAGAAATATATGCCCTTTCTGTCTTTTAGTGATGAGCAACCTTTGCTTCAGATAATACATCCCCGACTCAAGATATCAGATAGTACCAGACGTGCTGGTCGCCCTGACACTGAAGGTTCTCTACTAGACTTAAAGTCAGCTCCCCCCAGTTACACGTCAATTGCACGTCATGATCCAGTTGCGTGCACAAGTAGGGCAAAGTTCCAGCCTGCCATGTAACTCCTCCTCTATGTAGCCACCCACCTATGACCCACCTATCACACACCTATGACTCATCAAATGCACGCCCACATGCTCTTATCTCTTTCTTTCTTGCTCTGCCTCGAGCGTTCCTCCCTATGTACAAGGAGAAATGTATATATATGATTTTCAGAGATTAATTGTCAGAAGACCCTTCCTGAACCTTAGTGGTGATGGAACAGAACCTCCCTTAACTCGAGTTATTGGAATAAAGCCCTTTTAACTTGGACACCACGGACTCTCTGCCTCTCATTTGATACATGCTAATTGTTAATGCCTAGAAATTATGCCAGGGTAATATTTTATTTACCACAGTAGCTCATATAATTAATCAAAAAGCCGTCGGAAAGATGGGACACGAAGGCTATAGGATCAACCCCTGAAAAGAAAGACCGCTATGATTGAGAGCTTGTGGAAATAAATGAAAACACATTGGTTTCTGATAAAATTTGAAGATCACAAGTTATAGCGGATCAACCAACAGCGGATAAAAAGAATAGAACTGGAGCCTCTCCAAAAAATCTCCCCGTTATCCATGAGAGGAAAATTGACAAATATAGCCACTACAAACTTGTTGACCTGATTCAGCCTGGGGCACATACATTTAAATATACTTAAAAGATTGAAAATACATGATCAAAGTGCAGAAGTGATGAAACAGGAGCATACGATATACACTTGATCACATCTAGATTAAAGGTACCCTGTACACACACGATGAGGAGAAAACTTTTTCTTTGTTGGTCCTGAGGAAGGTGGTACAAGCCCACCGAAACGCGTAGACCTGGCGTGGAAATTCACGACTAATACCTGTGTTACCTCAACCTTAGAAATTGTTTTGGGTTGCAAAAAGAAGTGTGCATAAATGTATGAATGAGTAAGTGTGAATGTGGATACGTGTGTGCTGGACAGGGTCTTTTTTCTTCATTGCAAAAATTCCTTTTTTTATGTATATATTGATTTGTAAAGACAAATGAATTGCTTATTGAATTTTAATGGTGAAATTTATATGTATAACTGATGAATTAGTGAATATATATGGAAAAACAGTAAACAAAAAAGAAAAAAGTATTTTTTTAATATACTACGAAGAAAAAAATGAATAAAAAATCTAAAATGGGAAAAATTGTGTACCTGTGTTAATCTGAAGGCTTTTTGAGTATGAATAGGCCACGGGAGAACTTTATCATGTTTTGTACAAGTGGACATAGCCATGCCTGTATTTGGTCTGCATAGGCTATGTCTAAATAAGGGATTGATTTCTATGCCTATATTAGGGCAATGTGAATTGTACCTATATAAGGGCATGAATCGGGAAAATTCACTTGGAGCCTAAAATGCCACCCAACACTCTGCATTTCCTGCACCTTCACTGGAAGCACCAGGAGCCACCGCTCCCAAAAGCCATATGCAGCACGACAATAATTGTAAGTGGGGTGCCTGGTATTTGTGGGTATTGGGTGCTGCTGAGAAGAGCTTGCGCCATAACAACAGCACCAGCAACAGTAGTTGAAGTGACACAGGCATCACAGTGCTGGGAGCGGTGCCAATGAGGTCGGCTAACAGTGTTTGCCCGACTTGGAAACTGTCCCACAGAGTCTCTGAGTCACAGACGCTCAACATCAAGGCTAGAAGAGAGCTGGGCAAGTGGAGATAGGGGTCCATGAGGGAGAGAATAAATGACCCTCTGCGCTTCAGTAAAACAGTTGCACCCAATGAGGCCTCACGAAAGCAATCACCACAGACCCCAGAAACACAAGGACAGGGGAAAAGGACAAACCAAGCAGGGGAAAGGGAGGCCACACAGTCACCATTTCAAGGAACATTAATAACATAAATAAATACCTTACAAGGGGCAGGGTGCCCCCCCAAAATGTATCAACAGGCAATACATGTCAAACACTGCAGAATATTGCAAGACTCACTCCTATCCACAGGCTCGCCTCGGAGGGAACTACATTGATGGAGGAACCAGGAGATCTAGAGTATTGAAAAAAAACAAAGGTGTACAAGATCTTGCCCAAAGTTGAAGAGGTCGTCGAGACTATTGAACTTTCCTCAGCCAATTATGGGGGACACTGAAATAAAGATATACGAACAGGATTCCTTCCATCTCAACGAAACTGCTGAATTAAACTGGGGAGGCGTCGAAGGGCTATTGAAAGGATGGAAAACGATGGCTCAAACTCATCAACCCACTAATCATCAATCAGACCAGAAATAGTCATGGCTCATGGACCTGGGCAGAGATAAATTTGAAGGCTCAAGTCCCATGGATACCTGCAATGAGAGGCAATGGTCATTGTCCAAATTGTCAGACCAGACCTTAAGACCCAGAAGTTCCGTACACTTTACACTCAAACCATCCAAGGCTGGTAACATCATAAGTGCAGGTGTGATCTTCTCAATTAGGGTGGAGTCGAGGGCCACGTCTAAGGGGCAAGACCCACACAAATCAATTCATATACATATGCACAGAAGGAAAAATCAACTGCACCTGATATGATCTTCAACAGCATCAACTGTTCCTTACTAGCTACTATCAAAGCCTTAACACGGTAGTAACATAAACTAGAGTTTCAGGTGGACTTCAGGCAAATGCTTGTTCAAAGTATTCTATCACTAGACAAGAACATGGATAAGCTTGCCCAGAAATTAGATAATTGTGTGTGCCACAAGTTCCAAGGTAAAGCAGAAGACCCTGTGTGTTACAAAACCATTATAGAAAAACTTTCTACCTTACCTGAATTGTTATCATCTTTAATGAATCATCTAAAAATCACAGGGTCCAGGCCAGCAAAAGAGCAGGCCTTCGGGTGGGTTAGCAATGACATTCCAGCAGGTCTCATAAGAGATCAGTTGTATACAGATATCGGTGAGGTAGGACAGAATGAAACATCCTTCCCCACGGATGGGCAGGACCAAGTGAGAGAAGAACAAAACAAATATCAAAAGGAGACTGATGAGGATGAGCAGAATGGTGTTTCTCTCCCCCCCAGCCAATCAGACACATCAAGAACAATTGACAAAGCGACCAAGAATACCCCAGAAACACTGAACATGTAGGCACCCAAGAGGCGGAAAAGTTGCAAAGACTCCTATCACATAGGCAAAAGAAAAAGTTGTGGAAATCAATGAAAAGACATAAAAGAAATAAAAATTATGCATTTGGCACAGGAAACATGAGGCACCATACAACCAAGAGACAACAATAGACAACAGCTGCTGAGAAGCAGGGCCAAAATCGAAACCAGGAAAAGATTGGCATATATTCCATCTTTCAACCAAAACTGTTGGCAAAGGTCAATAATAAACAAAGAACCTGTGTTGAGTTGCCTATGCACAATTTAAGAATAAAAGAGGTCACAACCAACACTGAGAATAGCGGGCAGGCCCAAAGGGATGCCAGCTGCAGGGATGAAAGTATGATCCAACACACAGAGGACAAGGGAGAATAACTTCCTACAACAAAGGCAATGGAATCAGAACAGGTGCACCGCTTGGCCACCGAACAACATGGGATTTGTACAAAACAGAATGGGGCAAGTCAACTAAGCAAAAACAGCGCCTACCACACTATGCCCATGGAGGAAGACAGACTCTGGAAGGCCCCAGATAAAGCAGGCACTTAACTTCATGGTGCCTGCAGAGGACAATCTTCATCTATCCCCAACCTTAGGAACATTAATTTTCCTGCCAGAATATTCCACAAGAGGGGCATGTAACAAGTTAAATAGATTAAACATCTTACCACTTTTATAAAACATTCCATCATTAACATATCTTACATATGATCACCTAAAAAGTAGGCAATTCTTAAAACCCCACTTGGATTAGCATCAAAGAGTCAAAAGTAATTGAGTGGAAGGATATTGGTGATGTAAAAAAAATAAACTTGAAGGAAAGTAATCGATTTGAGGTCTGGGGCATGCTCATGAATGAGCCAGTGGTGGAAAAATATTTTTGTGTGTTAACACAAAAACAAAATGTCAACTCTGAGCCCAGCAGAGCAAGAAGTCTATTGAGAGGCACAAAGAAAGCATTGGTTCAATCTTGGGAGAGGAAAATAACTGTGTAATTGACAAAAAAAAAGGGTGACGAAACATTTAGCACCTGCACCAATAAAAACACCCCACCCGATGATAAACAGCAACCGAGCAACATGGAAGCAAATAAAAAGATGGTTAGGCACAGCATAAGGTTGAAAAGTTGGAATGTCGCAGGATTGGCCAATCTTTTGGAGAAAAAAAGAGCCCTAGACTATCTGAGCATTTGCAACATCCTGTATCTACAGTAAACCTGGGCCACTGCCACCGCCTCAATCTTAGGCTATCACGCAACCTACAAAATCTCACAGAAGAATCACTTTGAAATGCCTGCCTGTAGGCTAACTATTTTTGTAAATCTCGACATTTAGCTAGAGTAAAAGAGGTACAAGCTGTCAATCACAACTTGAAAGCATTTGAAGGCAGAGGTTTAGAAATCAGTGGCCAATCAATTCACATTATACTGTTAAACATACACATCAACCCACAAAAAGAAGGTAAAAAAGGCTATCATTGACTTTTGCAAACAGATTCAGACAATCCTATATCAGCACCCAGACCACAAGGCCATCTTGGCAGGATATTTTACTATATGAAATTGAGGCCAAACAGGAGGGGATTAAAAGGATGCAAATCAAAATATCCTGGAGGCTTGCATCAAAGAACTTGATTAGTGCACATTTGATCAGCAAGGATGCCTGGAAAGCAGATGCCAACCCACATTTAGAAAAATCACAACACTGGACTGTGTTTCTCATCAGTCACTTGAGAACAAGATGTGCTGACTTTACGGTCCCAACAAAAACTGAAAGCGATCATCAATTTAAGCTTTAACATCCCTACGCTCATCACACCTGCTAGGCAATCGCTAACTCCTCAACCTAATCCCCTTCAGGGGGAAACAACGTTTACATTGCAGATTTTACTCCACGATGCAAACACAACTTACAAAGACTGAATTTTCACAACGCACTACCTTTACAACGACTTGTGCTAGATGACACTCTAGGATAAAGAATAGTATGATTTACTATTCCAACACTTTCTCTAGTGTTGCACACACTGGAGTTGGAATAGTAAATCATACTATTCCTAAGTCCAGCGAGCTATCTAGCGCAGGTCATTGTAACAACTTGCATTGTAAAGGTAGTGCTTTGTGACAACGCGGTTGTTGTAACGACTGCGTTGTGTTTGCATTGAGGAGTCAAATCTGCAATGTAAAGACATATATTCCCTACAAAGAAGAGTTAAGTGGGAGCCTGGCAGTAAGCTGCCATACCAAAAGTGGAAGGCACAACATAGTTCACTCGTACTCAACCAGAATTCGACCTTATTGGAAAAAGAATGTGGGATATCAATAAGGAGTCTTTATATGGCATTAATTACCAGTAACCCAGGCTTAAAATCGTGGCAGCCGATGAGACATATGCAAAATTCCTGCACCAAGGATAATGAATTCAAACAAATCAAAAGGATGTGCTGGCTGACACTAAGTATAAAAACCAGAAAGGATCAGAGGCAAAAAGAAAGCTAAAATGGGCGAGGAGAAACCACAAGAAGTTAGCCTGGGCCCTCAAACAAAAATGTTTTATAGGAAGAGTGGTTGCATATCTCAACCCTTCTTGCACCGGGCAAATCATGGATATTATAGGGTTATATAAATGACCTAGAAAGCAAACCTACTAGCAAAGAGAACATCATCTGTGCAGAGAACTGGATAGGCCACATATATCGTATATAAGTGGACACTGAGATACCAATGGGCACACTGTGTGAATCACTCAGTGGTCTGACAGAGCTACTTAAAGATTAGCAGATTGATTTAATGGAGGCAGAAACAGCAAAAATCCTTAAATCAGTTAGCAATGATGGGGCCCCGGGGCCAAATGGCATGCCTGGTACTGTATAGAGAGAAGACATTGATTTTTGGGCTCCCCACTTGCATACACTTTTCAAGGAATGTATTTTGTCATCTAGTATTCGAGACTCATGGAAGGGCTCAATTTTGTATTCTATTCGTACAAAGGGTGATAATACAAAACCAGAGAGTTATAAACTAATCTCCTTATGGAAGGTGAAGCGTACTCTTAATTGCTTCTGTGCAAATCAGAGGCCTGGGTCATGGCCAACAACATAATTCCTTACTACCAAACTGGCTTCCGCTCAAATTCCTCCACATCTGACAATGCAATTGCCCTTCCATACCTGGTGGATAAAGCAGTAAAAACTTTGTCGGGCCTGCTGTATGTGTGTTTTATAGACTACAGTGCAGCATTTGACGGCATAGACTGAAGAACACAATTTACAAAACTTGCTGCCTGGAGGAATTCAAAACAACTACTAGGTGTGATAATAGCCCTATACACAGACACCTGTTTGTGTGGATCTTTGGAGTGGCGTGAAATTGATTTGCCTGACTTGCCACACTAACAAGGGATTGAAGCAGGATGTGTTATAACTCCTATATTATTCAATTTGTACATTTCAGACTTAGGCTTGGTGCTATCAAATGGGCAACCTGTTTCCTCCAATGCTTGGAACCCTCAAGCTACCCATTATACAATACGTTGATGACCTGGTAACTCTAGATCACAGGCGTATTGGATTAAAGAGGGCATGGGGCACGTTGCCATACTTCAGCCTACAGAAAAGTCTTTGAGCTTCCCAAAACAACAAGGCGCACCTTGATATGGTTGGAGGTTGGGCTCGTGAACATGGATGTGGAATGTAAAAAGGACATAGTGAAATATTACCATTAAGTAATTAAGGCTGAAGCTGGCTCAATGAAAGGAGCTCTGCAGACGCTTTTTAATGATGAAGGATGCCCGTGCACAAGATAATTCACAGTGCCATCACAAGGCTAAACCTCATCAGGGAAAATTTTAAACATCAAGCGCTGACTCACCCACATTTAAAGAGCATTCTAAAAAAGAATAGAAAGCATCTTTCAAAAGAACAAGACTTGTCCATGATCAGGCAGATTCCAGGTGCCCTGGGACTCCATAATTCACATGTAGACATGGCATGTCAGCCATACCTGAAAGCTGCCCCGTGGAGGCCGGCCTTTAGGATTATCTTACGCACTAGGCTACTGACACTGCCAATTTGTGAAATTGGAGCACATTGCAAAACAGACTTTGCCTGACTGTAGCAGTGCAGACTGTGTGCTCAAGCCCTAGAAACAGTGATACATTTACTATGCTGCAGCTCAGTATTATTGCCCCAAAGGCGACTCTCTTTTTAAGGCCAATATGTCTGCAACATGGCCTCGAACCTGCAGGGAGGCCATCTACTGTGTCTACAGGTTTGTGGTCCCCATGGAACTAAAAAGAATCTCACAATTGTATGCAACAACAGGAGATATATTCAGGGTCTATTAAGGGTCCATAGCATGTAATTTTCATAGGGCTTCCTTGTTGCACATTGCACTTTTCATGAAACTGTTCTGAACACTCAGTGAAATTGCATTAGAAAGCTTTTTTATCATGGTTGACTCCTTTTTCACTTGCCTTGAATCAAAACTATTGATTTTTTTGTCCAATACTTTTAATGTATCAAGCCCCAATATGCTGCTCCTCAGTGTTTCTGCCCCAAAGGCTACTGTTCTTAAGGCCAATATTTCTGCAACATGGCAGTCGAACCTGCAAGGAGGCGGTCTACCATGTCTATATGTGTGTGGTCCCTATGGAACGAGCAAGAATCTCCCAATTTTATGCAACAGCAATAGAGATACTAACGGACTATAGAGCATAATTTACATGGGGCTTCCATATTGCACATTGCACTTTTGATGAAACTGTAATGTATTCTCAGTGAAATCACATTTTAATGTTAGTATCATGGCTGACTCCTTTTATACTTGCCTTGATTCCAAATAATTGTTTTTATCCATAACACTAATCTAACTATGTAATCTGTTAAAGCAATACATGGAAAGAGGGGGATGGAAAAGGGGGGAGGGGGAAGAAATGACAGTCATTTATATCTATTTTTAACATAACCACTTCAATATTTACTAATTTGTAACCAATAGCATAAAGAAAGGAAAGTAAAATGACAACTTAATACCATTGATATGAATAACAATGTGAATAGGTAGTGGTGTTCCCTTAAAGGTAATATCCGCACCTGCACTTGTGTCAAAATAAGAAATGTTTTGGGACATATAATTAATACAAGATATTTAAAATCTTATCGGAGTGCTAGGGAGACCACTGTCACACACTATCCAGAGTGACTATAGCAAATCAGGAGGATTCAAGTAACAGAAGAAACAGCCAACACGTGTTTCGTCAGTACACAGTATGTACTAATGACTTTCTCAAGGCTAAATGGATGTGTAGTCCACGGAGAAGAAACAGTATATACGATGTGAGCAATGGAGTATGCGAAGATAAGTGAAACACTCCAAACCCGAGCACACAAGTAATCCAGAGAATGTGTCAAGTGTAATAACTCAAAACTAATAGGAACCTTAGGGGGTATATTGGGGTTTAAACAGGTCGCCCCCCACTCTATATCCTCTTAACACCAAAAAGATCTGCCCTAAAAGATGTGAAATTAACCATGTATTTTTACTGTCTATTCAACAGTTGGTATATATAAACCTTCCTGTATCAATGTGTGCATTATAGTCACCAGTTTACAGCTAAACACATGTGTGTGATGGAACTACTGTAACAACCAAATGCCGTCCCTCTACCTTTCCTAAGTAAAAAAGAAGGGAAGGGGAGTTGGCAGAGCCTCAAGGGAGCAACACCCGGGGAGGAATTAACAGACTGGTACTCGCCCGTGTCCTCTCATTTTCATCATCAGCATCTGCCAACTAACAACATAACAACTGTGCAGAAAAAAAAACATGTAAGTGCTCAATGTGAATGACCCACTGTGGATTGCAAACTGTATCATCAAGATCTGGTCCCACCACCATTTAAAAAGAGCTAGGCATCACTAGCTAAACTACTTTTATTCCATGCTGTGTGCCCACTCTATAGGTTAACACACCCGTGTGAGATGCACTATATAGGCCTCACCACGAGAAAAATCAAAATCAGAGTGCAAGAACACCTGAGCACGTTAAAAGCAGGGAAATTGACCACAAAACTGGTGCAACATTTCATCAAGCAAAAACATCAACCTAGGGATCTGCGGTGGGTGGTGATGGAGAGAGTGATGGGAGACCAATTCAATATGGAGAACAGATTACTCAAGAAAGAGGCATGCTGGATTTTCCAGGAGGGCACCAATCAGAATGGTTTGAATGATGTTATTGAGTGGAATAGGATATCTGTCCTTTAGAACACATTTTGATCAATAGGTATTCCAATACAGGACATGTACCCTGATCTATAATCCATCCTCCATCCTGACATATGGAGGTCCATCCTTATCTAAGATGGCTGCCCACGAGTTGGCATTAAAAAGTACTGTTTATTACTAGCAGAGAGATGGGCCAGCATATGGTAAAATTAATGTATTTAAGAAGGGGGTCTATGAACTGTTAAGTACACATATACTTGTGACAAAAAACGAGGTAATACTCAAGAATACTGAAACTTGGGAAATCCAATGAAGATGAGCTTAATATTAATTTGGCGGGACACAAGACAACTAAAACATTTTTTAATTATTGGGAATTCGGGTTTTATATATATATTTTTTGCCCGTAATTTCTGATATGACACGCCCCATTTAGGGACTGCCTAACAACGATTTTTTGATGCGATAATAGTAATACACACGAATAGGTGCTCCCTTCTAAGATGGCCGCCCGCAATCTGGCACGTACAAGCCCCTTTCGTGTTTACCATACTCACGTGAAGGGGGCCGATCTAGGAACGCCGTTTCAATGAGGTGGTGGTACGGCGTCTAAAAGAGAGCAGCTGGTGCGGATTCGGAAATGGGGGGTGAGCGGAGGCCATTCTTCCTGCACGAATTCCGGTAAGATTGAACGTATGAGTACTGAGAGAGTCGGGGTAAAAGATATGACAGGAAACTTTTTTCTTTGAATTTAATTTTGACTGTGTGAGGTGACGGCACAGGCATACGAGTTATCTACGCCTGATTACAGGATACCATTTACTACATGAGCGAGGGTAAAAAATACATTGGAGAGGTAGATACATGCGAAGGATGGAAGAAGCCTGGGGTTGAAAGTGTGAGAGGCTTTCTTCCTCTTGTTAAAACTCAATCACTAAATGAAGTTAATTATCAGAACCGGCAAGTACAGTTTTACTAGCGCTAGTTGTTCGGCAGGAATGTATCTTGCACGAAAGAAACGTGGGCGCAGAGGCGCTGGAGTTATTGGCATGCAAGAGTGTGAGATACCGGGCTCAGACTGTTTTTTAAGATGAGAGACGATACGAGCAGTACAATTGGCCCAGTACTCTTTGAACAGTGAATGTGTTTCGTTCTTCTTTCATTACAGAACTGACCGCGGGTAGTCTTGAGAACCTGTAACGAAGCAACAGGTCCTTGATTACCCAGATTCTTCTACGGGGGCACTGGTAGGCATAAGTACAGCAGCCACCTGGTAAATATTGAATTACATTCCGAGCAGTTTTTTAACCATCGTTGGGGGTCCAACCAAGACACATTGAGTTAATGATTGTGTGTGATTTATGTACAACCACAGGTAAAATATATGGAGAATCAATACGTGCAGAGATAGCGCAGACCCAAAACCCTGATGAAATTGCCGGTAAATATAACTAGGCAATAAAACATGTTGGTTTTTAGTAGAGTGGGCAAACAGCATGGAATAAAAGTAGTTTAGCTAGTGCTGCCTTGCTTTTTTAAAATGGTGGTGGGACCAGATCTTGATGATACAGTTTGGCAATCCACAGTGGGTCATTCACATTGAGCACTTATATGGTTTTTTTTCTGCACAGTTTTTATCCCCTTTATGTTGTAAGTTGGCAGATGCTGATGATGAGAACGAGAGGACACAGGCGAGAACCAGTCGGTTAATTCCTCCCCGGGTGTTACTCCTGTGAGGCTCTGCCAACTCCCCTTCCCTTCTTTTTTACTTAGGAAAGGTAGAGGGACGGCATTTGGTTGTTACTGTAGTTCCATCACACACATGTTTTTAGCTGTAAACTGGTGACTATAATGCACACATTGATACAGGAAGGTTTATATATAGCAACTGTTGAATAGACAGTAAAAATACATAGTTAATTTCACATCATTTAGGGGCAGGTCTTTTTGGTGTTAAGAGGATATAGAGTGGGGGGCGACCTGTTTAAACCCCAATATTCCCCCTAAGGCTCCTATTAGTTTTGAGTGTTGAGTACGGCAGCCTAGCCGTGAGGGCCTAGAGCTTTCGAAAGCAGTCCCAACAGGGACTTGTGTGAGAAAGGAGCAGTTATCCTTGCTCCGCTGTTTTTAATTGCGGTGTCTTGGTTTGGCCTCAACTATTAATTGCATTTGATTTACCAGGCGTGCTACAATATGGCAAATTATTGCCTCACATTTACTGATGAGCACATAGCATCCATCTTAGCGGGACCTTCCCTATTGCCAGATACACCCTTGGGAGGGACAACCACGGCCCGGGATGAGTGGGAAAAATTATCCACACTTAGAAAATGGCAAATTAGGATCGCTCTACATGGAGCGTTAATGACTGAATACCTCAGAGCAGGAGCAGCGCCGGCCAGTCTGCTAGTGAGGTTGGAGCCCAAGATATTCTTGGAGGATAAGCAGTTCCGGGTGGGCTGGAGCTATATAGCCAGCAAGTGCACCCGGGACTGGCTCATCTTGATAATCAATACAGCGAAGATATTGAGTGAGGAACTTCTCACAGAAATACTAGATCTTGAAACTAGCATGAAGAATGACACCACAATAACAGATGCAAAGGAACAATTAGCTAGGATACAGATTGATCTAGGCGAGTACCAAACATATATGGTTAATCAGAAAATCAAGGGTTTAAAACGCAATCTAGATAGATTCAGCCACGAGTGGGCCTTCCCCTATACAGAAGACCATTACTACCAACAACCAGCTAACCAAACTGCAGTACCACAACGTGGGAGGGGAGGGCGCAATCAAGATAAAAGGACATCATACAACTCGGCGTTTGATAATACAAGCAGTGAGGATGAAGAACACACTGCCACACAACCACCCGGGAACACACGAGTGAGATTCAACCCCCAAGTAAATGCAGATCAAGATTCGGGAGCCCTCTTTCGGGCTTTTTTAGGACAGCACCCCACAGATCCAAGAGGGGCCAATCCCAGAGGCAGAGGCAGGGGTCGTGCATGCCAAAATCTCAATTCAACCTGGAAAATGTACTCCCCGAGAGTCACCCGGAGTCGGGGCCAAGCACCGCTATAGAGCCCCGCAACAACATTGTGGTAAATCTGTCGCATTACACCCTTACTGAGGATGAGAACGCAGTTTTGAACAAAGGCCTGGGGTATGTATATGATAGCTTTCAGTTTAGGGGTGAATTCAATGGCCTAATGCGTAAGATAAAACTCAAAAAGTTTTTTGAGGGTAAGGAATCAATGTCCTCAACACCTTTCTCTACTAACCTACGCCGACCCTCTAACTTCACGCCCCTCAATCACCAAGTGGGCCCGGAAGTAACTGTGTTTGAGTAAAAAGTTCTTAAAGACATTAAGGATTTAGAACAGAAACAAAATAGGACAAAACACAGTAATATGTCAAAAGTGGATTGGATGGCTATCAAATCCCTACAGGACAATACTTTCATCACCATCAAACCGGCCGACAAGGGCGGGGCGCTGGTGGTGTTGAACACTACTGATTATGAGACCGAAGTCAATAGGCTCTTAGGAGCAAGAGAACATTACAGACCTCTCAGAAGGGACCCTACTGAAGAGTTACAAAATATCATATCATCCATGGTAGCGTTAGCTAGGGAGAAGAAATGGCTCACAGCCAAAGAAGCAGAATTCTTGGTAAATCCCTCTCCGAGGGTGCCAGCATTCTATATTGTGCAAAAAATACACAAAGCCCAGCGGCCACCTCCTGGGCGCCGGATAGTTTCCGGCATCCAATCAGTATTGAAATCCTTGTCCCAGTTTTCCCGATTTTTTTCTCCAAGAGTGTGTGGTTACACAACCGTCCTATATACAGGACACCACAGACATATTGAGACATCTAGAAACCATGATATATGACCCCGAAGAACAGTTTCTAGTGACAATTGACATCGAGTCACTATACACAACCATCCCCCAGGAGGCAACACTTGTGGCAGCAGCTCCCGCACTGGGGGAATGTGAGTAGTTTTATGATACTTCACAAACGTTTGTTTTAAAATGCATTGAGATCACGCTCACGCGCAACTTTTGTGCGTACAAAAACCAGTTGTATCTTCAACGTCCGGGACATCCATGGGAGCAACTTTTGCCCCCAGCCTGGCATGCATCTATGTGGGCCTCTTCGAAACCAATTACATCTACCATTCATCCAATCTCTTCCAGAGGAACATTGTCCTCTGGAAGAGCTATATTGATGATATTCTGTGTATTTGGAGGGGTCCCGAGGATGAATTAAATGAGTTTCTTGTCTGGATCAACAGCCTTGACAGCTGTTTGGCATGTGAATCGGTGTAAGGCCCTGTATCTAGATCTGGACATACAGGCGGAGGATAATAAGCTAACCACGACTGTTCATCAGAAGTTGACAGATAAAAACTCGCTACTGCATTACAGGTCCTTCCATCCAAGGGCGCAACGGCATAATCTCCCAGTGGGACAGTTTTTGCGTTACCGTAGAAACTGTTCGTCCACGGAGAGTTATCTCGAACAAACTGAAGAACTTGCGACCAAACTGACTTCCAGAGCATATCCCCAAAAGGTGGTAAAATTGGCTTGCAAGCGGGCTCTTAACACCCCTAGGGAGGCTTTATTGGAAAGAAACAGTAAAGAACAGAAGGAATGTATTCCGGTGGTGACCACCTTTGGCCCCTGCTCAACGAAAATCCGCTAGATAATCAGGAAGCATTGGCACTTGCTGAGTACTACATCAATGCAAATGCCACAGCCTAGATTTGCTTTCAAACGGTCCACCAATCTAAGGGATCGATTGGTTCACACGCGACCACAGGGGGAGATGAAGGAGTCAGGCATTCCTCCTGGACAATACCCATGTGGAGGATGTACAGTATGCACATTAACTAGCAAAACCAAGACGATCACACGGTCTAATGGTAAAACATGGTATATAAACAGGTTTAGTAATTGCAATACCAACATTGTCATCTATAGGTTAACATGCCCGTGTGAGATGCACTATAGAGGCCTCACTACGAGAAAAATCAAAATCAGAGTGCAAGAACACCTGAGCACGTTAAAAGCAGGGAAATTGACCAAAGAACTGGTGCAACATTTCATCACGCAAAAACATCAACCTAGGGATCTGCGGTGGGTGGTGATGGAGAGAGTGATGGGAGAACAATTCAATATGAAGAACAGATTACTCGAGAAAGAGGCACGCTGGATTTTCCAGGAGGGCACAGATCAGAATGATTTGAATGATGTTATTGAGTGGAATAGGATATCTGTCCTTTAGAACACATTTTGATCAATAGGTATTCCAATACAGGACATGTACCCTGATCTATAATCCATCCTCCATCCTGACATATGGAGGTCCATCCTGATCTAAGATGGCTGCCCTAGAGTTGGCATTAAAAAGTACTGTTTATTACTAGCAGAGAGCTGGCCAGCATATGGTAAAATGAATGTATTTATGAAGGGGGCCTATGAACTGTTAAGTACACATATACTCGTGACAAAAAACGAGGTAATACTCAAGAATATTGACACTTGGGAAATCCAATGAAGATGAGCCTAATATTAATTTGGCGGGAGACAAGACAACTAAAAAATATTTTAATTATTGGGAATTTGGGTTTTATATATATATTTTTTTTTTGGCCCGTAATTTCTGATATGACATGCCCCATTTAGGGACTGCCTAACAATGATTTTTTGATGCAATAATAGTAATACACATGACTAGGTGCTCCCTTCTAATATGGCCACCCGCAATCTGGCACGTACAAGCCCCTTTCATGTTTACCTTACTCACATGAAGGGGGCGGATCTATGAACGCTGGTTCCACGAGGTGGCGGTTCGGCGTCTAAAAGAGAGCAGCTGGTGCGGATTCGGCAATGGGGGGTGAGCGGAGGCCATTCTTCATGCACGAATTCCGGTAAGATTGAACGTATGAGTACTGAGAGAGTCGGGGTAAAAGATATGACAGGAAACTTTTTCTTTTAATTTAATTTTGACTGTGTGAGGTGACAGCACAGGCATACGAGTTATCTACGCCTGATTACAGCATACCATTTACGACATGAGCGAGGGTAAAAAATGCATTGGAGAGGTAGATACATGCGAAGGATGGAAGAAGCCTGGGGTTGATAGTGTGAGAGGCTTTCTTCCTCTTGTTAAAACTCAATCACTAAATGAAGTTAATTATAAGAACCGGCTAGTACAGTTTTACTAGCGCTAGTTGTTCGGCAGGAATGTATCTTGCACGAAAGAAACGTGGGCGCAGAGGCGCTGGAGTTATTGGCATGCAAGAGTGTGAGATACCGGGCTCAGACTGCTTTGTAAGATGAGAGATGATACGAGCAGTACAATTGGCCCAGTACTCTTTGAACAGTGAATGTGTTTCGCTCTTCTTTCATTACAGAACTGACCACGGGCAGTCTTGAGAACCTGTAACGAAGCAACAGGTCCTTGATTACCCAGATTCTTCTACGGGGGCACTGTTAGGCATAAGTACAGCAGCCACCTGGTAAATATTGAATTACATTCCGACCAGTTTTTTTTAACCATCGTTGGGGGTCCAACCGAGAGACATTGAGTTAATGATTGTGTGTGATTTATGTACAACCACAGGTACAATATATGGAGAATCAATACGTGCAGAGATAGTGCAGACCCAACCCCCTGATGAAATTGCCGGTAAATATAACTAGGCAATGAAACATGTCGGTTTTTAGTAGAGTGGGCACACAGCATGGAATAAAAGTAGTTTAGCTAGTGATGCCTAGCTCTTTTTAAATGTTGGTGGGACCAGATCTTGATGATACAGTTTGGCAATCCACAGTGGGTCATTCACATTGAGCACTTATATGTTTTTTTCTGCACAGTTTTTATCCCCTTTATGTTGTAAGTTGGCAGATGCTGATGATGAGAACGAGAGGACACAGGCGAGTACCAGTCTGTTGATTCCTCTCCGGATGTTGCTCCCGTGAGGCTCTGCCAACTCCCCTTCCCTTCTTTTTTACTTAGGAAAGGTAGAGGGACGGCATTTGGTTGTTACAGTAGTACCATCACACACATGTTTTTGGCTGTAAACTGGTGACTATAATGCACACATTGATACAGGAAGGTTTATATATACCAACTGTTGAATAGACAGTAAAAATACATGGTTAATTTCACATCATTTAGGAGCAGGTCTTTTTGGTGTTAAGAGGATATCAAGTGTAATAACGTCAAGCTCGGCAGCCATCCAAGTAGTGGGGAAACACGAGTGAGGACACGTGACCCAGGGGGATTCAGAAAGAATGTGAATCTGGTGTGTGTAACAACCGACCCCAAGAGTCCACAAGGTCTAGCGCAGCGAGTCAGAGACAATTTGCCAAAAGCATTGAACCCGACTCAGGAGAACGAAAAGCGTTGTCCCTCCGATATTGCGGTATACGCAAAAAGTTATCGAGGCGCTCTCGCATCACAAGTCATGTGGAGGCACCAAATATGTATTCCAACGTAGTAACATCCAGTCTGCTTGATAACGCGACTGAGACTTTTTGAGTATATATTAACAAAAGTAAAGTGGATTTGTGTATGAAAAATGTTATTGATTTGTCTCCAAACTTGTTTCTAAAAGTTATGAATATGAGGGCACACAAATAACATGTGTTTTAAGTCTGCTGGGGTCGTATTACAAGTAGGAAGAGTAGAGTTTATTTTATGTAATGAGACAGGAGTAAGTAAAAGTTTGTTGTAAACATAAAATAAAGTTTGAGTAGTATTAGAAGCTCTAGAAGATTTCCTAATTGTAATCCAAACCCTATACCAGGTAGGAATAGAAAGGGCAAGTTGAAGGTCAATTTCCCAGGAGAATTCTACTTCTGTTTTTTCTCGAGTGACTGGAAAAGATGTTAAATATTTGTATACTTCGGATGCGGATGCAGATAGAGACAAGACTGAAAGAACAGTACGAGGTAAAGATGAAGAAGTAGATATGAGCGCTAAACAATTGTAAATTGACTAGATCACGGAAATTAAGGAAGCGTATTTAGATGCATAAGAGGGAGGTAAAGAAAAACGTGCTTGAGCAACTTTAAAAGATATCCATGTATTGTGATAAAGTTGGTGAACCCAATGGAACCCTTTAACAAACCAATCTTTCCCAAAAATAATTCTATTATTAATTCTAAGATGCTTATTGTACCATATTGAAGATTGCAGAAATTGATCTTAAGGAGAGAGGTAATATGTAAGTAAAGGTTGAAGGATTTTCCAAGTGTTATTAAAAAATAGGAAGCGACAGTGCCAAAGGTTGGTGTGTAAAAGATAAAAATTCTTGGAAGGAGAAAGGTTGAAAAAACGATTTTTCAATAGTAATCCATAGCAGTAATAATGAATTGTCATCATCGTCCTTTAGTTATAGAGAGGATTATTTAAGAGAGAAACTGGTGTGGTAGGTTTGAAAATCTGGGAAATTAATGCCTCCCAAATGTTTATGTCGCTGGAGCTTCTGTAGAGACATATACAAGGTTTTTTTTTTTATTCCACAAAAATTTCGATAGTATAGAATGAATTATTTTAAAATGAGTATAAGAAATATTTATAGGGATATTAGAAACACAAAAAAAGTATTATATGAACCAACATCATTTTATTCATGTCAAGAAGGCCCCACCATGATAAAAATGTGGGATTCCATCCGGATGTGGTAGAAATCAAGAGGGTTTGTAATTCTTTTAAATTAGTTAACATGGAATACATGGTTTTATCCAAGGTCCAACGAAAACCAGAAGAAATATAATTTACTGAAAAACATAGCTTGTTCAGTGGGAGGATTTCACATTTGTCAACATTTAATTTGTAACCAGACACAGATGCAAATGTGCTTCACATAAGAAAGCCGGCAAAGAAGTTTGTGGTTGTGGTAAAAAGAGAAAATTATCATCAGCATAAACAGAGAGTTTTGATTGGTTGGCCCCATATTTAAAACCTATAATCTGAGGGTTTGAACAAATTCTAATCAGGAAGGGCTCGAGTGCAAGTATAAAAAGAAGCGGAGAAAGAGGACATCCTTGTCTTACCCCACGATATAAAGAAAAAGATGGAGAAATAAGACCATTAGATAAAGCTGAAGGAAACAGGAGAAGAGTATAATAAGGAGATATAGTTTAAATACTTTTATGACCAAAACCAAACCAGGATAATGTAGTAAATATAAATGGACATCCAACTCTATCGAAAGCTTTCTCAGCATCCAAAGAGATGGCTGCTAAAGAATCTTTACAGAATTTGGCCTTGGTAAGGACATTAAATAAGAGACCATTGTTAGCTGAAAGATGTCTACCTTTAATAAACCCACATTGTTCACTCCAAATTAGTATGGATATAAAAGACTCTAAACGAAGAGCTAGAGTTTTTGCAAAAAAATTGTAGTCTAAGTTAATTAGGAAATGGGTCTATAACTTTTACCCAAAGTATGATCTTTACCATCCTTGGGAAGAAGGCATATCAAAGCCTCTTGAAAAGAGCCACTGGATTTTTGGGAAGAAATAAAGAAATGAAATTATTGATGTAGTTTAGGAATAAGATTTTGAGAAAAATAGGAATCAAATTCAATTGTGAAACCGTCAGCTCCTGGGGCTTTACCACGTTTAAGAGTATGAATATCATTAATAATATCTAGATCTCGAATATCCTCGTCCAATACAGAAAAAACCTAGATCCGAGGAGGAGGGTGGGTTGATAGAAGATAAGTACTGAAGAGTATCTTTCTTAAGTACAGAAGACTCAGGAGTGTAAAGAGATTGAAAACATTGAGTAAATTATGATGAGATATCTTCATTTTTGTAAACCCTGTGAATATTAGAAGTAAGAATAGAGATAATCTTGGTGCATTCCTTTTTTTTTAACTTTAAGATAATTAGCTAAAAGTTTACCCACCTTATTTTAACCTTCATAATATTTGACTGAAGATTTGAGTATGAATGAATTATCATTTTCTGTAGATATTTTATTGAATTCAAATTTGGATCTGACAAGTTCTTTTAGACAGGATTTAGAGCTTGTGCGAAAAAAGAAATGTTCTAATTGTTTAATGTGTGCCGTAAGTGATTGAAAATTAAGCAAAGGAGATTTATTTCAATGAGATGCAAAATAAATATTAAAGTCCCTATAGGCTGCTTTAAAGGTATCCCAGATGATCTGTGGAGACATGGATGGAGTTTCATTTTCAAGAAAGAAAGTGTGGTAAAAACTTCTAAATGCCGGGTAAAATTGGAATCTAAAAGGAGGGAGTTATTGCATCTCCATCTTCTTGTACCATGAGTAGGTGGAAAGAGTTTCAAGTTTATAGTAACCAGAGCATGATCGGAAATTAATATTGAACCAACATCAGAATGGGTAATATGTTGTGTGAGTGCTAGGGAACAGTGTACAGGAGAAAAGAAAGTGTATTCTAGAAGTGTAGGATTACATAATCGCCAAGCATCTACCAGTGATCGTTGTTTAACAGTGGATGTAAACTGAGATTGCATAGGAGAGAAAATTAATTTAGACTTTGACTTATGGCCAATAATGGGGTCCATAATAAAATTACAATCCCCACCAATTATTAAGTATTTATTTTGAAAGGACATCAATTTAGATAGTATTGAAGGCCAAAAGGCAACATCTGGGGCAGTAGGTGCATAAAGATTAAAAAGAGGCATGGCGATATTGAAACAATGAAACAGATACCCATCTACCCACATCATCAGCATCTTGCATGAGAATCTGTAAGTTAAGATGTTTATGACATAAAATGACTACACCATTACGATGTCCCGTACCTGGAGAAGCAACAACATGACCTACCCATTGTCTTTTCAGTTTAGGAATTTCCTTATCTAAACCATGGGTTTCCTGTAATAAAGCTATATCACATTTTAAATTATATAAATGGGTTAGTACTCTTTGACATTTTATAAGAGAGCCCAAACCCTTAACGCTCCATGAAATAACTTTCAGAGCCATGTATAACAGTCAAGATGGTATAAACATTATATAACAATAATTATAACAACTAAAACTTAACTGCAGTATACAAGTAATAATATTTAACACAGAATTTAGAGAACTGTACCAGCAAAATTGAATAGCATAGAAATAGAAATAAGTAGTTATGAAAAAGAAAAAAATAACAAAGAAAGATAGTAGTAGAAACGAAGAGGAGAGAATAAAGAGAGAAAAGGAAAAAGGAAAAGTCATTAATGAAGGGGAAGGAGTATCTGAAAAAAGACAAAAAAGTGGAAACAAGTACAACAAGGAAGAAACAGAAACTGTAAATTTCAAAAACATAATGACGACTACAAAAAACATGAATATGATGAGGATTGGTGATGCCACATAACTAACATGGAACAACTAACCAGGCAAATCAGGGCAGACCTGGGAGGGAGGACATCATCCAAAGCAGACCGGGGAGTACAGAAATCATCTTTGAAAATATCTGCACCTAACAGAAGAGAAAAACATGCAAGGTGAGTATCACATAGGGAAGCCAGAAAAACTTAAGACTAAACAAGAACGAAACAGAAGTCCTTGGGAGACAGAGCATATTAAATCATTGGCACGGCAAAGTTCGACACATCCATATCTTCTTCTCTGCACTGATCCAAGAATCTTTGTAGCAAAGCAGGATCCTCATAATTTATAGTTCTATTTTTACGTGTGACTTTGAAAAGGCAAGAATTTCTTTCTTCTATCTGCTGTTTCATTGGTGTAATCTTGAGCAAAAAGAGATTAGAGCCTTGCCACGAGATACAGCCCTTGAGTTTATCTGCTTGTAAGATCTTCAATAAATCTGTATATTCAAAGAAGAACATGATGACTCCTCTAGGTTTGACTGAGGAGGTCACCATAGTTGGACCCAAGTGATGTGCTCTTTGAATGTTCAAGACAGGAGAGCTGGAAATATCAAGAACTTGTAGAAGGAATGATTTAAAGAATTAAATGGTGTCTGAGCCTTCCAATCCCTCTGCCAAACAATATATGAGCAAAGATTTTCCACTTCCTTTTTGAGTAATTAAATTTCAGATTTCATTGAAGAGACTTGGTTCACCACAACCTGAACAGAGTCAACTTGCTGCTCAATCTGCATAACCTAATTTTCCATAGTATACCACTTGTTATCTAAGGCTTGAAGTCATTTATTTGTTTCTTCCATGTAGGGTCAAAGAGCTCGTATTTCTTTAAGAAGCACATCCATAGCATTTGGTGAAGAAAACGTTACAGGCAAAGGAGGAACTTTTTTGACACATTTACCAGAAGATAGGGTAGACAAAGTGGTCCATTTAGGATTAAAATTGTTGGTGGAAAGTGGAATACTGGATAATGCCGCCAATATTCCCACATGGGGGAGCAGTATATTGCCTTCAAAGATTTCCATGTTTGTTGAAAGTACAGAATAAGGTTGTGGTCTGCCAAAGATGAAAACGACAAAGAAGAGCCAGCAACGTAACGTGTAGATTTTGTTCTCCCCATAAAGTTCTGGGCAGGTTTTGATAGTAGTGAAAGTACAGAAACAGGAGAGTGCGGAATATGATGTGACAGTGAAGCCTCAGTGTAAGGACACAAAAATGGTATGCCTTTCTTAGCAGCCAAGAGTAATTAATGTTGAAATATCAGAACATACCTCTTTGAAATTAAGAATAACAAGTCCAATGAATAATAATTTGCATGTTTAGGATCAAAATAATATCATTTGTATTCCATTTCTACTTTGCTGTAGAGCAACATGAGAACATAATGACAAGTGCAAAACCTGTGTGGGACATGCACCATCCGCAACAAACTGGTGCCTTCCAAACAACCAATTCTATCTCACTCTGTTGGCCAAATTTAAATTCACTGTAACATGTCTTTTTATTCTACGCCATGCTCATTTCAGCTTTTGCGCACATTTTAAGCAATCTGGGATGGCTGGAGTGTTCCATTTAAAGCAATGCTACATAATTGTTCCCTGTCATTTGAACAACAAATTGAAGAAAAGTGTTCATTTTTGGCTATTTATTTGGGGCATTGGGATATTTCAAAGAATTCATGTTCCTGTTCCCTTACGATAGTAAGCAGCAGCGTCGTGGAAAGACAAAATGGCGGGCGCGAGTTCCTTGAGGGAAAACAGACCAACCATAGCTGACAGGAAGGAACACTCACCGGAATGTAAGGAAGGTGGAAAAAGTTCCCGGAGTCTTTCACAGCACGAAAGACTCCATTGTTGTGCGGTGAAGAGATGAAGGTCAGCAGGAAAAGCCGACACTCCGTCCGAGCTGCAGTGGAGCCCCCTCAGCGAGCAGCCATCCTCTACAGGCATCAAGCCATGCTCCCATCCATGGTACTTTATAATGTATGTAACAAGTTTTGTCGGACCTTAGATTATTGATTGGCTTAGGCATGGAGCGTCCAGGCAGGTGCCACTACTGGTATATAAATTGCTTCAAAATACCGCCATGGGGCAATCACAAAGTGTCACCTTGTGGCTTTTTGTATTGCACGGCACTTTTTACAAATCTGTATTGCATTCTCAGTGAAAATTGCCATTAATGGCTTGTATGATGGTTAGCTATTATTATATTTGCTTTTGACGAGATGCACTAAAAATATTTAGGAACAATGCTCCTGCCCTAAACTTTAACATATTATTAAATTGTAACTAATGATATTTGTATTTTAAATTATGTTTTTCATTAAATTAAATCTAGTCTTGATGTTTCCTTCCTCATCACTAACATTATCAGTTTTGTTGAATGCCCACAATATTGTATGCTTTCAAATTGCGTAATATTTTATTGTGAAGTTACCATTTACAATAGATTTCATGAAAATGATATTATGTACATTAAATACTAACATTTACTTTTTTTTATAATAACCATAAAAAAGTAAAGCAAATAAAGTTTCAATTGAAATGCTGTTGTTATGTTATCATGTCATCATGTGCCAATGTTATTTCTTGCCTCTCTTGAAAGAGTGTTGCAGTCCCAGAAGTTCGCCATGTATGGTGCTTAACTTACTCCTAGCCTGTCTTAGAGTACAGTAGAGCTTGTTTTGTCAGCATTGTACTATATTGTCTCGTAATTCAATTTCTATTGTGTTTACTACCCCACACAAGGTGATGAAGAGCTTTATGCTAAGCAGCATGCTATTCTGGAATCCATGGTCAATTGTTGGCAGCAGCTGCGCGACAGGGCGAGTAAGAAATCTGACCTTCTGGTCAGGGTAACCGCTCTCCCCTTGCGCAGCCCATCCTTTAAGCAATGCGCCAGCACCTTCTGCTCTCCCAGGTGGGTGTTCAGGGCTCTCATCCACCGCAGGCTCCTGCGCCTCATCCCTGGTGGTCTAGAGGAAGACTTTATTGTCAACAATATATTCTCTAGGAAAACTCAATACATTCACTGCTTGGGTCCTTCACTTCTTTCAAAATCATACACTTCTCTAAACCTGTCTTGAAAGGGACTCACACAGAAGTTCTAAATAATAATTTTTTAATATCAGACCGTACAAAACAATTTGTACAACCACATAAAATTCATTTAATTAAAAACAATTTAAAACCCAATCATAGATAAACTATTGCACATGATATTCTAACTACATTATAGCAAGAGAGTCAATACAAAAGACATTCATTCGTCATCAAAAAGTTAATTTGAAGGAATCAATAGAATATTAACCCTGGGCGTAGTTTGCGTAGCAGCACTACACGTAGCTGCACGTAGTACACTTTGAAGTACACGTAGTACTGCGTAGCGTAGTTGATGGCACTGTGTACTTGCCTGCACTGTGAAATAATTGCAAATGGCATCTTGCACAGTGCCTGTTATTATAAAATAAGTATCTTTATTTTTACCTTTATATGCTAAAGAGCATATAGTACTTTCACAAAAGTGAAACTGAATAATTTGTAAGCAGTGAGAGAGGTGATGATTTTGGGATCCTCCCTAACCTAGGGAGAGAACCAAGCAGATGCCTTGAAAACAAAAAGCACATCTTGTTTAACGATTCGGTGGTGGTCCCATCCTCTTATGACCACCCCAAGCACAGTTTTGGAAAAAAAAACAATACCAACCAAAGGCCCTGCAAATCATTATGGGATGAGATTAGCAGTGGGCAGTGAATATTATAGTATCCAATATCAAAATTATTCTACAAAGAGTTGCAGTTCAACTAGTCATTACTAGATGTCCCTCACAAGTCAAATGCAAATGCTTGATGAAAGGGTTTCAATGCTTTTGCATTTGACTTGTGAGGGACATCTAGTAACGACTAGCGGAACTGCAGCTTGATGTAAGAATAATTTCAATGCTTTTGCATTTGACTCGTGAGGGACATCTAGTAACGACTAGTTGATCTGCAGCTCTTTGTAGAACTATTTTGATATTGGATACTATAATATTCACTGCCCACTCCTAATCGCATCCCATTAGACTTTGCAGAGCCTTTGGTTGGGATTGTTTATCTGCCAATAACTGTGCTTGGGGTGGTCCTAGGACGATGGGACCACCACCGATGTAAAACAAGATGTGCTTTTTGTTTATTCTCTTTGTGTTCAGGGCATCTGCTTGGTCCTCCCCCTAGGTAAGGGGTGACACCAAAATCATCACCTCTCACATTGCCTAATGTTTTCATTGAAAAAGTTCAGTTTTGTGAATTGGTTATATGCTTTTTAGCATGTAAAATTGCTTTATCAAAGCATCGGAGGATGGTGTGGATTTAGCTGTTACGCTACATGATTAAGCACAGTTTTTGTACGGTGCTACGTACAATTTGTGGAGTGCAAATTAGTACAAACTACGTATGCGCAGCGTAGTACTATGCCATGGGTTAATAATAATGATATCTGAGATCCTTTTAGCATGTAATAGTTTGTTCCTCAAATTTAACACAGGTAAGCGTTGACCCCTTCTTCAGGACAACAAGAAATATTTTATTCCTCTCATCAATTATGCAGCATTTGCCTGCATCAAAAATACACAAAATATATGCAAGATAATATCTAGTATACATAAAATACAACCATCTTTTATGGAGAAAACAACAATGTGATAGATCATCTTGCTCATATATTTCAACATTATGGTCTAAACAATGCTTGCTTATTTTTATAAAAGCAGAATGTATTCAAACAAAAAAAATGTTTTAATAAAGAAACTATTGTACTCAAGGCCCAGTCAAAACTACGGTGCAGGATCCTTCAACAGACTACACTTGTATACACTCTCCCTTATTCAATCTCCCCTAATGTCCCTTACAGTGAGGCACATTCCAGTCCGATAGAGATACGTTTCAGGACTTACTGAGTAAGCCTTCAGTCTTAAAATAGGACGGAATAACAATAATAATCCCTCCTGATGCAGCCCGTTTTGGTCTGTGTTCAAATCTTCGATAAGGTACAGTCAATAAATATTTTTACTTCATCATAAGTTAATACACAATAGCTCCCAAAATAATTCAGAGCATATGGATATAGGAACAATTATTGATAGTTAGCATGTTGCTTTTCAATAGGTGCTCTTTCAAAAGATAAAATCCTATTGAGGAGAAGAATAGAAGAGGCAAATGTAAACTCTATAACTGTTTAAAACAAAGATATCCTTCATTCAAAAACAGATACCAAAAATGTAGCCAAACCCACCAGTGATATGGTAATTCACAGAACTCCCAAAAATCATGGCAATAAGTACATGAGATAAGAACTCTTTTGGTCCTAGTCTTCTGAAGGACTCCTAAAACAAGATAAGAGGGAAACTTTAAATATAATATCGAAGATATATACATAAAACATATTTATTGCTACTATTGATCTAGCGAATATAGAAAATATAACCTACTGATATAGTAGGCTCAAAGTTCCGATACCAGGATGTAACCACGGAGGCTGAAATGCCCTCCAATCACTTCGATCCTGCACCAACCACACCTTCAAAGTGTCTGTTGATGTTTCTAATAAACCAAATACATTGGACTCAGTGACAGTAGGTACAGTATAACCTTTGTTTAAGATAAACATATGCATTAATTGATCCCTATAATAATACAAATCATTACATCACTCCCAAAAATGGATCAAATGTAAATAAATAGTGTTAGTACTCTGCGATCCCATATATATATATATATATATACATATCTTGAAATAAGTTCACTAACTTAAACTTTGTATGCAAGCCTATATCACTATTCATTTTGCAATGTCATAGCCCAAGTAATTAGGCCTCATACATGCTGCTAACATTAATATGTGGACAACGTCATAGTCCATCACTATAGTAACTAACTTATGTCTAAGCCCATATATCTAAACCTCAAGTGGGCTGCCAACATTAGTTATAATGGCAACCAGAAGGTGAGGCACATACCGGGGCGTCACATAGTAGGGTTGTACAGATCGCATGAGGATCGTACACGATCATGCCTACTTCAGTGTTACATAGTGTTCGGCGGTACGTCCTATCTTCACATTGTTTAAAAGAGCTTGGAGTGACTTGTGTTTGTCCTATATAAGGGGAGACAACATCTGCGTGTGTGCCGCTCATGTGACTGCCAATGGTGTATGGCGTTGTCACGTGACTAGCATCGGGATTGTCTACAATGCCAGAAGGAACAATATCTAAAAATTGACAAAAATGGTTGACATTGTAAAGGTGATGCGGGACCATTCACATACGCCTACAAAATGGGCATAAATAATTCTCCTTCCCATATTCCTCACAGATCCCGAACTTAAGGAACGTCTTGATAAAATGCTATTTCCGGCTCAGAGACTCAGTTAAGGGCATAAATTGCATAAATTGCACAGAAGGCAGACAAAATAGGGTTGCCCCTCCTGTGAACAATAATAAGTGGTCATACAACTCGCACTAAAGATCCCACAGATGCCAATAGGGTACCATATGTCACCTGGGGAACAAACATAATAAATAAGTTATAAGGCTCTCAAAATGATGCTATATTTACAAATTCCCAATCAGGTCATCAAGATAATACTATTCAATAATATAGGGAAGTATACAGAAACCAAAATGGTCCCCTCTACAGGTCATTTGATTAATTTCATCCAGTCTTCCTTGGTGTTCAATCCTCATCTAACTGTATCTAAGATGGAAATATACCACTGTTCTGTATTTTTACATTTTTAACACAACATTACTCCCTCTTCTACTGGTTCCGCTCTGTCAGCCTTTTCTGTTCTGCTTTTTTCTATCTTTTCATTGTCTTTGACTTTTTTGCCTATATTTTGCATTTATTTTCTATTTGTCTCCGTTTCGGACTTTTTTCCCACAGCTGCTACCCCCGTGCTCCCTCTACCGCCTCCCAGCTGCCCTTCCTCCCCCCACCCCTACTTAATGGCAGCTGCTGCATGGCGCGTTCAGTGGGCGTGCTGCTGGCACGCTAAAGGCAAGCCCCTCAGCACTCGTCCATGACTAGCGCCAGGGACCCTGGTCCTCCCAACCCCCACTGCTACGACTCTAACAGTGTCCATGCTGTAAACCCTGGATGCAACAACAACTGCCAGTTCTTGATGCCAGGCAACTCCTAAGGCATGTTCTCCTGCGTCAAAGCCCAGCTCACCTGAGTTTCTGTTCAATTCTGATGGTGGTTGAAGACAGTCCGACCCCACCCTGAAACTGCTAGTTCCAGCACACTAGTTTTAAACAGTGCACTAAAAACCAGGAGCTCAAGGGATGGGGGGAAGTGGATAAAATAAAAAAAGAGAGACAACACCGTTCTTGCATTTCCACTGTTGAAGTGCTGCTAAAATCTGCGGCCCTCTTTGACTTCTGTAGAAACTGGTGCCTAATGAAACATAAACAAGAACAGATAAGTGCACCCTATCCCTAAATGTGTTCCTGACTAACCCTTAATCTATTAGAAATTCTCTTCTAAAAGTACCTCTTGGAACCTGGTCTCTAGCTTCCAGGTTTGGAATGTGTTACTGTTCTGGGATGTGCTTTCTATTACTGTAAAACTTCTGTAAAATCAAACAAACATCATTATCAGAATTACCAACATCTAACATTCACCTTAATATAACTAAAGCCTAAATTCTTAATAGCAAACTAACTTTTCACACATTTCCAGTCTTTTTATAAAATAAATGCTGTACTTTTACATCAAAATACAGCAGGTAATTTGTGCAAGTCCTTGATTTACTGTTTGCCTTGCTGTCAATGGTTTCCTCTCTTCGATTCTTAAAAGTTCCAAGAAAAACAATGTTTATTTCACAAAGTTCCACAAAGTACTCTTGTAACAAAGGGTTTGAACTACAAAGTTCGTGGGAGATATCTTGTTCCAAATTGTCTTTACATGAATCCAGAAATCGCCGTCAAAGTTCTTTCAGGTAATAAAAGTTTTGCACTTACTTGTTGCTGAAAAGGGATACTGATCAGTCTAACCTTGTTCTCTTTCTCTTTTGCAGGTCGATTGCAGTGGACAGAAGAGGGGCGGAGGCAAGAAGGAGCCGGAAACCGGAAGAAGGAAGAGCCAGCAGCCGCGCCCGTTGAAGCCAATGAAGGTCTGGAGAGAGCAGGAGTGCCAGCGCCGAAGGATCTGTTCTCAGGTAAGTGGGAGGTAGACGAGCACAAGCACTGGGTGAGGCTCAGGGTGTGCCTTTTATAGACAGGGCTGTGTGTGGTTCAAAGAGCTGGGTGTGATTCGAAGAACTGGGTGTGGTTCGAAGAACTGGGTGTGGTTCTCACAAGCAGGTGTGCAGAGCTTCAGTTATTATGTTAATGAGTTGAAGTAACACATGGCCTAGGGAGGAGTGCTCTAAACAAGCCTACGTAAAGGCAAGGCCCAATGTGTAAACAAGACAGCAATGTCCAAACTTGTGAATACATTGAGCAACATACACAGAAGTCTTAGGGAGGGGCTGCGATAAAAAGAAAGGCTTTCAATAGTTTGTTTAAAGAGAGCTTTTACAGAGACCACTAGTGCAATGAGAGGGAACATGCTCTTTGCAGTGCACAAACCCTAACATCCTGCCACCACTGCCGCCACACCTTCTGGACCCAGACAACCACCACTAACCCACCGGACGCCAGCACCCCCAAACACCTGAGCTGCATCATCCTCAACGTACGCTCCCTGCACAGACATGCAGTTGAAATCTGGGACTAGCTCACCACCCTCTCGCCCGACGTAACCTTTCTCACAGAGACCTGGACTAATGCCTCCTTTGTTCCTGACATCGCAACCGCCTTCGCCGACGGATACAAGATCCTGAGGAAAGACTTCTCTAAAACCACCACTCACAAGCCTACACCACGCCTTCAGCACAGAAACTGGAACAAGATCACCAAAGACCACCTCACTTCTGCCCTCAGCCACACTCCTCCCCCTACCACGAACCTCAGCACGACCAACACCATCTCTGCAGCATACAACCTCCACCAATCGATCACTGACTGTGCAAACACACTTGCCCCCCCCAGAACTCCGACAGATGACACAACTCGAAAGTCACCTGGTTCAGCACAGACTTACCAGAATACAAGTTCTTGTGCCGATTTGTATTTAATAATGAGTGCTATTGTACTATGTATTGATTTTGAAAAATGCACAAAAGTGACTTTATAATAAAAAGCTATTGAATAGCCAAATTCCCTTGCTTGAATCTGGTTTCATGTTAAGGAAGTACATTGAAAGATAGTGAGTAACTTGTTTTTCAGTATTGGCATCTCTGTTGTGTTTAGACAACTGAAGAAAGCATGGAGAAATACGAAAACCATGGAAGCACGCAACGCCTACCTGGCCGCCACAACGGCACACCACCAACTCATCAGATCTACGAAGAAAAACTTAATTCAGGGCAAAACCCTCTCCAACTCCCACAACTCCAAGGAACTCTTCAACATCATACCCCACAGTGAAACCTCCGATGTCCACCTCTCCCAGGACCTCTGCAACGAACTCAGCTCCTTCTTCCACCACAAGATCAGGAATCTTTAGAACAACTTTGGGGAAAAAGACCAAGGCACTGACCCACCACCATCCCCCAGCATCGTCACCCAGCCAACCCCACCACATGGGATGGCATCTGGTCGGCCCCTGTCCTCGGTAACCCTCCAACACCCACGGACCATGCCTGCAACCTCTGCATCATACCCAACTCCTCTCTCACCATGAACAGACAGATCAACGGCGTATCCTCCTCATGCTTTAACACCTTCTGCATACTCCGCAAGACCTTCAAATGGGTCCCCCGGGAACCAATGAGGACCGACAGGTGCCTCCTTTAAAAGCAATTTCATACAAAACTGCTCCTACGCAAATGATACCCTGATCTTTACTGAATCTCCACAACTTGTAGTTCCTGCAACCCTATCCTGCATTGATTTACAATGAAATACAATGGTCCAGCACTCCACTCAAAAAGTTAGCAATAGTCAAGTTTAACAAAAATGTAAATCCATTCGGCAGGTCTTTATGTAAATATTCTTTATTAATATTCTTCTAGTGAATCACACGACCGTAGCCAACGCGTTTCGTCCCTAAGGACTACTTCAGGGCGAAAATAATAGAAGGAGGTTTTTCTAACTGGTCTTTCAGCCACTACTGACAATATATCATTCTCTCTTAAGGCAGTCACCTCAATATTTTCCAATATTGTTCTCCCTGGATTTGGGCAATCCAATTCAAGTGAGTGCTCCCAATAATACTTTTTCTAACTGGTCCTCCGTTCTCCACTGGCAATTTATCACTCCCTCCTAAAGCGGGCACCTCAATATTTTCCATTATTGTTCTCCCTGTATTCGGGGAATCCAATTATAAAGCGTGCTCCCAATAAAGCATAAATGGTGTTAGCCTGTCTCAATTAGAGATCCATCTGCACCCATTGTGTGGTACTTCCAGAGATCTCTGGAAGTAGCACACGATGGGTGCAGACGGATTTCGTATCACTAATTGAAACTTGACTATTGCTGACTTTTTGAGTGGAGTGCTGGACCATTGTATTTCATTGTAAATTGTGGGAATTTCCCTTGGAAGTTTAGGGGTATTGAGCTTCAGGTCCCTAGCACCCTGAGATTAGGATAACTTACACCAGACTATTGATAGGTGCAGTCATTATTGGCTTATACTCTGTGCTCCTTTTTGTTGTTTATCTATCCTGCATTGATTGTTTCACCAAATTCTCATGACATTTCCAAAGTAGGTAAAGGACTGAAATTATCCAGCTAAATATCCACTGCAGTGGATCATCCAACTTCTAATGGAAATCAACTATCAAATACCTAGGAATATGGTTTTGCAAAGACCTCGCCAACTCTGTTTCCTTCAATGAAAATAAAACTCTAAGGACAGTAAAAGATCTATTATCAACATGGTCACCAAAACATATTTCTTAGTGGGGTAGATTCAAAACCATCAAAATAATGGTCTAATTTTTGGTTAAATTCTTATCAAGTATGTTACTCACTCGTCTCTCCCCATATTTCTTCCTTAAAATTGATAAGGCTGTTTCACACTTCCTTTGCAAGAATAAAAAGGCCAGAATTAGACTTAAAAAAAATTAGAATGCCAGCAAAAGTCGGCAGTTGAAGAGTCTCCAATTGGATTTCCTACCAAATGGCCTGCCTGGCCTCACAGGGCTCCTGGTGGTTTAAATCTAATGCACTGAAAAATCCAATTTGGCTTGATGTTGAATCTTCTGCCACCTATATCCACTCATATAGACTCTTACTATAGCACAGGTTCCTTAACCCTGCCCTGCACACTTTTTAAAGTTACCGTTTCCGCCATACTTCCCGTAGATGCGGCACTGACAACTAACACCCAAAAATCGACTCTGATGTCTTTATGACATAATAAGAAACTACGCTTTCCTAACTCATACACCATGGGACCTATATAGGCACACAAAGTGATATCAGACCTCTATGATAACTCTGACCTGCTCTCATTTGCCTCCCTGCAACATAAGCACAACCTCACTAACATGAACTTCTATGACTTTCTTCAACTTCAGGCCAAGATATCCAAGCTGCACCACCATCTCAGTTCACCCCTACTACAGAAACTCCAACGGATCCTTCTCGGTGGTCAAGCAGCCTCAAAAATCTATAAAACGCTTATCTCCTCTAAAACCCCACACCTCCCACCCTTAGCACAAAAGTGGACTTTTTACTTTTCATCCAAAAACCTTGTTCCTCAGGATGAGGACTCCTGGGGTAAAGTAGGATCACACTTGCTTCAACACAAACTGATCCCCTTCCTATTCCAGACCAGATTTGTGCAGCACAGTGCATGTACTGGACCCCATCAAAACTTTCAATTACATTTAAAAGATGCCAATATATGCTGGGCGTGCGACACGTCTGCCAGCGATGACGAGCATACGTTCTTCTCTTGCCCGTGCCTGCTAGCCTACTGGGACGATGTGTCTCTACAGCTACAAAATATTTTCAAAATGACTATTACGCTATCCTTCCCGAAGCTCTTGCAAGGACCTTAACTGGCAGACCACCCGATTGATCTCCCTGACACGGACCTTTTTCTCCTTGGCCTTCCACTCACCATTGCTATTAAACTAATATTGATCAATTGGAAATCTAGCAACAATGTATCTTACCACACTTGGCGAGCCTGGGTGAGCTATCTAAGGAGCACACATATAACCTAATCTAAAAACAAAGGTTGCCCAATAACCTCCAGCGCATCTGGAATAAGCTTGATCGCTTTATCCGCCCCATTCCGCTCTAGAGAGAAATCCCCTAACTCTCCCCCTGGCTACAAGGTCTATTGTCGTCTATCATCGCCAGCATTACTTACGTTTTCCACACCTCTAATGCAGTATCACATGGCTCCCCCTCTTGACCCCCTCCTTCCTTAGACAGGATACCGGTCAAACTCGTAGAATGTGTACATCTTGTCCTCCAATTCGCTCCTGCAGCTTGAAGAAGCACTCTACACAGGTGAAACAACATCTTCATCTCTGCAACAAAGTGGGTTTTCACTTACCTGCCTCTCGAGTGCTTCTTCAAGCTGCAGCAGCGATTTGGAGGACAATGTGAACACAGCGGCTTCGGCCGTGGAAGTTGCACTACCTAACAGTAGGGTGACCAATCTGTCCATAAATTTCACGGACAGTCCGTAATTTCGGCCGTCTGTCCGTTGTCCCTGAAGGTTTCTTTAACGGACGCCATTTGTCCGTAATTTTAACAGCTGTGGGTGACAGCCAATGATGTGCCTTTAACGTTTGCTGTGGAGACCAAACAAAGCGATATAGGGTTGGCTTTAAAGCCACTAGCCAATCCCAGAGCTCGCTGGTACCCTGCAGGAGTGCTGTTCTCATTGGCCCTGATTCAAGGCCAATGAGAACAGCTTCTGGGTACCCAGCCACGGCACTTCTGGACGTGCAGGGCACGTTTTCAGCCTTTTCCCTTTTACATTTTCTGGGACCCTCATTCGATCCCTGACCTGTAGACTCAGTAAAATGCCTTCTAAACGGACCAGGCCTCAGGGTGCCATTGGCTGGATTGGAGGCTGGGGAACTATTAATGTTAGAATCGAGCCTATTGCATTTTCGGAGGTTTTCTGCAGTTCTGGCTTTTCTTCAGGAGATCCTTATCGCAGGACACATTAAGCAGATTAAATGACAGATAAAATATGGTCTCTGTGCGGTGGTGTAACACGAGAGCACTGGGCCGCAGTGCAAGCAGCAATAATGTCACACCACGGTACGTTTAAATGAATAGACATACACAATATAGAAATAGATCATCTTCCTAGGGGAGGGAGGGGGCCTTATAGCTTAGGGTCCTTGGAAGTTGCACATTTAGCCCTTGCATTAAAACGTCTCTGCTCTGTTTATGTTTGCAAATGGCAAACTTATTTTAAACAATGAGGCGTAGCTTTCGTGTAACTGTGTACCACAAAAAATGGACAAAAACTTTATAGGTGGTTGCTGCAAAGGCTCTGGAAGAACTGCCAAACTCTAAACTATGAGCATTAGTGGCGCCGAGGGCGACAATCTTTTTTGGTGCCCCTTCCATAACCATCTTTATGTATTCCCTGACTACCACCCACCATGGTGTCCCTCATCTCTCCTTAGCCCCTCTCTTACATGTTTTTAATTTATAGCTCATTTAGCTAGTCATGTATATACACTGTACAACGAATGGCCAACAGAAGGTCGAGCCGCGCTTAGGCTCCAGGGCATGGGATCACTTTGTAGTATATTTCACTGCTTTAGCAGGTCTTCGGAAGCACTACTATGGTGGTTGAGTGGCTCCTACCCCACCTCATACATAGAGAAGTCTGCTGTGCAACTGGCACCCATACCTTTGCCTCAGGACTCCTTATGGCTCCCCACCTCGTCTTTCACCGGTCAAGAACGAGGTAAGCATCTGAGGCGGACCTCGGCGTGTACTGAAGGCGGCCAGCAGCCTGAGCCTGGTTGCAACTTTAGGAGTCCCTCAGTCCATTGTGACCAATTAAGGGGTCGTGTTTTTTGCCCGCAAGTTACTGAACTCAACCTGCCTGCTCAATTTCTGCATTAATCGCCATCCGGAGAAGAAGCTCGCTATTTTAGATTGAGGGTGAAGGGGATGTCCGTCCCATGGCCTATCCCAGAACTTAACTTAGGAACTATAACAAGGGTGAAATTCTTGATGGGCCTCTTCTGTATGCAACTCTGCAGATAAAGACTCAGCTCATAATTAATATGAAAAAGTTGGTGAGTGAGTGAAAGGATGGGTGAACGGCTGGATGGATTAGTGAAAGGGTGAATGGATAATGAGCAGAAGGATGGATGGATGAGTGAAAGGGTGGATGATGGGCGAGTGAATGGGTGGATAGATGAGTGAAAGGATGGATGAGTGATAGGGTCAATGGATGGATTCATGAGTGGATGAGTAGAAGGATAGGTGGATGGATGGAAGGAAGGATGGCTAAGTGAAAGGGTCAATGGAGAGACAAAGGAAGGATGGATGGATGACTGAAAAGGTGAATGGGTGGAAAGATGAATAAGTGAAAGGATGGCTGGATGGCTGAAAGGGTAAATGTCTGGATGGATGAGTGGATGGATGGGTGGAAAACTGGATGGATGAGTGTACGGATGGATAGGGTGAGAGAAGTGGCTGGAGGGATGTATGGAAGGAAGGATACATGATGAATAGGTTATCAAATGGATGAATATGTTTGGATATAGATGGGATTACTTATATACTATTGTGCGACCTCCTCTGATGTGTCTGTAAAACGTACCCTTTGTCCCAAAGTGTTGTCCTGAATTTTGACCTCCTGTCCTGAATTTTTGTCCTGAATTTTGACCCTCTGTCCTGAATTTTTACACTCACTGTCCTGAAAATGCACCCATGCCAGTTGGTAACCCTACCTAGCAGAAGGCAAGAGCCGATGGAATAGGGGCAGTGAAAGCAGGAAGTGTCTTGCTTTAGCCAGCACAGCAGGGGCATTACACTAATGAAGGTGCCTTCTTCATCCGGGGCGCACTGGAGTGCCTGAAATACAGAGGACTGGCACAGAACCCCTGCACCCTTTTTAATCAGTTGGTGAGTCGCGGTACCCACGGTGGGTGGTAATTACGGCGGATGGCAACTACAAGTCCCAACTTACCTTGCAGCTACTTACGCTTGAATTAGATTTGCTCACTACTAAAGTGCACCGAATCAAGGGAAACCATCGAGGACTGTAAATCCCGTTTTCCATCAACTACCCGAAGAAGAAGGAGCGCACAGCCCCGAAATGCGTAGGCAGAAGGAAAAATAACGGGTGAAACGACATCTTAATCTCTATAATAAAGTGGGGGTTCACTTACCTGCCTGTCGAGTGCTTCTTCAAGCTGCAGGAGCGTTTGGAGGACAATGTGTACATCTTGTATATTTGCTAGTTTACTTACACTAAGACTCATATCTCTCCCATAACTCAAGACGCCAAACCAACGTTATACTCTATGGGTCTATTCTACAGCTATCAACTTTCTATATACTCTGCTGATAATGATCATAAGTACCACGTTAATGTACTCTTTATCTAATTGTTGAATGTTTAATTTAATCTCTTCATCTCCCTTCTTGATTTCTTCTGTACGGTTGCCAAAACCAATAAGAACACTTTGAACTAAAAAGAAATATCTAGTAATAAAAGCTAGAGTTTGCAGTTCAGTGTGCATATATTGTATTTCCATACTATGCACTACTAGACTTAACGACCAAGTTACCATTACATTACAGCAATGGGAGGTATAGGCTGCTTATTCATCCAATTCCACACAATTTATTTTACAAAGCAAACAAATATTGACCAAATGACGAAAAGAAATGGCTTTGAGAATGTTTGCGCAGGCTTTATTTTGGATCTCTTTGCTGACTGTCACCCGATAGTGTGACATTTTGACTGTTTTGGGTCCTTCACCACTCCTCTCCGGTTTTCAGGCATAATCCAGGTAAGCATTTGTGCATGCATTTCTGTTTCCAAGTATACAATGGCAATTCCACTGGCTTCACTGTTTTATAAAGTGTGTGCAAAGGCACTTTTAAAATATTTTTTTCATTCTACAGAGGCGGCTCCTCTGTTAACGCGGAGGAGCGTCGCCCCAATAAAAAATGGCTCAGAGAGAAGTTCTGGAGTCACCATGAGGGATGGCGATCTCAGCTTTCTGATTTTCTAAGACAGCTGGGTTAGAGCCAGGATACGATTCCAGTGTCCTTGGAAGCGGCGAGAGAGGCCACCGCCGCTCCTTCCAATCCTGACACTGTCCTCATGCTGCCTGAGAGCAGCGCCAGGATTGGTTGCTGCAGTTTCCTGGTGCCTGCTTGGAGAAGACAGAGCGAGAAGGAGGACGCCGAGCCAGGAAGGTAACTGAGATTATTTTTTGTTTGATTATTGTTAAACATATATATTTTTTACTTGTATTCCCCCCTCCAGCCCTACCACACTCCTTACATGCCAGTCGCCACTACTCTGCAGAGAAATATTTTCTCACGTGGAGAAACTCAATTTGCACTCAACCCCAACAATTTTGAGGGAGAACTGTTTCGTTTATTTACGCTGGAAAGATCTTTGTGCAAAATAAATACACTCATTCATACATAAATACATGCAAATGAAATAGAAGAGAGCCAAACAGCATAAACCTTGCATTCTGTCAATAGAAGAAAAAAGCAACACCAGGCCCAGGAAAGAGAAATGTTATTTGAAAAAAGACACACTGCAGACTCCCCATATATATTGGGGTGGAATTTAACACCTGACTCAATGCACAAAGCTTTTAAAACATGACGATTCTAAAACGAATTGTAGGCAAGAATGTTACTACTGACCGCGAGCAGTTAAAGATTGCACATGATAACTTTAAAAAAAACACCACATCACAGAGGCATAATTGTACCTGATTCTAGAAGCAGACACGTTTTTGCTGGGGCTCTGAGGCTGGTATCCGACGAGTCAGGCTGAAGCAGTCTTATATAGAGATGCAGTGTGTATGAGCCCATAGTGCCTTTTCTTTTAAAAGGGATTTAAGGCGACTAGATATTCATCAGGGATATGTATCTCCAACAATCCTTAGTTAAGAATGGCAAATACACTAATGAAAATATTGGCTCACATATACTCTCAGGATTTAGAGTTCCTATTATGAGATGTTTCTTATTCCCATTGGACAACGCAAGCAGGTAGCATGCACGTGCAGCCTCTTTCTTACACCCTAATGCTTGATGTGTATATTGTGAACAATAACTTCAAACAAATAATTCAGTCACCAATACTTTCAAGGCTGTGGGTACTCCCTATTAGTCAGAGTTCCCAAAATTAACTTTGACTCTATCGGGGCAGCCCCAAGTGCAGTGGCCAGGCTCACTAGTCAAGAATTGTTTTTTATTTTTTGTCAAACATATGTTTATTCAATATGACTTTCAAGTGACATACTACATGTTGAAAACATACAGAACTTCATATGAGCATTAACATCTAATGAAGATTCAGCTTCTCTTTTTAAGACGTCCCAATGCCTCCCTCACTCAATTCAAATCAATATCTGTTTTGGTACATCAAGTCTTTAGGCTACTAATACAAATAAGTTTTGTAAACAAACCTCAACCCTCCCCCTCACCCCCCCCTTCCCCTGGTGGTGGTGATTCTTTGAAATATGCTGTTGAAAAGTTAGGCAAGTGGCGGATAGAAGGGTAGAGCCCTCCTCTGGCTCACCTAGTACTCCGTATTGCCCGGGACAATCTCATGTGCGTAGGAGCATTGTCGGGCCCATACCTTGGCTAACCTAGAACTGGAAGAGGTGCATGGCTTGTACAGAAGGTGGGTACATTGCCAAGGGTAGTCCGCGTGAGGGAAAGGAGACCAGTGGGCCCTATTTATATTCAATAAATTTATATTCATCTCTGAAAATCTCTGCTAATCATTCCATAGTGAGAATTCTCTACAGGAACATGGCTGGTGCCTCTATCTTTTTCCAAGCCGCCGCGATTGTAGCCATGGCTGCCCCAAGCAAGGCCAACATTATTGCCTTATCTGCTTTTGTCTGATGTTCTAGGTCTAGATCCCTGATGTCCAGGAGCACTCCCTCAATGGATGTTGGTAAAGGGTAGCCCAACATGCCTTTAATATGTGTTAGGATCCCCTCCCAGAAGGTTCGGATAGTAGGGCAGTACCACAACATGTGGCAGAAATCCCGGAGAAAACCACAACCCCGCAAAAAGAGATCGGGGGTTTCTGGAAATGTCTTTTTGAATTTAGTGGGATAGAGGTGCCAATCAAAAAGGGTCTTGTAATAGGCCTCTCTCAAGGCAACTGAGTGGTTGTTATTGGTGATATCTGACCATAAGTGTTTCCACTCCTCTTCTGTAATATCCCTTCCAAACACCAGCGCCCAAAAAGACATGTAGCCCACTCAAGGAGCATGTACTGTCGAAAGCAGCAAGGCATAGAGTGAGGAAATTGCCCCTTTCATATTGCCCACAATCCGTATCAGCTGTTCTACCGGGGTAAGCTCTCTGGTGGCGGCTTCTCCTATCTGCGGCTGGGATACCCAATGTTTGAGTTGGAGATATTGGAATTGGTCTCTGCAGGGAACATGGAAATCTCTCTGGGAGCTCTCAAATGTGCGTAAGTGTAAAATTGTGAAACAGGTCCGAGACCATCAGGCAGCCCCGCTCCCACCAAGTATCAAATTGTCCCTCTCCTAGTACTGGGGGAAAGTCAGGGTTGAAGTGTGTAGGGGATTCCGGTGAAGGGATGGAATTTTAGCCCGGGCCCTCGTGAATTCTTCCCAAACCTTAAGTGTGGTGGGTGTCGGGGTTCTAATGTACGCATTGGCCAGCCTATCTTTTTTCTGCTTCTAAAGCACGTCCTTCCCACTATCGCCCTGTCCATGTGAAGCCAATGTTCGTTGGAGTCCCTCATGGACCATTCTACCACCACCCTACGTTGGCTGCTTTGTTGTACAGGAAGAAGTCTGCTAGCGCCACACCCCCCTCTTTCTTTGGGCATTGTAGAGCATGAAACGGGAGACAAGCCCTTCCGTTCTGCCAAATGAATTTAGTAATAAGAGAGGGAGCTTGGGAAGGAGCTCACGATCCAGGTCGAACGGAAGCGCCAGGAGCAAATAAAGTAATTTTGGGAGCATTGTCATTTTTATGGCATTTATCCATCCAAGCTAAGAGATGAACAGCGGTTTCCAGCGCTTGAGATCTTGTTGGAGTATAGACAGCAGGGGGGGATAGTTGGCCTTATAGAGATCCTCATCTTCGGGGTGAACTTGATACCTAACTATTGAATGGAGCATTTGGCCCATTGAAAGGGGGCCTTTCCCTGCAGCTGCAGGGCGTCCCTTTCAGGGTTTGTACGATTTAGGATGAACAATTTCGATAAATTAACTTTGAAGCCTTCTAACGCCTCAGATTTACACAGTTCTGCCTCTAATGCCCTTAATGAAGGGCCTGGGTCTGTGAATGTCATCAGGATGACATCTTCGAAGGTTGATGCCTTGTGTTCTATACCTCCAAAGTGTATACATTTGATCTCCAGGTTTGCCCTGATTTGAATTGCCAATGGTTCTATGCTCAGGGCAAATAGAAGAGGGGAAAGTGGGCAGCCCTGTCTTGTATCTCTGCTATGTGCAAATGGGCATGACGAAGACCCGTTAACCTGAACTCGGGAATGTGGGTGCTTATAGTTAGCCCTGACCATGATTATTAATTTTTAAAAAAAATATTTTCATTACAGCAGGACTAAAAACCATAGGAGAATGCCATCATGGGATGAATAAAAAAGATGGCCATAACTGATATCAAATAGCTAGCAGTGAAAATACATTTACATAGAATTGCATGCGATAAATAAGAATAAACATCAATTAGGAAACTACTTTATAAAAAAACTGTTCTAAAGAAATCAATAATTAGGAAAGTGAATATATTGCACATTAACCCATACTAAACCATGATCCTGGAGACTATCAGGCATTTTCTACCTCAGATAATTCCCCAGAAACACAAATACATATCTTAATTAGTGACTATTACACCTTAGTTAGTAAGCTGTAATCTATAAAATGGCTACTTCAGGCTAACATACGAGTATCAAAAAACTATTAAAGTGCATGTGCGGCTAGCAGCAGTTATTTTAGTAAAGTGCAAAAATGTACTCTCTGAAGCATAAATCTCTAAAAATATACTTTTACTCAGATATATAATGGACAGAAAGATTTGCCCAGATAACTCTAAATCTTACAGCAGCTCCTACACATTTTTCATAGGCCTCCAAATCTATAAGTCCTGCACATTTTATTAACCCAATGTTCAATCCTAGGTTGCTTATTAGTCTTCCAATTTTGAAGGACAAGTGATCTAGCGACCGTTATAGAAATTACTATAAAATGCTGCTGATATTTAGTTAAACACTTTACCTTCCCCGACAAACCAAACAACACCAACATACATGATTGAGTGATTATTAAGGACACAATTTGAGAAACCTAAATAAAAATGTCCTTCCAAAATTGCTGTAGACTACTACACTCGTAAAATATGAGCACCCACGCCCGTCATCCTGTTTATTACATCTAAAACTTTGGTTCAGCTTAATTGGAAACATTTTATGCAGTCTCAGAGGGGTGTAATATGCCCACCAGCTGGATAAAAAATTCATCCTCTTAAAATTAGCGTCTCGCAGTGCTTTATTCGATATCTCACTAAGCTGTTGCCACTCTTTCATATTAAACTTGCAGCCTGTTTCTAAATGAATTTTCTGAAGCACTTTCATAATAATCTCGTCACTATAAGCTGTCTGATGCAGTAGCTGATACCAAACTCCAACCCCACAAACTTTATTTGACATCGGCCTGGCAATTTGACATGCAGCCTCACTCAGCATGGTATAATACATTTTAAGAAAACTCACGAGCTGAAGAAAACTCATAGAAAAAGCGATATTTACATAACCGGATTGCAATCGAACCGTTTCCCAGTTAATTAATGTCTTGTGATTATAAAAATCCCCAAGCTGACCGAAACCTAGTTCTTGCCAAACTAGGTGAAGCCTCCCAGGCAAAATCAAACCTCCTACTACACAATCTTGAACGGGGGTATAAGCATGATATGGTGGAATATTTTGTGATTCATAAAAAAGCTGGTTTCTTGTTGCTAATGCCAATATCACCTTATATCTGGTCTTTGTAAGAAATTGGGGAGTTTAAAGGCACTTTCCTTCACCGTATGTGTTAAAAAAAGTTATCAAAAACCGACTTTTCCTCTCCTAATTGTGATAACAAATTGATCATAGTGGCCTGACAGTAGGTTGCAAAATGTTGGAGTGCTACATCTAGTTGCAGTGTGGTTAGCTTAACCCAGTGGTGTTTATTATTCCAAACAAACTTAGTCACGTTAAAGAACTTTTCCCCGAATCTAAAACGTTGTAGGGTTAGAAAGAGAAACAACAAATCCACCTTGTCAAAGGCCTTCTCAGTATCTATGCCCACCAGCATTGCCTGAATTTTAAATTTGGAAGCTTTTTCGATCAGGTGTAATGTCCGCCGGATATTGTTGTGTGTCTGTCTTCCCTTTATGAAGCCAGATTGAGCAGGGTGGATTAGTGCAGGCATTATGTTTTCTATTCTCGAGGCCAATATTGCTGAGAATATTTTGGTGTCTAAATTTAACAGAGCAATAGGCCGGTAGGAGCCACAACTCTGGGGGGTTTTCCCGGGTTTGGGAATAACGGTGACAACTGCTTCAGCGGTAGATTTCGATACCGTGGAGTCCTCCACCATTGCATTAAATAATGAGGTGAGGTAGGGTATAAGCTCTGACGTGTATGTTTTATAAAAGTGTGCCATCAACCCAGCTGATTTGTGTAATTTGAGTTTTGCAATTGCTTTTCCTACTTCTTCTGAAGTAATTGGGCTGTTTAGTTGGTTATTCTCTGATGCTGGAACTTGGGTCAACTCCGGTGTGCCTAATAGTGTTTTTGCATCTCTGTATCTGGGAGTTTGCCTATGTATAAATCTTTATTGAACCCTCCAAATATGGACGCTTTTGCTTGCGTGTGAGTTAAGTTACCCTCTCCATCATAGATGCCCCCTATGTATTCTAATTCCCTTTTTTTGCATAGCTGTCTTGCTAGGTGAGTTCCCACCTTACCTCCTTGGGCATAAGACATCTGCCAGAGCCGTGTGCAATGTGTATTCTGCCCTCTTTGCATAGATCACTTTAATTTTTCCCTGCAATGCACTAAGTTGCTTTGTTGTACCCGAGAAGGTGCCTTCTTATGGTCTCTTTCTACCTTCTCTAGTTCCGCCTCCAATTCCTCCCTTTCCTTTGCCCTCTGTTTATTCAATGTGGAGTTGAGCTCAATACATTTACCTCTGGGGACTGCCTTAAACGCATCCCAGTTGTTTTGGGGTGAGGTATTCTGGGGCTGATTAAGTTCAAAGTAGTCGTAAATGGTTGCACTCAACTCATCTCGCAGCACTCTGTAGCTGGTTACCAATATTGCCAAATATAATCTATGAGTGCCTGCCCCGTTACATCCCCAAGACAAATTGATGGTCACTAGACTATGGTCAGAGATAGTGATTGGAAGTATCTTTGCCGCCTGGAGGGAGCCTAGTAGGGAATAATTTATGAAGATGTAATCTAACCTGAAATAGGTCAAGTGTACGTGTGAGAAGAAGGTGAAGTCTTCGGTGGTGGGATAGAGCATCCGCCATGTGTCCCTTAGCCCTAGGGCATGCATTCTTTGTTTGATTCCTTTGGGGAAGTTGCTTGTGGCTGCACTGTGTGGGTGAGTGCTGTCCATCTCAGCATCTCAGGTTAAAGTCGCCCATGAGTATCGTCTGGCCCTCTGCGAACCTGCCTATCGGATCTAGTAGGAAGGATAAAAACTTAGCTTGCCCTGTATTGGGGGAGTATGCAGAAATAAAAGTACAAAGTGTGGCTCTCAAATTGCCCTTTACCATGATTACCCTGCCCTCTCTATCTGCCTTTATGGCCGCAGGTTGGAATTTTGCAGTGCTGTGGAATAAGAGTGTGACTCCCTTCTGTTTAAAGGTGGCAGATAATCTATAGATTAAGGGCTAGCTTTTGTGGCAGGGACTCGCTCTTCGGGTTTTTTAAGGAGTGTTTCCTGAAGCGCTACCACGTTGAACTGATGGCCTATTAGATACTTCCAAATTTTCTGCCGTTTGACGGGCAAATTCAAACCTTTTACGTTCCACTAAGCTATTGCAACCATCTTATAGTAAACTAATCCCTCTCTCTCTCTTGCATCCCTCAGTGATCTTCGAACTCCCCCCTCACCCCCCTCGTGATTTGCATCCTCCCAGACTCACCTCAAAGAGGATCTCCTCACTCCCATCCCACATGATCTGACCGACTGGCATTTTATTTATTTTTATTTATTTTGTCAATTTATAGGGCGCAACAGCTACCCAAGAAGGGTTTCCCGGCGCCTAGACACAGCTAGAAACAAAAGACAGAGACGGAGGGAGATATTGAAGTGGTTATTGTTCGTACAGCCAGGTCTTTACGAGCTTTCTAAAACTATGGTAGTTATCTTCCTTCCGAATGCTTGGAGGAAGTGTGTTCCACAGGGAGGGTCCAAGATAGGCAAAGGATCTGCCCCCTGATCTTGCACGTTTAAACCTTGGTATACAGAAATATGCTGCTGTCTGGGACCGGAGGTTTCTCTTTGGCGTGTAGAGGCAAGCAAGGGATTGGAGGTATTTTGGGGCTCCTCCAGTTTTTATTTTGAACATATAGTTCAAGGCCTTGAAGCGCACTCTGCTCTCTATCCTGAGCCAATGAAGGTCCCGGCGATGGTTCGAGACTCCAGCGTTCCTAGGAATCTTACACAGGAGTCTGACCGCAGCGTTTTGTGCTACTTGTAGTCGTCCAATGACAGATTTATTTGCGCCTAAATATAGGATGTTGCCGTAGTCAAGCCTTGATGTGATAAGGGCATTGACTACGGTCTTTTGTGTTGACATAGGCAACATCCACAGGATTTTCCTCAACCATCTAGCTATGGTGAGACACAATCCAGTAACCTTGCTGGCCTGCTTGTCCATGGATAAGGCGTTGTCTAGTACAAAACCCAGATTTCGAGCATGGGACACCGGGGTAGGAAGGATGCCCATCTGTTCTGGCCAATGCACGGGGTTCCAGAGATCTTTGTCTTTTCCCAAAATCAGAATTTCCGTCTTGTCGCCGTTCAGTTTTAACTGGTTTGCTGTCATCCAGTTCAATATTTTTAGTAATCCTTCCTTGAGTAACGACGGGGAGTGGGGACAAGAATTCGACAGGGAAAAAATGATTTGGGTGTCGTCGGCGTAGTTCATGAGCGTTAGCCCTAGCTTTTCAACAAGTTCTACTAGCGGTTTGAGATAGATATTAAAAAACAGAGGGCTCAGGATGGACCCCTGCGGCACTCCATGAGCTGCAGGTAAGGTGTCTGACTCGGCCTGTGCTGATGCGATCTGAAAGGTTCTATTTGCCAGGAAGGATTTGATCCACTCCAGAGCCTTTCCTCTTATGCCATTTATGTGTAGTTCTCTAATGAGCGTTTCGTGGGAGATGGTATCGAACGCCGCACTTAGATCCAATAGCACGAGTGCTACCGTCTGGCCTTGGTCAAGAAGTTTTCTGATATTTTCAGTGACACCTAGCAGGGCGGTCTCCGTCGAGAAACCGGCCCTGAAACCAGATTGCGAAGGATGGAGTAAGGAGTTTTCTTCTGCAAAAGTGGCTAACGTGGAGTGAACGTGTCTCTCAAGGCATTTTGAAAAAGCAGGAAGCAGAGATATAGGCCTATAGTTGGCCAGTATTTCTGGGTTAGCATTTGGCTTTTTCAAGAGGGGTGTCACCATGGCGTGCTTCCATAAGGCCGGGACAGTGGCGAGGTTGAGGGACAAGTTTAAGAGGTTGGCAATGATATTCAAGGCCTGGTCATCCAGTTGTTTTATAATTTTAATAGGGATGGGATCCCTAGGGGAACCAGATTTAACGGATTTTAGGATTCCCTTGAGATTCTCTAATGAGAGACTCGGCCAGGATTCCAGCAGGTTTTCGCCTAAAGCAGTGGGTTGAGGTAGGATGGGGTTAGATGGAGGGGGTGGGTCAGCGTCAGATATTTTAGTATTAATGTCTGAGATAATTTTCTCGATTTTCTCAGTAAAGAAGCAAGCTAACGCCTGACATTGTTGAGCGCTTAGGGGGGGTGCAGCGGCTGTAGTATGTGCGCCTGCCAATTCCTTAACTTTAGAAAAAAGAGTTTTGGGCATGTTAGTTGCTTCGGTGATTGTTTTTGAGACGAAGGCAGCTCTTGCCTTTGTACACGCCGCATGATAATGGTTTCTGGCTTCATGATAGCATTTTTTGGCATTAGGGTCGTACTTTTTACGCCATTTACGTTCTAATACTTTACATTTTGATTTTTCGATTTTAAGACTGTCGTTAAACCATGGGGCCGGGGAACGATGCCTACTCCCTTTGGTGTGAGTAGAAGGCAGACAGCTATTTGCTGCATTTGTTAGCCAATTTTGTGTCTCAATTGCTACATGGTCCATGTTGGATTTTGGGCTAGGAGGATTTTGTATAAGTGCCGCATTTAAAACATCGATGTCGACTGACTTCCAGTTCCTTCTATTTGTGGCAATAGTGTTTTGTCTCACACTAGGGGAGGGTGGGAAGGAAATGCTAAAGCTGATGAGATGATGGTCGGACCAGCCAGAAGGTACGGTAGCAATGTGCGTGAGTTCACTGACGTTAGATATTATGGGGTCCAACAAATGGCCAGCTATATGAGTAGGGCTGGAGTTGATAATAGGTAAATTCAGTGCAGCTAGATCTTCCAGGAAATTATAGCATGAGGGGATGGTGGGATCTTCCAGGTGTAGATTTAGATCACCCAGCAGAGAGAAATTGCTAGATGACATGTAGTAGGGGGTAATAAGATTTGCAAAGTTTGATACCCATTGAGAGGGGTTACCTGGTGGACGATAGATCAGAAGGCCTGACATTGTGAAATTGGGGTTCAAGGTAATTTTAAAAAGACCCGCTTCACAATCTGGAATTTGAACAGATTCCAGAGTGCATTTGTACTCTCTGTTAAAAATGATGGCTATCCCGCCCCCAACCTGTTTTTCCCTATCAAGTCTGGCAATGGCGTAGTTGTCAGGGAGGGCAATAGCAACATCTGGGCCAGCGCTGTCATGTAGCCATGTCTCGGTTAGGAAAATGGCGCTAGGACATTCTTCAGTGAGGAGATTAAAAATTTCATGCTTATGCTTGGGCAGTGATCTACAGTTTGTACTGTAAAATACGTATGTTGGCTGTACATTTTTACGTGAGATTTTACATTTCCTGTGTCTCCTCGGTGGGTCGAAGTAGGGTTGATGAACGTCGATGGATAGTTTACACTCGAATCCCCCACCAGGTCCCTCCCCCACCCAAAATAGAAAAAACTAAAAAAAAAAGAAAAACCTTTAGCTGAGCAAACAATGGGCTCTCAGCAAATACATTCTTGACGAAAAAGTACATTATAATGGGTGACTCAGACAGTGCCCGAACCCACGGCTGTCGGTCATTTCGTGTCTTGAAGACCAGCTTAAGTTTGACCATATCCCACAGTTACGGGGCTCCGGAGCTGGCGTGGATCACGTCCATCCAGCCCTCTTGCCTGGCCATGCCCCAGTCAAGATTTTTTAACCACCTCTTCCCCATTCTAGTATCTCTATGTCCATAGGAGCAAGACATGTTTTCAAAGTGGAGAACATCACACACACAGAGTGACATGCAGTTACCAGGAGGGTAATGTTCTTGAGGTCTACCTGACTCTGAATAGCATGAACAACCCTTCCCCCTTCACTTTGCATCCTGGCATTCTTGGCATAGATATTCTCCTACCATTTTGCCTCCTACCCTCCTGTTTTGCTGACTTCTTTTTTGCTGGTCTTAGGATTCTGTGCACTTTACCACTGATCAATGCTAAAGTGCTTGTGCTCTCTCCCTAAAACATGGTAGAATTGACTTTTACCCAATTGCCATATTTAAATGACTTGTAAGTCCCTAGTAAAGTGGCACTACCTGTACTCAGGGTGTGTACATTAAATACTACTAGTGAGCCTGCTGCACTGATTGAGCAACCAACTTAAGTAGCCCTTTGAAATATGTCTCAGGCCTTCCATTGTAGCCTGTGTGAGCAGTGTTAAACTACCATTTCAGCCTGGCACGATAAGCCTCTAGCTAGGCACAAATCCTCCTTTAAAAAAAATATAAATTGCCCCAGGGTTGTCCCTAGACAGCCCAGAGGGCAGAGTGCAGTGTATTTGAGAAGTTGGGCATGTACGTTTAAGTTTTACATGTCCTAGTAGTGAACAAATCTTACATTTGTTTTTCATGACTGCAAGGCCTACATCTCCCATAGGATAATATTAGAGTTACCATATTAAATTTAATAAGCTGTAACTTTCAAATGGGAACAAGTCACCAGGTCATGTTTGGTGTTGTTAGACGGGGACCCGGAGGGTCGGCCGAGTACTGGGGGAGAGGCCTCCGAGGAGGGCCGTCTCCAGCGATCGTACAGACAAGTCACTTCCCCCCCACAGATAGACACCACACAAGGATGAGATCAACACTCTTTATATAGGGTTCGTAAGGCAAGGTTATCAGCGATACAGGAGATTCAGGACTCGAAGGTCCCCTCAATTCTAGTCTCTGTAGGGAAAGGGGTAGCGGGACAGTCTTGGTACCGGATCGGTACAGGGGGTGGCAAGCGAGAAGCTCACAATCCTCGAGCTTAGGAGTCTGCAAGGTCGGGCCGCGGCAGCGCCAGCCGGCTAGGACGAAGGTCTATAACGAAGGGGGCCGCGGCAGCGCCAGCAGGCCAAGGCGATGGTTCACGTTGCAGAGGGCCGCGGCAGCGCCAGCAGGCCAAGGTGGTAGTTCACGTTGCAGAGGGCCGGGCAGCGCCAGCAGGCCAAGGTGGTAGTTCATGTTGCAGAGGGCCGCGGCAGCGCCAGCAGGCCAAGGTGGTAGTTCACGTTGCAGAGGACCACGGCAGCGCCAGCAGGCCAAGATGATGGTTTTACGAGGGTGGGCCGCGGCAGCGCCAGCAGGCCAAGACGAAGGGTTCACAGGGCAGGGCTGCGGCAGCGCCAGCAGTCCGTCAAGGATGAGTTCTTCTCGGTGTCTCTCGACTCCAGGATACAACTGCCTTCCTGGTCTGGCGCTGCCCCAGTTATAGGTCTGGTCCCCTTTGATGTCCGGACCTTCGCGCCTGGAGGTCGGGAGGTCCGGAATGAGGGAGTCCATACACCCAGCAGGGGGGGGGAGCCAGCGCCCAGGGAGGCCGGGGGTGATCGACACCTGGCGGAGGAGAGCCGTTGACGACTCCTTCTTCCATTGATCTGCCAAGTGGTCTCTTTACCTCCTGTGTGGAGGTTGGTGCCTCGATGTCGGGGCCTGGCCAGGCCCAGGGTTAGGGTCGAGTTGAGGCCACGCGGCCTCGTGCTGTAGTGTCCAAAGATGGCGGCTGGGCCGGGGCCATGGTGCTGATGGCGACCAGGGCCAGCCGGTACGGGAGGGTTCAGGAGCTGGAGTCCCGTTATGGACGGGTTGTGGGTTGCCTCGGGGGGTTGCCGGGGTGGTTCTTGCTGGGGATTCAGGGTGAGCCGGGTCCGGGCCCCGTTGTGCGGAGGGGGGACGGCCCAGCTACGAGGCCTGTCCAACATGCGTCCCCCCCAGCTGAAGGCAGGGAGAGTCAGCCATCCTCTTGGGGACTCTCCTCGCCGAGGCGGAAAAAGCGTGACAGGCCGTCTGCGTTGGCGTGGTCTTGGCCTGGACGATGCTCCACAGTGAAGTCCATCCCCTGCAGGGAGATGGACCAGCGCAACAGTTTCGGGTTTTCCCCCCGCATCTGCATCAGCCATTGCAGGGGTCGGTGGTCTGTCTGCACCTGAAAGTGGGTGCCGAAGAGGTAGGGCCGGAGCTTCTTGAGGGCCCAGACTACGGCGAAGGCCTCCCTCTCGATGGTGCTCCAGCGCTGTTCCCGGGCCAGCAGGCGTCGGCTGATGAATGCCACTGGCTGATCGACTCCCTCGGTGTTGAGTTGGGAGAGGACGGCCCCCACGCCCTGATCGGAGGCGTCCGTCTGTACAATGAATTCCCGGCCGTAGTCGGGAGCCTGGAGCACGGGGGCCGTGCACATAACGGCCTTCAGCTTCTCGAAGGCCGATTGGCAGTCCGGAGTCCAGTTGACTGTTTTGGGGTTCTTCTTGGATGTGAGCTCCGTGAGGGGCCCCACGATGCTGCCATAGTCCTTCACAAACCGCCGGTAGTACCCGGTGAGTCCCAGGAAGGCCCGGACCTCGGTTTGGGTCGTAGGGGGCTGCCAGGCCTGGATGGCAGCGATCTTGAGCTGGAGGGGGGCCACCAGCCCGCTTCCCACTTGGTGTCCTAGGTAGGTCACGGACCCTTGGCCAACCTGACATTTGCTGGCCTTGATGGTGAGCCCGGCCTGCCGGAGGGCGTGTAGAACTTCCCGCAGGTGGCGGAGGCGGTCGGTCCAGTGGTGACTGTACACAGCGATGTCGTCCAGGTAGGCGGCGCTGAATTCTTCGAGGCCCGCCAGTACCTGGTTCACGAGTCGTTGAAATGTTGCCTGAGCGTTTTTCATGCCGAATGGCATCACCTTGAAGTGGTAGTGACCGTCCGGGGTAGAGAAGGCGGATCGTTCTTGGGCCCTGGGGGTGAGGCCGATTTGACAGTAGCCCGCTGTTAAATCGAAGATGCTCAGGTAGCGGGCGGCCCCCATACGGTCAATTAGCTCATCTGCCCGGGGGATAGGGTGAGCGTCGGTCCTGGTAACGGCATTCAGTCCCCGGTAGTCCACACAGAACCGGAGCTCAGGGGCAACGCCCGGGGCGGCAGCCTTGGGGACCAGGACGACTGGGCTGGCCCAGGGGCTGTCAGAGGGTTCGATCACTCCCAGGGCCAGCATCTTGGATACCTCGGCCTGGATGCAGGCGCGCACCCGATCTGATACGCGGTACGCCCTGTGTTGAATAGGGGGGCTGTCCCCGGTGTCCACATCGTGAAGGCACCAGGGGGTGACCCCGGGGGTGAGAGAGAACAAGGATGCGAACCGTGTCAGGAGAGCTTGACAGTCTTGGCGTTGCTCCGGGGACAAGGCCTCGGAGAGTCTGACCCCTTCCACTAAACCATCCTGCTCGAGGGTCCTCAGCAGGTCAGGAAGGGGCTCGGAGTCTTCTTCCGTCCCATTATCGGTAGCCATCAGGAGGCTGAGTTCTGAGCGTACAAAATGGGGTTTGAGTCTGTTGGCGTGGAGGACCCGTAGGGGGTTTCGTGCGGTTTCCATGTCGATTAAATAGGTGACGGGCCCCTTGCGTTCGATCACCTTGAAGGGCCCGGACCATTTGTCCTGTAGGGCACAGGGTTCAACCGGGGACATCACCCAGACCAGCTGTCCCGGTTCGAACTCAATGGATGAGGCGTGCTGATCATACCATTTCTTCATGTCCTCCTGACTGGCTTCAAGGTTTGCTTTGGCGATCTCCCTGAATCGCCGGTTCTGGTTGCGAAGGGTCAGGAGATACTTGTATATATCAGGGGGAGCTTTCTGGGGGGGGCCTTTCCCAACCTTCTTTGACTAGGCTGAGGGGACCCCGGATGGGGTGTCCGTACAGGAGTTCAAATGGGCTAAAGCCTAGGGATTTTTGAGGGACTTCTCGATAGGCAAACAGGAGGCACGGGAGTAGCACGTCCCACTGGCGACGGAGGGGTTCTTCTAGGCCCATGATCATTCCTTTGAGTGTGCGGTTAAACCGCTCGACCAATCCATTTCCTTGCGGGTGATAGGGGGTCGTGAATTTGTAGGTGACCCCGCACTGTTGCCAGAGAGACTTCATGTATTTTGAGATGAAGTTCATGCCCCTGTCGCTGACGACCTCCCGGGGGAAACCCACCCGGGAGAAGATCCCCATCAGGGCTCGGCCTACCACGGGTGCCGTCATGGTTCGAAGAGGGATGGCCTCGGGATAGCGGGTGGCGTGGTCCACCAGGACCAGGATGAACCGGTGTCCTTGGGCGGTTCGGGGGTCCAGGGGCCCCACAATGTCTATTCCCACCCGTTCGAACGGGGTGGTGATGACGGGAAAAGGCTGTAAGGGTGCTCTGGTTTTTCGGCCACTTTTTCCGCTGGCCTGGCAGGTGGGGCAGGCCCTGCAGTGGTTGGTGACATCCTTTCGCATTTGGGGCCAGTAAAAGTGGGTCACCAGGCGGTCGTACGTTTTGTCCTGTCCCAGATGTCCGGCAAGGGGGACATCGTGGGCTAAGTTCAGGAGGAAATCTCTGAAGCGAAGGGGCACCACCAGCACCCGACTGGCCCCTAGTTCTGCAATCCTTTGCTCGCTGTAGAGCAGGTCGTTGTCCCAGTAGATCCAGTGGGCCCCCGAGGTGTCCCCTGCGCTCTGGGCAAGGGCTTGCTGCCGGAGTCCCTCGAGGGAGGGACAGGTTCTTTGTTCTTGCCGGAATTGTTCCTGGGTAGGACCCCCCTCGTGACGCCACTGGGCCAAATCGGGGAGGTCCTGGAGCTGACCGAGTCCTTCTTCGGTTTGGGCTGGGGGACTTGCTTCGGGGGTGGCCTCCTCTGGGACAATCGCGGGAGGAGGCTCCGGCCACTCGGGTTCCTCTGGACTGGGGACGGCCCGTGCGGTCATGGACCGGGTCGTGACGCAGACCCATTCGGGGAGGCCCAGCATCCCCAGGTGCTCTCTCCGTTCGACTGCTGCCCAGGGAGAACTTTCGAGATCGTTCCCCAGGAGGCAATCCACAGGGGCATCATCGCGGACAGTCACTTTCAGCATCCCGGATACTCCTCCCCATTCGAAGGGGACGTAGGCCATTTGACATAGGCTTTCTGAGTTGTCGGCCGACCGGACAGGGCAAAGAATGTTCGGCAAGATCTGGTCCGGGGCCACCAGATGACAGCGGACTGCGGTCACACTGGCCCCGGTGTCGCGGAGAGCTTCCGCCCAGCGGCCATTAATGTTGACCCACTGGCTGTACTTCTGCGTGTTGGCGGGAAGGGGGGCCGAAGGGATCAGGTCTCGTTCCCCTAAGCAAACCAGGGACATGGCGGCCGGTTCCCACTCAGGCTGGTCGGTCTCGTACTCCTCTTGGTCTTCTGGGGTTTGCTCTTCCCCCAGGGCGGCAGCAGCGACCTGGCGGGGTATAGTGTTCGGGTTCTTTGGACAGTTGGGATCATTGGCGTAGTGGCTGGGTCGCTGGCACCGGTGGCAAGTAATGTTGGCTCGGAAGCCTGGTCGCATCGGGGGGTTTCCCCTGCTGGCCGGGGGCGGGGGGTTGCTTGCGGGAGTCACCGGGCCAGTGTCTCTACCCCGACCCTGGCCTCCTCCTCCCCCACGGGGGCGATGGGGCCCTTGGGTAGTTCTGTTCGGTTCGCTGGGCCCGTTTCGGCCAACTCGGGTGCTTTCCCATCGGTCAGCTTCGGCGGCGAGTTGCCGAGGTTCCGTTAGTTTACTGTCCAGGAGGTGCTGCCTGAGTTCGATGAAGCAGTTGTTAGAAAGGTGCTCCCACACAATAAGGTCAAAGAGTTGCTCGTAGGTGGTCACTTTGCTGCCCTTGATCCACCCCTCGAAGGCCCGGCTAAAGAAGTTCACGTACTCCACCCAAGTGGTACCCGGGATCCGTTTGCAGTCGCGGAACCGCTGGCGGTACATCTCGGGTGTGAGTCCGTATCGAGTAAGGAGGGCGGCCTTCATGTGGTCGTAGGATGTCATCAGATGGTCCGGGAGTTGCAGCAGGGCGTCTCGCCCTTCGTTGACAAACCTCCCCCATAACCCGGCTCCCCAGTCGCTCCTGGGAATCCGGTGGGAGGTCATGGCTACCTCGTAGGCTTTAAACCACTGCTGGATATCATCGTTCTTGTAGTACTCTCTGATGACATCCTTGGGGATGTGGACCTTGGGGTCTGTAGTGGCAGGAGTGTTCGTGCGCTCGGGGGTCCCGAGCTCCTTGTTCTGCTTCCGAAGCTCTAGTTCTTTGAGGTTGCGCTCATGTTCGTAGGCTAGCTTCTTCTCTTCTAGCTCTCTCTGCCTTTGTTTCTCCTCTCGCTCCTCTCGGAGCTGTAAGTGTTCCAACGTTATTTTTTGTTCCGCCAATTTGAGCTCTCCATCTAAGCGAAGTCGTGCCAGTTCTAATTCATGGAGCCTGCTTTTTTCTCGTTCCCGGACCTCCTCCGGGGAGAGACCCGATCTTCTTTCTTCCGTCGGCGTGGGGCTTGTTTCGGGTGTCTCGGGGTTTCGTGTTTGGGGTACGGTCGTACCAGTCTCCGCCCAAGATTCCAGGGCTCGTTTGAAGTCCTCCTTCGTGCTTAGTCCTGTGGTTGAAATGCCTAGTTCTATGCAAAATTGTTTCAGTTCTCTGTGGTTGTATTCTTCCAACTTTTCCATCTGGAATTTTTCCGTTGTTCCGCTCTCTTTTGTTGTCATGGTGGTTGTGTGTCGTGGGGCGAGTGACCCTCTGTACGATTATGCGTAGGTTCGGATCGCGCCGCTGGCCACCAATGTTAGACGGGGACCCGGAGGGTCGGCCGAGTACTGGGGGAGAGGCCTCCGAGGAGGGCCGTCTCCAGCGATCGTACAGACAAGTCACTTCCCCCCCACAGATAGACACCACACAAGGATGAGATCAACACTCTTTATATAGGGTTCGTAAGGCAAGGTTATCAGCGATACAGGGGATTCAGGACTTGAAGGTCCCCTCAATTCTAGTCTCTGTAGGGAAAGGGGTAGCGGGAAAGTCTTGGTACCGGATCGGTACAGGGGGTGGCAAGCGAGAAGCTCACAATCCTCGAGCTTAGGAGTCTGCAAGGTCGGGCAGCGCCAGCAGGCCAAGGCGATGGTTCACGTTGCAGAGGGCCGCGGCAGCGCCAGCAGGCCAAGATGGTAGTTCAAGTTGCAGAGGGCCGCGGCAGCGCCAGCAGGCCAAGGTGGTAGTTCACGTTGCAGAGGGCCGCGGCAGCGCCAGCAGGCCAAGGTGGTAGTTCACGTTGCAGAGGACCGCGGCAGCGCCAGCAGGCCAAGATGATGGTTTTACAAGGGTGGGCCGCGGCAGCGCCAGCAGGCCAAGACGAAGGGTTCACAGGGCAGGGCTGCGGCAGCGCCAGCAGTCCGTCAAGGATGAGTTCTTCTCGGTGTCTCTCGACTCCAGGATACAACTGCCTTCCTGGTCTGGCGCTGCCCCAGTTATAGGTCTGGTCCCCTTTGATGTCCGGGCCTTCGCGCCTGGAGGTCGGGAGGTCCGGAATGAGGGAGTCCAGACACCCAGCAGGGGGGGGGGCCAGCGCCCAGGGAGGCCAAGGGTGATCGACACCTGGCGGAGGAGAGCCGTTGACGACTCCTTCTTCCATTGATCTGCCAAGTGGTCTCTTTACCTCCTGTGTGGAGGTTGGTGCCTCGATGTCGGGGCCTGGCCAGGCCCAGGGTTAGGGTCGAGTTGAGGCCACGCGGCCTCGTGCTGTAGTGTCCAAAGATGGCGGCTGGGCCGGGGCCATGGTGCTGATGGGGACCAGGTCCAGCCGGTACGGGAGGGTTCAGGAGCTGGAGTCCCGTTATGGACGGGTTGTGGGTTGCCTCGGGGGGTTGCCGGGGTGGTTCTTGCTGGGGATTCAGGGAGAGCCGGGTCCGGGCCCTGTTGTGCGGAGGGGGGACGGCCCAGCTACGAGGCCTGTCCAACAGGTGTCTTAGGAATTGTAATGAAAAATCCTCTCTTAGATTAAAGACGGATTTTAAATTACAGTTTTGAAAATGCATCTTTTAAAAAGTTGGCATTTTCTGGCCTTAGCCATTTTGTGTGTGCAGCCTGCCACTGGATCATACAATTAGGTTTAGTTGGCAGTTGTACTTTGTGAATTCCTCCTACACAGCCACACACAATGGAGAGCTTGGATGTGCCTGGATAGGCCATCACATGGGCAGGGTGGGAGGACAGAGCTGAGCACAGCCCTATTTGCACTTGAATAGGCTGCATACCCCCCTGTAGTTAGCCTGGCACCAGGGCAGAGGAGGCAGGAACCCTGTGCACTTCAAAGGGAAATCTCTAGAAGCTTCTCCCACTTTAAATGGGTCACCTGGTATAAATATTGGATATCAAACACCAACTCTTCAGTACACTTCTGGACCTGTGGAGACTCTTCCAGAAAGAAGGACTAGTGTGCTGCTGAAAGGATTGCCACTTTGCTAGACTGCTGTCCTGCTGGACTACTGCCTTGCTGGGCTGCTGCCTTTCTGGGTTGCTGTTAGGCTGGATTGCTGTACTGCTGCCCTGTTGCTCTCCTGACTAAGTCAGACTGATTGTACCTGCACCTGAATCCAAGACTCCCAGAGTGACTCCAAGGACTAGTCTGCTGGCCATGTGTTCAGAGCCACAGGGCCACTACAGGCTCCACACCACTTGATCCAGTACCCGGATCCAGCTAGGGTAAGCCCCTGGTCCCAGGTAGTGTCCCTCAGGTTCTAGACCCTTGGTGTGACCTCAGTTGAGCTGAATTGAAGTCTTTGTCCTCCTGCTGACCGCGAATGGGCCAGTTGGTGCCAAAATCTTTGGCGCTATTTCCACTTAAACATTCAAAGCTGCATATCTCTAGTTCTACCAATTGGGTTTTTGACTGTCTTTTTTCTAATTTGGTGAGGGATTTTTCTTGTGTTACGTTTTCTCTTTATTACTTTTTGAAGTGCTGCATACATGGTTTACACATTGCTTTTAAGTTAAGCCTGACTGGTCTGTGCCACGTTACTAGAGGGTTGAGAGCAGGTAAATTTGGGGTTTGCTTGTTCCTCACCCTGACAAGGAGTGTGGTTTGCTGCTTGAGTTGGGTTTCACCCTTCTCAGCTAGTAACCTAATTTCTTACAAATGGCTAAACACTGTGAACAGCTAAAGGGAGAATGAGCAAATGAGGAGGGGAGAGAAAGAGAGAAACACAGCTGCAGTGGCATCTCTTCTGAGGATGATATACGGAGACATCTCTTTTGGTACAGCTCCTCATCCGTCTCGCTGAAGCAGGAGTGCACAAGACAGCTCGGACTCTGTTGGCTTCATACCTATCTAATAGGACTTTCACGGTCGAGCTGGAAGAGGCCATAACCACTTGGATGCTAAGGCACTGGAAGGGATTAAATGTAATTTCCATTGAAATCAATGGAAACTCCATGACGAGTTACCCTTGTCATTAGCATCCAAGTGGTTAACTCCCCATACGGGGTACCCCAGGGGTTCTCGTTAAGTCCCACTCTATTTAATTTGTACGTGGCACCCATGGCGGCAATAATAAGGAACTGCGGCTTTCTCCTGGTTTCTTACGCGGACGACACCGAAATAGTGGTATCAATTGCAAACAATGCGAAAGAGACAGCCGCCAGGTTCAAATACTGCATGGAACAGATCAATCACTTGATGCAGGGTAATTGCCTAAAATTGAACGGAGATAAAAGCGAAGTCATGGTGTTGGGTTCAGACATGCAAACCTGGTCCAAGGACTGGTGGCCAGACAGCCTAGGAAACCGCCCATCCCCAGTGAATAAGATAAAAAACTTGGGGGTGCTCCTGGACAATAAACTTTCATACGAGGCACAGTCAAACAAGTTAACATCATCGATTTGGTATATCCTGAAAATGATCAGGAAACTTCGGCCTTTCATATCCCATGAGTCATGCAAAACATTGGTAACAATGCTGGCTTTATCAAGACTGGACTAGGGAAACGCGCTTTATGCTGGGATCCAGGCCCAGCATCTGGCAAAGCTTCAGCGCCTTCAAAATGCAGCAGCATGGCTGGTGCTGGTCATCCCCAGATACGAGCCAATAGCACACAGATTGAGCTCTCTACACTGGCTCCCAATTGAGAAAAGAATAACATTTAAATCCTTGTGCCTGGCCTATAAAGCACTCCATGGGATGGGTTCGCAGTTCCTGAAAAACCACCTGAAATGTTCCGAGCCGACCAGGACCTTGAGATCTAGCCATTTAAAACTGATCCAGGTGCCAAGATATAAACAGGTCAGGTGGGGGGGGGAGAAGCTTTCTATTGTACGCAGCAAAGGCATGGAATACGCCCCCAATTGCAATTAAAAACAGCCCCTCACTGCTCTCTTTTAGGAAAGAGATAAAAACATGGCTGTTCACTTTCGGTTAGTAATACTAAAATTCTAGCAGCTTCGGGTCTCTCGCTTCACCCAGCGCCAAGACGCCCATCGGCAATCACACGCTTTATAAAACTACAAATCAAATTAATCAAATCAGCTTGTTCGTCTGTTAAGTATATGTCCAAGTACTCAATGACCCTTCTTGTGCAGAATGGTATCAGAATTAACAGTACTTACTGGTACGACCACACATTAAATCCAGTGATATAGCACATCAATATGATTCCTATGTGATAGTAGGAGTCACAACTTTTCACATAGCACTTCCCCCACCTTGCACCGAAGGTGCTGTGGTGATCGTTGTGGACAACCAGGAAGAATTTCCAACAACCAAGCAAAAGTCAAAGATGCTTAAGCCAGTAGTTGTTAAGGGAGGAAGCAACAACCTGCCTAACTAAACAGGTATCAATAAGCAGAAGCTAACAGGAGAACAAAACAAAAGTGAAGGAAGAGAAGGCCATGTGGTGAACTGGAGTGAAAGCGAATAAACTTCAGCACAGCCCACTATTTCCAGGCAAGGTCTGACTGCTCTACATGCCTTTTAATGCAGGTATACCCATGTAACCATGGAAATAAGGTCACACATCCAGAACCAACTAACTAGAAATACTAGACCACAAACCCATGCCTAAAGTGCCATCTTCTTATTGTTCACCATTTCTAGGATTTTCTGCCTCATGCTTTAACTTTTTCACAATTCTAATAATGCTTATTGCAATGATGTGTCCTATTTTATTTATAATCACAGTTCATGTTATACTTACAAAGATTAAAGCTTTTCCATAAACGTTTGAAAATGCAATACTGTATCTTTTCTTAGTGAATGCATGATTGACAAACAAAAGGGTTAGATCTATTATTTTCTAGGTTACTAACCTCATTTACTACTTTGTCGGTTTAGGAGTTTAGATGTAGTACTGTGAGCGAGCCAAAGAGACCAATATTTACTGATTATATGGTAAGACTCAGTCTCTGTATTATGAAGTTTTGTTGTTCTACACACACAGTCCTACTAGATTTGTAGGAACTGTATAACACGACCCCACCAATGTTTAAGGTTCTGGTTCCTATTTAATGGGTCTACTGACTAGTTTACTTGTGTGTGCTAAAAGCACTTTTATTTCCTCTATTCTGAGATGTCCGTGGTGATAAGGGTTGTATCCTCCTTTAGCTTAATGGGAAGCACTATTTATGTCTGTAGGTTAATCAAGCTTAATTGTTTAAAATAATATTCCCCTATAGTGTTTTCCTTTTTTTGAATTCCATTCATTAAAAATTGTGCTAGCAGTTGTTATTCCTCTTAATTGCAGACAAGCAGTAACTGAACATTTAACTAGACATGGGCTCACCAATGGCAGTGGAGAACTTACCTTCATAGTTGAGGCACACAAATATTACAGATGTGAGTTTTTATATCTGGGTAGATTTTCCAGCAGTCAATGTCAATTCATACACATTTCACACATATACTGAGGCTGCAGCTCTAGCTGCATATAGACTTTATGAATATGTAGAAACACCATTAACATATCAGGAACATCCAAATTGGTTCCAAGGCACCCTTAAACATGTTGTTCACATTAGACTGGGTCCTCTCAGTAATGAGGGGTGAACCTATCGAGTTTTAGCAGGCTATAAGCCTTATCATAATGCATAGACATTATAGCAGCATGACACACTTGCTCTTTTAAATCATTTGGTTAGATTGTGTTGATGTCTAATGCAGTACGTTCTGCATATAATCATGACTGCCCCAGCATGGGCTCCTCAAGCTGGTCAGGCTCAACTAGCTAAGTCTGAAATTAGTCCAATCACAAAAAATGCCATTTTGGGTAAAGTCGCTTTCAAACGGGAGGAAATTCCCTTTTGGATAGCTCAAAAAACAAATCAGCTTGAGGTGGTGTTTCCCCATACAGGACCCCATGATTAATCTAGAATTCTTACTGTGTGCCTTCCACTTTGTATAGTTATAGTTCCCCCTCTGAGAAGTGTAATACGTGGGGTATTGTGTTTGCAGCAATCTATGCCACCACCCATAGTACACAAGTTCAGGCTGAACATGGAGCAACCCCTGTCCTGGATTTGGAGATGAAATGCATTGGCAACTTTGCCAGAGTGTCCTAAATATTTTAGCTAATATTAAAGGGGAGGCAGCTTCTTTGGTGATTCACGAGTGGCTCGCTGCAGTTCCACTAGCAGATCAGTAACGCTAGCTTCCTAATATTATTTCTGAAACCGATACATCTATAGGTCATGACAGTTTTGGAACCAGGACTAATAAACCAGTTCTTAAAGGGAAATCTGATGCTGAAACTATCAAGCAGACACTTGAATCTTCTTAAAAGTTCTGGTGTAAAAACAAAGCTAAAGCAAAACCATGGACTGGATCTCTGCAACCGGAGTCTTCTGAAAAACGTTACAATCTACGATAACGTGATACACTTAAACAGCCTGATAGGTATCAGTATTCTGAAACACAACCTTCTTGTTCCTTTCAGGACTCCAGAGACAAATTGTCAGAGACTGCGGTACGAGATGACCGCAGACAGGGGGAGTATGTGAAACCAAGAACGGACTCACAGCGCTCCTCTGATGTCATCATAAAAAAAGGAAGAAAAACTTCCACAACAAAAAGCACAATTTCAAAAGAACAAAGTGGTTGGAATTTCTGCTAAATATGCCACAAAGCCTCAGAACTCTTCTTCAGAACAAGACGTGAGAGAAGACTCTGCTCAACAGCAAAGCACAGGTCACCACAGTTTCACAGACTCTTCAAGAGGTTCTGGTAGTTAGACCGACTAATGACTACAAACAAGTACAAACCCTAGATCAGTGGCAAAGCACTCCTGATAGACTCTATGAGCTTGACATACAAATTGAGGGTGATATACCGCTTACTATTAAGGTAATATTCTGGCTGAATTTAACTAATGAATAGGACATTCTCCTGGCTGAGGTAGATTGGCCACCTGAGTTTGTTAGAAAAGTCCCACAAGGAGAGGATGTAATCATGCCTTTCTTTTCCGTTATTGTTCACGAGGAAGCTAAAACAGCATATGCTACAGAATAGACTCTTGCTCAGGCCCCATCATATCACAATCAGGTGGGTTGGGATAAGGATTCATCTTCTAATGTTATACATATAAGGGCCAGCCCACAGGTGCAAGCACAATATCCCATTAAACATAAAGCTAAACTCCTGGTTAGGGAGATTCTAGAACACTTAGAATATCAAGGTCTAATTTAACCTTGTGTCCCCTCTATGAACAATCCTTTGTTTCCTGTGCTCAAACCAGATCATTCCTATTGCATACTCTTTGATACGGATGACAATGAAACAGTCACATATCCCCCATTTGAAGTACAAAATTCCCACAGCACAGGCTTGATAAACAACATTGATCGTAAAAAATATAAAACAACATTGGACATTTCCACCTTCACAGCTCTAGGAGCCCAGTGGAGGTTCTGTAGGCTCTTACAATGGTATAAATACAGTCCAGGTCTGTTTGCTGCTAGTGTAACTTCAATTCTACAAGAAATTGACATTGAAGCACTGTCATATGTTGATGACATATACCTCACAGATGATGATTTAAACACATATTTGCCCAGAGTGGATCACATAATTCTGGGATTCACCGAACATGGCTAGAACTTCAATTTTCTAAATTCTAAAATTGCCTTTCTCAGTGTCCTGTTTCTGGGATATGGGTTATCAAATCAGGAAAAATCCTAGCACCACATTTCTTAGAGAAATGTGCTCTATTATAGCCACCAAATACCTTGAAAAAGCATCAATCACTTTTCGACTTTCTAAATTTTGGTAGAACATACAATCCAGACTATGCACAATGGCTTTAACCATGGTAAAACTTAATTTGGCCTGACTTTTCTATTCTTAGAAACTTACAAACCAACATGCTTGAGTCTAATGACTTACATACTTGTGTTAGCACCACCAACTTAGTGATCTGCATAATTGCTGGTTTCACATATGTTGAATTTTGTAAAGGCAAAACAGTGCCAATTGCATGTAAATCACATTTATATTCTAATGCTGAAATGCATTTTGCATCCACTGAAAAAATGTTTGAAAAAATGTTTGACTACTGCTCAGACTGCTGTCCAAAAGAAACATCTACTGGCTTAGGGGAAGCGCATAATTGTGGTATCTCCTATTCCAGCCTTAGAGGCTTTCACCAAAGCTATCGTACCTAATGCAAATACCCTACATATAAGATGTATTCAGTGGCCCACCTCCTTGTCAGCTACTGATGTAGATAATTTTTTTGATCCTGCTTTACAAACACAGTAACACTAGGGTTTGGCTGATCTTGTGGAGTTTTGCTGAGTTACCTAGGAACTCTGCCAGATTCTGCGGAGTTTTGGGAGTGGTAGAATTCCAGGCCATCGAGCTGATTTTTAGCTCCGGGAGCATGTCCCCGCCAGTACGATCCGTGGGAATGGCACCATGCGGCATGCCAGAGGGTGCTGTTACTTTCTGCCATTCGAGTAGATTTCCTACTTGATCAGCAACTTTTCCAATGCTAGTGGCAACTTTCTTAACCTGAGGGTAGCAACATGCTGTGACCACCTGAGTCGAGAAATCTCACCTGGAGGTAGCCACTCATGCTCGCCAACTTAACATGGGCAAAACTCCACATACTTCGCTGGAGTAGTAGAGTTTACTGCCCACCCCAAAGGAATACATCCAGTACAAACAAGAATACCCAGTGTCTAGTGAAATTTCGCCTCTTGTTCAGTATGATTTCATAATCTACACTGATGGTTCAGCCTAGCCTGTGGTTGGTACAAAGTCAAATACTAAGCAGCATGTGCTGCCATGAAGGGTGTCATGAAACATGGTTTATTTCAGGCACAAAAAATGTACACAGAAACTTTAGGTGACTGTACTGCACAGCTGGCTGAATTGATAGCTTTGATTCCGGCTTTGCAGAAAATGGATTCTGAAATACCCGCCCTTATAGTGTATGATTCCTATTGCTGTGTCCAGGCCTTTAATTATAATTTACCTTATTGGCCCTTGAATTTCTACAGATCCTGTTTATTATATTTATATACTTACACCTTGAACACCGAAGAAAAATATGCTAATGCTAACAAAATCGATTTATACCAATTCATTTATGTCACAACTCTCTATACAGTGTTATGAATATTGGAAGTACAATATTTAGCTGAAATCTGTTTGGGGTACAGGACACTTGCAGGTCCAGGACGCTTTATTTAGAGCTTCTCTGGTCCCTTACCAAATAATCTTTTTTACTAAAACAGTACAACAGACTACATATCTTGGATTAGCTAATGCGCTAAAAATGTAAAAACATCAAACCTTCTTTTTGGTGTAAAATTTGACAATTGGCAAAATTTAATTAATGTCACGGAACAACAGCTCGATGAGATGGTGTAAAGTTGAACTTACAATTCATCATTTTCTAATTCAGGTGGGAGATATTATAACCAATTGATGCACATGGCTACAATGCCCATTTTTTAAACTCTTCAAAAGGTTTTACACCAAGCAGGCCAAACCCCAGGTATCTTTAGTTACACCGTTTGGGAGTGGTTACTAACTATAGCATAGAAAAGTTGTGCCAGCAATGGTTAAAACTTCCCACCTTGTTCACACTTAAAAAACACCTATCACTGGTTTCTGATAATATGGTTTTACAAGATTTCTTATGAGGTCGCAGAGCTTCTTCTTCTAAGAATTGTATGTATGCCACATACAATGACCTTTAGAAAAGTTCTCAACTAGAAGCTGCTGAACGATTACGACAACTTGATCAGGGAAATCTTGAAAATGTTTGGCAGTTGCCAAAAATGGGATGACCACATTGTCTACACATATTTTTTCATATTTATTCATTGAATAGTATTGCTTCATCTGCTTTAATATCATACAGAATGACATGTATATGCTTCACCATGGCCAGAGTCACTTGAGATTAATTTTGCAACTAAGTTGGACATTTCAGTTTTTAAAATCAGATAGAGTGCTATGGAAATATTTAAATACAACTGATTTGTTTTTGCCTTACAATTTGCAAAATGTTATGGCTAAAAAAGATGCGACCTACACTATGCTTAATATAAAAAAGTTAGAAAAATTGCCTTATTCTGTAGCTGAAACTCCATCAGCCACATGGCTTGTTTACTGTTTCATTTCATTACAGAACACATTTCCTGTCTACAGGTATGACTAAATAGGTGCACATGGTTTCTTCCCTTTAAGTACAGATGTTAACACAAGGACAAAGAGGTATTTTTTAGTCCTCATGAGTGTGGTACTTCTTTCAGTCACACCTTAGCTTGTAGAGTGATAAAACTCTATGGTATCTGTGATTCATCCATGGCTAACCTTGTGTGTTATTTGAAGGGTGCTGCCTTACCATTGCTAAAGTCTGAATTTTTGTTCATTTCAAATGGCAGCTACTTAATTTTAAAATATCAGAATTACTCTGGGATGAAACCAGGTGTTCCTTATGTAGTCACTTTTTCCAAGGTTGTGACTTCCTGTATGAAGGTCTTATTTCCTCCCACACATTCTTTTGAAGAAGATACTTTGTGGCCAACGATTCTTCTTTCCCAGATTACCTTTGATCAGTTAAGCATACTGTTAGACATGGCTTCTTCAGTGGGTTCACCCCCAGACATTTAGCTTTTTGCCCTCCTGTTTTCGACCCTGATTTTGTTGGTTTTAGGACTCTGGGCACTTTACCACTGCTATTCAGTGCTAAAGTGCATATGCTGTCCATGTAAATAGTGTTCATTGATTGGTGTTTCAATGATTGGCTTATTGACTCCTAAGTCACTAGTACATTGCACTGTGTGTGCCCAGGGCCTTTAACACCATCGATGCTTGAGACATTCATCTCCTGTGCTGGACCATAATGTTAATGGGTGTGGTCATGACGAGCTCAGATCGTCATAAGCACAGGAGCACTATGCCTCATGACGAGCTGAGCTCGTCATGAGCACCGAAGGGGTTAAATAAATCAAATGCTACAAGTGGGCCTGCAGCACTGACTGCCACCTACACAGGCAGCCTTTCAAAGGTGTCTCAGACATGCCACAGCAGTGTCTGCGTGCAGTGTATACTGCCATGTCGACTTGGCCACTCCACCCACTTGCCAGGCCCAAACCTTCCCTATGCTTACATCTAAGTCACCTCTAAGGTAGGCCCAAGGTGGCCCCATGGGCAGAGTGTTGTTGTGTTGTTGTTGTAAATGTTTTTGAGCTTGTAAAGCGCACTGCTACCCGTCCATAGGTCTCCTGGCGCTGTATAACTCTGGGGAACCCGTCCTGGCTTTCCCTGTGGGATGGTCCCTTGCTGGGAATCCCCAAGGTGGAGCCAGGCATCCCCGGAATTGGTGGGGCAGTTGTGGAGATTAGGCAAGCTAATGCCCAGAGTTGCCGAGTGGAACCCCTGATTAGAGTAAGCACCGAAGCGAGAATTATCGAGTCCGCTGACCAAGGTCCACGACCCTGCCGCGTCGGGAATTGAACGATGGTCCCGGGCCAACTTCTGCTCTCTGGCCTGCCGCCTCTAACCAGTGAGCCACACCACTCCACAAGTGCACAGAGTGCAGTGTATTTGACAGGTAGTACATGTAGTGGTGTATTTTTGCATGTCTTGATAGTGAAATACTGTGCATTTCGGTTTCACTATAAAAAGGCTGTCTGTCGCATAGGCTTAACATGAGAGTTGCCTTATAACATTTTACAAGCATAACTGCCCATTGGGATATGAGAGAGAAATGGAGTTTAACTGGTTCTGTGCTCCCGTCGGCCAACAGCCGATGGGAGCACTCCCTCTCTGGTGCTGCAAACGACCGTTGGCCATCGCAGCCCCGCCCACCCTTTAGAACGCCCACAGAATTGCCGCCACGGTTAAGGCGTTAATATGCCTGAACTCAGAATTTGAAAATGCATATTTTAGTGATGATGATTTTTATGTTGTCTGTTTGAAAATGCCACTTTTAGAGAGTGTAGGGGTTAGGCTCAAAGGACGGAGTCAGGTAGGGCCGTAATACCGTAAGACAAAGCACTACAAGTTATAGAAGCTTATCTGGAAGATAGACCATATCCACACAGGGTGCCGATGACATTCATCTTACAAATAGCTGAGGTAGTGCTGAAGTAAAACTATTTCAAATTGGAATATTTGTTTTACATCCAGGTGAAAGGGACTGCCATGGGTTGTCTTTTCGCTTCAGAAATGGCGGTACTTTTCATGGCCAAGTATGAAGAAAAATAATCTTCAACAACAGTCCATTCAAAGGAAAAATGTTGCAGTTTCTGCGTTACATAGATGACATCTGGTATCTGTGGAGTGGGTCTAAAGAGGAATTGGAAATCTTTTATGGGTGGCTTCATACATGCCATGAGGATATAAAATTTAGTCTAAACATGAGCAAAACCAGCTTGACGTTTCTTGATGTGGAGGTTTCCCCAAATGAGAAAAGGTTGACTACCACACTGCACCCCAAGTCCACCGACAAAAACACCATTTTACATCACAATCTTCCATATGGCTAACTTTTGCGGATAGGAAGGGATTGTTCTATGAACAACATGCAGCTATCTTCCATGAACAGATGGTCATGAGAGGATATCCAAAAAAGCTGTAAAAACATGCAATAAAAAGAGCTTGGCCAATAAATTGATCTCACGTGGATATCCGAAACGGCTCATCTCAAGAGCAAAGAATAGGGCTTGGTACTGTCACCACGAACATCTTCTCACCCCACAAGCCAAGAAACCTATGAAGAGGATTCCATTTGTTTCCAAATTTAATCCGTCCAGTAATCAAGTGGCCAAAATTATTAAGAAAAATTGGACCATACTGCGAGGACTCAAGCCTTTTCAAGAACCACCTCTGTTTTCTTATCAGAGAGGTAACAACCTGTCCACTCACTTGGTACATGCCATTACTTGGCCCAACAAACCCTCAGATAGACAGACCCTGACAGCTGTGTGGGGACTCCCACCTGTCATTGGTCATTTCAAATGCCAGAATTGCTTGGTCTGCGAGCTTACTACAAATACCAAGGAATTTACGCACCTCAACAGAACATACAAATTGAGACATTTCACTAATTGCAGATCTACCAACATCATCTATGCGATCAAATGTCCTTGCGACCTCCTATATGTTGGCCAAACGACCCAAATGGTGAAAAATCGCATTATCCAACACAAAAGTCGCATTAACTGCAAAACAATCACCGCTCCTTTGGTTACACACTACTTAGAAAAGGAGCCCAAAGACACGGACCTCACCTGGCAGGTTATAGAACAAATCTCACTACCAGCCAGAGGTGGTGATATTCGCAACCTCCTAAACCGGAGCGAATGCAAATGGATGACCTACTGCGACTCAGTAAACCAGGGCCTCGATACCCTGGATGAGTGGAACAGCACTATTGCCATATGAGCTCTTGGCCCTATACTGTCTCTATACCCTTCCTCCACGGTACTATATGGGCCTACATCTGTCCCTTTGGCCTACATACTTTGCAGTTGATTGCTTTGACTTTACTGTCTTTCTGTCCTGCTGAAGATACTAACTCTCTTCCCACTTCTATACCCCTTTAGTCTATGGCCTCAATTTGCATATATGTCTTAACAATTTGTATGAATCTTGCTTTTTGTCTCCTAAATTGACAGCGTTTTAAGAGCCGGATGACAATATTTATTTATGCCACTGTTTATCCAGGCCAATTACCTTATTATTTTTATGTACATATATGTTGTAGCTCAGACCGCAAGTTGTATAAGGGGTTACAATATCTTGCTGGATGATATTGAACGTAATTGCAACAAGTTGTCATAATATCTTACTGACCGATCGCTGTTTGGCATGCCTTCTCTTTAACTTTAATCTTGGCTCCATAGATCGCGCGCGGTCATGTCCCATCAATTAACACGCCTTCTTTACACACACCCTTCTCGCCGCACTATCAGACGGCCCCACGTCACCTTATTACGCCTCCCCCCCTCTTCACATACTTCCTGAATTCACGGGTCGCCTTGACTACGGCCCCAGTTTCCTGACTCATTTGGAAGCAGACATACGTCGTGAGAGGTACGTCTTGATCTCTTCCCCGCTCCTGCTGTTTTTTCCCCGGTTTTTCATAAGCCTTCAACCTTAATGCTACTTCCCCTTCCCCCAGATTTATTCTCTGCACTGATGATCCCCACGTGGATCGACCACATCACTAATCGGACGGAGGACATTTTCGCTGCCCGCCGACCGTATCCTGTACCCTCGATTCATCTGTGTGATTTAATAGATGCCGCCCAGGTATGTCATGTATCATACCCGGCTACTACCTTCATGTCTTCTTGATTCAGTACATTTACCGAGTGCTTCTCCTTAGATTGCCGTTCTCCTGCTGATTGGCCCAGCCACCCTTAAGGACTGACTCCTACCCGAGTTACAACAGATGCCTTGCAGGTATATTACGCCCATTTTCAGTATCTAACTCACTGACCAATTCTTCTACGATGCGCATTAATCTTAACGCATGTGTCTCCCTCATCCGGTCATAGTCTAGCTTGCTCCTGATAGTCTTGCACCCCCAGACTGGCAATTCACATCTCTGAATTTAAGTACACACATCGTGCCACTCTAGTTCGTACAAGCTTAATAGCGCTATATGAGCAACACTACATGACTATTTCCTCAAACTCTTCACTATACCTTGCCATCCTCTAGCTCGCACAAGCTTAGCAGTGCTATATGAGCAACGCTATATTTCCTTAAACACCTCTTATTCTGGCACCTTGCCTAACCGCCGGCTTAAACTAGCTGTCTCCGTAATTATTGCTCATATCGCTAACCCTTTATGGCCCATGTTTCGACTATATGAGCAACGCTATATTTCCTTTAACACCTCTTAATCTGACACTTTGCCTAACCACCGGTTTAAACTAGCTGACTCAGTAATTATTGCTCATATGCTAACCGTTTATGGCCCATGCTCTGGCTGCGCCCCCTACAGCGGTCCCCCCACAACGTGCTAATTCCCTTGCACTGTTGTCTGCTTCCACTTCCCTATATAATTCTACCCCTTTCCCTTCCGCACTACAGCACTGCCCCAACAATCCTGTCCTGAGGATGATCCTAACTTGAAAAATACCAACAAAAGAGTGCTACTTAATGAAAAACAAAATGGTAGCTGAGCACAGGGAGTCAAACACACCCACTAGGTGTGTTTAGAAAGCCCTCACTCACCGACCTGGTCGGTGACATGCTTCATCATCGGGCCCCACTGGGTGTGACCGAATGTCACCCCAGTGTGCTTCAACGCCAGATTTACTGCGGAGCGGGTAATGTGAAGATGTGAGGGCTATGTGAGGATTTACGTGAGTGATGTAGGTTGGTGACTTAAAAATGGCTTGGGTGTATCAAAAATTCATTTAATGGTTGATCACCAAGGGCATATTAAAAAATGTGTTGGAAAACACTGTCAACTAAATTTCATGACCTGTTTCCAATAACATTACGTGAGCGGTCAACATGTTTCAGCCAATGTTGGTATAATTAACCTGGCATTCGTCAGGACCTATTGTGACTAAACCCCGGCGGTATGGGCACGCTAAGGCCCACCCTACCAAGGGACGTGAAAGTAAAAAGGATCTGTCGAAGTGCACTGGGAAGGGGGGGTCACCGGTAAAAAAACGGGAGGCACAGCCCTTCTAGTCTCAAAGTAGGAGACTCAAAAATTACACCCCATAGACTGCGGGAGGGGGGTGACGGCGTATTTGGCACATCGCCCACGACGCCAGGCACCCGTTAGTAAACCTGACCACCCTCGTGACCGCGTCTATATGAGCAACACTACATGACTATTTCCTCAAACTCTTCACTATACCTTGCCATCCTCTAGCTCGCACAAGCTTAGCAGCGCTATATGAGCAACGCTATATTTCCTTAAACACCTCTTATTCTGGCACTTTGCCTAACCGCCGGCTTAAACTAGCTGTCTCAGTAATTATTGCTCATATCGCTAACCCTTTATGGCCCATGTTTCGACTATATGAGCAACGCTATATTTCCTTTAACACCTCTTAATCTGACACTTTGCCTAACCACCGGTTTAAACTAGCTGACTCAGTAATTATTGCTCATATGCTAACCGTTTATGGCCCATGCTCTGGCTGCGCCCCCTACAGCGGTCCCCCCACAACGTGCTAATTCCCTTGCACTGTTGTCTGCTTCCACTTCCCTATATAATTCTACCCCTTTCCCTTCCGCACTACAGCACTGCCCCAACAATCCTGTCCTGAGGATGATCCTAACTTAACAGGATCGAAAGGTCGTCGACTCCCCAGCTAAAATCAAAAGGTGCTATCTACATTGTGACCACCTTCAAAAATCAAGAATTCATGTTCCAATTTAGGATCATGTCACTTTGTATTCCACCACTGTATATAGTTCACACTCAGTATTTCCTGCGCCGTTCACGCTGAGCACCTTTGTCACTTGCGTCGCTATTGTGCACACCACTTGCACCCTTCTGCACCAAGTACAATTTGAGTTGTATTAATATTTTTACTCACAGTGCTGATACTATTTATGTCCTGTTTCTCCCGTGTTGTACATAAATATGATGCTCATGGCACATACAAATGGATATATTGAGTCTCTTGTTTCTCTTCTTGATGATGTTTATTACATATCATATTTAATTGTCTAAATGAACTATACCTGTTGGGATACTGTTTGTTTATTATAAACCCAATGGTAGAACATTTTTTAGAAAAATCACACAGCGAAAAGGACTTTAGGTGGACCGTGCTGTCAGTCTTAGATACAACTACATGTTTACTGGACATTGACACTGTTTTGTTACAGAAAGAGGCTTACCTTATTTTAAAATACAATAGCGCAGTCACTGGACTGAATGGAATGACAGAGTTATCTAAAACCGAAAAATTGTCCAAAAACTATAAGTCCCAGAATACATCATTGTGGTAATTTGAATGATCATTGCTAAAACACATTGTGATTGGTTGTATTCCTTGCACTACATTTCCCAAGAACATTCGCTCAATGGCGCGCTCAACAAAGTTCACACTTGAAATGCCCCCAGCCAGTGAATGTGCTCCTAAGCCAGTGAATGTGCTCCTGTGCTGGTGACGGAAAAGCGGAATTGATTAGAATCACATAAAATGTGTGCCCCGTTTAGTTTGTATAGTTAATTTTTGCCATGCAGCTTACAGCTTCTTGCTGAAACAATGTATGTTAATTCTTTTAGGCAAACAGGATTTAATTGATAAGAAAAACACCTCGCAAATAATTATCCAGGCTGGACTAAGGTAGAATTTCAACCCTTTTTCACCATCTTAATTATCCAGTCGTATCTGACATTGTTGAGCATGAGAGAGGTTGAGATTTTCTTACATTTGTGTTCTTTGCATCATTTATTTTTTAGAACACTCTGACATCCATTAAGATGAAGCCCTGAGGAGAGTCTCAGTACTACATGCCTAGGCCTTGAAATGCATTGGCATCTTTCCAACATGGAGGAATTGCAAATTACTTTGCAATATTTCTTGAGGGAAAAAATATTCCCCTCGCATACACATAAATTAGTTCCCTGTGTTATGCATTCCCCATGGCTTGAAAACGTTGTATAGATACAAAGTTTGCCTTTTTGTCAAGTGATATGATGCAAATATAATGATATTGGTTCTGAATTATTGTACATAGTGATACTTTATTGTTTGTTTATGAATGTCTTTTGTGAATTGTTTTTTGTGAATTGTTTATTTTATCATATTATGTCAATTGAAAATCAAGTGTTTTCTCTCTTTTCATGCATTTGAATTTTGGTAAAAAGAAAATAAGAATTTCTAAAAGGAATGGTTAAATAAATATCACATTTAAACAGAAATACTAGTTGTTTGATTACCGCTCTAAAGTAAAAAGAGCATAAGGTGTGAAGGAGCCAGGTCCCTCTTGTTGGATTTGACAACTTTTAGAAAGGGGGCATTTTCTTGGTTAACCATCCTGTGTGCCTCTGCTTTTGTGTATTCCCCGTCTGGGTTCAGAGTGACAGGAGCAAGGATGTCCATTCACATTAGACAGACACAGGGTGGGTTGAGATGGGTCTTGCCTTTCTTGGGTGACTTGTGGCCAGGCTGTATAGACCTGGCTGCAATTAGAGTAGTGGGAGGAGTTGTTGGTTGAACATGAATGGACTTTGTCTGTCTCCCACAATGCTGTCTCCATCCCATGGAGTGACCTTGGCCTGAGCCAGGCAGAACTAGATTATGTATGCCAGTGGACCTCTGTTTGTGCCAACTTCAAAGATGGTATAAATATTGGGGCCCTGACCCCAGAACTTTAGATTACCGCTGGACTGAAGAACCTGCCAGGAAGAAGAGCTGGAAGAGCTGTTAGGAGAGACTGCCACTTTGCTGTGGGCTTGGCTGGGTTGGCCTGCAGTTGCTGCTTCTTTCTTGGGCATGGAAAGGACTGGACTGTTATTTCTGCGTTCTAAGTATCTCCAAGGGTTTGATGTAGAGCTTGCATCCTGTTGGAAGTCTCAGGGAAATCAACACCCCTGTTGGCTCCGTGACCTGAAGGCACTGCAGAGGGCACCGCCGCACTTTGCACCACAACCCCTGTCTCAACGACAAAGATGCTTGCACTGTGACCTATGGGCACCGCATTCTGCACTGCCTCATTTCAAACCACTGCGTTGGTATTCTGATGCAGCCATAACACCATCACCGACGCTGCTGCCTGCACTGTGACCTGTGGACACAGCTCGTGGAGAACACGGAGCACCATCCTACTTTGCACCGCAGCTCTGGTCACACTGCTGCTGCTGATCCAAGCTCACATTGACGCTGCTGCTTGCACCGTGGTTTGGGTGCACCGCTTGTGAGTTACATGATGCACCGCCCACACCACAGCCTGAGCCCAATGACACCAACGCCATCGACTCCAGTTCATCAACCGACACTGCTGCCTGCACTGTGGCCTGTGGACTGTGGACTGCCCACACTGCATTGCCCCGTCTTGCACCACAGCCTTGGGTCTACAGACGACAGTGCATCAGCAACGATGACGCTGCTGCCTGCACCGTGAACTGTCAGCACCACAACGAGCACCGCCCCGCTTTGTACTGCAGCCCTGGTGTCACTGACGCCACTGGATGACCACCACCGAGCCGCTGCCTGCACCACGAACTGAGGGTACCGCACATCGCATTGCTTCGCTTCACACCACAGCCCGATGACTGCGCCGACGCTGGCGCTCCTGACTTCAAACTCAAGGAGTTCAACCTGCAATGTGTATGACTTCAAGGACCCAAGGCCCTCAAGGCCTCTTGCAGCTCCTCCTCCTTGGTGCTACCCTTCATGGGACATCCCAAAGCTCTGCAGAATTTACTCAACTGATCAACCTTGTAGGTAAACAATGCCTCAATGTTAAACTCTAATTCTGCATCCGCAGCCTCACCGGCTATCTGGCTCCCCTCCTGAAACATAATGTGTGGTTTTAAAGGTTACTGAACAATAGAACCAACAATTCAAAACACTATGTTGTTGCGTCGTGGTCTGCGATCAATTTATGATGTACACCAATTACTGTGAGTGGTTTTGCTCACAAGCATTCCAATTATGTTAGGATCGTATACCACCGCTCTGCTGCCAAAATGTTAGAATCCCCAAGATCCCTGCTTGGCCAACCAGGGATCTTGGGGATACTAACATTTTTCCCACAGCAAGAGCAGTCCTATCCAGCCTCTTACTTGGTTAAAACAGCAAACTGCAGGCCAGCCCCAGATCACAAAGCAAGGGTTGGTCCTTCCCCAGCAGTCTCTTCAGTTGTTCCTTCCTTAGCAGAGACTCCTCTTGACCACAAAATGGGTCCAAGCCTTTTCAGTCTCAATCCATTTCTGTTCCATTCCAATGTTCAGGGGTTTCAGCTCTCATAGTTATACCCCTAAATATCTTTGAAGTTTGTTGTGCTCAGGGGGCCCTGACACCTGCTTAAATCAGTTCTGGGTGTCTCCCTCCCAGCGTCACCTTTCTCCCTTTGATACTGGGGGTCTGGATCCTTAATCACTCCGCTGGAGATGGGTCAATTGCTTTATATCGGCAACCCACGCCTCTTCACCTACCAGGGCTTCTCCTTACCTACTCCCCATATGCAGGTCAGCCTGGTGCCATCTCAACCCCCTCCCTGGGTCAAGACCTCCCCCAGCTCCTCTCACCTCTCTGATCCAGACGGTCAATCTATATTCAGCAGAGACACACAGAAATGCCTAAAGCACAAAACTCAGCCTCTTTCTAAAAGAGTGGTTTCTGAACACACAGTGACAAAATAACTTTCATAGAAAGATGTGTTATGAAGCTGTGAGTTCATGTATAATAAACTTCACCTCTCCATTTTAAACTTATGGGAAACTAGGCTAACAAAACACAATACCCAGCCGCCCCCATTCTGTCCTATGGGCAGGATGGCCATTTACAGTGAAAAACGAAATGGAGTGTTTTTCAATGTCGGGACATAGAACACACCTCTGTATATGTCCTGCCTTTTACTTACACTGCACCCTGCCCAGGGGTTACCCGGGACCTACCACAGGGGTGTCAACTGTGTATGCAAAAGGGAAAGTAACCCCTGACAAGTGGTAGCACTTGTCAGCACAACATGCTAAGTTAGCAAACTGCGTGCAGGCCTTATACTGCAGGCTTGAGTTTTCTTCTCCCCCCACCTTTGCATTACTAGCCCTGGCACACACAGTGCACATCACGAGTGACTTTCCTACTAAGGCAAACATCCCAATCATGGCCAACCAATTACCATTACACTTTACACAGAGAACACTTGTACTGATCAGCAGTGTCAAAGTACCCAAAGCATCTAAATTGGCAACTCTATGTCAGGAAAATGGTCTAGGGGAAAGCAAAAGTTTTAGGGAGCTTTAGCCAAAAAGATTAAGCCCTACAGTCCTGATTAAGACCTCCAGCTGTCCATCTTCCAGAGTTTGATCAGGAGCTCCATCAAAGTCAAGCTGGCTATCCCTCACAAATCCAGGTTGGTCGAGAGCAGTGAGTGCCCTTGGTGGAAAAAGCGACTGAAACGTTTCTATGTCCGAGGGTATAATTTTGACAGAGGTCTACCGCCTGGGGCATCCGAGCAGGCGTCAGAGTCGCCCTCAAACCTTGACTTTGTCACGGCCATGTGCGACCAGAAGTACAGAAGTGGCACTATTGGTTTCTAAGCACTAGAGAGTGTTTATTCTTTAAAAATTCACATCTACAGTTCCCCACATTGGATTTTCATGCATTTGGTGACATGTCAAATATAAAAATATTTCCTAGTTTTATAAATTGGTATGGGATTTTTATTGTGTGTCATGTCGTACTTATTTGCTGAATTGTTGTTTTTAAATGCTTTCCATGCTTGTCTCCTAAATTAAGCCTTACTGTGTCAGCTACCAAGGGTTGAGCAAGGGACTAAATTATAGAAACCCTATTTAGAACCCAGTACAATGTTGGTGGCCTTGTTTTTGGTGTTAGTTGCCTACCTATCTCTCCATATAACCCACATTCCAACATTAGGTGCGCAGCGGAGAGGATTTTTAAAGATCTCATTCACTTTGCTGTAAGGTTTAATTTAAATTACACCTTACAGTAAAGTGGATGAGATCTTTAAAAATCCTCTAAATTGCCTAAGAGCAAAACTTTTGACATTTGGATTTTTAAGGTTTGGCTAAATGTTTAATCCATTTTTTGATTTTATTTTTCTAAAGTTGTTCTAAGTCTGACTGGTATTTGTTGTGACCCAAAACTAGGGATACCATGGAGCTGGATCTGACCAAACGGACTAAGCTCAGAGTGGCTGGGCTTGGAGTTCTTTGAAAGGGTAGGGGACTACCTGCTACTAACAAGATTAGGAAGGCAGTGTTGGTAGGGTCCCTTAAGGCCTGGGGGAAACCAGCTCCAGAAACTGATGGGGAGGGTGATCCCTCCAACCACCTCCTTTCTCCTAGCACCAGGTTCATGCTTTCTGTGGATGGGGGGAGGACGAGCTCCCCAGTGCAGGGCTCTCTATGAACCCTTAAAGAAAGGGAGTTGATCCTGACTGATAAGAAGTGGGAGATGGAAGAGAGAGACAGAAGAAATGGTAGCATTTGAGGGGACCCTTGAGATACGGTGGGTCCACCTCAAGCATTGGGGCTTACGCTTGTGGGAACTGGTTCCAGTAGCTAGGAGGGATAAACTCCTGATCCTGCAGGGGGGCAAGACAAAATCCTACTTTCACATGAGTCAATTCACATTTGAGAAATTTGATTTGACCCCAGAACAGTACAGGGTGAAATTCAGGGAAACCCAGAAAGTGAGCACCTAGTCCTGGGTGGACTATGTGGATCTCTCAGAGAAGGCACTAGGAGGCTGGATTGATGGTAACCAAGTAGGCACATAGGAAGGGGTTGTTTAATTTGTTGATGAAAGAACATATTTTGACTCATTGTGTGCAAGAGAAGTTATGCCAGTACATAGTGGACTCTAATCTGTCTAATCCTAGGGAATTAGCCAGGACAACTGATGAGTGGGTGAGAACCTGTGGTTCCAGTCAGCACCAGGGGGTGATCAAAAGAAGGGAGGACAGGTCCCCCCAGGGGAAAGTCCCGGGGAAAGAATGCCAAAAATAGGAGTCCTCCAAAGACCCACAAAAACCTGAACAAATAAGGGGGGCCCAAGCCATCCCAAATACAAAGGAATTAAGTACCAGGGAAAGAGTGGTAGGTTCTTTGGCCCTTCAAAGGTGGGAAAGTGCTTTGAATGTAATCAGCCAGGACACAAGAAGGGAGATGTTGTCTATATCAAGAAGCCTTCCACTGGAGCGCAGCCCACAGGGGTTGCTAGTGTAAGTGTAGGGGTAGAGAGTGCCCCAGAGAGGGGTAGGGAAGGGACAGAGGAATCCTTAGTGTCCCTGGGAGGGGTGGATATTGCAATGCTTGTTGCCTTACCTCCAAGCATGGATAAGTACAGGCAGAGGCATAAAATCAATGGGGCTGAGGTGGCGGCTCTGAGAGACACAGGGGGCCAGTGTGACTATGGTTATGGACACACTGGTGTCTCAAGAGCAGATCCTACCTGTTGAGTTTTAACAGGTGACATACACAGACAGCAGCACCAAGCTCCATCCCTTGGCTAGGGTCGATTTGGAATGGGGACGTATGACAGGCCCTAAGAGGGTAGATGTGTCTCTTGAGCTCCCAGAAGTGTTTGCTAGGAAATTATCTTGAAGCTTCTGAGTGGCCAGCGGTGGTGAGAGGGCTCCACATGAGAATATTGGAGCTCCCTGAGTAGGTATGTGCTGTGATCAGGTCACAGACTATCAAGAACGGAAATGGGGGGCACTTGGACTCTGGAACAAGGGGCCAAGCATCCCAGGACAAGGGCAAATGGTCTTGTGAGCCAGCCCAGGGAACTATAGAGGTTCAGCAGGAATCGTACCCTGATGTGGTGGAGCTGGCCCCTGAGGAAGGGACCCCATCCCTGTCAGAGCTGTCAGATTTATCAGAACTGACAGGAGCAGGTGGACCCTCCTGAGAGGAGTTTTGTCAAGGACAGAGAGACTGTCTAACTCTTGAGAGCTTGAGGTGGTTTGCCTTGAAGCTAGAGGAGGGGGGGTAACAGTGTATTTCACAGAATGTACTGGACTGCTCTATTCTGGGACTCGAAACATCAACTAAGGGGCCCCCAGGAGAGTGGTGGTGCCCCAGAAGTACAGAGGGTACAAACCTGACTTTAAGTCATGATACCCTCTTGGCAGGACATTCGGGTAAGACTAAGACTTGGAACCAGTTGGTGAACCATATCTACTTGCCCCAAAGGTCTGAGAAGGTAAAGGAGTTCTGTAGCTCCTGTGTCACCAGTTAGGCCACTGTTAAGTCAGGGGGCAAGACAAAGGCTACCTTGATACCTCTGCCATTGGTTGGGACTCCTTTGAAAGGGTAGGGATGGGCACGGTTGGTCCCCTAGAGCCACCCATTGCATCAAGGAATATGTATATCTTGGTGGTAGTGGGCCATGCCACATGATACCCTGAGGCAATACACCTCAGAACAGCAACTGCTTCTGAAGTGGCTAGGGCCCTACTGGGGGTTGTCACCAGATTGGGGTTCATAAAAGAGGTTGTTTCAGATAGGGGCATAAACTTCCTGTCTACCTATCTGAAAGTGATGTGGGGTTACCTACACGTTCACCACCCCAAATCACCTCCAGATGAATGGTCTGGTGGAGAGGTTCAACTAGACCCTGAAGGGCATGATCAATGGGTTGTCTGTTAAACTCGGAGGGAGATGGGATGTTCTCCATCTCATGCCTACTGTTTGCCTACAGGGAGGTCCCACAAAACGTGGTTGCTTTCAGTCCTTTTGAGTTGTTGCTTAGGTACCCTGTGAGGGGGGTCATTAAGCCTGCTGAGAGAGTATTTGCAGAAGACTCTCAAGAAAGCTAAGGACAATGTGTTTGAGTATGTTCTGGGCCTGAGATCTCACATGGCAGAGTACATATGCAAGGCAAGCAGGAAGCTAGAGCCCAGCCAGGTGCTCATGAAGCACTGTTATGGTCAGAAGGCTGCATTGCCTGAGTATGCTCCAGGTCAATGGGCATGGGCGTTGGAGCCTATAGCTCCAATGGCCCTCCACGACAAATGGACTAGGCCCTATCAATCCATTGAAAGAAGGGTGAGGTTACCCACCAGTTAGACCTTAGCACCCCCAGGAACCCTCACAGAGTCCTGCATGTCAACAGATTAAAACCCTACCATGACAGGGCAGACACAACCATGTTGTTGGTCACTAATGAGGGTGGAGAGGAGGAGGCTGAACCAGTGCCCGACCTTCTCTCCAACAGTTTGCAAGATAGGTCAGTGGCGGGAGATGTACTCTCTCCCAAACTGACAGGCCAGCAGCATTGAGACTGCAAGCAGGAGCTGTAGCAGTTTGCTAGCCTGTTATCTTTGACCCCATGTATCACTGATTGGTATGTGCACCACATTGACACTGGCGACAGCCTACCTGTCAAAAATAAACTGTACAGGTTGTCTGACCATGTCAGAAATAGCATCAAGACTGAGTTAGCTGAGATGCTGGGGGTAACTGATCCCTCTGACAGTCCATGGACCAGCCCAGAGGTGCTGGTGCCCAACACCTAATCTCCTGGGAGAACAAAGGAGTTAAGGTTCTGTGTGGATTAGAAAGGATTCAATGGATTCACAAAGTATGATGCTCACCCTATATAGCAGATGACCTCATTGATAGGTAAGGGGCCGCAATGTATCTGATTGCCTTCACTGAAGGAGCAAAGGAGAGGTCAGCATTCTCCACATCAGAGGGACATTGCCAGTTCAAAGTAAAGCCCTTTGGATTAAAAAATGCCCCTGCCACCTTCCAAAGGCTGATGAGCAGGGCCCTGGCTGGGTTGGAGCAGTTCAATGCAGCTTACTTGGATGATATAGCTGTATACAGTTCTGCCTGGGAGGATCACTTAAACCACTTGATGGAAAAGCGTCAGGACATGCAGCAGGCAGGCATGACTATTAAGGCGAGTAGGTGCCAAATAGGGTAGGGTTCTGTGGTGTACTTGGGCCACCTTGTAGTTGGAGGCTATGTATAGCCTCTCCAGGCCTACATTCAAACCATTTGGGATTGGGCAGCTCCCATTACACAGACACTGGTCAGGGCCTTACTTGGACTGACTGGGTACTATAGAAGATTTGTTCAGAACTATGGTACCATTGTGGCTCCCCTGACATAACTCACTTCAAAGAAGAGGCTAAAGAAAGCTGTATGGACCCCAGAGTGTCGGACAGAGTTTGACACTCTGAAAGATGCTATGTATTCAGCATCAATGTTGCTGGCCCCTGAACACACCAATGACATTGTTGTTCAGACAGATGCTTCAGAACAAGGGATTGGGGCAGTATTCTGACAAGTGAACAAAGAGAGCCTTGATCAGCTAGTTTCCTGCATTAGAAGGCGACTTCTCCTGGAGAACAAAGATGGTGCCATTACGAGGGAAGCCTTTGCTGTGGTGTGGTCCCTCAAAAAGCTGAGATCATACATGTTTGGTACTCACTTTCATTGTAAGACTGACCAAAGACCTCGCAGGTGGCTTTTGCAGATGAGGGGGGAGAATCCCAAGCTATTGAGGTGGTTCATTTCCCTACAGGGAATGGACTTTACAGTGGGACACAGACCTGGGGTTGCCCATGCCAATGCAGATGGACTTTCCAGGTTTTTCAACTTAGCTGATGAGGACTACCTGGGTGCTGGTTACTGACCCCTCACCTTTCATTTAGGGGTGGCATGTTAGAAAGACACCCTTTGTGACCTGTTCACCCTCATTTTTTGGTGCTGAATTAAACTTGTGGTAGCTGACTTTGACTGTGTCCTGGGCTCTGCTAGTCAGGCCCAGGGCCAGTGCTATGTTAAACACAAACACACATTGAGGTACACTTATAATTGGTATGACCTACCCTGTAACTCCCTAGCAGATACTAGGGACAGGGGATGAAAGCTACTTATAAGTCCTTATTACATAATATTGTATGGCAGTTTAGAGTCAGCAGTCGCTCTTGCACTTGCATGTGTGTACTGCTGAGAACCTGAGGTTATTTTAAATGTGCTTCAGCACTGCTTCTAAAGGTAAACATCATTGCAAACTCGACTTGGTTGGTATGGGTACTTTAAAAGTGATAATCGGGACGTGGCAAACCATCATGGCCGAAGGGACGTAACTCCACTCGGCTCCACGCCAGAACCGACAGCATTAGCCTGTTCGGAGGCATTTTACCCAGCACAAAAGCCTCCTACCGGGACCCTTGCTCTTGAAGACAATGGGGGTCTCCTATTTGTGGATGAACGAGCGCTGGATGTCACCTGTGGGACACTTCTGAAGCCTCTGGAGCCGTGGGGAGATTTCCAAGATGGCGGCCCGGCCCATGGAAAGATCCGGCAGTGGTTATCCCCTTTGTCAACCGGAGCTAGGCGGCGAGTTGGGAGACCGGCAGGAGGCATCAGTAAGGACCGCGGCAGGCGCTCATTAACGGGGCCCGGCCGGACATGTAAATGCCCTCTGTCGACGCCGCAGCCTGTATGAACGTAATGCTATCCCCGCATGGCCCCCAAGGTGAGAAGGGAGAGCCCATGTTTTGAGGAGGTGGGTCCCAGGGGGAACATCAGCCAATGCACTCCACCCAATGGCTCGGGGGGGGGGTTTGCCTGCAACTGCTGAGGAGCCCTGAGGCCGGGTTGCCTGCCCTTAATATGGCGTAGGTCAGGCGATCCCAGGCCTCGGTTCACAGCCTTATGACTAGGACTTGGAGCAGATCCCCTGCATTTCCTCTTCTGACCCAACCTAGATGGGCCACCTAGAGCCCCGAGAGACGACCAGTGCTAGTTGGCGGTGCACAAATGGGACACGAGGCACCCTGATTGTTGTGAAATAGGGGACTAAGACATTGGCACTGCGCAGCAAGATCTCTGCACCTTCTTGGTGAGCCACCACATTGCTTTCTATCACCATACTACACATGGGCCCGGCCAAAGAAAGCGCTCAACACCACAGTCTCTAACTACTTCACCCCAGTCACCTAGGGTGTGGATAAAGAGTGAAGGGCCCAAGCCAGCGGCGACATGGCGTTTACAAGAGAGGACCTAATGGCGTCGCTAAAGGAGTTAAAAAAGGAGCTCCAGGAAGATATTAAGGCAGATATGCGGGCCTTATTCGATGCTTTTAAAGCAGAGATGGGAGGAAAATTGGTGGACCTACAGGCGGATGTGGACTCCATTGGAGCTCGCACCTTGGACCTGGAAGCGAGGTGCCAGAAACTGGCTGACCACGTGCAGCCTCTTGCTGAAGGCTCCGATGACCTATGCGACCAACTTAGGGCCACAATACTTAAATGTGAGGACCTTGAGTATCAATCTCGTCGCGACAACATTTGGGTGAAGAGCTTGGAAAAAGGCTGCAAGCTGACCTGACCTGGAGGACTTCATGGTGGGGCTGTTCGCAACAGTGTTTGGAGAGAATGGCCTGGAAGTGCAGCTGGAGAGGGTCCATAGAGTAGGGCCGCGCCCAACGGGAGACCCCAGGAAACCCAGGGATGTATTGGCAAAATTCAGCTCCTTCAAAATCAAAGAACTGATTCTTCAGAAAGCACGTGCTCTTGAAAAAATAACATTCCAGAATGTATCCTGCTCATTGTTCCAGGAGGTGCCCCGAGCTACACTTTCTTGTCGCCAGCAGTTCCAGCCGGACACAGAAGCCCTGAGGGAGCGCAAAATAAAATACAGTTGGACATATCCCTTCGGCCTAGCTTTTACGCTTGACAACAAGAGTTTACATTGCACGGAATTCGAGGAAGCGCATCCATCCTGGGCATTGAGATCTCCACCCAGAAGCAATAGAAAGGAACAGAAGGCGAAGGATCGGTCGCGCATATGGAAAGATGTGGCGTAGGTCCATGGCTGCAGCAGAAAACAGGCAGCAAGAAAACGTCGGGTTGACATGTGAAGAGACTCTTTGGCCCAGTAAAACTTTGAAATATATATACAACCTAGTGAAGAACTTTGGCGTTAAGATTTAAAAGGGACTCTGGTCCATCCGAAGTAGACAATCATACAATCAACCTCCATGGAGGCTTCGGCGGTTCTGCAAATAGGAAGAGGGAAATATATATATTTTAGACTTTTAGACTGACAGTGAGCAATGGCTAATTCTAAATTCCTTCCTAGTAGCTGAGAGATGGGCTTTGGAGGCGGCAATGGGTCTGCCCCAGGAGATGCTGAAATTGAGGTTATCTTCTGAGACAGAGTGCCTCGGAGCTCAAAGTTTTAGTTCATATGTGTTGTTGCTGAACATGTTTTGGCATCACTGAACTGTCCGATCAATCTATGTGGTCTTGGTCAGGGTGGGGGGTTGATTGGAGGTGGGGGGAGTCTACAGTTTTCATGGGCAAACTTTGAAAGGCAAGTGGGACAGTCTCATTCTGAATAATGACAGCTAACTGTTTATCATGGAATGTGAGGGGCCTTAACTCCCCCAATAAGAGGCATAGTATGTGGAAGTTTATTCTAGATCCTCATGTAAAAGTTGCTGCCCTGCAATAAACCCATCTTCCGCTCATTAACGGGGCCCGGCCGGACATGTAAATGCCCTCTGTCGACGCCGCAGCCTGTATGAACGTAATGCTATCCCCGCATGGCCCCCAAGATGAGAAGGGAGAGCCCATGTTTTGAGGAGGTGGGTCCCAGGGGGAACATCAGCCAATGCACTCCACCCAATGGCTCGGGGGGGGGGGTTTGCCTGCAACTGCTGAGGAGCCCTGAGGCCGGGTTGCCTGCCCTTAATATGGCGTAGGTCAGGCGATCCCAGGCCTCGGTTCACAGCCTTATGACTAGGACTTGGAGCAGATCCCCTGCATTTCCTCTTCTGACCCAACCTAGATGGGCCACCTAGAGCCCCGAGAGACGACCAGTGCTAGTTGGCGGTGCACAAATGGGACACGAGGCACCCTGATTGTTGTGAAATAGGGGACTAAGACATTGGCACTGCGCAGCAAGATCTCTGCACCTTCTTGGTGAGCCACCACATTGCTTTCTATCACCATACTACACATGGCCCCGGCCAAAGAAAGCGCTCAACACCACAGTCTCTAACTACTTCACCCCAGTCACCTAGGGTGTGGATAAAGAAAGAAGGGCCCAAGCCAGCGGCGACATGGCGTTTAGAAGAGAGGACCTAATGGCGTCGCTAAAGGAGTTAAAAAAGGAGCTCCAGGAAGATATTAAGGCGGATATGCAGGCCTTATTCGATGCTTTTAAAGCAGAGATGGGAGGAAAATTGGTGGACCTACAGGCGGATGTGGACTCCATTGGAGCTCGCACCTTGGACCTGGAAGCGAGGTGCCAGAAACTGGCTGACCACGTGCAGCCTCTTGCTGAAGGCTCCGATGACCTATGCGACCAACTTAGGGCCACAATACTTAAATGTGAGGACCTTGAGTATCAATCTCGTCGCGACAACATTTGGGTGAAGAGCTTGGAAAAAGGCTGCAAGCTGACCTGACCTGGAGGACTTCATGGTGGGGCTGTTCGCAACAGTGTTTGGAGAGAATGGCCTGGAAGTGCAGCTGGAGAGGGTCCATAGAGTAGGGCCGCGCCCAACGGGAGACCCCAGGAAACCCAGGGATGTATTGGCAAAATTCAGCTCCTTCAAAATCAAAGAACTGATTCTTCAGAAAGCACGTGCTCTTGAAAAAATAACATTCCAGAATGTATCCTGCTCATTGTTCCAGGAGGTGCCCCGAGCTACACTTGCTCGTCGCCAGCAGTTCCAGCCGGACACAGAAGCCCTGAGGGAGCGCAAAATAAAATACAGTTGGACATATCCCTTCGGCCTAGCTTTTACGCTTGACAACAAGAGTTTACATTGCACGGAATTCGAGGAAGCGCATCCATCCTGGGCATTGAGATCTCCACCCAGAAGGCATAGAAAGGAACAGAAGGCGAAGGATCGGTCGCGCATATGGAAAGATGTGGCGTAGGTCCATGGCTGCAGCAGAAAACAGGCAGCAAGAAAACGTCGGGTTGACATGTGAAGAGACTCTTTGGCCCAGTAAAACTTTGAAATATATATACAACCTAGTGAAGAACTTTGGCGTTAAGATTTAAAAGGGACTCTGGTCCATCCGAAGTAGACAATCATACAATCAACCTCCATGGAGGCTTCGGCGGTTGTGCAAATAGGAAGAGGGAAATATATATATTTTAGACTTTTAGACTGACAGTGAGCAATGGCTAATTCTAAATTCCTTCCTAGTAGCTGAGAGATGGGCTTTGGAGGCGGCAATGGGTCTGCCCCAGGAGATGCTGAAATTGAGGTTATCTTCTGAGACAGAGTGCCTCGGAGCTCAAAGTTTTAGTTCATATGTGTTGTTGCTGAACATGTTTTGGCATCACTGAACTGTCCGATCAATCTATGTGGTCTTGGTCAGGGTGGGGGGTTGATTGGAGGTGGGGGGAGTCTACAGTTTTCATGGGCAAACTTTGAAAGGCAAGTGGGACAGTCTCATTCTGAATAATGACAGCTAACTGTTTATCATGGAATGTGAGGGGCCTTAACTCCCCCAATAAGAGGCATAGTATGTGGAAGTTTATTCTAGATCCTCATGTAAAAGTTGCTGCCCTGCAATAAACCCATCTTCCAAAAAAAGGTGAACAGCTGCTGAAACACAGGGCCTTCCCACAGATTTATCATTCATCCACACACACAAAGCATAATGGGGTGGCTATCATCTTTCACTCCTCTGCCCCATTTCTCCTTCAAGATTCAAATCAGAAAAGGCATGGAGATTCTTAATGGTCAGGGATGAGCAGAGAGGAAGGTCATGCACTATCGCATTGGTCTATGCGCCCAATTCAGGGTCAACTGATACCGGTGGAAAGGGCTCTCTTTGTGGACCTGAAAAAGATGATCACTAAATTCATTTGGCAGGGTCACAGGGCACATTTATCCTACTGTCTGCTAATGAAGGCAAGATTGGAGGGGGGATTAGCACACCCAGACTTCTTAGATACTATAGGGTGGCACAACTTCGGGTGAATATAGATTGTTCCCTTCATGAATCTGAAAATCTCTGTCTACATCAGGACTGACAAATAGTGGGTAGGATGATCAGGGATCTCCACTGGAAGCCAAAACACAATCGGCAGTTAAATTCTCACATTAGCCCCCCCGCGGCTACCACTCTCCAGGTTTGGGATGACCTTAACAGATCAATGCCCCTGACCACTTTCCCTTCTCCTTACACCCACATTTATTTTAATCTCGAATTCCCACCGGCTCATCAGGAGGGGCCGTTTGAAGTTTGGAGGAAGGGGGGTTGCCTTATGATCTCAGATCTTTTTAAAAATTGGAAGTTAATGACCTTTAAAGAATGCACCAAAGCATTTAAGCTTCAATCTTCTGAAAAATTCAATGACACTCAACTCAAACACTGGGTACAACAACCTCAGATCCGGCCAGCCTCAACCAGAGACTTACTCCCAATTGAAAAATTTGCTCAATCGGGGGCATCCTCCAGGGGGACAATCTCTTTCCTTTACTCTCTCATATGGTCTCTGAGTCATCGCTCCACCCTGAGACACCAAAGATTTTGGGATTCTCTTCTTGCTGCTCCACTGGGGGAAAAACAATGGGGTTCCCTCTATAGGGACATTTCCAAATATAATCGCTCAGTGTTTTTGAGAGAGGCTTACTATAAAATAATTTAAGAAGGAGTAAGGAGTGGACTCCCTGCAGCTACAGGTTAACAGAGCTTAACAGACCCTTCTCCAGCCAGAGTCCCGCTCCTGGAGGGTGTCCAGGGGTGTTTTAAGGGGTTGATAAAGTGCATTGTGGGAAGTGAAGTCCAGGCCAGCCAAGGACAATCTAGGAGATTTCAGACCCTTGGATTTGTGTTTTGGATATTTGGAACCCCCCAGGAGACCTTCAGGAAGGACCTCCAGATGTTTGCGAACATTTTGGGGAAAAGCTCCAAGAGGTGACCAACCTAACCGCGAGAGTCAAGCCCGCAACCTTCAACTGTAACCCAGACCTGATTGAAGGTTCATCCCGCTGAAGAGCTCGGGAGGTCAGACTTCCAGAGTTTAATCAGGAGCTCCATGAAAGTCACACCAGTAAATCCTTACCAAATCCAGACTGGTGGAGAGTAGCAAGGTCCCTCAGCAAAAACAGCACCAGGAAGGTTTCTAAATCTGAACCTAAAATTTTGACTGAGGCCTAACGTGTGGGGTATCTGACAAGGGCTCCTTCGCGGTTGGCCTTAAACTTTTACTTTGTTCCGGTCAAGTGAAACCCGATCTCCAGAAGTGGTGCTAATGGTTTCTAAACACTAGAAGTGTTTAGTCTTAAAAATTAATATCTCCCATTCCCTTTGATGAATTTTAATTATTTTGGTGTCATTTTGAAGATAAAATATTTCCTATTTTTACAAATTGATGTTGGATTTTTATTGTGTTTTGTGTCTCACTCATTCACTGTATTGGTGTTTTTAAATGCTTTATCTGTTTGTGTCCTAAGTTATGCCTTATCGCTCGGTGTCAGCCACCAAGGGTTGAGCAAGGAACTAATTGATAGAGACACCATTTAGGATCCAGTACCGTGTTGGTGGTCTTCTTGTTGGTGTTAGGTACCTACCTACCACCCCTATAACCAATATTACAACATTGACCTTCATCCTGAGCAGGAAGATAGCCATGCAAAAGAAGTGTGCAGGCTAGCGCACTTGAGACAGAGTCTATTCCTTAATGCACTAAGTCTAGCTTCCTGGCTCACAGTACCAAGGTATGGGGTTGGGTCATTTGAATAGGCCACTGGATCTGTACTCGCAACATAATCTCTTTAGCATAGAGATATTTAGAATAGATAGGAGTAATGTTAGTAATATTATGAACAATTAACATTGTTGTATTGTTTGTGTTTTTCACCGTTCTAATAATGTTTATTGTAATGATCTGTCTCATCTTTTTGTAATCGCAGTTTATATTATATTTACAAAGATTAAAGCCCTTTCAGTCAGTCAGTCAGATAGCTTTTATTTCGGTTAAAATGACTATAAAAAGTACAATAACAAATGTAAAATACCATATAAATACAAAGTATTTACAGTCCAGCAGCATAATAAATATATAGCACTTTGCACTAAAACCTACAAAACTGTTTTTTAAAGAAATAGTCTTTGCTCAGTCAAGGTCAGTAAAATGTAAATCCTTTCTTCCTTCACACAAGGCTCACAGCAAACAAATATCTGCTAACACCAAACACTATCATCTGTGATATATCCCTTTTTCAAATTCTTAAGGCCTCTGAAAATGCCCTAGTCCCCAAATTTAAACACATTGTTTTAATCCATTTCTTTCTCAGGTGGGCATATGCCGGGCAAAAGAATAGAACATGTGCAATGTTTTCTTCAGCGTTCAAAGTGCATAAAGTGCAGTTGTTTCCCCCCTCTACTGTTGGGCAGAGTCACCATTCGGCCATATACGAATTAATCTGAAAAGTGTTGCAACAAAACTTTATAAAGGGTGTCTTTTCTAGTTGGGATTGTATAGTGTCAAAATAAGGCTCAAAGCTTGGCAATGGTTATAGCTTACAAATGATGAGGTGCGACTTTCCAATCTGGTGTTGAAATGTACATTATTTAATAAGCATTCCCAGTAAGCAAATTTCAAGTCATTCTTGGAGTGTGCTGTCAATGTGCTGTGGTCATTCCAGAAACTTCTCAGGCCCAGTTTACTAAACCATGTTAGAACATGGCAGAACCATGGAAAAGTAGCTTGGCAGTCGAGATCCAGAAGCTCCCTCATTCCTTGCTTGTAGGGGCTAAGTTCTTGTGTGACCCAAATTCTTACCCAGAGTAGTAAATATCTCAGTGTGGCTAGATGTTCTAGTCTTCTGATACCAATGTAAAACAAAATAGTGGAATCTGGGGTGTATTTTTGGAGAGGCCCAATAACATCCATACTATTTTATTTTCTCTTGCAGCAAGAGAACCCAGATTGCACCCTCCCCACAATTCCGCCCCATAAATGGCTGCTGTTTGAGCCATATATCTACAGACTTCCAATGCTGGGGACACTGCCTTAGACTTTTTGGCCTGGTGCTTTTTACAATTGGCATGGAACTTTGAAGTAACACTTCCTTAGCTTTGTCAATGTGAGGTTTCCTTGGTAGTTATGCATCAATTGGAATGCCAGGATAACTGAAACTCAACATATATTCCAGTGGTTGTTGACAGATAGCGATGTTTTTCTTAAAGCCCCTTTGCGGTCTAATGGCCATATATTTGGTTTTACTAGAATATATTTCAAGGCCCTTAAGACTGCAGTAATTGATGACGCTGTCTAACAGCCTTTGCAGCCCCCTTGGTGTCTGCAACAGTAGTATATTATCATCAGCCATCATAATTTTTTTTATAAACATTTTTATTTGCATTTTATTATAGAACAGCATTACAATCATGTCATCTTTGGTCATCACTCCCATCTCTTCCACCCACCACCCACCCAGCACCACAGTGTAAATCCCATCCCTTTCCAACAACACGAGTACTCTCTGTAGAGGTCTTTTCAGGTTCGAATCTTTGAGTCCCATACGTTCCCTCATTCGGTGCCTTTGTTCCCTTGTCTCTCCCTTTCCCTTGTGTCCTATTTCAGAGCCCTCCATCTTGTCCATGATATCGTCTCCATTTGCCCCATACTCTGCCAAACTTCTTGGGGCATCCTCTTGCCTTATAGGTGACCCTTTCAGCAGCCATGTAGGTATCTAGCCCTCTTCTCCATTCATCTAGCTGCGGCGGTGCAGCCGCTCCCCAGTGTCTGGCCACGTCTCTCTTAGCTACCACTAGGGCCAAGACCAAAAAGATCAGTAGGGGACGGGTGAGATCCACATCGTCGCCTGGTAGGAGCTCCTGTGAGAGCTCCCGGTACTAGGGATCCCAATTTGGGCTTTATCCCTCTTAAGTACCCACCAGTCTAGGAAATCTACTACCTAAAAGTAACTGGATTGCCAAGTAACTGGATTGAAAAAAGTAACTGGTTCTGACGCTTACCTGCTTGACGGAGGTCGGGAGCCTGCGAAGACCTGTGATCTCCCCTCATCCTCGCCGGACTGCTCCTGGACGCTTTGGGATCGATTCTTCCTGGGCGCTCGCCTGCAGACACCCCCATCACCTTGCCGAGACTGGGAGGCTGGTGCTCGGGGACGGAGGACTGCTCGGCGGGCCAGTGCGGAGGGTCAGAGTTGGCTGGAGCCTGTGGAGCTGCTGGGGGACTCGCACAAGCCTGGACGGCTGCGGCTAGAGCCTGCCCCGCCTCGCTGGGCTGCCGCGTTTCCCCTCGGGACCTGGGACGGAGGTCCGGAGCCTCGGGCTCTGCGCGGATCAGAGGCGTGGTTGCAGGGCTGCAAAGGGAGCATTGGGAGCAAGCACCATGAGACACCCGGTGTGAGCCACCATTGAGACGCCTGGCGGTGCGGATCGGCGGGACCCCCAGTGCTCTCCTGGCACAGCAGACACTGGTTGCCAGACCGGGGAGGCTGGGCGTGCCACCCCCCCCATGATCCTGCTTGTGGTTAGGGGGTGCACTTGAGGGCATGCTGGCAGCCGGGGAGCCTGTACCCAAGGACAGGAAGGATTAAGAGCCTGTATCACCATCAGTTATCTACAACATAAGCAAGCTACAGCAAGAAGAAGAACAGACCTCAACTTGCCACTAACAGCAGCCGTGCACACTTATGGCCGGATCATCGACAACTGCAACACTCTGCTGGCAAACTCAACATGCTTTGTGAGCAGTATATACATAAGGTATTTATTTCCCCCTCACTCCACTCGCTGGCCCTCATTCTTAAACCACGTCCTTTTTAAATCACATCCATTGTTCAAAATGGCTGGGGCCATAAAACTGTAGCTATAAATCCCCTCTGGTACCGCTGCTGCCCACAAGGCTCCTTAACTTAACTCCTCCACACAAGTCCTCCAGGAATAGAGATAAGACTCTCGCCCAGCAAGCTGGGGGCGGGGACTGCTCAAACAGAAAAGAGAATGCATCTCCCCTGTTCCCTAAGTAATAACAACAGACAGAGGACTAATGTCTCTATCTCCCCTCTCTGATCGGCCATATTAGAATGGCTCTTCGGCGACCATCTTGGACTAGTCATTTTTTGCACCATATGTACTAAGAACTGGACTCCTTAGGCTATCTCTAATCGTATTTTGCACTTTCTACGTAACTGGTACTCATGTCACCTTTCCTTCACCTGTAATGCAACGATCGCTACCTCATATCTAGCTAGGAACTGGGCTTGCTCAAACGGAACCTGGAACTTCCCTTCCTTGCTCTCAAAGCAATAACAACAAAAAAGGACTACTGTCTCCAGACCCCCTATCTGGCGGCCATTTTAGACTGACCTCTCTCTCTACTCAGCGGCCATCATGGACTAGTCATCGCCTTTTACTGCAGTATTTTATTTTATTTTACTATTACTGGCTTCCTACATTGTATGCATTGCTATCACATTGCTATCTTATATTCCAGTCTCATATTTGTTATTGCTGTAATTTGTATGCACATATATTGGATTCAGTAATTCATTAGTAGTTTAGCCCTATTTTTGTATTTTATATGCGGCAAGCTGCACCTATCTCACCTTTATCCCCATCATTCACTGTCCGCTACCGCATTTATTTGTTGGTTTTTCGATGTAAGCTACGTCACGATATTGCACTGATTATTACTACCTCATTCACTTCGCTCTGTCATGTAAGCTGCACCCAGCCACTTTCTACGCCTAGACTACACTGCTGTTACCTCGTACATTCTAATATCTAACTTTGCTTCCACCTAATCGGTCCTACCTCTCATAGTTGGTATATGGTGTAAGCTGACTGCTACCTCGTATATAGGATACATTTGGTAAGCTGCACCTACGCACTGTTTGTTCGGGGATCACACTGACTTCTACCTCTTATACTTTTGATCACTCACTAGTGTCTTCCTTGGCCATGTAACTAGCGGCTGACAGTTTGTACTATCGTCCTATTTCCTACACCTAACACCACAGCCTCTCTAAAATGGAGCTCAACGGCAAGCACACTTTTAGAATTAACTACCCCTCCACTCCTCTCACCAAAAATGCCACTAAACGTTTTAAACACAGCTTCTTGAGGTCGCACCCTGAAACACCCTTTGCCGACACCTACTTCTCACCGGGCAATGGAGCCCTGAATACTGATATCATCTTCCACACCTCACGCAGAGCCCAATGGAGAAAAGCGTTCCTATCCCTACTCACAGTCTCCACCACCAGGAAAACAACTCATGGCCTAATTCTCACCATCACACCTTCCCACCTCTTCCCTGGCAGGTCTACCATTACTATCTACAATAACGGGATTGTCCTAATCCAATCCACGGACAAGAACTTGGAACTATTAGACAACTTGTTCCCCAAGTTCAAAGAGCACCTTTCCAAGCTGCGGACCCCCACCCAGAACTCCGCCAGCACTATCACCCCTGACGTCGCAGCCACCACCTACTACACTTCTACCCCCAGCACCCCAGTAAATGGCCCACCTGCTGTTAACGCCCCCCACTCCCCAAGGACAGTCACAAGTATCTCCACCTCATATACTAGCCGCCCCTCTAACATGACCCTTCTTATCCCCACCCATACCCCCTCCATCCCTCTCCCCCCGTACATAACATCCCCCACCCACAACACACCACCATCTGAACAAGCCACCGCCCAGAGTTTATCCACCCCCCCCTCCCATCCCCCCACGACAGATATTTGATATTTGATATTTATGGGCATTTGTAAAGCGCAGGCGTTCGCTCCCAGGGGAGCATCATGGCGCTGGGCGAGCTGCGGAGGAATCGCTGGAAAAGTGGAATGAATGGAAGAGAAAACTAAATGGCAGGCAGGACAGAGGAGTCTGGTAATTTGTAGACCCATGTCTTGAGGAGTTTTCTGAAATCGTTCTCATTGTCTGTGGCTCTAAGGTAGGCGGGTAGGGTGTTCCAGGCTTTGGCCGCTAGAACATTGAAGGATTTTCCGCCTCTGGTCTTATATTTAAATCTGGGAATTTGAACCAGGTTAGTCCCAGAGGATCTCAGGCAGCGCGAAGGGTTATAGCGCTTAAAACGGTTTACAAAGTAACGGGGTCCTGTGTTTTGCATGGTTTTATGGACTGTGAGAAGCAGTTTAAAAAGAATTCTTTTATGCAGTGGCATCCAGTGAAGTGAATTCAGGGCTGCAGACGCAGATGACCTTCTGGGGAGTTGTAAAACCAGTCGGGCTGCAGCATGTTGTAAGCTCTGCAACTTTCTGAGAGTAGATTTTTTCACTCCGGCCATAAGGCCGTTGCAGTAGTCAAGTCGGGAAAGTAAAAGGGCTACCGCGACTGACTTTCTGGCTGCGATTGGGAGGAAATCAAAAAATTTCCTCAGAGATTTTATTAATCCGAAGCATCGACCGGCAGTGATCTTTACATGGTCGTCAAAAGTAAGGGAAGAATCGAATTGTACGCCCAGGTTTCTAGCTGATGTAACTGCACTAGGAGGGGCCTCGGATCCTGTGGGCCACCAATCTTTCGGGCAAAAAGAAAGATTCTTGCCTATTGGGATGATCTCTGTCTTTGCGCTATTGCATCTAAGATGATTGGTATTTAGCCACTCAAAGACATCAGAGAGGCAGTTTTTAAACCGGAGATCTGCGTCAGTACGCTGTTTGTCAATGGTGACGACCAATTGAGTGTCGTCGGCGTAGGACGTGACCAGGATCCCATGTGATTCTATCACAGCTAAGAGGGGTGCCATGTAGATATTGAAGAATAAAGGGCTTAATATGGACCCCTGGGGCACTCCAGATGTAATTGGCTTTTCGCAGGATAGGTGTGGTCCTAGTGTCACAGTCTGAGACCTATTTGATAGAAATGATGAAATCCAGGCCAGGGCTGAGTCTGTTACGCCAATCTCTCGCATTCGATTGATTAGGATGACATGCGAGATAGTGTTGAATGCTGCTGTGAGATCCAACAGGATGAGGACAGCTTGCTTGCCCTCATCCTGTAGGAATTTGATGGAATCAGCAAGTTCGATCAAAGCTGTTTCGGTGGAGTGACCGGAGCGGAAGCCCGATTGCTGAGGGTGCAAGATGTTATGGGCTTCTGTGAAGGTTTTAAGCTCCTCATGCACTAGGTGCTCCGTGACTTTGCCCAGAATAGGAAGTAAGGAGATGGGACGCATGTTAGTCAAATCTGTGGATGATTTGTTCTGTTTTTTCAACAGGGGTTTGACAGTGGCCTTCTTCCATTCGGCAGGTACAATTCCGGATTCAAGGGATTCATTAATGATTCCATTAATGTAAGGGTTGACTGTGTCAATCAGATGGTGAAGAATGATTGGGGGACAGGAATCAGTGGGTGCTCCTGATTTACAGGCCCGGATAGCCTTGCTTGTCTGTTGTAAGGATACTGGTTTGAAACTGGAGAGAGGAGGGTAATTAACTGTTACCTCTACGGTGGTTGTCGAGGGTGGGGGAAAGTCTTTCTGAATGTTGATAATTTTGTCAATGAAGTAGTCAGATATTTGGTTGCAAAGACTCTCTGAGGGAGGTACATCGGTGGTGAGAGCTTTCGGATGAGTGAAGGACTTGACTATGGTGAAGATGGTTTTTTGATTTTGGTGCGCTTCCATTATGAGATTGGTAAAGTATTCTTTTTTTGCTGCTTTAATGTCAGAGAGATATGCTTTCCTCTGTTGGACATAGCGTGTTTTGGAGGTCGTGTCATATGCTTGTCTCCAATGTCTTTCTAGTCTCCGACAAAGGAGGTGGCTGTCTGCAAGGGTCTGGGTGAACCATGGGGCATTAGGTTTTTTCTTCTTAGGGCCCTTTCCTTGATTGTTTTTGGGTTCAGAGTTAACCACGACTATTTGGTGCATCCAGATGTGGAAGTTGCAGGAGTCAACTTCGACATCTCCAGTTAGCATGGGAGGTGAGGGCAGTGGTTTTGACTCAAGCTTTATTCGTTCAGCCACTTTCTTCCAGTTGACTGTGAAGGTGGCTTGTGTATGTCTAGGACTAGATGGGGTAGGAATAGGTGTCGTGATATCAAAGGGGATGAAAAAGTGGTCGGTCCAAATTTGGGGCAATGGAGGGGAAGTGGAAAGGGTAGGAAGATTAGAACAGATGCCATCAATGGTATGTCCAGCACTGTGAGTGGCCGTGTTGATATGTTGGGAGAGTCCAAAGATGTTCAAGGACTGTAGGAAGGAGATAGTGTGGGGATCAGTAGATGATTCCATATGTAAGTTCATATCGCCGAGGAGCGTGAAATTAGGGTATTGTAGCATGAGTGCACCAAGGGCCTCATCTAAGGAGTTAAGAAATGAGGAAGGGTTGCCCGGAGACACCTCTCCCTCCCCATCTCCCTCCCCACTCCCACCCACGAGTCTCTCACACCTGACACAACAACTCCCACCCACAACACGCTACCATCTGCACACACCACCACTCGGAGTTTATCCACCCCCCCATCCCCCCACGGCAGACACCTCTCCCTTCCCTGCTCCCTCCCCACTCCCACTCACAACTCTATCTCCCTCCCAACAAAAGATACAGAACATACCGCCTCCCTTACCTTAGCATCCCACTCTCTCCCACCTCCTATTCTCAGCCCCCACTACCCTCCTGTCTCCCCTACTGTCTTCAGCCTTCACTCACTCTTCTACTCACCGGCACCGTCTCCCACTGAAGTCACTACCTATGCTTCCCACCCACCGCCTGCCTCACCTACTTCACCCACACCCCTCGCCCACAAACATGCCCACACCTTCAATGCCATCCCACTCAGCACCGCGGAACCCCTCAACAACGCTAGTATACCCCCCCCGATACCCTGCCTGCTTTCCAGCTCACTACTCAACGACTCACCAACGGCTCTCTCCACCAACACCATCCCCAATGACCCTCCTGACCTGACTTTATCCACCCTCCAACAAGTCAAAGAGGAAATCTTACAAATCAAAAAAGACGTCCACGCAATCAAAGACCTTCTCTCCTCACAGCCCAGTCTACCTCCCACCATCCCACTACCCTACAAACGACGCACCCTCCCTACATACCCTCGCCTCCGACGATACCAGCACTGGCCTACTATCCCCGTTCGCAATAATTCCCACCGCCCCCGTCGTGTTCTCAACCCTTTGTCGGACCGCGACCTATGCTCTCTCCTACGCTCTTATGGCCCAGGTCTGGTAAAACACATATCCAACACACACATCCCCATACCCACAATTCTTACAAACCCTCTGAGGCTCCCAACACTCAACAACAGAGGCTCCGTCCCTAACAACCTCAGAAAAGTTCCCCTCACACTAGAAAGCTCGACCACCCTTCTCTCTCCCAAACTCAAATGCATCCTACTAAACTGCAGATCGGCCCAGAGACATTCCTCCGACATCGCGGATCTCGTCTCAGCTAGGGATCTGGACCTAGCCATTCTAATGGAAACGTGGCTCACTGAAGCCTCTACCCCGATTATGGACATACTAGTCCCCCCCAATTATCACATCATTAGGCTGGACAGGTCTCCGGGCAAGACGGGCGGTGGAATTGCATGCATTTTTAGGAGCAACCTCTCCGTTACTCAAGTCACCTCCCCCTCCCCCTCCCTTTCCTCCTGTGAACTCCTCTGCCTCGACATCACCAGCGAGGGCAAACAAGTCTGTGCTTTACATCTCATCTATCACCCGCCTGGTGACAATCTCATATTCACCCAACAACTCATGGACCTGATCACTTCCAATGCCGGTCGGCAGACCACCCAAGTCTACCTGGGTGACTTCAATCTCCACTGGAACGATCAGAAAGACACCGTGGTGAATAGTCTCAAAACTTTCCTCAATGCACTTGACCTCACCCAATTATGCGATAAACCAACACACGACAAAGGCTCGATACTCGATCTCATCATTGCCAAAGAGAACGCTACACAACTGGAGGCGATTCTACCCTGCGATTGGTTGGATCACCACATTATCACCTTCTTTATCAACGAAAAAGTTAAACCTAACCCTACTCAACCAATCAAATCCAAAACATGGAAAAGGGATTTGAAGAATCTTAACCCCTCTACCCTACCTCCCCACATCTGCAACCTCCTCCTTCCCCCTTCAGGTGCCTCAGATGTTCAATCACTGACTGACCACTACCTTCACTCTATGAATACAATAGTCAATGAAGTCGCCCCTCTGCAACTAAAGAGAGTCTCCTCCAAAATTTCTAACCCCTGGTATGATGATAGACTCAATGACGAAAGGCGTACTATGCGAATGGCAGAGCGCACCTGGAGATCGGACCCTTCAGCACTGCATCTCAAAAAGCTTAAGAACAAGAGAAATGCCTACTTTAGGAAAATAAAGCGCACAAAGTCGGACTTCTTTAGCCGCCAGTTGGACCAAGCGAAGAACAGGCCAAGAAAGCTGTTCGAGCTAATCAAGACCCAAACAAAGGCACAACCCACACAATCAAACAGCACAACAAATGACACCCCACACTGTGAAGCCTTCTCTGCTTTCTTTAAACTAAAGACTGACAACATAAGAAATGACCTCATCAAGGATGTAAGCCGATACCCCAACCACACCAGAATGGCAGACACTCAACCTAAAAACAAGGCATCCTGGCTGTACTTCGATACCTATTCGGAAGAAGCAATACACAAACTGCTCTGCACCTTGAAGCCCTCTAATCACCTCACAGACCCTCTACCTGCTAATGCTGTAAAAGACTTTATCCCCTTGCTCCTCCCTCTCAGGACCAAGATCATCAACAGCTCTTTGCAACAAGGCCACATTCCAGACTCCCTTAAGGTGGGGCAAGTCACGCCTATACTCAAGAAACCTACAGCTGATCCGTCTGACCTAAACAATTATCGGCCCATCACCAATATCCCCACCCTGGCCAAACTGCTGGAGAAATGTGTCCAACTCCAACTAACAAAACACATTGATCAATTTGACCTCCTCAACCCTCATCAATCAGGCTTCCGAGCGAAACATAGCACGGAAACCGCTATGACACACATAATTGATGACGCCCTCCAAATTCTGGATCGCAATGAGTCCTGCCTCCTCATCCTTCTTGACCTCTCGTCAGCATTTGACACGGTCAAACATGAGAACCTGCTGGAGCTGCTAAGCACTAGAATGGGGCTATCGGGAACTGTTCTCAATTGGTTTTCGTCCTTCCTTCACAACCGGTCTCAGAGGTTCAAGATCGACAATGTGCTATCTACACCTGTGCCTGCAGATCTAGGTGTTCCACAAGGATCCTCCCTCTCCCCTACACTGTTCAACCTCGTCATGGAACCACTCGCCACCTTGCTCCAAGCATCCAATGTTCAATTCCATATGTACGCCGATGACACACAACTCTATCTAAAGTTACAATCCCCGGAAGATATCAAACATCTGAATTCCACGCTTATTAACACCCAATCTTGGCAGGCCGATAATCACCTCAAACTAAATGCTCTGAAAACTGAGTTCCTACTCATCTCACCCCCGGCGAAAATCTCCACCACCCAAACCTGGCTCAACAACCTAACAGCACTCAATGTCCAACCTACCATCGTGGACTCGGCGAAATCCCTAGGCATCACACTCGACACCAAGCTCAACATGCAGCAGCACGTCAGCAAAGCCACGAAAGCAGCTAATTTCCAAATTAACACACTGAGGAAAATTAAACCCTTCCTCCCGGCCAAAGACTTCCAAACTGCTGTACAAGCTTTAGTCATCCCTCGAATAGACTACGGAATTGCGGCCCTCAGCGGTCTCCCGCTATCCACAACAGCACCCTTAAGAGCCTCCCTGAACGCTGCCGCGAGACTCATTACTGGCTCAAGAAAGCATTCGCACATATCCCCAGACTTAAAGTCTCTAAAATGGCTGCCTTTTGAAGCCAGAATACAGCTAAAAATTGCAGTTATGACACATGCGGCCGTGCACCACAAGGCACCCAACTACCTCGCTCAAACGTTGTCTATATCAGGAGGTTCGAGATCCAATAGGAGTACAAAAAATCTACTCCTGAAACCTCGTAGATTCTGGAAAGTGAAAACATACAAGCGCTCCTTCTCAGGAATGGCACCCAGGATCTGGAATGCGCTCCCTCCTGAAACCAGGCTGATCTCCTCCACTGCACTCTTCAAGAAAGAGGTGAAAACCATCCTTCTGGCCAAGATCTCCTGAACGTTATAGATGTTGGATCAGAGACTCTGCATTGCTTTGTATCACTGCTCACCCTATCGTTTGGCACTATACTCTATTTGTTGGGGGCACTACTACGCTACTCTCTTACTACCGACCAAGATATGATACACGTTGGTTTACAGATCTACTCTCCCGATGCCCCCACGCATTATTCTCTCTATACTAAAACATTGGTATAAGCCATCCACACACCCAAGGGGTACCTGAACACATCTGTAGTGGGATCAATGATTTGTGCTGTCCTATATTACTTCTTTACCTGATTGTATATTGATTGGTTTTATGTATGTTATTACTATCCCTGTTATTACCATGTTATTGACTACTATACTGTTCCCATTATCTCTGTTGACTCCTACTGCCCCTACCCTGTCTTTGTGAAGCTCTCTGATATCTGTAAGGATCCTGTTCGCGCTATATAAAACTTTGAATAAATAAATAAATAAAATACCCAGCAGGACCAATTTAGAATCCAGATGTAGGGGGGTTTCAAGCACCTTGCCCAGTTCATTCAATACCTCCTCCCAGTAGGACTGAATCATCGGACAGGACCAGATGATATGGTAGAAGTCACCTCCGGTACGGCCACATCTCAAGCATCGCGTGTCTCCAGCCCTACCCATTTTATGCAGTCGCACCCTATCGTAATATGTCCTATGGAGAACATTATATTGGATACGTCTTAACCTGGACTTAATAGCTACCTCTCTGGGATGCATTAATACCGTATCCCAGTCTACATTATCCATTTCCCCCACTTCGCTTTTCCATTTCCTTCTGAGGTTACCCATGTCGTCAGTCATGTTATTCATCAACGTTCTATACGTGAGTGATACCGCCCTTTCCGGGATTTGTTCCTGTAGCAGCCGGCCCTCAAGAGGCGCATATTCTGGAAGCGTTTCCAGTTGGATCTTCTCCGCTCGCCACGCATGGCGTAGCTGTTCATATTTAAAATATTGCGTGCGGTGCAGACCAAATTCCTTCCTTAGTGCTGGAAAGGACTTCAGTTCCCCTCTAGCCATTATGTCCCCTAGTGTTGAGATTCCTATGTCATCCCATCTCTGAAACCCCTTCAATTTCTGCAGTTCCGTTATCCAGGCACAGTGCCACAGCGGCGTCTGGCAAGTAGGCTTTTTCTCCCACCAGTACTCCTAGTTGCTCTGCTCCACGTCGCCAGGGTAAGCCTAGTGGCCTGGAGCAGTCTCGCCCTCCCTCTACCCCCATATAAATAATATGTAAAGGGTCGAGTGGCCAAGCTGTGCCGTTCGAGGGCGTACGTGGGGTGGTCGGCCAGGGCGTGAAGCCAGTCGTTAACTGGGGCTAGGTGTTCTGCCCAGAAGTAAGCCTCAAGATTTGGAAGTGAGATCCCTCCCCTATACTGATGGCGTTGCAGGGTTGGCAGTGCTATTCGCAGCTGTTTTCCCAGCCACAGGAAAGTTCTCAAATCCGCGTTTATTCTCTCAAACACCTTTCGTGGAAGAGGGTAGTACTCGTTTTGGAGTGCGTACAGGAACCTCAGTAGCGTTATCATTTTAAACATGGCCGCCCGTCCTATTATAATAAGAGGGAGCAGCCACCACTGGTTTGCGTCTTCTAAAAAAGTTCTGCACTATCCGTTCTATATTCTGTTCATAGGACCTGCTGCTATCCAGCGTCACATATACTCCGACATACGTAAACCCTGCACTTGTTGTCTGTAGCCTTTCAGGCAAGACCGTCCATTGTTCCTGCCCCCGGGGGTCGTAGAGGACCGACTTGTGCCAGTTTATCTGATACCCCGCATGGGCCCTGCCGGAATCGTAGCTTCCGGTTGGGTGATGTATAGGAGCACATCATCTGCATACAGTGATATCTTCTCCTCAGCGGAGTCTGTCGACCCCAGTCTAAAGCCTTTAATGCCCTCATTTTGGCAAATCGCGCTCGCTAGCACCTCTATTCATTTTGTAGCTTCCAACTCTACTCGGCTAATCTGTTCTGCGCCCTAAGAACTGCCTTAAAGGCCTCCCAGAAGACCGCTTTGGATGAAACTGTGCCTTGGTTTTCAGCTATATAGACTTTTGCGTCCGCCCGGATACCCTTCAATATGGTCGCATTTTGTAGGTCCCAGGCTGTCAACCTCCAAGACCCCCTCCTCTCACCCCTCCCCCCCCCCACACGAGCCAAGAGCGGGGAATGGTCTGATATCCCTCTTGCTTTATATTCAGCTACATCTTCTGTCGTCAGGACATGTCTGGCTAGGAAAATTGAATCAAGTCTTGAGTAGACCCTATGGGCACCAGAGAAGAAGGAGTAGGCCTTTAGTCCTGGATGTAGCCATCTCCACACATCGGTCAGCCCCAGGGTAGTAATCATCTTGGAGAGTAAGGTCGGGGCCTGGTCTCTAGGTCCAACCCCTGTCCTGTCCAACGTCGGTCTCTTCACATCATTAAAGTCTCCCCCGAGGAACTGTATGGTGTCTGCTGTATTAAGGAGTATGTCCACAACCCCATTGTGGGTAGCTGCTTGTAGTTTAGGGGGAGCATAAGCCAAAACTATCATGTATTCCCGTCTCCTCCATACACCCTCACTCCTACATAGGTCCCCTGGGGATCCGTCCACATCTGAGCTATGCGAAACGGTGGGTTCTTCTTTATGATTATGGCCACCCCCTGGAACCTGTGGTAAACCCGGCGTGTGCAAGGATTCTGTACTGACCTCTGGCCAGGAAGGCACATTGGGTTCCCTTAAGGTGCATTTCCTGCAGCAGGATTATATCTGGGCCCAGCCGTTTTATGTATGCATTTACTAACCCTCTCTTAATTTTACTACCAAGCCCATTCACATTCCAAGATAGCATGCTAGACCCCCCCTGCTCTTGCACCTCTCACATTTGGTCACCTGACATCGTGTCCTGATTCCTGAGTTGTGGTGCGTGATCCTGGTGTGTATACGGTGTCTAGAACGCCGGCGTGTATGACCTCAGTGACATGAACCCCCCTCCCTCTCCACCCCAACTCCCCACCCCCTCCGATCCTCCCTCCCCTGGTTGCTCCATTCCTGTAGATTCTCACTTTTCGAACAGCCCCAACTCTCCCCCACTCCCCCCCCTACCTCCCTCCCCCTTCAGTCCCATCCTCTACCCAAACAGGAAAAGGACCTACTGGCGGAGAAGGTCTGTCGCCTCCCCAATATCCCCCCCCTCTACAAACCTACCCCAAACAGTCTGCCTAGCAAAAACGTGAAAAGAACTAATCTTACAATATCCACATTTCTGTTCAGTAGATTAGAAAGAGGAAGAAAAAACTGTACAAATAGAATATATATGGTGTGATACAACTTGCGTGCTTCCAGTCCCTGAGCCGATATCTCGTCCATCCAGAGTGTCTCTTGATCAGGCATTAGAGTCTTGACCATCTCCATGTGTAGATACCCCCTCTTTAGTCGTTTCCTGCTCCATCTCATCGATTGCCGCTACCAGCGGATGCAACGACTGTTCCTCCAAATCTTCACTTTCCGAGGTGATACCCCGTGTCGTCGTCACACTTGGAGCGCTCATTTCCAGCCAGGCAGCGGAACCTAGATCCCGAAAGTCCACCGCGTTGGGGATGTACCGGGATCCTGTTGTCTCTTGCCAGTCGGGCTCTGCGTGGGATAGGGCGTTGTCTTCACTCTCCTGTTTCCCCTCGTTCTACGTTGCCGCTGTGTCGTCGTCGTCTCCCACTGATTCCTGGTCGTGGAGCCCGCCGCCGCCATGTCTCGCTCCCCTTCCTTGCTCCCCTTCCTCTCGTCTCCGTATGGGTGGGCGCTCTTCCAAACCGAGCGATGACTGGTCTAGGTCGTGCCCCCACCTGCGGTTTTGCGAGGAGTGCCCGATGTGCTCTTTCTATGACAAAGCAATTGGAGAATGCTGCCTGTGGCATCGTCTTCATTATCCATGTGTGCAGGAACTCCACCATATTGGACCCTTCAATTCCTTCCCTAAATCCAACAAAGCGTAGGTTATTGTGGCGTGCCCTATTTTCTGCGTCGTCCACCTTCCATTGCAGTTGTTTGTGCGAGTCTTTAAGCTCTTTCATGTCCTTCTGTAGAGAGTGCATGACGTCTTCTGCTTCACTCAGTCTCATTTCTGCTGTGATCACCCTCTCTGTGAGATTGCGGAAATCTTGGCGTAGCAACGTAACTTCCGTGCCCACCTTCCCTATCTTGACTTCTAGGGCCGCGGGTGAGGCTTGAATGTCTTCCCTGGAAGCTTGTATGGCCCCCATCAGGAGGGCCGTATCAGATCTTGATCCTGTACCCTCCGTGTCGGTTGCCAGTGGTGCCGTCGCAAATCTGTTGATTGTGCCCTGCCTTGGGGCCTTGGGGACCGCGTCCTTTTTATCCATGTCGTGCTGGGCCGTTGTAGGCCAGCGCTGGCCTCACTAGCAGGGCCCCGCTCTTCGTCGCCTGTTGTTGGACCTGCCCCCCCACTCCTTTTCTCAGCGCCTCAGCTGGCCCGAGTCGATTCCCAGGCTATTCACTTCCTATCCCGTGCGGGCAGGGACCCAGTTAGTCACTCCTTATAGTCCCGCTTTAGGCCATATGTCCTCCTTGCGCCTGACGTTGTGCTTATCCGTACTTTCGGCCCGCCAGCAGGAAATGGTAGTCTCAGGGGGGGGGCGAGGAGTGGGCGAGGGTCCCAGGTATCGGATCTTGTGCCCTCTTCCTTCGTCGTCAGGCCATCCCTGGGGTCCGTTAGGGCACTTCGGGCTTCTCAGCCTCTCGCCGCACTTTTCCCAGGTACACTTTCCCCCCTGGCCGCCCGCACTGCTCAGGCCTCCAGGCCCGTTCCTCAACTCTCCCCAGCGTCAATAGGATGAAGTGGCCGGGGGAGGGGCAGGCCATCCCATCTCGCCGTGGCTATCCCTATGGCTGGCCCCCATGCGGGAGTTGGCGCCGTGCGGTCTCCTCACCTCTTCCCCTCGCGTAGTGCCTTGGCTTCCCGGGTCTGGCAGTGGCAGTCTCGTCCCTCCGGGTGCTTAGCCGCTCGTCTCGCCTTATGCTCCGCCTCGCCCTACAGCCTCAGCCTCACTGCATGCCTGCGTCTTCACTGTTTATCTCCCTGTCGGATCGGCTTCTCCGGTCTCTGCACCGGATGCCCCGATGGTCCTCCGGCACCTCACCTGCTTCCCGCGGCGTCTCCAAACCTCCCGGTCCGCCTGCCTCGCCGCCGCCAGTTCTCTCGCCTCCCTGCCCAAAGGATCAGAGCGCCGCTATCTTGTAGCCGCCTCCATCTCCCTCTGACCTCGCCGTTCTCAGCGGGAGCACAGCGCCTTACGGAGCACCCTCTTCAGCTCCGCTCACTCCCCCGCAATGCTGGACCCTCCGGTTAGTGGTGGAGGTAAATAAATGTTGTCTGGATGGCTCTAAGTGGGACGGATCAAGTCGTCTCGCCGGAGCTGCGTCGGCTTGCCAATTACTCGGCATGCTGTTGGCCACGCCCCCATCAGCAATCATTATTGCATACATGAGAACTAGGGCTGGTCGTAGTTTGCGAAGAAGCGCTACACGTAGCTACGCGAAGTGCACTTCACACAACACGAAATACACGTAGCACTACGCGAACTGCGTAGTACCCTGTGCAAGATGCTGTTTTCTATGATTGCACAGTCCGGACAAGCATACGGCACTGTGTAATCATTGAAAACGGCATCTTGCACAGTGTGAGCTGTAGTTTTCTGCCGCTCGAGGAGATTTTTACTCGAGCAGCAGCTCTCTCAACGCGGATAAGCATGGGCGTAAAATCCGTTCCGTTCGCGGAATTTGCAGATTTTCTGCAATTTTGCAGTCCGCGAATCTCGCGAAATTGCAGAAAAATCAGGGAAATCGCGTGCAGGACAGATTTTCAAAAACTGAAGTACATGAAGCACTTACAGGGTTACAGCAGGTGCCCAAGTTGAAGCTAATTTTTTTGTAACCATTTACAAAATGGTTACAAAGAAATTAACTTCAACTTGGGCACCAGCTGTAACCCTGTAAATGCTTCCTGAGCGGCACCTCCAGAGTTGTTGCTACTTGCAACTATTCTCTGACCCTGCTCTGACCCTCGAAGCAGGGTCAGAGAATAGTTACAAGTATGGCACAATGCTCCAGGCCGTCACAAAAATTAAACCACAACAGGAAGCACTTACAGATAAGGAAGCAGGTGCCAGACTTGAAGCTCAAATTCAGTAACACATTAACCCGCCCGCGGTTGAGGCTGGGCAGGTGTGCTTTCTCCCCATAATCTACAGTGGTGAACCAGAGGGTGCTGTGATGAACCAGAAAGTGCAGTTGTGAACCAGAGGGTGCTGTGATGAACCAGAGGGTAGCAGTGGTGAACCAGAGGGTGGCAGTGGTGAACCAGATGGTGCTGTGATGAACCAGAGGGTGGCAGTGATGAACCAGAGGGTGGCAGTGATGAACCAGAGGGTGGCAGTGGTGAACCAGAGGGTGGCAGTGGTGAACCAGAGGGTGGCAGTGATGAACCAGAGGGTGGCAGGGGTGAACCAGAGGGAAGCAGTGATGAACCAGAGGGTGGCAGTGATGAACCAGAGGGTGGCAGTGGTGAACCTGAGGGTGGCAGAGGTGAACCAGAGGGTGGCAGAGGTGAACCAGAGGGTGGCAGTGGTGAACCAGAGGGTGGCAGTGGTGAACCAGAGGGTAGCAGTGATGAACCAGAGGGTGGCAGTGATGAACCAGAGGGTGACAGTGGTGAACCAGAGGGTGACAGTGGTGAACCAGAGGGTGCTGTGATGAACCAGATGGTGGCAGGGGTGAACCAGAGGGTGCTGTTATGAGCCAGAGGGTGGCAGTGGTGAACCAGAGGGTGGCAGTGATGAACCAGAGGGTGACAGTGATGATCCAGAGGGGGCTGTGGTGTACCAGAGGGTGGCAGTGATGAACCAGAGGGTGGCATTGGTGAACCAGAGGGTGCTGTGATGAACCAGAGGGTGGCAGTGATGAACCAGAGGGTGCCAGTGATGATCCAGAGGGGGCAGTGGTGTACCAGAGGGTGGCAGTGATGAACCAGAGGGTGGCCGTGGCGAAGCAGAGGGTGGCAGTGATGAACCAGAGGGTGGCAGTGATGATCCAGAAGGTGGCAGTGGTGAACCAGAGGGTGGCAGAGATGAACCAGAGGGTGGCAGTGATGAACCAGAGGGTGGCAGTGGTGAACCAGAGGGTGGCAGTGGTGAACCAGACGGTGCTATGATGAACCAGAGGGTGGCAGTGATGAACCAGAGGGTGACAGTGATGAACCAGAAGGTGGTAGTGGTGAACCAGAGGGTGGCAGTGATGAACCAGAGGGTGGCAGTGGTGAACCAGAGGGTGGCAGTGATGAACCAGATGGTGGCAGTGGTGAACCAGAGGGTGGCAGTGATGAACCAGAGGGTGGCAGTGATGAACCAGAGGGTGACAGTGGTGAACCAGAGGGTGACAGTGGTGAACCAGAGGGTGGCAGTGATGAACCAGATGGTGGCAGTGGTGAACCAGAGGGTAGCAGTGATGAACCAGAGGGTGGCAGTGATGAACCAGAGGGTGACAGTGGTGAACCAGAGGGTGACAGTGGTGAACCAGAGGGTGCTGTGATGAACCAGATGGTGGCAGGGGTGAACCAGAGGGTGCTGTTATGAACCAGAGGGTGGCAGTGGTGAACCAGAGGGTGGCAGTGATGAACCAGAGGGTGACAGTGATGATCCAGAGGGGGCAGTGGTGTACCAGAGGGTGGCAGTGATGAACCAGAGGGTGGCATTGGTGAACCAGAGGGTGCTGTGATGAACCAGAGGGTGGCAGTGATGAACCAGAGGTTGACAGTGATGATCCAGAGGGTGGCCGTGGCGAAGCAGAGGGTGGCAGTGATGAACCAGAGGGTGGCAGTGATGATCCAGAAGGTGGCAGTGGTGAACCAGAGGGTGGCAGAGATGAACCAGAGGGTGGCAGTGATGAACCAGAGGGTGGCAGTGGTGAACCAGAGGGTGGCAGTGGTGAACCAGACGGTGCTATGATGAACCAGAGGGTGGCAGTGATGAACCAGAGGGTGACAGTGATGAACCAGAAGGTGGTAGTGGTGAACCAGAGGGTGGCAGTGATGAACCAGAGGGTGGCAGTGGTGAACCAGAGGGTGGCAGTGATGAACCAGATGGTGGCAGTGGTGAACCAGAGGGTGGCAGTGATGAACCAGAGGGTGATAGTGATGAACCAGAGGGTGGCAGTGATGAACCAGAGGGTGGCAGTGGTGAACCAGAGGGTGCTGTGATTAACCAGAGGGTGGCAGTGATGAACCAGAGTGTGACAGTGATTAACCAGAGGGTGACAGTGGTGAACCAGAGGGTGCTGTGATGACCCAGAGGGTGGCAGTGTTGAACCAGAGGGTGACAGTGATGAACCAGAGGGTGGCAGTGGTGAACCAGAGGGTGATGTGATTAACCAGAGGGTGGCAGTGATGAACCAGAGGGTAACAGTGATGAACCAGAGGGTGCTAGTGATGAACCAGAGGGTGACAGTGGTGAACCAGAGGGTGGCAGTGATGAACCAGAGGGTGGCAGTGATGAACCAGAGGGTGGCAGTGGTGAACCAGAGGGTGGCAGTGGTGAACCAGAGGGTGCTGTGATGAACCAGATGGTGGCAGGTGTGAACCAGAGGGTGGCAGTGGTGAACCAGAGGGTGCTGTGATGAATCAGAGGGTGGCAGTGGTGAACCAGAGGGTGGCGGTGGTGAACCAGAGGGTGACAGTGATGAACCAGAGGGTGGCAGGGGTGAACCAGAGGGTGCTGTGATGAACCAGAGGGTGGCAGTGATTAACCAGAGGGTGGCATTGGTGAACCAGAGGTTGACAGTGATGAACCAGAGGGTGACAGTGATGATCCAGAGGGTGGCAGTGATGAACCAGAGGGTGGCACTGGTGAACGAGAGGGTGCTGTGATGAACCTGAGGGTGGCAGTGATGAACCAGAGGTGGACAGTGATGATCCAGAGGGTGGCCGTGGCGAACCAGAGAGTGGCCAGCTTAATTCAGACACTCTGTTCATCACCACCCCCTTTTCTGAATCGATTTTGGCCACTATAGGTGTGGCAGGGTATACTCAGACATGAGTCCCTTGCTCACTGCTCCATCAGGATTCAAGCAAGCCGGGCCGAAGAGGCTGAAATGCCAGAAACCGGTCCCCGGTAGCTTGTATCCTTTCTGGTGAAGAATTGGCTTGGTAGTTTGGTGTGCCCTGTTCCCATGATGCACTGGGCCAGGGACAGACTAATTTGCATATAGCCAGGTTCTGAGCTGGGATGGGGCAGTGAGCTAAATAACGGTGATGGATCAAGCCCTGATCTTTGGACTGGGTAAGAGTGGTCTGCTTAATTCAGACACTCTGTTCATCACCACCCCCTTTTCTGAATCGATTTTGGCCACTATAGGTGTGGCAGGGTATACTCAGACATGAGTCCCTTGCTCACTGCTCCATCAGGATTCAAGCAAGCCGGGCCGAAGAGGCTGAAATGCCAGAAACCGGTCCCCGGTAGCTTGTATCCTTTCTGGTGAAGAATTGGCTTGGTAGTTTGGTGTGCCCTGTTCCCATGATGCACTGGGCCAGGGACAGACTAATTTGCATATAGCCAGGTTCTGAGCTGGGATGGGGCAGTGAGCTAAATAACGGTGATGGATCAAGCCCTGATCTTTGGACTGGGTAAGAGTGGTCTGCTTAATTCAGACACTCTGTTCATCACCACCCCCTTTTCTGAATCGAACCAGAGAGTGGCAGTGATGAACCAGAGGGCGGCAGTGATGATCCAGAAGGTGGCAGTGGCGAACTAGAGGGTGGCAGTGATGAACCAGAGGGTGGCAGTGATGAACCAGAGGGTGGCAGTAGTGAACCAGAGAGTGCTGTGATAAACCAGAGGGTGGCAGTGATGAACCAGAGGGTGACAGTGATGAACCAGAAGGTGGCAGTGGTGAACCAGAGGGTGGCAGTGGTGAACCAGAGGGTGGCAGTGGTGAACCAGAGGGTGGCAGTGATGAACCAGAGGGTGCCAGTGATGAACCAGAGGGTGCCAGTGATGAACCAGAGGATGGCAGTGATGAAACAGAGGGTGGCAGTCGTGAACCAGAGGTTGACAGTGATGATCCAGAGGGTGGCCGTGGCGAAGCAGAGGGTGGCAGTGATGAACCAGAGGGTGGCAGTGATGATCCAGAAGGTGGCAGTGGTGAACCAGAGGGTGGCAGAGATGAACCAGAGGGTGGCAGTGATGAACCAGAGGGTGGCAGTGGTGAACCAGAGGGTGGCAGTGGTGAACCAGACGGTGCTATGATGAACCAGAGGGTGGCAGTGATGAACCAGAGGGTGACAGTGATGAACCATAAGGTGGTAGTGGTGAACCAGAGGGTGGCAGTGATGAACTAGAGGGTGGCAGTGGTGAACCAGAGGGTGGCAGTGATGAACCAGATGGTGGCAGTGGTGAACCAGAGGGTGGCAGTGATGAACCAGAGGGTGATAGTGATGAACCAGAGGGTGGCAGTGATGAACCAGAGGGTGGCAGTGGTGAACCAGAGGGTGCTGTGATTAACCAGAGGGTGGCAGTGATGAACCAGAGTGTGACAGTGATTAACCAGAGGGTGACAGTGGTGAAACAGAGGGTGCTGTGATGACCCAGAGGGTGGCAGTGTTGAACCAGAGGGTGACAGTGATGAACCAGAGGGTGGCAGTGGTGAACCAGAGGGTGATGTGATTAACCAGAGGGTGGCAGTGATGAACCAGAGGGTAACAGTGATGAACCAGAGGGTGCTAGTGATGAACCAGAGGGTGACAGTGGTGAACCAGAGGGTGGCAGTGATGAACCAGAGGGTGGCAGTGATGAACCAGAGGGTGGCAGTGGTGAACCAGAGGGTGGCAGTGGTGAACCAGAGGGTGCTGTGATGAACCAGATGGTGGCAGGTGTGAACCAGAGGGTGGCAGTGGTGAACCAGAGGGTGCTTTGATGAATCAGAGGGTGGCAGTGGTGAACCAGAGGGTGGCGGTGGTGAACCAGAGGGTGGCAGTGATGAACCAGAGGGTGGCAGGGGTGAACCAGAGGGTGCTGTGATGAACCAGAGGGTGGCAGTGATTAACCAGAGGGTGGCATTGGTGAACCAGAGGTTGACAGTGATGAACCAGAGGGTGACAGTGATGATCCAGAGGGTGGCAGTGATGAACCAGAGGGTGGCACTGGTGAACGAGAGGGTGCTGTGATGAACCTGAGGGTGGCAGTGATGAACCAGAGGTGGACAGTGATGATCCAGAGGGTGGCCGTGGCGAACCAGAGAGTGGCCAGCTTAATTCAGACACTCTGTTCATCACCACCCCCTTTTCTGAATCGATTTTGGCCACTATAGGTGTGGCAGGGTATACTCAGACATGAGTCCCTTGCTCACTGCTCCATCAGGATTCAAGCAAGCCGGGCCGAAGAGGCTGAAATGCCAGAAACCGGTCCCCGGTAGCTTGTATCCTTTCTGGTGAAGAATTGGCTTGGTAGTTTGGTGTGCCCTGTTCCCATGATGCACTGGGCCAGGGACAGACTAATTTGCATATAGCCAGGTTCTGAGCTGGGATGGGGCAGTGAGCTAAATAACGGTGATGGATCAAGCCCTGATCTTTGGACTGGGTAAGAGTGGTCTGCTTAATTCAGACACTCTGTTCATCACCACCCCCTTTTCTGAATCGATTTTGGCCACTATAGGTGTGGCAGGGTATACTCAGACATGAGTCCCTTGCTCACTGCTCCATCAGGATTCAAGCAAGCCGGGCCGAAGAGGCTGAAATGCCAGAAACCGGTCCCCGGTAGCTTGTATCCTTTCTGGTGAAGAATTGGCTTGGTAGTTTGGTGTGCCCTGTTCCCATGATGCACTGGGCCAGGGACAGACTAATTTTCATATAGCCAGGTTCTGAGCTGGGATGGGGCAGTGAGCTAAATAACGGTGATGGATCAAGCCCTGATCTTTGGACTGGGTAAGAGTGGTCTGCTTAATTCAGACACTCTGTTCATCACCACCCCCTTTTCTGAATCGAACCAGAGAGTGGCAGTGATGAACCAGAGGGTGGCAGTGATGATCCAGAAGGTGGCAGTGGCGAACTAGAGGGTGGCAGTGATGAACCAGAGGGTGGCAGTGATGAACCAGAGGGTGGCAGTAGTGAACCAGAGAGTGCTGTGATAAACCAGAGGGTGGCAGTGATGAACCAGAGGGTGACAGTGATGAACCAGAAGCTGGCAGTGGTGAACCAGAGGGTGGCAGTGGTGAACCAGAGGGTGGCAGTGGTGAACCAGAGGGTGGCAGTGATGAACCAGAGGGTGCCAGTGATGAACCAGAGGGTGCCAGTGATGAACCAGAGGATGGCAGTGATGAAACAGAGGGTGGCAGTCGTGAACCAGAGGTTGACAGTGATGATCCAGAGGGTGGCCGTGGCGAAGCAGAGGGTGGCAGTGATGAACCAGAGGGTGGCAGTGATGATCCAGAAGGTGGCAGTGGTGAACCAGAGGGTGGCAGAGATGAACCAGAGGGTGGCAGTGATGAACCAGAGGGTGGCAGTGGTGAACCAGAGGGTGGCAGTGGTGAACCAGACAGTGCTATGATGAACCAGAGGGTGGCAGTGATGAACCAGAGGGTGACAGTGATGAACCATAAGGTGGTAGTGGTGAACCAGAGGGTGGCAGTGATGAACTAGAGGGTGGCAGTGGTGAACCAGAGGGTGGCAGTGATGAACCAGATGGTGGCAGTGGTGAACCAGAGGGTGGCAGTGATGAACCAGAGGGTGATAGTGATGAACCAGAGGGTGGCAGTGATGAACCAGAGGGTGGCAGTGGTGAACCAGAGGGTGCTGTGATTAACCAGAGGGTGGCAGTGATGAACCAGAGTGTGACAGTGATTAACCAGAGGGTGACAGTGGTGAAACAGAGGGTGCTGTGATGACCCAGAGGGTGGCAGTGTTGAACCAGAGGGTGACAGTGATGAACCAGAGGGTGGCAGTGGTGAACCAGAGGGTGATGTGATTAACCAGAGGGTGGCAGTGATGAACCAGAGGGTAACAGTGATGAACCAGAGGGTGCTAGTGATGAACCAGAGGGTGACAGTGGTGAACCAGAGGGTGGCAGTGATGAACCAGAGGGTGGCAGTGATGAACCAGAGGGTGGCAGTGGTGAACCAGAGGGTGGCAGTGGTGAACCAGAGGGTGCTGTGATGAACCAGATGGTGGCAGGTGTGAACCAGAGGGTGGCAGTGGTGAACCAGAGGGTGCTTTGATGAATCAGAGGGTGGCAGTGGTGAACCAGAGGGTGGCGGTGGTGAACCAGAGGGTGGCAGTGATGAACCAGAGGGTGGCAGGGGTGAACCAGAGGGTGCTGTGATGAACCAGAGGGTGGCAGTGATTAACCAGAGGGTGGCATTGGTGAACCAGAGGTTGACAGTGATGAACCAGAGGGTGACAGTGATGATCCAGAGGGTGGCAGTGATGAACCAGAGGGTGGCACTGGTGAACGAGAGGGTGCTGTGATGAACCTGAGGGTGGCAGTGATGAACCAGAGGTGGACAGTGATGATCCAGAGGGTGGCCGTGGCGAACCAGAGAGTGGTCTGCTTAATTCAGACACTCTGTTCATCACCACCCCCTTTTCTGAATCGATTTTGGCCACTATAGGTGTGGCAGGGTATACTCAGACATGAGTCCCTTGCTCACTGCTCCATCAGGATTCAAGCAAGCCGGGCCGAAGAGGCTGAAATGCCAGAAACCGGTCCCCGGTAGCTTGTATCCTTTCTGGTGAAGAATTGGCTTGGTAGTTTGGTGTGCCCTGTTCCCATGATGCACTGGGCCAGGGACAGACTAATTTGCATATAGCCAGGTTCTGAGCTGGGATGGGGCAGTGAGCTAAATAACGGTGATGGATCAAGCCCTGATCTTTGGACTGGGTAAGAGTGGTCTGCTTAATTCAGACACTCTGTTCATCACCACCCCCTTTTCTGAATCGATTTTGGCCACTATAGGTGTGGCAGGGTATACTCAGACATGAGTCCCTTGCTCACTGCTCCATCAGGATTCAAGCAAGCCGGGCCGAAGAGGCTGAAATGCCAGAAACCGGTCCCCGGTAGCTTGTATCCTTTCTGGTGAAGAATTGGCTTGGTAGTTTGGTGTGCCCTGTTCCCATGATGCACTGGGCCAGGGACAGACTAATTTGCATATAGCCAGGTTCTGAGCTGGGAAGGGGCAGTGAGCTAAATAACGGTGATGGATCAAGCCCTGATCTTTGGACTGGGTAAGAGTGGTCTGCTTAATTCAGACACTCTGTTCATCACCACCCCCTTTTCTGAATCGAACCAGAGAGTGGCAGTGATGAACCAGAGGGTGGCAGTGATGATATAGAAGGTGGCAGTGGCGAACCAGAGGGTGGCAGTGATGAACCAGAGGTTGGCAGTGATGAACCAGAGGGTGGCAGTAGTGAACCAGAGAGTGCTGTGATAACCAGAGGGTGGCAGTGATGAACCAGAGGGTGACAGTGATGAACCAGAAGGTGGCAGTGGTGAACCAGAGGGTGGCAGTGGTGAACCAGAGGGTGGCAGTGGTGAACCAGAGGGTGACAGTGATGAACCAGAGGGTGCCAGTGATGAACCAGAGGGTGCCAGTGATGAACCAGAGGATGGCAGTGATGAAACAGAGGGTGGCATTCGTGAACCAGGGGGTGCTGTGATTAACCGGAGGGTGGCAGTGATGAACCAGAGGGTGACAGTGATTAACTAGAGGGTGGCAGTGGTGACCCAGAGGGTGCTGTGATGATCCCAAGGGTGGCAGTGATGAACCAGAGGGTGGCAGTGATGAACCAGAGGGTGACAGTGATGAACCAGAGGGTGTCAGTGGTGAACCAGAGGGTGATGTGATGAACCAGAGGGTGGCAGTGATGAACCAGAGGGTGACAGTGATGAACCAGAGAGTGCCAGTGATGAACCAGGGGGTGGCAGTGATGAACCAGAGGGTGGCGCTGCTAAACTGCCCGGGAGCCCTGTGGGTGTGAGCACCCGCGCTGCTGAGCTGCCCAGAGGTTGTGAGCCCACGTGCTACTGAACTGCCCCGGGGTCCAGTGGGTGTGAGCCACCGTGCTGCTAAACTGCCCGGAGCCCTCTCAGTGTAAAAATCATTCGTGCTCAATTGCCTGGGAGCCCTCTGGGTGTGAGCACACATTGTGCTAAGTGCCCCTCTGCCCCCAGTACATATATACCCATACCGCACAGCTCCATTATGCTCTTGCACCATGAAGTCTGGTACCTGGATGCTCCTGATCCGTGTAGGTGGTACCACGTCTGGTGCAGTCAAAATGTAAAGTCATACCTTGCTACACAGCACCAATAAACACGTGTCCCCCCTGGCACCGGTATGCGCATGTACCAGGCGTGGAGCACCCGCATGCCACTGCACCCTACTGCCCAGCACCAGCATATGCCTGTACGGGGGAGTTTAGTATGAGATGGGACATTGCCCAGCAGCAGCAGCTGCATGCGCCTGAACCAACTGAGCAGTATCAGAATGGCTTTGTACCAACACGCTCAGCAGAGCTATCTTGGACATCTGAAGGATTCTGGGGTCCTGTGCCAAACGTATTTTTGCATCTATGAGTTTCCCGAGCGCCATCCCCGTGTAGCTCCTGTGACCAGGAAGCTGCTTTCTCCTCATCTACTACTCTGCTCGGTCTCTCACCCTTTATAAACAAGATGCATGTGAACTCGCATAGAAGCCCCGCCCGTTTGGCCCCGTCCACGACACACTAGCGGTATGAAACGTCTTCCCGCTCGTCCCCACTATAATGGCCAGCTCACTCAAGGGACCTCGGCGCCTTTTGGCGTGCTGGCAAAGTTACAGGCACACGTGGTCACATATTTGTGCAAATGGCACAAAAATCCACGAGTTCGCGGGAAAATGTGCGGATTTTTCTGCCATTTCGCACGAATTCGCGGACCGCGAATTTGCAAATTTCGCCCATACTTAAACGCAGACTGATAGTTTCTCATCGCGAGTGGTCGCGAGCATACGCGACCACTTGCAATGAGAAACCAGACCTCCCAGCAGTGAGAATCTCGCTGGGAGGTTTATTTCCCACACTCGACTTGATGTTGCTGATCGCGAACAAGGAAAAAGTCTTGCCAGGATGTCATTTTGCTTCCTTGCGGTCGCCAACTTGACGTTGAGGACCGTGAGCAAGCAAAAAATTACCGCTGCACTATGCTACACGTGTTCGCACTGTGCTATGTGCAGTTCGCGTAGTGCGAAGTTGCGCAAACTACGCGAGTGTAGCATAGTGCTTTGCCCAGGGTTAATGAAAACCCCACCAAGTTTCGGGGAATCAGGGTTGCATTTCAGCAAGTGTTGCACAATTTCATTGAGGTATAATGAGTAAAGGGTAGGTGCCAATGCGCACCCGTGCCTCACACCCCTCAAAATGGGGATGGGATCCCATAGAGATCCCCTTGGCACCAGATCAAAAGCGGTTTTCAAATTAATGAAAGCCACATACAAATCACCACCACCCCCATACAGTTTAGTGTTTTTTCCTTGCTATACACAAGAGCCTTAAGACCTGGTCAATGATACTCACTCTTGATCTAAACCCCTCCTGGCATGGGGAATGAATATTGTACTCTTCTATTCATTGGCTGAGCTTATTTAAAATCTGTTTTGCATAGACTTTTTGCAGGATCAAATAGACTAATAGACCTATTATTGGCTGGATTTAGCTTATTACCCTTTTTGTGGATAGGCATAATTTCAGCCCCTTGCCATTAAGTATGGGCGGATTTAGCGAATCTGGCGTACGCGAACTTGCGTGTTTACGGATTCGCAATCCGCAAAATCCGCGAACTCTTGCGAATTTGCGGACTTTTGTGTTTTTTGTGTTCGCAAGGGTTCGCGAGGATTTGTGTACCAGTTCGCAATTGCGAACTTACTTGTCGGCTCGCAACGGCCGCGACTATGTTGTTTCTACGTCTGGTTCATCATCACAGGTTCACAGCACCCTCTGTTTCACCACTGCCACCCTCTGGTACACCCATGCCACCCTCTGGTACATCCTCACTGCCACCCTCTGGTTGGTTTATCACTGTAAATTATGGGGGTGAAAAAAAGCAAGCACACCTGCCCTGCTTCAACTGCCATGAATTAATTTGGGGTTGATTAATGTGTCAGTGATTTTGAAACTTCCAGTCTGGCTGGCACCTGCTTCCTTCCTTCTCTGTAATTTGCTTTCTGTTGCAGTGCAATTTTTTTTTCACAGGACCTTTATGGCCTACTTGTAGCTATTCTATGAGCCTGCTGTTTGGGTCAGAGCAGGGTCATAGAATAGTTGCAAATAGGCAACTGAACTCTGGAGGGGCCCCTCAGGAAGCACTAGAGTGAATGGTTACTAATGTTAAGATTGAACTTTTGCACCTGCTGATTGCTTTCAGTTCAGCAAAAATCGTTTTTCTGCAATTTTGCGCGATTTGCGGGGCGCGAATCCGTGCGAGATCGATTTCGGAAGCCGCAAATTCGTGCAAATACACAATTTGGTTTTTTTGCGGCGTGTATGTTCGCGTGATTTTTTGTGTGTTCGCAAGGCGCTTGTAGCGCTACGTTTGCGAAGTTACCCTAGCGGTCGTACATGGGCGCGGCCATCTTGTTTGCGTGACGTAATTCCGTTTCCGGCCGCTATGTGCAATCTCGCAAAGTGTGCGGCTCGCTAGTACAATTTTGCGCGTGATCGCGATAAAAATCATGCGCGAACTTACCCACGCGGTCGTGAACGGGCGCGGCCATCTTGTTTCTCATTCATTGCTATGGTTGTGGGCATGCTCTCTGTATCCTTTCTTAATCTCTGCCATCCTTTGCTTTTTTGAAGTTTTTTTTATCTATTTTACTTATTATCTATCCCTCTATTTTTCTAGCTCTATATTTTTGTGTTTTCTGCTACTTTTTGTTAATTTTGAACTACTTTTTTAAACGCTTTTCTTTTCTTCTTCCCTGTTCTATTTCTTCTTTCTTATTCTGCTTCCTTTCTGCCCAGACCATGGCAAAGGGAGCCGGGAAGAAGCCCGCAAAGGGGAAGGGTCCCGCACCCAGTGCCCGGCTCCCGTGCGGGCGTTTGAGGGGGGAGACAGTGATAGCTCGGGAGATTTTTAGTGCGGAGGAGGTGGCCGCACTAATATTTCACGTCCAGCGCCGCCTCCCCAAGACCATCATGGGAGGCGGCAAGATCGCAACCGGCTACGGCATCCGGGAGCGCCAGAAGCGGTGGGAGAAGGTGTGCCGGGCCATGTTTAAACTCTCTGGGGTCCGGCGCACCTATAACCAGGCCACCCACTGCTGGACGGATGTCATGGACCGGGAACGCGACTTGCTGGACGTGCTTGGCGTAGAGATCCCCGGGCTTGGTGAGTAGTAGTAGCTATTTCTAGCTATTTCATCACTACTCTGTTTTATCCGGCTCTGTTATTTGCAAATGTTTATTTTTTACCAAGAGCAATAATGCTGCCGATTACATTGTAGGTAAATTATATTTCAAAATCTTCTATGCATTTCAGGTGCACTGCTCTCCTTCTCAGTAGCCTTGCTACTATGCTTATTTGTTTTGTATTTTGTGTTCATTTCATTGGCCTGAGAAATTATGTATGAGTGTAGTGTAAAGAACTGCGTAATGCTAGACACTAAGGGTCATATTTTCAATTACCGGCGCATCCCTGCAAAGTAGCAGGGATGCGCCAGTAATTGTGCGCCATGCCACCACCACCCATGGGCCCAAAACGTCACAGAAGCCTTACGCATCTGTGCCGTAAAGGCGGCGCATTGCTGGAGTTGCGTGCCAACGATGGCGCAGCTCCAGCAATGCTCTGGGGTGCCCTATCTCCCCAATGCTGCATCAAGCCGTACGTCGGCTTCAAGCAGGCGCAGGGTTTGAGTCACGCACCATTGTCCTAAAAGTTGTGATGTATTCCTATAGGTTCTGTATCGATCCCCCTATTCCTGACCCTATTCTGGTTAACAAGTTAACTAGCAGCCATCCCATGATGCAGAAAACCCCCATGATGCAGAAACCGTTATCTGATTAAGCCACGCTACGGCACAGGAACGTGTTATCTGATTAAGTCATAACGCTTGCCATCTAATTAGACAAGCGATATTCCTCCAGCCCCTGATAAGGCATACAGAGTTCTCAAAACAAATCAAACCTATGACAACCTGGGAAAAACCCTGCGGCCATTGTTTTGATTTCACCGAGAACTTCAGCAAAAGAATGTGCTAACGACCGGGTCGTATGACATCCTTATTGACGTATCTATGTCCATCCTTACGTCAATCTCGGCACCTTAAAAGTATAAATATTACCGATATTGCCCTATGCAAACACACGCGGTGGTGACGAGATCGGAGCAGCCAGACTTGCCGAAGCCCAGAGCAGAGCCGACCCCGCTGGCGCAGCCCCGCCTTCCTGACGCGCTGAGAACAAGACGCTGCCTTTCTCCTGCCGAGAAATCCAGCTCCGGCGCTTCCGGGTAGCCCTCGCAGGCAGCCTGGAATATCGAGACCAGAGACGAGAGATACCATCCCTCAACCATCCTAAATTCCAGGTACAGAACTGAATAACCCCTCGCAGAGAATTCTTGAGTCAGTCACTTGGCAAAAACAAACTTAACTTAAACTGCTACTTTCTATTCCCGCCCACGTATTAGGCTTAGGTCAGGTACACTGGGGTAGGCGTAGTTAGAAACACCAGTTGAGTACGATTAGTCAAATGTATATGTGTATGTATCTATTTTATTCATTTTAAACCATCATATGGCTTAGAAACCATATAAATGTTTTTACAGTATTATTTTATACTTCTGCTTTTAATGTATGCACTTTACTTAACCATAAGTATTGCAATAATATCGATCCATTTCTCTTGTATGAGAAAAGAGACTGATCAATAAATACCATCTTTTATTGAACACGCCCGTCTCTTCCTTTTCTCTACAATCTGGTGAGACTAAGAATGCACGTACTGACTGAGTAAAATAAGTTGTCTTTTGTTTTCCCACGACTCTAGAGATACACTCTTGATTAGGGGAGAGCAAAGTTGTCATGTTCTATGGTTGTCAGGAACTAAATCCCTTCTTGTCTATCCAGGGAGGTTCAACTCCTCCTTGCCTATTCGAGAAAGTTTCTAGTGAACTCTGAGCTAGCTGGCAAACCCAAAACTTTAAGTCTAATATCGACAGTAGAAGACCTAGTTAACGTCTGGTCTAGGCCTATACTATTGAAGGTATTATTCCAATGCGCAGAGCCTATTGGGATAATAGGAACTACACTACATGGCGCCCAACGTGTTTGGATAGGCGATAAAACTAACGCAAGACATTTAGAGTAACTCAGTCGTGCTTTTTCACTCAGACCCCTTTTTTCCCATAATACTCCAAAGACGTCTGGAGTGGGTGAAAGGTCATATCCGCCAGACCTCGCAGAAGGAAACTCCTATGTATGGTTCTTGGTTTAGTCAACGTTGAAGGATACACTGTTCCAAAATATTGTGCATCTAATCTTTGTTTCCATAAGAACCTGATCTGCAAACAAACGAAATAACCTTCTGGACAGTACAATGTCAGACAGTGAAGGAGAAAGAGAGGCAGCTAGAATAGCAGCTGAACTTGCAGCAGCTGATACTGCTATGCAAGAAGCAGACCCGGGTATAATAATCATCCCGGTCAACATAAGAAAATCTATAACTTTAAAACTTATAGAAAATGGACTGACACCTAGAGGTGGCACAGTCATATTCGTAATTGAGGCACACGAATATCGGCAGACAGAGGTATTCTACACATGGATAAACTTTCCAGCAGCTAACGCTGTAACAAAGGTCTTCCACTATTACAAAACAGAGGAACCTCCTGATGCGTACACTCCTTACGAGGAGGTGGAAGTACCACTAAAATTTCAAGAGCACCTGCTCTTGTTTAATGGCGCCCTAAAACATAATAATCACATCACCAGGCTCGGTCCCTTAGGTAGACCAGGAGCAACGTGCCCGGTCCTAGCCGGATACACACCACATCCAGACATCGACGGGATGTCTGCAGCAGAGCTTTTAACACAGCTAAAACAATTAATAAAATTACATAGACAATTAGTCCAATATGTGATGCGGACTTCAACAATCAAACCAGCAATTAAAATTCCACAGCTGACCCCTCATCAGGGGAACACAAATAAAATTACACCACAGAACATACAGTCCTGCCTAGGTAAAGTACCAGCTAAACGGGAACAAATACCATTCTGGCTAGCACAAAAAATCACCCAAATAGAGGTGGTGTTTCCAGACACCACCCCGTTAGAAAAACACAGGATTCTGACTATCTGTCTTCCAATGGGAATCGCACCACACGTGGAGGACTGTGACACTTGGGGTACAGTCTTTGCTTCCATTTACACAAAAACGCATGGTGTTCCATCTATCTCGGTAATACCAGATGTGCTAAAACAAATTCAAGATGAATACGGTCCAGAACCCGCTTTAACTCTTGGTATGAAATTACTAAAAGACTTCAAGCAGGTCTCGGCTATATTATTAGCCAACATAAAGGGAGAAGCAGCAAACGTGGCGATCCGCCAGAGGTTAAAAGAGATAGATATAGCAGGACAACCAGCTGAAATTGCCAGAATTATAGAAAAATCCTATGAGGAACTAGGTAGAGATAGTTTAGGTGGAATACCAGTAAAACCACAACTGATTGAAAGTCCTGAAAAAATATTTTTTAATAATAGTTCAACATCACAAAAAAAGAGCTGGGATGGAAACAAACAATCCAATCCTAAAGAAAAGAAATTCCAGTCCAGAGGAAGGTCTCCTCGGCGGAGAGAAAGATCTCCGAACCAAAGACACAGGTCACCCCAAAGTGATCCCTCTGGGAAAAGATATAACCTTAGAAATAGGGATAATATAAAGAAGCCTGATAGATATCAAGATTTTGATACACGCCCCTCTCAATCTTTTCAGACTTCCTCGCAGATATCGGAAAGAAGAGGACGATCAGAACAAAGAGAAGAGCACGCCAAGTCCAAAGACAAGGAACCTGCTCATCTAAAAAAGAAATTACAAATTCCAAAAAAGAAGATAGCCAGCATTAAAATAGTTAACAATGCCGAGAATTCTGAGGACACAACTGAAAAACGGAGAATGGGCTCAGACAATGCTAGACAGCGCAGCAGAAGTGAGCATAGCTCGCAAAGTCCTTATGAATCATCTGGAGACAGTGGACACGAATGAATATCTTCAAGTGGAAACTGCAGACACCAGAGTTAGCAAACCTCACAAAATATATGAAATAACTTTACGTATAGAAGGGGATAAGACTAGAAAAATAAGGGGACTATTTTGGGATAATCTCTCCAAGGGCTATGACATCCTTCTAGCTGAAAAAGACTGGCCACCAGAGTTTTTCAGGGACTGCCCTCATGGCGAAGAAATAATTATGCCTGCCTTCTCAAATCATATCCCAATTCATAAAAAATACACACTTGCTAGAAAGTGGGCAGTAGCTCAAGCTCCTGCTTTATATAAAAATCACGTAGGATGGGATGAGGACTCTCCTCCTCACAAAATCCAGTTAAAATCACAACCTACTGCACAAAGACAGTACCCAATTAAGCAAGAAGCTAAAAAACAGGTAAAAGAAATCCTAGATCAATTAGAATACCAGGGGGTGATTGAAACTTGCACCTCACAAATGAACAACCCTTTGTTTCCGGTCTCCAAACCAGACAATTCATATCGTCTAGTTTTGGATTACAGACACCTTAACTCATGTTGCAAAACTTTTGCAGTGCAAAACTCGCATAGTGCTGCACTAATGAATAACATAGTGCGCAAAAAATACAAAACAACATTAGACATCTCTAATGGATTCTTTTGTCAAAACATAGCACCAGAGAGCAGATATTTGTCTGCGTTCTCAATAAATGGCACTCAAAAACAATTCTGTCGGTTAGCCCAGGGGTACAAGAACAGCCCAGGGGTATTCTCAGCGAGAGTAACAGAATTACTACAAACATATGATGACGAAGCATTATCTTATGTCGACGACATATACCTAACAGATGATGACTTGGATACTCATTTGAAGAGAGTGAACACCATAATACTTGGGTTCGCAGCAGAGGGTTACAAATTCAACTTTAAAAAATCCAGAATTGCCCATCTGACAGTCCTGTTCTTAGGATATGAATTATCAAGTGAAGGCAAAAGCCTGGCTGACAATTTCCTAGAGAAATGTGCCGTACTCCAAGCACCTAGAACACTAAAAAACCTACAGTCAATTCTAGGCTTCCTAAATTTCGGAAGAACATACATTGCAAATTACGCAGAAAGGGTCAAACCCCTTTATGATCTAATAAAACCAGATTTTAAAAGAACCAATTGGACTCAAATACACACAGAAATTCTGAGATCCTTACAAACAGACATGTTAATTAAAACAAAATTAGAAACACGTGATAACACACGCAATCTTGTGATTCGAGTCATCCCAGGAAGATGCGGATTCACATACCTGACCTCTAATGAGGGAGAAAAGGTACCAATTGCATTCAAATCACACTTGTACACAGAAGCTGAAAAGAAGTTCAGCATTAAAGAAAACATTGTTCATGCAGTTCAAACCTCAATAGCTAGAGAAAAAGATAAAGCTGACGGTAGACGTATCACAGTCAGAACAGCAGAATCAGCCTTTGAGGCATTAACAACACCGTGTAATTTACCAACAACAGCATTGAATCGTGAATGGATACAATGGGTGAATTCAATTACAACAGACAAAGTATACTACTATTTTGATCCAGAATTAAAGGAATTAAAACACCTAGAATATGAAAGAACATTCCCTCTGCCAATCGACATTCTGCCCTTACGACAATACGCTTGTGTAATCTATACAGACGGATATGCTCAACCCTCCGTTTGGGGAGAACAAGCATACAAACCCACATGTGAGATTACAAAAGAAGTGTGGCGCGGAGGTAAACTAAGACCTCTATTAACAAAAACACACTCAGTAGAAACTAATTCAGAACAACAGACTGAAATAATAGCATTGAAAATGGCGCTAGATAATGCGGATCGCGAATTCCCGACACCTATAGTGTCCGATTCATATTACTGCGTCAAATCATATAACAACGATTTGCAGACATGGATTCAAAACGGTTACAAAGATGACACAGGTGCAACAATAAAGCAAAAAATGCTTTGGGAACAAATAGTTCTGTTACAGAAAGAACTACCAAAGACTCACGTGATACATACACTGAGTCATCAACGTGATGGCGTTCACGTTGCAGGGAATTCATTGGCTGAGACAGCCACAGCGGTAGCAACTAAATCGGCTTCCGTAGCTAGAAAAAAACGTACAATAAAATACATTGACGGTGAAACAGTGCTGGCGGTGAAAACGTCATCAAAAGGCGAATGCTCAGCGCTACCGATCAATTATCCACTCAATTATACATACATAATCGATGCAAACTCCGTCCCTTTTGCTCGAATCCCTGGAGTGGGGGATAGAGTAATTCCAAACATGGACAGGAGAACGTTGTTAATTGCAGACGCACATATGGGTGAGGGTCTCTCACACCTCAAACTAAAGGATTCTCTGGAAGAATTACAATCAGTGTACTGGTGGCCAGGCATGAGCCTGCAGCATCACATTTTTGTAAAAAAATGCCCGGACTGCAACAGAGATCGCAGTGGCGAAAGAAACGGTATACTACCGTGGCGTTTCACTCCAGAAAAGATCAACAGTAAAAAACAAAGCGTCCAATTAACATATACAGGCTAGTTTCCACTTATAATGTAAATCCCCAGCACTCGGCTGACGTCTGGACTGTTATACAAAGATTAGCGAGTCTAAATGGCATATACGCTAGGAACATGCTACGTTTGAGCGATGTTTTCACATTAGCCCTCAAGCCTGTGGGGAAACATGGCCAAATGAGCATAGCACAGCGGGATTCTTCTCACTTCCTTCCTGAGGGATACGGGATGGTGTAAAGAAAAAACCAAGGCAGAAAGCAATCTATAACGGAAAGGGTATTAGGTTCGGGAGCTGGGTGGGTCAAACATCTAATAAGTGTCCAACGTAGTCTAAATAACCTGCCAAGAAATTCTCTGAAGGGATTCAGTCCGTACGAATTATTGTTTGGAACTAGGATGTTAGTCTTAAGATCTCGACAGTCAGACTTCAGTGGTGAAGGAAAAAAGCTTTGATATCAAAGACCGTTTGGCTATTTTACAGGACTTAAACGAAACAAGAAAAGACCTGAGCAACATAAAGTTGAAACAACAGCCAACAACCACTGAAGAACCACCACCTGTCCCAGCAAGACCTGTCTGGATTCCAAAAGTCGGGGATCTAGTCAGAGAAAAGATCGCGGTAAAGAAGGAATTTGGGCCTTCTTACAGAAAAGCAGTTCCTGTCTTGTCTATCAACGGGACAAGATCAGTTGTATTACCGCCGCTTGCTGGTAAAAAGGAGAACCGAGTTGTATCCATCGACCTGGTAAAACCAGAATCATGTGGCCGATAACAAATAGTAGGCCAAGTGGACTCCCAATAAGTAGTAGAACACCAAGGTTTGCTACCAATACAGAGGTCCTAACTAAGAGGCTAATCACATTCGAAACGCCTACAGAAGAACAACAAGGACTATGCAACAATGCAATGGAACTTAAACCTCTGAAAACCCAAATAAAAACATTTAGCAGAGACACACCAATCTACAATGAAGTAACAAATGAATATGCAAGAAACCGTAATCCTGAAGCAATTGGAACAATTGACAGAACTGCATCCGGCTACTTCATAAACTTCGATGATTAATCTGAAGGCTTCAGTGAATCAAAAGCACAGCCATCAACAAAAACCTTTAAAGATAAAGCTAAAGAACTTTTTAAACAACTGAAAGAAACATATCTGATTTCTCCATGGATCGAATTTTGGGTGGGTTTTGGTGCATTTATCCTCATACTTTGGCTCATCATGGTACTAACTTTGGGACGCTTCATTGAGGGAAAATATGCTAAAATGGACACAGCAAGTCAGAAAATCAACTTGATCCTCAAACCACACACATCTTCACACGTCGAGAAAAGAGAACTTTCTTCAGTCAACTTCACAGCCAATCCTATACCGGGTGGGGTAGCATGGGACAACACTGACTACGAAATTTATGGTCCGGTTGAAATCCTGAAATATCCACACCAAATCAAGATCTCATTGAGTGACTTTGTAAAACCAAGCTCATTTGCTGATGATTGGGACTTCGAAAGCATTAATAATATGATGTCTGACTTAGTGATGTCTGCTAAATTTACCAAACATGATTATTTGCAGGGTTCTACAAATTATGATAGCATGTACTGCTACAACCACTATGGTAACCATTTTCTACATAGATCTGCACAACCTAGAAATGTTTTAAATTATAATCAATGGGAACATTGTGCAACCCCTCCAAAAGGAAGCTCAAGAACCTTTTATGACAAATATTCATACTTTTCAGGTTTTAACACAAGTAATGCTGAAACATTTTATTTCAAATTGTCAAATAAGACAGGGACAAAGACCATGATAACAAACACGAAATTGATATATTCAGACTCATTTTTTGAACAAATGAATACTTTTGGTTTTGATTATTGGGACAAAAATGTTGAATTAAAAAGTGTTTGGGGTACAAAAGAATGGCAAGTACGAGGTATAGAATCTTTGTTTAGAGCCTGCATGATCCCAGAACAAATTATATTTTTAAATGACACTGTTCAACAAACTACCTGTCTTGGCCTAGCCAAAATCAAAGACTTAAATAAACCGTCTATTCCAAAGCCAACAATGAACAGCAATAGCTCTACAGATGAAGAGATAGACGTAAACTATGTATTAAACCAAAACAGAACACATCCTGATTGGAAACAGTGGTTGATCTGGCCCACAGATACTAATAACTGTCAAGACAGATTCCTGAACAAAACACAGGGGTTCAAATTGACCAGGCCAGACCCTAGATATTCCCAAAGACAACACCAGGGATAATAACCACCTACAGTGTGGGCAAATTATGCCTTCAATGGCTACAAACTTCCACACTGGCAGAAATTAAGCAACACCTAACTTTACTTACTGATGGTGCTGACTTGCGTGATTTCATTATGGGACCACGCAAACAGCGTCAAAAACATTTCATAGCAGCCTCTGTATATGCAGCATACAACGAGGCCTGGAAGGTGACTCAAATTGAAACAGCAGAAAGTATACGGGAAATTGACCGTATTAATTTGGAAAAATCACTTTCTGTAGTGGACAATGGGTTAATGACTCTGTCCTCCAGAATTTTTTCTTTGGACAGCATTGTGTCTTCAGCAATCGACATATTATCGCAAGACTTACTGTTGTTACAACACGGTCAGTCTCAATTGCGTTCTATTGTACAGCTTGGCTGGACGTTACAAAATCTGCGTTCAGGCTATGTGCCTTGGCGTTTAATCAACACAACGTCACTATTCAATATCTTTAACCTTACTGATAAACAAATCAGTATGGCACAGAAGGGTGCTGATTATACAATCCTGAGCATTGAGAAACTCGAGAGATTACCAGTGACAATGTCAGAACGACCTGTCAGTGAATGGCTAATACATGGGATAATTAATATTCCAATATCTACCTTCAGGTTTCAATACTGCCAAAAATATATACAGGCTGGCATGTACGAAAAATTGGGAAAAGGGTACATTAAAACAACATGGAACTTGCCCTATTCACATGCATGTGTCAGTAATAAAGGACAGAAAGTGTTTCTTAGTGGCAATAATTGTGCAATGTCACTAAGCGGTACACTTCTGTGTAATGGAATTAGTTTGCATGGAGCCTGTGAAGGGAATTCATATAACCTTTCATGTCACCAGCTAGGCGCACCTGCAACAGAGATAGAACCATTCTTTCAAAGACTCTATAATGGGAGTTACGTTCTAATTGTGGACCGCAGATGTTGTAGTCTTATGCCCGGGACTCCTTATCTCGTAACTACGACTGCGAAGGTCAAGTGCTGTGGACGCTCATTGTTCCCCAGCTCCTTTCCAGACAGGGAGGCAAGGGCATGGCCCAACTTGAAAATTACTTCTATTCGAATAGATACTTTAAGCAGAATGAAAACAGGGATTCTTCAGACGCCGACCAGGCTCACGTCATCAAAAGAAACGTATGATCTCCAAGTCGCAAGGACGACTGCAGAGATTCACTCATTGTTATCAACTAATTCCCCCATACATTTCGCAGAAATCCTGAATGAAATCTTAAATATTTCTGATACCAGTGGAGTCTCAAAGGTATTTAAGACAGTATTTTCAATGGCATTAACACCATTCAAAGCCATACTGGGTATTTTTCCAGATTTCGTCCATTCGATTTTTGGCGGACTTCCCCTCATTTTGGGACTAATTGCAGGAATCCTATTCTTGGTCCTAATATTTCATTATGGCAAACCGTGTCACAGACAAAACACCTGCGACAAGGGAAGAAACAATCCGAGCCATTGGATACCGGGACCGGATATCAAAAATCCTGGGACTATCCCGGCTTAGAGACCTGAATATGACTTGGTTTCTATCATTTCGACCAATGTGGCATCGATGTGTTTTACCTGTATTAAGGTGCTTGCTATGCGGAGAAGAATGCGTGTTGGACACCTGTCTGACGCTACAATCGGATGCGCCAATGGATGCAGAAACATTGTTGAGTCCAATAAAGGCTCATGCTTTGTGCTGCCCTCAACGGCTACCAATCCTGATGACGGCATTCGTGGAAACTTCACCACTACGATTGAGGGGTAGTGAAGTTCAAGATGAAAGCAGCATCGATCAGGTACGACCTTCTGTCAGCAATACTAATCGAAACGTCAATGGAGACAATCATGCGCACGAATGCATGGTTACACCTTTTTCCGAGTTAGTGGAACTCTCCCAGGAAGCTGTTGACAGCTTTTTCGACAGTCTAAACGATATGATGTTCTCACCAGAGCAGAAATAGAGACTTTTGAGCAAGCTAGCACACGGCGTTCCCAACACCCTGAATTTGGCCTTCAACTTTAATAATAAAGTCACATGAACAATTTTCCCTCCAGTTCACGGACAGCAATTTTTTCAGCAGCCCAAAAATATTTTTACAATTTTTCGGGACACTTATCTTCTGCTTAAAGGAAGAACTATTCTTAGAGAACTAAAATTTCTATTTTTAGATACTTTATAGACATTAGCTGCCCGCTGGTATGTTCATAATTATTTTATTCTGTGATGGAATGGTCTCGGACCTTTTTTCTGTATTAAGAGCCATTTCATGTGTAAATTCTCATATACAAATTAGTGATAATGTATAGATATGCGTGATTACTTTAGCATTATTTACAGCTTGAGTGCATATAATACATGTGACTGCCTTTTTCCGTATATTAGATAATTTCAAAATGCATTTATGTATTTTGGGGTGGTAAGGTATACACAATACTCTACAGTATGTTTTACTATGCCTAGATTCGTAAATATGTCCATAGTTAGCGTGGAGTGGGTGTGATGTATTCCTATAGGTTCTGTATCGATCCCCCTATTCCTGACCCTATTCTGGTTAACAAGTTAACTAGCAGCCATCCCATGATGCAGAAAACCCCCATGATGCAGAAACCGTTATCTGATTAAGCCACACTACGGCACAGGAACGTGTTATCTGATTAGGTCATAACGCTTGCCATCTAATTAGACAAGCGATATTCCTCCAGCCCCTGATAAGGCATACGGAGTTCTCAAAACAAATCAAACCTATGACAACCTGGGAAAAACCCTGCGGCCATTGTTTTGATTTCACCGAGAACTTCAGCAAAAGAATGTGCTAACGACCAGGTCGTATGACATCCTTATTGACGTATCTATGTCCATCCTTACGTCAATCTCGGCACCTTAAAGGTATAAATATTACCGATATTGCCCTATGCAAACACACGCGGTGGTGACGAGATCGGAGCAGCCAGACTTGCCGAAGCCCAGAGCAGAGCAGACCCCGCTGGCGCAGCCCCGCCTTCCTGACGCGCTGAGAACAAGACGCTGCCTTTCTCCTGCCGAGAAATCCAGCTCCGGCGCTTCCGGGTAGCCCTCGCAGGCAGCCTGGAATATCGAGACCAGAGACGAGAGATACCATCCCTCAACCATCCTAAATTCCAGGTACAGAACTGAATAACCCCTCGCAGAGAATTCTTGAGTCAGTCACTTGGCAAAAACAAACTTAACTTAAACTGCTACTTTCTATTCCCGCCCACGTATTAGGCTTAGGTCAGGTACACTGGGGTAGGCGTAGTTAGAAACACCAGTTGAGTACGATTAGTCAAATGTATATGTGTATGTATCTATTTTATTCATTTTAAACCATCATATGGCTTAGAAACCATATAAATGTTTTTACAGTATTATTTTATACTCCTGCTTTTAATGTATGCACTTTACTTAACCATAAGTATTGCAATAATATCGATCCATTTCTCTTGTATGAGAAAAGAGACTGATCAATAAATACCATCTTTTATTGAACACGCCCGTCTCTTCCTTTTCTCTACAATCTGGTGAGACTAAGAATGCACGTACTGACTGAGTAAAATAAGTTGTCTTTTGTTTTCACACGACTCTAGAGATACACTCTTGATTAGGGGAGAGCAAAGTTGTCATGTTCTATGGTTGTCAGAAACTAAATCCCTTCTTGTCTATCCAGGGAGGTTCAACTCCTCCTTGCCTATTCGAGAAAGTTTCTAGTGAACTCTGAGCTAGCTGGCAAACCCAAAACTTTAAGTCTAATATCGACAGTAGAAGACCTAGTTAACGTCTGGTCTAGGCCTATACTATTGAAGGTATTATTCCAATGCGCAGAGCCTATTGGGATAATAGGAACTACACTACAAAGTGACTGATTGACATCTTGTAGATTTCCCTCAGCCACTTTTAGGATTCGTTCCTGCGCAGGAATGCCCTCCCCTGCGCCGGAACGCCCCCTGATGGCGCAGGGCTTTACAACGTGATACATCTCCCATATGCGTCACTTTGTTAATATACGCCGCACCATGGCGCCTCTTTTGTTCTGCCGCTGCGTCACAAAAGTCACGCAACAATGGAGCAAAAGAGCCGCAAGGGGCTTCAAAATCAGCCCCTACAGACTCAAGTCCAGTCCTTCCTTTAGACACATGGCTATAAGAAGAAATAGTGGTGGTGGTCGGTGGATTTATAGTTTGAGTATTCACTGATCTGCAAGCACGATGGACTTTGTCACTTCGCGTGCTGCGGACTGCTGCCTGCCAGGCCAAGGTAAACCTTTTTAGTAGTCTGTTAGTGAGTTACATAGGAACTTTCAAAGTCAACGGTCCGCAAATCAAGCAATACTAATAACGTAGTATACCACATGAGATCGGTCAATATATCCCGTGGAATAGTTGTCTATCTATTTGCTATTTCGCCAAAATATTTTGTTATTGTTATTTTGAAATGTTTGATTTGGTTGACAAATATCATCCATGTTTTCTGGTCTTTCCTTCTTTCATGTTGTACATGAGCTCCCCCCAGGGGCAAGAGGACACAGGAGGAGGAGGAGGGTGCTGTTCAGGATGCTGGCCAGGATCGGGCAGGCGAGGGCTCCTTTGCTGGCCCCAGTAAGTTTTAATTTTAATATAGAGTACCTATTTTTTCCTAGCGTTCCTCATTCGATTTTTTCTAAATCGTCTTTGATCTTCTTGTAGACTGGATCTAGATTCTTATCCTGCCTTGACTATGACTCCCTGTGGTATTACTAGATTATTCTTATTAGTCTGTCTGTGTAGCTAACTAAGATTGCACATTTGGCAATTCCATTGGACTCCCATTCTAGTCAGCAATAGCTCTATGCACTGAGTGCAGTCCTCTGGGATTGTCCATAATGTCTTTTCAAGTCTTCGAAATGTTTATGCTTTGACAATTGCCAACAATAAAAAGGTGAATGACCACCAAGAAAGAATAAGATACTACTTTACTTTTGGTTTGGATACTAGGACAATCCATTCTACTACTGTTGCAGGGACAAATCTGCACAAACAGAACTATGGACACGAAATAATGCAATAAATTATTACATTGTATTTAGTTTTTTTCACATTTCTTTATTCCTCCTAGACCAAATATTATATAGTAGTGAGTGGTGTATTCTAACATTCTTAAATGTACTTTGTAGGTGGAACATCTGGTGGCGGGGCCAGCGCGGAGGTGGTGGTGTTGGACGAGGGGGACTACTCTGGGGAGGAGGCGGTGCAAGTGCCGGACGTTCCTGTGAGGGTTCACACGGTGGTGGCGGGAAGAGGTAAGCTATATATTCCTTACTTATTGAGATTGAAGACTGCATAGTGTGCTTTCTGCATGGGTGTATTATAAATCAACCAGGTAGTAGCCTCCTCTAAATGTACTTCGACTTAGCTGTGAAGTTTTTGGCGAGAAGAATCCCAATAAGATCTGAGATGAACTTGATGGATGGGATGAACGAAAAGCAAAAGAAGGGTGTAAGTAAGTGTGGAAGGACGAGAAATTTAACGATGGCTGGCAAAGAAGAATGATATGTGTTTGCTTGGTCCCCGAGGTGGCTGGGAAGGAAAGAAAATGGTATGGTGCATGGCTGGGTGAATGATGAAGCAAGGATGGGTGGATGAAACAGAAACTGTATGTGTGCATATACTTTGAATGGATGGATGCCTGGATCATGGTATTATCTGACTCTTAGATAGCATATGTGTATCTAGAGAGAGTAGACGGTCACTGGATGAACTAAGTGTTACCTTGAAGAGCATGTAACACCGCACCCGCACGTCCGTTCCAGTGTAGGAAAGGCAAGGAAAAGAAGTTGTAATTTTGTCCAAATACTACCATGAATAGTAGCAGTAGTTTGTATTGCAACTGCAAGCACAGCATATATCCGGTTCTTACGGTGGACACTCCCTACCTCTCTTAATAACTTTAGTTTAGTAGTTGTACGTCATTCATGTGTGGGTGTATCACTGTTCACTCAATATTAAGCAAAGCACCTAAAGTCATCCCATATGTCATCAAATACATCCCATGTGAAGTGATAGATAATCAAATTATTTAGCTTCTTCATTTTCCTTTTCTAGTACTCATTTGCACTGTAGGGTGAAAGCTAAATTAATTAAGCAGTAGCCCTTGTGACAGAGTATTCTCAGTGCCACCCGTAATAGAAAAGGAAGAGCTTCACCACCTGCATGTACTGGACCGGTACAGTAACGCAAGTCTGTCTCACTCATCATGGTGTGCGTCTGTTTTTCTCGGGTGCAAGTTCACAGCGCTGGCATTCTGCCGGCTTGCATAAGATAACGTACCAATTTTCCTAAACAAGAGAGAAGAAGAAGAATAAGACTGGTGGTGTACTGTCATAGTCGACTGTAATGGAAGTCCATAGTGCTCGTAGAATTAGTTCCTTAAACTCCCACTAATGTTAGAGCAAGGATGAAGAAGTGGGAGGTTAGATAGATACTGTCCTCAATAGTTATGTACTGTGCTTTCAATTTGCTACTTGTACTGTGACACAACTTTGTGCTCAATCACCATGTGTTATTAATCTTAAGGAGCATTGGTTACAGACTATGTCTTTCTTTCTTCATATAGTTGCTCCTTCCAAATCAACTAGACCATCACGGAGGGAGCAGGCTCGAATGGTCCGGCAACGGAGGCTGGATGCCACTGTCGCCGAATATCGGCGGCTGGTGGCCCTGGAGGAGGAGGACACGCAGTCAACCGGTACGACATCAACAACATCCACTGGGACAGCTGCATCCTCCTCCGTGCCCCCACGGGCTGCCAGCCAGCGCAGTGCTCCAGCGGTACGGAGCCGGGCTACCAAAGCCTACCGCCACCGCCGAGCAGCAAAGACACCAGCTGCCCCCCACAGGAGTTGCAAGGCACGCCAGCGCCGCTTAGGACTCAGAGTGTCCTACCTGGAGCAGGAGGTCCTTAGCTATAAGAACTTGGTGGAGGGCCTCCGCTTCGACCATGCCACCCTCCGCAAGGAGTATGATGCCATTGATAAAGATCAATTTCCAATGGTCAGGCTATTTCAGAAGTTGTTTCCTAAGTTAAATTTGCCCGGCGTAGAACGCCTCTAATACCATACGAAGTTACTAAATAAAGAGGCAGGCGCTGGAGACTGGAAGACAGGAAACAAGTTTTATTCCGACGGAGTAGAACACATCAGATCGGACAACAAGGTATCGTCTCGAGGTGCTCTCTCAACCTCTCTGAGACCTGGTCTTTTATACACTGGTTTAAGACATGTGAACGTCCTTTATTACAACAGGGACATTGTAGAGCATGGGTACTCACAAACTTTCTCTCGGGGGCCAAATTTACAGTGTGGTTTGTGGCCGAGGGCCGCACTGGTGGGGGCGGGGTCAGAGGGGGAGGGGGCGGGGCTAAAACAAAAAGAAAACTTGTGACCATGAGGTTGCACACAGGTCCCTGCAGCAGATGCCTTCATCCACTGAGCCACCAGACCCAGCATACATACATCTCTCTCTCCCTCCTGCCCTCCCTCTCCATCTCTCTCTCTCCCTCCTGTCCTCCCTCTCCCTCCTGCCCTCCCTCTCCCTCTCCCTCTCCCTCCTGCCCTCCCTCCTGCCCTCTCTCTCCCTCCTGCCCTCCCTCTCCCTCCTGCCCTCCCTGTCCCTCCTGCCCTCTCTCTTCCTCCTGCCCTCTCTCTCCCTCCTGCCCTCCCTCTCCCTCCCTCCCCCTCCTGCCCTCCCTCTCCCTCCTGCCCTCCCTCTCCCGCCCTCCTGCTCTCTCTCTCCCTCTCTCTCTCCCTCCTGCCCTCCATCCTGCCCTCTCTCTCCCTCCTGCCCTCCCTCCTGCCCTATCTCTCCCTTCCTCTCCCTCCTGCCCTCCCTCTCCCTCCTGCCCTCCCTCTCCCTCCTGCCCTCCCTCCTGCCCTCCCTCTCTCTCTCCCTCCTGCCCTCCCTCTCCCTCCTGCCCTCCATCTCCCTCCTGTCCTCCATCTCCCTCCTGCCCTCCATCTCCCTCCTGCCCTCTCTCTCCCTCCTGCCCTCCCTCTCCCTCCTGCCCTCCCTCTCCCTCCTGCCCTTTCCCTCCTGCCCTCCATCTCCCTCCTGCCCTCCATCTCCTTCCTGCCCTCCATCTCCCTCCTGCCCTCCCTCTCCCTCCTTCCCTCTCTCTCCCTCCTGCCCTCCCTCTCCCTCCTGCCCTCCCTCTCCCGCCCTCCCTCCCTCCTGCCCTCCCTCTCTCTCTCTCTCTCCCTCCTGCCCTCCCTCTCCCTCCTGCCCTCCATCTCCCTCCTGCCCTCCATCTCCCTCCTGCCCTCCCTCTCCCTCCTGCCCTCCCTCTCCCTCCTGCCCTCCCTCTCCCGCCCTCCCTCCCTCCTGCCCTCCCTCTCCCTCTTGCCCTCCCTCTCCCTCCTGTCCTCTCTCCCTCCTGCCCTCTCTCGCCCTCCCTCCCTCTCCCTCCTGCCCTCCCTCTCCCTCCTGCCCCCCCCTCCTGCCCTCTCTCTCCCTCTCTCTCCTCCTGCCCTCTCTCTCCCTCCTGCCCTCTCTCTCCTTCCCTCTCCCTCCTGCCCTCTCTCTCCCTCCTGCCCTCCCTCTCTCCCTCCCTCCTGCCCTCCCTCTCCCTCCTGCCCTCCATCTCCCTCCTGCCCTCCCTCTCCCTCTTGCCCTCTCTCTCCCTCCTGCCCTCCCTCTCCCTCCTGCCCTCCCTCTCCCTCCTGCCCTCCATCTCCCTCCTGCCCTCCATCTCCCTCCTGCCCTCCCTCTCCCTCCTGCCCTCCCTCTCCCTCCTGCCCTCCCTCTCCCTCCTGCCCTCCCTCCTGCCCTCTCTCTCCCTCTCTCTCTCCCTCCTGCCCTCCATCCTGCCCTCTCTCTCCCTCCTGCCCTCCCTCTCCCGCCCTCCCTCCCTCAGGCCCTCTCTCTCCCTCTCTCTCCCTCCTGCCCTCCCTCCTGCCCTCCCTCTCTCTCTCCCTCTCCCTCCTTCCCTCTCTCTCCCTCCTGTCCTCCCTCTCTCTCTCCTGCCCTCCATCCTGCCCTCCCTCTCTCTCTCCCTCCTGCCCTCCCTCTCCCTCCTGTCCTCTCTCTCCCTCCTGCCCTCCCTCCTGCCCTCTCTCTCCCTCTCTCTCTCCCTCCTGCCCTCCATCCTGCCCTCTCTCTCCCTCCTGCCCTCCCTCTACCGCCCTCCCTCCCTCAGGCCCTCTCTCTCCCTCTCTCTCCCTCCTGCCCTCCCTCCTGCCCTCCCTCCTGCCCTCCCTCTCTCTCTCCCACTCCCTCCTGCCCTCTCTCTCCCTCCTGTCCTCCCTCTCTCTCTCCTGCCCTCCATCCTGCCCTCCCTCTCTCTCTCCCTCCTGCCCTCCCTCTCCCTCCTGTCCTGTCTCTCCCTCCTGCCCTCCCTCCTGCCCTCTCGCCCTCCCTCTCCCTCCTGCCCTCCCTCCTGCCCTCTCTCTCCCTCTCTCTCCCTCCTGCCCTCCATCCTGCCCTCTCTCTCCCTCCTGCCCTCCCTCTCCCGCCCTCCCTCCCTCATGCCCTCTCTCTCCCTCTCTCTCCCTCCTGCCCTCCCTCCTGCCCTCCCTCTCTCTCTCCCTCTCCCTCCTGCCCTCTCTCTCCCTCCTGTCCTCCCTCTCTCTCTCCTGCCCTCCATCCTGCCCTCCCTCTCTCTCTCCCTCCTGCCCTCCCTCCTGCCCTCCATCTCCCTCCCTCCTGCCCTCATCTCCCTCCCTCCTGCCCTCCCTCTCTCCCTCCTGCCCTCCCTCTCCATCTCTCGTTCCATCCAGCTCTCCCTCTCCCTCCCCCTCTGTCATCTCACTGTGTGTGTCTGTCTGTGTCAGCCTTCAGCCTGGGCTGATACAGCTTCCTCAGCGCGCACACAAGAAAGATCCCTATCTGGCAAGAAGTTTCTCATGACTAAAATGCAGTTTGCGCGCGCCCTTCTGATAATTACAGGAGTGTCCACACGACTGTGAGTGAATGGACACCACATCAGGGTGATTAAGGGGGGGTGGGGGGCCAAAGAGACAGCCGTCCATCAGTCGCACCAAAGTACTTAGCAGGTCGTTAAAAGACCATTTATATATTATTGAGGCTTTGTTGTAGTGCCCCTGCATCTCCACTCTGACAAACATCTCGCCCGGCTCCCCAGAGCAGAGGCGCTAAGGGGTGAAATACAACAAAGCCTCTGCTCTGTGGGGGCCGGGGAGCGGTGATTATCAAGGTCTCCGAGCCCAGCACTGCTGCGGCGGTGTTTGCCAACACTAATAAATTATTTTTTTAAGCACAGGCACGATTGTCTCGAAGGTCCGCGGGCCGCCAAGGAAGGCTTGCCGGGCCGCATCCGGCCCGTGGGCCGTACTATGAGTACCCCTATTGTAGAGCATGAGAATGACATCAGAACGATATCTCCGACACCCCCCAGTTCCAGCCCCCTCCAACAGATGACAACAGTAGAGACCCTTTCCCCTCATATGATTGGGAGGGGCTATCACGCAGCTGAGTGTTCTGCCGATCTCTTTGGAATGTGTGCGCCTGATCGAATCTCCGGGGGCGGGGATGTCGTGATCAATAGTGGCCTCTTTCAGGAGAGGCGAGGACGTACGGTAATGGGCAATAAACTGTATCTTCGGGCTAAAGGATGACCAGCAGTCAGTGCTGACGTTCAGGCTCAGAGGAAGGGGTCATCAAAGGAGGGGTATTCATGGACGGAAAGGACTGGTGTGGACAATCGAGCGTGGTGGAAGGGTTTATCCACAGAGGGGTATTCATGGACGGGAAGGAGGTGTTGGTCAGGCGCGGGGTGTGATTCCCTGGGACAGAGTCATGGGGGGGTTTCATGGCTTGTGCATGTGAGCGCGGGGGCAGCCAGGGTGCGCGGGGAAGGCTTGCATGGTCAGGGAAAAGTGCTGACGGGCGATCGTGAACAGGGAGACCATGGTACCTAAAATGGCTGTCGTGTATTCTCATACGTGAGTCTGCAAGATGGCGTAGATAATGTTTAGTACACGAACTAAATTTCCACAGTCCTCCCTTTAACATGTCTCGCCAGCTTGTCAGTTCGGATCAATCCCCATGAGACCACGCACTTCTATTTGGTATAGGGGACTCATGTGCTCAGGTTTAAAGTTCAAAGTCTTCGGGCACATACAGTTGGAAACGAGTGCACATAAAGATGGTAAACATTGAATACCTAAACAACACCCACATAGTATCATGATTGGTATCAATAAAAACGTTAACACTCTCCATCCCCAGTTCTTTAAAGTGTCCCAGAACCAGCCTCCAAGCGACCATCCTTCCTGTTCCTGGTGAACCTCCGAGGACAGTCTGTGGAGGTGTTCGATTGCTTTGTAGACTGAAGGTGAGTAATCTGGCACGTAGGTGCAACAGCTGGAGCCGATGATGCGGCATGCACCTCCACGGTCGGCCAGAACCACATCTAGAACAAGACGGTTTTGAAGAGCCACCAGGCGGACTGCCTGAAGCTCAGCCGTGTTGTTGGCGAGGACGCCAGCGGTGATGTTAATGGTTGTTTCTAATGCCTGAGTCAGGTGTCGGATAGCGCGGCTATTTGCCATTGGTCCCCACAGAGGAACAAGTCCCTTTGCTGCATCCAGGAACTGTGCTCCGGTGGAGTCGGCTTGTTCAACATCTCCAGCGCGCTTTTGCCGGTGGTGGTTGGCTGGAGCCACATACGTGGGAGGAAGAATGAAGGCGATGTAGCACGTGCCCTTCCAGCCTTTTGGGAGCCACGTGTAAGCTTTGGTGCCACAAACAAAGTACATATTCGGGGAAGCAACAAAGGAGGGGGGGTTAGCTGAGGCCAATGTTTTGGTGATGCGGCAAGAACTGTGACCCACCAGCTGTGTTCCTTGTCCCTCGAGGCATACGAGTCCTGTGACATTGATGACAGACAGGGCCGCAGTCAGGGTGGCAGTCGTTTGTTTCCGCAGGTGGGAGAAGGTGGATCTGGCTGGATTGTGGAGCACCTGCATTTCGACCCTTTCGTTGGCAGGGATGTTCGTAAGGAAGGTTGAACCTGAAATTGCGGGACAAAAGGGCTTTCCTGTGTTGTTCGGCCAGAACCCATAGTAGAAGTGCGACACTGTCTGACCAGAAGCAGCATTGTCCTTGTGGCTTTCTTGCATGAGGATCAACCAGGCGAGGCAAGAGCCGTGAACTGAGAAAGGTGAAGGAATAAAGGGGATGGAGTGTCCGGTAGCATGTGGGAGCAACCCACAAATCCAGCAGTTTGTGGCATTTGCAGCAAGGTTGTGCTGGTGCAACAGTTGTACAAAGGAATTGTTCCAGAATTCCCTACGCCTTTCTCGAAGCTGAGGTGAAAGGGTGATCAGGTGGTGCTCTTTCACGGTTGTTGGCTGGACAGTTGTTGGCAACATCTGGTGAGCGGGCGTGCTTTCCTCCAGGATCCAGAAGGAAGTCATGAGGAGGAGGCAGAACAGGGAGATAATTAAGAAAGCAATTGTCTTTGATTTGTGCAAATTGTCAGTTTTTGGATTCCTATAGTGGGTATTTCCTGTTGCTTTCGACGTCTTCTTATCTGGCGCTTCCATCATCTTCTTATCTGGCGCTTCCATCATCTTCATCTTCAAGGTGCTCGGTATGTGGGCAGAACCACAGACTTAGTTTAGCTTCTCTCCAGGTAACCTTTGGTTGCTTTGGGTCACCGTTCTGAGATTTTTAACTTAGTCAGTGGCCTACTTAGCCGAAGCTCCCTCCTTTCGACGCAGGAAATACCCTTCTCGAGATGGCACAGTGGGATCAGAGTGTTTTGCAAGTTCAAGTGCCTCGGTATCAGGATAGCAGTTCAGTGATGGTCGGTCTTTGTTCAGGAGCTCTTCCTGGGTGCTGACGTTGTCTGTCGTGGCCAGGGTCGAGGAAATCTTCTTGCAGTGGTGCGCATGCAGCCAATTCTTTTTCCCCTCCACTCGAAGAGCCGTCCGAGTGGTGATCAGTACTTGCCAGGGGCCCGTCCACCGGGGTTCCAGACTCTTCGCTCGTTGAAAGTTCCGGATCAAGATATAGTCACCCGGTTGGATATCGTGACCGGGGCCCCTGGAAGTATCGGGGATGGCCTGCTGCACCTATTGATGAATGACAGACAATGTCTTAGTTAATTTGTACAAATAATCTGACAGCAGGACGTCGGGGACGTCATGAATGGAGGTTGGTTTGGGGGCAGTCCAGAGATTCATAGGCCGTCCGAACACAACTTCGTAGGGGGTCAAGTGATGCTTAGTGGGGGTGGAGCGCATCGATAGTAATGCCAGCGGAAGGGCATCTGGCCACTTAAGCCCTGTGGTGGCCACTATTTTTGACAGTTTTAGTTTCAGTGTAGCGTTGTGTCGTTCAACCAGGCCAGCGGATTGGGGGTGGAAGACCGCATGGAACCTTTGTTTGACCCCCAACCCCTTCAGGATGAGATGGATAACTTCAGCTATGAAGTGGGGGCCATTGTCGCTCCATAAAATTCGACAAAGGCCGTAGCGGGGAAAAAACTCCTTCAGTAGTACTTTGGCAGTAGTCATTGCAGTGTTATCACGGGTCGGATAGGCTTCCACCCATTTGCTGAAGGCACATACAATGACTAATACGTACTTCAAGCCTTGGCACCTCTCTAATTGGATGTAATCCATCTGGAGGACCTCAAAGGGGTGGTCGGGGATCCCAAACCCTCCCCGGGGTACTACAGTTCCTTTCCCGGGGTTGTGTTGTAAGCAGATAAGGCACTGTTGGACTAGGCGTTTGGCTGAGTCGGGGATCTTGCCGTTGTGCCAGACTTTGGAAATGAGTTCAATCATGGGGGCTGAACCTATGTGTGCAGGGGAATGTGCCATTGTCAGTATGGGAATCAAGTATGCATCAGGCAGTAACCATTTGTTTGTGTCCTTTGTCCGCCAGCAGCCTTCATCATCCCTTAGACCCACCCGTGCCCACTCAGTCAGTTCGTGTGGTGTGCTGGCCGATTGGATATCCCTGATCGTTTCCCTAGCGCTGGTCCATTTTTCTGCTTGTGACCTGGTCACATACATGCGTGTCGTGGCCCTATTCTCAGCTGTGGTTCGGGCAGTGATGTCGGCTAGTGCGTTTCCCTGTCCAACTAAATCTGTCACCTTCTTGTGTGCCTGACATTTGATCACTGCTAATCGTGTGGGGAGAAGGACTGCTTCAATCAGGGCGGAGACTAAATCTCCGTGAAGGATGGGTGTACCATGGGACGTCAGGAATCCCCTTTCCCTCCACAGGATCCCAAAATGATGAACTACCCCGAAGGCGTACTGGCTGTCCGTGTAAATGTTTGCCGTGGTTCCTGCTGCTATGATACATGCTCGTGTGAGGGCAATTAGTTCTGCTGCCTGTGCGGATCGTTGTGTGATGCAAGCTGTTTCAACTACCGTTCGAGCAGTCGTTACCGCATAGGCAGCAGAAGTGGTGCCGTCTGGGAGTTTGATGCAAGAGCCATCTACCCATAGTTCTCCGTCAGGGTCTGTGAAAGCAATGTCTCGGAGGTCAACTCTACTCCTAGTCTGTTCGTCCGTGAGGGTCACACAGTCGTGTATAGGGGGCACATCGGGGTCATTTTCAGGCAAGGGTAACAGTGTAGCAGGATTCAATGTCGTGCATCTCTTCAGGGTAATGTGGGGCGCAAGCAAAGTCAATTCGTATCCTGTCAGTCGTGCACTAGTCAGGTGTTGAGTCTTTGTCTGGTTCAAAAGCGTGTCAACTGCATGGGGTACTAATACTGTGAGGGAGTTCGAAAGTACAATTCCCTCACTCTGTCGGATAGAGACAGCAGCAGCGGCTACTGCTCGAAGGCAGGCTGGTAGAGCTCTGGCGACTGGATCAAGAGTGGCAGAGAAGTAGGCACAAGGGCGCTGTTTGGCGCCGATGGGCTGAGTCAGAACGGACAATGCGCATCCCTCCCTTTCGTGAGTGTAGAGGGAGAAGGACTTGGAGTAATCTGGTGTTCCTAGAACGGGTGCCGAGCAAAGGGCGTCTCGCAACTCCTTAAAGGATGCTTGGCATTCAGGGGTCCACGGGAGTGGGAACGGAACATCTTTGGTCAACAGGGAAAGTAGGGGTTTTATAATGAGACTGAAATTTGGTAGCCATTGTCGGCAGAAAGATGTAAGGCCCACTAATGAACGGACTTGCTTCTGTGTTTTTGGAATAGGGGTGTCTAGGATGGTTTGGATTCGGTCGGGTGTAAGTTTTCTCCCTTCTTTGGACAGGAGATGACCTAGGTATGTTACTTGGGACTGACAGAACTGCAGTTTCTTTTTGGAGACTTTGTGGCCATTCTCCGCGACAAAGTGCAAGAGTTGGATAGTGGCTGTGATTGCAAGTGGAGTGGTGTCGGCAGCCAAAAGGATATCATCGACATATTGGATCAACACCACTCCATCTGGTAGCTGGACGCCGTCCAGCTGCCTTTTTAGGGCCTGGCTGTAAATGCTGGGACTTTCAGTGTAGCCCTGGGGAGCTCTACAAAATCGGTATGAACGGTTTTTTAAAGTGAAGCCGAAGAGATAACGGCTGTCTGGATGGATGGGGATAGAGAAAAATGCATTTTTAAGATCTATAACGGTGAAGGTGGTGGCAGTGGACGGGATGAGAGTCAGAATGGTGGCGATGTCTGAGACTACGGGGTACTGTGGCACCACCACTTTGTTGACTTCTCGCAGGTCGATGATGAAGCGGTACGCTTTCTCATCCCCCTCACCTTGCTTCTTAACAATGGGTAGGATAGGACTATTGCAGACATTACTAACCACTTCCTCTACCACTCCTGCATCTACCAAGGACTGAATAATCGCTACCAATGCCTTCTCGCCTTCGGGCGATATCCGGTACTGTGGGAGCTTCGGGAGTATTGCATCTGGTCGAACAGTTATGTGTACAGGATCGATCATCATTCGTCCCACATCCGAGTAGTTTCTGGCCCATAGGTGCAGGGGTAGCGAGTCGAGCAAGGATAGGTCAGCATCTGTTAAAGTGCACATATGTCGTGCGGGGTAGGGTCCGGTCAAGTTTGGGTTGTCGTACAGGATGACTCGGACTCCTTCCGGGGAACACCTAATAGTAGCTCGGAAATGTTTCAGTAAATCAATACCCATAATAGCGTCAGGGGAGTTGGAGGAGAGCAGAAACGTCGTGTCAGTGGGATTGTTTCCTAGGTCAATGGAGATAGGTACCGACAGGGGATTAGTGGAGGGCGTCCCATCGAAACCTATCGAGGTAATGTGTGAGCCAGACAAGGGCGCCCTTGGAATCAGTCGTTTTGATAACACACTACGTGTCGCTCCAGTGTCTACCAAAAATGGAGACTTTGTACCCAGGACCTTAGCAGTGACATAAGGACCTTGCTGGTCAACACAGAGCTCGACTGGATCCCTCCCTTGCCCCTGGCAATCCTATGCAGAGTCGTGAGCATTGTTGCCATCGGACTGCTGGTACTGATTCTGTCGGGGGCGGTCAAATGTGTTTGGTTTACCAGATCGGTCATTGGTGGTGTCGTGGGTCTGTCCTCGTCCCTGCCCTCCAGTTTTGGGGCCATTTGCCATGTCCCTTGTCTCTTTATTTTTAATCAGTTCCCGAAGGGCTAGGCATTGAGACTTCCAATGTCCAAATTCTTTACAAAATGCACATTGGTTCTCATCAAGGTCGGTTCGTGGAGCGCCAGGGGTGGGGTTGCGGTCTCTAGGGGTCGAATTCCTTGGGGTATTTGACTGGTAATTTCCCCTATACCGTTCCCTCCCTGTGGTCACTCCCTGTAGTTGTGCAATCATTACTCGTTCCTTTAGGTCCTTTTTCTTTTTCTCAGTTGCCCTTTCGTTCTCGTTCTTTTGGTGTTCGTAATACTGAGCCATCTGAAGGATAGCTGTAGGTTTAGAGGCTCCCCAACTACTTTCGCTAGTCTGTAACTTTTGGGAGACCTCTTGCGATAGTCCCTTTACGTAGTTCTGCACGAATAGGTGTTGTCCGGTTGCAGTGGTCATGTCTTGGCCACTGTAGTCGGAGAACACTGTTTCAAATCGTGAGAAGTATTCTGATACGTCCTCTTGAGGTTTCTGGCGGCAGGCTGTGACTATCGACCAGTCTACCTTCTTTTCTGGGATCAACGTTTTTAGTTTCTGCACTATTTTGTCGGGGAGTTCCAATATGTCTTTTACAGGTTTCTTTCCGGGCTCTCGCTGCTTATCTAGTTCATCGAGTTTTGTCCAGGTGTGTCCGAACAGATCTGTGTGGTCGGCTCTCCGGATTTGCTTCCACACATCAGCCGGCACAACCCGAAAAACAAATCCATGTCCGCTAGAGTCATTATGGTTGAGCCCAAGGCTGTGCCTAATTCAGTATAGAATGCTGTAGGGTTCTTTCTTAAATCGGGCAGGGTTTGTCTAAAAGTTAAAATATCTTGCCGATCCCATGGTAGGTAAACCCAGTTGTACACAACCCTCCCTTTGGCATCTACATGGTTGATATCATCGTTTGTTCCCTGACCTCTTGGGGGAACCCAATAGGGGGTGGCTTCTCTGATAGGCATCATGGTGTTGGCTGCTTCTAATGAGGGCCTAGTCGTCTCAGGGACTGTGATCTTGACTTCTGGTTTCTGTTCCGCGAGGTGGCGGAAGACCTCAAGCGTTTGCATGAAGAGGTCCGTCACATCGCTTTCGGCCCCATCTCCGACATCGACCCTTCTATATAGAGCCGTCACTTTAGCAGGACCCTTAGTCTGGTACCTATCCTCATACGCGTTCAGGGTGTGGTAGCTGAACCGTAAAATAAAATGCCGTCTGTGACTACCGGCATGCGAGTTGTGCATATTCATCGTATATTCTTCGCTCTCCTTTCGTTCTACCAGGGTTTTTGCTATTTGGTCGATTCCATCCCGCTCATCTTTGCTCAACCTGTTTGGTCTGGCTGTTAGATGCCTGCTGGTCTCATGCTCATCTGCTGTTGTTACCAATGCGGCTGGTGCGAAGGCCGTAAGAGCCGGGGCACTAGCGCAAAGGTCACCCATGCCTGCACTTTGAACTGGTGAGTGTTGTGCTAGAGGTTGGCAGGGAGCATATGGAGGAGGCATGTAGATAATTGGAGGACCGAGCAGTAACTCGTCATTTGCCCGCTGTTTGGAGGGAATCTCCGGGTAGAGCGCAGAGGTGGTCCTGACAGGGCATTGCCCTGTCAGTCCTGGTTCTTGCGTTTGTTTAACTTCCTCTCTTCTTCTTATTTCTTCATCTAGTTCTTTTGCAGCCAGATGGGCTGCTTTGCGTAATTCTTTCACTGTTTTTGCTTCATCTTTTTTCCTTCGATGGTCTGCTTCTTTGCGCCACATGCCAATACTAACGAGCATAGTGGGCGTTACCTTATTTATTTTTACAGCTGCTTCTAGTGTTTTTATTTTATTTTCATCAAAAGAACCTATCAGTGGCCACTGGTTTTTAGGATCCCTTTTTGTATATTTATGCCATAACTTACTATAAGCTATAGCGACTAGTCCTTGCTTAGTAAACATGTCCTTATTAGGGGTGCCCTCCAGTGGAGCTGGATGGTTCATCTCTAATAAGCGGTCCGGGTTGACCCAACTATGAGCCAATGGGGAGAAGATAGGCATGACGGATTACAATGGGGGGGCAAAAGCCTGCACTACCTATCTTTTCACTATTTGCAAAGACTGGACAGAATATTCTATTCTACGCTATTTGCAAACAGGGAATACCTCCAGAAAGAACCAATTCCCAAAACAGTCAATGTTTGGGCAAACAATCAATCAATGAAGGAGTGAAATAGGTACGACGTGTTAAAGTTTTGCGTTACCTACCCTTCACTATCGGCAAAGGGAGAGAGAATATTCCTATTCTTCCCCGTTTGTAGACAGAGAAGATCCTTAAGAGAACCAACTTCGAACAATTCAATGCTCGATTCAATCAATCAATCAATGGGGAGAAAAAAAAGAATAGGCACGACGTGTTAAAGTTTTGCGTTGCCTACCCTTCACTATCTGCAAAGACTAAACAGAGTATGGCGATTCTGTGTTTGTTTGCAAATAGAGAATTTCTCAGAAACGGTCAATAAGTAATACTAGTATTGTCAAACAATCAATCAATCAATTTTGCAATTTGTCGTGTGTCACGACCTTACCCGGACCGCATGGACAGTTTCTCGTCTTCCGCTTCCAGCGCCCGATCGTCCTCTATTCTCTGTTGCTATCGCGGCACTCCTGGTGGTTCCCAGTCAGGACCGTAGATCACTCGGGAGAGGTCTGCTCGGAATCAGTGAAGTTCAGATGATCGGCTGTCAGACGAGGGTCTATTGGACAGGAGCTCTTCCGATCGTTGCAGTCGTTCACTCTGTCGTCGGGACCTCTCCCACTGGATCCACGTGTCGCTGATGGGCCCCGCGTTTGGGACGCCAATTGATAAAGATCAATTTCCAATGGTCAGGCTATTTCAGAAGTTGTTTCCTAAGTTAAATTTGCCCGGCGTAGAACGCCTCTAATACCATACGAAGTTACTAAATAAAGAGGCAGGCGCTGGAGACTGGAAGACAGGAAACAAGTTTTATTCCGACGGAGTAGAACACATCAGATCGGACAACAAGGTATCGTCTCGAGGTGCTCTCTCAACCTCTCTGAGACCTGGTCTTTTATACACTGGTTTAAGACATGTGAACTTCCTTTATTACAACAGGGACATTGTAGAGCATGAGAATGACATCAGAACGATATCTCCGACACCCCCCAGTTCCAGCCCCCTCCAACACATGACAACAGTAGAGACCCTTTCCCCTCATATGATTGGGAGGGGCTATCACGCAGCTGAGTGTTCTGCCGATCTCTTTGGAATGTGTGCGCCTGATCGAATCTCCGGGGGCGGGGATGTCGTGATCAATAGTGGCCTCTTTCAGGAGAGGCGAGGACGTACGGTAATGGGCAATAAACTGTATCTTCGGGCTAAAGGATGACCAGCAGTCAGTGCTGACGTTCAGGCTCAGAGGAAGGGGTCATCAAAGGAGGGGTATTCATGGACGGAAAGGACTGGTGTGGACAATCGAGCGTGGTGGAAGGGTTTATCCACAGAGGGGTATTCATGGACGGGAAGGAGGTGTTGGTCAGGCGCGGGGTGTGATTCCCTGGGACAGAGTCATGGGGGGGGGGTTCATGGCTTGTGCATGTGAGCGCGGGGGCAGCCAGGGTACGCGGGGAAGGCTTGCATGGTCAGGGAAATGTGCTGACGGGCGATCGTGAACAGGGAGACCATGGTACCTAAAATGGCTGTCGTGTATTCTCATACGTGAGTCTGCAAGATGGCGTAGATAATGTTTAGTACACGAACTAAATTTCCACACCCTGGCCGCTAAAGTCAACAGCACCTAGTGTCCCTTGCCCCTTTTTTAGAGACTTTTGGGGGGTGGGATTTGGGAGTTGGGTTCTTTTTGGGACTTTTGAAAGACAATCGTTGGGGTTAGGGAGGGTCTTGAGGGCGATTATTTTGTTAGGGCTACATAAATATACATTTTGAAACTTTATCTGACCATACCTGTTTTTTACTGCTTTTGAGTCTGGTGGGTGGGGGTTTAACAGAAAGTTTGTTTTCCTGAAGAGTCCTAGGACTTTAGTAGTACTACCGTCAATCTCTCGTCTAGACCTAATAGTCCATTATACTACCTCCCACCAAACGCTTATCTTACCTGTAATTTGTGTTTGAAAGTAGGGCTAGGCCCAGGGCTGGCTCCACGGGAAATGGGGATTAAGGTTGGCAATCCTGGGCGGATGAAATGTCCTCATTGCGGTGGTACTAGTGGTGTGACACAGTGGCAGTTGCATGCCTATGGAAAAAAAGAAAATGAAACCTGGTTTGTCCTTACTGTAGCATTACAACGGTACGATAGAGAATATAGCAGGTGACAGTACACTAGAACAGTGCCACAATGTAGCCTAACAAATGGTAAAGTATTGCAAGTATAACTAGTACTTGCGTTGAATTTCTTTGACATTGGCTACTACTACAAGAAATAGTACTGAAGCTGAGTAAGTCTAGAATATATCCTCGGATTCCTTCACCAGCCTGTTGCTATGACCTTATCCTCCCCAGCAAGTGTGTAGAATTATTGATGTCATTTAGTCACACATCAAGCAAAACCACACAGCCCGGGGGAAGAGGGTTAGGGTTTGGAAAATGGATGGGAATGGGGGTTTCTTTTTGGGTAGGTTTTGTTGAGAGAAGAAAAAAAAAGCACAGCATGGACAAACAATAATGGAAGATACAAAGCTAACCACAAATCTTTTAAGTGACATAAAGGAAGTGCATGCCCTACTGCATGCATTGTTACTGAAAAGTAAGTAGTACTAGAATGCGACAGTACAGGGCTGCAGCGTTTTCACTTGCCTATCTCTGCACTCAGAGAAACACTTCTTACATTAAATTAGGTTTAAAAATTAGCCGAAGTAAAACCTATAGAATGGCTGTAGGGATCAATTTAGAAGCAGAGAGAGATCCAAGAAATGCAGTCACACTCAGAGAAGAAAACAATGGATACTGTATCTGTATGTTGTTGTAGTTGTCCTGTTGAATTTGGTAAGTAAGTTGCATGCAGCAAACAATTCCTCTTATTAGCGGCACTCCTCCATTCCAGCTGACGCTGCGTCCAGCAATGTTGGTGACCAGAAGACACCCTGTCCACTGCCTGCCTGGCGGATGCTGAATTGCGGCTCGCTAATGTGAAGCCTGACTCCATCCTTTTTTCCCCATTGCACAGACTGAAACCGGGCCTAACAAGCCCTAAGTTAAGAATAGTGGCAAAGGCTTTCTTTAACTATGCCAAATCCCCCCTTTCCCACCATACTACTGCTTTTGAATCTGGTGGGTGTGTAAAAAGTTCATTCGGGTCAGGGACAATCGATATTTGCCCGGCGGTATTGCCTCTGTGACCCTCTAGTTATTAAATCAAATGAAGAGGCAGGCGCTGGAGACTGGAAAGCAGGAAACAAGGTTTTCTTTATTCTCTCCGGAGGAGAACACAACGAAACGGACAGAAGGTATCGTTCTGAGGTGCTCTAACTGTATTTCTGAGGCCTGGCCTCTTATACCCACATTTATGACTTTATTGTAGATTACACATACATGTAAAAGCTTTGATGTACGGAAAAGACATTCTCGGAACTCCCCTTTGGGCCCGTTCCCACACACATTTACAGTTGAAGTCCCCACCCTAGTCACAACAGGTGATGAGCATCGCGCAGCTGGATAATCCGCCGATTCACGGAATGTGGGGAGTTTAATCGGATCTCATGGGGTGGGGGGCTTTGATCAACCCGGGGATTCTTTGATGGGGGAAGCTTTCTATTGTACGGGGAGGGGCAAGGATGGTATCGGCAGAGCTGGGTGTCGGCTTGGGAACGGGGAGGAAAAAACGGGCACACGGGGAAAGAGGGGGTTTGCATCTAAGGGCCGGAGATCATGAAAGGAAAGCAGGGAGGTGTCGCGCTGGGAACAGGATGAGGGCCTGGGGCAGAGCAGCGCCGAAGAGGGGTTTATGACTCAAGGCAGGTGCAAGCAGGGGGTGGTCAGCGTGCAGGCTTAGCGAAGGCAAAGGGTTATGTCAGGGGCCAGCGGCATGCAAAAGGGTTTGTTCTGATCGGGGCATCTTAAAATGGCGGGCGCGCACGACAAAAGTGTGGCATCAGGGGAAGAGGCAAGATGGCGCAGATAATGTTCACCAAAACGCACTAATTTTCCACAGTCCTCCCTTTAACATATTCAAGACATCTTGCTGGTTCATTTTCTATTCGGTTCTACTGTGGTGAGCATGAGAAAGAAAACGGTAGGAACCCTAGATGAAAAAGAGTTGTAAACAATACATTTTGAGGTTTCTAGTTTTTAGGAGGTGCACCTATTTGATAAACTTTGATAAATTTGTTCAGCAGGAAAGTCATAGGAATGAAATACAAAAACGGCGAGCAGCAAGTACATATCATAACGTGAACTGGCAGGTTAATACATATTTCGGATTCGGATTGGAGCAGGATCAATACAATGGTGGCTGGGAGAGAAATGAGGCGTAGCAAAACGGTGGTTGAGGATGTCAAATGTTCGAAGTTTTATGAGTTCTCATTGTTCTTTGTGGTCTTTCGTTGGCGCTGTTGAGCACCGGCGGTGGAGCTACAAGTCCAGCTCTGTTCTAAGTTCTGCGTTGCAGGGCACGACCCTTTCCTCGCGTTTCTGGTCGGAAAGGTCCTTTTCGCCCTGTGTCCTTTGAGGTGATTGTCAGAAAGTTCCGATGGAAGAAGAGCGTTCAAAACAGTCCATAGGGTAGGTCAGAGGAAAAAGGGGGATGGAGCAAGGCCAAATTAGGAACAAACTAGGGGAACGAGAGACTTCAAATAGGCGGGCGTGTGACGGAATTCAGAGAGCGGGGACTTGTCGACAGGCACTGGACGTCGAGCAGGGGCATCAGGTCGACCCTTTCTTTTCATGCTGTCGAAAACAGTGCCTCGTCCTGCAGCTCTTTTCAGTCGTGGTCTCGCCTTGGCTAATGTCGCAGGTGTTCCTTAGTCTGCAGTCAGGCCTCGTGCTCCCACATCCGGTCCTTCTCTCCTCCAACGGCAGTACCCTTAAACAAGTTTGAAAAGACAGTCTTTAGAAAATTTGCAGATGAAGATAATCAAAAAGTCTATTTCTCTCCCAGCTCCAGGCAAAGAATGAAAATGTCCGTTATATTTAATGTTCACAACTGGCATATGAATGACCGGCGGCGGACCTGTTGGATTTACTATGACTTTCCTTCATAATTATTTATTACAGGCATGACAGTTCATCTGATGGTAACCCACCTTCGGGAGACAAATCTGGCAAAGATATGCCGTTCTCTAGAGTTTCACATTTTACAAAAGGGTACAGTGAGTCGTCAACATGGTACTACACAGGTATTTTGCTGAGAGACGAACATGGCTAAACATTTCCTTTCTATCGGTGCATCCTGTTTTTCAACTACTGCGGGGTTCATTTTGATGATTTCTTTACCTTGGTCTAGTCTGTTAACCTTGTAAAACATCGTTCTGGGTCCTACGTAACCTTTTTCAGCCCAGTTACTTAACTAGGAAGGACAGGGGTTTTTATGGGAAACAACCAGGGACATAGACAGGGGAGGTAACGGGGGTGCTCGTTTTTCTGGTTTGGGTATTGCGACAATTCGGGGAGGGGAGGGTCGCGTATTCTGAGGTCCTTGTTTTATACTATAGGAGCCGTTGACATGTAGTTCCCTTATTTCGGGTCAGATTAGGGAACCTCTGTCGTCTTACCTGTCCTTTCCCTTACGGCCCAACCTGGGTTCATTGACTTCTAGCGGAAAAGGAGAGGTAATGACGCGGCTTCAGGGTGATTGTATTAGAGACAAGTTTTTGTGCAAATACTGACGGTATTTGAAGCCAATTAGGTGGTGTGCTAGGGGTGGCAATCTGCCAATTTCGGGGCTAACCACTCGGAAGAGTGGTAGTGAAAAATAGAGAGAGAGAGAGAGAGAGAGAGAGAGAGAGAGAGAGAGAGAGAGAGAGAGAGAGAGAGAGAGAGGGAGAGAGAGAGAGAGAGAGAGAGAGAGAGAGAGAGAGAGAGAGAGAGAGTGCAACGGCAGGCTAAATAGTACACGTGCAACAGAGAGGGTGGCAGTGTATTCAAGAAAGACTATTTAGGGCATTACACAGTAAAGGGTATTCACGAGTCCGCGTTAGAATCTTGTAATCATGCAGTTTGAGCATTAGACAGGGTAGAGGGGACGTGCTTTGAGAAAAGGAAAGAAGGAAAAAGGAGGTACCATTTTGTCGCACTTTCTCGCATTCTCGGTCCTTTGACCAGTTGGGTCAACGCCTCAGTCACACACACACATTCCCTCACAGTTTCGCATCATACGTGACATGGGTCCATTCGTCCGGTCTGGTTTAAGGGTGATCACTTTCTATCAAGTTGTGCTAATTTTCCGGGTCTGTTCGATACGTGAGTAGTTTGCAGGCGTGCTTAGACACCATCCTGCGGCGCTAGTCCGTTTCGTGTATTTAGACATGGCAAGGTCTCAGATCTTCGCCACACCTTGGCTGTAATCTCTGATGTAACCTGCAGAGGGAGGAAAAAAAGGGGGGGGGGTGGGGGAGACAGCATTTGCGCGCATTCAAATACATGGATTCATAAGTCCTTTACTTACCTCTTACTCGTCTTTTCTCCTTGGGGCAGGGTCCCCGGGGATATGGTTTCCGGAGTCGAGGGGGGGGGGGTAGTGTGTTCATGTAGGGCGTGTGCGGGGAAACATAAAAAGGAAACCAGAGGTGCCTAGTGCGAGGTATCTAGTCAAAGGATATATCTCACTATCGGGATCCTTAAACCTCTTTCAACGCCGTGGCGTTCTAAAATTCTTCGGTTCTTGGGTCCCTGCTACCTTTGGAACATTGTACTTTATAATATTTACATTATTTCATTTCACCCTCCTTTTACATTCCCTCATTTACACCATTCGTTTTACCCATCCTTGGAAGCCAAGGTCTTCCTCTACGCGAGAGTTCATGAGTCAGTCGCGTACTTTGAAGGCGGAGTGTCGTGTTGTCGATCCGATCCGTCCTCCAGGGCTGGGCAACCATCTTCTTTTAACCTTAAAGAGAGAGCAGAGTAGGGTGCACAGAAAAGAACTTTCCCACCCATCCCATATTGTTTTAAAATAAAGCATGCAATACCCGTCCATAGTTTCAAAGACTTTATTTTGCAAAATCATTTCAGCATATGGATTATGAGGGTGCGGTCGTATTTGGTCGGTCGTGGCAATGGCTAAAGTGCGTACAGTGGGGGGTGTCGTTTGCAGCAAAAACATCGGAAAGTTTTACTCATTCATTTGTAAGAGACTAAAACGTCTATTAATTGGCTGGGGGTTCGGGGGCATATATTTTCATAATTTAGAAGCATAATCATAACAGTTGTAATCAGATTTCCTATATGCATACCGTACGTGTGCGTCGTAAATGGGGTTTACATCAGTTATAAAAATATAATACATTGTACATTCGTAATCAACATTTGTAACGGGGATCTTTTCATACTGTTCGTCGAGTGAGTTCTCTTTGTCTTTTCTAGCCAAGTGTACAAAGGATCGTATAAAATCTCAGAACATCAAGTTTATATTAGTGCGAAGGAACACCACGAGGTGTTCGTAAGTTCCGATTGATACCAGCGCCATTTTGGGCGGGGCCGGCTCAGTCCGGAAGCAGCATCAGGGGGGAAATGTTTCCATTACTGGCAGTTTGGACCAGAGTCCTTTTCGGCAGTTCTAGAATTCAAGCTAACAGAAGGTGTGGCAATGTCATGTTTGTTTCGTTGGCGATCAAGGCAGCCGTCCCTTACCGGAAACCTGCAAAGGCCGAAGGTTCCGCCGGGGACCTTAGTATGATCTTCAAGGCTGCGGAGATGCTGTCGGAGATGGGGGCTCGTGCTCCATGGGACAAATGTTCGAGTTATACGGCTGGCCAAAGTTACTCTAGTGGCCGGGGCCCGCCTTCCAGCGGATCCAGACGCCATTTTGAGGCCCTACAGGGGCCACTCTCGTCGAGTTTGCAAGAATGGAAGAGATCCTTCGGAGTGAAAGGAAGAGGTCCCTGTTTTGTGTAAGCGGGACGTTCAGCTGGGGTGCAGCTGTGATGCCCCCACCTGGGGGGGCAAGGGAGACTCGTTCACATCGTCTCCTTCTCCCGGTGCACTCCATGCCGCTGCTTTTCATCGCCCCGCATGAAGGCCTCTCCACATCCGGTGTTCCCCAAGTGCCACCATTGTACGTTCGGTGCTGCGCAAATACTGGGGTGCCACCATTGTACGTTCGGTGCTGCGCAAGTACTGGGGTGCCACCATGGTGTGTTCGGTGCTGTGGAAGTATGGGCACCATCGCCTGACTGGGGATGTTCGGCGTCGGGCCGGGGGCTGGGAAACCTCCTACCGGTGGAGGTGGGAGAGGCTCGTCCGCGTCGCCTCTCCCTCCCAGCCCAACTTGGACAAATTGTTGTGGAGGTACGTGCAGGACATCCCGCCGTCCAGGACTGCTGCGGCTGTGACGGAAGAGAAAAGGAAGAGGTGCCTCGTTCTCCTCTTGACATGTGGCGGGACTACCTTAGTCTTTCCAGGCCCGTTGCGGCTGGCCAAGGTGACATGTGGCGGGACTACCTGCAAATGCCCAGGCTGCGGGCTCCTGCCTCTCCTCCGGCTCCCCCATACGTTAAGATTTCCTGACCAAGAGTTGGCGGCGGGGCTCGCCTTATATGGGTTGCCGTTGGTTGGGCGTAGCCGTAACCCTGCCCTACTTTGGAAGGTTCCAGAATGGGGGGGGGGCGAATGTTCTGTTTGACTTTCATTTTCTATAGTTTATCGTTATTATTCCTTGTTTGTTGTGTTAAATTAAAAGTTCAAGTTCATTAATGGTCTATGGATTTTGTTTTACCATTTCTTTCTTTCCAGGTTGCTTTTATGCTAAGTTTCTGCTAACAGAGGTCGAGTAACACGGAAACACGTGTAGAGGGATGACGCAGATTTGTACATTACATACACACAAACTCAGACGGGGGACAGTACAAGTACGACATACAAAGACCCAAGACAAATATAAAAACAGTTATTGGTCATAATTATCTCTTTCCGTCTGTGAATTTTAAACGAGGCTGGGTTCCCGTCTTGACATTGCCCGACCTAGGAGAACTTGAGCATGCCGCTGAGATTTTCCTGGCGAAATCTGTGCCATCGGGCATAATCAAACGTGGTGGTTCTGTCTGGTCTGTCTATGTAAGTCGGGTTCTTCTCTGTCTCGCGCCTTTTCTCGTACTGTCGGTCTGTCGTTCTTGTCGGCCCTTTGCCTTTACTCACGCTCAGTAGAGTCGGGCATTGGGCTTTCCAGTGTCCGACATACCTACAAAAAGCGCATTGGTCTGACCCTAAGTCTGGTCGTCCTTTGTATAGTGTCGGGGGATAAGTTGTGGGTAGCGGTGTCCTGGGGTTGTCCTGTCGGTATATTTCCCTACTTGGTTTATCCTCGTCTTTTCTCTGTCGTTTCGTAGCCTCTCTGCGCCACATACCGAGACTGTCGAGCATGATTGGCGTCGTCTTATTATTTCGAAGGGCTATTTCTAACGTTTCTATTTTATCAAGGTCAAAGGATCCTGCTAGTGGCCACTGTTTGTCTTGGCTATCTTCGGTATACCTGTGCCATAATTTATTATAAGCTATGGTGACTAACCCATAGTTTATGAACATGTCCTTATTAGGGGTGCCTTCTAGTGGAGCCATATGGTCCACCTCTAACACCCGGTCCGGGCTAAACAGGCTATTTATCAATGGGGAGAAGACAGACATGACGGCTCGTAACGAGGGACTAAAAAGTCAGCACTGCCTATCTTATCACTAGGTGCAAAGACTAGACAGAATATTTCTATTCTACGTTGTTTGCAGGTAGTGAATACCTCATGGATCAAAAAAAAATATAAAACCAAACGACCAATAAATAACAATGGGGAGAATGAGTAGGTCCGCAAAGATCTGCGTTACCTACCTTTTTCACTATCTGCAAAAAGGGTGGTCTCTTCCCTGCTTGCAGACAGGGAATCTCCAGGAAACAATAGTTTGTGAACAACAGTTCAGTTTCAAGCAATTATTGAGTGGGGGAGAAAAAGGACAAGCACGGCTGCTACCCTACCTATCCTCCACTGCTTGCAAAGGGAGAGGGAGCCTGTTGTTTCTCCGTTTGCAGACAGTGAATCTCCAAATAAAAATAATCAGAGCAATACTAGTATTTTGGACAATCAAGCAATCAAAACAAATTTCGCAACTTGTCGTGGCAACACGACCTTACCCGGACCATGTGGACAGTTTCTTGTCTTCCGAATCCAGCGCCCGATCGTCCTCTTTTTCTCGTATTTCTCACGGCACTCCTGATGGTTCCCAGTCAGGACCGTAGATCACTCGAGAGAGGTCTGTTCGGAACTAGTGAAGTTCGGATGATCGGCTGCCAGACGAGGGTCTATTGGGCAAGAGCTCTCCCGATCGTTGCAGTCGTTCACTCTGTCGTCGGGACCTCTCCCACTGGATCCACGAGTCGCTGATGGGCCCCACGCTTGGGACGCCAATTGTAAAAAGTTCATTCGGGTCAGGGACAATCGATATTTGCCCGGCGGTATTGCCTCTGTGACCCTCTAGTTATTAAATCAAATGAAGAGGCAGGCGCTGGAGACTGGAAAGCAGGAAACAAGGTTTTCTTTATTCTCTCCGGAGGAGAACACAACGAAACGGACAGAAGGTATCGTTCTGAGGTGCTCTAACTGTATTTCTGAGGCCTGGCCTCTTATACCCACATTTATGACTTTATTGTAGATTACACATACATGTAAAAGCTTTGATGTACGGAAAAGACATTCTCGGAACTCCCCTTTGGGCCCGTTCCCACACACATTTACAGTTGAAGTCCCCACCCTAGTCACAACAGGTGATGAGCATCGCGCAGCTGGATAATCCGCCGATTCACGGAATGTGGGGAGTTTGATCGGATCTCATGGGGTGGGGGGCTTTGATCAACCCGGGGATTCTTTGATGGGGGAAGCTTTCTATTGTACGGGGAGGGGCAAGGATGGTATCGGCAGAGCTGGGTGTCGGCTTGGGAACGGGGAGGAAAAAACGGGCACACGGGGAAAGAGGGGGTTTGCATCTAAGGGCCGGAGATCATGAAAGGAAAGCAGGGAGGTGTCGCGCTGGGAACAGGATGAGGGCCTGGGGCAGAGCAGCGCCGAAGAGGGGTTTATGACTCAAGGCAGGTGCAAGCAGGGGGTGGTCAGCGTGCAGGCTTAGCGAAGGCAAAGGGTTATGTCAGGGGCCAGCGGCATGCAAAAGGGTTTGTTCTGATCGGGGCATCTTAAAATGGCGGGCGCGCACGACAAAAGTGTGGCATCAGGGGAAGAGGCAAGATGGCGCAGATAATGTTCACCAAAACGCACTAATTTTCCACAGGTGGTGGTTTAACAGTAAGTTTGTTTCCCTGAAACTTAAGTCTGTGTCATTTTCTTCCTTTAAGTGTAAATGGCTAAATCTTTTCAACACTAAGTGCCTCTCACAGAGTAAGTGATCCCCCCTTTCCCACCATGGATTTTCTTCAAGTCGCTTGCAACAAAAATAACACATTCCCACGAGTGCTCTAAAACCCCATACTCATTTGCAAAAATCAAGAACACCCCGAAACACATGCAATCCTGCTGCTAGGGCTAACCCTAACGAACCCTAAGTTACAAAAAGTACCAAAACCTTTTTTCCTCATGGATGTTGTTTAAACCAGTTTTATCCGGTATTAGACCTTCCCAGCAATTGCCCCAGACGGAACCCAGGCGAAAACAAGTAGAAGACCCCCAAACAGCCAAAAAGCAAAAGTACAAAAATGTGGACTTAGTCACTTTTCTGAAAATTTGCAAAATCACTCAGCGCGCGCTCTGCAGCTAGGCCCTAACTCCCCTCTGCCTCCATGGATTTCCTTCAAACCACTTGCTATCTAAACTATCCATACCCAGTAGTGCTCCCAGGCCCCGAAACCCACCCACAAACACCAGGAAGCCCCCCAAACAGGCCCCTGAAAATGCTACATTGAGCAAAAAGTCAGAAAAGGCAAAACCTTTTTTCCTCATGAATGTTGTTTAAACCAGTTTTATCCGGTATTAGACCTTCCCAGCAATGGCCCCAGAGCCATCAACCCAGGCGAAAACAAGTAGAAGACCCCCAAACAGCCAAAAAGCAAAAGTACAAAAATGTGGATTTAGTCACTTTTCTGAAAATTTGCAAAATCATTCAGCGCGCGCTCTGCAGCTAGGCCCTAACTCCCCTCTGCCTCCATGGATTTCCTTCAAACCTCTTGCTATCTAAACTATTCATACCCAGTAGTGATCCCAGGCCCCGAAACCCACCCACAAACACCAGGAAGCCCCCCAAACAGGCCCCTGAAAACGCTACATTGAGCAAAAAGTCAGAAAAGGCAAAACCTTTTTTCCTCATGAATGTTGTTTAAACCAGTTTTATCCGGTATTAGACCTTCCCAGCAATGGCCCCAGAGCCGTCAACCCAGGCGAAAACAAGTAGAAGACCCCCAAACAGCCAAAAAGCAAAAGTACAAAAATGTGGACTTAGTCACTTTTCTGAACATTTGCAAAATCACTCAGCGCGCGCTCTGCAGCTAGGGCCTAACTCCCCTCTGCCTCCATGGATTTCCTTCAAACCTCTTGCTATCTAAACTATCCATACCCAGTAGTGCTTGCAGGCCCCGAAACCCACCCACAAACACCAGGAAGCCCCCCAAACAGGCCCCTGAAAACGCTACATTGAGCAAAAAGTCAGAAAAGGCAAAACCTTTTTTCCTCATGAATGTTGTTTAAACCAGTTTTATCCGGTATTAGACCTTCCCAGCAATGGCCCCAGAGCCGTCAACCCAGGCGAAAACAAGTAGAGAAGACCCCCAAACAGCCAAAAAGCAAAAGTACAGGTGATTAAAGTTTTAATTATATTAACTTGTGCAAAACAAAGAAAGACAGAAACACAGGAATAAAAGTCAATAAGTACGAAAAAGAAAATGTCTGAATTCATTGGCTCATTTTCAGGCCTCGGTGTCATGGAAGAAGAGTTTGTCCTCATACTCTGCTAAATCATCAGGCAGGAATAGGTCAGTGTCACCTAACGCAGAAGAAATTCCCTCATCTAAGTTGCTGTCCTCCTCGTCTTCTTGCGTCGTGCGATCTGGTACTTTGAAATCTGGTGGTATGAGGTGCTCATTCATCTTGATCATTGTCAATATCTCCACATTTTTGGGCGGGAGGCGGGTCCGTTTGCAAGTTACAATGCCACCAGCAGCACTGAAAACACGTTCAGAAGACACACTTGCGAGTGGGCAAGACAAGTAATGTATAGCCAGGCGGGAGATCTCTGGCCACAATTCTTTTTTCCCATGCCAATACGCCAATGGGTCAGCATTAACATAGACCTCTGTTGAGTCATTCAGATAGTCCTGCACCATCGACTCAAAGTTCTCCACGTTTCCTCCACTTTGCTGAATTTTCGCTCGGACCTTTTCAGAACCATAACCAATCTCAGCTAGCCAATCCTCTTCATCACCCGATATTTCTGTTGTGTCTGGTGCAGATGATGCGGTTGCCGGTGTCTTTAACGGCTGAGAGGTCACTTCTGCCAAAGCCACAGGTGCAGAAGTGGAGTCTTCTGACTGGGGATGGCCTGCTGATGCTGATGTACTGCCTTTTCCTTCAATTTGCTTCCGTTCTCTTTCAAACCTGATGGCTGACCAGGCTACCCAACGTTTGTACTGTGTAGCACCTTCATCACTAAAAGGAAATAATGCAGAGCCTGCCAGCGCCTTTTTGTAGCGTGGATGCAGAATAGTAGCACAAATGTAATGCTGTTCTGAGTGGATCTTTTGAAGACGTTCATCGCCACGTAGACGCTCTAATAATTTCTCCGCCAAAAGAAAAGCTTCTTGCTTTTCTTCATCGTTTTGAAACTTTGAAGACACCGCCTTCAGTTTGTGCTCCAGCATGCGCAACAATGGGATAGCTTTTCCCAAATTACAGTCCTCCCTGCTGACTGTACGCGTGAAGAACTCAAAAGGACGAAGCATGTCTGTCAGGCTTTTAACTAGCTCCCATTGCGCCGCATTTAACCTCAGGTCCTCCTTCACAGCTGTACCCATTGTTAAGAAATACTGATCGAGTACAACAAACTGCTCATACAGACGCTCAAGCATGTAGAAGGTTGAGTTCCAACGTGTTGGCACCTCCTGGATGAGTGCTTTCACTGGCATTCGACGTTCATGTAGCAGGCTCCTCAGATGCTTCCGGGCCTTAAAAGAATGGCTGAAATGGTTGCACATTTTTCGGCAGGTGACCACTAACTGGCATACTGGACTTTCTTTATCCAAGAATTTTTTAACAACCAGGTTTATACAGTGCGCCAAACACGGCACCCTGAAATAGTCACCCAGTTCCATGGCCTTAACTACATTGGCGTCATTATCCGTGGAAACATAACCAATGGCGTGTTTTTTTGGAGACAGCCAGTGAAAGACCTTTGTGTTGAACTCATTCAAAATGTTTTCTGCTGTATGACGTAGCTCCAAGCCAAACATGGCTAGTGTTGCATGTTTCCGAGCAGCTTTAAAAACTTGGTCCAGGTCAGCACCTGCGTTTAGCTTTGCTTTAACCCCTGAAAAAGAGACCCAGTGTGCAGTAATGCACATGTAATCAGTGCCTGCGCACTGATCCACATGTCTGTTGTGAGATGTATAGTGTGAACAGCACTCTTCTGCAAAGCTGCCCCAATCACCTCCAGCACATCTTCATGTAGTGCTGGAACCGCAACTCGGGCAAAATAGTACCGGCTAGGAACCTTCCATTTAGGGCAGAGCGCTGCCACTAATTCGAGAAAACCAACCCCTTCTACAAAAGAAAAAGGGAGAAGATCCAGCGCTAGCATTTTAGCCAGCTTAGTGTTATACAGACACACCATTGGGTGGTTGCGGTCATATGGCGCGTCTGAAAACAACATTGTTTTAACGTTGCCCTGGACCATTTTACGGGATGATGATGACTTCTTCGACCCAGTTACGCTCGCTGATGAACTTTTTCGCATTGGTGTCTCACTCTGTCCCACACTCTTAGTGTGGCTCCCAGGGGTACTGGCCGGTGTAAGTGAAGTGTGTGACATTTCTTCCTCCTCGTCAACATCAGATGGAACATCAACGTTTTGTCGACTTGCAATTTGGGCTTCCTTGATCTCCTTTAGGTGCGCAAACCATTGGACAGCGTGCTGTCTCTCAAGATGACCTCTCTGGCCTCCAGTCCCATAGTTGGTACCAAGCTTACCACGACTAACTGCAAGCTTACAAATGCTACAAATGGCTATGTTTTCCCTTTTTGTGAAAACACTAAAGAAGTCCCAAACTGCGGACTTGAAATGTCTGTGGGGGCCGGAGGAGGCGATACTGGTGGTGGCCGTGCTGCTAATGCCAGATGAAGTGGAGGATGTGTATTGCTGAACTTTACTATGTTGTGCACTTTCACCACCACTAATTGAGGTCGAGGTGGATAGAGATCCCTTCTCGCGAGTAAGACATATGGAAGCGGTACGTTGTGGTGTACTAGTTAACATCAATGATTCTGGTGTTCCCATTGCCTCCTCGTCGACTTCATCATCACGCTCAGCAGCCTGTCGGGCTAGGGTCAAAATGTCTGTTTGCTGCATGCCCGCTGGGGCTTCAGTGACGTTAGTGATGATGACTGCGTCGTCGTCGTGAGAGTCTTCAGCAGCAGGAGTATACGCCACTTCTTGTTGAGCGTCATCACACTCCATAACTTTGAGAGTTTCGACGACCTTCCTTTTACGCTTAGCTACCTTTGTCAGATCATGGTGTGCCTCCTCAACCTCACTCTCAGACGGCAGTGGTGCTGGTTCCCAAGTAAGATCCAGATCATCAGAAGGAGGTGGGCTTGAAGAAGATGTAGACACCAACACCCTTGATCTTTTCCTTGCTCGGGATGTGGAAGACAATGAATGATCATCAGGAGGAGTGGCTTCCTCGAATGATACCGCGGCTTGATTGTCGATTTCCAGGTGTGCCCCTACTTCTGAAGGAACAACTATTGTGGCCACTTGTTGTGCCCCTCCATGCACCTCTGCTTGCTCCTCTCCTTGCGCCGCCTCTCCTTCCATATGTACTTGGGCTTGTACTTGCACATGTGATTGTTGTTGCGGCTGTGGTTGTTCAACACTCGTCAGATGAGTTACAACAACCTGTGTTGATTGCGGGACATTGCTGCTACTGTCTTGCGATGAGCCAACATCACTGGTCGATGTTGATTGAACAACTATACTGGCTGCCTCTGCAGCAGTCAAGGGCTTGGACCTAAGTTGGCGTGGTGGTGGTGGCACTGAGCCCAATGGAGCGGAGGTGCTGCTCCCAGCTTGGTCCCCAGCAGACCCCGCTGCTGCTGCAGGCGTACTTTTTTTTCCCCAAAAAATGTGGCGGTCGGCATCACACCAGTCTCCTTGGTAAGTGGCGCCACTTGCTTCTTCTGCTCTTTACTGGCAACTTTCTTGCTAGAGGAGCTACGGGCAAATTTTTTTGGGGCCATCTTCTTCAGATGTCACTCTGAACAGCAGGCCGCAGTTGCACAAGTTGCAGAGTTGTCTGTGGCCACACGCGACGTTGTGCTGCACACACCGCAGCAGGACTTCTTCCTGGCACTGGTGGTTCTCTTGTGCACCTACAAGCAATGGAAGACAGAGGAACATCAGTTATACACCCCAAAAAGTCGAAAAAACACACAAAAATCAGCACAATCCCATTCCCAGCCCATCTATGGCCTCAATGGTGTTTCAATTCAAGAAGACACCCCACAGAAAGACTAGGCCCATGCACCACTCACACTACCCCTGGGCAAAAGGCCCCACCAGCAGCCCCAAAAAAACGACAAAAAACACAAAATTCAGCACAATCCCAGCCCATGCATGGCCTCAATGGTGTTTAAATTCAAGAAGACACCCCACAGAAAGATTAGGCCCATGCACCACTCACTAACCCTGGGCAAACTGCCCCACCAGCAGCCCCAAAAAAACGACAAAAAAAACACAAAATTCAGCACAATCCCAGCCCATCCATGGCCTCAATGGTGTTTAAATTCAAGAAGACACTCCACAGAAAGACTAGGCCCATGCACCACTCACTACCCCTGGGCATAATGGATGAAAAGTAGGCAAAATAAGTGCAGGCCTCAGACACTGCCTCTCTTCAAAATGGCCCCTTGCAACCCAAGCTCATGTTGCCTGTACCAGCACTCAAGATGGCCACCACCACCAACCACATGGCCAGTCCACATCAACAGTACACCCCCAAAAAAAAACGAAAAACACACAAAAATCACCACAATCCAATGCCATCCAGGATGTTTACATTAAAGAGAGTGAGACCCCACAGGCAGACTCAGTCCATGCACCACCACCCCTGGGCAAAGGGCCCCACCAGCAGCCCCATAAAAATGACAAAAAACACAAAATTCAGCAATATCCCAGCCCATCCATGGCCTCAATGGTGTTTACATTCAAGAAGACACCCCACAGAAAGACTAGGCCCATGCAACACTCACCACCCCTGGGCAAAGGGCCCCACCAGCAGCCCCCAAAAAACGACAAAAAACACAAAATTCAGCACAATCCCAGCCCATCCATGGCCTCAATGGTGTTTAAATTCAAGAAGACACTCCACAGAAAGACTAGGCCCATGCACCACTCACTACCCCTGGGCATAATGGATGAAAAGTAGGCAAAATAAGTGCAGGCCTCAGACACTGCCTCTCTTCAAAATGGCCCCTTGCACCCCAAGCACATGTTGCCTGTACCAGCACTCAAGATGGCCACCACCACCAACCACATGGCCAGTCCACATCAACAGTACACCCCAAAAAAAAAACGAAAAACACACAAAAATCATCACAATCCAATGCCATCCAGGATGTTTACATTAAAGAGAGTGAGACCCCACAGGCAGACTCTGTCCATGCACCATCACCCCTGGGCAAAGGGCCCCACGAGCAGCCCCAAAAAAACGACAAAAAACACAAAATTCAGCACAATCCCAGCCCATCCATGGCCTCAATGGTGTTTAAATTCAAGAAGACGCCCCACAGAAAGACTAGGCCCATGCAACACTCACCACCCCTGGGCAAAGGGCCCCACCAGCAGCCCCAAAAAAACGACAAAAAACACAAAATTCAGCACAATCCCAGCCCATCCATGGCCTCAATGGTGTTTACATTCAAGAAGACACCCCACAGAAAGACTAGGCCCAGGCAACACTCACCACCCCTGGGCAAAGGGCCCCACCAGCAGCCCCAAAAAAACGACAAAACACACAAAATTCAGCACAATCCCAGCCCATCCATGGCCTCAATGGTGTTTAAATTCAAGAAGACACTCCACAGAAAGACTAGGCCCATGCACCACTCACTACTGCTGGGCATAATGGATTAAAAGTAGGCAAAATAAGTGCAGGCCTCAGACACTGCCTCTCTTCAAAATGGCCCCTTGCACCCCAAGCACATGTTGCCTGTACCAGCACTCAAGATGGCCACCACCACCAACCACATGGCCAGTCCACATCAACAGTACACCCCAAAAAAAAACGAAAACCACACAAAAATCACCACAATCCAATGCCATCCAGGATGTTTACATTAAAGAGAGTGAGACCCCACAGGCAGACTCAGTCCATGCACCACCACCCCTGGGCAAAGGGCCCCACCAGCAGCCCAAAAAACCGACAAAAAACACACAATTCAGCACAATCCCAGCCCATCCATGGCCTCAATGGTGTTTAAATTCAAGAAGACGCCCCACAGAAAGACTAGGCCCATGCAACACTCACCACCCCTGGGCAAAGGGCCCCACCAGCAGCCCCAAAAAAACGACAAAAAACACAAAATTCAGCACAATTCCAGCCCATCCATGGCCTCAATGGTGTTTACATTCAAGAAGACACCCCACAGAAAGACTAGGCCCATGCAACACTCACCACCCCTGGGCAAAGGGCCCCACCAGCAGCCCCCAAAAAACGACAAAAAACACAAAATTCAGCACAATCCCAGCCCATCCATGGCCTCAATGGTGTTTAAATTCAAGAAGACACTCCACAGAAAGACTAGGCCCATGCACCACTCACTACCCCTGGGCATAATGGATGAAAAGTAGGCAAAATAAGTGCAGGCCTCAGACACTGCCTCTCTTCAAAATGGCCCCTTGCACCCCAAGCACATGTTGCCTGTACCAGCACTCAAGATGGCCACCACCACCAACCACATGGCCAGTCCACATCAACAGTACACCCCAAAAAAAAACCGAAAAACACACAAAAATCATCACAATCCAATGCCATCCAGGATGTTTACATTAAAGAGAGTGAGACCCCACAGGCAGACTCTGTCCATGCACCATCACCCCTGGGCAAAGGGCCCCACCAGCAGCCCCAAAAAAACGACAAAAAACACAAAATTCAGCACAATCCCAGCCCATCCATGGCCTCAATGGTGTTTAAATTCAAGAAGACGCCCCACAGAAAGACTAGGCCCATGCAACACTCACCACCCCTGGGCAAAGGGCCCCACCAGCAGCCCCAAAAAAACGACAAAAAACACAAAATTCAGCACAATCCCAGCCCATCCATGGCCTCAATGGTGTTTACATTCAAGAAGACACCCCACAGAAAGACTAGGCCCAGGCAACACTCACCACCCCTGGGCAAAGGGCCCCACCAGCAGCCCCAAAAAAACGACAAAAAACACAAAATTCAGCACAATCCCAGCCCATCCATGGCCTCAATGGTGTTTAAATTCAAGAAGACACTCCACAGAAAGACTAGGCCCATGCACCACTCACTACTGCTGGGCATAATGGATTAAAAGTAGGCAAAATAAGTGCAGGCCTCAGACACTGCCTCTCTTCAAAATGGCCCCTTGCACCCCAAGCACATGTTGCCTGTACCAGCACTCAAGATGGCCACCACCACCAACCACATGGCCAGTCCACATCAACAGTACACCCCAAAAAAAAACGAAAACCACACAAAAATCACCACAATCCAATGCCATCCAGGATGTTTACATTAAAGAGAGTGAGACCCCACAGGCAGACTCAGTCCATGCACCACCACCCCTGGGCAAAGGGCCCCACCAGCAGCCCAAAAAACCGACAAAAAACACACAATTCAGCACAATCCCAGCCCATCCATGGCCTCAATGGTGTTTAAATTCAAGAAGACGCCCCACAGAAAGACTAGGTCCATGCAACACTCACCACCCCTGGGCAAAGGGCCCCACCAGCAGCCCCAAAAAAACGACAAAAAACACAAAATTCAGCACAATTCCAGCCCATCCATGGCCTCAATGGTGTTTACATTCAAGAAGACACCCCACAGAAATACTAGGCCCATGATGCAACACTCTCCACCCCTGGGCAAAGGGCCCCACCAGCAGCCCCAAAAAAACGACAAACAACACAAAATTCAGCACAATCCCAGCCCATCCATGGCCTCAATGGTGTTTAAATTCAAGAAGACACCCCACAGAAAGACTAGGCCCATGCACCACTCACTACCCCTGGGCATAATGGATGAAAAGTAGGCAAAATAAGTGCAGGCCTCAGACACTGCCTCTCTTCAAAATGGCCCCTTGCACCCCAAGCACATGTTGCCTGTACCAGCACTCAAGATGGCCACCACCACCAACCACATGGCCAGTCCACATCAACAGTACACCCCCAAAAAAAACGAAAAACACACAGAAATCACTACAATCCAATGCCATCCAGGATGTTTTCATTAAAAAGACCCCACAGGCAGACTCAGTCCATGCACCACTCACTACCCCTGGGCAAAAGGCCCCAACAGCAGCCCCAAAAAATCGACAAAAAACACAAAATTAAGCACAATCCCAGCCCATCCATGGCCTCAATGATGTTTAAATTCAACAAAACATTTGTATCATGCACCCATAACCAACCCTGGTCCTACTGGATACTGTGGCTACCCACAATATATTTTATTTAATGTTCTGAAAAAGTTCCAAAATTGTAGTTGCAGCAACTGTAATGCCCCAAACAAACTTACTTGTGAAAGTTGATTTCTAATCCAAAGGTGATCCAAAGAAAGTCAAAAAGTCCTCAAATCCAAATATCCAGCAGCACCCACAAAAAGCAATCCTTCCAGGTCAAGGTCCAAATGAAAGTGACCAGCACATGAAGAAAGCACTGGGAGGAGCCTGCTGGACAGGAACAGGAAGATGGAGACTGTGGGGCACTTCCTTCCTCCCCCCCCAAAAAATGGACTCCTTGCAAAACAAAATGCAGACAAATGTCAACCTGAGGAGTGATTCTGATAAAAATCATCATTTTCTGAAGGTTTATGCTGTTTGCTGGTGGATTTCTTGTGCAGAATTGCAAAATCTCTATTTCGCGAGTGCGAGATTGTTCCTGCCCGCCGCACCTACGTGTTCGCAATTGCGAACTCTCGCGATGAGTGCTGTGCATGGTAAGGTGGCAAGCCGCGATTACGTATTCGCGGGCGCCAACTCCCGCGGGATCCCGCAGCAAGATCCAAAATGGCGCAGCACTCGCAAACTATCGAGAAAAACAACTCGGCAAACGCTGAATGACGGAAAGTGAACGCCGTGCGCCACGCCGCGGCGCGCGCCGCAATATTGGATCACCAAGCAAAAAAATCCGCCGCGTGCGAATTGACGGATTTTCGGCAAATTCGCTAGAGTTCGCGGATTGCGAATTTGCCGAAAATCCGCAAAATCCGCCAGCGGAACGGATTTTACGCCCATGCTTACTTGCCATGTGTCTAGCACAGGTGCTCCTAAGGCCACTGCATTGCATAATAAATGTACATATTGCACCCACTCTGCTGTGTCATGCTTCAAAAGGTCTACTGGTATTTTCTCGGGCCAGGTGCCTTTCCTGTTTTAAGTGTGTTAATAGCTTCCCTGGTCTGGCTTAATCAAAAATAAGGAGACAGTGCTGTTCCTGAGTTTGATAAAACATGGGAAAGCCCAAGCGATTCTTGCTGAGACTCTATTGCCTCCGAATACCAGTTAGTAAAATGCCTACTCCAGGTACCAGTATCCAAATATTGGTCAGTGGTGGTATAGCCTTCTTTGCTGCCATGTGCTATTATTCTACAGAATAAGGCATGATCTTTATTTCTAGCTGCATTAATAAGGTTGTCCAAGTTTGCATTGTCTCAACTCTTTTCACCCCTAGCGAGCACTTTCTTGTATTCTGCTCTGGTATTTCTCGCTGGCTCCACGTCTTTAACCTTGAGTGCCGTTATTAGTCTTTTCTTAGCAAATAGGCAATCGTTATTATACTATGGGCTGCTGGAAGGGCCTCTAGTTGCACCTGCATTTGGAAATGTTGAATGGCTCTTGTTCCAAAAAGAACTTGTTAATCAGTGTTTGAAAATGCAATACTGTATCCTTTCATTGTGACACTTTGGGCATACATGAGTGACAAACAAAAGGGTTAGATCTGTTTCCACGAATCAACTGGAATTTTAGAGTCATGTTCTAGGATACTGACACCATTTATAACTCTGTAGGTTTAGGACTTTAGATGCAATACTGTGAGCTAGCCAAATAGACCAACAATTACTGATTATATAGTAAGACTCATGGGGTCATTTACTATGATTTTGTGCTGGGTTTACGTCATAAAATTGATGCAAACCAGCACACAATGTTATTATTATTATTTCCAGTGCAAAACTTGTTTTGCACTAGAAATTGACTAAAAGTAAAGCAAAGGAGCACAAAGCTCTGGTTTGGGTTACTTAGCATCAGGGGGTGTTACATGGGCTTTCCCATGAAATCATCCACCCTTTTAATGCAAAACGTTATTCTCTACAGTAATCTACCATCTACCAATTAGGCTTTTTTTGGATATCTAATGGGCCAGATGCTAGAGGGATGTGTAACCCAGCCTGCTTTCATAATGTTTCAAACTGCTTACAATGATTTTGTGTTCTTTTCACCCAGAAACAAATCCTGATTAATGAAAAACTGTAGCCCACATCTCGGCCATGCACACTTTAAAGTGGCCGTATCTGTTAAGCCCCTTTAAGATGGTCACCTTGGGCAAATCCTTTAAGGTGGACACAATACACTCTTATTCCATCTTCCACCTCGTCCACTCCCTCCTCACTTCCCCTCTCCTCCTTCCCTCTCTACTTGTCTTGCCCGGAGTACACATGATCTCTACCCTGACAGCGGAGTCCGAGCATTTTGTCCGACGCCCGGTGGAGCTGCTATGTTCAGCTAATGAGGAGATCGGCCTTGGTTCATCCCCTTACCGTCACCTGCCCAGCCGGGCCTTGGGCACAGTTTCTCCCCTTCTCCCTGTCTCGCCTCCCCCCTCGTTTTTCTGGCACTCTGCTTTCTCCTCATCGCCTTTCTTTCCAGCTGTCGGACCGATGCCCGGTGGAGCTTCCTAGAGAGCTATAGAGAAGACTGGCTTTGGATTATCTCCCTGGCTGTCACCTACCCACTCATTCTTTGGGTTGACTTTACCTTTTTCCCTTTTCCGTCTTCCCCTCGTCCTCTACCTTCTCACTCCACCTCTCCCCTTTCCCTCTCTATTTGTCTCTTCGGACATTGGACAAAGTTCTTCCTCATCTCTCTGCTATGGCTCCTTCCTTCCCAACTTTCCTATAAATTGTCTCAACCTCGTTGTTTGTTTACTGTACCTTACTATGCTATTGTAACTGATGTAATTTGTAACACAATATTCCTCTGTTATAGAGCTCTGATTCCTACGGGTCTAGCCAATGCTTTATAATCCTTTTGATGTACCTTCTAATGCAACGTTCCCCTGGTTATGCGCTTCGATACCTCCGGGTCTAGATAGCGCTATATAACCTTCACAAATAAAATAAACTAAAAACTGTTTTTTCCTGAACGCTGAGACCTGTGCAACATGGCTGATGACCGGTGGAGCTGCTTGACAGCTAATGAGGAGATTGGCCTTGGTTTCCCCCTTGATCGTCACCTACCCAGCCGGACATTGGGCATTGTTCCTCCTCGTCTCCCCGCTATTACTCCTTTCTCCCCTCCCTCCTACGAAATATTGAAACATTGTTTATGTGTAATGTACCTTACTATGCTCTTGTATCTGATGTAACTTGTAATGCAAAAATCTTGAATGTAAAGCGCTCTGATACCCTCTTGGGTCAAGTTTGCGCTATATAAAACTTTATAAATAAAATACTAAAAATGCAACACAGGGTTTTGGGTAAAAAAAATAGTCAAATCAGATGTACTTTTTAGACTTTGCATGTGTGCTGCACTGTACAGCACACATACATAGTTGGAAACGTTTTAGAAGTTGTCTATGCATAGTATTTTGAACTGGAAGGGAACTCTTCCAGTAAAAAACCTATTCCAGATGATTGCACACACCCTTGCACTATGGCGAAAAGGTGTGAGTGTGTCGTATGGCATCAAAATTCTGAACCAGCACTAATGAGAGGGGAGGAGAGTGCCATGTCACTGCAGATATGGTGCTCCGCTGCTCCCTTACTGTCACACAATGCAGAGTAACAATTTTAGCTGCTGCGCTGTTTTGAGTGACAGTTTAGTAAATGTGTCCCTCAGTTTCTGTATTACTAGATTTGTAGGACCCATATGACTAACTATCCTTGATCATACATTGCTGTAAATAAGTCTGGCAACCACAATGTCCCTTTTATGCCTGGGTAGGAGGGGAGGTTGTTGAAAAATGTCAATTTTGGTACTAGCACCTCCTGTAACAGTTGGCGTCGCTTTAACCATATCTGCCCCACCAAGTGTGAGATCTGTTGATGGGAGACAACTCACCTTATCACACAACCTGTGGTATAAGTTTAGGGGGCTGTTATGAATGCATGGGTAGGGGGAATTAGGGATAGGTGAGATAGACAAATGCAACAGTCATCAAGTCGATGAGCCCATTACATCTGTTGTGGAAGGAAACTGACAATTCTGTTACCTAAAGCGAAACAGTCCTTCAGCCCTCAGACTTCCAAGCTATCTAATCAGTTTTTGCTCCCATGGCTTGCAAAATGCAAAAAAGGTAGGACTCACACCATTCAATAAATTGTTGTAGTTAGTTATGAAAAGAAAAATAATACTGTATAAAAATTGATCATGTGCATTCTTCTGGTGTCGTCCGTCTTGGGTGCAAGGCTGAGTTAAAATGAGGGATGGGCAGTAAACTCCGCTCTGCTGGTGGAGCGCTGAGTCCATAAAAAAACTCCACCAGTTGAGCGGAATTTACCAGCTCGCCTTTTAGTCTTACAGGGCTGGCCGCTGTTTATTCGGCAAGACGACTGGGAATTACTGAAGTAGGACATGAGTTGTACTAAGGATGTGCAGAGTGCCTGCTGTTACACTTGTTTCCATAGTAATGTGGGATGTGAATGCACAGTTGTCAAAGGAGCTGTATGATATTTGGTGTTGGTAGATCACTGTTTGTCTTACGTATTGTAGGAAACAAGGATCTACTTCTCTGGTTACCCTCACTCTTTGCCTGGTGCTAAGCTGTATTTGACTAGTCTGACTCGGATCCTGCTAATCAGGACCCCAGTCTATCTGATTTCTTCCTAAACTGTTGTGTTCTGTACTTGGGTACCTCCCAGATTAGATACTGGGGTACCCTTATTAGTCCCTAGTATATGGTACTACGGTACCCAGGGAATAGGTACCCCAAAGATCTCCCATGGGCTGAAGCAGGTATTATGCCACCCATGAGAGACCATTCAAAATGGAACTACAGGCATGTCATTGCAGCATGTGTAAGTTAGTGCTAACACCACTTACTAAAGATATAGGTTTACTATATCTAGGGTCACTGCACTTAAAACCTATAAGTCACACCTCCAGCAGGCCTTTGCCATCCTGAAGGCAGGGTGCTTGGTTCTAAGTGAGAGGGTGCCCCTCCATGAGCAGAACACCCCTGCAGCCTATGGAGTCCATTCTCCCGGGTTGTCAGTAAAGCAGCCATATACTATATAGAGGGGCACTGCATAATTACGCGATGGCCATCTCGAAAACGACTGCAACAAATCCCATCACGTTTGTCATGAAATATGTTGGAATCATACCTCCCACACCGTAAATGGTGTGGGAGGTATGATTCCAAGCACTGGAAGAGCCCTCCTTTAAGCTCTCAGTGTTCCCAGTACCAGCCTTCTTGACCCGGGTAGCACAAAATGGTTGCTGCCGACCACAGACACGATTCTGCCCTCCTGCTGCTGAGCCAAGCTTGGGCAGAGGAAGGTAGAACAATAGGCATCCTGTCACAGGGAAGTATGAGTACCTCCCAGACCCGATCTAGTGTATTGGGATTGGGAGGGTGCACTTGCCAGCGCCAATCAGTCTGCATGAGGGCACATTTGGTGTCCCCATGCATAGTCCAGTTCAAACCAGTTTTGGGAGCCGTTGGCTCCCGCTCTGGCACAAAACTGGACAAAGGACATGGGAGTAACCTCCCCTGTCCAGACTCTCCCCTGGGAGGGTCTCCTGAATCTTCCCAACCTTTTCCCTAGGGTACTTAAAGGTTTACCTGGGAGTAGGTTCCTAGATTCATCATGAGATAAGATTCAGATCAGAAACCACTGCACTTAGACTGTCTGGGCATTCTGGACTTTGTTTGGCCCTGAGTTCATCTTTCTTACAGTCTGCTGCATCGTCTGTGCCTGCGTGTCATACAGGAACCTTCCAAAGCCTGTGACGCATCAAAGACACCGGAAGAAATCTTCCTTGGAGTGAAGGAGTCACTCCCCTACATTCTCAGGCACCACAACTAAGTCGACCGGTCAGCTGATCCTGAGCCCTTCCGGACTCCAAATGGATCTGCAAAACAGGTGGTGGCTTTCCACAGCTCCTGAGGTCTGCTCTACCCTCTTACCGATTCTGAGGCCAGTATCCCTTGTGGGAGCCACAGGAACTGAATCCCTGTGCACCGCATCAACTTGCTGTTGCCAAGAATTGTTGGCTTCCTTCCATCAAGATCTTCGGGTGACCAGTAGCCCCAACCTCGAGCATTTCCTGTGACCAGAATCTTCAGCCACACCGCATCGGGTGCATCATGGCCTGCATCTTTCGGTGAGCTGCTTGAGGTCCTCTCGTGACTCCTGTGCCTTCGGCCTGTGGGTCCATGCGAGGGTCACCTATGTTTCTCTTCAACTCACCTGTTTGCTCGGGGCGTTCCCTGACTCCCCTGTCTTTGATGAGTCCCCTGAACCTTGCTGGTCCCGACGTTGCTCCTTGGCTTGTTGGTGCTGCCACCAGACACCAACCCCTCAACACTCGACAGCCTTTGTGGGACAGCTCGTGCACAGCTCCTTGGTCTTCCTCAGCATTGCCTGATCCTCACAGCTGCAGAGTCAAGGTCACTGTCATCTATCCTGCAACACCAGACATCGGAGAGCATTCGTCTTCCAAGTTTCCTGGTCACTCCTGAGTGACATAGACTCTGTCCCCTCTGCTTGCAGGTACCACTCATCAAGAATCCATCTCCGGATTCCACCGTACCCTTTCTCCTCTTCCAGCAGCAGCACTTTCCTAAAGTCCTCCATTGAGTTTGACAGTGGTTTCCGACACCATTTGACACGTATGCACCAGGCTTCCCTGGTGTAGATAGTGTGGATACTAGGGTAGCCATGAGTGGGGTGGCTCTCCAACCATCTGTCTCACACAGGGTTTCTTCAGGGTCCACTGGGAAGGGCCCTTAATCTTTAAAAATCTAACCGCGACTTACCCGTAGAGTTGTATGGAGCAGACAGTCGTGTACTCACACTGCACACGCTCTCCGTGGGGTCCCTATCTACTTACCTTGGGTGGTTCCTTAGGTCCCAAGGACTTCTATGTCCTCTTGACACTGTTTTGACTCCAGTCATGGTTCTTATACCACTTTCTTAGTGTATTGTTTGGTCCCCTCCCCCCCTGGGCCACTGTGTATTTTGTGCTATTTACTGTGTTTCTTTGCTAAAGTATTGTGTGCATTGTGAATATCTCTAGGTAGGAGATATTTCTATGCCTTAGAGAGGGTTATATAATAAATACATATTTTATAAATACTTTGTGGTCTTGTTTGATTAATCTATACTATAAGATTACATTCTGGTAAAACAAGCTGCTTTACATTCCTTCTGGACTACGCCTTAAGGCTGCTCTCCACAGCTATCACTTAGAGATCTTTCTAAGGTTGTCTAAGACCTCTTAAAATACCATAAGGGTTGTCTGGACTGGTGCAGGGTGCCCACTTACATTAGTGGAAATCATATACCAGGCCAGCTTCTCACACGTATATATTGAGCACAGTTATTAACTAGCGGCCCAGGACAAGCACATACAGCCGATGGTTTTCAATTTAACACAGGTTCTATTTTTCACTTATTTAGAAGAATCTCCTCCCCACTGAGGCATATTATCCTATGGGTTGCATCATTAGATCGGGCCCCCCATGTTAGCAACGTGCACAGATGAGTGGTCAGTAGGCCAATGCTCCACTCTTCTCGCTCCATTAGAATCACGCCATGCACTGCCAGGAGGCGGAGTTGCTGGAGCCTCTGCTTCTGGAAAAGGTAGCAGTCAGCGCCATCCTGCATTGTTTAAAGCGTGCATATGTACAGCATATACCTCAGTAAAGCCAATGCATCTATGTTGCGGCTACTTAGCTACATAAGCGAAACTCTGCCTTTCCTCATGTGCAGTACCTAAGCTACTGGTCATATTTCTGTTCTTTCAAAGTTCTGCCCTTCACCATGACAGGAACCCAATTCGCCAATTTGATGCCGGGAGTTGCATCAAATGATGTACATTGTTCCACTTGCACAAGTAGCATATTTATTCAATAGCTACCTCAGCTGAGGCTTTGCCAATGAACTGGACTCTGGTATTGGTCTGGGCGTTTTAGATTCAGATTGGCTTAGTTTAACATGAAAGTACTGGGGAACTACAAAAGTATCTTACTTATGAAAATGCACTTCTTCGTGTTTGCAGAACTACCCAGAAGATGCCATTTGTTTTCACCTGCTTGTATTAATTAGGACCGGACGTTGCTACTCCGACGCACATGAAACTCAGCGGAATTTCACTAAGTTTTTAGATAACTTCTCAGAATTCAGCGGTGTACTACTTTGCAAGCTCTGATCACCCTGTATTCCAGCCATTTGCCTGCCGGACCATACAGGGGCCACAAATAACCCCCGGGCTACCTCGGTTATGCTGCATTGGAAGCAGTATATCCCAAACCACAGGTAAATGCCCAATGGGACCAGTACTAATCAGCCCAAAAGTAACCCATGATCCCCAAACCTTCCAGAAGGAAGAACCCAACCCCATTAGAGAAAATCTCATTACACACCACGTGCAGAGACCCGAGGGACGTGCACATGTCAACGGAAACATCAACTTTAAAATTAAACATCACTTCCCCTCGTAGTTGAATGGAGCAACCCACAGAGGAGAATTATTGTTCTCACCATCGCAAGGAGAGAGAGGAAATTAAATTATAAATAGCACTAAACTAGCCTAAATTCTCCATTCCAGTACCCCACTAGAAAACGTTGCTCACAGTGGAGCCATAGAGTGTATCGGTAAAAAGTAGATGAAGGAATTTTTTGAAATACTGCCTAACAATTTTTTTTCCAAGCTAACCTACAACCCACAGTTCTTATCCTGCAGGTCTGTGATCAAGGCGCATTGTGCACCAGCATTGCCGCGGTCCGCCGCCCCTTCGATCAAAGCTTCCAAAAGGACTTCAACAGGGCAACAACTCAAGAACACTGACAACAAATTTACTTTACAACAACCTTTTTTTATAAAAAATAATCTTTTTGCACCAATAAAAGATTCCCCTGGGTGCCCAAACGACAGACATCTCCCTTGAAGACCATCCCACAGCCTACAAATGTTTTCTTATAGTTATGCATTTATGTATTCTTGTACACGCTCTATTTGGCCTTGGTGCTCATGTGCCCCTCCAGAGCCAGGAATGTGCCTAGTCTCATGAATTCTACTTTTACATTCTTGCAGATCATGCGCAAGGACCTCTCTCACCTCACTTACAACTATGCTGAAGAAAATTCTAGCATTCCTCATGCACTACACAAGGTACTCCTACACAACACCTGGTATCAACATATGTCAGCCGTGGGCACCCAAATCATGAACAGGTCATGTTACAATTGTTCACTGATACCGCATGCCATAGACGTAGACAGGTTTTATTTATCACAAGTTATAGCTCCCGGAAAAAGCAAAATGTCTCATCCACCTGTACCTAAGCAGGATTGGGCCAAGATTCAGCCCTATAGAATAGAACCCCATAGAGCAATAGAAAAAATCACAGAGTACGAGACCAACCCCACAGCACTGAACCTTTTTATAGAAACTACTAAAATCCAAACTGAGGTAGACAGGATCGGCAGAAGAAGGACCATAGGGGAGGACACTGTTTGGCCCCGGGACTTCATACAAAATCAGTGTTTGAAGGTAGCAATACAACGACACCAGTGCACCGCTCCCTCCTCCATCCGCGGTCCCAGGGTGACCCTTAACATAATTGGGTCCACCTTTTCTAATGACAAGTGGACCCTGGACATGGACTTCCAGTGCAGGGTCTCTCACTTTGATCATGCTAGGGTAAACGATTCTCATGGGAGGGGGTCAAACACCAGTATAGAAGCCCCGTGCCAGGAAATCTGGGATACCTAGATTAATAGGTAGATAGGGTTGGAAGGGAAGGGGCAACCCCTGGTTGTATGGAAACTTACACTGTATTTCTTATGTTTCATAGGATAATGAACCATGCCGATTGGTTAAAACGAGAACTGGGAAGTAGTACTGCAGATACCGGATCTCCAGTTGGTCACCTCCACGTTGATGGTTTTCCACTGGTAATGTGGTGAGCTTGCCTACACCCAGCTCATCCCCCGATGGTGGGGCCTCTCCACCCTTGTGACCATACACACCCCAACACTAGGCATCTCTAGTGAAGATCTGTCTGAGTTGTCTCAACATCCATAACAGAAGAAAACAACTCTGTTGCATCAGGCTTGAAGAAGCACTGCTGATTATTTTGGCTGGGCTCAGTGCAAGGACATTGCAGAAGAATTTAGACTGTTTTCAGAGACTCCAGTAAATGGAGGAGGGCCCATCCCTTGTTCAGCAAGCAGGTAAGGTGAACACCTGCTGGTTACAGATAACAAGGTGGGAGATGTTAAAAATGATCAACGACACTCAGCGCTGCCTAAACGCTATCAAAGAATAACTGAGAGCCATCTGCCTTATGGTGATGCAACATTGGTGCATGTGGAACTTGATGTCCGTGATGCAGGGTGGGGCGTGTGCCTAGACTGGTGCTTCCTGTTGTACTTTTATCCCTGGAAATTATCTCTAGAACGGGACTCTCACTTTTGCCATTCAAGCACTGTATCGTCTATCAGCTGACATGAGGCAGGAGAGAGGTTCTTCTGAGCAGGACTGGTTTCATAGTATTTTTTCTTGGATCCCCACATGGGTGTCCAAACTATTCACGTCACTACTTCCAGTGTTCGTTGGTTTACTACTGTTGTGTGGTTTCCAACAAATATGGGTTTCCTGCTGTAAAATCACAGTCCTCAAATTAGGTAGTATGCAATAGCTATGGAAAGCATAACAGACACTACAGCAACACACACAGTCTTGAATAATGTATTTGTCATGACATATGAGGGGGTATGAAGTAGTTGAAAATTCAGCTATGGGGGGGAATGGTAATATCCGTGAATACAATGGTATTACATACCATGATATATGCAGTCCCGACTACTGCGATTCCTATAAATGCAATGTCGATACACACCATGAAACGTGATTGCCTAACAGTGTCGATACCAGTAGAAATGATGTCACTGTATACAATAATCTATGCCTGCATAGCAATGTCAAGGTAAGTTAAGACTGTATCGATGTACACTATGACAACTCTATGCCCTATACTGAGGATGTTGGTAAAAATCCGCCATGGTAATTGTACACATTTTAACAAACTCATATAACTTCTGTTGGATTCCCCGAAGGTGACCTTCCTATTTATTTATTTATTTGAAGGTTTTATATAGTGCGAACAAAACCTTTGCGGGTATCAGAGCGCTTTACATGGCAGATGTTTCAAACAGGTAAGAGCATAGAAAAATTAAAATATAGGTGATTCCGATACAAGGTGATCACTAATACAGACTAGTAATTATATTGCAGTAATAAGTAAGTAATTCAAGTGAATTTAGCGATGACAATTGTTTTCTCTTTTTTTTTTTTTAGGAGGCAGTAGAAGGGTTCAGTCTTGTTTCGGTGGGCAAAGCATTCCAGATCCTGGGAGCCATTCCAAAGAAGATCCGGTTGTAAGTTTTCTTCTTGGCAAATCGTTGTGGTTTCAGTAGAAGATTCCTGGAGCTCCTGGAGTCTCTATTACCAGAAGAGATTACCAGCTTCTGAGCTAGATAGCGCGGAGTGTTGTGATATAAGGCTTTGTGCGTCATACATGCAATTTTCAGATAAATTCTAGCTTTGAACGGAAGCCAGTTGAGGGCTCTAGGGTCTGGAGAGATGTCAGAGTTTCTTTTTGAACCTGTGATGAGTCTCGCAGCTGAGTTGATAGAGGCTGAGTCAGAGATACATGGTCAGACAGGCCGTGCGACCCAACCCCAAGCCTACCGATTGACAAGTCACAGGTGGGATTACACTTAGCACAAAGACAAACGCAAACTCAGGGGAAACACAGATCAATCCCACAGATAGGAAGTTACACCACAAACGGGTGCAAGGAAATTGACCCCTATAAAACACGTTTGGCCAAAGGCACACATTCCCAAAGTATGACAAAGATAGATGCCACATTCAGTTGGGAACACTCAGACAATCTATACAAAGCATACACACCACACTTAGTCATCAGGCGCTCCCCACACCAGACATCTGGACACATACACACTAGCTCTCCCTGAGGTCAAGAGCAACCTGTGTCCCATCCCCCTTATCAGACGGTTGCACTTGTTGTTATGTTCTAGGCCAAGAATGGCAAATCGGTTGATTGAACCTCATGAACGGTATAAATGGTCGGCCAAAACATCTGTGCAATGTGAGACTTTCTGCAAATGTTACTCTATCGATAATCTCCGGGCCACTGCGTTTAATTAAAACAACTTGCTCTTAATTTGCCAAACGTCTCTTGTCTTTTAATTTTTTAAGCTAAGTTTATTTATGAGAAACAGCTTTGCACCATTTAATTGCGTTAACATGTCAGTAAAATGTGGACCTGGATGTCGTTCTCGTTCAGTTGCGTAGTTTGACTGACACATGTCAACGCATATGCTTACAGCTCCTTCACTGACCTTTTTAGGCACTAACACTATGGGAGAAACCCATGGTGTTAAACCAGTTAAATGCTCAATAGTATTATACTTAAGTAACTCTTCAAGTTCTTTTTCAACAGCTTCTTGTAAATGAAAAGCAACTCGTATATGTCTCTGAGCAGCAGGACAGATGTCCTCATTAATATGCAACTTTATTTTCTTAGTCTTAAGTTTGACCAAACCATGAAATAATGAAGGGTACTGACTTACTTTTTTTGTGATTAGCAGTCATGTGTAATTCACAAAAATCAATCCCATCAGCGGCTGTGCAAAACTGAGTAGACAAGCATTTTATGTCATAGCCTGAGCACATGGATGGTGCTTGTACCTTCTTTTCCTTGTGTTTCATTGTCACTACAAATGAACTTTAACTTTTTAATGGCATTGATGTAGCCCAAGTGTATACTTTGGTTTTTGATGGCGTAAGTTGCGGCAATGGATGGAGTTCATTGTATTTATCTTCAGGTTTATCGATGCAACCATTTACATTAAGTGTAATCTCAGACAATGTTTGAATGACTTTGGTGCATTAGCATGTTTAAATTATGTTGACTGGCTCTTTTCTTCAGAAGCGCTCAAATGAACATGCACATGCTTTTTTAAGGTAAACATCAACATAGCGGAATCCGTTTCATCACTTTCACTTGATAATGATACAGAAGATTTGTTTGATGATGATTTAGATGACAAACGACTTTGTTCAGTGTCGATTTGTCTCAACTGATGTCACTGCCACACTTACTTTTTCCTTTGCTTTGCATACCGTCACAAAATGTTTCTCCTTCCCTCAGCCTTTGTATATCTGTCCAAGAGTGGAACATTTACCTTCCTATGGAAATGAAAATCCTCATCTAAAACACAACTTTTTACACGTAGACATCACTTTGTGTCCGTTAGTCTTTCGTTTTGGCTCACTTTTCACACTCAAGGAGGATTCATTCTGGGCACCTCCCGTCACCATGTCAGTAGCTTGTCTATCAACTCACTCTTCAGCTCTTGCAGCCATTAACACTAGCTCCAGAGACTAAGAGTTTCTCTCAGCATTCGTCCTCTGAATTAATCTGACAAGCATACAACAATAAGTCTCAGACGCAGAGCTTCTCAATCATTAAATTCATTGAACTTACAATGTCTGATGAGTGGGCAAGTTTCCACAAATTCATCAATGGTTTCACCAACTTTGTAGTGTTCTTGATTGAAGGTGTCTCATTTGTAATTAACCTTTGGCATTGGCTTGAATTTGGATTCAATACTCCTTTAATCTGACAATATGCAACGTCTTCATCAGTTTGTGGCATTTTGTTTATGACTTCTTTTACACTATCACAAGCAAGGTTTTTGAGATAATTGAAAATGTTTTTGTTATCAGTCTCTTCAAGTGCATCGATGAAATCATTAAATGTCTCTATCCAAGCAGTCCATCTATCACCAATGTTTTGCTTTTTCGTGGTATCGAACGGTGGTTGTGGTTTCAGGAACGAGGCACCGATGGAACCATTTCTGGGAGTGGCTGATATTGAGGGTGGAGCTCTCGCAGGTTCCCTTTGGAGGTTCATCTTAGATTGGTTCCTGTGAGCCAGCTTAAAGGCGGTGAGATGTGCTGGCCTCTGGATTATCCCTGATGACTTTTGAAATATTAGTTTCAGTCTTTGCCTCCATTCTCTCAGCCTTCCAAAGCTTTAAAGGGAACTTTGGTCATTTTGGATTGTCACCCGCGTGATAAGCACAGCTCCTGTGCTACCTGGGTTGCTGCACCTGGCGCTAAGGTCGACCTAGCTCACTTTACTCAGGTTCTGGTGAGTAAATAACTGTTTTATTCTTTAACATCTCTCTGTGCGCACATTGTCTTCACCACTTTCAAAATGTAATGTTATCTTGCAACTTGTGATTATTCATAGCTGCTATTTGAAAACCTGGCTGTAACTGCCTTTAGCGTTAATACTCCGTATTACTTATGACCACTGTTCCCAATAAGCCGCGCGTTCCTCTATACTCGCAAGCGCGCAGTGCCATGTGTGGTGCTCGCACACACAGAACATCCCGCAAGAGTATTCGCCCCGCTGCTTTTAAAAGGTGAGCCGCACAAAATCAGGCATTTCCTGTTTGCGGAGGGCGGCGAAAGTTATCAACTAGAAGGAAACACTTGGCAGCGGCAGGTAAGTTGCTCCTTAAGAATTGGGCTCTTGCTGTACTTTTGTCTGTAAGTTGGTCATTAAGATGTGGGCACTTGCTGTACTTTTGTCTCGGTGATGGAATAATTAGAAACCTCTCCTCAGCATATTGTCCGGGATCCGAGGGGTTGCTCCGAATGCAATTCGATGATCAGTAATCTCTTTGGACTTTTATTCAGCAGGTAAATTCCTTAAAAATCCACTGGATGGCACTGGAGACTTTGGCAAGTTAGTGTGCAGAAATCACAGCAGCTTCATATAATGCACACGTTTATGTCCGCAGTAACATTACTCTTACCTCGGACATAAACGTGTGCATTATAGGAAGCAGCTGTGATTTCTGCACACTTAATTGCCAAAGCACCCCCAGCAGCGATACAAAGACCTTCTGAAAGTAAACACTGCATGTGCTTTCAGATTGACTTTAAGAAGCACACACACTGTTTGCAGAATTAATGTATTGTTTTGTCAGTATAGCACGGCTACAGGCAGATTGTGTGCTTTAATTTAAGTATTCAGGTTAATTGCAGCCCGCTTCACGAGCTGCGATTAACATGAATACTTAAACAAAAGCGCACAACCTGCCCGAAGCCATGCTTTACTAACACAACAATACAGTAAGTTTAAAAACACTGCTTGTATTTTCATGATTATCTGCCTTGTTTGCAGACGTGCTGTATTGTTTTGTTAGTAAATCACGGCTGCGGGCAGATTGTGTGCTTTTATTTAAGTATTCATGTTAATCGCAGATTGTGAAGGGGGCTGCAATTAAGGTGAATACTTAAATCAAACCACACAATCTCCCCCGGAGCCTCGCTTTACTAACAAAACAATATAGCAAGTCTGCAAACAAGGCGGATTAACCAAAACAGCACACGCTGTGTTGTAAACGTGCTGCATTTCCTTTCTAAATAGATCGGGGCTGCGGGGTGATTGTGTGCCTTTGTTAAAGTTTTCAGGTTAATCACAGTGCTCGCCATTAGCTGCAGTTAACGTGAAAACTTTAACAAAGGCACACAATTACCACGCAGGCCCGATCTATTAAGAAGAGAACTGCAGCAGGTAAACAAATTATCCAGGACATAGTGGCCCTAGGAAGACTGCAGTTGTTAAAGATCTGCAGCTGCTGTGAGGCCCATTAATTAGGAAAGTAACTTGTATGAACCGGATCACCCAAGAAAGGGCCATAATGCTATTGGTACATTTCACCTACTAAAGGTGCAATGTTCCTAATGAAACTTTTTGGAAAAAAGTATGCTGTTAAATGTTGACGCAGAAGGTCTACGCCAGCCAATTTGGACCTCTGATAAGGTATTGTCTTAAGAGGAATTATCCACATTCCCAATAACTAATATGGCTTCCTCTTTTATAACCAGGGCTCTCATTCATTGGCTACGTAAAATAATTAGATGGCAATTGCATAGGAGTTTTTAAAAAAATATGTTGGGTGATATGCTCCGTGTGCTTCACAGACTATTGTGATGATACCCTAGCTGGATATTAGACAGTATACACTTTGGGTCAGCTTGCAAAGGCTGCATCAATCACAAGCACGTTCCCTGTAAGGTGTCCGCACACCTTCAGTAGTCATGGAAGGTATTACAGTGTCTCTGACACCTACTGTCCACTTCTCAACAGCATGTAAAGTAACCTTGCTTCAGCAATATGTGACTGCTCCCAATGCTACTGCAAGTCCCATGCCTGAAGTGTGGGCATGGGAAACATCAATTTATACATTTGTCATTCTTTCACTAACAAACATTCAAGATGAACTAATTTTGAATTCCTTCCATGCGTTAAATAATACTGACAAATACTAGGGTGGCTTAAACAGGAATTTAAAACTTGTTGTGGCATCTTAGTTTCTGGCACATCAACTTACCATGTCCGGGATCACTGCATTCCTGAAATATAGTTTAAGGTAAAGTGGGCTACTGTGCCATTGAAGTGACATTCATGCTTGTCTCTTACAAATATGCTCTTTCCTCACCCACTCAGATGGTAGTCGGTTTTGCATAAAAGTATTGCATCTTCCGAAAAAGCTTTAAGCAATAAACTAAACCATGAGTTGTAACATGAATTGCTTTAAGGTAGCCTAACTGAGTGCTCAGTGCTAACCACGCGCCCTTCCCAGCCACTTTAACTGCTGTTGTTATTCTCTACCCCAGCAAGTTTTTTTCTTCCCTGCCCCTTGCACAAAAGTTTTCCGATTCTGCCAACTCCTCATCTGTGACTGCACTACCTCCCTATTCACTTGTAGCAATGTTGCCCATTCTTGTCATCCCCTGGTCTGTCACTGAACTTCGTCCCTGTCTAGCTGCAGCAATGTGGCGTGTTCCTGCCAGCTTTCATTTTTTTAGCTGAAAGCCTTGCGCTGTCTGGTTTTCTACAGACATTTTGGAGACATTCAGAAAGCTGACCTAGGAATGCATTCTGCCCTTTGCATACCGTTGGCTTTTGGGTTTGTAACTCACATTTCCATGCTTTCTATTTGCTGGCATTATTTGCATTAGGCTGTCCAGCTTGAGTTTGTCCCTCACGTTGCCCAGACTTTGATTACTGTATCCTTCAACAAACTCACTTTCTGTAAACAGGCCTTTACAATACATCTTGGTCTTATCTTGTAACATTTGCTGTGCATTCAAAGACAGAGGTCAAATATCAAGCTCTCTCTTCACTGGGGGCTTGGTGTTTACTTTTCTTTCTCGAACTTCAAAGTGAGAGAATGTATGCGATAATCCTACTGAGCATCCATGTAAGAGGAGAGGGTGTAGGATTATTTTTCCTAGCTCATTAACAAACGAACTGTGCTGATTTTTCAAAAAAGATTAATATCACTACAAATTAAGCAATTCTTTTTGTAATTCTGAAGAGTGCTGGAAACAAATATTTGAATATGATCAAAACACATCAATACACTAGGTGATGACTTATGCACACATTATCGTTTGTGTGGAGTTTTACCCTATTTCGGTATAAATGTAAACGCTCATTTCAATTGTAAATGTGTTGTCTGTAATGGTAGTGCGCTACCACACCATGCATACTCCACTTTACCCCACTCCACTTCGCTCTAGGCCCTTGCACTCTGACACGCCACTGCATTCTACGCCACTCTACTGTACAGTATGCTACTCCACTCCAAGGCACTCCACGACACTCCACTCCCCCCCACACCACTTACCTCACACTACTCTACCCTACTCCACCCCAATCTACCTCACCCCACTTTACATTGCATGCACATTACACAGAGACACTGAATCATAGGGCCCGATTCACAGAACTAACTTAAGACAACATCTTAAACTTACTAACATTTTAGTATTCACAGAAGGCACTTACTCATTTCGGTATTTACAGAAGTTAGGAGTCCTAACTTTAGGACTCCTAAATGCCTTCTGTGAATACCGAAAGTCTTAAAGTTAGGATGAGTCCTAAAGTAAGGAGTCCTAACTTTATTACTCCTAAACTGAGAAAAAACCTAACTTTAAGACTTTCGGTAATCACAGAAGGCATTTAGGAGTCCTAAAGTTAGGACTCCTAACTTCTGTGAATACCGAAATGAGTAAGGGCCTTCTGTGAATACTAAAATGAGTAAGTGCCTTCTGTGAATACGAAAATGGTAGTAAGTTCAGGATTTTGTCTTAAGTTAGTTCTGTGAATTAGGCCCCGTGTGTGTAAATCAATGTATAGGAAATGTTACATCTCACAGAGGACTACAAGTTGTAGGAGTCACAAGTCATCCATACTGGTAGACAGCTTAGTTTAAAAGGTCTTGGTTTGAAAAAGCACACAATGTGAATTTAAAATGAAACACCATGGTTGGGGGTTGGCTTTACTAATAAGAATTTATTTAAACCCTAGTTAAACCTTTTTGCAGCATTAGGATAATGAAAAACTGGGGGGGGTTCATAGTGCTCTGCTCTATACCTTACACTTTGCATGCAGCTCTTTGGTAGTTAATAGCTCATTTTTCTATATTAGGATTTAAACTTATAAACAGCAAGTAACAGAAGGGTCTCTCTGACAGAAGCAGTAATGCAGTAATCTATTTACATTGCATATTTGATCTGCAAGGTTCACCTAATTTGCATCAGGCATTTTGACCTCTTCCGCTACTTTATGATGAGCCAAAACTTCCACTAGACAAAACTCAGATCTCTCTGCAGCAGGGCCATCAATCTCCAGAGTTATCCAGCCAAAGTGAAACGGAGAAGCCAGTATTGATCCCAAGTTTTCTGGTACCACATTGTGCAATTTATTTCAGCCACTCAATGTACTTATTTCTCTAAATCCACTTTAACACCTCCCAAGTCCCTGACCATTACCCTGCAGGTATCAGTGTGGCCCTCTGTCACACCACAGCCAAATATTTTTGGCCCTTGTGAAAATATTTGCGAGTATCCATGGTCTATTGTACTTCTGATTACATGCAAATGTGAGTGAATGAGACGCATAGCTGTTAAAACATTGACATGGCAAAAGGTTACGAAAACGCAGGAGAGTGGGTGGATTATGAGGGGAGCTCTGTGTAGTAAAGGTGATACAAGAAAATAGAAGTGTTAGAGAAGTAACTTATTTTCAAGTAGAAAGTCTTTATAATTTTTTATGCTCGCCACGTGCTGCATCATCATCAGGTGGGATCTTTTGATGGCTTGTGTGCTGCTCAGTCCTCTTTGTGAATTTCGTAGTTCACCTAACTGAACCATTTGCGCAGTCTGAATGCAGGGAAAAAGCTGCATCACAGAAGGTGTAACAAATAATGCAAATTTGTAGACCAGTTTAGCTAATGGATGCTAATAATGAAGCACATAGGCACATGCCTAGTTGGCTTAAACTGGAATCCCAGGTAACTATTTGGTCATATTTCCTATTGGGGTCTCTTGACCGGTCCCATCCATAGTTTGTAACTCTTAGAGCCTTTGCTAACTATCTTGTCTTCAATTGCAGGTTTGCAGTCTGTAAGGGTTTGAATTTGAATGGTCAGGCGTGAGTACCCACAAAGACACGGTAATTTGTGAAAATATTTGCGAGTATCCATGGTCTATTGTACTTCTGATTACATGCAAATGTGTGTGAATGAGACGCATAGCTGTTAAAACATTGACATGGCAAAAGGTTACGAAAACGCAGGAGAGTGGGTGGATTATGAGCGGAGGTCTGTGTAGTAAAGGTGATACAAGAAAATAGAAGTGTTAGAGAAGTAACTTATTTTCAAGTAGAAAGTCTTTATAATTTTTTATGCTCGCCACTTGCTGCATCATCATCAGGTGGGATCTTTTGATGGCTTGTGTGCTGCTCAGTCCTCTTTGTGAATTTCGTAGTTCACCTAACTGAACCATTTGCGCAGTCTGAATGCAGGGAAAAAGCTGCATCACAGAAGGTGTAACAAATAATGCAAATTTGTAGACCAGTTTAGCTAATGGATGCTAATAATGAAGCACATGGGCACATGCCTATTTGGCTTAAACTGGAATCCCAAGTAACTATTTGGTCATATTTCCTATCGGGGTCTCTTGACCGGTTCCATCCATAGTTTGTAACTCTTAGAGCCTTTGCTAACTATCTTGTCTTCAATTGCAGGTTTGCAGTCTGTAAGGGTTTGGATTTGAATGGTCAGGCGTGAGTACCCACAAAGACACGGTAATTTGGTTTATGTTCCACATTGGATTTGTGGGGTGCTGGGTAAATAGATTCACAATCTGCACCCCTTTTCTTTTGCAGGTTTGTGAGACTGTGCTACAAATACAGTTGTACAGGCAGACGTGAGTACAGGCAGAACAAACAGGTAATTGTTTGGTAGATTTAAAATGGTGCATCTTGTACATTGTAGTATAACAACATACCATACCTATGTTTTCTTCCATTGCAGGTTTTGCAGGCAGTACCCCACACATTTGAACACATAACAACATACCTTGAGCCGCTCTGGTTACTCAGTGGACTAAAGCAGCCACTGCAGGGGCCTGTGTTTGACCTCATGGTCACAGGTTCAAATCCCTGGGGGTCCACTCAGCCTTTCATCCATCTGAGGTCGATAAAATGAGTACCATTGAGTTGGGTAACAATAAACATCTGTAATTCAGCGCCAGGACGCCTACGGGTAATCGCGGGCTTTACAAATACACATGTTATGTTATGTTATGTTATGTTTTCTTCTGTTGCAGGTTTCTTAGTCAGTACCCCACACATTTGAACGGGCATACGTGAGATCAAGCACAGCAGGTAATTATTTGGTAGAGTTAAACTGTGGTGCATCTTGTACATTGTAGTATTACAACATACCTTACCCATGTTTTCTTCTGTTGCAGGTTTCGCAGACGGTACCCCCACACATTTGAACAGGCATACGTGAGTACAAGCAGAGCAGGTAATTGTTTGGTAGAGTTCCCTTAAGGTGCACATGGTATATTGTTGTATCACAAATTCACAATGTGCTATAACAATCTTTACTTCTATTGTAGGGTCTACAAACAGTGCTACATTCAAGTTTGAAACAGCAGGGCAGTGAACAGAAAAATCCAGGTAATTACACTCTACATTTTGCCAGTGATGCCTCAGTACTATGTGACAGATTGTAATCATGAGCCTAGGCATCAACTTCAGCCATGTTCCTTTATTTTGCAGGCTTTGTGGCATAGCAGGCTAAACCTAGATATCACAAATATGTTCAAGTTCAAAGATGTACCTTCTGCAGAGTGCGATGCTTCACCACAAAGGAAGAAATGTTCCCTTCTATTCAAGGAAGAGTGGATGAAAGAAATTGTGGAGGCTGAGACACTGAAATCACAAAGCAAGGTTCGAGTGCAACTTGGGGAACTATTTCAATACAGTCCAGATGTACTTGGGGAACTATTTCAATACAGTCCAGATGTGGGCTTGATTTGCAAAGCATGTGCAGAAGCCAAGATTGGTAGGGACTTTTCTACTAATTAGCAGTTTACAAGTCTGCCATGGTGATATTGAGAAACAGAAGTGCTGCTGCCAGGTTTGGTTTTGGAGTGCGGGCAATGCTGACAGAAACTTCCACTGACAGAGCAAATAGAATGAAAGTAGTTGAACGAAAAAGATCCCAGCCTTAGGAAATGAGATTCTCATCAACAATGTGTTGCTGGCAGTCGAGATGAATACTTCAATGTTATCTGTACAAGACATCCATGACCACCTAGCTTAGTATGTGAAGATACCAAACAGCTGGAGGAGCAAGAACTATGCCTTTGAGTTCCTTAAGGCCATCAATAGCGTGATACACTGTGAAGGTATTGCAGAACTTCGTAACGCTTTGTATCACTCATTGATAATTGATGAGAGCACAGATATTTCTGTTACAAAAATGCTCATCCTGTACTTCGAGTTCTGACCTGTAACCTCAACAGAGCACAAAACACTGTTTGAGGGCATAGTGAAGCTGACTAGTTGTAATACTGAGGCTATCACTACTGCTGTGAAAGAATTCTACACTGCCAATGAACTGGACCTCATGAAAATGGTCATGTTCACATCCAATGGTGTGTCTGTGATGCTGGGTAAAAATAATGGTGTTGCTACTTGCCTCAAACAAACCATTCCCCATCTAGTTGAGCAGGATTGTGTCGCTCATCAAGAAGATTTGGGAGTTGATGATGCCTAGAAGAGGGTTCCATGATTAAAGAGATGGAGACATTGTTGAGGACTGACTGCACTGTGTTCTCCAGATCTCCTGCAAGGAAGTCCAAGCTAGATGAAATGGCATCGGTCACGAATTGTGAAGTGGTCCCTTTTCGACCATTGAATGAAGTCCGGTGGCTTTCAAGGCATTTTGCAGTTGGTGCACTAACTCGGAATTACGAGGCTGTTCTTAAGTACTTTGAGCATGAGAAAGTTGAGGAGAATGATCCAGTTGCAAAATATAGCTATAAAAAGCTATCTGACTCAAACTCCCATAATTCCCTTGCAGTACTTAATGACATGCTAAATGAATTTGCATCTTTGTGCAAACTGTTCCAAAAAAGTTCTTTGACTACTGTTGAAGCTGTACAGTATGCAAGATCAAAGATTGGCCAAATTAAAGAACAGTGTTTGGGGGACACTGTCTTTTGGAGCAGCAATGGAAGAGATCTGATGGTGCTGTACAAGGAAAGGCAAGAGTTTGACAGTGGGCCAATTTTGTCTTTTGTTTCCCTTCTTTGTGAGCACATGCAAAAAAGGTTCCCTGAAGATGATTGAAAGAATGGGCAAGTTTTGAAATCCAGGCAATAACAACACAATCATATTTTGATTTTGGGACTGAGAATATACAAAGACTTGTTGAAAAGTATAAAAATGTCTTGGTTCTGTGGATTCTGAAACACCAGAAGATGTTGTTCGACAATATAGAGACTATAAATATGTGGGGGCAGAACATGTGAAGGGTGGGTTATTTACCACCTTACAAGACATGGTAAATTTCACTGTACGCAATGCTGCTCAGTATAGTGTGGTGTCTCAGCTTGTTGATGTCTGCACAACATTTCAAGCATCTAGTGCAGATTTTGAATGAGTATTCAGCATCATGAATACTATCAAGCGTAAATTGAGGAATAGACTAGAGCAGAAGCATTTGGATACGCTAATGAGGACAAAGGCCTACCTCCTGCATGGGAAAGTTGACCTTGATAGTCTATTAGCACTGGAAAAATGGCAAGGATCGCCGGGAGAAACAACCCTGTCACCCATCTAGTGATGCCACTTGACAAGCCTGAACAGCCCTCTCCCGCAGTCCATATTTGCCTGGATATCAGAGTTTTACGAACTATCTCTGGCAGGGTAGCCCAACATTACTCAGTAGCTTTCACATCAAATTGTAAATATGTTATGTAATTTTGTAACTTAACAACATTTCCCCACCCAATGAACAGTGCTCCAGTTAAGAATATTTAGTAAAATCTTATCATGGTACCACCGTTGGAGTCTTGTGCTTTTCTAAACCTGAAGTGTACAATCATGTGTAATCAATTCATGTAATGGCATGTTTATCCAATTTGCAAACCGGCCTTGAGACCCTTAATGTGGCGCTGTATGTGTGAAAATTAACCATCCTTTCACTTTTTTAAGTAAACGTTTGGAGTGACATTTGGCTCTGTACATGCACGCGGTCTGGTTCCTGACGCACATAGCCATGGTTGCAGCTCACAGAGACCCTCCACTGCCGCACCCAGAGAAAAAAATGAGAGGGAACATTGCTTATGACTGTATATTGCGTAGCAGCTCAGTACCTTGATTTCTGGTCTGACCAGCAGCTTCTCTGTCACCAATATGTGTATTTCTTTGCAATGCTTTTGATGATTTAAACTTCTTTACAGCGACTGCACTTTGACTCCACATGCGTTAAGCATCGATTCCATTCTTAGACTGCAATACACATGGCATGCACAAGCAGTTTTCTTGGGCCGCGGCAACATTTTCTGGGAGAGCAATGTTGATCTTCGGGTTACTTATCCCCTAACTTGTTTCCGGTTGTTGTGTCATCCCCAGCCAGGGTACCTGCAAAGTCTATGCAAAACATGGAGCTTAGTTTTACACGTCTTTATTCGTCAGCGTGCAACTGCAAACTCAGCATTCTAAACAAGCCTTCAATGCATTCCACTTCAACACTTACATGACAGTTCTATGGATTCCCTCAGGATTTAAAAGGATTTAAAAGGGTACCATCATTTCTAATTTGTAAGACACTACAGGAAGGCCTGTGAAAACTGTTTGATGCCTCCCTAACCATGGGAGATAACTCCCAGGGTAAGAGAGACAATAAAAAAAAGAAAATCCAGCTTCTGGATTTTAGTTTTGAAACTAAAAAGAAACAATTGATGGAAGGCTCATCATGTTGATGGAGTAGTGCATCAAAGATAAAAAGGCATTGAAAGGAACCGCTGTGATGGCGGCTCCTGTCAATGTTTTTGAATCAACCACCAGCTTGGCAGTCATTTCTAAACTTAGCAAGCGGAGTAGTCTCAGCATGGCAGACGTTAAGTCCTCTGCCAGGGCAACAGAGTCTTCTTTGTCAGCCAAAATGTAAAAATGGCCCTTACTAAGAACGCCTCATTCTTTTTGCAATTTAAGCATCCGTAGATGTCCAGCATGGTGTAACTGTATAGATTCTGTTCACTTTCCTAAAATGCCTTACAAAACTTGAAAAACATTACTCTTTTATTTACATTTTGTATTAGAAATTTCAGTAATCTTTTGAGAGCCACAAATTGACAACCAGCCAGTGTTTCCACGTGTCTCCAAGTAAAAAACGAAAACAATTTTTGTGGATGGCCCTAGTGCCCACTTTTGGAAAATGCTAAAAGCAAACACACATTTGTGCAGTGAAAATACATTTTTTTTTGCAATGTGAGTAGCTGTGGAGTTTGGTCTTCAGCTCAGCTGGCACCTATGTAAACATGCACATTCTTGAAAACTAGACAAACGGAGGAGTACAGGGGTGCATGCCTTGCATGGCTCCCACCAGATAATTTTATCCAGAAGGCCTTGTAAATGTCAAATGTTGGTAAGATACACACATTTCCCCCACATTTCTGTGATGGAAAAACCTGGAATCTCCAAGGAGCTGCAAGCTTCCTACCACTTTAAGTTCCCACATGCCTTCCATTAAGAATGGTACCCGATTTATGTGGGTGGGCCAAGACAACAACACACAAATCCATATATCACCAAGTTGAGAGGTAAGCAATAGGGGTAGCTGCTGTATTTAGCGCCCTGCTGTGGTGCCTCGCATGAAAACTACAAACCACAGACATATTTTAAAACTAGGCAATGCAGTGTGTTGTCCAATACAGGGAGTCCAGGGTGTTGTTCCTTGTGTGGATTCCACAGGTTTTCTTACCCACAATGCTTTGCAAACCTCAAACTCTGCCTGAAATTGCACATTTTCCTTCCATTTCTGTGACGGAAACTTCTGGAATACAGAGGAATCCACAACATTCCTACCACTCTTCATTACCCCACTTGTGTTGATAAAAATGCTGCCCCACTTGTGTGGTTTGTCCTAGTCCCGCTACAGGAACGGCTCAAACCAAGGTCAATGAGAACCTTCATGTAGTGTCCACCCCAAACTTTGGAGCATGCAAATGAATACGCCACACACAGAGCTCTGCATTGTACATCTTTATTCCTCAGCATACAATTACACTCTGCTCTCTGATGACTTCATAATCATGAATAACCACAATGTAACACCTCCCAGCAAGTTACATACTTCCTCTATTAAGTTTGGCAAGAATGGGAAAGGTTCTAGCATACATTCTCGCAATACTTCATCTCCCCCTTTGTTAAATAAAAGGTACGAATAACAGTTACATTATATTTTGTCGATGAGTCATCGAGGCGCTTGCAGTAGTCGGCCAGATCGAGTAGCATGAAGTGGTTGATATTCACTCTGTTCATGCACTGATGGTACAGGTTCTGATGCTTGATCTGGTCTGTCAGACGAGAAAGCCTCATTTGTAGGTGCAGGAGCTGACAATCGTAGAGGTAGGTGCTTAAAATGTGACAATTCCAGTGTGATGGACTGTCTGGGACGATGCTTAGCCACTATATGTCCTTTGTAAGTCACAACTGTCAGAGGATCAACAGCATAAGGAGTGTCTGTTTTCTGCTTTCGCATCTGCTTGATCAGGACTAAGTCACCTTCATTGAAGGCTGTCTCTTGGGCTCTCCACCGCCGATCAGCATATGTCTTCATTTTGCACATTCGAGAAGTGTCGGTGAAGCGAACTTTGTCATCACTCAAGGATTGGTCTATGGTCCACTGTGACTGATTGGTTCCAATGGCTCTCCCAAATAGCGAGATAGCTGGACTTTCACCCGTAGTAGAGAGGGGATTTGATCAATACGCATGGAGGACTTGACTCAGGGCTTGCTTTAATTCAATACTCTCGATTGATGCTCGCTGAATTACTCTTTTGAGTGTACCCATAAATTGTTCCATGACACCATGTGCTTGGGGCCACAGAAGTGTACTTTTTTGATGCTTGATATTCATTCTGACAAAGAAGTCTCTGAATTAATTGCTGTTGCTCATAAATGAGAATAGCAGGGATACCCCATTCTGCATAGATGTTGCCATGGTACTCAATGACCTTCTCATGGGCTGTTGATAATAACTCCTCTATCAAAAAGGAAACAAGAGTACTCATCAAAGACTACCATGAGATGTGTTCCGTTTCCTAGCGGCCCAAAAAAATCAGCTTCAATCCTTTCCCAAGCCATGGTAGAAAGGTCAGACATGGTCAGTGGATGTTGCATCACTTTAGGGGAAAGGCAGTAGCAAAGATGACACTCTTTTAGTTCCCTCCCAATTCGCTTGTGTAGGCGCGGGACCCCACTTGGTCTCCTAGGGCTCTTTTGGTAGCCTCAAGGCACAATGTCCATCATGGGCTAGTTTAATGTCCTGTTGTCTTTGGCTCACAGGCCTGGCAATTCAACAGCCTCTCAATACCAGCACGCTCCTTGCTTGGCCACACACCGTTCACAAAAAATCAGAAGGAGGAAGCGTAGAGGTTGAGATAGAATCACCCTCCTAAACGATTCAAGTAAACATAGGGATTCTATCAATATGTGGAGGTGACAGAAAATTTTGAAGGTTTTTATGTTTTGTTGTGAAGTGATAGGCTATCTCTTAGTAGTGGAAAGATGAGAGCACGCGTGCTTTGTTAAAATACCCCTCACACACTAAAAAAATCCGTTAGTGTCATGCTTCATCATAGGGGTCTTCCCGTCCCTATAACGGGGCGGGGCGTGCTGCGACCAGACGGACTACGCGGGAGCACTGTAAGAGTGACAGATCTATGTGTAGGTGTAGTGATATCAGTGAAGTGTATGGATCTAACTAGTGAATGCACAAAAATGGAAAAATTTAAAATTCCCTGGCTAGTAGAACAAATACATTTTATTGGTATCTCTAGCTGGAAACGTTAAAAAGGGGAGTAAAAAGTAGAGTGATTACTAACTACTAAGTCGACATGTTTCATAGACAGTCCCCAACTGTCTACTCATCAGGACCTTTCGATGATCCCTACTAGGAAAAAAGCTCAGTTCTACAGTAATATGCCTACTGTCCTATAAATATATCAGCAAAAATAAGCAGAATATTTATGCTTCGGGGCATGAGCTGGCCCTAGTGAAGCAAAGCACCAAAAATTAGTGCCAAAAGGAAATGACCAGTGGTCTTTTATCGTTCGTTTAACTGTGCCCCATGAGCTGGCAGGCGGGAGAGTTTTTTCTCGGTCTAGTTACCGGCGTGGCACATCGCCTCTCACCCCTACCGTGCAGCTCCGATTTTTCCATTTTTGTGCATTCACTAGTTAGATCCCTACACTTCACTGATATCACTACACCTACACATAGATCTGTCACTCTTACAGTGCTCCCGCGTAGTCCGTCTGGTCGCAGCACGCCCCGCCCCGTTATAGGGACGGGAAGACCCCTATGATGAAGCATGACACTAACGGATTTTTTTAGTGTGTGAGGTGTATTTTAACAAAGCACGCGTGCTCTCATCTTTCCACTACTAAGAGAGAGCCTATCACTTCACAACAAAACATAAAAACCTTCAAAATTTTCTGTCACACACACCGTTCATCCTATACATTTTTGTATTTGTTTAATTCAACATTGTCAGTAAGAGGGCAAATACTCCTTCTCCAGGATTGGGTTAGAATGATGTCTAAGGTGATAAGCATGTTCTTGTCAACAATAGTGACCTCAAAAACCTGCCTGATTGATATTGCCCCTGGCGTACTGGACTTCACAATTAAGTTGATGTACTCCTCAATTGTTTTGGATGTCGAATTGCGTTTGGTCTTTACTTGGCTTTTGTACAATGGCATAAATGTACTCTTGGAGCCTTGCATCCACTGTGATCTCAGTCTGTAGTTTGCATTCTCAATTGCATGTTATATTATTTTGAAACTTTTATTACATTAGCAGACCATTGAAATGAGACATTTTATTTGTAAACTCTCTCAATGGGGCACTTACCATAGCAAAATCATGAATATACCTTGACCAATAACTGTCCATGCCTAAAAAGGATGTCAGCATAGTGATATCTTATGGGGGTAAGTAGCTGACAGTGCTTTAACGTTATCAGGGTCAGGAGTCATTCCCCCATCAGAAAATATGTGTCCAAAAAATGTGAATTTGGTCTTGCGAAACTCACACTTTGCTTCATTCAGAGTGAGACCTGCATCAGCAAAAAATTGGCACACTTGTGTAAGAGCCTTATTATGCTCGTTTTGCATTGTTCCAATGCCAATATGTCATCACTGTAGTTAAAAGCATTTGTGGCAGGTTGAATTATTTGTTGTTTAACATCCTGAAATATTTCTGAAGCTGACGGCCCCCCAAACCTCAACCTTTTGTATCTGCAATTTTCTACCAACTTGAGTTCATGATATCCCTTCTTCAGGTCAAGACAGGAGAAGACTTTGACACAGCTGCATGATCATGCCTGCTATGTGTGGACCAGGGTGTCTTTCTGTCTCAATTGCTTTGTTGTCCTGGCGCATATCAACACAAATGTACACAGCACCCTCAATGTCCTATTTTGGCACCATCACTAGTGGCAACATCCATGGCGTAGGACCAAAGGAGTGATCAATTAATGCCATGCTTCAACTGCATTTCTAGTTCTTTCTCAACAGCTTCTTGCAGGTTGAAGCGTATCTGCGGTGTCGTTGGGCGAATGTCCTCATTGATGTGAAGTCATACTTTTATTGTTTTGAGCCTATCCAGGCTGTGAAATAACAACAGGAACTGACTCACATCTTCAGACTGAGTGTGGAGGTTGTAATTGATAGATATAAGTCCCAGGTCCCCAGTGGTGGCAAAGCTGAGTAGCCAAGCACTGGATGAAGCTCTTTGAAGAACATGAATTGGTGCTTGTACGGATACTGCTTTATGTTTCAAAGTCCCTGTGAATGACCCTTGACTTTTCAACAGGTTAGATGTGGCCCACATGTGTCCTTTTGTATTTGACGGGTTGAGGTATGGCACAAGAGATAGATTGTTAAACTTTTTGACTGGCATGATGTTACTCAGCAAACCACTGTCTATAATAAAGGTTATGGGGCATCCGTTGACCTTTATTGTAATCTTGGGGCAATGCCCAAATGAGTTTTCTTGTTCCGTTTGATAGTTAGCCTTTGTCATTCATTCTTAATTGCAAACAGCCCGGCCTACATGTGCCTGTCTTTTGTTGGTCGATGCCATCAGCGCACATCCATCCCCTTCACTGGCGTTCGATAATGACATTGAAAAGCCTTGGTAGGATGTACCTGACTACAATCGACTTTCTCTGGTTTCTAATTGTTGTAACTTGTGTTGCTTTTTTGTTTTGTGGGCATGACGAGAATGCTTCTGGAACTTTCTGGCATCCATTTTCTCTTCTCGCTGAAACATAGTTAGTTTCTCTTTTGCTTTGCAAACTGTTCTGAAGTGGTTCTCCTTACCGCATCCTTTTCCAGTCTATGACTGTACATTTTTCTTCATTTGGAATTGACAACTCACATCAGAAACACAACCTTTTCTTCTTTGTAGATGGCACGTATCTACTCGATTTTTGTTCTTACTCTTCAAGGCCAAAACTGATTCACTTTTCTCTGTTCCAGCTTCTATGTCAGTGGCTTGTCAATCCGACCTTTCTTCGGCGCTGGTTGTCATTGGTACTTTCTCTAGGCTGAGTGTCTCTCAACATACGTCTTCCAAAGGAGTCTGAAAAACAGATATCAATAACTTGGAGACGTAAGGCTTTTTCATTATTAAATTCAGTAAACTTGCACATCAAGTATTTCAGCAAGCACATCCAACGTTTCACCTGTTTGTTGCCATGCTCGATTGAAAATGTACCTTTCATAGTCAGCAGCCAGCACAGGATTGAAATTGGCTTCCAATGCTTGCTTGATTTGATGGTATGATACTTCTTCAGCTTGTGATATTTCCTCAGCACTTCTTTTACTCCATCACCGGCAAGGTTCTTTAGGTACCTTATGATTTTCTTATCATCTACTTCTTCTATGGCATCTATGAAATCATCAATTGTCTTGATCCATGCTGTCAATATGGCCCCAATATTCTGCTTCGACACCATGTTGAATGTTAGTGGTGTTTTCAGAAACACAATAGCATTGTACTTCACGCTATTTTCTACTGCTGTTTAGAGTATACACTATTCAGATGATGGCTAAGCATGGGCGGATTTTGCGGATCCACGATTCGCAGATTTGCGTATTCACGAATCGTGGATCCGCAAAATCCGCGGATTTTGCGGATTTGTGGATCGGCGGATTTGGGGCGGGGCTTCCATGCAAGTGCACATGCCTCTTGTGTGTATAAACGGTCAGAGACCGATCAGAGCAGCAGATGAAGATACAGAAGCTCCTGGCCACAGGAACAGCACGAGGATTGCGCTCGTGAAAGTCAAGGATGCAAAGGCCTCTGTACAGCATCACAGCTGATTTTCGATGGTATATTTGGGAAGAAGGCACATCTGCCCAGCCTTAACAACGCTCACGATTGTTTTTTGGGCCGATGAATGAGTCACTGAATTTAAGCTTCAACTAAGGCACATGCTTAATTGGTATCTGTAAGTGCTTCCGGTTGAGGTTTAATTTTTGTGCCAGGACCATCGTGCCAGAATGAACCCTGCCCTTCATATTTATTCAAGAAGACACCACCGTTTTGTGCCATACCTCTACTCAACTGGAGTACTTTCTACTGGATAATCAGTAAGTGCTACCTCGTTGGGTAAATGTATAGTGCTTTTACTACACTACAGCTGCCTAAAGTGCCAGAGAGTTGTCTACAGCGACCAGGTGTGTGTTACTATGCAATCGCGCCGAAGGGCGCAGGGGTCCCTTGAGTGAGCTACCATAGTGGGTAAATGGCGGAAAGACGGTGCACACCACGAGTGTGTGGGCGGGGCCAAACGGACGGGGCTTCCATGCGAGTGCACATGCCTCTTGTGTGTATAAAAGGTCAGAGACCGATCAGAGCAGCAGATGAAGATACAGAAGCTCCTGGCCACAGGAACAACACGAGGATTGCGCTCGTGAAAATCAAGGATGCAAAGGCCTCTGTCCAGCATCACAGCTGATTTTCGATGGTATATTTGGGAAGAAGGCACATCTGCCCAGCCTTGACAACGCTCACGATTGTTTTTTGGGCCGATGAATGAGTCACTGAATTTAAGCTTCAACTAGGGCACATGCTTAATTGGTATCTGTAAGTGCTTCCGGTTGAGGTTTAATTTTTGTGCCAGGACCATTGTGCCAGAATGAACCCTGCCCTTCATATTTATTCAAGAAGACGCCACCGTTTTGTGCCATACCTCTACTCAACTGGAGTACTTTCTAATGGATAATCAGTAAGTGCTACCTTGTTGGGTAAATGTATAGTGCTTTTATTACACTACAGCTGCCTAAAGTGCCAGAGAGTTGTCTACAGCGACCAGGTGTGTGTTACTATGCAATCGCGCCGAAGGGCGCAGGGGTCCCTTGAGTGAGCTACCATAGTGGGTAAATGGCGGGAAGACGGTGCACACCACGAGTGTGTGGGCGGGGCCAAACGGACGGGGCTTCCATGCGAGTGCACATGCCTCTTGTGTGTATAAACGGTCAGAGACCGATCAGAGCAGCAGATGAAGATACAGAAGCTCCTGGCCACAGGAACAGCACGAGGATTGCGCTCGTGAAAGTCAAGGATGCAAAGGCCTCTGTACAGCATCACAGCTGATTTTCGATGGTATATTTGGGAAGAAGGCAAATCTGCCCAGCCTTAACAACGCTCACGATTGTTTTTTGGGCCGATGAATGAGTCACTGAATTTAAGCTTCAACTAAGGCACATGCTTAATTGGTATCTGTAAGTGCTTCCGGTTGAGGTTTAATTTTTGTGCCAGGACCATCGTGCCAGAATGAACCCTGCCCTTCATATTTATTCAAGAAGACACCACCGTTTTGTGCCATACCTCTACTCAACTGGAGTACTTTCTACTGGATAATCAGTAAGTGCTACCTCGTTGGGTAAATGTATAGTGCTTTTACTACACTACAGCTGCCTAAAGTGCCAGAGAGTTGTCTACAGCGACCAGGTGTGTGTTACTATGCAATCGCGCCGAAGGGCGCAGGGGTCCCTTGAGTGAGCTACCATAGTGGGTAAATGGCGGAAAGACGGTGCACACCACGAGTGTGTGGGCGGGGCCAAACGGACGGGGCTTCCATGCGAGTGCACATGCCTCTTGTGTGTATAAAAGGTCAGAGACCGATCAGAGCAGCAGATGAAGATACAGAAGCTCCTGGCCACAGGAACAACACGAGGATTGCGCTCGTGAAAATCAAGGATGCAAAGGCCTCTGTCCAGCATCACAGCTGATTTTCGATGGTATATTTGGGAAGAAGGCACATCTGCCCAGCCTTGACAACGCTCACGATTGTTTTTTGGGCCGATGAATGAGTCACTGAATTTAAGCTTCAACTAGGGCACATGCTTAATTGGTATCTGTAAGTGCTTCCGGTTGAGGTTTAATTTTTGTGCCAGGACCATTGTGCCAGAATGAACCCTGCCCTTCATATTTATTCAAGAAGACGCCACCGTTTTGTGCCATACCTCTACTCAACTGGAGTACTTTCTAATGGATAATCAGTAAGTGCTACCTTGTTGGGTAAATGTATAGTGCTTTTATTACACTACAGCTGCCTAAAGTGCCAGAGAGTTGTCTACAGCGACCAGGTGTGTGTTACTATGCAATCGCGCCGAAGGGCGCAGGGGTCCCTTGAGTGAGCTACCATAGTGGGTAAATGGCGGGAAGACGGTGCACACCACGAGTGTGTGGGCGGGGCCAAACGGACGGGGCTTCCATGCGAGTGCACATGCCTCTTGTGTGTATAAAAGGTCAGAGACCGATAAGAGCAGCAGATGAAGATACAGAAGCTCCTGGCCACAGTAACAGCACGAGGATTGCGCTCGTGAAAGTCAAGGATGCAAAGGCCTCTGTCCAGCATCACAGCTGATTTTTGATGGTATATTTGGGAAGAAGGCACATCTGCCCAGCCTTGACAACGCTCACAATTGTTTTTTGGGCCGATGAATGAGTCACTGAATTTAAGCTTCAACTAGGGCACATGCTTAATTGGTATCTGTAAGTGCTTCCGGTTGAGGTTTAATTTTTGTGCCAGGACCATCGTGCCAGAATGAACCCTGCCCTTCATATTTATTCAAGAAGACGCCACCGTTTTGTGCCTGTTGTAACTATTTTACGATGGCGCCGGCAAGCTGCCAGCGCCATCCTAAAATAGTTACTAAATTAGCTTCAACAGGAAGCTCTAATAGATAAAATAAAGCAGGTGCTTGAGCACCTGCTTTATTTTATCTATTAGAGCTTCCTGTTGAAGCTAACTTAGTAACTATTTGAGGATGGCGCTGGCAGCTTGCCGGCGCCATCGTAAAATAGTTACAACAGGCCAGCAAGGTCTGAACTTTTGCCCCCGGATTCCGCCGCTCGCGGATTTGCGAATTCGCGGGAGTTCGCGGATCGCGAATTTACCGAAAATTCGTAAAATCCGCGAGCGTAACGGATTTTGCGCTCATGCCTAATGATGGCAGCTGTCCTTCCAGGCTGGTACTTCTTGAAAGCACTGCCAGTTTGCGTGTACTTGGGCCGTCATGCCCAAACGGAGGTAGTAAGATGCCATCTTCTTTTTTGATGGTAAGTGACTGTTTGGTCTCTAGTATCTGTTCATCACTACATTCAGCTTTGTGCATCCTGCATGGTTGATTTGCTTTGTATCAATGATGGCTCTGTGTTAAGCTGTGGTGCAGTATCTCTTTTTTTGGCCATACCAGTGGGGTACTGGTCTTATTGGGAGACACGTGGGAAATTAAGGTGGTTGGAATTGTGTGGCTCCTGGAAGATTCCAGAACTTTCCATCACAGAAATGTGAGGAAAATGTGTGTTTCTTACCAAGGTTTAAAGTTTGCAAGGGTTTCTGGGTAAAATTGCTTGGTGAGAGCCATGCAGGCCATGCACCATGGATACCCCTAGGTGTTTAGATTTAAAAATGTACAGGTTTGCTAGGCTTCTCTAGGTGCAGGCTGAGCTAGGGTCCAAAAACCACAGCTACACCCTTTGCAAAAAAAGGGTCAGTTTTGAAAAATGTGATGAACCCATATTGTTTTTTAGGTCGTTTCCTGCCACGGGCACTAGGCCAACCCACACAAATGAGGTACCATTTTAATTTGAAGACGTGAGGAAAAGACAGGGTGTAAGGAAGGTTGTGGGTCCCTCCAGATTCCAGAAATTTATATAACAAAAATTTGAAGAAAATGTGTTTTTTCTTTTTAAAAAAGAAACACCCTGGATTCCCTCAGGTGTCTAGTCTTAAAAAATTTGCAAGTTTGCTAGGTTTCCCTTGGTTACAGCTGAGCTAGGGTCCAAAATGCACTGCTAACTACTTTGCAAAAAAACGGGTCAGTTTGAGTGGAAATATGTGCTGCTGCGTTTTGGGCCATATCCTGCTGTGGGCACTATACCTACCCACATTAGTGAGGGACCATTTTTACTGGGAGACTAGTGGAAGGAAGCTTGTGGCTCCCCACAGTTTCAAAGTCCTTCCATCACTAAAATATGGAGAAAGGGTGTTTTTTTTAGTCAAAGTTTGAGGTTTGCAAGACATTCTGGATAAGTAAAAAAGAACGTGGTGAAAGCCAAGCAAGTCGCCCCACCCTCGATACCCATACGTGTCTAGTTTTAAAAAATGTATATCCATGTTGCTTTTTGGGCCGTTTCCTTTTGCTGGCAGTAGGCCTACCCACACAAGTGAGGTACTTTTTTTATTGGGAGACGTGCGGGAATGACGGGTGTAAGGAATTTTGTGGCTCCATGCAGATAGAGTTAAGAACCTTTCATCAAAGAAATGTAAAAAAAGCTGGTGAGAGCAATGGTGAGAGCAATGCAAGTCACCTCCCCCCGGACACCATTAGGTGTCTGGTTTTAAAAAATGTACAGGTTTGCTGGGTTTCCCTGGCAGAGCTAGCGTCAAAAATCTACAGCTACCAACATTGTGACAAAAGGGTCTGTTTTCAGTGGAAAAATCTGATGCATCCATGTTGTGTTTTGGCCCGTTTCTTGCTGCAGACACTAGGCCTACCCACACAAGTCTGGTACCACTTTTAGCGGTAGACCTGCAGGAGCATAGAATAGTAGAATAATTATTACCAATTTAATTTTTCTGCTTTTGTGCCTTTCAAATGTTTGCCAGTGTATAAGAAAGAAGACATTTAAAAAAATACCCTGTAAATCATATGCTAGTACAGGTATCCACCAATTCAGCGATGTATAAATAACCACTGCTCCTAAACTTTATTTATTGTGCCCCTTTCAGAAATACATAGGTTTAATTGATTATTCACTCTTCATATTTCACCATATAAATTGGTCTATACTCTGTACACAATGCAAAAAACATTGTATGGTGCAGCTCAGTTGTTGCCTCTGTGTAACTTAGGTTTTTGGAGATACTACAAATGATATATACCACCGCAACCAGAATGGTCTAGCAGACGTAATGGTATATTGATTTTGTAAATTGGTCATTGTGACAAAAGTTACAGATGAAAATATTGTCACAAATGGCAGTTTTTTCCTACTCATTTTCAGTATTACTTTATTTCAACAGATATTTTCCTAGAGAAAAGTAGAAAACCTTGAGGGACCTATGCATATGACTGAATTCACAATTTTGTATACTTTTCAGAAATCTATATCTTTCCTGGATCACCCATGGTTTTCACACTCATTCCCACCACAAACTGGAAGTAGGTTGAGAGCACATAAAATAGGAGAAATGGGCTACCTCTTTGATAAGTGTCACATCTGTGGTATATAAATAAACTTTTTGAGTCAGGGGAAACAAAACTAGACACTTTTATCCGCTGCACTTTTTCTGATATTTCGAACAAAACTCAAAAGTTTGCTATATTTTTCTTATTTTCTCAGTCGCCTCCAGTGAATCCACAACTCTGCATACCTTTAGAATCCCCAGGGCGTTGGAAAAAAGGACGCATATTTGGCGTGGATACCTTAAGACGAAAAAAAACATATGGAGCCCTACATGCGAACTACCCAAAATAGTCAAAAAAGGGCTCAGCACTCCAAGGGAACCCAGCTGTTAAGGGATCAAAGATAGATGTGCCAAATGTCTGCACAAATAGTGAACATGATTGGCCCATTGTAAACTTTATTTTTGTTTTTGACTTATGCAGCTAAATCAAAATGACACGTTTTTTAGCCTTCTCAGTCTAGTGCTTTATAAACATCATTCAGTTCCTGCTATATGTTTCTTTGTATTCATCAAGAAGATTTTAATATGTTTCTTTTTTTACTTACTTTCGATTTGAGGAGTTATCCTGTGTGAATATGTGTGTTTACTTGCTGATGTTGCTTAATAGTAAAATTTAATTCAATGACAAATCCTTGGTTATTGTGATTTATTGAATATAAAGATTAGAACCCAATCTCTGTAACTTTAGAATATTTATGTTTATTTGACTGTTTCTTCTTACCATGTTATCCAGCCAATGTATTTTTTATTTGTTTGTTAATTTCATATTTTAATTTATATATTTTTTCTGGTGTAAGTTAAATGTGCACTATTTTCTTCCTCTTAATTTCTCTTGTTATACTGTGAGTGTTTTTATGTTTACACTGATGCTTTAATATTTATCTTTCTTTTTTCAAATAAACTTACTTTGTGAAATGTATTTGCTTCTATTGTAACTTTTGAAACCACATCTGTCACTTCTTTTATATCTGTGTTTTTAATTCCAAAAGCTGGTTGGGTTTGCACTGATTTGCATATCAACTTGTGTTGTTATTTGGTTCTTCTCTGTGTGTAAATGTATGCTACACAAATGTTATATTTTACAACTAAACAAACTTTGTTCTGTCTAATACCAGAAATTCAAGGATGCAATGCTATGAATGGATTTGTCTTTTGTCATCTTATTTTTCAGTATTTGGCATGTACGCTGCCACCACCTATATTGGCCTTGATCATTTAATCAACCTATATAATAATGATACAGAGATGTGTTAGAGGTAGGAAAACCTTGGGGTGCTTTTTTTTTGTGGGTGAGTGGATTTGTGGCTGGGTGCACTTGGTTGAAAGTTGTAAGACACTTAGCAGTTAGACTAAGTTTATGCCTGAGGTAAGTTTGGACTTGCTTCTAATGTTTTCTTGACATTTGTGGTGTAAAAGGGCCCATTTGGCTTCCCTTTTCCCAGACATTTGCAGTAAGTATTAATCAATCAATCAATCATTCAAGGGCTTGTAAAGCACAGCTTCTCACCCTTGAGCGTCTCTAGGTGCTAGGGGTGGAGGGCTGCTGGTCCTTCTGGGTGTAGGATCATTCGAAGAGCCAGGTTTTGAGGTTCTTCTTGAACTGGGTCAGTGACACGGATTACCTGAGGTGAAGGGGCAGGGTGTTCCAGGTCTTGGCGGAGAGGTAGGAGAAAGACCTTCCACAAGTTCTGGTCTGTGGATCCTGGGGACGGAGGCTAGGGTGAGTTGGGCAGAGCGTAGTCGTCTGGTAGGCATGTGGAATGCGAGGCGGTGGTTCTGGAATGCTGTTCCTTTGTCATGGAGAGCTTTGTAGGCATGTGTGAGGAGCTTGAAGGTGATTCTCTTGTTGACTAGCAACCAGTGGAGTTGTCGGAGGTGTTTTGTGATGTGGCTGTGTTGGGTGGGGGATTTCAAGGACCAGTCTGGCTCTGGCATTTTGGCTGTTCTGTAGTTTATTGAGCTATTTCTGAGTGCCGTGGTCGAGTCTGCTGGTGATGAGTGAGTGGGTGACAGTCTTCCTGGAATCAGTGGGGGATCAATCTGAATTTCTTTCAGAGCAGAGGGAGCGTGTGGAAGCAGGCTGACGAAACTGTGTTAATTTGGTGGTTCATTGTGAGCAAAGAGTCCATTATGATGCCAAGTGGTGTGCGTGGTCTGTCGGGGTGGGGGGATCGCAGAGATGCCGGCCCCCAGGTGTCATCCCAGGCTGATGGGGTGGGTCCAAGGATGAGTACTTCGGTCTTGTCTGAGATGCGCTTGAAGCAGCTGTCTTTCATCCAGGTGACAATGGCCTACATTCATCTGTGGAAGTTGGTTCTGGTAGTTGTGGGTTCATTGTTGAAGGAAAGGATCAGCTGGGTGTCATCGGCGTAGGAGATGATATTGAGTCCACGGCTTGTGACGATGGCTGCGAGGGAGGCCCTGTAGACATTGAAGAGGGTGGGGTTCACGAAGAAACCCTGGGTTACTCCACAGCTGATCTCTGTAGGTTCTGAGAGTAACTGGGGTAGTCTGACTCTCTGCTCCCGGCTGGTGAGGAAGGAGAGGATCCAGTCCAGTGCTTTCTTGTGAATGCCGGCATCGTGGAGTCTTGTGATTAGGTTGCAGTGGGAGATGGGGTCAAAAGTGGCTGAGAGGCCCAGCTGTGTTCTTACCCTGATCAAGGAGGGTGCAGATGTTGTCGGTGGTGGCGAGGTGTGCGGTCTCCATGCTGTGGGAGCTTTGGAAACTGGATTGGGAGGTATCCAGGATGTGGTTCACTTCTATGAATGTGGAGCCTTCTCAATGTATTTGGCTGGGACGGGGAGGAGTGAGATGGGTCTGAAGTTTTTAAGGTCAGTCGGGTCTGAGAATGTTTTTTCAGCAGGGGTTTGATCTCGGTGTGTATCCATTTATCGGGGAACATGGCTGTTTAGATGGAGCAGTTGATGGTGAGTCGAAGCTGTGGTGCCATGGTGGCGGCTGCTCTGTGGAAGATGTGGTATGGGCAAGGATCCGACTTGCCTCCTGATTGGATGCTCTTCATGGTCTTGAGTGTGCCCACTGTTGTGAGCGGTGTCCAGCAGAGCATGATCTGATGGGGTGTGGCGTGGTTGCATGCGGTGGTGGCAGGGTCTAGGGTATCAAAGCAGTTGTCGATCTGCCTGATCTTGTGGTGGAAGAAGGTGCCAAGTTTGTTGCAGAGGTCTTGTGAGGGAGGGACATCTGTGGTCTCACTGTTGAGCCTGTCGAATTCCTTCATGAAGACAAAGAGTTCTTTTCTGTGTGCGTTGGCGGTGATTCTGCTTTGGAGGGTCCTTTTCTTTGTGATTTTGAGGAGAGGTGGTGTGTGTTGACGGTGGCTTTAAAGGTAGTCTGCAGGTGTCTGGACTCGTGGAGGGAGGGAGTGGACGAGCTGGCTTTCTCGGAGTGTTGCTCATCTGGCCTTTTCTTGAGGGGTGTCAGTACATTAGGAAATCCATCGTTGGAGGTTGGAGGTTGTATGTTGCGGTGTTGGTGTTGGAGTGGTTGTGCTGAGAGATTTTATGCGAAGTTCTTTGGTGGCCTTGATCCAACTGCGATGGGAGGGTGGTGTACGGTGGCCATGGTGAAGGCGAGATGCAAGCAGTGGTGGTCGGTCTAGGGCAGTTCAATGGTGTGGCTGTATCTGATGTTCTCACTGGCGGAGAAAACAGGGTTGAGCGTGGGTCCGGCTGTGTGAGTTGGTGCGGTAATTAGCTGCTTAAGTCCGATGTTGGCAAAGTTCTCCACTAGGAAGGCAGTTTGCTGGTCACTGGGGTTGTCTATGAGGAAGTTGTGGTCTCCAAGTAGGATGTAGTCAGTGGATGCAAGAGCCTGGGGGCGGTGAGATCTGCAATGGTGGGTGAAGGTTGGTCGGGCCCGTGAGGCCTGCCGATGAGAGTGTAGTGGATAGTGTTGTTGGAGTTGGTCTGGAAGTGGAGGTGGTCCATGGTTATCGTTGGGTCGTTGGAGTACGTGGTCAGTCAGAGGGTGTTCTTGTGGACAATGGCAATGCCTCCTCCTGTGTGGTCGGGGGTCCGTAAAGGTGATTTTGTAGCTGCCTGGGATGGCAATGGCGATATCTGGTCCATAGCAGGGGTTAGTCCAGGTTTCCATTAAGAAAGCGATGTCAGGAGTGGTGGCGTCGAGGAGGTCTCAGATTTCTGTGGCAAGTTTGTGGAGGGATCGGTCATTGAGGAGGATGCAGTTGAGCTGATCGGATGTGCTGTTGGTCACCATAAAATCCACTTAACACAGCATAGCAGTTTTTCAGGAATAGATTATTGTTGGGGGTTGTGTATTCTCAATCTTCATAATAAAAGATGTGAGTGGAGCGGAAGTTGCTGGTTGATCTCCACTTTCAAATTAAATTTCTCTGTAATAAATGCACAGTTTAAGAGTGATACGCTGCGGCAGACCTCCCTAGTCCACACACGACACAGTTGGTCCTGTTGACCCAAGGGATAGTCGGTTGGATGTCGGGGGAGTGTGGGGGGTGGGATTGGGGGACGGGGAGGGGGTTTTTACACCGTTAAATGGCAACACAGTTGGCAGGTAGACACCATGAAAACACAGGCACAATGGAAATGGGGCAGTGGAGCTGCCTAAATAGCAGGACAGATATACTATACCCCCGGGATGGCCACGTCTAATATAGAGACATATTCGATCCTCTCCTGGAACATGAATGGGATGGGAAGTAAAATCAAAAGGGGTTTGGTGGCGACATGCTTCAAACAATTGAAACCAGTCATCTTATTGCAAGACACACATCTAAAGGGCACTCTTTGTGGGTTTCTAGGCCGGGGGGCATACAAGATACTGGCACTTGCAGGGTTCTCGACCGGGGCAAGAGAGGTGGCAATATTAATTAGGAAAAATCCACCCTTCAGAATTGAACATACATGCACGGACCCAGGTGGCAGATATGTTGCAGTGAAGGGGATGTGGGACAGGAGAAACATTACCTTTGTTAATGTATATGTGCCCCCCAGACTCCAGAAACAAACACTAGAAAAATTAGCAACAGGCTAGGCTTAATGGATGTATGGGATATAAAACGGCAATCTGACCCCGGATATACTTATTTTTCCCATCCTCATAATAAATATGTCCGGATTGACTACATGTGGGTAACCAGAGACTGTTTAGATAAGGCACTAATTAGTAAACTTCCAAAGATCATCTCAGATCACAATCTTCTAGCCCTTACACTTGACATCACCAATAGGCCCTGGTCAGAATGGGCTTTTGATAGAAAACTGCTGGTAAATAAAGAATATATAGACTATATCAGGATAAGAACTCAGGGTTTCTTTGATTGTAACCATTATAGTGCATCTAGGGGCACGGTTTGGGATTGTTTTACGGCCACACTCCGGGGAGAGACAATAAGTCTGCCTACTATTTTTGTAGCTAAGCACAGCAAAGAAGCGGAAAAGGCTAATAAGCTACAGATGCAAGAGCTACCTAAAATAGAAGAAAAACATACTACACTAATAAGGCGAGGCAAGGATGGGGGGGCTACCTTAAGAAAAATGATTATTCTTAAAACTGAGCTAAATATCTATATAGCCCTGAATCACAATGGGTAAAAATCAGGGTAGGAAGGGAAATGAACGAAAAAAAAAAAAAAAAAAATAGAAATAAAAAGAATTAAAAAAAAAAAAAAATGGGGAAGGGAAACAGCTAAGGGGGGGGTGAGTAGGAATGAGTTATAACAAATAAATAAATGCATACAAAATAAATAAATAAATAAATAACTACACCTGCTATTAGTAAAGATATAAAAATAAATTCCTTCTCTATTTTTTCTCCTAACCTATCTTATGACAAGAGTGAGTGTTGGGGAAACACAAGTTAAATTAAAATCTAATAAGGTTTGTGTGTATGCGAGTGTGCATACATGTATATATATATATATATATATTTATGTATGAATCTTTGTATAATCAAAGGTGTAGGTAAATAGGAGTGGAAACAATAATAATAATGAGAATGACCCACTCGCTGCATTCACTTCACCTTGTAAGAGTCCCTGGTCACCACAAATTAAGTTTCCTCTCAACAGCCATATTGGTTTTGAGTCTGTCTATAGACTATACTAATAGGGTGGAGGTGAGGTTGGAGAGTCGTTGTGGGTGTAAATCTGGCCATCCACCAGGTCAGAGTAAGTAGGGGAGGGTTTTCCTGGGGAGGGTGGGTGCAGGGGGGGAGGGGGAATAAAGCAAAAAATCCTCATAAGTCTGCCTACTATTTTGCGAAATGGTTACTTCTGACATCTGTCCAACATCAAAAATGGCAAATATTAAGGTTCCCGCAAGAGCTATTGGGAAAGGTTGATACGAGGGGGGTAGCGGTGGTACCATGACAGCTCTCCAATATTTGTCCTGGAATGTCAATGGCTTGCGAGGGAGAAGTAGGCGGGAGCGTATAATGCAGTATCTGAGGGACTCCCCGGCGCAAATCATTGCAATTCAAGAGTCACACCTTCTTAAATCAGAGGCAGTAGAGATACTCAAAAAACAGAAATGGGTTGATAAATTCAGCTCTACTGACCACAATGCTAATATTAGGGGGGTTATATTTATTTTTAAAAGAGCTGCAAAAGCCCAAATCTTGGAGTGTATAGAGGACCATACAGGGAGATGGTTGATATTGAGAGTTCAGTTGGTGGGTCAACGGTACACCTTGGTGGGCTATTATGGCCCAAATTCGGATGATCCATCGCATTTGGACGCCGTCAGAAATCATCTGCTACTTTTTCAGGAACCGGTGATTTGGATGGGCGATTTTAATATTGTGCTGAATCCTAAATTAGATAAATCAGCAAATTCGCGGGCCAGAAGTTCACTAAAGTCTAGGCGAACTCTATCAGCTATTATGGTTCAGCTAGGCCTGGTGGACCCTTGGCGAGAAAGAGCAGGTAGTAAATTGGGGGTTTCCTATCGCAACAGTCGTTTCAAGCATTCATCCAGAATTGACTATGCTCTGTTTACTTATAATTTGAAAGACGCTTTAATAGCGATTGATTATCTCCCATCTCACCTGTCAGATCACTCAGCTCTTGCTTTTTCTATTAGATCCGACAGTAGGAGGCAACATCCTTCTTGGTCCTTTGACCGGACACTCCTACTTGAAGAAGGTGAAGTGAATTTCCTGGCCGCAGAGACAACTGCTTTTTTTGTAATTAATATGGAGTCCTCCTCTCTAGAGGTGGTTTGGGAGGCCTTTAAGGCCTTTTTGAGGGGCTGCATCACAAGTAGGTCCTCATATCGGAGTAAAAAATACAAAAACATGATAAATAGTTTGGAACAGGAAATGAAGGGCATTGAGTTAAACCTAGGTCAGTCTCTAGGTTCTCTTGAGGAGCGGTTAAAATTGGCTGAGCTAAAGCACCAACTAGAAAATATACTACAAGAGAGGGTTAATAAAAGATGGAATGCAAGTAAGATCTCCCATTTTGAGTTTGGAGAGGCCGCGGGTAGAGTACTGGCGTGGAAAATTAAATCGGACCAAGCTCGGAAATATATCAGAGAAATCAAGGTGGAAGGAGAGGCGGTACCAAGGACAGCCAGTCATGAGATAGGCAAAGCCTTTTTTGAATTCTTTGAGACTATCTATAGGGAAGAATTACCTGATGATCAGATGGCACGAAACACGTGGCTGAATGGAATATTGCTCCCAACCTTATCAACAGCACAGAGCAACAGTTTAGAGATTGCAATAACAGAAGTAGAGGTAAAGGAAGCAATAAGACAGGTAAAAAAAGGGAAAGCATCTGGTCCAGACGGTCTCCCTGGGGAGATCTATAAAGTTTTGGGGGAGAATATCGTTCAAGTAATGACAACCCTATTCAATGGTATCCTTAGGGAAGGAAAGCCACCGCCAAAATCTTGGGGTGAGGCCACAATTGTTCTTATACCCAAACCAGGGAAGGACGTATCAGAGTGTGGGTCCTATAGACCAATATCCTTGCTGAATAGCGACTATAAGATTTTCGCCGCAATACTTTCAGCAAGATTGGGTAAGGTGATAGGTACCATTATTCATCACGACCAGAAAGGCTTTATTAAGGGGCGCCATCTTTCAGATCTTACACATGATTTGGTAGGGGCTATAGATATTGCCTCTGCTTTTTCCCTTCCATTGGCCACCCTAACCCTTGACGCAGCTAAGGCCTTTGATAGGGTCAATTGGCCCTATCTAAACGATGTGTTAAAAAGGTTTAACTTTGGGGAGGGCTTTCGCAGAACTATAGCCTTACTCTATCGAGCCCCTTCGGCTAGGCTGCTGATTAATGAGATATTGACAGAACCCTTTAAGATCACTAGAGGTACGAGGCAAGGTTGTCCGCTTTCTCCCCTCCTTTTTAATTTATACATTGAGCCGTTTGCCCAGGCTTTGCGAGCAGACGAAAATATACCACCATTCAGGTTTAAGGAGTGGGAGAGGCGGACGGCATTATATGCCGATGATATCTTAATCTTTACCTCGGATCCGGTGTTGTCCTTCCCTGCTGTGATTCAGAAGGCTGTAGAGTTCGGCAAGATCTCGGGCTATAATATCAATTCAAGTAAGACCGAGGGTATGGTCTGGAATATTCTGGACCCACGGTTAGGCATAGATATCACCACCTCTATGCGCTATCTCGGGATCCGAATCACCCAAGACATTGGAACCATTGCCCAAACTAACTTAGATCGAGTCTCCAGGGAATGTAAGGGCCTATTGAAATCTTGGACTCACTTGCCACTTTCTACAATGGGTAGGGTCAACTTAATAAAAATGTCTATCCTTCCCAAGTATATATTTATATTTGATGCCATTCCTTTGGGGTTTGATGTGAAGATGTTGGACAGATGTCAGCGAGAGCTTAACTCCTTTATTTGGAATTATAAGTCGACTAGAATTGCGTGGAAGAAGTTGAGGAGGAGAAGGGAGAAGGGGGGTCTCGCCTTACCGGACCTAGTGTATTACGCTTGGGCCTTTCAGTTGTCCTACTCCAGGATGTTACTAAAAACACCATCGAGTCTTCTGGGGGTGACAATGTATAAAGCCATGTTAACTGGAGCAAATCTACCAGCTGACGGATTTCTATTTAAATTTGGGAGCCAGAAATATTTTAAGAAAATAAGACTGAAAATTATACAGTCTTGGGCTAGGGGCTGGCTAGCCATTAGAAGAAGATTGGGGCTGTCTTACTACTCTAATTTCGCTCCCATATGGGACTCCCCGGGTTTACCGGAGTGTCTTAGGGATAGCTTATCTTCCCCATTAGAGGAAGCTGGAATTGCTAGATGGGGAGAGTTAATGGTGGACGGATCGATACTTCCTTGGGACGTATTACATGAGCGTATAGGTACAGCATTCTCTAGATTTAAATTCATCCAGCTGGAAAGCTGGGGGAGAGCCCAGCGGTGCAAAGATGTATTATTTGGGAAATCAAGCTCCCTGGAGCAGCTGCTACTAGAAAGACCTAGGGGTGGTAAGGAGGTGGCCTTCTGGTATTGGCAGCTTCTGGAGGAAACCGATGGGGATTTCACCCTTCCAGATGAACTGTGGGGAGAGACAATGGGCTTACAATGTGAGGAGTTATGGTTAAGATCTTTTGCGCTCCTTTATAAAGTGGTGAAGCCATCATGGCTGAGGCGCAACCATCTGTTCACAGCACACCGGGCTTATATAACACCGCTGAGACTTTCCAAATTTCTCCCAGACAAGAAGTGTAACAAATGTAATTTACCAGAAGCTTCAGATATTCACATGTTTTTGGAATGCCCCAACATCGGTCAGTTCTGGGAGGAAGTGCTGTCTACCCTAAATTCCATTATGAACACATCATTAGTAATTTCACTGCCACTAATCATTTTTGGAATGGAGGACAGTATTTCTGGCGAAGCAAGATCTTTCCTGTTTTATGCTATTCTGTTGGCTAGGAGGCAGATTTGCATACGGTGGGTGGAAAAATCTGCTCCAATATATTCGGACTGGCTCACGTCCTTATATGAAACATCAAAGGTGGACATGGCTAGAGCTTGCAACAACCGTAATCTGGCCTTTTGGGATCTGTTGATACAGTGGAGATAGTGTTCCGTTTTTTTTTTTTTTTTTTTTTTTTTTCCCCGGGTCCTATGATTATGCCATCAATACTCCTTGGACCGGGTCTGGCCTCGATACGTTTTTTTTTTGGTCCTTTAGGTTGAGACATACCTAGATGGAGTCAGCGTAAGCATCAAAATTCCCCTTCTCCTTGGGACTTCTCTGCCACCAGTAAAATATCTCGGAGTCCAGTTCCAGAGATGAGTATCATTTTCTTGGTTCCCTCTCTTGGTTGGGGACACGCAAGGTGGTTGGCATTTCCTAAGCAGGGGGTAAGGCAAATGAGGACAAAAAAAAAAAAAAAAAATTAAAAAAAAAAAAAAAAATGAGCTAAATAGCAGGCTCACCCAGAAGGCGGCCAAGACCTTTCAGTCAAGCCGGAATAAGATCTATGAAAACGGGGAGAAAGTCGTACCCGTCAGAAGCTGTCCCTTAACACAATCACCATAATTGAAGTAGAGGGTTAGGAATATACATCGCCAGAAGATATTTTAGACATTTTTAGGAAATATTATCTAAAATTATATCAAAGTGATGACACGCTTGATCACGAAGCAATTAAAGAAGCCCTGACTGGATGGTTAACTAAATTGGGATCTAATAAGGTGATAGACGATATGACCAGGGAAGACCTAGAAAAGAACATTACCCACTCTGAAGTGCAACTCGCTCTATCTGAGCAGGCCTTGGGTAAAGCTGCAGGCCCAGACAAACTGCCTTTAGAATTATATAACATTTTGGGAGATATTATAACACCCTATCTCTTAGATCTTTTTGTAGGGATTCAGTGGAGTGGCACCCCTCCGGATTCATGGAAGGAGACGAACATTGTTATCTTCCCAAAGAAAGGAAAGCCCCCTAGATTGCCCTCATCATATTGCCCAATTTCTTTAATAAACTCAGACTCGAAGCTGTACTCAAAGATCCAGGCTAATTGGCTCAGGAGGATTGTCGAACATCTGGTCTCCCCGTGGCAGCATGGTTTTATCCCTGGTAAGTCCACCATGGATCATACCCGTAGGGTTATCATGCCATTTGATATCATTGGTGCGACGGGGGGCCAGATGTCGATGATCCTCCTTGATGCTGAGAAGGCTTTCGACCGAGTTTCCTGGGAGTTCCTGTGGGCAGTACTTGAGGAAAACAACTTTGAGCTAAGCCTTATGAAGTCAATTAGGGCAATGTATCATCCAAAGGCTAAGGTATTGGTGATGGGGCAAGAGTCTAGGCTATTTGATATACTAAGAGGAACAAGGCAGGGGTGTCCTTGTTCCCCGATTCTATTTGCCATCTATATAAACCTTCTGATTCTGAAGTTAATCGCAAGTGGTGTAATTAAACCAATAGTAGTTGGCCCCTACGATACAAAGATATTGGCATATGCCGATGATGTGGCGGTAGTAACACCTAACCCAACCGAGGCAATTCCGGAAATAGAACAAATCACACGAGCTTTTGGTCAGATTTCTGGGTATTCTCTTAACCGCAAAAAAACAATGGTTATTTGTACTGAAAATACTCGCTTTGAAGATCCTAGGAAGGTCGATGATGCAGTCTATCTAGGAATTCGTATATCTCCCAGGACAGAGAAAATTGCTGAACTAAATTATGAGCCCCTCCTTAAAAACATTAAGAAAGATCTAAAAAGGGTAGATAGTCTACATCTTTCAATAATTGGGAGAGGCAATTTTCTTAAAATGAATATTCTTCCTAGGGTGCTATACCTGTTCCGAGCTATCCCACTAATAGTGGAAGACAACGTCATCAAATCATTTGAATCTCAAATGAGTAAGTTTATCTGGAACTATGGGAAAGTAAGGAGAGCTCTGAAGTATATGTCCCTTCCTTTTCATAGAGGGGGGTTAGCAATTCCTAACATGGCGCTATACCTATGGGCCACCTTACTCCAGCAAATGTCACCGCTTTTCAATATAAAAACAACAGACCCAATTATAGAAGACAATCCCATACCATCAATCTATGAATTAGCGCTAGGTAAAACGGCAAATGGCCCTTTGTTAAAACAGGTAGAGCCTTCATACTTTAAGAAGGTCAAGTTTAAGACTATGAATAGTGCCTGGAGAATCTGGAAGAAAACTATGAGACATCTAAATATTTAAAAAATGAATAAATATACACCTTTATGGCATTCCTCTTTGTTGCCAGCACAAGTTAACGATGACATCTCTAGGAGATGGGAAAATCTGGGGGTTGTAACTGTTGGGGACTTTTTTTATCCAGACTCAGCCACTAGGTTTCTGTACCTCCAAAATAACTTTTTAATCCCGAGTGCAGATATTTTTAAATTTATCCAACTGAATACGATTCTCAACTTGAAACTTTCAAACAATACCTTGGACAATATTCCCCTATTAGATTGTTTAGCATGACCTTCAACTAAGACAGGTACCCTCTACGATATACTGGTAGAAGGCCAGAAAGATGATTTGTAGAGTGTTGAAGTAGCTTGGGCAAGTAAACTTAATAATCCCAATGTTGACATTGATATGTCACTACGGATCCTATCTAAATAATTTGTTTCTTCAAACCTAAAAGCACACCTGTATAAAACGCTATTTAATTTATATTATACACCAGCCAAGCTATATTCTTGGGGGAAAAGAGTGAATGCAGAATGTCCTAGATGTGGAATAACCCCGGCACATTTGATTCATATGTTTTATGAATGTGAAAAACTAACTCATTTCAGACAAATGTTAGCTGGTTTTTGACAAGAAGTGTTTGGTCACATAATTACTGAATCATCCACTCTGTATCTGTTGGGATACGATAACACTCTAGGGCACACTAAGGAGAAAGAAACATGCCTCTTCTTGGGCACTGCAGTATATAGAATAATCCTTGCAGCTCGATGGAAGGAGGCAGATCCCCCTAATTTTCAAATTTGGTTATCAAGGTTTTTGGAGATTTTCAGTCAACAAAAAGGCAATATATGCATGTGGGGGGTAAAGGCTAGAATGCTAGGCTATAAAATCTTGGAGCCGATTGATGCTTGGAAAAATGAGATTAGATCTGAATAATGTGCTATAATCACCTTGCTTAGCTCTTTTTGATGCCCGTACCTTATAATGTCTCTGAAAATTGTAAAATGTATTAGCACTGTCAAAACCCTTTTCTGATGTACTTTCTGTTTTTTTTTTGTTTTTTTTGTTGATACTATGAGTTTTTATCTATTTGAAACGTAATCATCGTATGAAATGTTTATGCCGATACATGCGATTTTGTACAAATTTAATGTGTTGCTAAATTAAAAATAAATAAAAATTAGCAACAGTCCTGCTAGAGGCTGGATCAGATACACACAGTATGGGGGGGACTTTAATGATGTGATGGACCCCACAATGGATCGTACGATGGTCCCCATGGGAGACCCTAAGGAGACGACACTCAGGAGGTTCACTGATACACTGGCACTCACATATGTATGGCGAAAGCACCACCCCCAGGCCAGAGCCTATTCCTTTTACTCAGGCGCGCACAAAACCTTTTCAAGTTTGGATTATATCTTAACCCCAGCGGGGTACTTAGTAAACATACACAAGGTAGAATATATGGCGAGAGGCCTTTCAGACCACTCGCCGCTGTGGCTTACGGTGGGCACCCAGTTGCACCGCCCAACAAGGGAATGGAAACTTAGTTCATGGGAATTAAGGGACCCGCAGGTGGCAAAGGAAATTAGGGTGGACTCTGAACTTTACTTCAGTGAGAATGTGGGATCAGTAGACTCGGCTATTACATTGTGGGAAGCCTACAAACCAGTATTGAGAGATAGAGCCCAAAACATCACAGCCCACAAGAAACGAAAGGAGAGCAGATTGTGGGGCTTGAATCCCAACTCTTGAGGTGGAAACACAGGCCAGCACAAATGCTGACCCTTCATTGCTGCTTAGAATGCAACTCCTCAAGCTGTAATAATTTGCGCTGGCAGAAAGAGACGCGCAACATGCGGCACAAGCCATGCACTGAAGATTATATGACGCAGGAGGCAAAACAGGCCATCTGCTTGCATGGCTCAGTAAGAAAGAGTTGGAAAGCAGGTGTGTGACACAGATATGAACCGACACTGGCCAGACGCATGACACCCCTACAGCAATAGCCAATGCCTTTGCAGTATTCTTTCTTCCAGTATTGGAAGCCGGGACGATTTCTTTCCCCAGTATCAGCTTCATTGGTAATGTACTTAGTACCCTTTGGATCAAACCCCTTTTTTAAAAAACAATACTCAATATCCAATTAACTTTAATACCCACTTCATTTTTAACTTCAGGTGTCCCCAACCAAAGTACGTGCCTGAACACGGCCAAGGCCCCCTTCCCCTTCATGCCCCCAGTTCTGATGAAGACCCGCAGCCGAGGCCTCAAACAGCCCTAGAGCATCAGGGTCGAAACGTCGACGCTCTACAATTTATGTGCCTGTACCGACATTGCCCAACCCCCTTTTCAATCGTGTGGACAGGCCATTTTGAATAGTGGAAGATTATCCACTTTTGTTTGGTTGTTGTAACATATTGGAATTGTACAGTATAATACGTTTCTTTTTCCTTCTCTTAATCACTTGAGCACCCTTTCCCTTTCTCCTTTTGCACTTGCGCCGTTTATATCTACAACTATTTTATAGAATTGTAAATAAATGTGTAAATTTGGTTAAGTACAAAATTTGAAGTGTGGCAACTAATTTTTCTTTGATTTTGGGTACTATTTTATGTTTTGCATTTAATGTGTACAAATCCAGTGTGAAAGCGAATATATCTCCCATTTGCTTGAGTCTAAACATGCAGAGTTAATGGCATTTCTACATAGAAAATAATTCCAGACAGAGAATTTTCGTTGATCAATAGTTAAGGACCATTGTTTTTCTTTATAATACGATATACCCAGGTCCTTTGACTCTATGGGCAACACCCCATTGAATTAATCACCACTAAGGAACAGTCACATCTCATCCTGTCTCTGGTGGCCGAAAAGGCATTTGATACTGTCCATTGGCCATTTCTTATGTTAGTATTGAAAGAGTTTGGATTTGGCCCAATATTCTTACGGTGGGTAGCCATCCTTTATGAAGGACCACTGGCCAGAACCAGAGTCAACGGTGTGGTGTCAAGGGAATTCCAAATTGGCCGGGGTACCCATCAGGGATGCCCCTTGTCTCCTCTACTTTTTGCTCTGGTACTGGAACCTCTTGCATGCGTTATTAGGGCACACCGAGATATAACGGGATTTCGGGCCCAGGAGAGGAAGGTTCAGACAAACCTTTCTCATTGTATGCGGACGACATACTACTGTATGTCACAAGACCAGAGACATCAATCCCCACAATAATGGATAGTTGCGAAATTTCTTGAGCTCATGCGGGATACAGAGGTAGGGGGTATGATGTGTGTCCAAGGCAACTCCAATTGGCCCCTGAAGGCATCAAATACCAGGGTATCTATGTTACCACAAATACGGCAGCAGCTCTAGACCGAAACCTCTGTAGGGTACACAGGGAATTCCGAGCTGATGCTGACAGGTGGCGGACATTGCCGCTTACATTGCTGGGTCGGACTGCGCTCTATAAAATGATAGTGCTCCCGAAGTTCCTATATGTCCTGCAAAACAACTACCAATGGATCCCGGACTAGGTGTTAACTAGAATAGAGGGCACCCTGAGAACTTTCCTCTGGGATAGGAAACCACAGAGGATAGCGCTGGCAACATTACAACAAAACCAATATAATGGTGGTGTCTCTCTGCCCGACCTGCGGGCCTATTATTGGGCAACCCACCTCATTGTGGTGAATGAATGAGGTCATGTAGACAGAGACCACCCCACGTATGCTCTTGAACATGCGCAATTCACTGACTACCCATACACACATTATATCTATGGTGGTAAGGGCGTTGCACGTCTCCTAACAGCTACATAGATAGTAATAGGAACATGGAAAAAGGTGGAAAGGCAGATGAATTGGGCAGTTATAAAGGAAACCCCACTGTGGGTAGGTAAAGACTTAAAGAAATTGCGAAACTGAGAGGTTTCAGGAAATGGGACCTGCTGGGCATCTCCCAGCTGAAGGACTTGTTGTATCGAGGGAAACTGGTAACAATCTCGTACCTCCAGACAGAGTATGCAATGCCCAACTCCCAAAATTACAAATACCTGCAGCTGACACACGTGTGGCAGGCACCACATATTGACACAACAGCCATTCCTAAAAACGTGCCATTAGAGGGTCGCCTCCTGATGGGAGAGATTGGAGATAAGGCAGTCTCCTGGACATACAGGACCATCATCAATAACAAACCAGACTCCTTGCAAAAGTTGAAGTCCAAATGGGAATTAGACATGGGGGCAATAAAGGATCTGGACTGGAAAATGGCGTTGATGCACCCTCGCGAGGTGGCCATCAAGTCACCATTAAGATTGATCTAACTCAAGTACCTACACAGGGCGTACTATGATAGAGCTCGTTTACATCGCATAGGGAGGGCTGAGGAGCCCAATTGCTTGCGCTTCAGCGTATTGGAGGGCAGCTTCTCCCACACTGTTTGGGAGTGTTCCCAGATTCAGAGATATTGGGGGAATCTGTTAGAGGAACTAGGGGCTATTTTGGAGGGGACGATTCCTCTGAACCCGCAGTTAGTGATCTCCCTAGGACAAAAATACTGCTACTCCAGCTGGGACTAGTAGTGGCAAAGCGCGACCTGCCCAAGACATGGGGGGCAGTGACGGGCCCATCACTGAATGAGTGGAGGAAAAGTATGGGCATGTACATGCTGGGGGAGAAAACGACTTATCAGGCACGGGGTTGTTCCAAAAAGGTTTGAAGAATATGGAAGCCCTGGCTTAGGCACTATGGCCTTACGCTTACTGACTCCCAATGAGGTCTTGGGTTGGGGCGGGAAGAGGGAAGAGGGGAATGGGTGTGAGGGGAGCCGAAGAGACCGGCCACAACCGTCTTGTTGTATAGCACTGTACACAGAATTTGATGTTGAAGTAGTCCTATTAAAACGTCTTCACATTCTTAATGAGTATTGTATCTGAATTGCAACTATGAAAATGCCAATAAACAGATAAAAAAAAAAAGTGATACACCACATTAAGCCATGTTGGAGCACAAGTGGCTATTTTTCCCTTATTGATTATATTTTGAGTTCAGATATGGGGTGGACATATGTAACATCTCTGGTGCTACAAACTCCTGGCCATAGTGATCATGGTAAACTTTGAGTGAACTGGATTTTAAACTAGATAAACAACCCAAAGTTGTTTATAAACCCTTACACTATAGATGTATAGAGTTTCCAGAATTTTGCAGAGTTCTGAGGCCACTGAGTACTTATAGTTAGGACCACATTTCCATAAAAAAGGATTTTTTGGCTGGCTAATAACTTTTCTACCGATATTGGTGATGAAATGAATCCTCACATAACTTTCCAAAAACAGTCTCATCCACCCCAGCTTCTTCGTGGAAGGTTTTGCGGTGATCATTCAAGCCGAAGATGCCAAAAAGGGGTGGTCCGAAAATGTGTTTTCTCCATGCAATTTACCATAGGAAAATTGAACAGGGATACTGCAAAACAGCTGAACTGTATTACACAAATATGTCAGAAAGCAAGACCTTGGTCCAGAAAGTGTGATTTTTGTGATTTGGTGTATATCCCTTCATTAGTTTTTGAAAGATTATGGTACAAAATGTATGTATACATCACTATGCAGAGTATCCGCTGACCCAGCAGATCAAAAGATTTGGTCTGATTGGCTGCCACCACATCAACCAAGATGAGGTGACAGTCATTTTAGGATTTGGGGACTCAGTCCCCTATTCTGTAAAAAGAATTAAAAAAGTACATAAGGGGCCAAGGTAGGCAGTGCAATCCTCTCTCCCGGTGCCTTTTGAAGACCCCAGGGACCCCCATTGCCTGGGACTGCTGTTATATTTATGGGAGGGTGCATGCATGCCTCTTCCCCAAGCCTGTGTAAGGCCCCAGGCATCCCATCTCACCGGGCTGATTGGATAATTATGGGGAAGGTGTGTGCAGCTCTCCTCCACAAAACCTCAGAGCGTTCCCAGAGACCCCATGTCCGAGGGCTGAGTGTAACAATTTTTGTAGGGGGCATGAGGCCCCCCAGAGCCATACTCAGGCCCCTTGACCCCATCATCTGGGCCCTAATAAACGCAGAGTCCAGGGGACCCTATCGGCATGGACACTTCTGGGTATCCTACCCGGGAGAGTGCAGGCAGGGAATGTAAACTTTATTCCTTCCCCACGCGTTCCCAGGCAGAAAACACATCTTTGCTCTGGCCAGCAGAAGCAGGCAAGCAATCTGCACCGGCCCGTGCATAGGAATTATTTCAAATAATGGTGGGATCCGGGGATTGGTGATGGGGGAAACATGGCGCCAGTCGGCTGAACTGCCGCGGCGCTCCATGAACGTGCTCCCAGTTTGAGCAGCTCCGTCCGTTTAACAAGGGTGACATTGCTGAATTCGTTAGCCGGGGTGCTTCAAGATGATTTCTATCTGAGGAGAATGGTTTGGTAAAACCGTCCCGTTGTTCGTAAGGCGCTGGCGGCGATGGCTAACTATACCTTAAACGCGAAGTCTGTCTTCACTCCGCATGCTTGATCTAATCAGCGGAGTTCACGGCTCCGCTTTCCGTCAGTCCTGCATCGTCAGCTTGTCTCCCGCACCGCTCTCGACTTCATTGGGGTTTCGGCTCTGGACATCGGCCGCCCTGGAGTTGAGAAGGGGGAGGAAGGCACGACGCCTCGTGCAGCCCCCTGTGGCAGTGACTACGTCGAGGTAAATCGGGACAAAGTGAGAGCAGTACAGCATTTGTCTGCCGTAGTTGGGGATGGAAGCGGTGGGTCTGTTTTAGCAAACAGCGGCAAGGAGGGGGTTGAGAATCTAGGTTTTTGGCCGGAAATTATCCATTCCTCTCAGTCATCTTAGCAGTCTGAGCCATCCCAGCCTTCCCTGCATCAATTTAAAATAAAGAGCAAACGTGGGAGGAAAAAGATGGTGGCTTTAACTGAGGTAGACCCTGCAACTAAAGATCTCGCTAGAGACCCTGAGTGCCCTGAAGCGGTAAAGAAAAAGCCCTCATCATATTTGTCTAATGAGGTAAAGGCGAGGAAGACGAGATCATCCAAACCCACTAAGAACCTTAAAGTGGTGCTGAGTGTGGGCTCAAAAATAACTCCTTCTCTTCGCTCTTACTTTAAAGCTATTCCACAGGTGCTGGATCTCACAGAGGATCGGGATATGTCAGTTCCAGTCACGGTCACTGCCTGAACGGGTCTCTCCTCCGCCCTTAACTCTACCTCTGTTCCTCCTGGTTATAACGCCACTAATGTTGAGCCACTGTCGGATTTACTAGATCCAGCCTTAACATCTACTTTAGAAAATGCCGCCTTATTCCCAGATCTACCTGTAACTGTTGATGCTGCTCAGCCAGCTGTTATTCTATCTGTCGGATTGGAGGACGATTCAGGGGGCTCGGAAGGGGCCAGGGCGCGGGATGATTTACAAGGGAATCAACTGGTGGCACCTATTATGCCCTCTAGCTCTGTTTCTAAGCCTCTTGAGGTCGGCAATTCTACGATCTCACTGGAAGCAATGTTCTCTTCTCTGTCACTGGATATAAAAAAGGGTTTTGATGAATCTTCTGCCAACCAGATTGAGATCAGGATCTATTGTGGATCCCTGGATATTAAAATCGACGGCCTCACCTCAAGAACAGGGAAATTGGAAGAAACAGTAGCGGCATTATCAGTCCATTTGGATCAGGCCAAAGAAGATATTACCAATCTCAAAAAGGCGGATATGGACTTGTCCGATAGGATGGAATCTTTAGAAAATAATGCAAGATGGAGTAATATCCGAGTCCTTAATGTTCCTGAAGGTTCGGAAGGATCGGATATTAAGCATTTTTTACCCATCTTTTGAAGGAGTCTTTGTGTTTGGATCAATCAGTGGAAGAACTGGCTGTGGACATCCAGCGCGTCCATAGGGACCCATTTAGACGTAATCCCCAAAGGTCTAAACCACGTAGAATCTTAGTGAACTTCCATACATATTCACTCAAAGAACATATCCTCATCCTGGCCTTGAAACAGAAGTCTTTGGCGGGGAAAGGTTACACTTTCCAAATAAGGTCTGATCTCTCGAGGGTCACGTTAGAGAAGCAGTGGGAATTTGGGAGGCGTCTAGATGCCTTCAGGAGTCTAGGTGCTACAGCACAACTGACGTTTCCAGCTGCCCTAAAAATCATGCACAATAATAAGATGTTCAATATAAGATCAGTGCAGGCAGCTGATGAGTTGTTGTTGGTTCTTGGTATTAAGGGCTAGTTTTCAGTTTTGATAACATTGTGTCAGTCTTTATGTTTTTTTTTTTTCTTCTGGTTTCAGTGTTTAAGTCGGGGGTCTATAACCAAAAAGAAAAAAGAGAAGGAGGGAAAAAAAAAAAAAAAAAAAGAAGTGAAACAAAGTCATATTTAAAAAAAAAAAAAAATCCTCACATGTATAATAGAATGTAAAATAGAGTTCAAAGTTTCCCTTATCACCCTATCACTTTTGACCTTTTACTAGAGGGAGACTAAAAGTCACCACGTCCCAACTTAGAATTAGTGACGGAGAAGGTTTTGCGGGAGCACGGGGTGGGGTGCTATCTACTGGGCTTGCTCCGGTTAGATATAGCAAGGGTTTTCCATGGGACGGGTGGAGGGTGGAGGGGGGGCACAGGGGTAGGAGGAGGGGTGGGTGGTGGGTAAAAAATAAAAAGTTCCTAATTTTTCATCTGAATTTTGTTGGGCATAGCATGATGCTGGTCAGTTTGAATAAAATATCCCTTCAGTTAGGGCACAATTTGGTTATCCTCTTCTTGCAGGGGCGCTTAGGCGGGGCTTGGGGCATAATATATGGGGTGTTTTAGAGTCATGTCCTGGAATGTTAATGGCCTGCGCACTAAATGAAGAGCTGATAAAATCCTGCAGTATTTGAGAGATTCAGATGCGCAGGTCATTATACTCCAGGAGACTCATTTGACGCAAACTGAATTCCTCGTCATAGTGAAGAAAAATAGGTGGATTGATTTTGCGGTGTCCTCATCACAAAATGTGAATATCAGAGGGGTGTCTATTATCTTTAAAAAACAGATTAAAGCTAGGTTAATCACTCAGATGGTGGACCCAGGTGGCAGATGGGCCATCACTACGGTTATTATCTCCGGTGCTCAACTTATATTTGTTGGATATAATGGGCCTAATATCGATGACCCCTCTTCATTAGAATCTATATTTTCACATCTTCTCTCTTTTCCTGAGCCAATTATCTGGGCGGGCGACTTTAATATAGTCTTGGACCCACTCTTAGATAAATCGCCCAATAGTCGTCCCCTTGTCCTTTCTAAATCTAGGACCTTTTTGCTTAATTCCATGAAGCAATATGGGTATGTGGACATTTGGAGGGTAAGGTCAGGACAGCAACAAGGTATTTCTTTTAGTAACAATAAATACCACCATCAGTCTAGAATAGACTTTGTCCTAATTAGTCAGAGACTGATAGATTCTGTTAAGAACATAAGTTACCTCCCTTTACATCTGTCCGACCACTCAGCAGTATTCATGGAACTTGAGTGGTCCCCTATTTTTTCCTCTAGAGGTTGGTCCTTTGACCATTCCCTCCTCTCACACACGGTGGTGATATTTCTTTTCTTAGGTGTGAAGCTCAAAGTTTTATGAACATAAATACTGGTTCGGCGGCATCTGGAGTGGTAGGGGACTCCTTCAAGGCCTTCTTAAGGGGGCCTATTACTGGCAAAGTGTCCTTTCGTTTTAAGCAATATAAGGAGGAAGTTGTATCTATTGAAGCAGACATCGCTAAAGAACAACTAGATATTGACGCTAATGCGGCTCCTATAGATTCAGTTTTAAAATCTCTCCATGATAAACTACTCTCCTTGAAAGGGCAGTTGGGCTCGGTTCTAGGTAAGAGAGTTCAACAGAGATTAGAGGCCAGCAAGCTAGCCCACTTCCAGTATGGTGAAGGGGCAGGGAAGTTGCTGGCCTGGAAGGCCAAAACAGATCAAGCCCGTAATAATATTGAGTTAATAGCAGTGAGCAACTCTACAGTGTCTTCTGATGAGGGCATAAGACTAGCTTTTAGAGTGTTTTTTCAGGAGATATATCATGAAGATAGAAATATCAATCCAGAAACAGTTAAGGATTGGTTGAGTAGAATTTCCCTCCCGGCCCTTTCTGCTGAGCAGAGTACACTCCTTGATAGTGAGATTTCAGAGGAAGAGGTTAGGTTAGCCATCCGAAGTGGTAAGAAAGGGAAAGCGGCAGGGCCTGACGGTTTACCAGCAGAAATTTTCAAAGTATTAGAACTGGAAATAACATCACCTCTTACCACATTATTCAATCAAATCCTGATGGATGGCCAGCTCCCCCCTGACTCTTGGAATAGTGCTTCCATTACCCTGATTCTGAAACCTGGTAAGCCAGCCTCCAGCTGTGGGTCTTATAGACCGATTTCAATCTTAAACGTAGATTACAAAATCTTCGCTACGGTTCTGGCAAGGAGGCTGGCTGTGGTGGCTCCCGATATTTTACACCAGTATCAGAAGGGGTTTGTCAGGGGGCGCCAGCTCTACGAATTAACATACGATTTAATAGGCACTATAGACATGGCTATAGCTGAGTCCCTTCCCCTGATTGTTTTAACAGTGGATGCTACCAAGGCCTTCGACAGGGTAAATTGGATATACCTGTCGGATGCCTTGGCTAAATTCAACATCGGGGGATGCTTTGTGCGTGCCATTAACCTTTTGTATCAGAGTCCTGCTGCTTGTGTATTGGTTAATGGAGTACTATCGGACCCCTTTAATATTACTAGGGGACGAGACAGGGCTGCCTGCTCTCCCCTCTCCTATTTGATCTGTATATTGAGCCCTTTGCTCAACGTTTAAGGGATGATATTAATATTAAATCTTTTACTTATAGGGGATGGGAGAGGAAGGTAGCCCTTTACGCGGACGATGTGCTTATTTTTTCTTCAGATGCACACACTGCACTTCCAGCGGTACTTGATGCAGCACAAGAATTTGGAGAAGTATCTGGGTACGAGGTGAATGCCTCGAAAACCGAGATAATAATTTGGAATGATGACCAATGTGAAATCAATATACAGCCATGATCATCTATGCGTTATCTTGGTCTTAACATAACAAAAGATATAAATCAATTAGTGGCCTCCAATTTTTCAGCTGTGGCAAAGCTATGTCGTCAGCTAATGCGATCTTGGGCTCAACTTCCGTTATCTCTCCTAGGGAGAGTAAATCTGACCATTCTACCCAAAATTTCTTTTTTATTTAACACCATTCCTCTTTATTTTGATCCCTTGTTAATAGCAAAACTGCAGGCGGATATTACTTCCTTTATTTGGAACAAGCATCTTCCAAGGATTGCCTGGAAGAAACTCAGGAGGCGTAGGGAGAAGGGCGGGTTGGCTGCTCCAGATCTCCAGGTATACCCTTGGGCTTTTCAACTTTCCCATGCCCGAATGCTTTTAAAGATGCCTGCAGATTATGGAGCTGGTTCTTTATTTTCAGTTTTACTTAAAGGGGAAGGCCTTAGCCAGTCAGGCTTAAATTTGGCAACCCAAAGTTTTTTAAAAACATCAAATTGAAGATCCTGCAGGGGTTTATAAAAAACTGGGCCAAATTAATGGTTGCCATATAAATTAGCTATTACAGCAGTAGGGCACCCCTTTGGGGCCTTCCTGAGAGTCCTATGTGGTTGTGCGATAGTTTAGCTGTTCCACTCAAAGAAGCAGGGTTGGTGGTCTGGGGGGACCTATTTATGGATGGTAGTCTGCTTTCGTGGGAGTGTTTAAGAGGCAAGATCGGTCCGAACCTTTCAAGGTTTAAATATATGCAAATGGTTGGTTGGACCCACTCCTTTCTCGCACGGCCGTCTCTGGCAAATAGGTTTCCTATTGGAGGCTATAGCCATCTAGTATCCCTATTGGCAGATAATCCACCAGCCAAAAAGGAAATCTCCCTCTGGTATAATCTGATTTTGGAAGAAGTTGATGGCGATTTCCTATTACCAGATCTGCTTTAGGGATCTACCATGTTAGGCTGCAATGTGGAAGATCTGTGGAGCACTTCGTGTAAAGTTTTGTGGGACATTGTTAAGCCGGCATGGTTGCGTAGGAATCATCTATTTACGCTCCATAGGGCATACTACTCTCCCCTCAGGCTTTCAACATTTTCCCAAGGCAACCCTGTAGTTTGTGCTAAATGTGGACTGGCTGCTGCATCGGATACCCACATGTTCTTTGAATGCCCTCGCCTGACCCCTTTTTGGGATGCTATAAGCAACACATTTTCTACATCTTTGTGTAGGCAAGTAGTTTTGGATCTCTCTATTGTCATCTTTGGGGTCTCGGCCGAGGTTCAAGGGCAAGCCAGGAACCTGCTGTTTTATTCCATTCTACTTGCCCGGAGGGAGATTTGCAGAAAGTGGAAAGACCCTGTTCCCCCTTCATTTACGGACTGGCAGGCGTCAGTTTTGCAAGTTTCCACATTAGATCTAGCAAGAACTGGCAACCAAGGTAAGAGAGCATTTTGGCGTCAGTTGGTCTGGGGCCATTGAGTTGGCCGGGGTTTTTTTTTTTTTTTTCTTCTTCCCCCGGTCCGATGATTATACACCTGTGGTATCGTTGAACCTGCAAAGTCCTGATTCATCTGGAAGCTTGGGACTCAATGGTTGAATTTCCACCTGTATTTTTCTAATCTGTGGTTCATCCTTTTTCTGGTTTCTTAGGTGTTTTGTCTCTAAGGGTACAACATTTCTGAGGGAATTTGGTAGCTTTGGTAGCCTTCCTTAACCAAGCCCTGCCAGGTTTATAATCTGTGACAGATTGTTGTATTCCCGACTGCGGCTACACCTAAAACCATGGTGGTAAATGAGGACCAAAAAAAATAATATTAATGGTGGGCTACTGCCAGCACCCACTATGGGTGCCAGCTAGGGATCTGGCAGGGGACACTCAAGCCTTTGGGCTCCCCTGCTGTGACCCCCAACATCTGACAATGTTGTGGGTGCCCCAGATGGGCACCAATTCTAAAATAATAGCTGGCTCCCTCTGGCACCAACTATGGGGGGTGGTTGGGGAGCCAGCAGGAGCTGCGGAGGCCCTGGGGCTCCCTCGCAACACCAACGTCTGAAATATAAAGTATATATACAATAAATTAAAAAAATATAAATAATATTAATTGAGCGCCAGGAGCCACTCATTTGTTACTCACTGGTGCTCATTTGTATTCACAGCTTAGTGCAAGGAGTGCCCCATAATGCCCTGTGAGGGTGTTTTAATAATATTTTAAGATCCTGGTGTTGCCTCTCGAAAGGGCAGGTTCACCACCGAGCAGTTTGCAATGTTATGGAGGGCTGCAGGCAGCAAAGCAGCCCCACAACAACATAAAAAAACACATAGTTAAACTCCTGGGCCATCAAATCCATGAGAACTTGCCATATTTTTTAAAGCACTCAAAACTGAGCTGTATCTATATGCTCTTCAATTGGATTGCAGTGTCCCAATGTGGTTGATTCTATTGTTACTCTTCATGGCCTAAACAAATTGTAAAAAAAGACTCAAAGACATGTTCTTTTTTAAACATTGAAAATATATTCTGACAAACACTATGATTAAACATTGCAATGTGTGCATTCATTAAATCTACATTTTGGGTTAAACATATTTATGTCTTTTTGACAAATCCAATGAGTCTGCTTCATACAGGTTGATGTGCTCACTCCTTGATAAAGCCAACAGGCCCTGCTGCTTTTATATTTTGGTATTCTGACCCTTTGACAAAGCCAGTAGGCCTGCCTTACATAAAATGACACTTTTTATATTGATATTTCACATAGTTAGCTGTATGCAGATGGAGACCAACAGGGGATGGGAAGTGGGCCTGCACAGAAGGGGGTAGGCTCCCTTATCATGCACAACTAATAACCTCTCATATTACATCACTCTGACATGCTCTAAGACTGCATTGATAACATCACTGCAACATCTGAAATGCACATCTTAACTTTCCTGAAAGTCGTAAAGTTAGGATTTTTCTCAGTTTAGGAGTACTAAAGTTAGGATTCCTAACTTTACTACTCCTAAATGCCTTATGTGAATACCGAAAGTCGTAAAGTTTGGATTTTTCTCTGTTTAGGAGTTCGGATTTTAGGATTCCTAACTTTACTACTCCTAAATGCATTTTGTGAATACCGAAAGTCGTACAGTTAGGATTTGTTTCAGTTTAGGAGTAGTAAAGCTAGGAATCCTAATTTTAGAACTCGTAAAGGCCTTTTGTGAATACCGAAAGTTGTAAAGTTAGCAGTTTGTCTCAGATTACTTTTGTGAATCAAGTCATATCTATTCTTCTAAACTGGTGTGGTGTCCATTTGTAGTGTTTTCACTGTATTACTGTATGTGTACACAAATGCTTTACACAATAAATATAAAGATATAAAGATAAGCCCGTCTGCTCGTGCCATGCTACCAAGGGGGTGAGCAGAGGTCATTTTAGAAGTGTATCCCCCTCACCTTGACCAGGAAGAAGGGTCCCTACTTGGACAAAGGTGCAAACCATTGCCAACTAGAGACCCCCATTTTTAACAGGAATGAAAAAATGATATATTCTGTCAGGTTTTATCAATAATTCGGATTAATGCCCCGGCCCTCCAAAGTCTATCTGCTTTCCTGGTCTCAGGCAATTGTTGCCTTAAACAATATGTATTATCGGTAATAGGGGCCGATGTACTGTGAGTTCATATGGCTTTTTCCTTCTACAGAAGCTGTTTTTGTGTTGATTGTAGGCCCTCTCCTGACTCGTAACTAGGGGTGGGTGGAATTTGCGTAGTCGCACTATGCAAAGCTCCGCAAAACGGTAAAAAATCTCTGCAGAGTTCTGTGAATACGCTGAATTGCTTGTTCCGCCTGTTCGCTAGGGGCGGCTGGTGACATTTGAAGGTGGTGGGGCGTGGAGGTCCGAGTTGAGTGCCTGGTGGTGGGGTGGGGTGGGTGGCTCGGGAGGGTTCTCCCCCTGAAATTTTTTTGAAGGAAGGACTGGGTTGGTGGTGCGTTTTCAAGCGCAAATTTGGGAGGGCAGGAAGGTTGAGAGAGGATGAACAGAGGAAGGCGGACTGCAAGGAGGGTGTGGGGAAACTGAAACCCAAAGAAGAGGAGGAGAACCAAGTAAAGTATTTCTTGTGAAGTTTTAGACGTGTACTTTGTGGTCGGGTCATCAGACCTGCATGCCCAAGCTGTTTCTCATAAGCAGTAACAGGCGCCTGGTCTGTGTTGTCCAGCTACCCTCCGAGGACACATGGAGCAAAAGTGTTACAGTCATTTCCCTTTTGTTTCATTTTGGAGACTCACGGCACAGCTCCTTGCAGGTGCCACGTGCTTATGACAGTCCATAAAATTTGCGGCACATGAAAGCAATTTAAAACACAACGCTTCCGGCCCATTAAGAGGTGGCATACTTTTTCTGTCACATATGTTCAGATACTCCCTTACTTGCAGAGCGAATGCTGACATGGATCGAAAGTAGTAATTATTATGCAACACTAACCACCAACTTTCCTGGTAAATGTTACCCAGAACCCACCCTTCCCGTCCCCCACACCCCAGCGCTTTCCACTGCGCGCCTCTAAAAAGCTTCTACGCCACACTTCTGCCAAACATGCCTCCTTTCTGCAGCCCAAGCTCAGCTCCGCACACGCACAAACCTATAAATTAATTAAACCACCCAAGCCACATTTGGGAATATCTGAAAGTGTACACACGCGCTACTAGTCTCAACACTTCTGCACTGCAGTCACCACCACAGTCGATCTTTCACATTTGCACCTCCTCTCTGCGTGTGCTTCCGCGCTTTATAAAAATGCACTAAATAAAATAAATAAACAAATCAAGACATTGGCTTTCAGATACACCCCTTCAGTCAGTGCCTGCCATGGTATGGCTGGCTCTAGCCAGCGGCTGAAGGGAGTTCAAGCACTTCTATCAGTTGGCAGCATTTCGTACATGTGCACCGTGCACCACTTTAAAATGTTTCCACACACCCAACATTACATTTTTTTTCCCTGGAAGAGCGCTCCTAAAAGGTGTTTAGAGTCACACTGCAGCAGGACGCCGAAGCAGGCGCAGGTCAGAGGCACACACGGACAACTGCGTTCAGGCACCCAGCAAGAATCTGCCGGGCAATTTATGTTTTTATTTCTGTTTTGTTCAGCTTCAAGTGGCTTCTGTAGCAGTACACCAGAAACACACATTTCCTAGTTTGTTTGTTTTTTAACTCCTAATAGCGGGCGGAACGTTTTTAGGTCTGTCTTTATACAGTGTCGCTAGGCGACGATCGGCTGGCTCTAAATTAAAATCAAAAATCCAAGCATTAGTTTTGTAAGTTTTGTAGGTAATCAGTCCAGTCCAATACATCCGATAGTGCCGAATTAAGACGCAAATAATTTGCACAAGAACAGCTGCGTCAGGGTTGCTCACGGGTAGGGTGAGATTGGCTACCTGCGTGCCAAATCGATTAATCATTTTTCAACACAAGTTACACAACCTGCATCGTGAATGTTCATGAGCGCCACTGTTTATTTTGCAGGATCTACTTACCAAGTGTCATCTCACCTGCTGAGTGCCATCAGTCCTGGTGCCGGAGTCAGAGCTGCACGGCGGCTGGCTGGCTCTTCTGCAGCCCACTCCCTCGGCTCCCATTGTCCAACTAGGAGGCATGGAACTAGCCGAGGGCAAGGGGAGTGCTCCAGTTGTTGCCACCCACTGCCCTGCTCCTTACCATTGATTTCAGTGGCGCGCCGCGGAAAACGCCTGGGGCCTTATTTATGAAGGCCTTGCGCCACCGGTGCGTCACTTTTAAAATGGGAAAAAGTGACGCACCGGCGGCGCAAGGCCTTCATAAATGAAACCTCTGGGGCGCAGCATAGGCATCCCATTCGAAACCAGGCATTTTCATCTTTCTTTGGCCACTCCATTCAGAATTACATCACTCCTCGCCCCGGCCAGCACATGCGGAGGAGGTCTCTGACCTGCTGTTACCTCGTCCCTGGCCTTGAAGAAAACAAAACAGAATTTAATTTGTGATTGACACACGGGGCAGTGAGCATTTCATTTGAGGCTGCTGCATTGCGTGTGTGGATGTCTTTCTTGTCTTCCTCCCCGATCTTCGTTCTGAGGCTAGTGAGGCAACGCCCCATTCGCCCCTATGCACCTGCCGCCACTGCCATTCACGATGCCTTTTTCCTGCTTGCGAACGCTGTTTGCGTGCTGGGGGGGGGGGGGGGAATATCTTGTGAACACAGCATTTTGAAAGCGCGAAAAAGCAAAACATTCTGCAAAGCCTTTGATCGCAGAATTTTTGCCAATTCCACGTTCTCTGCAGAATGCGAAAATACCCAAATTCAGCAAATTCCACGAGTGGAACAGAATTTTCCGCCCAGGCCCACCTGTAACTGCATGAATCCCTGAGTTTGTACCTCCCAAAAATACCTTCCTTCATCTCTGTGCTCTCTGTTAGCCCTTTGTTCTGTGTGGTTCAAAGTGCATATGCGCAGACCACTCAGTCGATACGGTATTTTCCCGTTCAGTGGTGTTCATCCTTACACGTCTCTCCTACACCCATGAGTGAGAGTGGCTACATGCTTGTTCATGGCACAGTTTTAGCAGTTTCAGCTGTAACCACACACCACAATTCTTCAAACATAGGCTATACTGCACTCACAAACGTAAGCCCTTCAATTTGAATTGAATTCCTCAACAACACATCTTTTACTCATCTTCCCTTCAGATTCGTGCAGAGACATAGCAAAAAAGCGTATTCGGAGTGTAAAGCTTGTCCTGACAAATAACATAAAAAAACTGCACAAAGTAGCGTGGTACCCCTCTACAAATGTACATTTGTGGCTAATTAAGTATTGTATGGATTCAACTGCAATACAACGTGGTCAAACCTGACAACACTGCAAGGCCACAATAATGGAAATACAGAGTTAGGTAATAACCTATCCCTGTCTTCTAAATATGTACAGACTTTACTTAGGTCCTGATTCAAATGTGTGTTTTAAATTCAGATCCGTGTGCAAATGGGTGTTTCCACACAGAACAAAATTAAGTGTTCTGCACCAAATACCACACTCATTTTTTCCTGATAGTATTGGTTTTCAAATAATTTAGTGTGTGCTACTGGTACTGAAAAGGAACAGTGGCAATTTTAAAAGGAAATCAAACAGGAATGATGATTTGCAGCTCTTGCCTTTTGCTATTGGAGCATTTTTACTTGAGGGATAGTTCAGGTGTCTGATGCCTTATGTCAGGGTAGCCTGAGAGATGTCTCATCTGTGTGTGTCTGAGCATATTATTTATGTATACAAAAGGACTACATCTACTACTACCTCTATGATTTGTTTATCAGAGTGCATTGCAATAAAGATGTAAAAATTGCTTTAATGTATGCCTTGTGTGGTTTTGAAAACAAAACACTGCTTTGTTTACTATTTGGCTCAGTGACGTTGGCTCCGGGATGGTCATTATTCCTGTCTCATAGAGCCATTTTGCGAAGCTGCAAGGCTCCAGTGCCCATCTATTGGTCATTGGGGCCTGTTCCCTCTGGACCATAAAGGACCAGTCCTTTAATATCAGAAGGTTGGCCGTCTAGTAGTATAACTGTAAATCTGGCAAGGCAATACTCCATCCAACCCTCCATCTCAACAATGTTCCAAAGGCAATCTGATGTGTGCCTCCATCTCAGAGAAAGGATTCTAACCTCTGCCTCCACTGCCTGAAAAAAGTGGTTGGGGACCTCAAACTATGGGGTTTGCAACACATAAAGGAACTTAGGGAGCTAAATCATTATATAGACGGCTGCCCTTCCTAGTAGGGAAAGGGTGAGCTGGTGTCAGTATTCCACATCACTATGGAAATTCCATAGGATTCATCCAATATTCTTGACATAAATCAGTTCTCCTTCAGTGGTCATACATATTCCCAAATAGGCAAAACCAATGGCATTCCACTTCTGTGAGGCAGGTCACATACCCCACAGTGTCCACTGAGACAACTGGTATGCTATTGACTTTCCACAGTTGATCATGAGCCAGTAAAGAGCCTGAAGATCCTTAGGATTCCCATGGTTCATAGCAGGGATTGGTCTAGGAAATGATCAGCAAATTGGGAGCCCGCATCCACCCAGACTCCATCCCATTGGACACTGTGCACCAGTGCATCCTGCATCATCTAGTTTACCAGTGGTTCCCTTGCCACTGGAAAGAGCAGCTGGGAGAGTGGCTATTCCTGCAGGGTGCCCCATGTCCAGCATGAATTCCCCCAACAATGTGTCATTTAGCTGTACCCTCACCGTCAGTCCAAGATAGTGGACACCAAACCATGCCCGGCACATGGGACCTAAGCCCACACTTTCTAGAAGGGCCCATCATGTAGAGCCACTCCAAGGAGTCAAACGCATTCTCAGTGTGCAATAAGAAGACTAGCCCCAGCTCCTGCACATGAAGTTGCCTGGCAAGGCAATTGAAGAGCCGCCAAATATTGTGCCTTGTGGACCTCTAGGGTATGAACCAGGACTGGTACGGAGCCACCATGCCATGTTTCACCTGTAGTAGGCAGTTTGCCAACACCTTTGCAAGTAATTTTGACTTCATATTCAGGAGGGACATCCGCCCATATGAGGCACACTCCTTCAAAGGCTTTCCATGTTTATGGATTAACACAATTGTTGGCTGCTTAAGATCCAGAGGGAGCTCACCCCATGCCTATGCCTCATGATACATGTCATACAGAAGTGTGATCACCTTACTCTTGACACATAAAGACAATTCAGGGGGGAATTGGTTAATTTGGACCATGGCGTCTGCGATATCCCTCTTTGTGAAGTCAGTCTCTAGCACATTTCTGGCATCCTTACAGATTTGTGTCACTGGGAGTGTTGGACCTGACCATTGTGCATGGTTATCCCTAAATGTTTTGCCTTTCTCCTCCTACTTTCTGCATAATTCATTTTTCTTGGCCTTAGGACTCCACCACTGCTAACCAGTGCTAAAGCGCTGGTGCTCTATCCATAAAACATGGTAACATTGGCTTAGACCCAATTGACATATTTAATTTACCTGTTAGTCCCTAATAAAGTGAACTGCTGGTGCCCAGGACCTGTAAATTAAATGCGACTAGCTGGCCTGCAAATTTGCAATACTGATTATGCCAACCACTTAATGATTATGCCACCCACTTAAGTACCTCTTTCAAACATGACTCAGGCCTTCCATTGTAGATCCTGTGTGGCAGTTATAACCTGCCATGTCGACCTGACAAAATAAATGCTTTTTCCAGGCCCACACCTTCCTTTTTAATACTTATAAGTCACATAAGTCATCACGAGGGCAGAGTGCAGACTATTTAAAAAGTTGGACATGTACTTTTAAGTTTTACATGTCCTGTAAGTGAAAAACTCTTACATTTGTTTTTTACTACTCCAAGGCCTATCCTTCCCATTGGATAGCATTGTAATTGCCTTATTGCCTTTTATAAGTGTCATTTCCATATGGGATGAGATACCTGGTTCATGTTTGGTGTCTTTGAAATCCTAATTTATTATGAAGTCGGATTTTAAAATACAATTCTAAAAATGCCACTTTCAGAAAATATACATTTTATTACTAGCCATTTGGTCTGTCCCTGGTCGCATGACGGAGTGTAGTTGACTGTTTCTTTTTGCGCAGTCCTCTTAGACAGTCACAAACAATGGATGATTAGGTGTGATTGAGTCGGCCATCACTGGCCTGATAGGAGAGAGAAGCCTCATTTACACCTGAATAGGCTGTATCCAGTCTCCACATAAAGGGCTGCCTAGTTAGTCTAGAGCCAGGGCACGGCAGGTAGGGCATCTGTGCACTTCAATGTGATGCCTCTATAAGTTTCTTCCCACTTCAAAGGCACATCTGTGTATAAAAGAAGTACCTCAGACACCAAACACTTTAGTACCCTTTTGGACCTGTGGATACTCTTCCAGGAAGACGGACTGCTGTGTTCTACAAAGACGTCTACCCTGCGGTGCTGACCTGCTAACCTCTTGCCTGGGGAAGAAGAATTGGACCTGTAACATATCTTGAACCAAGGACCCCTGAGTAATTTCAAGGGCTAGGCTTCTGGCCTCCTGATCTCAGCCTCAGGGACATAAAAGTCGCCCCAGCAGTTCTTGGACCCATCTTGAGCCCCAAGTAACACCCCTGACATCTTGGCCCCTTGGTGTGTATCAGCAGGCTCTTAATTCAAGCTTTTGGGCTCTTCACAACCATAGATGAGTCCAATCACACCGGATCCATGTCGCTCCCACAGAAATTCAGCGCTGCCACCAACAGCCCATCCTTTAACACAGCAAGCATCAATTGCCTGTGGAGGACCACCAGCACAAAGTTCCAGCCTGCCCGCCACAATGCCCAGCCTGCTCTTCGCACCTCACCAACTGTGATGCTCTCCTTTCTCCTCGCGGTCCTCTCTAATGCAAACTTGAGAAGGTAAACCTTCAGCTGGACAAATCTAGGACTGTGTTCGACCCACACACCATCGCAGTCAGCATTAACTTGTGACTATGTGCCAGTCCAGCATATCCAGATAGCCACGGTTGGCGATTTAAGCTTTTAAGCACTGTATTACAGTTTATTCTCTAAACAATTTTAATTCTAGTTCTATTGATTGGATTTTTGTTGTTTTGGTATCAAATAATTAATTTCAATTTATTCTATTTGTCTAAGTGGTTTGAGATTTTTCATGTGTTGTGTTTGAACTTTGTTACTGTTTGAGTGTTGCATAAATACTTGTTTTTTGTGTCAAGTTACTCCCCTTCATAGACGTGGGACTTTGGTTTGCTACCTCCTAGTGTTGTGATTGGTCTGAGCGTATGGTTCAGCTCTCTCGGACAGTGAAGGGGGGCCTGGGCATGTTCTCCACCCAGGCTGCAGTGCAGCCTGGGCAGAGAACATGCAAAGTACACATGATGGTTTGGCTGGCCCGAGATGGCCAGCCAAACATTCATGCGCACTTGGAGTGGGCAACTACTCCTCCCCTGGCCCCTGCTTTGTCAGCCCCATCCCACACAAGGAAACAGAAAACTAAAATGATAACAACATTAATTATTATCATTTTAGTTATCCTTTAACTACTGCTTGCTGAGCAGTGGGGCAATGCTCCTGCACCTTAGCGAAGGAGCAGCCGCTGCTTTTGGTTTATGACAAAACAAGCTGGATGTGAGTTTCAACAAAGAACCAGGAGAGTGATGACCATCAGAAGGTTGAGGAGGAGGAGGAAAATGACTTGGCAATGGTTCCAGAGGAGAGGGGGTTCCATAGAGATCGAGTCCCTTTCTGGATCCAATGCAGGAATCAGTGTATCCTCCAACACCCTGAGGAGTTGAAGGACAAGCACGCTGAGAGGGGCCCAACTGGCTGCAGAGAAGAGAAAAGCTGAGGTTGGAAAAGCCCTGGGGGGTAGAGGAGGATGGCCCATGAGCTCTGTCTCAGAGATCTAGATTTAAGAGCCAAGCAGATGGAGTCCAGCAATATTGGTGGCAGCGTATCAGCAGTGTCTACTGGAAAGGTGAGGGTCCACATACCCAAGGACCTGGTACTCAGTTATTTGATGGAAGATTATATAGATAATTGGTTCACATGTGGAGGTACATGCCGACAGTGGGGAGGGGAATACTCATAACACTAGAGGTAGTGAACTAGACCCAGGAAGGCCATTCTTCGTACCAAATTTAGGTTGACCCCTGAGAAGTACACACAGAGGTTCAGAAACAGCAATAAACTCCCAAACCAATCCTGTGTGGACTTCTTAGACTAATCCTTCAAGGCAGTGAAGAGCTGGGCAAGACCCAGCAAATTGGATTATTTTACTGGGCTGTATAACCTCATTTCGAGAGCGCACATGGTCAAATCTGTTTTACAGACTGTGACAACACCTAGTGGATAACAAGCTTGATGTCCACAGGAAGCTTAGCGACGAGACGGATCTCTGGGTCAGCACCAGAGTATCTGAAAAGGTACCTGGGAGTGACCTTAAGAAGAGTGGTTCAAGTTCCCCTCACTACAGTGAGCGGGATGTCAAGGGATACCCAAACAAGTCTCAGGTTAAGGGGAAAGGAAAGGTTTACCATGTCCCATCTGAAAAGAAGGAGGGACGTTCTGGTGGGCGGTGGCACAGGGTGCCCCATTTACAACAACACTGCTTTGATTGTTCTGAGCTGGAACAAAAGCAGTGGTGTCTGTCCAAAGAAGCCACCCACTTGTAGGACCTCTACTGGGGTCTCAATTATTGTCTTAGGGGTAGGGAGTTCCCAGTGACTGGAGCAGATCATGCCCTAGTCTCCCTTAGCTGAGGGGGTGAACTCAGAGGGCAGATTGGTGATCCTTGAGGTGGGAGTTGTCAGTTCCAACAGGCCAAGGTGAATGTGGTCCCTGTCACTGTTCTAAGGGAGACCATGACCAGCGAAACCATTGTAGTGAAAAGACTGGTTTCCCCAGAGCAGTACTCCATCAGGTATGTAGGGTAACTGAGACCAAGGTCTTTGTCTGCCCTATGACCCTGATATCCCTAGAATGGGGTGGGGAGAAGACTCAGAGAAGGGTCATAGTAAGTCCCCAGATGCCTATTGACTGTATTCTGGGGAATGAGTTTCCACCAGTAATAGAAGAGCTAGGTGTGGAGGACATCCAGGGATCCATGAAAGCTCAGACTCCTGTCTGCACTGGGCATTCTAATCCCAAATGGAGGGTACAGGGGCCCAGGAGGAGGGGCACCGGAAGAAAGGTCTCATCCCTGAGTCCTGATCAGCCTCAGGGTACAGATCCTGAGTTGAGTGACCAGTCTCAGGCTACCACCCCTGGACTGTTGGGAAGGAGGATGGAAGGGGGTTGCAAAATACCTGGGGCTACTGAACTCTGAGAACCCATAGAGGTCAGAGAGCCCTTGATGGCCTAGGACCTGAGTCTTGATACTCACAGCTGTCAGTGGCCTCTGTTGGTTACTGTCCTTATGGGTAGAGATTTCCTTGAGCTGGGGACAGAAGTCTGATCCAAGGGGTGTTGGCCATGGTGATATTGCCTGCCCAATGGGATGCGTCTGTGAGCAAGGTTGGGTGCTGCATAATTGGGTCCACAGATGAGGAGAAGGGTTCCCATGGATCAATTAAGTGACTCAAGAGAGTAGATAGAGGGGTCCAGCTGAGTTAAGAGAGGTGTAGGACTGACAAGTGCCCCCGCACTTGTCAGTTCTAAAGCTAGGGGAGACTAATTATTCAAGGTATTGATTCGTTTCCACTAGCTTTAGGCTGGAGGGGGTAGTTTTGACCTGGTCCTCTCTGCAGGGTCATCTCCAACCATTTTTCCTTTCTCCTATTTTTTGCTAAATTCATTTTTGTTGGCCTTAGGACTCTGTGCATTCTACCACTGCTAAACACTGCGTGTGGTCTCTCCTTAAAACATGGCAACATTGGCTTATACCCAATTAACATTTTTTGTTTACTCATAAGTACATAGTAAAGTACACTACATGTGCCCAGGACCTGTAAATTAAATGCTGCTAGAGGGTCTGCAACACTTATTGTGCAACCAACTTAAGTAGCCCATTTAAACATTACTCAGGTCTGACACTGCAGAGCCTACGTGGCAGTTTTAACATGACAGGTCTACCTGGCAAAAAAAGATTTTGCCAGGGCCTCACCTTCCTTTTTAATAGACCCAAGTCACCTCTAAGGTAGGCCATGTAAAGTCCCAAGGGCAGGGCGCAGTGTATTTCAAAGTTTGGACATGTACCTTTAAGATTTATATGCCCTGGTAGTGAAAAACTCTTAATTTGTTTTTCACTATTGTATGGCTTATTTCTCCCATAAGATAACATTGGAGTTGCTGGTGTACTTTTTATAACTATATTTTCCAAATGGAAAGAGATAATAGGTTCATGTTTGGTGTCACAGTAATCCTAATTTAAAACTTTAATGTATGAGGAAATCAGATTTTAAATTACAGTTCTGAAAATGTCAATTTTAGAAAGTTGCAAAAAGAAAAATTGATGGACGGATTGCTGAACAATGCTAAACGTTCACCCCCAGTACAGAGATCTGGGACCAAATCCATAGTTTGTTTGCTCACCTGTTCAGGAAACAAGTATCCTGGGACCGGTTTTGGGGTATCATCCCTCATCAGCCAGGCTAGCTTGACTCCAGTAACATGGCGAGCATGTTACCCATGTCTGGGCATACCCTCCAACTTAAGGTGACAAAGGCAAAAAGAACAATTGAAGGACGGAATGCAGAATAATGTCAAACATTCACCCACAGTGCAGAGAAATTGGACTAAATCCTGCGTTTTTTTTGCCCACCATGCCATTCTAGTTTGGACCCATTCATATGCAAATCAGTCTTTGCCCTGCTCTCCATGAGAACAATCCAGCCCTAAATCCCTGGCCAGTTCCTACCTGTATCCTGAAACAAGCATCCTGGGACAGGTTTTGGGTATCACCCCTCATCAACCAGGCTAGCTTGAATCCAGTGGCATGATGAGCATGCAACCCATGTTTGGGCATACACATCCAACTTAGGGCAGAAAATGCAAAAAAAACAATTGATAGACGAAATGCTGAACAATGTCAAATATTCATCCCAGTACAGACATCTAGGCCTACATCCATCGTTGTTTTGCTCGTCGTGCCATACCAGTTTTGACTCAGCCATATGAAATCAGTCTTGATCCTGCTCTCTATGAGAACAGTCCAGCCTGAACTGCCAAGCCAAGTCCTCCATGAAACAAGCCCTCTCAACTTCCCCTGCAAGGAAGAAATGTGCAGCCACAGGCCCTGTCACACCACTGTCACCTGGCTAAAGTTGCCACACCAGTCGCAGTCACCATCTCGCTCACCTCCTGAATTGTTCCTGGATCTGTCCTAGGAGTAGCAGCCCTGGAGATCACCACCTCGCTTCCAGGCATCCCCACAATTCTTTTGAGACACTGGGATCAAGGGACACCAGCAGAATAATGGCAGCGTTGTAGTTTTGGTCTATGCATCCGATTTCATTGCCACCGTGGGCAGGACCCGATCTGTGTTTCCATTGTGCCTCATTCTAGGTTGTCCCTTTCTTCGCCCAGGGCCAGACTAATTACTATGAATGAAAGAATGAGCGAGCATTTATAAAGCACCTGGTTACCCGAGGGCATCCCAGTGCTAATAGTGACACAGATAACAGACAACGAGCATGTTGGACTTGGGCCCTTTTTGGCAGGTTCACCCCTAGACTTTTTTCCTTTAGCCTCTGACATGGTGGTAGTGATTTTAGGCCTCTGCGCACTTTAGCACTGTGGCCCAGTGTAAAGTGCGTGCGCACTCTGAGAGCGTGTGGTTAGATGGCCTCCCATAGGCATGCATGGGGGATATGTGTGTCCATAGTAGTTCCTGATATAATGGGAGTGCAGGGTCAAGTTTAGTATGTGCAAACTCGTGAGAATAAATGCTGCGCAATAGTGTGCGCAGATTTATTGTAGTTTAGAAATGCCACTTTTAGAAGTTGGCATTTCTGTGTGCTGTGGGCTGTGAATTGCCTGTCTGGCTTGTGAGTGACAGGGGCTGGCTGGGGTGGTTGACCCCAGGAGCCAGGATGAGTCTGCCCAGTGGTGAATAGGGAGATCTGCATGTAGATGGGAGGGAGGAGTTGCACCTGGGACCTGAATAGAGCAGAGCATTCACTCTGCAAGGCTGGATCCACCCCCTGTGGTGCGTCTGATGTCCCTGGCCTGTCTTGTGAAAAAGAGAGAGGAGCTGGGCAAAACAAAGTGCTCTTGAACTAGTTGTTTCTGGTTCTCCCCTTGCCTGCACCTTTGAGACAAAGGATTGGGTGGTATAAGAAGGGTCTGTGACCCCATATAAGATGTCCTTGTTCTTGCCTTTGGATCTTGATTCCTGCGGGGGTGCTGCTACTGGGGCCCAGGAGGACTTGCCAGGAGGACTGCCTCCCTGGGCCCAGCTATGCCCTGGAACCTTTTGCTCATTTCTTCCCCTAAATGACTACTTGGGACCCTTTTGCTTGCTTGATTCCCTTATTTTTGAAGGCAGGACTTTCTGATGCTTCCTGGGGCTCGTGTGCGCTTTCCTTCCACTTTCCCCTTTTCAGAGGGAATCCCGACGTAGGGATTCCCCCCCTTGATGCTTATATGGCGGGTGCCCACCCCGCATTCATCCGCTGCTTCATGGGTGCCCACCCCACATGGCCGATTTTCATTCATTTCAGACTAGCGGGTGCCCACCCCGCTTTCTATTTTTAATGAAGAGGGAGCCTACCACTTATTGCACCAGGAGGAATGAATTCACCGCCGTGGGCTTGTTCGGCCCACAGGAAGTCAGGCGGTGTGAAGCCTGACTTAGGGCTGGACTTCCGCTTCCCCAAGGAAGCCCCACGCCCACGGCATCACCAGAAGTTTCGTGGCGGTGTTCGGGGCTCCCGTGGTGAAGAGGGAGCCCCGCGTACAGCCACCATGTTGCTGAGCAGAGTAGCGACTGGAGGAAGCCCCGCGACGGCCCAGGAGAAAAGAAGCAGGAAGCAGATGGGAGCCTACCCCGCGCTCCTGTGACACTGACAAGAGAAAGAGGCCTCGACCAGGTGAGGAGGGGTCCGAAGGTGGGAGAGAGCTGAGGTGCCTGCCCCCAACCACGGGGGCTCAGAGAAATCTGCCGTGCGCCCTCTGTGAGTGAGGGGGGCTGAATGCACCACAGTGCTGGTGCCACCAGGGGACATGAGCGGAGCCCGGTAAGAGGGCTCAATCTTATTACTTCATGAGCGAACCCACCATTGCGGGCCGCTCCAACAAGGGAGCACATCATTGTTTAAAGGGCCTGGGGGGCCCGCGCCCTCCCCCCTGCGGTGCCCAGTTTTCATTATTTCAGAGCCCCGGGTGGCTCCATCATGGGCATATTGATTTAAAGCACCAGTGTGCTCCAACCCTTGGGGGCATATTTATTCTCAGAGCAATGGAGGCTCAGAGGTTTTGGGCCCCACTATTCCTAGAGCCTGAGTGGCTCCAACGCTGTACATGAGCCTGAGTGGCTCCCACGTTTGGCCTATTGATCCTAAGGGCCATTGAGAGCCCAGGCCTCATTTCTCGCTTGTCCAGCTGTCCAGCAAGTAGTGGGCAGCTGCACTGTTTAGGCATTACTTTATTTTAGGGGACATGTGTTGAATCCAGGAGTGAGACGCACTCCTTCGCCCCCATCTTTGCCTGCATAGCTGTGCAGCACTTAGTGCCAGCTGCTACGTTTAGGCTCTTCATTTAAGACTCCCTGCTGTCCAGCAAGCAGTGGGCAACTGCAATGTTTAGGTTTGCGCCAAGTGCGCACCCTTGACTGTCACTGCATTGGCAGCACGCCCTGACTTTGGAAATAGGGCACTTGAGCCCCTCAGAGATGGCCAGTTGGCCCTGGGGACTATTAGAGGTATAGGGCACCAGGCCCTAGTGTGATTTTTATAGGTGTTAGGAAATGTAATGCTTATAGTATGTTTTATGCACCTTGATTTATGCATATAGATGTGCTTTATGCTTATTAGGTTTTACCTACTGTCCTATGTTTTATTTGATTCTCTACTGTGGTCTAGGTTTGATTTTTTCCCCCTACTGCAGGTTATGTTATTAATTTTATTTCCTAAGACAAGTTATGTTTAGGAGCTTGTGGTCTACTATATTTAGGCTTATGAGGTTGGCGCAGAATAGAGTTCTCGCCTTATGTGATACTGTGCATGTTATGATTTATGTTATAGGTTGAAGCTGAGTATAGTGTCTGCCATTGATTACTGGCTGTGTGCTAAGTTCCTGATATATTCTTACTTTTACTATTTTTACCAAGTGACAATTCTGACAGTGGCCTCCGTGGCCCTGTCCTGTGTAAAAATCTCCTGTAAATATTGCCTGTGCCAGTTGGCACAGTGTATATTGTGTGATTACCATCTAATATGTCTTATGATAATACAAAGGCTATTTTTATGTGTGTGGAGTTCCTTTTGTGGTGTTCCTAGTATGTTGTTACTCTGCGTGTTGTGCAAATGCTTTACACATTGCCTCCGGCATAAGCCTAACTGCTCGTGCCAAGCTACCAAGGGAGTGACCAGGGGTTATCTTTGGCGTTTAACTCCCTTTCCCTGACTAGAGTGGAGGTCTCTGCCTGGCATTGGCGCAAGCCTTAGCCAACCAGAGATCTCCATTTCTAACAGAGCAGTTCAATGGAAAAGGAAGCTGGTTCTATAGCTTAGCAGCATGGTACGAGAAATAGCGACCTCCACTCCGGGTACGTTTTATTTTTGGGACTAATACCAGATGCTTATTTTCGGATCTCAAGGCTCTATTCGGCCGATACGGATGAATCATGGAACAAATCATTGAGGATCCTTCTCCGGAGAGTGCTTTATGTGCAATGCACATGGCCTTAAACTATAATTAGTATACACATTTAGGAACAAACATTATGGAGAATATGGTCATTCTTCACAAATCAATGTTGGAGAAATTTGTAACAAATGTTGACGTTTTTTTTGGCGCAATTTGTTTATTAGTCAATTAAAACCATAAATTCTGATAAAATTACATGTCTGATAAAAAATAAAATACACATTTTTTTTAAAGACAGGGAGGTGATCATGTACACATTAATTCCCATTCGGGGAGCAATGATTAATACAGAGTCTGCTGTACATACCGGGGTCAATTTCGCCTAAGGTGCATATTGGCAATGGTTTGCACTGGTTTGGCAATGGTTTGCACCTTTGTCCAAGTAGGGACCCTTCATCCTAGTCAGGGTAAAGGGGATACACTTCTAAAATAACCCCTGCTTTGCACCTTGGTACCTTGGCAGAAGCATACAGGCTTATCTTGGGGGACGTTTGTAAAGCATTTGTGTACACATACATTAATACAGTGAAAACGTTACAAATGGCCAGCACACCAGTTTAGAAAAATACGTAATATTTATCTAAACCAAACAAGACCAAAACAACAAAATAATCCACAATACAGTAAGCAAAATATCCTCAAAAAGACTTTATTTTCTAAAAAAAAACAAATACCTCCCCCTGGAGTTATCACAACGTCATGACAGATAAAAATCCAAAGTATGACGCAGACCACGAGGTAGGCGACATCAATCCCGGAGTCACACGGACCTGCAAAGAGCAGTACCTTGGAAACGATGAAAGCAAAGATGGTGCACAGTGTCAGGAGGTCATGCTTTGTTGGCACCAGGTGGTTTTGGTTCCTTAAGACCACAGGGGGGGTGAGAAGTTGGTTCCTTACAACCCATGGGGAAGTGGGCATTGGTTCCTCACTGTTGTCTGGGAGGTGAGGCATCGGTTCCTTACTGGTGCCGGGAAGTTGACGTCATGGTGGCAGTGAGGCGGCGGTTCCTTACAGCAGTGTGGTGTCGATGGATTTGGGAGTCACCCACGGCAAGTATCGTCTCTACGTTGATGAGGCACCATAGTCAATGGAATTGGGGCTGCAGTGGGAGTCAGGACGGTGTGTTGTGAGCATCACAAGTGGTGTCCTCAGCTCCGGTGCAGGCAGCGGCTTTGCTGATGGCTTCAGAGTCAATGCAGAGGGGCTTAGGCAGGCGTTTTGCCTACGGTGTGCGTTGGGCGGTGCGATGTGCTCTTCATGAGCGGTGCCCATGGCATCGGTGCAGGTAAAGGCATCTCTCACCGCTGTTGGTGTTCCAATTTCCCTCCGTGGCAGCTAAAACAGCAGTTCCAGTTGCAGAATGACAGAGGGGATGAAGTATTTTTCCTTATGAGACTTCATAACAGGAGGCAAGCTCTACCTCAGCCCTTGGAAATCTTCTTTAGGTTGTGGACACAGTACACAGCACAGTCTTTACCCTCTCCTTGGTGGGCACAGCCACTGCAAGCCAACCCCAGACAGCGGACAGCAAAGGGGCAGTACTTCTCCTCCAGTTTCTATCAGATCTTCTCCATGGCAGCGGTTCCTTCTTGATCCTAAAGTATTCCAAAGTCTGGGGTCTGTGCCCCACTTTTTATAGTCAAAATCAGCCGCGGGCCGTGGAGGGAGTTACGGTGGGGTAGGGAGGCGGGGAGGAGGAGGGGCAGGGTGGAGAGGGCTAAAAACCGGGATATGGATAATTACAGGAAAGTAAACAATTTAAATAATAAAACCAATTTCGTAGCGCGCACTGCATCGCATTTTGCATTTTGCGATGCAGTGGGCGCTACGAAATTCGTTTTATTAGTTGAATTGTTTACTTACCTGTAATTATCCATATGCCGGTTTTTAGCCCTCTCCACCCTGCCCCTCCTCCTCCCCGCCTCCCTGCCCCACAGTAACTCCCTCCACGGCCCGCGGCTGGTCAAACTTCCTTTGTTTTCTTGTGGCACAGAGTGTCTTTGCTCAGCAGGAGGTGGTACAAGAGGGGGTGGTGATGGACAGAGCATCTGAATCAATCAAACACTCACACCCAGTCAAAAGATCTGGGTTTAATCCATCACCGTTCTTTAGCCCACTCTGCCACCCCAGTTCAGACATGGCTATATGCACCCTGACCCTGTGCCTCATGGGAACAGTCCAGCCCGAACTGCCAAGCCATGTCTTCCCTGGACCGGAAACAAGCTTCCGAGGACTGTTTTCTGGCATTCCAGCCTTCTTCAGCCCGGCTTGCTTGAATTCAGTGGTAAAGTGAGCAAGGGACTCACGTCTGAGCATACCCTGCCACACTTATGGTCCAGACAGCATTGTCCAAGACAGACAAGGCCTAGTCAGGTGTAAAGGAAATCTCCTCCACCTACTCTAAATGCATCCCAGGTCTATTCAGCCCAGCTCTGACTCACTCTGGAAAGGAAGGACACTCCTCCCACCCCCAAGTGGCTGTCTGAACAGAATGCACATCCCCAGCCCCTGTCACTCCAAAGCCAGACAGTCAATACACAAACGTAGCAGAGGCACACTGGATGGCTAAGCAATAAAATACAGACCTTCTAAAAGTGGCATTTTCAAACCCAGAATGTAAAAATCATCCTTACTAAAAGATGTATCTTTATATTCTGAGTTCAAGCATACCAAACTCCACTTTCCAATCTGGTTCCAATGTGCAGTTATACTTATAAGTTGTTATAAGTAAACTCCCCATTCTATCCTATGCGACAGAGAGCCATTCAATAGTGAAAAATTATTTTCCCTGCATTTCACTATTAGGACATGTTACACACATCAATTCATGTCCTACCTTTTACAGACAATGCACACTGATCACATGGGTCTAACTTAGTGGCATCTCACATGTCAGAAAAAGGGATGTTTAGGTCCTGGTAATTGGATGCTCTTGCCAGGTCAACATTGCAGTACTAAACTGCCCACAGAAAATGCAATGGCAGGCCTGAGAACCTTTTGCAAGGCTGCTTGTGCGGGTGGCATAATCAGTACTGCAGGCCCACTAGCAGCATTTGATTTGCAGACCCTGGGCACACACAGTGCACTGTACTAGGGACTTAGTAGTAAATCAAAGAAGTCCAACACACATCCAAAATACATGATGTATATGCAAAAATACAGGGGAAACCCACACCAAAGATGCCAGGTTTAAAACGTGTCCCCTCCAGCTGAAATGTGGGGAGAACTACCCACCTTCCTGGGAGTTCCCTTCACTAAGGCGGACAAATCTGGACAGACCATCAGCATTAGCGTGTTCTGTACCAGGGGGGTGTTCCACCGTAAAGTCCATCCCCTGTAGGGAAATGGACCACCCCAACAGCTTCGGGTTCTGACCCCTCATCTGCATCAACCACCTGAGGGTCCTGTGGTCGGTCTGAACCCGGAAGTGAGTCCCAAACAGGTATGGCCTCAGCTTCTTCAGTACCCAGACCACAGAAAAAGCCTTATGCTAAATCGTACTTCACCTCAGTTCCTGGGGAAGTAACCTCCTACTAATGAAGGCTACAGGATGGTCTAGGCCCTCCTCATTTAGTTGTGAGAGCACAGCTCCCATGCCATGGTCTGAAAGCATCTCTCCGCACAACAAATTCTTGTGAAAAGATGGGTGCCTTGAGCATGGCAGATTTAGAGGTCATCAAAAACCTTCTGACAGGCGTCAGTCCAGTTCACCTTCCTGGGCTGCTTCCTGGAAGTCAGCTCAGTCAAAGGGGCCACAATGGTGCCATTCCCTTGACAAACCTCCTTTAATACCCGGTGAGGCCTAAAAAGGCTCTCACCTCTGCCTGGGTCTTAGGGGTTTCCCAAGCCAGAATGGTATCAATCTACAGTTGTAGGGGTGCCACCGGGCTGCTCCATACTTGGTGTCTCAAGTATACCACTTAGCCCTGCCCTATCAGGCACTTACTGGCCTGGATCTTGAGGACTGCCCTGCAGAGCCTTCAACACTTCCCAGAGGTAAAGCAGATATTCCTCCTGAGGCTTGAGCCGGGAATTGACATATAACGATATTTGCTAAGATTGCCTTTGATTTTACTTGATTTTAACTGCTTCGTTTTAAAATGTTAAAACTGTAAAACTGTTAACGGTGACATTTGCACATTTGTACTGAATTTGCGATATTTGCACATTTTACACCTTGACTGCTCTTTACTCCCGGGGTCAGCCGTTTATATGTGGGACCGCCATCTTGGGAGAAGGCAGGTCAGTAGGCTAGTCTTTCCGCCCCTGATTATACAAAAACTGATGCTGGCGCAAGCACGCTCTCCGAAGTCCGCCTGAGGCTTGAGCCGGGAGTTGACATATATAAAAGTACTTGCTAAGATTGCCTTTGATTTTACTTGATTGTAACAGCTTCATTTTAAAATGTTAAAACTGTAAACCGCGACATTAGCACATTTGTCCTGAATTTGCGATATTTGCACATTTAACACCTTGTCTGCCCTTTACTCCCGGGGTCCGCTGTTTAAACATGGGACCACCATCTTGGGAGAAGGCAGGTCAGTGGGGTAGTCTTTCTGCACCTTATTATACAAAAACTGGACTGGTGCGGGCGTGTCACTGGCATGCCGAAGGCACGCCTAAGTCAAGCCCGTCTGCTCCCGTCCGCAATCGGTCCGCACTCAGCGCCAGTCCCCCTGCCCAGCTTGGCTCAGGGAAACCTAGCTCAACAGTCAAATCAAATCAAATCAAATTCAGCTTTATTCAGTGCAAATAAAAAACACCATATAAGCATGTTATAAAAAGGAACATTCCTACATTACGATGTGGTTAAAATCATGATGATAACAAGTTATAACTGTACAGGTTAGGTTTAGCATTGCTTAATCTAGTACAAAAACATTAAAAACAAGTACAAGCAAGTGGAGCAGTAACTTTGTGCAGGGGCAATACACAGTCGTAGGATAGGGCTGGGGGCCTATAGCAGGCATAGTTTTTACTAATATATGCCATACTTTTTGTAAATTTGGAAAATCTCATTAATTATTGGTAGGCATGCTCCTCCTACTCATGCTAGAATGTATGTATTTATTTTTGTTTTTTTAAATGTATTTACAAGGTGCACTATCGCCAAAGGTAACAGGGCACCAGGCTGCCAAGAGCAGACAGATAATCCACACAAAAAAAGGCGAACAAAGCAGAACACACAAAAAAACAAACTAGAATCAACAGGCCAGGGGACTAGCAGAATAACTGCCTTTTCAGATCTGTCCGATTTGCTTATAGATTGGGCCTGCAGTGCACTACCAGACCTTACCAAGGATTCGTTTGGTTTGTACCAAGGGTTCGTTTAGTTTGAAACATTGGTAATGACTACAATTTACACAAATGATACTGGAAGTTATTGCAACCCGCATAATTAGCCTCGGTTTTTAGAGATCGTTTAAACTTTGGGTCATGTCATAAAGGACGGGGAAGTAACAATATTTTTAAAAAATAGGATAACCAATTTAACATGAACAAAAAAATCACGGAATTTGTTTCTGAGTGAGCTTAATTTAAGTGCGCTGCTTAATGTGCCTGCTTCGCTGCCTGGCTATGGTGAAAGAGAACGGGAGAAAAAAACAAGCATTGGCCACGCGGCAGTAAAGCCGCGCGGCAGTGAAAGTGGCCACAGGGGGAGGGGGCATGGGCGATTTCCTTTCGGGAGCGTGCGATCAGATGGCGCCGCACGCCCCCGAAAGGAAATCGCCAAGATGTGCATGCGTTGCATTGCAAGCAATGCAAGGCGTGCACATATTTGCTGATAAAGCACTGCCGATGGCATTAGGTCTCCTCCTATGCAGCGCATGTGCTCTGCGTAGGAGCGAGACCTAAAAAGGAACCATGGAGCTATTAAGGGACATCCATTTAGAGATTTTCAACAATTCACATTTTTACACGTACAATCAATGCAAGTAAAACATGCTGTTTAAAAGTGCTAGTGCTTACTTTGTGCATAGGGGTAGATAAAGTGCATGGTATTTATATATATATATATATATATATATATATATATATATATATATATATATATATATATATATATATATTAGATAAAGGATTACGATACTTGTGGGATTGTTAAAAGTTCTTTATTCCGCCGCCGCCAAATGCGTTTCGACTGCCAAGCAGTCTTGCTCACTGGACAAGAGGAAAAAGCGCGCGGCCATTTTTAAATAAAGAAATTGCACGTAATGGACTACATGTCAAATGACATGAAAGACAGACTCGTAGTTTTTTCCATAATCATATCAGTGCTTATAGAATTACAAATATCCTTGGCAAAACAACATGATAATTGTGTAATTTACATTTTTGTGTTTCTGGCATGAATTTACAAAATTGTTTGGCAAATACGAGCACGCTATTAAATTGTCTGTATGCATTTTCGCTTTTCATTGAAATTTGTCAACAAACTTTATCGACAAACTTAACGACAATACTAGGGTGTATAGCCAAAATCACGCCCAAGTGGGCATTCAAAATTTATCGATTAACATCGGCTGTAGATAAATCAAGCTCAAGTGAGCATATACATCCTTCAACTGTGTCAACCTGCTCATGCCATGCCACATTCCAATAAATACCAAAATCACTAAGTTAATCCATCAGTTTTTGCCAAAATTCATTTTCGAATCTCATTTCCTAGTAACATCAAGCAAAGTCAAATCAATTAATTTTGCTGTGAATCTGTCTAAAAAAACTTTCTTACTCGTGAACACATTGATACATCAGTTACAGGCAGCTTCTCCTACTGTATGCACATATTATATATTAGAGATGTGTGTGTAAATTCTCCTCCATGTTGAGACCCTTAGGCTGTTTTGAATCTAACTTAATTATGTAGCGAGATTCCAACTGTCTTAATTTTTTAAGGCGGTTACCACCTCTTAAGCTTACAGGAATAGAATCAATCACATAATATGTAAGACCATTAGGGTCTTTATTGTGTGAGCTCTCAAAATGTCGTGCTACGGGGTAGGATCTGTCAGAATTTTTAATAGCTCTCAGATGTTGCAAGATGCGTTTATATACCTCATTGATTGTGCTCCCCACGTACCGCAAGCCACAGGGGCATTGCAGCACGTAGACAGCATAATCTGTCTTGCATGTGTACTTGCCCTTAATTTTTTCCACTCTGTTGGAAAGGCCCAATTTGTACTTGTTACAATTTACACCATGCGTGCATGCCTTACATTTTAAGCACTTTACAAATCCGTTTTTCTCCGATAGCCAGTTTTTCTTTGGACGTGGTTTTTTAAGTGTGTTACTCACTAAGGAATATCTGAAGGATTTGGACTTTCTAAAAGTAATTTGCGGTCGCCTGTCTACCTCCTTTCCCAGAATCGGGTCATTCTTGATGATGTGCCAGTGCTTGTTGAGTATTCTTCTCACCTCAACATGTTGTTTACAAAATGTGGTTATAAACCTACACTGACTCTGTTTTTGCTGGGCGGTTTTCTGGTTTGAATGTCCTCTCTTTTCCTTTTTGATGCCTTACAGATTCCCTGATCGATCCAGTTCTCAGGGTACCCTCTTTCTGTGAATCTTCTTTTTAGCACCCCTAATTCTTTTGCTGTCTCTTCTGGGGTACTGCAGTTACGCCTAACTCTCAGGCTTTCCCCGTAGGGGATGCTACACTTCAAGTTTAAAGGATGAAAGCTCTGTGCATGCAACAGTGTGTTGCCGCTTGTAGGTTTTCGGTAGAGACTGGTTTGTAGCCTACCATTCTCTACATAGACTTTGAGGTCAAGGAAATTTACACTTTCACTACTGATGGAACTAGTGAATGAGAGGTTCAGGTCATTAGTTTGTAGACTGTTGATAAATGTCTTAGCTTCATGCTCTGTGCCCCTCCACACCAAAAATAGGTCGTCAATAAAACGACTCCAGTGAACTATGTGTTCCTCCCACTCTTTCTGGTACTGCGTCCGGACGACCTGCTCCTCCCACCAGCCCATATGCAAATTAGCATAGCTGGGGGCGAAGCAGGTCCCCATGGCAGTGCCACATATTTGGTGGTAAAGTTGGCCATAAAATAGAAAAAAATTGCTTGTTAAACATTTTTCTACCATACGTAAAATCATTTGAGTATGCGACCATAGTGTAATAGACCTGGTTCCCAGAAAGTGCTTTACTGCACGTAAGCCATCACAGTGCCTTATGCTGGTGTATAGTGTGGCGACATCTATTGTGACTAATAGATAGTCATCTTCCCAGGGTATATCATAAATCCTTTTGAGGAAGTCCCCAGTGTCTAGTATAAATGATGGAAGTGCCTTAGTAAGTGGATTGAGAAAAGAATCTACAAATTTTGAGGTGTTTTCTAAAGCACTGCCTATTGCAGATATTTTTGGGCGGCCAGGGAGATCAACAATGTCTTTGTGTACCTTAGGTATTAAATAAAACACAGCTGTAGTGGGTTGGTCGATTTTAAGAAACATGAATTCATCGTGACTTATTAAAGATAAATCATACCAACTTTGTAGTACTCTGTTAAATTGCTCGTTACTTTTTAACATCATACTTTCCGGTACCTGAACATAACCTTTTTTGTTATTCAGTTGCTTGTAAGCTTCTAACAGGTATTTGTCCCTGTCCCAGAGAACTACAGCTGTGTTTTATTTAATACCTAAGGTACACAAAGACATTGTTGATCCCCCTGGCCGCCCAATAATATCTGCAATAGGCAGTGCTTTAGAAAACACCTCAAAATTTGTAGATTCTTTTCTCAATCCACTTACTAAGGCACTTCCATCATTTATACTAGACACCGGGGACTTCCTCAAAAGGATTTATGATATACCCTGGGAAGATGACTATCTATTAGTCACAATAGATGTCGCCACACTATACACCAGCATAAGGCACTGTGATGGCTTACGTGCAGTAAAGCACTTTCTGGGAACCAGGTCTATTACACTATGGTCGCATACTCAAATGATTTTACGTATGGTAGAAAAATGTTTAACAAGCAATTTTTTTCTATTTTATGGCCAACTTTACCACCAAATATGTGGCACTGCCATGGGGACCTGCTTCGCCCCCAGCTATGCTAATTTGCATATGGGCTGGTGGGAGGAGCAGGTCGTCCGGACGCAGTACCAGAAAGAGTGGGAGGAACACATAGTTCACTGGAGTTGTTTTATTGACGACCTATTTTTGGTGTGGAAGGGCACAGAGCGTGAAGCTAAGACATTTATCAACAGTCTACAAACTAATGACCTGAACCTCTCATTCACTAGTTCCATCAGTAGTGAAAGTGTAAATTTCCTTGACCTCAAAGTCTATGTAGAGAATGGTAGGCTACAAACCAGTCTCTACCGAAAACCTACAAGCGGCAACACACTGTTGCATGCACAGAGCTTTCATCCTTTAAACTTGAAGTGTAGCATCCCCTACGGGGAAAGCCTGAGAGTTAGGCGTAACTGCAGTACCCCAGAAGAGACAGCAAAAGAATTAGGGGTGCTAAAAAGAAGATTCACAGAAAGAGGGTACCCTGAGAACTGGATCGATCAGGGAATCTGTAAGGCATCAAAAAAGAAAAGAGAGGACATTCTGTTTTCAAACCAGAAAACCGCCCAGCAAAAACAGAGTCAGTGTAGGTTTATAACCACATTTTGTAAACAACATGTTGAGGTGAGAAGAATACTCAACAAGCACTGGCACATCATCAAGAATGACCCGATTCTGGGAAAGGAGGTAGACAGGCGACCGCAAATTACTTTTAGAAAGTCCAAATCCTTCAGAGATTCCTTAGTGAGTAACACACTTAAAAAACCACGTCCAAAGAAAAACTGGCTATCGGAGAAAAACGGATTTGTAAAGTGCTTAAAATGTAAGGCATGCACGCATGGTGTCAATTGTAACAAGTACAAATTGGGCCTTTCCAACAGAGTGGAAAAAATTAAGGGCAAGTACACATGCAAGACAGATTATGCTGTCTACGTGCTGCAATGCCCCTGTGGCTTGCGGTACGTGGGGAGCACAATCAATGAGGTATATAAACGCATCTTGCAACATCTGAGAGCTATTAAAAATTCTGACAGATCCTACCCCGTAGCACGACATTTTGAGAGCTCACACAATAAAGACCCTAATGGTCTTACATATTATGTGATTGATTCTATTCCTGTAAGCTTAAGAGGTGGTAACCGCCTTAAAAAATTAAGACAGTTGGAATCTCGCTACATAATTAAGTTAGATTCAAAATAGCCTAAGGGTCTCAACATGGAGGAGGATTTACACACACATCTCTAATATATAATATGTGCATACAGTAGGAGAAGCTGCCTGTAACTGATGTATCAATATGTTCACGAGTAAGAAAGTTTTTTTAGACAGATTCACAGCAAAATTAATTGATTTGACTTTGATTGATGTTACTAGGAAATGAGATTCGAAAATGAATTTTGGCAAAAACTGATGGATTAACTTAGTGATTTTGGTATTTATTGGAATGTGGCATGGCATGAGCAGGTTGACACAGTTGAAGGATGTATATGCTCACTTGAGCTTGATTTATCTACAGCCGATGTTAATCGATAAATTTTGAATGCCCACTTGGGCGTGATTTTGGCTATACACCCTAGTATTGTCGTTAAGTTTGTCGATAAAGTTTGTTGACAAATTTCAATGAAAAGCGAAAATGCATACAGACAATTTAATAGCGTGCTCGTATTTGCCAAACAATTTTGTAAATTCATGCCAGAAACACAAAAATGTAAATTACACAATTATCATGTTGTTTTGCCAAGGATATTTGTAATTCTATAAGCACTGATATGATTATGGGAAAAACTACGAGTCTGTCTTTCATGTCATTTGACATGTAGTCCATTACGTGCAATTTCTTTATTTAAAAATGGCCGCGCGCTTTTTCCTCTTGTCCAGTGAGCAAGACTGCTTGGCAGTCGAAACGCGTTTGGCGGCGGCGGAATAAAGAACTTTTAACAATCCCACAAGTATCGTAATCCTTTATCTAATTAATAGGACTTGGCCCAAGAAGTCCTCCCACAATGATACAGCTTTCGGTCTGGAGCGGGCAGGAGATGCTTGAGCAGCACCTTTGATATTTATATATATATATATATATATATATATATATGTATATATATATATATATATATATATATATATATATAATATATATATATATATATATATATATATATACATATATATATATATATTCACTGAAAAAACCATAGGTTATAGACCATATATAGTTAGGAATTAGCATTTAAAAAACCTTATTTTACTCACACAAAACCATTGAAATTCCATATATAGTTAGTTGCACTAACTATATATTGCGCACCCGCAATCCACTGCTGATGATGTCACATATTACATCATTCATGACATGGTCAGTGACATCACTGATGACATCACTGATGACATCTCAAATGACATCACTGATGACATCACTGATGACAACATCCAGTGACTGTATGTTTCTGTAAAGTTAAAATATGTCTTACATATTGAAGAATGAGTGGATGTATCAGTGTCTGGACGAAGGATTTAGTAGGTGCATGACTGAATGTATGAGTGAGTGATTAAATGTGTCTCACTGAGTGCATGGGTTAGTGACTAAACTGTCTTAATTTGTGCATCATTATGTCTGTTGTTCTGTAAACTGCTGCATGTGTTGATCAGTAGCTATATGAGTAACTATATGGGTTATTGATTGATTGCCCAAGTATTTGCATGGGAGACTGAGTGTGTGTGTGGCTGGCTGGGAGGTGTGTGACTCTGTACAGATCAATGTGTACTTGTATCAATGATTGTATAAGAGAGTAAGTATGTGTTAGTATATGGTTGAAAACGTAAGGTGCTCTATGTTTAACTGTATAGAGTAGAAAATGGAAGTGTGATTGATTCTTTACAGGACTGACTAGGTGTGTGAGTAACTCCATGGATGAGTGGCAGAGTGTGAGTGTCTGTATAGGTGTATGAGTGCATATGATAGTGTTGTAAACATGAGTGATTGTATGTATGAATGATTGTATGGGTGAATGAGTGAATGTGTGTGTAGACGTAGGAATCAGTGAGTACGTATGTAGTAACTAGTATTGGTGTGTCAATGGTTTCAAAAATTATACTCTGTTTTTAACACTGGGTGAAACAGAGGTTATATTAAAATGTGAGGAGATGCATTGTATTGTCACATGAATGATATCATCAGTGATGTGGTCATTGATGTCAAATGAGATGTCATCAGTGATGTCATCAGTGATGTCATTTGAGATGTCATCAGTGATGTCATCAGTGATGTCACTGACCATGTCATGAATGATGTAATATGTGACATCATCAGCAGTGGATTGCGGGTGCGCAATATATAGTTAGTGCAACTAACTATATATGGAATTTCAATGGTTTTGTGTGAGTAAAATAAGGTTTTTTAAATGCTAATTCCTAACTATATATGGTCTATAACCTATGGTTTTTTCAGTGAATTTTCAAGGTTTTGTAAATGCTAATTCCTAACTATATATGGTCTATAACCTATGGTTTTTTCAGTGAATTTCAATGGTTTTTTAATAGCAAATATCATAAGCTGTCGAATGTCAAGTACGTGGTAAGTGAAAACATTTTCGTGTTTATGCACACTGATCTGCTTTGAATGGTGCCCCCCCCCCTCATTTCTATTAGGAGTACTCTCTCTTTGCAGATAGTGAAAGGTAGTTAACGCAGGCCTTTGCCCCCGTTGTAATCCGTCGTGCCTGCTTCTCTCTCCATTTGATTGATTGTTATCCAAGTATTTACTGTTTTAGAATTAGTTCTCTTTGGTTCATTCTCTATTTACAAACAAACACAGAGTCGCAATACTCTGTTTAGTCTTTGCAGATAACGAAAAATCGTGTAAAAAAAAAGAAAAGGAATCGAGTAAAATCAGTAGGCCACTAATGGGATCTCTTTTTGACCTCGCTAAAATAGAAACATTAGGAACAACCCCTCATGACAAATACAAAACTAGTGAGATGAACTGAACTCCACACAATGATGGCTGCAAAACAGCTCGGCTCCGCCACCCACCCCGCCCAAAATAACGATAAAGAGCGGCTGCCATGATTGGTTGCGGAATGGCCACAACGGAGCTACGAAATGGTGGTGCTCTCATGCTAACCCCAGCTTCAGTCTGAAACATCCAGAAACACTGTAGACTACCAATTCGATCAGTTCCGGTAGCGCCCCAATGTAACCCGGTAGAGAAGAACTAGCCCTCCCCTCTTTGACTGATGGTTCTTGTTGCCTGTCCCTTCTGTTGTCATTTAACAGAACTATTTAGCCTGCTGAAAGGGGTTGTGTTTCGACCGCTGGTTGGTGGAGACATTTTGACTATATTCTGGACCTGCGTTGTCGCGTAATGCGTCATATGACGCGCCGCGTTAGCGCATCCGGAAGTCATCCGGGGCGCGCAGCGCGTAACGTAAGCATAACAAGTCATGTGACTTGTTAATAAAACTTTTCATTGGTTCATTTTACTTTTCTTATTCTAATGATGAAAGCCTTGGTCATATCACCTAAAAATTACGCTTTTAATTACTTCCGAACATTATTTTTTCTTAAATATATGTTATAATGTTCCAGGCTAATGTACTTTCCCGGAAATTTTACAACTGTCCTGCAAGTAAAATATATTCTTTTTTCGAGAAAAAGAGCGTTTCTTCGTCCCATGACGGAGCCGTTGAGCAAAAGAGGGTCGACCTGCTGTCTTAGTCGCCGATACGCCTGAATATGAGATTCTTATCGATCACTTTATGTTGCAGGAATAGAAAACACAACAGCCCTTGACCATTTATCTTTACTGCGTTCCTTCGTATTATACCTTTTACCCTTCATGTAATTGGTCTGCTTTATTTCACTTGCCTTTTAATGATTCTAAAACAGTGACTATTATTAAAAACATTACCAATGTATATACTACTACCATGTTTTCTTTTAAAAACCTTTATTGTGAAAATTTCATTATACAAATACGAGCCTATAACCACGTGGGCCTGCCACGGAGCAAACTGTAATCGTATATGATGAATAGACATTTACACTGTAGAGGAACGTAACGGGCGGGCCATTAGGTTGCAAGAACTAAGGTGTCTAACAGTTACGGAATCGGTGGACGTACATTTTATAATTAAAATACGACAGGGCCAGTTACAATAAAATTATCTAGATATACATTTGCGGGCAAGTACCATGGGTGACGTTAATTCGAATTTTCAACAGCACAGTAATCAATAACACATCAGAACTTAATATCAATAGGGATGTCGAAATATTCAATCAATTCTCGTCCCCGCCCGCCATGTGCTTCAAAACTGCATACGTATCTCGTGATTTCAAGGTTCTGCAACCAGTACACAACAAGGAGTTACGAGTCCCATTTATTCCGGCGCCATTTTGGGCGAGGACGGGCAGGTCCAGAATATACTCAAAATGTCTCTACCAACCATCGACTATGATGATGTTCATATGCTGTATTTATTAGAGTAACACTCATCTGTCCACATGAAATTAATTTACCGCAATCTAAACATGTCATTTTAATCTTTCCAAAGTTCTTCTAAATATTTGGGACCGTTTCCCTTGCCTCTGAAGCTCTCAGTGCCACTTCTTTGATGAATGTACTAGCAGGTCAGGGGTTCTCCTCCAAATCTCTCTTTTATGCAGCACTATAATTAATTGGTGCCACCTCTCCATATGACGATGCATGGTATAGTTACCACAACTATATTTTTTTTCGGTTCCTCTGGAGAGTTCATCGTGGCAGATGAAGCCTGTAACGTACCGGGCATTTACCTTTTTTTGCATGTACAGGAAAGGAAAAAAAAATCGAGCGTCCGAGTTCTAAGGTGTCCCAGGGCCATTTTAGTGGACCAGGCCCAAATCCAAAGAACAGGCCGCCATTTTGAGAGTCCTCTTGCAGCCGCCTGTCGCTGTAGCATCAAGAGCAGCCGAAACTCAGCTGAATGGCAACTGAAACGGTAAATGGGCGCCCCACTACATTTCAGCATTGTAGGATGACCACACCAGTACAGCAACTTGCTAGACATCACCTCGGTGCCATCCGGATCTCGGCGCCCCACTGCAGATGAAGTGCCTCTCAACTATGAAACCACCACGGTGACATCCGGATCTTGGCGCGTTGTGCTGCCTTCGGCCTATTCGCACATCGGTCCGCTACTGACGCCATCTCACAGGCTAATGGGGTGACCCACGCCGAGTTTCAGCATTGTAGGATGACCACACCAACTTGCTAGACATCACCTCGGTGCCATCCGAATCTTGGCATCTCAACGCCTAGTGGTATCTTCCATACAGAAAATATTGTTACGCTGCCTTTGGCCCCATTCGCACATCAGTCCGCAACTTAGACATCACCTCGGTGCCATCCGGATCTTGGCATCTCAGCGCCTTGTGGTGTCAGTCAGAAAATATTGTTGTGCTGCCTTTGGCCCCATTCGCACATCAGTCCGCTACTGACACCATCTCACAGGCCAATAGGGCGCCCCACGCCGACTTTTACCATTGTACGATGGCCACACCAGTGGCACAACTTGCTAGACATCACCTCGGTGCCATCCGAATCTTGGCATCTCAACGCCTAGTGGTATCTTCCATACAGAAAATCTTGTTACGCTACCTTTGGCCCCATTCGCACATCAGTCCGCAACTTAGACATCACCTCGGTGCCATCCGGATCTTGGCATCTCAGCGCCTTGTGGTGTCTTCTACTCCGAAAATATTGTAGAAAATATTGTTGCGCTGCCTTTGGCCCCATTCACACATCAGTCCGCTACTGACACCATCTCACAGGCCAACAGGGCGCCCCACGCCGACTTTTACCATTGTACGATGGCCACACCAGTGCCACAACTTGCTAGACACCACCTCGGTGCCATCCGGATCTTGGCATCTCAGCGCCTTGTGGTGTCTTCAAATCAGAAAATATTGTTGCGCTGCCTTTGGCCCCATTCGCACATCGGTCCGCTACTGACGCCATCTCACAGGCCAACGGGGCGCCCCACGCCGACTTTCAACATTGTAGGATGGCCACAGAAGTGCGACAACTTACTAGACACCACCTCGGTGCCATCCGGATCTTGGCGCGTTGTGCTGCCTTCGGCCTATTCGCACATCGGTCCGCTACTGACGCAAACTCACAGGCCAACGGGGCGCCCCACGCCGACTTTCAGCATTGTAGGATGGCCACACCAGTGCGGCAACTTGCTACACACCACCTCGGTGCCATCCGGATCTTGGCATCTCAGCGCCTAGTGGTGTCTTCTATTCCGAAAATATTGTTGCGCTGCCTTCGGCCCCATTCACACATCGGTCCGCTACTGACGCCATCTCACAGGCCAACGGGGCGCCCCACGCCGACTTTCAGCATTGTAGGATGGCCACACCAGTGCGGCAACTTACTAGACACCACCTCGGTGCCATCCGGATCTTGGCGCGTTGTGCTGCCTTCGGCCTATTCGCACATCGGTCCGCTACTGACGCAAACTCACAGGCCAACGGGGCGCCCCACGCCGACTTTCAGCATTGTAGGATGGCCACACCAGTGCTGCAACTTGCTGGACACCACCTCGGTGCCATCCGGATCTTGGCGCGTTGTATTGCCTTCGGCCTATTCGCACATCGGTCCGCTACTGACGCCGCCTCACGTACCAACGTATTTTCTCCGCATTTTACACCCTATGCCGCATAACAGGTCATGTGACTTGTTTATAAAACTTTTCATTGGTTCATTTTACTTTTGGTTTCCTAATGATGGAAGGCTTGATCACGTGACCTAAAAACAACACTTTTCATTGGATGAAAACTTTTTTTTTTTCCCAAACGATGAAAGCCGCACCTTGTTTCTGGATGTTTCAGACTGAAGCTGGCGTCAGCATGAGAGCACCACCATCTCGTAGCTCAGTCGTGGTCATTCCGCGAGCAATCATGGCAGCCGCTCCCCACCAGAAGCCTGCAGGAGTCGGAGCCCCCAAAACTTTTGATGAATTCTCAAGGCGGAGGGGACGCTTTCGAGAATGGGGTCCAAGACCTAGCAGACAAGCGTCCGATTTCCAAGGTGTCCCAGGGCCATTTCAGTGGACCAGGCCCAAAAAGGAAAGAGCCTGCCGCCATTTTGAGACTCCTGTGACAGCCGCCTATCGCTGCACCGCAAGAGTGGGCGCAACTCAGCTGAATTGCGGCATTTGACACAGTGGACCAAAAACGGACGGAATGGCAACTGAAACGGTAAAGGGGCGCCCCACTACAACAGATGACACTCCACCTGGAGAGGCCCGTTCACGCCGCCTCCCCCGGGGCGCCCCACGCCGTTATTCGGAGCAGCATTGTAGGATACCAAAACCAGTGCGGCAACTTACTGGACATCACCTTGGTGCCATCGTTCTGCTGCCTTGGAACTATTCGCGCAACAGTTTGCTACTGATGACCCACCCCCCGCGACGCCCCATGCCGTTATTTGCTGGGTGGCAACTTACTAGACATCACTTTCGTGTCATCTAGATTTCGGCGCGTTCTGCTGCCTTGGAACTATTCGCACAACAGTTTGCTACTGATGACTCACCCCCCGCGACGCCCCACCCGGAAATCTGGACGTTGTGCTGCGTTGGGACTATTCGCACAGCCGACCGCTACTTCGTTGTTTTTCCCTAAAAATGTTTATATGTTATTACTATTTTTGTTTTCTTGTATATATTTATAAATTATTAAAGTTTTATAATCTTACTACTTTGTCGGAGTGCTATATACATTTAATGTGACACATAATTGTAAAAACTTTGATGTACAAAGAGTCATCCCTGGAATCTTCCGCTTCAGGCTCGGTCCCCTCCCCAATCACAATACAGGATGGTTTTCAGATAATAGCAACGCTTCTGCTGTGCCGGATCTCATCGAGTGTGGGCCTTGATCTACTATAACTCCTTTGAAGAGGGGTGATTATTATTATTATTTTTTTTTTTTGCCCCGCGGGGCCCTTTTAAAACCTCCACATCAAACCTAGGGGGTCAGCGAGGATCTACTATTCCCCCTTATGGTCATTTGCCCCTTCGCTTTCGCCTCCTCTTGTCTCTCGATCCTACCGAGAGACAAGATGGCGGCCGCTACGGACTGTTTGGAATGTTGACAGACGCCGGAGAACCAATCAGCTTCGCTTCACAAAGCTCCGTTGCGCGAAAAGTACGCGTCCTGGGCCGCTGCCCAGTCCGCTGTTACAGATATATATCTTTTTTTAAACGTTAATTTCTCAAAATCCACTGGAGCACATATATTGAGACCTACAAAAGGCACATCGGGCTACCAGTCCCTACAATTTTGCCAAGTTTCGTGCAAATCCATTCAGCCGTTCGCGCTAAAAGTGAGGCCAACCGCCCTATGGAAATTAACATGGGAAAAACGCGTTTTGGGACCCCCCTTTTTTCTCGGCCCCCCCTTGACGAACCCCCCCAAAATTTTCAGGGGCTGCTCAGAAACAAAATGTGCCATTTTCCTGAAAATTTCAGCCAATTCCGTCCACAAACGCCAAAGTTATTAGACATAGAATTTTCAAAAATCCCATAGGGAAAAAATCCTAACTATATATACCTACTGGCGACCGCCAGTAGGTAATATGTGTATATATATATATATACATATATATATATATATATATATATATATATATATATATGTATATATATATATATATATATATATATATGATGCAAGAGACTTCCTCAACAGAGGAAGCAGGAGCCCAGAGTAGACCGGTTGGAAAGAACTTTATTCACCATTCCACAGCTCAGGCAGCGGCGAATGCATATCGGATTCACTCCTTCTTCAGCGCCCAACACCTGAAGTGGAAACCACAGTGTGCTAATGTCTGCTGCCTTTTGAATGATTGGCCCGAGTCCGCTCCTCCCCTTTCGCGATGGCGACCACCTGTTGCAGTTCGTTGGTATCTCGTAGAACTGCAACTCCCAGAATGCCGTAATGTTTAACAGCCCAGGTAGGTGAAAGTATGGGGAGTGTTGATGTTGCAATCCATAGTTGTGGAACCCAGAGTTGTGCAGGACACAATGAGTCCACCCGCTGTCCCCTGGTTCCAAAGCCTCTCCTCGGGTCCCCTCATAACTGCCACAACCCCCACAGTGAAAAGTCCAATGTTCAGGGGCTAATTGCGAGTTGCAGATTGCCGCGATAGAGGTAGAATACCTCAACTGATCACGTCCTTCTTGTGTGGGGGCGGGTACGGACAAATTCCGTGAAGAAAAAACAAGTGTGCCGTGAGGCGTGCCAGTCTTGTCCGGACCCAGAAGCGCGGCAGGGACTTCCATAATGCGCTACTGGCCAGCGCAGAAATGCGATGCAAGAGACTTCCCCAACAGAAGAAGCAGGAGCCTAGACGAGACCGGTAGGAAAGAACTTTATTCACCAATCAACAGCTCAGACAGCGGCGAATGCATTTCGGATTAACTCCTTCTTCAGCACCCAACACCTGAAGTGGAAAACACAGTGTGCTAATGTCTGCTGCCTTTTGAATGATTGGCCTGAGTCCGATCCTCCCCTTTCGTAATGGAGACCACCTGTTGCAGTTCGTTGGTATCTCGTAGAACTGCAACTCCCAGAATGCCGTAATGTTCAACAGCCCAGGTAGGTGAAAGTATGGGGAGTGTTGATGTTGCAATCCATAGTTGCGGAACCCAGAGTTGTGCAGGACACAATGAGTCCACCCGCTGCCCCTTGGTTCCAAAGCCTCTCCTCAGGTCCTATCTTGGACATTGCAAGATTTATTAGTTTTATTCAGAGACTTCAAGTAGCGCGCCCACTGGGGTAACACTAGGAAATGCACTACATCACCCATAAGGCCATGCGAATGACCACGCCCACAAGGACAGGTGCTGGAAGCTAAAACTGTGCATTTCAAGTAGCGCTTGCAGTCTCCAACAACTGAATGCCACTGAAGAAAGGTCTTTACCTGAAACGCGTCTGGCATACATTTTGAAAAGCTGTTCCTCAAGAGTTCCTGCTGGCGGGCGACCATGAATAAAGAGAGCTGATTTACCTTCCTGTGGCATGTCTCTTCAAAGGGGTTACCTGTTTGTTGGATGTAAAGGCGGCCGCAATCCGGTCGCGAAGAGAAGCCCACCGCTGCTGCGGTTCAGCTGCGGCACCACGAGGATGATGATGCACTTGTGAACGAAGGTGAGCTGGAGCCTTTACAGGAAAGGAGCCAGCTCGCAAGCTCCGAATTGGCAGTCTTAAAGCGGGGCAGGCACTATCTTGGACATTGCAAGATTTTTTCGTTTTATTCAGAGACATTGGCGCTTTTTCGCAGAGCCGATCTAATTTCTTCTGGTGTTATTGGCGGGATTCCAACTGGTGCTACTATTGTAGAAACGCCCCTGTTATTAGTAGCTATTTCCAAGGCATTGGAATTGAAAATGCTCTCGTAATACGTTACGCATTCTTCCGGGGTTACCACAGTTTCAATTTTAACTGCATTATTCTCGCCAAAGTAGGGGTGATTAATAGTTTTCCAAAAGAGAGCTTGGTCGTTCAGTTCTGCTGCTTGGATTAATTTGTCCCAAGCCCCTCTCGTATTTCCCTCTTTCTTTTATTCACACTGTTTTTATAGTCTTTCCTCGCGGTACTAATCCTGGCACTAGCTCTAGGTTTTTCCTTTAGGGCTGTTTTAAGTTCCCTATTTAGTCTGGAACATTCATCATTAAACCATGTGGGGTTTGTGTCACGGTTTGTCTTTCTCCCTTTAGTTGTTAAGTCTCCTACGATTGTAGTAGTTATATTACAAAAAGCATCTATAACTGCTAAATCAGAGGAGAGGTCACCCAGACAGATGTCTATATCACTTTGGGATTTCCCTAAATGATTTTCCATAAAGTTGACTGGATTCACTCCAGTCCACTTTATTGAGATGCCATTATTATCATGTGTCTTAATTTCTGCGTTCATTTTGTTCCCCCGTGCTTTTGGTCTTCATTTTTGTCTCAATGACAAGGTTAAGGGATCATGGTCGCTAAAGAGGCTTATATTTGTTTGTATTGTTTCCACCAAGTCACAACAGTTGGATGATATAATGTAGTGGTCTATGGTGGAAGATTACCTACTCCCCACAAATGTTTGAAATATTAGTTCTCCTTCTAAGCCGATGGGTTCTAAAACAGCTAGGTTCTATTTGTGTACAGCATAATTATTATCTACCCACACATATCGTGTGAAAAGTACGGTATCCTATCATTAAATTCATCGCAATACCTGCAAGGTTCTCCGGCTTCATGGGCGCATTTAACACAATTAAAGTATTCTGCCCAAACTAAAATAAAATCCCCTTCAATTCCTTTCAAAAAATTATCCAGGTCATTTTCGAGAGCTGTGATAACCTTTGCCTTCGTATTAACACAAACATTATTATAAAAATGTATTATCACTATGTGCTGTTTACATTTTGAGTAGAGATGCACAATCTGATAATATTGTGATAGAACATATGTATCCCCTAAGATCAGTGATGAGGAAACAGCAATTAATGTAGCTAAGCACCCCTTAGCTCTGCCCATACTAGAAGGGCTAGCATTTGTACAGATGGTATAGTAGCCATTAACCAAAAAGGGTTCAGTGCACCATGTCTCTTGAAATAACACCACAGCACACCCTTTTAGGGGTTTCAACCAGTCCTCATCCCAAATCGTATTTTTAATCCCAGCCATGTTCCATGTCATAATTTTTAAAAACTCATTTAGATATGTGGTAGGGTCATCTATCACTCGGTCACTGGTAAGTGGGTGTTAGACCTGGCACCATTGACGTGGGTCTCCCTTCTATTTTATCTGTTGCCTCATGTATTTTTGCTGGTGTTAGATGCTTTGGGCACTGTGCCTCTGCTATTCAGTGCCACAGTGCCAGTGCTCCCTATTGTAAATTGATGTATTAATCAGTGGTTCCATGTTTGACTATTTGGTTTGCTTGTCAGACCCTAGTACTGTGCACTAAGTGTGCTCATGGCTTGTAAATACAAATGCTGCTGGTGGGCTTGCAGCACTGGTTGTGCCACTCACAGAAGCAGCCTTGTAAAATGTGTTTAAGGTCTGCGATTGCAGAGCCTGCATGCAGTCTGGTACTGGCATGCTGACTGGGCAAGTGCACCCACTTGCCAGTCCCTAAACCTTCCCTTTTCTTCATATCAGTCACCCCTGTAGTAGGCCGAAGGGCAGAGTGCATTTTAAGTATAAGGTAGGACATGCCCTGGTGTGTTTGGCATGTCCTAATAGTGAATTACAGCCATTTTCGTTTTTCACTATTGCAAGGCTACCTGTTCTCCATAGGCCAGAATGGGCTGTTAGATTATTACATGTTTATAATCCTGACTCAGAGAACATGGTAGAAATTCGAGTTTAGCAATCCTGAACTCAGAATGATAAAATACATCTTTTAGTGAAGTTGGTTTTAACATTCTGTGTTTGCAAATACCACTTTTAGTAAGTAGGTATTTGCTTGTCTAACCTTTCAAGCCTGCCTCTGCTAGGTTGTGTATTCCTTTGTCTGGTTTTGTGAGTGACAGGGCTGGGGGATTCCAAGAGACAGGATGAGTCAGCCCAGTGGTGAATAGAGAGAGAATTGGAGGCAGGCGATCCCGGTGGCAGAGGGTTCGCGCCTGCAGCCAGGAACGAGACTGTGTTTGGCGGAATTTGATCGCTACGCCCTGCTGAACGAGAGCTGTGGCGTTGGACTGCATTATTGCTTTTAAAATATCTCCGAGTCAATAGGAGACCATCTTTTAACTTTACCTTGTCAGGGCCCGGTGGAGTGTGGGCGCCATCTTCCTTTGGGCTCGTCAGGCGACCCAGCTCGGCGCCACACCCACCGCGCTCCGCCCCTATTTAGGAGTGGCTGCCCTCATCACTCGCTATTGGAGGCAGGCGACCCCGGTGGCAGAGGGTTCGCGCCTGCAGCCAGGAACGAGACTGTGTTTGGTGGAATTTGATCGCTACGCCCTACTGAACGAGAGCTGTGGCGTTGGACTGCATTATTGCTTTTAAAATATCTCCGAGTCAATAGGAGACTATCTTTTAACTTTACATTGTCAGGGCTCGGTGGAGTGTGGGCGCCATCTTCCTTTGGGCTCGTCAGGCGACCCAGCTCGGCGCCACACCCACCGCGCTCCGCCCCTATTTAGGAGTGGCTGCCCTCATCACTCGCTATTGGAGGCAGGCGACCCCGGTGGCAGAGGGTTCGCGCCTGCAGCCAGGAACGAGACTGTGTTTGGCGGAATTTGATCGCTACGCCCTGCTGAACGAGAGCTGTGGCGTTGGACTGCATTATTGCTTTTAAAATATCTCCGAGTCAATAGGAGACCATCTTTTAACTTTACCTTGTCAGGGCTCGGTGGAGTGTGGGCGCCATCTTCCTTTGGGCTCGTCAGGTGACCCAGCTCGGCGCCACACCCACCGCGCTGCGCCCCTATTTAGGAGTGGCTGCCCTCATCACTCTCTATTGGAGGCAGGCGACCCCGGTGGCAGAGGGTTCGCGCCTGCAGCCAGGAACGAGACTGTGTTTGGCGGAATTTGATCGCTACGCCCTGCTGAACGAGAACTGTGGCGTTGGACTGCATTATTGCTTTTAAAATATCTCCGAGTCAATAGGAGACCATCTTTTAACTTTACCTTGTCAGGGCTCGGTGGAGTGTGGGCGCCATCTTCCTTTGGGCTCGTCAGGCGACCCAGCTCGGCGCCACACCCACCGCGCACGGCCCCTATTTAAACGTCCCCAATGAGGAAGCGCAGCGGACGAGCGCAGCGGGCGCGACGAAGGCGCGCCGAAGTGGCGCCTAAGTCAAGCCCGTCTGCACCCGTCCGCGGCCGACTGGGGCTTGGGGCGCGTCCTAATGTTCTTTTTTATTCATCCGAGGAACTACGCTCTATTCAGGGTGATTGGCCTCTGTCTATGCCTATTATTCGGCATATCTCTGCTCTCGGCCTTAATTCTACCCCTTATCACATCATCCCTTCCCACATGACTCCTCTATTGTCCTGTGCTCCCGACCCTGGTTCCTTATCCCTTTCCCCCGCCCTGTCTGTTATTTTACTTAACACCAGGTCGGCTGTAAAGCATCACCAGGAGTTATTTGTGCTGCTCGATACCTACCAGCCTGACATGTTACTTTTAACAGAAACATGGTTCTGTGAGTCCTCCCTGCCCTCCCTTCTGGCCGCTCTTCCTCCGTCTTATGTGGCCCTCCGTGCTGATCGGTCAGCGGGGAAGGCAGGGGGTGGCGTGGCCCTTATAGCCCGATCCGAGCACAATTTTCAACTCCTCTCCTCCTGTCCCATTACCCCCACCGAGCACCTTGTGGCTCGCTCCCTTGCTTTTTCTCCCCCGCTTACCTGCTTATTAATGTATCGCCCTCCCCAGCCATCCCACTTGTTTTTACCAGCATTTCAGGACTTATTGGCCACTTTAGCGATTAATCACGCTTCAGTTTTAGTATTAGGAGATTTTAATTATTGGCCCTTGGACCCTCATGAATGTGCTGCTTCTAAGCAATTTTCTGATTCACTTGTATCCCTGAACTTTGTCCCTCACTTACAGACTCCTACACATATTCACGGTCATGTACTAGACCAGGTCTGGTCTCTGAATATCTCGGTCTCTTCCATGTCCGTGTCCCCATGCCCCTGGTCAGATCATGCTTTGATCTCCTTCTCCCTCCGCCTTAAGCCGCCAGCAAAGATTCCGCTTGCCAAAAACACCTGGGCGCGGAACTGGAATGGGGTAGACCTCCCTGCATTGTCATCTTCCCTCTTGAACTCTGCACCTAACCTAGAGGGTTTATCTTCTGCCTCTCAAGCCGTTGCCATCGATACTTGGCTTGCTGGAGGCTGCGATACGGTAGCCCCACTACGTCGGATTTCAATCCGAAGACCTAAGGAGTCAAATCGGTGGTTCGCCGATGACTTGAAGATAAAAAAGCTGACCCTCAGGCGGGCCGAGAGGCAATGGAGAAAGGATTACTGCCCCCTATTAAAAACTCACTACATGATTTTGCTGAGTGATTATAAAAGGGCCATATTAGGCGCTAAAACTGCATACTTTTCAGCCAAAATTCTGGTGGCGGAGAATAAACCTAGGGAGATTTTCTCCATCGTTCATGACTTGGCCTATTCCGACAGGGCCACACTTAAGCCTCCTCCTACCCAGTCCCTCTGTGATTCTTTGAATTCCTATTTTCTGGAAAAAATTTGTAACATTAAAGCCAATATCCCACCTCCTTCCCCTACTTTTGTTAAGCCCCACCCCCCGGTTGCTCACGGTTGTCTCTCTTTTATCCCCCCGCTTACCGAAGAAGTGTTCCTTGCAATACTTCCAAAAGTAAAGTCTGGATCCCCGGCAGACATCTGCCCAGCTCATATCCTGCAACAAATGTATTCTATTTGCCCCAAACCACCAATTTCCTTTCTCAATAGCTCGCTGGCTCAGGGTGTGGTAATCCCAGCTCTCAAATCTGCCACCATAGTGCCCATCCTGAAGAATCCTGGCGCGGATCCTTCTGCGCCAGCTAATTATCGTCCCATCTCCCTTCTGCCCTATTTGGGTAAGGTGCTGGAGCGACATGTAACATCGGTCCTCAGTGCCCATGTAGAAGCCAATGGGGGCCTAGCGTCCCGCCAGGCAGGCTTCCGACCTAGGCACTCCACCGAGTCCGTTGTGGTGTCGGTCCTGAACAACCTCAGGGAGGGTATGGACCAAAACAACCACCAGGCTCTCGTACTCCTCGATCTTTCCGCCGCCTTCGACATGGTGGATCATTCCATCTTACTTTCCCGTGTCGGAGCGGCGGGGGTCGGGGGCTCAGCATGGTTTGGCTATCATCCTTCCTGAGGGACCGCACCCAGGCGGTTCGGCTGGGGGATTTTTCAGCCACCCAACTCAAGGTCACATGTGGTGTCCCCCAGGGTTCTTCTTTATCCCCCTTTTGTTCAATCTCTACATTTATCCTCTGATTCTTGCACTTCAACAACTGGAGGTCACCGTTTATAATTATGCGGATGACCTCCAGCTTATCTTTTTTCTCTCCCCTTCTTCTCACTCCATTTCTAACTTTCAGACTATTATGATTTTCATCAGGGACTGGATGAACCACAACCATCTGAAGTTGAACCCAGATAAAACAGAACTGGTCCTTACGGGTGGTTCCTCCAGTCCCTGGAACTCTCTATTCTGGCCTTCTTCTCTAGGACCCCCTCCCACGTCTTCTCCCTCAGTTAAAACCTTGGGCATTAAAATCAATAACCAACTTAATCTTCACTCACAAATTAACTCTGTTGTTTCTTCTTGTTTTCTTGCTCTTCGAACTATCCGTTCTGTTTCTCGCTTCTTTTCTCCCCTTGCACTTAAACTAATCATGTCCGCTCTGGTGATCTCCCGGCTGGACTACGCCAACGCTCTATACAACGGCATTCCGGCGTATAGTTTGCGGAAGCTCCAGCTGGTTCAAAACCAGGCGGCCAGATTGGTGTATGGTCTCTCCCGCTCCCATCACTCCACTCCCTTACTGAAGGCATTACACTGGCTACCTGTTAGGGAGCGATCCCTTTTTAAAACCGGCTGCATGGTTTTCCAGGCGCGCCAGGGTACGGCTCCTGCCTTCATTTCTTCCTTGCTAAAAGAGTATACCCCTGCCCGTGAGCTTCGTTCATCCACCCAATCTCTTCTTCAGGTACCTCGTTACAGACGTAAGAAATGGGGCGGAGCCAATTTCTCATTCTTGGCACCATCCTTCTGGAACTCCCTCCCCGATCACCTACGTCTGGCCAGACATTATTCCCCTTTCCGAAAAGATCTCAAGACTTTTTTGTTCACCCAGGCTTTTCCTAATGTAATCTGATTTTGTTTTATTCCCCTCACTGGTTTCCTTGTTCCTACTGCTAAAATTTGTCTCCACAAGCGCCAAGAAACCGCACGGTGAATGTAGCGCTATATAAATATTTTAAATTCAATTCAAATTCAGAGATCTGCATCTAGATGGGAGGGAGGAGTTGCACCTAAACCTTGAATAGGGCTGTGCCTGCCTTCCACAATGCTGGCTCCACCTCCTTGGGAGCGGCTGATGTCTCTGCCCTGCACACTGAAAGAAGAGAAGGAGTCCTGTAAACAATGTGCTCCAGGACTGTACTTGCTTTCCACAATGCTGGCTCCACCTCCTGGGGGCGTCTGATGTGCCTGCCCTGCACTGTGAAAGGAAAGGAGAAGTCTGGTAAACAGAGTGCTTCAGAACTGGTTTGGACTGGGCAAATGCCCCTCTCCCCTCAGAGAACAAAGGATTTTGGGGTATAAATCTTGGGACCCTGATCCCATGAAATTAGATCACTTTGGACTACAAGAAGAAACCTTTACTAAGGAGAGGAACCTGAAGAAACTGAGGAGAGACTATTCCCAAGCTGAAGTGCTGCTTGGGGGATAGGTCTGCAGTGGTTGCCTTACTGCCAAAGGAAGGAGAAAGGAACTTTGTGTACTTTGCTTTCAACTTGTGAAGGATCTCCAAGGGCTTGGAAAAGAGCTTGCCTACTGCTGAAGTCTCAGGGACAACAGACTTCAACCCCCAGCTCCCCAGAGTTATTATGGAAGTGCCTGCTGCTGTTTTGGGCCATCTGAGGAACTGCGTGTCGCAAGGAGCTAGAAGCGCGACTCATCGAGAAGAAGTGTGTCGCTGTCTCTGTGCCTGCCGTCGCAACTCCGAAGGAGGGTGTCGCCACTGGAACTATCGCACTGCACCGCATCGGAGAGAAGCGTGCCGCAACGAAGAGGAAGCTTGTCGCAGTTGCTGCTGCTGCCGTCGCAACTCCGAAGGAGGGTGTCGCCGCTGTAGCTGTCGCACTGCACCGCATCGAGAGAAGAGTCTTGCAACGAGGTCGGAGCGTGACGCCGTCGCTGTGCCTGCCGTCGCAACTCCAAGGGAGGGTGTCGCCACTGGAACTGTTGCACTGCACCGCATCGAAGAAAAGCGCCTCACATCCCCAGGAAGCGCGCCGCCGTTGGAGCTGCTACTGTCGCATCGTGGATGTTGGCGCTGTAGTTGTCGCATTGTGCGGAAGCTTCACGCATCATGGGAGAAGAGTGTCGCAAGTGGAGCTGCTGCCGTCGCATAGCGGAACAAGGGTGTCGCCGCTGCAGTCCACGCATCGAACCAATAACTTCCCGCATCCCCGGAGAAGCGTGCCGCATCTGGAAGATCTTCACGTCTTTATTTCTTTGTACTTGAACTTTGCTGCATTTCCCTCGCTGCAACATTGCTTGCCGTGGAAGCGCACCGCAACTTAAGGTACATTGACACAAAGTGTCGCATCTTAAGAACTGAACTTAATTAAGCTAAATCTACCATCTTAAAGTAATAGTATTGTGTATTTTTGTTGTTTATGGTCTTGTGGTAACTCTATATAAAGTATACTTATTTTTGATATAAAAACCTTGTGTGGTGTCCATCTGTAGTGTTGTCACTCTGTTACTGTATGTGGTCACAAATGCTTTACACACTGCCTCTGAGATAAGCCGGACTGCTCTTGCCAAGCTACCAAGGTGGTGAGCAGGGGTTATTTTAGGAGTGTAATCTCCTTATCCTGACTAGAGGCAAGGGTCCCTATTTGTCACAAGTACCTTACTGTGCCAACTAGAGACCCCCAAATCTAACAGTGGGTGTTCACTACCCCTGGCATTAGGCTTATCCAATTCCTGAGCCCGGGGAGATGCCACCAGGTCAACACTCACTAGTCCAGTGGTCTCATGAGTAATGTCCTCGGCTCTACTTGGACATTCCCCCGTGCCACCGTCCTCCACCCGAATTATCGTGTAAACACCAGATGGCCCACCATTGACAGCATAGCTCTTGTTCAAGGGCTCCCATCCCGCCCAATCCCCCTTTTGTCAATCTAATTCACTACATCTTCTCAGTGGTAGGTACCTGTTGTGTAAGGGCACATTTAGCATTGGATTAGACACGGGGTTGTAACACATATTATTGTTATCATGATGAGGCTTGTAAAAAAAGCCCAACAGGACGGCCCTTATGTTGTCATTGTTATCTATTTGATGCCTTTTCCCATCATTCGAGAGAATGTTCAACAAGGTGCCCGCAAGATTACTATTTCAAAAATTTACCACAACACAATCGCCAGGGCATTGTTTTCTAGAATTGCCCACCCAGGTAACTCTCCTCAGCATTATGATATTCTGGTATAAAATATGCGACCCAACAATATAATTGACAGAAAGCCACTGAGTCACCTGGTTTTTTTAATGACTCATATGTTTCCCTCGGGTTTACAGCTAGTTTCGGTATGTTATTTAAAATTATCACATTTGGGGTAGCCTGGGGGGGAAGATTCAATTTCCTTTTCTTTGTATTATCCCCTTTGACTGGTCTATCCCTTCTGGGGGTACACAGCGTAATTTGAACATTAGTAGAATCAGGAATATCACCATTATCGATACTTAGTCCTGGTATTTGTCGTATAGTCGGGGCCTCCTTCGATGTTATTCCAATTATTGGCTTCTCCCTCTGTATTGCCCTCTGTATTGCTGGCCCGATTTTTGTTGCGGAATCAATTTCCGTTCGATTTTGAGCTGTCGTAGTGGGGCCAATTGTTTTACTTGCTATTTTAGAGGCTTGTAAATTAACATCTAAGTCTGTTAAAAAAGTCATGTCCTTCTGCAACAACTTAGTTTCAGACATAAAGCGTCTTTCAAAATTATCCAATTTACCATGAAGTTTCTTAAATAAGGTCTCAACATCATGTAACTTCTGGGTTTCCAAGTTGCGCTCCCCTTTGGACAACCCAGGATTAGATCCTCCATTTTTATGTTTGGGTTTTAGTTTGGATTTAGGCTTTGATGTAGGCTTAATTGGAGACTGCCCCCCTGGAATAATAACAGTTACGTTTGGTTATCTCTTTTGTTTGGTAGGAGGGGATGCCGGGGTTGTGTCATTTGATAACACTGAAATGTTCAGAGATGAATTTAGGACACACGGGTTATACACTCTTTGGGCACTCGTGATGCTAATGGTGCCTTTTGTAGTCAGAACTTCTAGTTCTAGTTCCTTGCCATTTCCGCCCATGTTGCTCTCCACAGTGTGTGATTCCTCCCCACTTACTGACACATTCTCCCTTATTGCAGCATCAAGGGCTGTTTTAGTGGATGCTAATTGCTCCTCTACGTGTACAATTTCATTATTGATGAGGTCCACAGCATTCTTTAAATACTTTGTTTTAGGGGCGCTTTTTGTGTGCGATTTCCCCCCTTGTAGTGGTAATTTCCGTTTGCTTATGCTTATATTTATACAATGGGTTGCATACAAAGTTGGTTTCTCTTACTCAGATCGTTGATTCCTCCACAATCAGGGGGGTGGCCCTGCCCTGCCTCGTCAGGTCGCGGACGGGCGCAGACGGCCCACCATTGGCCTGCACGCGTACAGCGCTGCGGAAGCCTGTGTCTGCTAATGAAGCACCTCCTGGCGCTTCCTGGCTGCATGGTGACCGAGCGCCACAGACGGAATGCCGGGAATTGCAGTTCAATCCCGGTGCCGATGTCAGCAGTGTGGTGGGAGACCAGGAGTAGGCGTTGCGGTCCCCTCAGACCTGTAGTAGGATAGGCAGCAGTGTTTAGACCACTAGCAGGACCCGATGAGCGGGAGCCCGCGTCTGCTTATGAAGCGCCTCCTGGCACTTCCTGGTTGCGTGGTGGCTGAGCGCCACAGAGGGAATGCCAGGAAATGCACTCTAATCCTGGCGCCAATGTCACTAATGCAGTGGGAGCAGCGGGAGACCAGGAGCAGGTGTTGCAGTCCCCTCAGACCCGCAATGAAGTAGGCAGCAGTTTTAAGAGCACTAGAGGGACCCGAATAGCAGGAGTCCACGTCCGCTTATGAAGCACCTCCTGCGGCTTCCTGGTTGCGTGGTGGCCAAGCGCCACAGATGGAATGCCAGGAAATGCAGTCCAATCCCAGTGCCGATCTCAACAGTGCGGTGGGAGCAGCGGGAGACCAGGAGCAGGCGTTGCGGTCCCCTCAGACCGGCAATGAGGTAGGCGGCAGTTTTAAGAGCACTAGCGGGACCCGAAGAGCTGGAGCCCACGTCCGCTTATGAAGCGCCTCCTGGCGCTTCCTGGTTGCGTGATGGCCGAGCGCCACAGAGGGAATGCCGGGAAATGCAGTCCAATCCCGGCGCCGATGTCAGCAGCGAGTGGGAGCAGCGGGAGACCAGGAGCAGGCGTTGTGATCACCTCAGAACGGCAATGAGGTAGGCAGCAGTTCTAAGAGCACTAGCTCAACAGTCTATTCAAGTAGAACACCTCATAGCCTCAATACCAACAAACACACCAGCTGTTTATGTCTCCAGCCTGGTAACTGTCTTCCACACTCCCAGTTGACATGCCCGGGTTGTGGAACTAAACTACCCTAACTAGTACTACAACCAATCAAATTCTTGACTAAAATCAGCAGGAAAATAACAAGCATCGTGCCCAACCAAGTTTGGAAGTGTTCCTTCTAAAGGCTAAATCTTTAGTTTAACACAGTACCGAGTGTGCAACCTTAATTGAGGATGAAGAAATAAGTATTGCATTTACCACCAAATCTTGGTTGGATGATGCCTCAGATCCAGATTTGGTTAAAGCCACACCTCCTGACTATCTCTGTTTTACACTAAATAGGCCAAATAGGAAAGGGGGTAGTCTCATGGTTATCTACCACAATTCAATAAGGGCATCTTTTAACCCACTTGCTAATACTGAATGTAAAGCGTTAGATTTCTGTTTCTATCTTTCACATCACTTTACCTTCAGAGGCACCCTCATATATAGACCGCCAGACCCTAGAAGTCAGTTCCTAAGGCAAGCGGATAGGATGCTGGAAAGTGCACTAAGCGCTAACTCACACACTATACTCAGAGATTTCAACTTCCACTTGGAATTACTCTCTGATTTAGATACCTCAAACTTGCGGGACTTGATGAGCAATGCTGATCTAAAGCAATGGGTGATTGGAGCCTTGCACCAGGCTGGTCATACACTGGAAGGCATAATTTCAAACGACACACAACTGCTCTTTACGGGTATTCTCCCAGTAGTTTGGTCAGACCACAAGGCGGTGCTATTTGAGCTTCCCACTCCTGACCGACATACTCTGAAACCAGCAAAAAAGACAACTGGTGAGCAGAGCCTGGAACTAGGTAAAAGCCGAGGAACTTCAGGAGCTATTAAATGCGACATCTCCTTCCTTCCCTACAGATCTGGATGAGGCTACTCTAGCATATACTAATTGGTTAGAGGCAGCTGGTAATAAGCTTGCTCCTAAAAAACTCCCCCACCCCAACAGGGCACGTCCATCCTTCCCTGGAAGTCCCAAGAACTGAGAGACCAAAAAGTGGTCTGCAAGCACTTAGAAAGAAATTGGAGGAAGGAATACAGTGATAGGGATAAGAACGAATACAAAATCAGCGTAGCTGACTACAAACAGTTGCTTCACAAAACGAAACAAGAATTCTTTGCTAAACAAATTTACCCTACAGAAAACTCGAGCAAAGAACTGTTTAAAATGGTAACATCATTGGCACACCCAGTTACGCCGACTATCACGGCTAGTCAGAAACTATGCGACAAAGTTGCTAAATTTTTCCTGGTCAAAGTTGAGTCAATCTTTTCCATGTTTACAAATGTAACAACCAAATCTATCTCTGCCCAGACCAATGTCTGTAGGTAAGGAAAGGGTTCTAAGGCACATTTCGATAAATGTGTCCCAGTAACACCCATAGAAACTCGAAACCTCATTATGACAGCCAAATAAGGCTCCCCCTATGACCCATGCCCAGTTACTATACTGAAACTGGCACCTGAGCCAGTTGCACTGACCTCCGTCATAAATACTATGGGGCAGATTTACAAGGGCCTTGCACCATTTTTGTGTCACTTTTCCCATGTTAAAAATTACGCAAAAGTGGTGCAAGAGCCTTGTAAATCTGACCCTGTTTTCTGAAGGATACTTTCCTAAAGTCTGGAAAAGCGTCTCAATATTGCCTCTGCTCAAGAAATCTACTCTGGGTGCCAAAGATCCAAATAACTTTAGACCGATCTCTAGGCTCCCTCTCCCTGCGAAAGAGAAAATTCATGAACACACAACTTAGAATGTTCCTGCTAGTATTGCAAGCGCTGAACTCTTCCCAGTATGGCTTCAGAGGAGGGCACAGCACCGAGTCAGCCCTCATTAAGTCCACAGAAGATACCAGGACCGTACTTGACAGAGGAGGCAAAGCTGTGATGATCATGTGAGATCTCTCGGCGGCCTTTGATACTGTCCATCACGTAATACTGATGGGCCTACTGCGGGAAATTTGAATCCAGGGTACTGCCTGGAAATTACTTGAATCTTTTCTCTCTAATAGAATTCAAATGGTTGCACTTGCGGAATTCTCTTTCAAACCATTCTCCTTGCCTTGTGGAGTCCCCCAGGGTTCTTCCTTGAGTACGACATTTTTTAAAGCTTATGTTTCATCACTGGCTCCACTGATTCAATCATGTGGCTTTAGTCTGACTTCATACACAGACGACACCCAAATTGTGGTATCACTGATGCCAAGGTCGGTGCTGGGAACAGCATGACAGCTCCACGACTGCATGTCAGCCATGGGAGGTTGTATGGCTCAAAATTGCCTACAACTTAACTCAGGAAAATCGGAAGGTATGCTGTTGCAATGACCCATGCTTTTGGACTCCTGCCTGGTGGCCGGACACACTGGGTCCCCTTCCCATCCCCAATAAGAAGGCAACAAACCTTGGGGTATGGATAGATAACAAACTCAGCTTTAAAAACAAGGTGAATGCGGGGGCTTTTTTCTACTTCTCACATCCTTAGATCATGCAAAAAAATAATGCCATACCTGCCCAAAGACAGTATACAAACAGTTAACACTGCCCTATCCTTGTCTACGCTGGATTATTGTAATGGTCTCTACATCAGCCTGCAGGAGGGGCTTATGAATAAACTACAACTCCTACAGAATGCAGCGGCTAGACTGCTCACCGGTATACCAAATTATGCCTCTGCCTCAGCTGAGATCATATGGCTTCATTGGTTGCCGATAAGAAAAAGAGTTTGGTTTAAAGCCCTGTTTATGGTCTATATAGCCCTCCAAAGGAGCTGGCCCCGAGTTTCTCAAACAACAATTTCATTGGTATGTACCAAAAAGATCATTACGCTCAGCAAAGGCAAAACTGATATCGGTACCCAGGGTACGAAAAGCCGGCTGGGGGGCAGAAGTTTTGTGGCCTGCGCAGCGAAGGCTTGGAATGGCCTTCTGCTACATCTTAGATGCATGACAAATTTACTTACTTTTAGGAAAGCCTTTAAAACTTGGCTATTCTCTGCTTAAACTCAATTGATAGTCTCTCTGTCTTTAGGCCTCTACAGGAGTGCACACAGCGCCAGGACACCTTTGAGTAGCAGTTGCTCTCTATAAATTGCAATACCATTAACATTAACATATTCCTCCCAAGTGGCACTGAACAATGCGATGTCCTCAAGGTAGGAGGAACTGAAATCCTCCAACCCGGCCAACACCTGATTGATCAATCTCTGAAAGGTGGCTGGGGCATTCTTCAATGCAAAGGGCATCACCCGGAACTGGTAGTGCACCTCTGGCATTGAAAATGCAGACCTCTGCTTTGCCTCATTATTTAAGGCAATCTACCAGTACCCAGACATTAAGTAACATGTACTGAGGTACTTGGCATCTCCCAACCGATGTACTAGCTCATCAGCTCTGGGGATGGGCTGCGCATCAGTCCTCGTGACTGAATTGAGCCCTTGGTAGTCCACACAGAACCAGAGTTCGGCCGTGGCACCGGGTACGGCAACCTTTGGGACAAAGACCACAGGGCTGGCCCAAGGTCTGTTGGAGGGTTCAATCACCCCTAGAGGCAACATTTTGGAGACTTCCTCCATGATGCAAACTTTGACCCTGTCAGTGAATCTGTAAATGTTGATGTTTTACAGGAGGACTGTCCCCAGTGTCCACATCACGGACACACCACTGAGTAACAACAGGGGTCGTGGAGAACAGAGCAGCAAACTGTCTTAACAGTCAGCAGCAGTCACTCTGCTGTTCAGGAGTCAGGGTGGGGGAGAGGTTTACACCGTCCGGTTACCCATCATGCTCCTTAGCAGACAGGAGGTCAGGCAGAGGCTCAGTCTCCTCTTCCATTCCAAGATCTGTCGCTAGGAGCATGCCCACTATGGACCTTTCCAAATGGGGCCTGAGGCGGTTCACATGTAGTACCCCCAAAGGGTTCCTGGGAGACTGAAAGTCCACCCAATAGGTGTGGTTACTCTTGTGCTCCACCACCTCAAAAAGCCCAGTCTGCTTGTCCTAAAGCACACAAGACTCTACTGGGCCATGACCCACACTTTCTGTCCAGGCAGAAACTTGATCAGAGTGGCATTCTGTTCATACTACTGCTTCATCCATTCCTGGCTTGCTTCCAGGTTCACCTAAGCGAGTTGTTGGAAGTACTTAGTCTGGTTCCTGAAAGCCAGCATGTAGCTATATACATCCTGGGGAGGTTTACTGGGAGCTTTTTCCCAGCCTTCTTTGATTAGACTCAGAGGTCCTCTTACAGGATGCTGATACAGGAATTCAAAGGGATTGAACCAGAAGGACGGCTGCAGCACATCCCTGTAAGCAAATAACAGGCATGGTAAGAGGACATCCCACTTATGCCTCATAGGTTCGCTAAGACCCATAATCATGCCCTTCAGGGTCCAGTTGAATCTTTCAACCAGCTCATTTCCTTGAGGCTGGTAAGGAGTGGTGAACATGTAGGTAACACTGCACTCCTGCCACCGGGACTTTATATATCTGGACATGAAGCTGGTACTTCGGTCAGATACCACCTCTCTGTGGAACCACACATGGGAGAAGATCCCCATCAACCCTCTACCCACCAGGGAGGCCGTCACAGTCCAGAGAGGGATAGCCGCGGGGTACCGGGTGGCATGGTCCACCAAGACCACGATGAACCTGTTGCCCATGGCTGTCTTTGTGTCCAGTGGCCCCACAATGTCAATGCCCACCCTCTCAAAGGGGGTGCTGTGACAGGGAAAGGTGAAGAGGAGCCTTGCACATCCTCCCACTCTTACCACATGCTTGGCAAGTCCTACTATGAGTGTAAGAATCCTTGCATATTCGTGGCCAGTGAAACTGGGGGACAAGCCTTTCAAAGGTCTTATCCTGCCCCAAGGGCCCTGCCAAAGTTACATCATGAGTTTCAGTTTTCAAGCTGCAACAGATTCCAAAAGAAATAATTTCATAGTCTGTGGTTGCGTAATGGCCTGCACTATACTAGTAGTGTACACCAATCACTGTATGTAAGGCACAAATGCAAGCCCAGATCCTCACTGCTGACAACCAATGTTAGAAATGGGGGTCTCTTTTTGACAATGGTTTGCACCTTTGTCCAAGTAGGGACTCTTTTTCCTAGTTAGGGTAAGGGGGATACACTTCTAAAATAAGCCTTGCTCAGTCCCTTGGTAGCTTGGCACGAGCGGATAGGCTTATCTCAGAGGCAGTGAGGAATACATTAGTGCAGACATACAGTAATACTGTGAAAACATTATAAATGGACACCATACCAGTTTATAAAAATAGGTAATCTTTATCTAAACCAAACAAGACCAAAACAACAATAAAATCACAATATGGTAAGCAAAATATCCTCAAAAAGAAGTTATTCTCAAAAAGAAAGCTTGTAGCAACAAATAATCACAATATGGTAAGCAAAATATCCTCAAAAAGAAGTTATTCTCATAAAGAAAGCTTGTAGCAACAAATAACTCCCCCTAGCGTTATCAGGACGTCGTGACAGATGAAACTCCAAAGTACGGCGCTGACCACAAGGTGCCTGGAGTTCGGCCCGGAGTCGCATGGCCCGCCAAAGAACAGTACCTTAGAAACAATGAAAGCAAAGATGGTGCACGGAGTCGGGAGGTTATGCTTAGTTGGTTCCTTACGACCAGAGGGGAGGTGATGCGTTGGTTCCTTATGACCCATGGGGAGTTGAGGCCTCTGGTGATGCGTTGGTTCCTTATGACCCATGGGGAGTTGAGGCCTCGGTTTCTTACTGCGATGCAGAGAGGTTTACACCGTCCGGTTACCCATCATGCTCCTTAGCAGACAGGAGGTCAGGCAGAGGCGATGCAGTCAAGATGAAGCATTGGTTCCTTAGTGTGATGCAGGGGAGGTGAGGCGTTGGTTTGTTACTGTTGTTGGGGAAGTGAGGCATTGGTTCCTTACTGGTGCCGGGGAGATGACGTCACGGTGGCAGCGAGAGAGTGTGGTGTCGATGGATTCAGGAGTCACCCACGTCGAGTATCGGCTCTGCGTTGATGAGGCACCGGTGTCGGTGAAGTCGGGGCTGCAGTGCGAGTCGGGATGGTGCGTCGTGAGCGTCACGAGCGGTGTCCTTAACTCTGGTGCAGTCAGCGGCCTCGGTGACGGCTTCGGAGTTGATGAGGCGTGGCATTGGTAGGTATCAGGCCTACGGTGCGAGTCGGGGCGGTGCGTCGTGCTCTTCATGAGTGGTGCCTACAGCTTCGGTGTTACAATTTCCCTCTGTGGCAGCTGAAGCAGCAGTTCCAGTTGCAGGACAACAGAGGGGATGAAGTCTTTGTGTCCCTGTGACTTCAGAACAGGAGACACGCTCTACCTCAAGCCCTTGTTGCAAAGAAAATAGAGAGACGGCGTTTCAATAAAAGGGGTTTATTGAACAGTCTTCTTTCTAATGCAAGAGAGGTGAACTGCTACAATTGTTAGACAGAATGCAAAGTATAATGCGTACAGCGTAAACAGTAATATATAATAATACTGTGATAGCATTTTCTGGTGCTATGACATATACAAAATACATACATAAATACCACAGGCTAAAATACTCAACTGGTGCTTCTAAAATACGCCTACCCCAATGTACCTAACCTAGTACGAGGGAAGATGTAAGTGTGGTCTTTAGCATAGGTTTTAGTTTTGCCAAGAGTTGCCAAAGTTTTCTCTAGGTTCTAATCAGCTCCATACCTCAGAATGAGAAACAATGGTATCTCTTTCATGGACTCGATTTCCCAACAGCCCGCAAGGGGAGTCAGAAACACTGGAGCTGGATTCTCGGCAGAGGAGGACAGCTTCTGATCAGTGCGTCGGCTGGAGAGTTTGCTTCCTTCGGGCACTTGCTGTAGGAAGCTGCATCGTGCAAGTAGGTAGTCGAACTGCACCGAACCACACCGTGCTTTGCCATAGCAAGTGAAGGTATATTTATACCTTGAAGGTGTTTAGAAACGCCAGCTTTGACGTAAAGTCAGGCATATGAACGTCATGAATGAACCCCTAAGGAATAGATGTTCAAGCATAATTACTGAGTTCTTAGAGAAACAATATTCAAGTAAGGGAAAGTCCCTAACGGCTTAAGAGTCTGGTTTTCCATGAAATCGTAGGATGGTAGTAGCCATGCCTGTATTTGGGCTGCATGGGCTATGCCTAAATAAGGACTGGCATCCCATGCCTATATAAGGGCAACGCAAATTGTACCTATATAAGGGCGTGAATTGGGAAAATCAATCCGAATCTAAAATCGTACACAACACCCACTCCACTTTCTTATGTATGACGTCTACTAAATACTAAGTCCTAAACATGTTGAAACATATCTAAAAATATATCTACACAGCAAGTGTTTAAAACCCACCCAAAACACATGAAAAAATGCATTGGTACTGGTTGTACACAAAAGAGCATTGGTGCTGTACGCATTCAAAGCATATGGTTGACATTTGAAAATGCTATCTGAATGAATCATGAAAACATACATTTATGAAATGGCTCCTAAATACAGAAGAAAAAGGTGCGGAAACCATTTCATGTCAGATTACATAAAAACTGTTTGTTTGTGGACAAGGTCAAATATTGTCTCTGGAAGTTTTTCAAAGAATATTTGTTCTCTATAATAGTTCTACTTTAAGCAGATTGTGCCAAAAAGGAAAAATACAAATTATGAAAAAAAATTAATCATAGGAAACAGAGTTCAAAAGATAGTATCTTGTTTTGAAAAAATGAAGGTCAAATTCAAAGTCTCTCAGAACACTGCACGCCAAATCAAAAGTCAGTGTCAGGGCTCGGAGAAAACATGAAATCTTCTAAGTCGGTTGACAAAAATGAGTCTACCATAGTAGGTGAAAGTTAGATTACCTCGTTTAAAAGATTAACCGCACATAGATGTGAAGCATCGCCGTCAGCAGTGATCGCATTAGCAATGTTCGTAATGGAAGGTAACTCCGCTCCTGTTTCCTCTCATACCTCAGCAGTTGCATTCTGCGTCCGTGAGATCTCAATGAATGCCGCCATCAGAATTGGTAGCCGCTGGGGACAACACAGTGCATGGGCCATTACTGGTTCAAGCAAAGCATCAACATCAGTTGGCATGACTGATGGGAGTGTGAGACATGTGTCTAACACACATTCTTCTCCGCATAGCAGGCAGCGTAGAACAGGTAAGATGCAATCTTGCCAAATTGGTCTGAATGACAGAAACTATGCGTTTTTTTATTCTCGTAGACAAGTTAGTCCCAAAAATTGGACGATGCGCTCACGACACTTCATCGCCAGCACAGTTGTCTCCATGGAGAACTAGGTGTCGCTGGTGAATTGGTTCGCCATATCGCAGCAGTAGGAGAAAAATAGTATCCCTGGAACGATTCCCAAAATGAGGGGCAGTCCGCCAAACACAGAGTGCACGAAGTTTGGAAATATTCCTAGGACTGCTTCAAAAGGTGTTAACAGTCCAGAGAACACGGTCTTAAATACATGTACAATACCACTCGTATCAGACATGTTTAAGATACAACTTAACATTTCTGAGAAATGTATAGGGCAGTTTGTAGTTAAAAGGGCATGTATCTTGGCAGAAGTCCTTGTGACTTGCAGATCATAGGTCTCTTTGGCCGAGGTCAGTGGCACTGTTTTTTGCAAAAGAATGGCTTTCATTCTCTTTAAGTATCAATTCGTATAGAAGAGATGTTCACTGAAGGCCATAAAGGCGGCTCCCTGTCTGTCTTAGTTTTAGGTAACAATACTTTCATACAGTAAGTGACCCTGGCTGACACAGTTACTAGATATGGTATGCCTGGCAACATGCCACAGCAATCGCGATCATTCAACACGAGGTAACTCCCATTCGAGAGCAGGCCAAAAATTGGATCAATCACTCCAGCTGGTGAGCCTTGCAGGTGGCAGGATAAATTGTTAGAGGAGCCATCGCAGGCCCGGTGTAGGTTTATACCCTGACAAAGGAGAGAACCTTTTAGTGCATTTTCGCAGTTTTTCCTGCTAAGAAACACTTCACGTCCCCCACTCCAACATCTATATGTGTATGGTAATTCCCAGGATGTCTTGATGTATTCTTTACCCAACCTTTCATATGTGCCTGCTGGTATGTGTTTTAGGCAACACTGAACATGGAAAATTGTAACAGGCAGAGTAATTGTTCCATGTATTATCCATACAATAGCTGTTTTTTCTGCTACCGTAAATGGCAATCATTCCAGTTTTTCAATGCTCAACACCGTATAGTCTGCTCCCCTTTGTGCCAATTTGATCTGTTTATCAGTGAGATTGAATTCTGAAAACAGTGACGTAGTATTGATTAAACGCCAAGGCACATAGCCTGAACGAAGGTTTTGCAACATTCAGCCTAATAGCATGACAGAACGTAGTTGCGACTGACCATGTTGCAACATGACCAAGTCCTGTTCCATGATGTCTATGGCAGAAAACACTATGCTGTCCAGTGAATATATCCTGAACGACCGAGTTGTTAACCCATAGTCAATCACAGAGAGAGTTTTCTCTAAATTAATACAATCAATTTCTCGTATTCGTTCTGCAGTCTCTGCTTGCATAATCTTCCATGCTTCATTATAAGCAGCATAGATAACCAGCATATATAAAACGTTTATGATGCAGTGGTTTTGGTCCTAGCAAGAATTCCCTAAGATCAGCGCCATCTTCAAGTAAAGATAAGTGTTGCTTAACATCCTTACATGTAGATCTTTGTAGCCAATCAAGGCAAAGCTTTCCTACACTGTATGTTTTTACTATTCCAGGATGCTGTCTTTGAACATTTCTTGGGTCTGGCCTATTGAATGTGAAACCCTGTGTTCTTTTCAGGAATCTATCTTGACAGTTGTTTGTGTCTTTGGGCCGGATCAACCATTTATTCCAATCTGAATCTGATCTGTTGTGAAGCAAAATAGTATGTACGTCGAACTCCCCCTCTGAAGTGTTACTGCTATCAGGTATAGGTGTAGGTATGGATGGATTGTTCATGTCTTTTATCTTGGCTAACCAAAGACAAGACGTCTTTTGGAGAGTGTCATTCAAAAACATAATTTGCTCAGGTATAATACTGGCTCCAAACATAGCTTCAATACCCTGGTCCTGCCAATCTTTTGTGCCCCAGACAGTTTTAGTCTCAATGAAAAAGTCGAAACATAGTTTAGACAGCTGGGCATAAAAGGCTGCAGAATAAATCTGTTTGGTATTTGTCAACATACTTTTCATTCCTGTCTTGTGTACATTTTTAAAGAAAAATGATTCTGGATTGGATACATTGAACCCTAAAAAGTACGGAAATTTCATATTAAATGTTTTTGAGCTACCCTTTGGTGGCATTGGACAATGTTCCCATTCGTTATACATTAATGCATTTCTAGGATTTGCAGATTTGTGCACGAAATGATGACCATAATAATTGTAACAATACATTTGTTCATAATCTGATGAACCTTCTAAATATTCATGGTTTGTGAATACTGCAGACATTTCTAAGTCTGACATCATATTATTAAGAGTCTCGAAGTCCCAATCATCAGAAAAGGCACTAGATGAAACAAAGTCACTTGATGAAATCTTGAATAAGTGTGGAATCTTTAACAGCTCCGACGGGCCAAAAATGTCATAATCCGTTTTGTCCCAAGCTATACCACCAGGTAAAGGAACGGATGTGATGTTCACTGATGACAAGTCTCCGTTCACGATGGGATGATTTGTGTAGCTTGAGGAGTAAGTTGATGTTCTTACTTGCTGTATCCATTTTGACATTTCTTCCATTTATCAGCATTCCCAAAGTTATTACCAGAGTCAACCAAATTAGAAGAAAAAATACACCTTTTACAATCCAAAGGTCAATCCATGGTGAGACCAGATAAGTCTTTTCCAGGTGATGAAAAAGGTCTGTTCCTTGTTCTTTCAAAGTTCTTTTTACTGGTGTTGTTTCAGGTTCACTGGGATCCTCAGAAAACGTATCAAAGTTAATAAAATAGCCAGAGGCAGCTCTGTCAATTGTTGGGATTGCATCAGGATTTGTTGAAATCGCTGGAACCTCAGGATCACTTGTTACATTTGTGTAGTCAGATACTACTTCATTGTAGACAAGTGTTTCTGTTATTTGGGTCTCAAGAGGTACAAGTTCCAAAGCTTTGTTGCTTAGTCCTTCATTTCGCACTGCAGATTCTTCTAAGGTGATGAGTCTCTCAGTTTGAACCTCTTGGATAGTAGCTAGAGCAGGGCGTCTGCTACATTGGCGGAGTCCACTTGGCCTACTGCTTATTATCAGCCACATAATGTGGTTTGACCAGATCGATAGACACAAACCTGTTCTTCTTTTTACCAGCAAGAGGCAGAAGTAATACTGTTCTTGATCCGTGGATTGCTCGGACAGGTACTGGTAGTCCGTAAGAAGGCCCAAATTCCTTCTTGTCTGTGATCTTCTCTCTGACTAGATCACCAAGGTTTGGGATCCAGACAGGTCTTACTGTGACGGTTGGTTTTTCCTCAGTGGTGGTGGGTTTCAGGATCACATTACTTTGTTTTGTTCTTATTTCTTTTAAGCCCTATAAAACAGCCAAATGATCTCTGATATCAAAATGTGGTCCACCACTGATTTCTGACAATCAAGGTCTGCAACCAGCATTCTAGTTCCAAAAAGGACTTCATATGGAGTGATACCCCCTGGAGAACTTCTTGGAAAGTTGTTAAGACTACGTTCGACACTAGATGTTTGACCTACCCGTCACCCGAACCTAATACCCTAGCTGTTATAGATTCCTTTATGTTCCGTTTTTTTCACTCCACTACCTAATTTCCCTCAGTATGGAATGGACTAGAGTACCACAATGCAACGCCCAGATTGGCCATGGCCTCCTTGTAAGCTCGAGAACTAAACGCAGGACCCTGGTCAGAATGTAGCATGCCGATAAAGACTCGCAAATCTTTTATAACAGTTCTAACATCAGCTGAGCGCTGAGGCCACATCCAAATGAATGCGACCATGATATATTTATAGTTACCATCCCTCTGTAAGGGTCCGCAGTGGTCCAGGTAAATGCAAGCTAATGGTTTATCTGAGATTAACAAGGCCATCTGTGCAGGACGTTTCACTGTAGAGACTTTCATCTTTTGGCATATTTCACAATCCAAAACATAGGGCCATATTATCAAGAAAGGGCGATACATTATCGCTGCTTTTATCGGCAGGAAACTGCCGCTAAAGCGGCGATAATGGGCTTGATAACATGCCCTTGTGAATTCCCATAGAAGCCCAGATTCTGGTGTTAACCTGGGCTTCTCTGGGAATTCACAAGGGCCTATTATCAAACCCATGATCGCCGCTTTAGCTGCAGTTTCCTGTCGATAAAAGCGGCGATAATGTATCGCCCTTTCTTGATAATCTGGCCCCTAGTTTCTAGTTTCTTTCCTCATGCGCAGCCACCAGTATCTCTGTTTTAATATTGATACTGTGGCGGAAACACCTGCATGTGCAGAGGCTAGCCCTTCATGTGCTGCTAAGATTAGTCCTAATCTATGTTCCATGTTTGGAACTACTCTATCCCCCACTCCAGGGATTCGAGCAAAAGGAACATTGTTCGCATCAGTTATGTATGAGTATTTGAGTGGAAACCCTTTAGGTAATGTTTTACCACTGTCTTTGCTTGAAGCATTGACAGCCAGCATTATTTCGGCGTCTATTTTCGTTTCATCAGCCAATGAATTCCCTTCAACGTGAACGCCATCACGTTGATGACTCAGAGTGTGTATCACGTGAGTGCTTTGTAGTCCTTGTCATAACTGAACTACTTGTTCGCAAAGCATTTTATGCTTGATTGTGCCACCTTTTGTATCTTTGTAACCATTTTGAAGCCAGTTTTGCAAGTATTCATTGTAGGATTGAACACAATATTACGAATCGCACACTATAAGTGTGGGGGATTCGCGGTCCTTATTCTAAAGTGCCATCTTGAATGCTTGTAGTTCAGCTCGCTGAGCTGTACAATCTCCCAGAAATTGCATTTTAGTGACCATTGGTCAGAATTTGCCATCGCGCCAATGACATTTAATGATCCCGCATGCCGCACTATAGGCTTGTTTACCCTCCGTAGCGGGTTGAGCTGATCCGTCAGTATAAATTATACATTCATACTGCTCTAGAGGCAGAATTTCAGTAGTCAGAGGACATTCTTGTTCGTATTGTAGAAATGATTGTGTTTTCAAATAAGGATAAAAAATGTATTTAACATCTGTTGCAGCAAGAGAATTAACCCATTGTATCCATCTCGGATGTAAAGCTATAGCATTTGGAATGCTCGCTTTTGTTACTGCCTCTAAGGCAGGTACAAGTGTAACGACAATAATATGCTTACCCTGTGCTAGGGCTCTCTCTTTCGCTACAGCAGTTTGAACAACTGTCATAATTTTTTCTGTAGAAGTGAATTTCATTTCTGCTTGTGTGTACAAGTGTGATTTTTAAGCTAATCGTACTTTTTCACCTTGGTTAAAAATTAAGTACGTGAATCCGCATTGTCCTGGAATGATTTGGATCACTAAGTTGCGCAAGTTTATGCGTGTTTGCAAATGTTTAGTTGCTAACACATCTGTTTGCAATGAACGCAAAATCTCTCTGTGTTTTTGTGTCCAATTAACTGTTTTAAAATCAGGTTTGATTAATTCGTAGAGAGGTTTAACCTTTTCTGCGTACTTTAAAATGTATGTTCTCCCGAAATTCAGGAAACCTAGAATCGACTAAATTTTCCAGCGTTTTGGGAGGTTGGAGCAAAAACAACAGTTGATGGGCAGAATGCAGAACAATGTCATACATTCACCCCAGTACAGAGATCTGGGCCTAAATCCATCGTTACTTTGCTCACCACACCACCCCAGTTCAGTCATGGCCATATGCAAATCAGCCTTGACCCTGTGCCTCATGGGAACAGTCCAGCCCGAAATGCCAAGCCATGTCTTCCCTGGACCAGAATCAAGCATCCTAGGACCGGTTTCGGGCTATCAGCTGTCTTCAGCCAGGATAGCTTGACTCCAGTGGCATGGAGAGCACGGGACTCACATTTGAGCATACCCGTCCCACTCGGTGTGACTAATGCAAGAACAACAGTTATTGTTATTGTTATTGTTAACTTCGGTTTATATAGTGCCAAATCACCTGCAGGTCTCTAGGCGCTCAAGACCGATGACAGACAGCAATGATTCAGAGCGTAAGAGAGGCCCACAATACAATACTATTTAGGTGGGCCAAACGCCTCCTTAAATAGAAGCGTTTTTAGCCGCTTCCTAAAACACAGGAGATTTGCTTCTCTCCAAAGCAGTTCTGGTAGTTTGTTCCATATCTGTGGAACCAAAACCGAAAAAGATCTCCCTCCCTTAGTTGCTAGCTTATATCGAGGACAGACCAACAGCTGGGTACCAGCAGACCTAAGTGTTCGTTTGGGGTTATAGATCTCCAAACGTTCTTTAATATAGGCGGGGGCTTGCCCATAGATTGCCTTGTGGGCTGTGCATAAGCTTTTGAACTCCGCCCTCTGCTCAATAGGGAGCCAATGTAGCTTAAGCAAAAAAGGAGTGGCATGGGTTCTTCTAGGTAGCCTGAAAGTTAGTCTCGCTGCATTATTCAGGACAACCTGCAATCTATTGGTCAAGGTTTTAGGCAGACCTAAATAGAGAGCATTCCCATAATCCAACCTCGAAATGATTGTAGCAGAGACAATCATACGGAGCATGGACAAAGAAAGAAGGGGAGCTAACTTGCGCAGCTGTCTGATCAAGCCAGTACACGTCCCCACGACGGAAGAGATCTGACTGGCCATTGACAAATCATGGTCAATCTTGATGCCGAGACTTTTTACTTTGTCACACGGTATCGGGGTGGGACCTAATTCCTGGGGCCAATACAGGTCACTCCAGGGTGAAACAGCGGTCGAAACCACCAAAACCTCAGTTTTTTCCGGGTTTATTTTCAGCAGGTTTGCAGTCATCCAACCGTCGGCTCCTGGCTTCTTTATCAAAGGCTTAACTCGTGCCTCCTTAAAACTTGATGGTAGATGGCCAGTCTCCATTGAGCTATTAAGAAGGGAGATCATATGATCTTCTAAAAAAGGATGCGCCAGACAGAAAACTCTGGGGGGACACGGGTCCGCCGGGGAACCTGACTTAGTTCTACTCATGAGCTGCTCAAGACTTAGAGAGTCTATCTCTGGGAACCTTGAAATAGAGGCTTCCGAGGAGATTTGGGCTTCCTGTGACGGAAGAGGGCCGCTCAAGGTATTGTTCTTCATCTCAGAAAGAATAGTCTCCACCTTCTCAAGAAAATAACGTTGAAAGGTGTTACAGTTTATTATTATTTCAGTCGTTTCTGGTTTTTTACTCAACTCTGTTAAGATTTTAAACGTTTCTTTCTGAATATTCTCGGCCTGATTCATGCGGGTTTCGTAATATTCTGCTTTTGCTACCAAAATGAGCTTTTTATATCAGTTGAGTGAGATTTTATACTGTTCCCGGTCTGTACCGTCTTTTGTTCTCCTCCAACTCCTTTCTAGATGACGAAGCTTCTTTTTGTGATCCCTCAGAAGCGGAGTGAACCATGGAGCCCCTTTTCCTACTCCGTTTGCTTTTTGTAGTTTCTTGGGTGCTATCTGGTCAATCGCCTGACTCAGATTCCACATTATGTCCCTATAGTCCTGATCTAAATCCTCACTAGAGACCAATGATTAGACATATTCAGGAAGCATATTGGTCAAAGATTGTGAGTCGACTTTTATCCATTGACAAACTTTTTTCAATTTTGGAAGTTTTTGGGCCAAATAACCGTCAATGGGAATATCACAATTCACCAAATGATGATCAGACCAAATACAGGGTAGAATATCCACAAGGGTTACCTTTGGATCTGAAGTCCAGATGAGATCAAGGGTATTTCCCTTGATATGTGTGGGGGCATCTACAAGCTGTTTAATACCAAGTGAGGACATAACAGTCTCCAAATGTCGAGTTGCCGGGTCTTTATGGGCTTTATCCCAATGCACGTTAAAGTCCCCAGTTACCACAACTTTTTGGTATCTTGTGCAGATATCAGACATGATAGGGGCGAATAAATCGTTAAATGCTGGGGTGGAATTAGGAGGACAGTAAACTATAAGGACCACCAGGCATGAATTTTTCAAGGTAATCTTCACTCCAAGTATGTCAGCTAGATCTACAGTTTCGGCCGCAATTTTAACAACCGTTAGGTATTTTTTAAATAAGATTGCTACCCCCCGAGCGTTATCAGCACGATTGTGCCATACCGCGTCATATTCATTGGGGAGGGCAGCTATAATATCAGGCAGTGAATTGTCGCCCAACCATGTCTCCGTATGAGTTAAAACATCGATATCCTCATCCTGAAGAAGGGTGAAGATTTCAAGATGATGCTTATGAAGCGACCTAGTGTTCAGGCTGGTTAGCTTCAGAGAGAGCGGGTAGGTCCTAGACCTCCTACTAAGAGGTCGTAGGACATTCATATCCTCTAGCTTAGCCATAATAGTGGGATCTAGCGTCTGCCCACCAGTATCTAGATGATGTAGCTCTCTAGACGAGAATACCTGTCGCCGGCCAGGAGTCCAGGCCCCTGAGCCCGGCCGAGCTCGGACGGGCGCAGACGGGCTGAACTCAGGCGTAACTCCGGCGGAAGTCCGGCGAGCCTGCTGCGTGTCTGCATGACCGTTTTAAATAGAGGTCTAGCGTCCTTCTGACGACTAGACCGTCAACAAAGATGGCGCCGCCAGGCGTCCTTCTCTCCCCCCAAGATGTCCGCCGTAGTAGTGGAGATGGAAAAGGGACCCGCAAAAGAAGCAGTGAGTTTACCAATATTATAGTGCAAGTAAGAGGGCCAGCAGTTAAAACCAGGGGAACAAGAGAGGAAATGAAAATAAATGACAAAAACAGGAATTCTTAAAAGTGCAAGCCGAAGGTTACACTGTTGCCGCTCTAAGCGCAGCGCGCTATACAATCACGCTGCAGGACAGGTCAAGGATTGTCACTAGATTTACCCGCCTTAAATAGAGGTCTAGTGTCCTTCTGACGACTAGACCATCAACAAAGATGGCGTCGCCAGGCGTCCTTCTCTCCCCCCAAGATGTCCGCCGTAGTAGTGGAGATGGAAAAGGGAACCGCAAAAGAAGCGCTGAGTTTACCAATATTATAGTGCAAGTAAGAGGGCCAGCAGTTAAAACCAGGGGAACAAGAAAGGAAATGAAAATAAATGACCAAAACGGGAATTCTTAAAAGTGCAAGCCGAAGGTTACACTGTTGCCGCTCTAAGCGCAGCGTGCTATACAATCACGCTACAGGACAGGTCAAGGATTGCCACTAGATTTACCCGCCTTAAATAGAGGTCGAGCGTCCTTCTGACGATTAGACCGTCAACAAAGATGGTGCCTTCAGGCGTTCTTCTGTCCCCCCAAGATGTCCGCCGTAGTAGTGGAGATGGAAAAGGGACCCGCAAAAGAAGCGGTGAGTTTACCAATATTATAGTGCAAGTAAGAGGGCCAGCAGTTAAAACCAGGGGAACAAGAAAGGAAATGAAAATAAATGACAAAAACGGGAATTCTTAAAAGTGCGAGCCGAAGGTTACACTGTTGCCGCTCTAAGAGCAGCGCGCTATACAATCACGCTGATGGACAGAATGCAGAACAATGTCATACATTCAACCCAGTACAGAGATCCGGGTCTAAATCCATCGTTATTTTGCTCACCACACCACCCCAGTTCGGACATGGCCATAGGCAAATCAGCCTTGACCCTGTGCCTCATGGGAATAGTCCAGCCCGAACTGCCAAGCCATGTCTTCCCTGGACTGGAATCAAGCATCCTAGGACCGGTTTCGGGCTATCAGCTGTCTTCAGCCAGGATAGCTTGACTCCAGTGGTGTGGAGAGCACGGGACTCACGTCTGAGCATACCCGTCCCACTCAGGGTGACAAATACAAAAACTACAGTTGATGGACAGAATACAGAACAATGTCATACATTCACCCCAGTACAGAGATCTAGGCCTAAATCCATTGTTATTTTGCTCACCACACCACCCCAGTTCAGACATGGCCATATGCAAATCAGCCTTGACCCTGTGCCTCATGGGAACAGTCCAGCCCGAACTGCCAAGCCATATCTTCCCTGGACCGGAATCAAGCATCCTAGGACCGGTTTCTGCATTTGGAGGTTGGAGCAGTGCACATTTTTCTAAAGAGTTGGCTGCCAGGCTTTTGCCTTCACTTGATATATCATATCCTAGAAAAAGGACATTGAGATGGGCAATTCTTGATTTCTTAATATTGAATTTGTACCCTTCTGAGGCGAACCCCAGTATAATGGTGTTCACCCTGTTCAAGTGCCTATCCAAGTCATCGTCTGTCAGATAGATGTCATCGGCATATGACAATGTTTCATCATCATACGTTTGTAGTAACTCTGTTACCCTCGCTTAAAATAACCCAGGACTATTCTTTAATCCCTGAGGGAGATGACAGAATTAACTCAGTTTCCCCATAATTGAGAAACCGGTCAAATACCTGCTTTCTAGTGCAATGTTTTGACAGAAGAAACCGTTAAAAATATCTAATGTTGTTTTATATTTTTTGCGCACAATGTTATTCATTAATGCTGTACTGTGTGCGTTTTGCACTGCAGATGTTTTGCAACAACAGTTTAAATGTCTTTAATCCAAAATTAGATTATATGTATTGTCTGGTTTGGAGGAAGGAAACAAAGGATTGTTCATTGACAATTGTTGATCTAAGATCTCCCTGACCTTTTTTTTAGCTTCTTGCTTAACTGGATACTGCCTTTGTGCAGTTGGTTGATTTTTTAACTGGATTTTATGGTGAGGAGAATCCTCATCCCATGATTTCTGTATAATGCAGGAGCCTGGGCAACTGCCCATTTCCTTGCATAAGTATATTTCAAATGAATTGGAATATGATTAGAGAAGGCTGGCATAATGATGTCTTCGCCATGTGGGCACTCCCTGACAACTTCTGGTGGCCAGTCTTGTTCAGCTAGAAGAATGTCATGAGCACTGTTCCCAATAACCTGGGCGCGTGAGTGTGCATGCACAGAAGTCACCCTAAGCATGCAGTGTGCTGTATTTAGCTGAAAAATTAAGAGAACTTGTTGGTAAACTCACAGCAAAGACAATCTAGCGTTACGTCCACAGTTTTCTGCACTGCACTAAATGAACATTATTACAGTTTCAAAATGGCTATGCATAGTCAGACTGCGTGACGAGTGTGTTTTACTGAATCACCAGAGCACTTACTCTGTCGAAGCAAAGCCGCACTCTGATTTCACATCCTACTCTGCCAAAACTGTAAGAGGTATAGGAACTATTCTTGTTCACTGCCTTGATTTTGATGCTTGAGCTCGAGCATTTTTCTAGACGTTTCATCCTAAAATATCTTTGCGAATTGTTCCACTTCCTATCTGAAAGCGATTTACATGTTCAGAGGCAAAGTGCTATTTGGACTAATTTTGATTGCTGCAGTGCTTTACACTAGGGAAAAGTGGAAAAACTTGTCACAAAACTGCAGGTTCCACAAGACTGTGCAGGAAGACTGTTTTCAATCAGAATATTTGGTCCAGATTATGAACTGTCAATCTGTGGAAAGAGTCACACTGATTGCTAGTGCAGGAGACGCGACCAGGCAAGGTTGCAAGCATGGAAACAAAAGGAGTAGCAACCAGCTACCTTTAAAGTTTTTTAATGTTGGACCACAGACCATATGTATGGCAATGTCTTTACAATCATGACCGATCTAAACAAATCATGCACCAATGAGTACATGAGATTAGGATGCGGGACATGACCGCCACCATTGAATTTACATGCTACAGAGTATGTGGTGTATGTCTGTGAGAATATGCAATAGTCATGTGCATATTCCCTTTGGTTTCACCTACAATAATTGTTGGAACACGGTGGTATTGATGGAGCAGATTTCATCTGCAGTCAGGCATTGTTTTTTGTGCTTCAGACAGGCTGCAATTAAATTGCCACGCACATTTTGGTGCAGGTTAAAAACATGGCACATGAAAAACATGAAAGTGAGGCCTATTCAGTCTGAAAATGCTTTTGCTGAATTAACATGTGTTTTTTGCAATGTAGAGAAAAGTGGCCTTTTTACCTTTGAAGATTAATAGAATGTGTTTCTTTCTTCCCAGCTCATCCATGTAATCTAAATTTACTATTCCTGTCCTAATAGACTTTGACTTGTTGCATATTTTGATAAACATTTTCAGTTAATAACACCTCTTTTTATAATGTGTGTGAATTAACAAATGCACCAAACACTACACAGGGAACTAAATGCTTTTTTGCATTAAAAGCTATCTAAAACATTAAAGCATGTTGTTGTGTGCGCTGTACTAACTGTGTGTGCTTTTAAATTTTACACTAAATGCATGAAAATGCTATGTTGCACATTTATTTTGCATCTTGTCATAAATATTAGAAAAGCTGCTTGAAACTAATAGCTTGGCTAGGTAAACATTTATAAGGGGTAATAATATGGAGTTGGGAAACATAATGGGCTGATTTACGTGAAATTAATATTATCTTTGTGTTTGTTTTATTTTTTGGGGCCTACACAAAACATGGCTGCCTGTGAATCCATCAAGGCTATGGCTTGCAATTTAATGAGAAGGGAGCATGCGCAGACTGTGGCAGCTTTCCTCATGACAAGAAGTGAAGGACATCTTGAACTGTAGATTCTTGTGACTGTGCCAATGTACCAGTTAGTTAAAAGTATCCATCTGACTGCGCTGAGAAGGGAAGGAAGAGAATTAGAATGAAACATTTTTCCTAGTAAATGTTGCAAATGTTTATAAATGTAGTTATTCATGTATGCTTCCTTTGTTAAAACTGGTAAAGTCAGGATTTTAGAATGAGTCAGGGGAGTGAGAACTCATGCCATCATGACTGACCAATCATGTACAGGTTTTCCTGAAAGATGCTACATCTTTGTGTAGTCTGCCAATAATTAGAGTATAAAATAATGTCCTCTCTGGATGGGGGCTGGCTTTCTCAGCTCAGCTGGCTTCTATGGGTTAGGTACGCGAAACGTCCTGGGAGATTGCTAAAGGGGAGGTGCGTCCGAGGAGAGTCAGGGGGAGGTTTCTTGCTTCCACGTCATATCTTAGCACTGCAGGCCACATTCCTTTGAGGCCTTGTGAGGGCTGGCTGTTTGCTCTTTAGAGACAGAGATGCACAGAGCAGCAACAGATAGAAAGGCTCTTTAGATTTAGATGCTAAACTTTAAGTTTATGTTTTGACTAATTAATTAGGTCTAAAAAGATTTATTTATTTTATGCATTTATTTCTCTTAATGGGACATTTTTGCCAACTATTTAATTATTGATTAGCTTTGCAAGACTATTTTTCTTAGAAACTCTTTAAGAATTATGACTGAAATTTTGCGCCACATTTCCTTCCCTACATGTTATGCTTATATGCAGACTGTAATGTGTTCTTTATTAATGCTATTTTTCCTGTTCTCCAAATTCTGTAACCTAATTGATATTTTACTAATGAATAAAGGGTCAGAGAAAAAACCTAACTTTTGAATAGAAAACAAAACCCTTTAAAACACTCAACAACTCTCTTTATTGGCTTGAATAATAATTGCAGTTTTTACTGTTCATGATTATTTAAAATCTCCTGAAGGTAATACATGGTGTGAAGGGCCCAACACCTTTTGAGCGGTAAATTAGAGGTAGCATGAGGGTTTTGCATTGAGAAACTACCAGAAGAAATGACCGCTCCATCAGTATGAGCACAAATGCATACTAGTTTTATGAAGTTGTACATCCAGATACAACAAAGTTTGTATTTTGTTTTGTTTTCCTTTATCTTTTTTTCTCCTTACAGATGGAGTGAATACTGGCGACAAAGGTCTCGTTCATATAAGGAGCAGCTACCTGCCCTTATCGCGGAATAGTATAGGGAAAATCGCTTACTGACCCATTTTTTGGGTCCACGCCCTGATGACAGTCAAAGCACCCTGTATGGGGCAGCAATGGGCAGAAACATGTTCGCAATAGGGTCTGAGGACCATAATTTCCCTACAGTCCCTTAACTCTTTGTTTTTACTATCATTGACAGATCCAAGAATAAAGGGAAACTGGGATCTGACATTGATTTTTAATCTTTATCTCCCTGTCCATAAACTATTTCAGTAAGCGCTCCCTGAAACACGGTCGAGCCCACCCTGACTTCTAGGCATCAAGGTGTCCCGATGATGAAGCATGACACCACTCGGGTGTGTGAGGGAATAAAATAACAAAAGGAAATGCTTCCTTCCCCACGGATACATGGTGTTAAAAAATTAACGTAGGGTATACCACGAATCTATGATTTGTAGACTGTTCTAGTTAGCCTAAAACCTACCTGTGGCAGGCTAGGTTACCTAGGGAGTACTTATTGTGATACAAAGTCTTTAGTCTCCCTGAACAAAGGAACTCTTCCCCAGTTCACATCTGCGAGCCTAACAAGATGATGGCATTCAACCAAGGGTCACGCGTCGTGAAAGACCTCCTGCAAAAACTATCCATAAGTATTTGTAGAGCGCACTAATCACCCCACTGGGTATCCATTTGCTACAGAATATAATGAAAAGTTTCACTTTTAGATGAACCCTGAATGCCTGGCGACTCTAGAAAGCGTTGACATGAACAGCATCTCGTCTTACCACTCATCAACGTATGCAGCTTTTCCAGGCCCTACAAACCTTTAGGCATCTCAGCACTATCAAAGTATCCAAAATATGATTTATGTTTCCTGTACACAGGATTTAGTTCACTGGGGAATCAATACTTGTCAGGACAGTTTTGATCCCAATATTCATCAGAATAGGAACGGAAATGTTCAGAATTTGTTTCCGTCTTCAAGCCCTTCCTCAAATGAAGAAACGAGCATCCATTTATAGCAGTTAGCTGTTCCAGAAAGGCAACTCTGTCCGTTCCCTTCCTGTACAGATCAGCAATTTTCTGCAACAACTTCGTGACACCTACAAACACTATTTCCAATTTCTTCTTTCATTACATATCAAGACGAAACTTTTTATAACGCTATGCCAATCTGTCCCAATGGCACAGAAGGACATCACAGCAGCATTCTTTACCACAACCTGGCTAAGCTCACAGCAGATAAGATATAGTCTTAAAACCTGCTGCTATGGTCTAAGCCGCTAACTAAAGCCTTGCTTCACCATGCTAGGTTTAATTTCAAGGCAAGAGCAAAAATTAAGGAAGGGGACCAGAAACGGTCCAAATACATTAACAAGAGTAAATGAGATGTCCTCACCAAGGAGACTGCTTTTGAAAATGGGTGGAGATATTCTTGTCAATTAACAAGGATGCATCACCTAAAAATTCCAGCGGTTTAAGTGTTTGAGAAGGCGGAGGTGTATCATTGAATTCAACTTGACAACATTCAAACTGCTTTGCTTCATGACTGAAAATAAGGTTTGTGTCTTAATGGTATTAAGGCAGATGGTTCATGGTTATGCAATACCTACTTTCTGTGTATCAGGTCATTACTGCAGATGTATAAAGTTGCTTGACCTATTAAGAGCTATGGACTGTGACAGGGTGCAAGAGGAACCCTATAAATATTGAATAGTATGGGGAAGAGATCAGAGCATAGGATCCAAATAGTAAAAAGGCTTTAATCAGATGGGTAATATCTTTGGGCAGTATTCTTCTTGATCAGTTTTGCAAGGAAGACATGCATGTGGAACCTGATGGTGTTGTATAGCTCCTATATATCCTTATATCGTGTTAAGTTAGCATAGGTACATTTGAGATTTAAACGCCATTTTTCCTTTCTTGCAACTTCTGCACACGACCCTTAATTGTTGACTTAGCTTTCAACCTAGTGGTTTGCCGTGGTGTATGTGAGAATAATATGTTATTGTTCTGATATCAGTTTTGTTTGTTAAACCATGTCTGCACGGAGAGTGCTGAAGTTTCCGGAGCAACACGATATGGAATTGTTATGAGGTCTGATCTCCACGCCTTCATAGTCATAACACAAGTGCAGCCTTTGCCAACTTGGGCTTGAGGCGGGATTGATATTGCTTTGCACGAGAATTGTTAACACACTTGATGCGGTGCACATGCAGAGAGAGCTGGTGTATGCTGATGTGATTCCTTCATGCTAGGACACTAAGGTATGGGCCCGCCCTAAAACAACCCAAAGAGACCTTCTTAGCTAATAATATAATATATGTGTTAGGGAGGGTGAGATATAAGTGTTGTTGACTCTTATTCAATACAGCATGTTAACATGCTGTCACCATTCGCTTTTTATGTCTTAGTAACTATGCTGATAATTTTGCTACTGATAATAAGTATACTTGTATTATCTAAGATACTGCGCCTGAGAAGACGGCATTAGTAAATAAACATTTCAAATGCACATGTGTCTTCTTTACTCCATGTTCTGGTTTGTAATGATAATATAACGAAAGAGTGTTCATGAGTTCCACGTACCCTGAGGTACTGTAAGTTCATGTTCTGGTTTGTCTAAACATTGGGAGTTTGATATGTCCAATGAGACACTGTAGCTAGCTCGGTAAGGGGTGAGTTGGTTGCTAAGGTAAGTTTTGGGACACCCTAATTTGCCGAGGTTCCACTCCTCTGTGCACAGTTCTGTGTGAGTACAGAAACCCTGCAACAATGGGTTCAGAATTGTTATAATATGTTCAGTATCCCTTGGTTGAGTTACAACCCCCTAGGCATTCTAGATGACATAACCTCATTCCATATCCATGGTTACCTTCATTCAGCACATTTAAACAAACATAAGCATATACAATGCCAAAGACCCACACAACCAACGAATAGTACTGGATAGTGACCGAGGTCCTATATATAAATTATATAAAATACACATGGGGGATACACCCCCTTAAGGTACAGAAATCAAATAATGTGATATCTTCATGATACCATGTGGGATCTGGGCATAATTCCCATTTAACTATGTTATTTTTATGTACATGAATTATAAAATGTTTGATGTTACTATGTTTTTTTAATCGAGCACTTGAGCACTTTATTATTCGCCACTTTAAATGACTGTGATGCATGTAGATACATATATTTAAAGATGGCCACCGCTTTTGACATATTTACCATCTTCTATGTTGATGAACTGAATAGAGACCGGTGGGGTTTAAAATGGCGATTGATCACAAACACAAACTGACACTGACGAAGCTGGTATAGCGAAACACGTCTGTCGGGGGTGAGGGGTTTTGCAATAAATGAACTTTGAAATCGGATACCTGAGTGCTTACCGTTCTTTTCGACAACACCAAGTTGAAAAACGTGCTGCAGTTTGTAAGTGTCTCACCAACGCTGGTTTTAAAGCACCCGGGAGTTGGAGGAGCGACGGCGGTGAGGAGCCTGTGCTATAAGTTAATATGGCCGTCAGCCCCGAGGCAATATGAGCAAACACGGACATTGGAGAAACGAACAGCGGACTCCAAGAAGTAAAGAATAAACGAAGGGAACGGACGGTCTATCTATCGCACTGGAGCGGCTCCAAAGAAGACGTCGGCTGACAACAACCGAGCACCAGCACCGGATGCGGTGAGTGGATTATTTCCATATCCAAATTGCATTTTATGCTCAACCTCTGTCCCGTGAGGTACCGTAAAACATTGCAAACCCCGATAAAAAGTGATAAAGACACCACCCCAAGTTGGATAATATTAAAAAGTGCATACCTTATTGTGCTGAAATGTCGAATACGGAGGACATTACGGGTGAAAGAGAATCAGCTGCAGATGTAATGTTTAGGTCTACTACAAACAGACCCCTGAGAATGGATAATGCAGAAGCAGCGCCTATAACGAGCAGCAACCTAAAAATATTATTTCAGAGACTGGAGAAGCTGCAAGAAAGAGAGGTTAGAAAATGGTGGGAGGCCACAACTCTTCAGCGATATATAGAGTGCAATAGAAACCCCAGGGGACTCCGCATCTTCACGATACCATCATACGAAAATCCCGACCCAGCGCTTTTAAAAGACTGGGCTGAGTACACAGCAGAATCATCAAAGGGGATGGTACGCCTGTTAATAAAATACGCATGGAGTGACCGTGATAAATGTGTCAAAGAAATAGCCGGCCTGGAGATTCTAATTGCAAAAGAAAAAGATACAAAAACAAGCGATGACCTAAGAAGCGCTATGGCAAAAAGAATAAAGGATTATGAACTAGGAATCAGAAAAAGAAAACAAAAGAAATTTCAACGTGATGAGGAAGACTATTTATCAGGCAGAATACTGACTTTTGCTCGGAAATACGATACTACACGGAAACGACTTGCCCAAGGAACCGGAGGGGCTAATAACGTAGACACAGAAGAATCGGAGGTGGAGTTGTCAGACGGGGAACAACACACAGCTCCTATAGTAAAAGGAAAGCCAACTGCAAAACATTTTTTCGACGAGTATCAGGTCATCAAGGAAACTCATCAACGACCACAACAAAGGAATCATACTCCCCAACCTAGTCAAAGAGGAGGACAAGGCGGGGCAAGAGGGGCAAGAGGAGGTACACAGCCAAACACTTCACCGAGGGTGACACGGAGTGTATCAAGCCGCAGGAGAAGATAAATACAATGGAGGCCAATAACATCATTAACCTGTCCAAAAGAATATTAACAGGGGATGAAATTGAAGTCCTAAGAAAAGGATTAAGTTTCTGTCCTGCGAGTGAATTTAACCTGGTTGATACGAGAATAGATCTATTCAGATACATTCGCAAATTAAAGTTTAAAAAATCTTTTTTCTACATCCAAATAATATGGCGGTGGGAACGTATTCAGGTAACACCACGGAGGAACCTGTAGAAGAAGACTCAAACACTCTTCTTAATTTGCTTTTAACTCCAACACAAGAAATCCACGGAATGGGGTCGCAGATGCAACAGAGTGACCATGTATCTTCAATACAAATACGAGATCCGAGCAATCTGAAAAATAAGTCTAAAAAACTGCCTAACGCTCCTCATGACGCAATTGATGTTTTCAATGAAGCGGTACTTATGGACTTGGAAAAAATGGCAAAAGAGAAAATGGATATGAGAACTTCAAATATTACGAGGAGAGAATGGGATGCAATTAAGTCCCTAAAGAATGACAAAACTATTGAGATAAAGCCCTCGGATAAGGGAGGAAATATTGTGATTTTCAATAAAGAAAATTATGAACAGGAAGCACTAAGACAATTAAAAGATACAGAATGCTACACTATCATAAAGAGAGATGGGTATGTCAAGAGCACAACAGAGTACCAATCTATGTTGGTAAAATGGAAAGAAGAAGGCATTCTTAATATGGCCGAATTTTTATTTTTACAGTGTGAATCACCAATATTACCTACCTTTTATCATCTTCCAAAGATCCACAAAAATGCCAAGAGACCACCAGGGCGACTGATTGTGTCGTAGATTGGCAGTCTTTTGGAAAATACATCCCGCTTTATTGACTCATATCTTGCTCCAATTGTGAAAGACTTACCCTCATATGTGAGAGACACGCAAGATTTCCTCCGTATTATGGATAACATCTCTTGGGAACCAGACATGCTTCTAATAACACTAGATGTGGTTAATTTATATACCTGTATAGCCCATGAAAACGGCCTAGCAGCTACTAAATGGTTCCTTGATAGGAAACCGGACAGATATCATTCACATAGTAGCATGTTATTAAGCTGGATGCGATTTTGTTTGTATAATAACATCTTCCTTTTCTCAGGCCAACTATATAAACAGACTAGGGGTACTTCTATGGGTTTGTGCTTCTCCCCCAGCTATGCGAACTTGTTCGTAGGCTGGTGGGAGAAGCACGAGGCATGGGGAGGAACTAATGAGGTGTGGAGTGACAAGATACTTATGTGGACAAGGTATATTGACGACCTTTTCATAGTGTGGCGCGGCGATCGAACCTCGGTTGAGGATTATATCGCCGTCCTCAACAATAATAACTGGAACCTGAGATGTACAAGCACAATAAGTGCAACCAGCCTATGTTATTTGGATTTGGAGGTATTTGTACACAACAATATTCTCCAAAATAGACTCTATAGAAAACCCACAGCGGGTAATGCCGTACTGCACGCGGCAAGCTACCACCCGAAAAGTCTAATAAAAAATGTCCCTTACGGTGAACTCTTATGTTTGAAAAGGAACTGCTCAGCGGAAATAGATTTCCAACATGATACAGCTGATGCCAGTAAAAGGTTCCAGAGTAGGGGATATTCCAATAATATACTTAAACAGGCTGCTGAAAAGGGGTCACAAGTACATAGGAGGGATCTCCTGGTGGTTAGGAGTGCAAATAAAGATGACGATCAAGTAAGAATGATCACCAATTTTAATACCAAATCTGGTGATCTGGTCCATAGTTTTAAGAAAAACTGGCACATTTTAACCACTGACAACGTCCCGAAAAAACATCTCCCAGAGAGGCCTCTGATCACCTATCGACGTTGTCAATCACTATCAGAACATTTAGTCCGCAATCATTTCTCCTCAAAAACTCAGCCCCATAATTTAACTAGCTCAAAGGGGTTTTTCCCTTGTCTACGCTGTAAAGCATGTAGGGAGAGCGTTTCACTTCTACTTTATGTAACCCCATCCACAACCGATAATTTTCGCGTATGTGGCGGCGCAAATGTAACTACGAATTCGGGATTAATATCCCTTTCAGGGCCGGTCCCTTTGAGCGCACAGTCCTCTTTCTATGGTCATGATCTGGCAGTCCCAGCATTCCTTCTGTTAAATTAACTTCGGATCCAGTCCTCGGCGCTGAATGTCAGACGCCGGCGGCCTCCGAGTGATTTGGTCTCTTTCCGGACCCGAGTGAGTATTGCCCTGCTATCTGCTATCTGCGCGTTCCGCTTTGCATCACAAAACACGGCACCTATGCTTCAGTCAGACGTTTGGTAATAATCCTTATTTTCCGTATAGCGTTTTCTGAAGGATATTAACAATCCTGGTGACCCCAGGACCCACTTCTGGTCGGGGCTACCGTCGTTCCGTCTGCATACATCCGAGTTCCAGCAAAGGTAGGATCCGTGCCTCCAACTTCTGTAATACCTGGTTACATCAGAGCTGCTCTGCTTGTCTGAGCACTGCCCCTCAATTAATCATCAAATCACCCTTGCCTTTGCAGATAGTACCCACTTGGCGAAGCCACTGTCCATGTTCCACTCCCCTTGCAGCCCTTGTGCGCTGACTACAGGTAACTCGTGTGTTTCTTGTGACGAGTCAGAGAGGTCATCATCCCATTAGTGCCACACAATACTTATACCAAGTCCTATCTTTTACAGAACAGGACCCATACAGTCCACATCCTGAGGAGAACCCTAAAACCATCAAGGGTTCGAAACGCGTTGACACCCAGCCTGTGATAAGGAGGATGGGTGCAGCTGGGGATTAAGTAATACCACTGGCCATGCCCCTGCTGTTCAATCCTTCAAAACACCTTTTCATAGGTCTTTGTGGATAGGCAGGCAGTCCGAATTAATTGTCTGTTTCCGCCTATCCATTGGTACACATTTCGAAGGACTGTGTTGTTTTATGAAATGTTTTATATTGTTTGAATATGTATTGTATATAGTAATTTGGTATTTGGTGTTTCGAGATTTTGAGTATCATTTGTGATTCATCTTGTCACTGATATTAATTTGTCACTTGTATATATTGTGCACACTTATATCTGTTTGCTGACTCAACTGCTTGACAATTGTTTCTTGCATGTCATATGTGAAATCAAAGAAACCAATAACAAAAAAGGAAAAATAAATAATGTCTAAATGAATTGTGTCCCACGTAGCACAGATTGGCTGGGTGGGGTTTAAATCTGTTATAAAGTGAACCGGACTAGCCATTTCGTTCTGTTTAGCGATTGTTGAGGTCCAGGCTGGTCAGGGATAGGACCCAAAACCTCCTTTTGTTGACTGCTGTAAAGAATGTAAAGGCAGCAAAAAAGTCTCTGAATATCCAGGTAGAACGGGTGAGGACAAACCAAACAGGAAAATAAGAAAACTGCTAAATTGTAATTCGGAATATACCATTTACTGCCTAGAGTGCCCCTGTAAAAAGCGATATATAGGGAGCACTATTAACCCCACAAAACTGAGGATCCTTGAGCATTTGCGAGCAATCGTCAATAAAGATAAATCTTATCCGGTTGCCCACCATTTTGCAGAATGTCATCAAAGCAACAGGGATCTTTTAAGTTTTTACTGTATAGATCAAGTAAATCGTCTAGAACGAGGTGGAGAAAGGGAGAAGGCACTCCGGATCTTAGAATCTAGATATATCATCGACCTAAAAACTACGACACCATGGGGTCTTAACAATGATGAGGAGATGTGGGTTCACCTGTAAATTGATACATGGGATCATGTACAATAAGCCCGTCATACCCAGCAACTATCTGAGAAATATAACATCTAGTGTAATTCCCAAACACCCGGGTGTCCTACATAAGACACTACAGCCCACAGAATTATGAAATAAGATTTTGCCCATACAGGGCTACACAACTAACGAATAGTACTGGATAGCGACCCAGGTGCTATATATAAATTATAAAAAATAAACATGGGGGATACACCCCCTTAAGGTAAAGAAATCAAATAATGTGATATCGTCATGATACCATGTGGGATCTGGGCATAATTCCCATTTAACTATATTATTGGTACGTACATGAATTATAAAATGTTTGATGTTACTATGTTTTTTTAATTGAGCACTTGAGCACTTTATTATTCGCCACTTTAAACGACTGTGATGCATGTAGATACATATATTTAAAGATGGCCACCGCTTTTGACATATTTACCATCTTCTATGTTGATGAACTGAATAGAGACCGGTGGGGTTTAAAATGGCGATTGATCACAAACACAAACTAACACTGATGAAGCTGGTATAGCGAAACGCGTCTGCCGGGGGTGAGGGGTTTTGCAATAAATGAACTTTGAAATTGGATACCAGAGTGCTTACCGTTCTTTTCGACGACACCAAGTTGAAAAACGTGCTGCACTATATATATATATATATATATATATATATATATATATATATATGCACCAGCAATTCCAACCACTTCCTTCGCGCGGCGAAGCAGGAGCTCAGACGGACCACAGCAGTTCAGGCAAGGTATGTTTTTATTTTTGTTCTTATACTGCAGCCAGCAACGACGCGTTTCGGGCTTCTGGAGCCCTTGATCACATTCAGCTTCGTGTGTACTTTTTTCACTTTTTATATTGTGCTATACACCGTGCACGCCCTCTCGCAGGTGATTTTTTGGGATCATGTGATCATGAATATAAACAACAGACTTTACATATATGCTGCTGTAGAAGTCGTTATGTCTGCCTACATGCAGTGATATATATAATCAACATCAGCCTGAATGCAGTCGTGCATATAGCTAAGACAACAATATTGTTAAAATGTATCACAGTATAAATACCATTGGGAAAATAATATTATTAATTTTCCGCTGGAGTTAACTGGATAAATCCCAAATGTTATGAAAAATATATAGATATTTATCCACTGTAAAGTCGATGTATTCTTTACAGCATTTTGTTTTTATCGTATGATATCGATCAGCTTACTGGACCCAAATGTATCTTACTTGTTCTAATATGAAAAAAGTGCTATAGTGCATACTCAGTATACCTAGTGCAAATACTAAAATTAAAGTGCCATAAACTATGTGCAACAATCAACAACCAATAAATATAAAGTGCATTATACATATATACATTAAAAAACAAGATTAATAAAATTATATTTTCTGTAGCAAATTCATTCCATACAATCTCAACAGTGTAAAGTTTTCTCCAGCCGGATAAAAACCACTATTAAAGATATATATAAAAGATTCATAAAATGCCATAAAAATATTATACTATCATTGTTTGTTAAAACTAATTTTTTCGAGGGAAAAAGTTATCAGATTTGATTCATTCTTGATCTTATTCTTGTATATGGGCAAAGGGTGCTAGCAACATATTTGACCAGTGAATCTCCCTGCTACCTCTGAATGTATTGCTCATCGTCTTATATGTTTTCAGGACTGCTGTCTCTATAAATAAGTATGCATATCCTCTGCCTTATTCAATCCCCGTGGCCATTTGCTGTCCAGTTCAAGGATAAACTTGGTCTCTAATTGCCTTAATTGCCTGTCTCTATTCCCCCCTCTTTTATTAGCTGGTACTGCGCCAATGACGAAGTAAGAAAGGCAATTTATATCCTTGTTGTGAAATTTATGGAAATGTCGCGCCACGGGGTAAGCTGTGTCATGATGGAGGATTGCTCTCAAATGTTGTAATATCCTGACGTGCACCTGTAGCTTTGTGCTTCCAACATAATTCAAGCCACAGGTGCACGTCAGGACATAAACAGCAAATTCTGTCTTGCAGTTATAACTGCCCTTGAGGGACTGGGAATGCCTCAAATGGTGTTGTGTATGTTGTCTTATTGCAACCAAATTTACAGGCACGACACACCGTGCATCTTTTAAATCCCCTGGACGGCTGTTGCCATAATGTAGCTTATCTAGTTTCAGGGGAATTCTTATCTAGATCATTGCCCATCGATCTACATTTTCTGAACGTTACAACAGGGGAATGGGATATACGTTCTTGTAGAACATTGTCCGTTAGGACAATAGGCCAATGTTTCTGTACAATAGTTCTTATTTTTCTTTCCTGTCTTTAATATGTAGTAATGAGTCTGGGGCTATTAGTACTAGCATTCTCATCTATTATTTTGGTTGCTTCTTTCTTAAACAGACTGGATCTTGGACGCGCCTGTGCTTTCTTAATAGCATCATTAATGAGGTGATCACTGTAACCCCTCATGCTGAGTCTTGCTCGCATTTCTTTTTGACAGCTCTTAAAATTCTCTTCATTACTACAGATTCGCTTTAATCTAAGGACTTCTCCATAGGGTATGTTAGCTAAAAAATGCCTAGGATGTGAACTATTGGCATGAAGCGTTATATTACCTGCAGTTGGTTTTCTATACATAGTGCTTGCAAGTCTGGAATTCTCAAAGCGGAGTCTGACATCGAAAAAGTCAATTTGTGTTTTGTGAATGTATGATGTAAACGTAAGGTTCATAGCATTACTGTTGATGTCCTCAATACATTTCTTTGCAGATTCTAAGTCCCCATGCCATATCTCAAACACGTCATCTATGTATCTGTAGTATGTGGACACATTATGCTCAAATTGTGCCTTATGCTTGCGCCTGACGACCTGTTCCTCCCACCAGCCTACGTGTAAACACGCATAGCTGGGGGAAAAACAGGCCCCCGTGGCAACTCCTCTTAGCTGTTTAAATAAGACGTTGTTGAAGAGGAAAAAGTTGTTGTTGAGGCACCAACTGATAAGTTCAATAATGACTTTGTTGTGGCTATATAACTCTATAGGTTTAGTTTCTAGAAAATGTTTGACTGCTTCCAGGCCCTGTGTGTGGTCTATACTTGTTTATAAGGATTCAATATCCAATGTTATTAGATAAGAATCCTCTGACCATTCCACATTCTCCATTTTTATCAGGAAATCGCTTGTATCTTTGATGTAGCTGGGGAGTGATTTAACTAGATCTTGTAAAAAGTGGTGTATATACTGACCTATGTTTTCACCGACACTATTTATGGCGGAAATAATTGGTCTTCCTGGCACTGGTGTAACCCCCTTATGTATCATAGAGATAAGATACAAAATGGGCAACATCGGGTATTCTTTAAATAGGAACTTACATTCTTCATTTGATAGGAGGCCCTCCCTTCTCCACTGTGAAAGCAGTTTCTGTAAGGTTTCCCTTGCCATCTCGTATTCTTTAATGCAGGTTTTCTTATAGCAAGTTTCATTGCTTAACTGTTTTTCTGCCTCAGCTATGTAATCTTTTTTAGGCCATAACACCGAGTTTACGCCTTTGTCGCATTTTTTTATAATAACACCACAGTTATCCCCTAGCTTTTTGATTAGTTTATCATATGCTACTTTCCTGAAAAAAGTGCTACGCTGTTGTTTATGTTTCCTGACGTTTACATTCAGTTTTTTTAGATCATGCACAATCATATCATGGTAAGTGTCTATAGCATCTTTTGGCATGAGTGGCAAAAAACATGATTTATTCCTAAATGGACTGATCCCTGCTCCTTTCTGTACAAAATCTATTTTTCGTAGTCTCTCTTGTGTGGAAATATCAACTGGGTCTGCCGAACCATCCTCTACCAGCCTTTCTTCTCCCTCAAGTAGATCATGCATTGTAATTAAACCAGTGACATTAGAGGATCTCAAAATTGGCAGATTGACACCCCCTCTCCTGTTCCCACATCATTAGTCAAATTCGTAGCTGAATTTTTATCTGTTTTTATTGCAAAGTACTTTTTTAATTTGAGCTTGCTGATAAAGCAATACACGTCTATGCGAGTTCTAGCATAGTTGAAGTTCGTGACTGGGCAGAAATTAAGCCCTAAATACAAAAGTTGTTGCTCTGCCTTAGTGAGGACCACATTAGATAAATTGACAATACTGTTATCCATTAACGGCGGTTCCTTTGCCAAGAGGTTTTCTTTTTTGTGGCTGGTTTTCCGCTTTTTGCGCTGTTCCCTCCGACGTTTATTCCTGCGCCTTCTTCTGGCCTCCTTAATTGTCTCGGGCGCAGTGTTTTGAGTCTCTCTGCCACTAAAAAATCAAGCTCTTCACTCATGTTTTAAATCGTTTTTTTAGCGCTGTTAAACTCTGTAGTGCCACTTGAACCACTTGTGATAGATAATGTGTCAGTATTAGAGGACTCATAGTTGATACTAGTAGATAGATCTGTACTGTTATTTTCATGGGTATTTTTTTCTTTTTTTCCTTCACTGTATTACTTCCGCTTGACCACATCGTATTTACGAGAGAATGTGAAAATCTGACCATTTTCGTAGTCTGCCAGATGCCTGGCAAATTTATGCGCCTTTCTAGCCTTGATTTTATCATCATGTTTTTTTACTCGTTCCTTGATGTCTGCCTTCGTTTTTGTGATGTAATCCGTTACAGGGATCTTGTCCAATTCCTCATTGATTGCCTCTAATTCCTTAGGAAATTCCTGGCGGTTGATTTGGGCATATTTAGTTAGAATTCTGACCAAGTTCATAGATGCCCCTAGATTGTTCTCTCCCCATTCACGGAGCATTTCGGGGTTTGGTTTATTAAAACTAGGAGCCAGTAGAATATCCATGGCTACCTACATTCAGCACATTTAAACAAACATAAGCATACACAATGCCAAACACCCACCTTTCTTAAGAAGTTTAACCACAACACAACCTATAATACAAATATATATATATATATATATATATATATTCACTGAAAAAACCATAGGTTATAGACCATATATAGTTAGGAATTAGCATTTAAAAAACCTTATTTTACTCACACAAAACCATTGAAATTCCATATATAGTTAGTTGCACTAACTATATATCGCGCACCCGCAATCCACTGCTGATGATGTCACATATTACATCATTCATGACATGGTCAGTGACATCACTGATGACATCACTGATGACATCTCAAATGACATCACTGATGACATCATCCAGTGACTGTGTGTTTCTGTAAAGTTTAAATATGTTTTACATATTGAAGAATGAGTAGATGTAGAAGTGTCTGGATGAAGGATTTAGTAGGTGCGTGACTGACTGTATGAGTGAGTGATTAAATGTGTCTCACTGAGTGCATGGGTTAGTGACTAAACTGTCTTAATTTGTGCATCATTATGTCTGTTGTTCTGTAAACTGCTGCATGTGTTGATCAGTAGCTATATGAGTAACTATATGGGTTATTGATTGATTGCCCAAGTATTTGTATGGGAGACTGAGTGTGTGTGTGGCTGGCTGGGAGGTGTGTGACTCTGTGCAGATCAATGTGTACTTGTATCAATGATTGTATAAGAGAGTAATTATGTGTTAGTATATGTTTCAAAATGTAAGGTGCTCTATGTTTAACTGTATAGATTAGAAAATGGAAGTGTGATTGATTCTTTACAGGACTGACTAGGTGTGTGAGTAACTCCATGGATGAGTGACAGAGTGTGAGAGTCTGTATAGGTGTATGAGTGCATATGATAGTGTTGTAAAGATGAGTGATTGTATGTATGAATGATTGTATGGGTAAATGAGTGAATGTGTGTGTAAACATAGGAATCACTGAGTGCGTATGTAGTAACTAGTATTGGTGTGTCAATGGTTTCAAAAATTATACTCTGTATTTAACACTGGGTGTAACAGAGGTTATATTAAAGTGTGAGGAGATGCATTGTATTGTCACATGAATGATATCATCAGTGATGTGGTCATTGATGTCAAATGAGATGTCATCAGTGATGTCATCAGTGATGTCATTTGAGATGTCATCAGTGATGTCATCAGTGATGTCACTGACCATGTCATGAATGATGTAATATGTGACATCATCAGCAGTGGATTGCGGGTGCGCGATATATAGTTAGTGCAACTAACTATATATGGAATTTCAATGGTTTTGTGTGAGTAAAATAAGGTTTTTTAAATGCTAATTCCTAACTATATATGGTCTATAACCTATGGTTTTTTCAGTGAATTTTCAAGGTTTTGGAAATGCTAATTCCTAACTATATATGGTCTATAACCTATGGTTTTTTCAGTGAATTTTCAAGGTTTTGTAAATGCTAATTCCTAACTATATATGGTCTATAACCTATGGTTTTTTCAGTGAATTTCAATGGTTTTTTAATAGCAAATATCATAAGCTGTCGAATGTCAAGTACGTGGTAAGTAAAAACATTTTCGTGTTTATGCACACTGATCTGCTTTGATTGCTGCCCCCCACCCCTCATTTCTATTAGGAGTACTCTCTCTTTGCAGATAGTGAAGGGTAGTTAACGCAGCCCTTTGCCCCCTTTGTAATCCGTCGTGCCTGCTTCTCTCTCCATTTGATTGATTGTTCTCTTTGGTTCATTTTCTATTTACAAACAAGCACAGAGTCGCAATACTCTGTTTAGTCTTTGCAGATAGCGAAAAATCGTGTAAAAAAACAAAAGGAATCGAGCAAAATCAGTAGGCCACTAATGGGATCTCTTTTGACCTCGCTAAAATAGAAACATTAGGAACAACCTGTTGAAAATAGCAATGCGTATGTATATAAGCGGCGTTCATTTGTGTTCACAGTACCCCTTGTTGATTGTTTCAATCGAGCATTGAATTGTTCGAAGTTAATTCTCTTAAGGATCTTCTCTACCTGCAAACGAGGAAGAATAGGAATATTCTATCTCCCTTTGCAGATAGTGAAGGGTAGGTAACGCAAGCCTTTAACACGTCGTACCTATTTCATTCCTCATTGATTGATTGATTGTCCGAACATTGACTGTTTGGGAATTAGTTCTTTTTGGAGGTATTCCCTGTTTGCAAATAAACGTAGGAAAATCTTTGCAAGTAGTGAAAGGGTACGTAATGCGGACCGTTCTCCCCCGTTGTAATCTGTCATGCCTATCTACTCCCCACTGATTGATGCACCTTTTTCACCCGGACCATTTACTAGAGATACGTCATCTGGCCCGACCAGAGAGCACCCCTAGTGAAAAGGACATATGCAAAAATAACGAAGTGATCACTGTATCCTGTTAACAGAAACTTTACCATGAAACAACCTGGAAAGAAAAAAATAGGAAAACGAAAATCAGTAGGCCACTGATGAACATGAACTTTTATTAAACAACGAACAAAGAAACGATAACATAACGTAATGATAAAACCTATTAATGTCCTAGAAACAAGAAAACGTTAAAATATGCCAGTGGTGAGAGACCAGAAAAACAGTAAGAGAAACCAAATCACCCCTCGCTGTCCCACCGCCTGCCACGCCAAAAAAATCGATAGACTAGGGAAAATGCAAGTCAGTAGAACATCCACCCCCACTCTGGAAACTTCCAAGGTGGGGCAGGGTTCCGGCTACGCCCAGCCGGGAGCAGCCCATATAAGGCAGGTCCTGCTGCCACGCCTCGGCCAGGAGATCCTAACGTAGGGTGTAGCCGAAGGAGAGGCCGAGGCCAGCGGGACCCGGCCAGGGGATTGCCTTTACAACGCTGAACAGTTGCAGGGGGGGGGAATGTCTCCTCGACCCTCCCCTCTCTCTCCCAGTCCGGCCGCGGTGGCCCTTGAGAGTTGCAGGTAGTCCCGCCACATGCTCTTCCGGTCCGACCACCAACGGTCGGGGGGCCGAGGCCGACGGGATCCGGCTGCAGCCGATAAACCAAGAAACCCGTTCATGGGGCCAGAGCCAGGGGCGTCCGGCCGACATCCACCGGAAGCCCGGCCCGAAGACGGACGGGACACTTCTTTCTTTTATAATGGCTGCGACAACACTGGGGGGGGATGTCTTGCACATGCCTCCGACCCCCCCCTCGTCCTCATCGCCTGGTCCGGCCATAACAAATCTCAAGCGAGACGCCGTGAGGTGCACTGGGAGGGAGAGACGGTGCGAACAGGCCTCTCCCGCCTCCCCAGGTGGAGACTTCCCAGCTGCACCCTCAGCGCTCCAGGCGCCCGGAAAACGGTTCTTCCACTGTGGCCATGCTGCAACGTCTCGCCCGGCAGGGTGGAGCCCGTCCGCTCATGTGACCCCGCGATCGCCGGTAGCTGCCGAACTCTCAAAATGGCGGTCGACCTGGCAAGAGCGGGCCCAGCATAAAGAAATGGCCCGGTCACTGGTTGACTCCACCACCGTAGTCCTCCACGACCTTGAAGATTCTAGAGGAGCCGCGGGAGTCTCCGACCCCCGATGGGGAATGACTGCCATGATCGCCCGTGGAGTGACGAAACTGTATCCGCGGGACGTCGGCGCTCCCATGCTGGCGCCAGCCTCACTTTGAATTACTAGAATCCTGCAGACCTCACTTCCGGTGAAAGCACAGTGTGACCCGGTAGGAAAAATTATTGCACCCCCTCCCCTTTTTGACTGATAGTTCAAACCACCGATCCTTTCCTTTGCCCTTTTAACGGAACTTTGGACTGCCTCCCCCTCTTTTACATTTTCTAGAGAAAACAAAACATTAACCACTACATTAGCATAGCAGTTGACACCAGAACTGTTTTCAAATTGAAAACCAACAACATCTTCAACAGAATCCTTTTTGTTTCTGCTGTGACCCTGCTACAGCACAGGCATTGTCCCCAGCAGTAATTCTGCAATGCCGGTAAGAATAGCTGTGGTGCCTACTGGACTCACTCACCCCCGCGGCGCCCCACGCCGTTTTTTGCTGGGCGGCAACTTACTAGACATCACTTTCGTGCCATCTAGATTTCAGCGCGTTCTGCTGCCTTGGAACTATTCGCACAACAGACCGCTACTGACAAGAATATTTCATTATTGGTGCTGTCAATTTCAATAAATCTATTGGATAATTAAAAAGAAATTGCCACGGTCTCTTCGTTGTTTAAATGTTTTTACTGTTTTTGTTTTGTTGTATATATTTATATGTTATTAAAGTTTTATATACCTACTACTTTGTTGGAGTGCTATATATTTTTTATGTGACACATAATTGTAAAAACTTTGATGTACAAAGAGTCATTCCTGGAATCTTCCGCTTCAGGCTCGGTCCCCTCCCCAATCACAATACAGGATGGTTTTCAGATAGTAGGAACACGTGTGGTGTGACGGATCTCATCGAGTGTGGGCCTTGATCTACTATAACTCCTTTGAAGAGGGGTGATTCTTTACAGCTGGGGCCATAAACTACATCTGCAGGGCTAGCTGATAGCCTGTACAATCGGACACAAAGAAAGAGGAGTGTCAGAGGGTGCGGTAGTGAATAGGGCGAAAGGGAGGTGTCGGGCGGGCACAGAGTGTGATTCTCAGGGAAGAGCAGCGCAGATGGGGGGAGGTTTATTGCCCATGCATAAGACAGAGAGCGGGGGTGACCAGTGCCTAGGGAAGATGCTTGCGTGGGTGAGGAGCCATGCTACGAATCGACAGCGTGCAGAGAGTGGGTCTGGTCAAGGCATCTAAAATGGCTGCCGTGCACGACAAAAGTGTGGCATTTCAAAAAAGGCAAGATGGCGCAGACAATGTTTTTCAACACTTCCTCATTTCCTTCGAATCGAACGTTAACAGACGTTGGGGCATATTACCAAAGTTAAGCGATATTTATCGCTAACGATGCTTACCAACCAATTTTTTACCACTAAGCATCGTCAGAAATTATCGAAGATAAACCTTACTATTATCAAGGTTTATCGCAAATGCGATAATAAACGGCCGCAATGCATGAATATCGCTAAAAACTCAGCGATATTCATGCATTACCGAGCTAATGCTCTTAGCCATGTTATCCACCTCCCATTGGATAACATGGCTAAGAACTGCTCAGGGCAGGTGTTACTTTTTGGAGATATTCGCGCTTAGCGCGAATATCTCCAAAAGTTGGTAATAGGAGATAGATATCTTGCATGTTGTAATGCAAGTTATTGTGGTATATGGAACTCATACCATAATCTCTCAGGAAAGCAGAAACTGATCCTTTTGGGACCGCCTAAAAAGGCCTAGGGGGTGAGGAGTACTCTACTTTGCCCCCTTTTCACGTTCCGAACTATTTTATTTTACTCTCTTCTGTAATTACACAAAATACCAGCGATAAGATGCATCGGAGACACACAGTGAGAGAAAGGAGGCCGGAGATGAAGAAGACATGTCAAATACACATTGGAGATAATATAGTGGCAGAAGGGAAGTAAATATGAGTAAACTTACCATGTAACATAAAAATGTTGCACTCTATACTATAAGTCTCATTTTATACTACAATCACTTCGCTACAACCTCATAAATTAAAAATAAAAATGAATAATGTCTCAAACAATTTTTGATTTCTAAATATAAATTTATTCTTCAGAATTTTCTAAATTTGAAAGAACTAGTAACATGTCCTCATCAGCAATGTCCTCATTAAAAATCTCCAATGATGATTCTTGTAACTCTATGGTCTCCAAACACTCGATAAATTCGCCATCAAGAGATTGATCAAAAAAATCATTCAAGTCATCTCCTCCTTGTGACAATATTTCATTATTGGTGCTGTCAATTTCAATCAATGTAGTGGAATCATTCAAGTCATCTCCTCGTGACAATATTTCATTATTGGTGCTCTCAATTTCAATCAATGTAGTGGAATCATTCAAGTCATCTCCTCCTTGTGACAATATTTCATTATTGGTGCTGTCCATTTCAATCAATCTAATGGAATCATACAAGCCATCTCCTCCTTGTGACAATATTTCATTATTGGTGCTCTCAATTTCAATCAATGTAGTGGAATCATTCAAGTCATCTCCTTGTGACAATATTTCATTCTTGGTGCTGTCCATTTCAATCAATCTAATGGAATCATACAAGTCATGTCCTCCTTGTGACAATATTTCATTATTGGTGCTCTCAATTTCAATCAATGTGTTGGACAATTCAAAAGAAATTGCCACGGTCTCTTCATTGTGAGCCATTTTATTTTGAAATTGCTTGCTGTAAATTGCAGAAAAAAATAATCACTTTCATTTATCGTTTTTAGTAATACATAATATAAAACTAACTTTATCAAGTATTTAGTATAACAGAAGGACTGCAAATAAATAACAGAAAACATTTTTCAAATTATCTTCAAGTGTACAACATAGTTCCCCTTACAAATTAACAACTCACCTTTTTAAAAGTAGCAGAAGTGTTAGTACTGTGTAAATCAAACACCAGAAATTCACCACCAAAAATTCCTCACAAATGTACCTCAGACAGTAGTATCACAAAATGGCTGTGGTTTCCTCTCATTTGACATATATACATAACCAATTAACTTTCATCACACACAAATACAAAACCAAAGTAACATTTTAATTGGTTCTAAATTTCAACACTTTCAAATGTGTTTTCCCCATGCAATTTTCCATAGGACATTTACATACGTCTACAGCCTGAATGGCTGAACGGAATTACACCAAACTTGGCAAAATGGTACATCAAACCTAAGAGGTCAGGAAGGATCTACTATGCCCCCTTATGGTCATTTCCCCCTTCGCTTTGGCCTCCTCTTGTCTCTCAATCCTACCGAGGGACAAGATGGCGGCCGCTACGGACTGTTTGGAATGTTGACAGACGCCGGAGAACCAATCAGCTTCGCAAAGCTCCGTAACGCGAAAAGTACGCGAAGCGGAGCGCTGTTACAGATATATATCTTTTTTTGAACGTTAATTTCTCAAAATCCACTGGAGCACATATATTGAGACCTAGCAAAGGCACATCGGGCTACCAGTCCCTAATATTTTGCCAAGTTTCGTGCAAATCCATTCAGCCGTTCGATTATTATTATTTTGTTTTTTTTTTGCCCCGCGGGGCCCTTTTAAAACCTCCACATCAAAACTAGGGGGTCAGCGAGGATCTACTATGCCCCCTTATAGTTATTTCCCCCTTTGTTTTGACCTCCTCTTGTCTCTCGATCCTACCGAGAGACAAGATGGCGGCCGCTACGGACTGTTTGGAATGTTGACAGACGCCGGAGAACCAATCAGCTTCGCTTCACAAAGCTCCGTTGCGCGAAAAGTCCGCGAACCAGTGCGCTGCCCGGTCCGCTGTTACAGATATATATCTTTTTTTAAACGTTAATTTCTCAAAATCCACTGGAGCACATATATTGAGACCTACAAAAGGCACATCGGGCTACCAGTCCCTACAATTTTGCCAAGTTTCGTGCAAATCCATTCAGCCGTTCGGGCTAAAAGTGAGGCCAACCGCCCTATGGAAAACTCAATGTTAAAAACACGTTTTGGGACCCCCCTTTTTTCTCGGCCCCCCCTTGACGAACCCCCCCCAAATTTTCAAGGGCTGCTCAGAAACAAAATGTGCCATTTTCCTGAAAATGTCAGCCAATTCCGTCCACAAACGCCAAAGTTATTAGACATAGAATTTTCAAAAAACCCATAGAGAAAAAATCCTAACTATATATACCTACTGGCGACCGCCAGTAGGTAATATATATATATATATATATATATATATATATATATATATATATATATATATATATATATATATATATATATATATATATATATATTCACTGAAAAAACCATAGGTTATAGACCATATATAGTTAGGAATTAGCATTTAAAAAACCTTATTTTACTCACACAAAACCATTGAAATTCCATATATAGTTAGTTGCACTAACTATATATCGCGCACCCGCAATCCACTGCTGATGATGTCACATATTACATCATTCATGACATGGTCAGTGACATCACTGATGACATCACTGATGACATCTCAAATGACATCACTGATGATATCTCATTTGATATCAATGGTCACATCAATGATGATATCATTAATGTGACAATACAATGCATCTCCTCACACTTTAATATAACCTCTGTTACAACCCAGTGTTAAATACAGAGTATAATTTTTGAAACCATTGACACACCAATACTAGTTACTACATACGCACTCACTGATTCCTACGTCTACACACACATTCACTCATTCACCCATACAATCATTCATACATACAATCACTCATCTTTACAACACTATCATATGCACTCATACACCTATACAGACACTCACACTCTGCCACTCATCCATGGAGTTACTCACACACCTAGTCAGTCCTGTAAAGAATCAATCACACTTCCATTTTCTAATCTACACAGTTAAACATAGAGTACCTTACATTTTCAAACATATACTAACACATACTTACTCTCTTATAGAATCACTGATACAAGTACACATTGATCTGCACAGAGTCACACACCTCCCAGCCAGCCATACACACACTCAGTCTCCCATACAAATACTTGTGCAACCAATCAATAACCCATATAGCTACTTATATAGCTACTGATCAACACATGCAGCAGCTTGCACAACAACAGACATACTGATGCACACTTTCAGACAGTTTAGTCACTAACCCGTGCATTTAGTAAGACGCATTTAATCACTCACTCATACAGTCAATCACGCACCTACTAAAACCTTCATTCAGACACTTATACATCCACTCATTCTTCAATATGTAAAACATATTTAAACTTTACAGAAACACATAATCACTGGATGTTGTCATCAGTGATGTCATTTGAGATGTCATCAGTGATGTCATCAGTGATGTCACTGACCATGTCATGAATGATGTAATATGTGACATCATCAGCAGTGGATTGCGGGTGCGCGATATATAGTTAGTGCAACTAACTATATATGGAATTTCAATGGTTTTGTGTGAGTAAAATAAGGTTTTTTAAATGCTAATTCCTAACTATATATGGTCTATAACCTATGGTTTTTTCAGTGAATTTTCAAGGTTTTGTAAATGCTAATTCCTAACTATATATAATCTATAACCTATGGTTTTTTCAGTGAATTTCAATGGTTTTTTAATAGCAAATATCTGTAGCTGTAAAATGTATTCTTCTTTAAATCCCAAAATATATTTTATATGTTTATTAATAACTTTAAAAAAAAAAAAATAATTTCTTCGTTCCCACTTCGCGAATCGGGAAGCTTCCCGTTAGCTGACCTTGATGCCGCGAAATAGACCGCGAGCCAGTAAACGTTTCTTTACCGCAACTGCCGCGTTAGAAAACAACATCGTGACGCCTCCCGTCCGCATGACGTTTCGCGTTGTCGCGTGATACGTCATATGACGTACTACGTTAGCGAACTGGTACGCTTACCGAGTCGCAAAGCAAAGGTTTCTGGAAGCAAACCGGAAGGCCCTGCAAAGCGTGTAACATAAACACAGCAGGTCATGTGACTTGGTAATAACACTTTTCATTGGTTCATTTCACTTTTGGTTTCCTAATGATGTAAGACTAGGTCATATAATCTAAAATGAACACTTTTCATTGGTTGAGAACTATTGTTTTTCCCAAATGATGTAAATCCCTCTTTCTTTCCTCACTCTGACTTTCATCATTGTGAGAGAAAGACCCTTTGTTACCAGTGAGCAATGGCTTCTTTAGTAGCTTCAGCTGGTGCTTCCCCACCACCTCCACCACATCCAAGGAAGAGTGGACCGATGTGTGAATGTGTTCACTGTATGCAACAACTTTGACACTTACAGAAGCCTCACCTTCTCCATGCCTCCTACACAGTTCTACATGTACATCATAAATGCAAACAGAACAGAATTAATTATACATGTTAAATGGTTTATTTTTGCTGTTCTCAGAATGTATCAAATTTCACTAAAAACAGTGACTTGAAGGTATTCATCATATAACAGCGGGGAAAAAAAAACACAATCAAAATGATTGTGTTTAAAAAACCCATACAACATAACAAATCAGAATTCAGAACTCCTTAAAGTTAACTTACTTTCCATGACGGCCAAGGATGTCCTATGAACAGCTTACACTCTGTTGTGCTGTTATTACTTTCAACCCGCCACTTTCTGAAAGAAAACCTCCATCGTTTTCAAAAACATGTTACATACAATAAATGACTTCTTGCTCTCTACCACAAGTTTCCACAAGGCCAAATCTTGTCAAAGCCATTTATAACTCTTGGATTTCTTGTAAGCCAATCCCGTCTTTTCGCATTTCCGCAACTTTCAGAATTAAAATGTTGAAGATCATTTACACAATCCTGGACTAGTAATATCTTCCCCTTCTTGCTCAATCATGTTCTACATTTCCTATCACACTGATACTGCTTACTATGAAGCAGACTTACACTACCTTTATGACTAGTACAATTATTTAATTCTCTACATCACTTTTAATCACAAAGCAATGTAAAACAGTAGACAGCATTGCAGACTTACATTCCCTCTACTCCATGTTTTGATTGGCTGCTTCAATTAGCTTATAAAAAGAAATAGTTTTTCTGAACTCATTCAAAGTGCACGTATTTCTCAATGACATCCAGTGTTATGGTAAAAAGTTATGTCTCTGTACTACACTTATCCTCAAGGCCAAATAGTGTAGGAGCCATGAGAACTTCTTGAAATTCCTCAGAGCACATCCCGAGATTCTTTCCCTAAAATTTTGGTTTTAAAAACACCAGGTAAGAGTTTTTAAGGTCATATGGCAATTTTTTTTTGAAAATTAAAACAGAATCATTGCAGAATGACCAGCCATTTCTACACTTTAAATAAGCTGTATAATGTCCTGATGTTATTGAAGGACCATCATGATATATAATTGCTACAGTTACAAAAGTCCTTCCTGATATTGACAACTGTGAAGCCACAACATTTTTAATTAAAGTTGTCAATTTTGTTCCATCAGGCCTACATCGTTGGAACATTAAAATGACATACTGGCCATATGTTCGTATAAATAATGTGGACATCATTTCAGATTTACATTGCCTACACTCCATATTGTGATCAGCTGCTTTTACTAGCTTATTAAAAGAGACTGATTTACTGTCTGGCAAAGTTAAATATATAAATCTTTCTGAGTCTACACTAGTAGTACTTGATACCCTACAGTTCTCGCAGTCATGCTGCCATTGATAAGAAAGCCCAAACAGGTGATCTACATCTACACCTTCATCATGCAATACATCAAGCATATACATTAAAAACTCCTGACAATCTTGCTGACTATTTTGAGAGAATTGTGTTTGGCCTGAACATCTGTCTAACAGATTTCGAATTTCAGACACACTTTCTATGTTTGTTCTATCAGTGCTACATTTCTCTAACACAGAATTTAACAAACTGCAAAATCTTTGATCAGAATTGACCACAATCTCTTCTTTTACATTTTCTAGAGAAAACAAAACATTAACCACTACATTAGCATAGCAGTTGACACCAGAACTGTTTTCAAATTGAAAACCAACAACATCTTCAACAGAATCCTTTTTGTTTCTGCTTATAATTTCAGGTTCATCGACTTTTCGTCTTTTTGCTACAACCTCCCCAGTATTGGTCACATTTCTTCGTTTCCGGCCTACCACACGTTTCTCAAACAAAGGATACTGAGGCAAATGTGGCGCATACTCTCTTCTCAACCTATTGTATTCCTTAACACAATCTAGATCCGCACAAATGTTTGTGACATCACACTCAATCAAGTACAATCCCGATAAAGTCCTAACTCGTGACAATGCCACATATGCCATACCCTCCTTGAACACAGAACTGCCAATATTCACCAATGCACAGTCTACACTTAAACCTTGCGATTTATGGATTGTCACCGCATATGCCAAGCAAACAGGAAACTGCTTACGACGAACATATAAGTCTTTTACAAGCAAGAATCTAGCAGAACAACGAGCAATTAGCTGTACTTCCTCAATGCCATCAAATTTAATTTTTAAAAATTCAATTCCATCTCTATTTCTGTATTTCACAAAATCAACAACATTACCCATTGATCCATTTACCAGACCTCTTTCAACATGTAAATTCCTTCTTAAAATTATACGGCAGTTCAAGCACACATTCAGAGTCTTTTCAAAACCCGCAGTTTTAGATATACTCTTCTCTAATGAATCCAATTTTGTTTTCAGATTCTCAGACAAAATAATTGTTGATCCCATATGCTCTACTCTGTCAATAGCTTCCAATTTCACAATCTCTTGCTTTTCTAAATGCAACATTTTGTTGTTGAATTTGGCACATTCTGCAAGAGTTGGCATCAAACATATTCCAGATTTTTTCTCAGTAACTTTCTGAAAAATATTCTCAGGCACAACATCTTCGTCTGGATATAAATTTGTCAGTAATCGTGCATGTAAAGCTTCTTTCCCATGCTCGGTCACTTTTCCAATTCTAACATCTTGTAGAATAGTCTTGTAAACTTCATCCTTTGCCTGACGCATATTTTCATGCAGTTCAGCATAATTGAAGTTTAACCATATATTGACGTTGCCAATACTCCCTAAGCACTTCCTGGTATCTTCATGCGTGAGCATTTTGAACACAGGTTGCCCTTTCACTGGTGTCAGCTGCAGAAGATCTCCGAAAACAATGATGTGTTTGCCACCAAATAACACATCATACTCTGTTTTGAGAACTTCTTGCATTCTCAAATGCACAAAGGCAAGCATGACATTGGAAACCATGCTTACTTCGTCAATGATAAGAAGTTTCATTTTCCTCAAGACTCTTGAAACTTCAAAACAAGCATCTCCAGATAGCTTGTGATATTCTAATTTGTTGTCATGCTCCACTGGCAGCATCAGTAAACGATGTAAAGTAATCCCTTTAATGTTATGTGCTGCCAGTCCAGTTGGAGCGGTGACAACACAAGACAGCGATGACTCTGTCCTTTCCTGCAAATAACATGAAATTGCTTTAATAAGGAAACTTTTTCCAGTTCCCGCTTCTCCACTCACGTACAGTCGGACAGGCTTCAACGACGTACATGAGCACTCTTTCTTGTCATGACTTAATCCATGATCAATTTGCATGGTAAGTTCGTCATATATTTTCCTCTGCTCAACGTTGAGTTGTCTTTCCAACTCTTCTAAGTTAACCGCATCCTCCTGAGCATGTGCCATGGCTCTTTCCACTTCATTCATAGCAGTGGCAGCTTTATTTTTGATAAGAGGTCCTCCTAGTGGATCCTGACTCAATGAAGCAGAACTCTGACTGTCCTGAGAACTGTCTCTGGCAATCTCGGCTGCAATCGTTGCTTCCTGCTCAATTTCCACATTCAACATTTCTACATATTTGGGAAAAGCAGGACATTCTATGGTCTCCTTGGCAGCATTGAATGAGTCTTCGTAACAAAGAAAATCTCCAAGCAGTTCCTCTTCTGCACACCAAGGCTTAAAAAGTTGCAAAAGTGCTAAATAGAAAAACTCCTTTTTTTCAGGAGATTCGCCACTCAATTTTCGATGGTTTATCAAGTGGCATTTTCTTTGCTTGACCAGACATCCCTCACTTCCTATTACAGCATACACTCCTTTCTCAGTATCTTCTTTGATGTTCCTCTTGAATATGTAATTTTGCAGAACCTCATACAGACAAACATTCTCGAGGTGACTGCTTCGATTTGGATAATATGTATCCAACATGTTGCTCTTCAAAATGTCGGTACTGTTTGGCTCCTTTTCCGCCAAATACTCAATTTCCCGCACAGGTTTCAGAACTCGATTACGCGCTGCAGCAAGACCAACACTCGCCCAAACGATACTCCTGGACTTGGCATAGAGACTTGCTGAAGACAACCGGTCAGAACATTCGTAAGCTCCGATTTCTCGATGCGACAACATCTTCAGACTGAAACTGTACAACTTCTTGCTGAGGCTCTTTTCATGGGAAATGTCCTCCCACATATCCTTCAATTCTGTCTTCTCTTTTTTGGTGATGTAAGATGTCACATACCGAGCCACAGCCATACAGTTATCAGCCACAAACTGTATATCCATGTTAGCATTCCACATGGACAAAATCACCGGGTTGTAGTCGTTGATGTACTTAGACTCTTCGTTCCTCTTCAAATTGTATGTGTTTTTAGGTGATTTCTTCATCACATTATGTCGCAGCGAAGACATCAAACTGTTCACTCTTCCTTTAGAAATCACCGATCGTGGAAAGCCGAAACGACATTTGGTGTAGAACTTGTCTTTGTTCCGGAATTTACGACGACAGTACTTTCCACATCGATGGCTTTGGAAACGTAGAACTTTTTCTCTTAGGCTTTTTTTCTCCTTTGCGTTTGGAACAGCACACGTAGAATACTGTTCTATGAAACTCATCACTGAGTCGTCTGCATCCGTTCCAAATTTAGGTGCATCCTTGATCCACAGCAACATATGTATATGAGGAGCACCTCTTGCTTGGTACTCCTTCCTCCAGAAGAAATCCAACACCTCTCCAAGAGGTGGATTCTTCTTATTCATGATGAAAGACATCATACCTTCAAATCTATGATTGAAGTACCTACATACATTGACTGGATCCAAAGAGCACAGTTCTCCGGGTGTCTTGAATTCGATGTTTTCTACGTTAGCATTTGCCTCTCGTAGAAATTCAAGTAAGTCTTCCCAGCCATACTCAGCACAGCTCAAAGTGAGGAACCATGTGGGAGTTCCTAAGTTCCTCAGCATACATTTTAAATCACCATGACGACGGTACCAGTACTCATTAGTACCACGCTGACACGCCATGAGATTAATCAGGTGAGAATCCAAAATACTGTCTTGGACATTGACTTTATCCATAAAGTCACTTGCCGAGATGTTTTGCATGTGTATACCACTTTTCAAGATGTGGTTCACTGCATATGACAGTCCAGACAGATCGCTTTCAAACAGGAGATGAAACAAATAAGGAATGCATTGTCGAAACCTAGGATCTCCTGCATACAATCGCAAAGTCCGGTATTCAGAAGCAGGAATTTGATGAGGTCGCTCATCATATCTTCCTCCCTGACCTGTTGGAAAAAGCTGTGGGAAACACAGAGCTTCCAAACTTTCCTCCCAAACACTAATGGGACTCCCTTTCGCTTGTTTCATTTGAAACAACTCAATAGCATTCCCCATGAATTCCTTGGAATGCAAAGGATGAATACTATAATGTTCATATATTTCTTCACTAGTACAGGGTTCTACTTTCTCAATTTGACCAGCACACAAATCGCTATCCTCTTCCTCACTTACTTCCTCTTCTGCAACATATACATTTTTATAGTATTTATTATTTTTTTTCAAATACAATGTTGCCCTTTTGACTTTCCTAACATCTACTAAATCTTGCCATATTTTCTTATTCTTTGTCGGAACCCCATTAACTAAGATAACAAGAGGTTCCTCTTCCACTTTTTCTACTCCAATTGTGTTAATGTTTTTCTTCAAATCTAGAGGCAAATAAACAACTCTTCCCTTTAATCCTCTCTGTAAATCTGATGGAGGCAATTTCCCTGTCTTTGGCTCCATTCTTACAATAGCCTGAAAGGGATGGATACTTTGAATCAAAATAGATTCATAAGTATTTAAATCCTTCAATTCAGAAGGAATCTCAACCAATTCCAGATTATTATGAACTGCTCTAGCAGGCATCTGGTTTTGATTTAATTTGTTACAACAATAAGTACACACACGTTGATCCAATCCCAAATCAAAACAATTTTCTACCATCAAGTATGTTGTAAAATCCTTCCATTCACTATTATTTTCCCTTTCACTTTTTCCATATAAATCCACTAACTTAGTCTGATTCTTATAATAAGTGCGTCGACAACACACACAAGTGAAATTTGGCCTCTCACTTGATTTCACCTCAAACGTCGCAATTTCCCTTTGGAAATTATCTGTACTGGAAACCTGTACACTATCTTCCACATTACTCTCTTCTTCTTGGTCAATTTCAACATTCTCCTCTTTACTTCCAAAGTAACAAAACTCAATTTCTTCACATATATTCTTCACATCTATTTCAGAACCATGCAAAAGAGCAGCGCATAATTGTTTAAGCATAATTGCTGGACTCTTAGCATAATACAACATTCTAACTAATTTCCTCACTTTATTATGATGCACTGCTAGCATCCTGAAATGATGAAAAACACTCTGGCATACTCTCCTGGAAAGACAAGCCAGTGAATGACCATGCAAACCTATCACTTCTCTCACTCTGCAAGGATCTAATTCTTGCAACAACTTCATTTTCTGCTTCAAACTTTTCTTATTAAATGACCGTATAAAATCACAAAGCAAATTGATGGAATCCTGTCGTACACTGCAAATACTACTACACTTCCAGGTGTACACAGGACCCTTAGGACGTCTCCCTAAAACCTCATTACCTAACACCTCTTCTATCTCTGTTCTCACAACTTTTTCTTTTTCAACTGGACAACCATCTTTCACTTCATAAGCTCGACCACTGGTGTCAACTGCATGCACCAAATCATTATCCTGGAAATAACTCTCCTCATTAAAAAATGCCTCAGAGCTTGAACTATGCATCCATTCTCCAGAAAAAACTTCACAAAAATTACTACGATTAACTATTCTCTTCCATCTACTATTTCTTTTGAAATCATAAATTACCTTGTTTAGCTTCCTAATTCTATTGATTGTCAAAATAAATAACTTACGTTTAATTTCAAATGCCTGATCAATAACTTTCTCAACTATTTTTTTTCTCTTATAAAAAACCACTTTCTGTTGACCTTTCTTAATATTTTTTAACAAATTCCCAATTATCCTGTTGCGGAACATTCGTTTACGAATATCCCTAAACTGTTGTTTCCTTCTACTTTCATGCATAGAGTTATCTCTTACTCTAGCAGTAACATTTCTCATTGGCCTTTCCTTACCATTTGAATTCTTTCTCCTTTTCTGGACTGAAACATTTTCTGTAGTAATATTTTTTTTTACTACACATATTTCTTATGACTGTTTTTGGACTCTTACCCGGTGCTTTCTTGGTGACTTGACAAATCTTTTTGTTAGAGGACTGCTGCATTATTCCATGGTCCTGCTGTCTTTGACGTTTTGCAGCCTTTCTCACTCTTTCTTTGCTAGGCATCCTAAAATCTTGAAATAATCTGCAGTTGAATCTGTGGTAAAATATAATAAAAAATGTTATTAACCACTATTACCCAACAGTAAATTAATAACAGTCATCAAAAACTTAACACACTACTTAAGTATATAATATACTGAAGCCTATCTCCAATTTTTCACTGAACAGGACTCATCTCTTCTTAACCTTGGATAAACCTCACCTACTCTGTGTCCCCTGCACATAATTAAATGTAAAGGGGCAGATTTATATTAACTAGCACATCCCCAGGGATGCACCAGTTAACGTGCACCGCTGCTCTGCCACCCACGGTGTGCCGCATTTACAATCAGATAGGACAAAGCTACATCAAAACCCTGCGCCTGCTTGAAGCAGGCATAGATCTTGACGCAGGTAGGCTGAAAGCTAAAGCAACAACTAAGTGTCGTGTGCAGAAGTTACAAAAAAGGAAAAATGGCGTTTAAACCAGTAATGAGACCATGCTAACGTAACACAGAGTAAAAATATCCAGGATCTACATCAGTTTGGGGTTCACGAACCTGGCAGGTACAAGGCACTGAGGCTTTCCACCGTGCATGTCTCATCCCAAATCATATGTTGTTTGTGAATGAAACAATTTCCCAGACCAAATGCTTTGGATTGGCTACTTCTAAAAAATTAAACACCCCTACTATCCCGGAGTTAGAGGAATATGATGGTTGGAGTAATTTTACTCGTTGTCCATTAAAGATTTACAGGCCCTACTCCGTAATTCTTCCTTTAACATTTCCAGTATAAATCCAAAAGGTTGACTGCTTTGGCAACGTGCCTTATCCACGGTTTAATAACGCTGCCTTTTGCTTTATATAAGTTTTCAAATTGTATGAAATATATACCAATAGGTCGTTATTAACCTTTAGGTAGTGGTTTTCTTCATGAGGTCTGGTCGCTTCCATACACATACAGATTTTCAAAGATGATCAAGAACTTTATCTGAATGGAGAGGAATGCACTGAGACGCCAGATCATTCACTAATGTGTAGGCACATACAGTTACACGGTTCATGCAACAAACACCGACCAAATATGGCTTGCGTGTTGCAAGGCACACCAGTTCCTGCTATCATCCCCACGTTCAAGTTCTTGGAAAATGGTAGTTATTTGATGCTCAATAATGAAGATTGTTCTGGGTTAATTAAAAGTATTCATTTTATCGTAACAGTAAATGAACGGGTTATTTGCTGCAGAAATGTTCTATTTCCTCCCACACATGAACATAGGGAGTTTTCAATCTGGCCACAAATACCAACCTTGGGAGCACATTTCAACGGCATGGCAAGAATAAGAGCTCTTTTGTCTCAGAGAGAGGTGGCCTTGAGTTCGGCCCGTGAAACTTTCGTGCTTCACACAGCGAACACCCGTACAGAGGTGCAGACCCTTTTAAATACAGATTCGCCTTTCCATTTCAGCAAGATGGTTCGGACTATCTCTAACGCGTCCTCCACAAAGGGCCTGGCGCACTTTTTTAAAGTTGTTACCAGTGGTCTCGTGACTTCATTTGAGAAAATCTTTGGAGTCATCCCTGCTTTCTTTCATTCTATTTTTTCCACTCTGCTTCGTGGATTCCCATTTTTACTTGCATTACCAGCGGACGCTCTTGTGCTTTTTTACATTTTTAAATATGGATGTCCCTCCTGTGCAAGCTCCCGCCCTGCAGCTGCTGACACTGTTCCGCAATCGCATGCTAGAATATTATGGCACAATGCCGTTGGCGATATTAAGCACGGCATATGGATTATCTTTTCGATTCTCCTACTTCACCTGTGTCCAGCCTGTATTTCACTGCCTGACCTGTGATTTCGATTGGGCCATTGATTTGTGTCTCTGCGGACCGGTTTCTCCTGACGTCGACTTTAATCAGCTGATGACTCCTATCATTACTCACGAGTTGGTTTGTCCTGGCGAAAGGATTATGGCTGTGGCATTGATGCATGGACTAATTGGTCCCTGGAATTTACTGGCGGCAACACAGTCTTTCTTGGAACAGAGCTTTCTTGAAAACCCACCGAGCTGTCCTCTGATGTTGATAGAGGATCCGGTGCTGGGAGAGCACTTATGTTCTTTTCCGCTTTTAAATTGGATGGCTGAACTCTTTTCGGATGAAGACGGTGACTTCCTATTGGAGGCTGTTGCAGCTTATTTTGCATACACAGTTATGTCATAGACCTTTTTCATGTTTGATATGCTGAGTACTAGCATTTCATTGACAATTCATTGACTTATTTGTCAAGTTTTTATTATTTAGCTTGCCTATTGGCTTAAGACTCGATAAAGTACTTGGCTGTTTTATTTTTCTTTAGCATTAAATTTTCCTAGTTTTTAATGTTTTACCTTGCGGACCGTCCACATATAAAGTTGCAATCTGCTCTCATGAGATGGCACTTCTATTATCTTATTCAGTTTGTTTCCGGATCATCGGGAGGTGTCATCTAGGTCCTGGATATCTTTACACCGTGTTAAGTTAGCATGGACTCATTACCGGTTTAAACGCCATTTTTTCCTTTTTTGCAACTTCTGCACACGACACTTAGTTGTTGCTTTAGCTTTCAACCTAATAGTTCATCGTGATTTACATGAGAATAATATGTTATTGCTCTACTATCTGCTTTACTTCTTAAACTATATCTGTACAGCGAGTGCTGAAGTTTCAAGAACAACACGATACAGAATTGTTATGAGGTCTGATCTCCACGACTTCATACTCATAACATAAGTGCAGCTTCTCCCAATTCTGGGCATGAGGCGGGTTTTATATTGCTTTGCCGAACACACATACACAACACTTGATGCGGTTCACATGAAGAGAGAGCTGGTGTATGCTGATGTGATTCCTTCAAATCTAAGACACTAAAGTATCGGCACGCCCTAAACCAACACAAAGAGACCTTCTTAGCAAATAATATATTATGTGTATTAGGGAGGGTGAGATATAAGCAGCCGCGGGCCGTGGAGGGAGTTACGGTGGGGCAGGGAGGCGGGGAGGGGGAGGGGCAGGGTGGAGCCCTCTCCACCCTGCCCCTCCCCCTCCCGGCCTCCCTGCCCCACCGTAACTCCCTCCACGGCCCGCGGCTGCTTATAAGTGTTGCTAACTCTTATTCATTTACAGCATGTTAACATACTGTCACCATTCGCTTTTTATGTACTACTGACTATGCTGGTAATTTTGCTACTGATAATATGTGTACTTGTATAATCTAAGATACTACGCCTGAGAAGACGGCATTAGTAAATAAACATTTCAAATACACATGTGTTCTTCTTAACTCCATGTTCTGGTTTCTAAGAAATATATAACGACCGACTGTTCATGAGTTCCACGTATCCTGAGGTACTATAAGTTCATATTCTGGATTGTCTAAACATTGAGAGTTTGTTATATCCAATGTGACACTGTACCTAGCTTGCTAAGGGGTTTTGATTACTAAGGTGAGTTTTGGGACACCCTAATTCGCCGAGGTTCCAATCCTCTGTCCACAGTTCTGTGTGAGAACAGAAACCCTGCGACAGGGGCACCCCTCAGCCTTACTGGAGCTTCATCACACTTGTGATACAACTCCAGCAATGCGCCAACTTTACGGCACAAATACGTCACGCATCTGTGCTGTTTTTGCCCCATGATGCGCCGCATTGTAAATGCAGCACACCATAGGTGACGGAACAGCGGCACAGAATGACTAACACATCCCTGGTGATGCGCCAGTCATCATAAATCTATCCCTATGCTTCTTATCTTGTTTGAGATGAACCGCCATATGTATCATCAAAGTTTTTTGCATTTCCTAAATAGCGAACTTTAAGGAATAAATAGCGATTCTTTACCATTCCTAGTTTGCGATGACCTATTTGCTAATTACAAATTACCCATTCATTTCCATGCAGCAGGGGGCCCATAGGAATGAAGGTGCAATTTGCGATTAGCAATTACCTCATCGCAAATTACGAATTTTTCCGACGGTGCAGGGGTGTCTCAACAACACCCTGCTGCACCCCTGAAAAAGAAATTTGGGGTCATATGGCGCACATAAATTTTGAAAACATTCCTTTACCTCAAAAACGATTTTCAACTCATAATTTGAAAACACTGCACATGGGGAAATGACTTAAAATGTCCTTAAGACACATAAAAGCATTTTTTGATTGCCTTTGCAGCATGTTTCAGTCACCTTTAACATGCCTATGTAACGGAAACATTCAAAATCTAAATTTGCCATGCACAGGTGGGAGCATATTTACAAGCAATTTGCTCCACAGACAAACTTCTTACATTGAAATGGGAAAAATAACATCAGAGACTCTCAATTACCTTATAAAGAAGCAGACACCATTATGTCCTTCTCATCAATATTAAAACCATTGCTTTTTCTCAAAAACGATTTACAAGTCATAATTTGAAAACACTCCACAGCTCCTATGCACATAAAAGCCCTGTCAGTACTAATACTTCACATTTTCTCCAATTACAATTTCTCAAAGAAACAAAATCTATTTGTGAAACACTTGAGACAAAGCAACATTTGAAAAACACAACTTTCTTCATAATTTTCTCCTTAAAGCACACTATTTTCTATCTAAATTAAAGAAATCTTTTCTCACCTTAGCAAATACTTTGAGTTTCAAAACAGTCTCAGAAACACACCAATTTGTCTTCAGCAGAGCAAAAGGTATGCACTCCAGAGTCTGCAGCTATCAAAAGCACAGAAATGCTGTAATTCCTCACACATATCTCTCATGTCACCCAATCAAAACTCTTCCCTCACTTTTTTTCAAAGCAAAACCCTTCCCCCCTCTGCCCCCTCTCTGCTTTTTCTGCATAGCAACCACCTCTTGCAAGACCTCTCACACAACAATGTTGCAATTGAACTCTGAACTCTCAGTGCACCTGCATATCCAGAGCATTCTTTTTTTCTTTTCTTTTTTTTTTTATCCAGAGCATGATTTTTTCTTCGCCACTCAAAATACATCTTTCAACGAACTCATCCATGCACACTAACTTTCTGTTTTCAGCAATCAAAATCCACCAATCACTCTTACTGCTTCATTAACACAGAAACTCTGCAGTTTTTTTCATTTTACACTCTCATTTTTTCAACTGCCATTTCATTGCCACACTTCATCTGACTGCAGCAGAACCTTCTCTCACCATGTTTTCTGTCTGGATTGTTGGACATAGTTACATCTATTGGGCTCAAAGGTACGCTGAAAACAGGAATTTACCTAACCTCAATTTACAAGATGTGGAATTTAAGTGGTTTGGCCACAGAGGATTAAAATGTCACCAATTGATACCATTGGTGAAAACCTTTATGCATTTGCCAAAACCTGACCTGTTTATTGTGCACTGTGGAGGTAATGATTTGGGCACTTTGACTGGGGTAGGTCTGGAAATGCTTTTAAAGGACACCTTTGAGCAATTGATGGCACTTTTTCCTCAGACTGCCTTGGTATATTCAAATATATGCCAAAGACAGAAATGGAGGTGGTCGAACCAATTTTGTCCACAAATTGAGAAATCGAGGAAGCATGTAAACAAATCTGTTTCAGCTTACATGAGAGACCATGGAATGGGCTCCCTGTACAACAATAACTTGCGTTACTACAGGCAAGATATCTACAGAGGAGATGGAGTTCACTTCTCAGATGAGGGCAACAGAGTTTTCACTCTGAATTTAAGACTGTGCATTGGTACCTACTTATAAGTACCTAAATGTACCATAAACCCAAAAGCTCTTCTCAGAGCTACCCTACATCTGATCACTCACAATTATTATTTTACTCTAACTTTTTTCACAAATTTTCAAGAAAGTACGCTCCCCAGAACGCTTCCCGGTTCGCGAACCGGGCGCACTCCACGCAAAAAAACTAAAAAAACGGTATATTTTTTTTTTGCCCTGCGAGACCCTTTCAAAGCCTCCACATCAAACCTAGGGGGTCAGGGACGATCTACTATGCCCCCTTATGGTCATTTGCCCCTTCGCTTTGGCCTCCTCTTGTCTCTCGATCCTACCGAGAGACAAGATGGCGGCCGCTACGGACTGTTTGGAATGTTTACAGACGCCGAAAAACCAATCAGCTTCGCAAACCTCCGTAACGCGAAAAGTACGCGAAGCGGAGCGCTGTTACAGATATATATCTTTTTTTGAACGTTAATTTCTCAAAATCCACTGGAGCACATATATTGAGACCTAGCAAAGGCACATCGGGCTACCAGTCCCTACAATTTTGCCAAGTTTCGTGCAAATCCATTCAACCGTTCGATTATTATTATTTTATTTTTTTTTGCCCCGCGGGGCCCTTTTAAAACCTCCACATCAAACCTAGGGGGTCAGCGACAATGTACTATGCCCCCTTATGGTCATTTGCCCCTTCGCTTTGGCCTCCTCTTGTCTCTCGATCCTACCGAGAGACAAGATGGCGGCCGCTACGGACTGTTTGGAATGTTGACAGACGCCGGAGAACCAATCAGCTTCGCTTCACAAAGCTCCGTTGCGCGAAAAGTACGCGTCCTGGAGCGCTGCCCGGTCCGCTGTTACAGATATATATCTTTTTTTAAACGTTAATTTCTCAAAATCCACTGGAGCACATATATTGAGACCTACAAAAGGCACATCGGGCTACCAGTCCCTACAATTTTGCCAAGTTTCGTGCAAATCCATTCAGCCGTTCGGGCTAAAAGTGAGGCCAACCGCCCTATGGAAATTAACATGGGAAAAACGTGTTTTGGGACCCCCCTTTTTTCTCGGCTCCCCCTTGACGAACCCCCCCAAAATTTTCAGGGGCTGCTCAGAAACAAAATGTGCCATTTTCCTGAAAATTTCAGCCAATTCCGTCCACAAACGCCAAAGTTATTAGACATAGAATTTTCAAAAATCCCATAGAGAAAAAATCCTAACTATATATACCTACTGGCGACCGCCAGTAGGTAATATATATATATATATATATATATATATATATATATATACACATGGGAAAAGATAAATGTGAAAAAGGTTTTGTGTTGCATGTTTCTTAATATGTAATGAGTATATCTATCCTAAATACTCCCCCCTACGTAATCAGGTGGAATTGTTCTCCTTCCAGACCTTCTAAGAGACAACTCTGGGGCACCAGAGTCCACTGAACCTTTGCGGATTCCATCATTATTGCACCCTGAGGACCATTACATATTTTTTCTCGACAAACTTTCATCCAGGGCCACAGACAGAAAACAATGCACATCTTCTGAGCTAAGCTTTGAGCCCTGGCACTTATTGTTTTACAAATTAAGCACTGTATCCCGCAGTATTTGGCAATAGTTGAAATTGCCAAATGAAGAGAAAGGCTGCAGGCTTCAGCAAAAAGATTCCATTCCACAACTTATTGTGTATATGTAATCTTGTGTAGGCTCTCAACATATACCCACCCAATGAACAGTGCTCCAGTTAAGAATCTTTAGTAAAATCTTATGATGGCACCACCGTTGGAGTCTTGTGCTTTTGTAAATCTGAAATGTACTTGCTTGTGTAACCAATTAATGTCATGGCGGGTGTATCCAAATTGCAAATCTGCCTAAAGACCTTTAATGTGGCACTGTATGTGTGGAAATGCATTATCTTTTCAGATTTTTGAACAAACGTTTGGTGATATTTGGCACTGCACACATGCACGATCTGGTTCCTGGCGCACATAGCCATGGCTTTTGAAAAAAGAGAGAGGGACACAAATCACCACAGGGGTAGGGTACCGAAAGACTAATGTCAAGAGAAATCCCCTTGGGAACCGTTAAACTATTTTATCATGCAACCAAACACAACAACCATATGGTCATGATTAACTCACACACGAACAGCCACACTGTGAACCAAGGAAACTAATCAGTACAAAATCAATCATAAAAAAGTTGCTTACAATTTATTACAAGTGTTGTATATCCAGCAACTCTACAACATTAAAACACCTTGTTCAGTATAGCAATAAAATTAAAATACCACATTTGTTAAAAAAGTGGGACAAAAAACACAGCAAGAAAAATTATTCCAACTCAGGAAACAACACGGCAATTCCACATGTGAATAGTCAATATGTATACACACAGCTTTTACTAAATAGCAGATCTTTGCATTAGTCAATTATCCGTGATAGTTCCCATACAACTAGGGCATCGACGCGTTTCGGTGGGTCCAAAGAAAATGACTCGCCAACTTCTTCAGGAAAAAACACTTTTTCCCACTTCGTATATAAAATTCTGATGAGAATATAAAAACATATATATTAAGATTTGGACTGACTTGGTTCAATGGCTCACACTACGTATTTAAATCACAAACCATACTCACACTTTTCTATTTTCAAGAATACACAGTTATACTAACATTCCTCAATTGTTACAACCGGCTGTCATTCTATTTTTAAAAAAGCCACGCCTAAATTAGGAGTATTCATAATATTATGCATTGGTCTCCTCGAATATGAAAGATTCCATGGTATTAGTTAATCTTAAATGCAATCTTAATACCACAGAAGCGACCCCTGAACAGATATGTACTATGGGTCAGGAATTAGTCCTATCAGGAAAACTGTAACTGTTCATACAAAATGGGCAAAAATATCTCATAAGCTTCAATTCATCAAATATTGTTTGATAGAAATTGGTTTTGGAGAAGATAACCTGTCGCCCCTCCCGACTAAAAAGGGAAAAGAATAAGAAACAATAATCAATTTCCCTACTATACCCACTATGCTCAAAATCGTTCATGTCAAACTCTGCACAATATACCTTGCAGTCTCAAAAGAACAAATAACGTGGCCGACAAGTTTCTCCTTCTTAGTTAAAAAACAGCAGTTCCCTCCTCGTGCCACCCGATACAGCAAAGGGAGGGATCTAGCCAATCTAAAAAAAGAGGTCCGCAAAAGTTAACACGGGACTCTATCCCCTAAATTATAAAGCCAAGCACAGCTGTACACTCGACAAGTGAATTACCTGTAAGGATTTGAAAAGCTGGAAGACTACGAGGGATGTCTCTGTCGCTGTATCCAAGAGTACGCTTTCTCCTCATTTTAAAAATATTACACAATGATTTCTCTCTAAGGGCAAGAGCGGGGTAAACAGAATTAAAAGTTCGCCCCAATAGACAAATTGCAAATTCAATTATCGAGTGTAATAAACTGAAGCCCAGAACCTACACCCTTTCTCCCTCTTAGAGCATCCAGAGTCTCCCGACTTAGCCGGAATATCTGTATAGTTGAAAATTAGCTGGGAATCCGACACAGGATGGAATACCTCCGTTGGCGTCTCTCCCGCTAAGGAGTTCCCAGCGCATTATAAAGTGGAAATGACCCGCGGTCAATCATGTGAAATACAGTCAGCTGTGTCTAAGAGGGGTCGCATGATACGGACTGAAAATGGAGGGTGGCATCTTTACCTACCGCTCACAACCGTGAATGCCCCCCCAGGAGGCCGAGGTGCAAACATTATTTTCTGCATTATTTTATGCACCCGAGCATAAGTAAGCCAACAAAAGGCAAAAATTCCTATACAGCCCTAAAAATGTCTCGAAGGCAAAAATTCCGCCATCTTACAATTGGCGGCTCACGAAGTTAACCAATGACTAACTAACTACAACAGTAAAATTGCCATTTTAGGATTGGCAGCCTACAAGATACGCCTGTAAATAACTGCATGGGAATGTATATACCTCCCAATCACAAATACCAATGAACAACCAATATTGGCTTACTATTTAGGGGAACCCTATTTACTAACACGTGAAGAGATATTGAAGAATATATAAAAAATAAAAAAAATAAAATAAAAAATGGAAAATACACGAACATGAGTTTGAATATAGCTTACAGTTAATTCAAAGTCTCATTCATATAGGGGGAAAGAAACCACCCGCCCATGCCTACATGAACTAAATATCTGACTACCAAATCACAGAGGACCCCAAAAATGTTTTCTTATTCTTCTCTAGAGTTAAGGCCCTTACGAACAGTATCCAGGAAAGAAATAAACCATTGTTCATGTTTTTTCCTCTTTGTGTCAAGGTTTCCCCCTCGACTACCGATGGTCACCTTTTCTAATATGAACCATAGAAAGTCATTTTCTTTGTGTCCTTTCTCAAGGAAATGGGAAACCAAAGGTGCATTTTCTTTTCTGGTTTTAATGGCCGACCTACGCTCCTGAATCCTTACCCTTAATTCTCTGCTTGTTTCCCCCACGTAGCTGAGGCCACATGGGAACAGAAGCAGATAAACTACATTTTTACTCCTACAATTGTTATGGGTATTTGGCCTCAGTGTTTTGTTGTTAGATTCAAGTTCTTTACCTTGTATACACAGGGAGCAAACATTACATGATCCGCACTTAGCATTGCCAATAGCTCTAGTGTTACCAAGAGTTCTTTGGCTTTCTTGTTGGTCCTCACGATAAGTATGTACAAACTCATTTCTGAGGATTTTGTTGCGCTTAAATGCAAACAGCGGTTTCTCACGTTTATTTTCTTCCTCATAGTAAAAAATGTTCCAGTTCTTATTAACACTATTCTTAATTTTGTTACTCAAGCTGGAATACTTTCTGACTAACACAATTTTTTGAGATTTCTTAGTCATATTATCCTGATCTTTTTTCTCAAGCATAGCTTCTCTATTGTAGAACCTACCTCTATTGAAAGAGTGGGAAATTAATTTCTTAGGGTATCCCCTATCTTAGAGTTTCTTTTTTAGGGGCTCTGAATGCTTGTAAAAGTCATCAAGACTTCTGTTTAAACAGTTGATCATCAAACAGAAAGATGTTATTTTATAGGATAATTTTTACACAGTCAACAATAACATTTTTATTGACCCCTTCCAGATCAACCTCCGTGAGTAGTACACAAATTTTTAGGGTCTCTGAATGCTTTTAAAAGTCATCAAGACTAGGCGGAGGAATTGGCTAAAGGGGATATTGTCCTTTTGTGATTTAGGGTGGAAGCTAGTATAATGTGAGAAGGTATTTTTTGCCATCGGCTTTATATACAGGTCCACTTCAAAGACATCTTCCATGCATTTGATTGTTATATCTAAAAAATCCACCTTAGTTCTACTAATCTGAGAGGTGAAATTTTAAATTGTGATCCCCCAAATTCAACCAAATTAAAAATGTGTTCAGAAGCTCCAGATCTCCGTCCCAAATAAAAAAGATGTCATCGATGTAGTGGTACCAGCCCGCTACATTCTCAGAAAAGGGGGCGAGATCATTAAAGACATGCTTCTTTTTGAACTTCCCAATGTAGAGACAGGCCAGACTTGGGGCACAGGTAGCCCCCATGCTGCTACCCTTCTTATGTTTAAACAGTTGATCATCAAACAGAAAGATGTTATTTCATAGGATACATTTTTACACAGTCAACAATAACATTTTTATTGACCCCTTCCAGATCAACCTCCGTCAGTAGTTCACAAATCATCTCTACAGTAGCATCTTGGGGAATATTAGTGTAGAGAGACTTAATGTCCAGGGTAACTAGACACTGAGGGGCCCATTAGGTTGTCGTGCGGATTGCCCCCGCCAGGCTCGCGGTGACTACCGCCAGCCTGGCGGAGGCAATCTGTCCGACATCCGCATTCAAATCCCCCCCGCCATATTAGTATGGCGGGGGACCTCGGCGGACGGAAAGACTGTCTGCCACTTTTCCGCGGAAAAGGATTAATAAGGTGGTGGTGTCTATTAGACCGCGCCACGGAAAAGCATGCGGTTTTCACTCTGGGAGCCGAAGGAGAGGTGGGGGGTGCATACTTGCATTTGCATAAACAAAGCGGCAGGCACCGCGTGGTGCCTACCGCTTTGTTTATGCAAATTTAAAAGTGCATTTTTAGCATTGTGGCGGGTGGAGCTGAGAGCACCGCCCGCCACAATGCTAAAAATACAGGATGCACCCGCCACAGTGGCAGACACATCCTAATAACCCCCCGCGGGACCCCTGCCCTTATGGCGGGCGGTCCCGATTACCGATGGGCCGCTCGTCATCCTAATGGACCCCTGAGTCTCTCCACAAAAACGCTTTCCCTCCAGAAGTGAGATAATGTGTGAGGAATCCCAAACATAGGACATAAGACCACTGACAAGCGGTCGAAAAAAGAGGCCAACATATTTGCTAATTGGTTTTAGGAGAGATTCAATGCTACTTAGAATGGGTCTCATAGGAGGGCTGCTAGCATCTTTATGTTCCTTAGGGGGGCCATATAACGCAGGAATTTTTGGATCAATATTATTTAAAAATTTGTATTCCTCCTCGCATATCCAATTGTTGCTTTTGGCTTCATTAACACCTTGGCTGCTTGAGAGGATCTTCTCCTGTGCTGAAGGTCAATGTTAATGGGTGTGGTCATGACGAGCTGATCTCGTCATGAGCACAGCTCCACTGTGCCTCATGACGAGCTGAGCTCGTCATGAGCATGGAAGGGGTTAAGCAGACGTGAACAGTCTGTGGATAGCTTAGTGAGGGAGTTACTTTGAACTGTCTCATAGTGATCAACTACACTCAACATACTGATAATCTTATCATTGTAGTCAGATGTATTAAAAACAACAACTCCCCCACCCTTATCTGCCGGTTTTATAGTAAAGCTAACACTGTTTTTGAGACCATTAATGGCTTCTCTCTCTTCTCTATTAATATTATGAGCCACAAAGTGGTTACTATCATTAAGAATTATCTGTATATCGCTTTCTACCGCCTTTTCAAAAGCCTCTATATTCTTCCCAACCATGCTCAATGTTGGGGTAAAAGAAGATTTGGGTTTTAAACTTGAATGGTTCACTATATCTCTGGGTGGTCTATTTTCGAAAAATCGATTCAATCGAATTTTGCAGAAAAAAGCATGAAGGTCTTTTTCTGATTCAAATTTATTTATTTTAGTAGATGGAACAAAACTAAAACCCTTTTCTAAAACCCTCAATTCAACCTCACTCAACACTGAGTCAGAAAGATTAAGGCCTCCCCCTGTCTCAGCGTTCTGCTTGGGGCAACGACGGAGAGAGCGTGGCCTCCCCTTTATCCCTGAGTCAGAGTCCAGGTGAGGTGAGGTCTACTCCCCGGCAGAATAGGATCACTGTTTGGAACCTTCTGCACGGCGGAGTTTTGAACCCTAACGCTGTATCCTTTTGTTTGGTTACTACACGGGATCTGTAATATTTAAAGATATATTATTAGTTTGTCACTACGCAGTAGCAACGTTGTAAACAGGGCCCTGACGAAAACCTTGGGTTCTTCCCTGTGAGGTTGAAACATGTTGGCCTGATATGCAGTAATTTGTTCTCATACTGCATCCTTGCACTGTTCATGTTGTTTTTATTTAGGAAGAGGATTGTGTCTTAATAAACCTAATTTTCTGTCCTCTATTCTATTTTAAATTCACCACTTTTTTAGTTTTGCACTGCACTTAGACCCATCTTCTGTCTATCATAGGTCACTGAGTACTTGTGGGCATTGGCTCCGCTACACTACAGGGGACGTTTGTGTCTCAATGATCTAGAGACACCAGACCCCTGAGGATGACCAAATGATAGAATCTGATCATACAAGTGTTTGATGGGAATCCTCTAAACCAAGCGGGTTTTTTTGTCACAATCACTCACACCTCTTCTTTTCAATTGCATCTGTTTTCCACCCCTACTATAGTTCTCCAGCAAGCTGGCGCTGCGGTTTAAGTGTACGAAAGGTACCTTTATCTAGACCCCTAGGTTTTCTTGTGTTCTTCTCAGAAAGATTAATGGCAGGAATCACATCTAGCACCAGTAGCTCTGTTTGTGTGTCCTGAGGTATTCCTGTGGAGGAGGAGGAGGTCCCCGATTCTGTTGTCTCCTCCCTGGGTTCCTGTTGTACCCCTGTCCTCTCCAGGGGCATGTATCTAAAAAAGACCAATATTCTTTAGGGTTATTTCTGTTACTAGTCTCATCTCTGTTATCACCCTCTTCTTCGCTGCTCGACCCAGAGGTATCCGAAAATGTAATCTGTTTTTTACATCCTCTATTATAAATGGGTCTGTTACTTGGTCTCTCCCAGCCTGGTTCTTGTCTTTGCTGGTAATAATTTTCTTTTAAGAAGGGGTAAGCGGCTTCCTGACTAAATCTTTCCATATCTTTCTTTAATTTGTTAGTTTTCTTGTTGATGAGATAGTCCCTGTATCCATCCACATCTCAATTTATATCTTCTAATTTCTTTTTAGCATCCTCAACTGCTGAACTCCCTCTTAACACATAGCCATGGCTGCAGCGCACAGAGACCCTACACTGCTGCACACAGAGGAAAAAAATTAGAGGGAACATTGGTCATAACCCTTAGAAAGTTGCTCCCAAAAGAGTGCTCTCACTTTTCTTGGTATGTCTCCCTCCATCCGTGTTACTTCATATAACTTATGTGGAGAACTAACCCTGGTATCTGCAGTTTCAACTTGAATGTATTCACTCAAGTCCACTGTCTCCAGATGATCCTTCAGGTTCTGGCGAGCTGTTGTGATCTCTGCTGCGCCGTCCAACATTGTCTGAGCCCATTCTCCATTCTTGAGTTGTGTCCTCAAGATCCTCGGCATGTCTGATTTTTTAGACCTGCTACCTTCTTTTTGGTGAATTGAGGTTTCTTGTTTTTCTGAACATGTTCATCGTCTTTGGACTTCACGCGTTCTTCCTTGTTCTCTGACCTTCCTCTTCTTTTGGATTTCTGTGACGAAGTCTGAAAGGTACGAGAGGAACGTGCATTAGTATCTTGATATCTATCAGATTTTCTCAAAATATCCCTATTCCTGAGGTTATACCTCCTTTCAGAGGGCTCCTTTTGAGGAGACCTACCTCTGGAATGAGAACGCTTCTCTTTAGAAGTTTGTTTAGTATTTTCCCACTTCTTTTTAGAAGGAGTAGGAGTGTTTTTAGTGAAGACCTTTTCAGGATTTTCAGACAGCTGGGGTTTCACTGGTTTCCCACCCAAGCTGTCCCTACCTAATTTTTCATAGGATTTTTCAATTATTATGGCTAATTCTTGTGGTTGTTCTGTTACATCAAATTCCCTTGATTTCTGTTGGATTGCCACTGATGCTGCTGCACCTTTAATATTAGCTAATATTATTGTTGAGACCTGTTTGAAATCTTTCAGTAGTTTCATACCCAAATTTTAAGCAGGTTCAGCCATGTATTTGTTATGAATTTGTTTCAGGACATCAGGTATTACCACCATAGTTTTAGTGTAGATTGCAGCGAAGACTCTACCCCAAGTGGTGCAGTCCTCCAGATGTGGTGTGATCCCCATTGGTAAACAGATTGTTAAAATTCTGTGTTTCTCATGAGGGTTAGTATTAGGAATACTGCTTTGATTTGAGTATTTGTTTGAGCTATCCAGAATGGAATTTGTTCCCGCTTCGCAGGTAATTTACCAATGACTAAGGGGCTTATTAGGATAGCGGATTTTCCGCATCCTCTGGGCCGGCGGAAGCCACCGCCGGCACGGAGGATGCGGAAAATCCGCTGCGGACCCACCAAAGACCCACCGCCACATTAGGATGGCTGGTGGGTCCTGGTTTCAGTCCGCTGCTTTTCCGCCGCGGTTGGCTTGCAACCGCGGCGGAAAAGCTCTAATATGGTGACGGTGTCTCTCAGACACCGTCAGCCACATTAGGATGGGATGTGAAGCATGCTTTTCCGCGGCGGCTTTTCCGCCGTGGAAAAGCATGTGTAACTTCACTGCGGGGGCCCGTTGCGGGCCCCCTAGGAGGAGGGGGGGTTGGGGGGTGCACATGGGGGTACCTATGGTACCCCCTGCATTTGTATGCGGAAAGCGGCAGGCACCGTGCGGTGCCTGCCTCTTTCTGCATACAAATGCAACACCTGCATTTTTGACATTGCTGCGGGTGCAGCTTGAAGCCGCACCCGCCGCAATGTTAGAAATAGAGGATGTGACCGCCAGGGTGGTGGTCACATCCTAATCGCACAGGGGGAAACGCCGCTGCCCATGCGGACGTTCCCTCCTCCTCAGTTTTCGCGGACGGACTTGCGTCCGTCCGCGATCATAATCGGCCCCTAAGTGTAGAGTCTGTGGTGTTATTTTTAGTGTGTTCCCCTGGTGAGGGGTATATTGTGGAATCATTATTGCAGGTTGGACTGTAAGAGTCCGCATGACATATTGAACCAATTGTCTATACATTTTATTAACTCTTTTAGTTGAGTTCGTAATTCTATATCCGACATTTCATTAATGCCAGGATGTGGTGCATAGCTGGCTAAGACCAGCCATGTTGCTCCTGGTCTACCTAGTGGACCGAGCCTGGTAATGTGATTTAAATGTTTTAGGGCACCTTTAAACCAGAGCTAATGCTCTTGGTAAGTTAGTGGAATGTATTCCTCTGGTGGTTCATCTTCTTTGTAGAAGTGAAACACATGTGTTACTAGATTTGCTACGGGGAAGACTATCCATGAATATGGTGATATTCTGGAGATATTCATGTGCCTCTATCACAAAAACTGCCCTAACACCTCTCGATGATAGGCCATGTTTTATACGTTTTATAGTGATGGCTTTCCTTAAATTTAGAGGTATGGCTATAGCATCCTCGTCGGGTGTCTTGGAAACCTGGTATGTTAAAAGCTGCTGGATCAGCCGCATCGCCACTGTTCTCGGTGCTGTTGTCGCTATCTGGAATTTTGTTGACTGAAAGTTTGCAGAGCAAGTTTCAAGGGAATAAAGATAAGGTGTACAATATTTTGGAACAATGTATCCTTCAACGTTAAACAAACCAGAAAGCTCATACATAGGATTTTTCGTCCTATTCAGCTATGGTGGATATTATCCTTCTACCCACTCTGGACAGCTATTGGAGTATTATGGAAAAAGGGGCTTCTGAGAAAAGCACGACTGAGTTACTCTAGTATCTAGCGTTTAATTAGTGCCTTACCAAACCATTGGGTGCCATGTAGTGTAGTTCCGATATTCCCAATAGGCTCTGCGGCACTGAGTTCAGTATGTCTCTATCGAGTATACTAAACTTAATTGTGAGGGCCAGCTAGCTCAGAGGTCACCAGAAACTTTCTTGAATACACAAAAAGGGATTCGTTTCAGACAACCGCATAAACATGACAACTTTGTTCCCCAAGAATAACTCTGGTGCAGTCAGCAGCCTCGGTGATGGCTTCGGAGTTGATGAGGCGTGGCATTGGTAGGCATCAGGCCTGCGGTGCGAGTCGGGCGGTGCGTCGTGCTCTTCATGAGTGGTGCCTACAGCTTCGGTGTTACAATTTCCCTCTGTGGCAGCTGAAACAGCAGTTCCAGTTGCAGGACAACAGAGGGGATGAAGTCTTTGTGTCCCTGTGACTTCAGAACAGGAGACACGCTCTACCTCAAGCCCTTGTTGCAAAGAAAATAGAGAGACGGCGTTTCAATAAAAGGGGTTTATTGAACAGTCTTCTTTCTAATGCAAGAGAGGTGAACTGCTACAATTGTTAGACAGAATGCAAAGTATAATGCGTACAGCGTAAACAGTAATATATAATAATACTGTGATAGCATTTTCTGGTGCTATGACATATAAAAATACATACATAAATAACACAGGCTAAAATACTCAATTGGTGCTTCTAAAATATGCCTACCCCAATGTACCTAACCTAGGTCTAGTACTAGGGAAGAAGTGAGGTCTTTAGCATAGGTTTTACTTTTGCCAAGAGTTTCCAAAGGTTTCTCTCTGTTCTAATCAGCTCCATACCTTAGAATGAGAGAGGTTGGTATCTCTTTCATGGATTCGATTTCCCAACACCCCGCAAGGGGAGTCAGAAACACTGGAGCTGGATTCTCGGCAGAAGAGGACAGCTTCTGATCAGTGCATTAGCTGGAGAGTTGGCTTCCTTCGGCACTTGCTGTAGCAAGCTGCGTCGTGCAAGTAGGTAGTCAAGTGAAGGTAATTTATACCTTGAAGGTGTTTAGGAACACCAGCTTTGACGTAAAGTCGTGCATATGAACATCATGAATGATCCCCTACGAATAGATGTTCAAGCATAATAACTGAGTTCTTGGAGAAATCAATATTCAAGCAAGGGGAAAGTCCCTAATGGCTTAAGAGTCTGGTTTTTCTAAGAAATCGTTGTGACATAGATGAACAGATGGAAGAAGCCATGCCTGTATTTGGGCTGCATGGGCTATGCCTAAATAAGGACTGAAATTCCATGCCTATATAAGGGCAACGTGAACTGTATCTATATAAAGGCATAAATCGGGAAATTCAATCGGAATCTAAAAACGTACACAACAATCTTCTCAATGCTCATGGGTGCTCCACTTTGCTTGCCCTCTTTTGCCTTTGCTTCAGCACTGGACTTAACAAGCCCTTGCTGTAGAAACCATTCCTGTGCCGATTTTGGGGCTGATGCTCCTGTTCTTGTTGTTGTTCATGTTGTTCTTGGTGTTATTGGAGGTTTTGACTGCTGTGAGCCAACTGCACTACCCTCAGGCTCTGAAGTTGAACTTGAAGCCAGCTGCCCTGCAGTACTTGTTGTGCCCTGGAGTGGCAGGCCTCTAATTCCCGGCCATTCTTTTTCTAAGTGGCTGGCTTCCACAGCTATCCAAATTTTGTAGTTGGCAACATCCCCATCAGAAAAAGGAATGAAAGTGTGCAGTAACGGTTTTTACTGGGGATCAAGAATTGTGGCACAAATGTAATGGTTGGATGACACAATGCCTCTTTGCACCCTTGTATTTTCAGATAAGTGAAGGGTTAAGCTCTCCACTAACTCATGTGCTTATTTTTTTCTGGCGTACATTACAGACACCCCCTTCAACTGTTTCTGTAGCATGTGCAAAAATGGGATAGCTTGGCCCATGGTACAGTCTCCTTACTGACTTCACATGTGAAGAGCTCGAAAGAAAGTAGCATCTCTGTCAGGCTTTTAAATAGGCCCTATTGGTCCATCTCAATGATCATGCCTTTCACAGTAGCATTTCCTCTTTGCATGACGTATTCATGTGTTGGTCTGTACTGCTCAAACAGATGTTCAAGGATGTAATAAGTTGACTTCCAATGTGTTGGCACTTCCAGGATGAGTGCTTTAACTGGCATTCTATTATTACGTGGAATGATCCTCAGCTGCTTCCGGGCTTTAAAAGAAGGGCTGAAATGTGTGCAGATTCTTCTGCAGGTGGTCAGTAAGGTGCTGACAATGATGTTAATGCTGTGCGCCAAACACAGGGCCCTGAAATAGCCACCATTGGACATGGCCTTTCCTATATTACTGCCATTGTCCGTGGCAACAAAACCAATATTAAGCCCTCTTGTTCGCAGCCATTCAAAGACCTTGCTGTCAAAGTCTTCCAAAATGTTTGCAGCAGATTTCTCCATAGCAAACAAGGCTACAGTTGCATGTTACTAAGTGGCATTAAAAATCTCAGCAGTGTCAACAACACCTACTGCAGATATCTTTTCTCTAACCCCCACAAAAGTGATCCAATGTGCAGTGATGCACATGTAATCGGTGGCTTTGCAAGTGGTCCACATGTCTCTTGTCGGGTGGATAGTGTGAGCATCACTCTCCTGCAAAGTTTGTCCAAGAAATTCCAGCACGTCGTGTTGTAGTGCTGGAACAGCAACTGGGGTGGTATAGAAATGGCTGGGAACCTTCCATTTTGGGCAAATGGCTGTCACAAATTCAAGAAAACCAACCCCTTCCACAAAAGAAAAAGGGAGGAGTTCCAGTATTAACATTTTAGCAATCTTCGGGTTCCACAAACATACTATTGGGTGGTTGTATTCGTACTGCCCCTCCGACCTCCCGACATCCCCCGACACAGCCACATCACCGGACACCTGAGAGACCTGCACTGGCTCCCCGTCAGCAAGAGAATCACGTTCAGACTCCTCACCCACGCACACAAGGCTCTCCACGACCTGGGCCCCCAAGTACCTCAACGACCGCATGACCTTCTACACGCCCACCCGCCAACTACGCTCGACCAGCCACGTCCTCGCCACCGTACCATGCATCCGCAGAGCCACCGCCGGAGGAAGATCCTTCTCCTACCTGGCAGCCAAGACTTGGAACTCCCTCCCCACCCATCTTCGGCGAACCCAAGACCATCTCTCCTTCAGGAAGCAGCTCAAGACCTGGCTGTTCGAGCAGTAACATACCCCTCTCCCCCAGCGCCTTGAGACCCTCCCGGGTGAGTAGCGCGCTTTACAAATGCCGTGATTGATTGATTGATTGATTGATTGACCTAAACATGCTGGGAATGGTAGCTTGGATTTTTTTCTTTTGTGGTGCCACTGATACAGGTGATGGTTGTGATACTCTCTTGCCTGGGACCCCTTGGTGTCTCAGTCTGACTCTTGTGCCATTGTGATGTTACTGATGATGATGTGGGCGGTACCACTGTGCTGCTGGGGACAGGGCTGCTTTGTGTAACAGAAAATATGTCTCCCTCTTGTTCACCTTCCTCCGTGATCGGATATTCTTCTTCATCCTCTCCACCAACAACATGTGCAGGTTTGTGGCTGCTAAGGTGCGCCTCCCACTGATTCAAGTGGTGTCTTCTCAGATGGGTTGTTTGGCCTCCGGTTCCATAGTTTGTACCAAGCTTTCCCTGACTAACACTTTGTCCTGAAATGGAGCATATAGCAATGTTCAATTCCTTCCATCTAACTGAAAAAGTCCCAAACTGGGGAGGTCAAATTTCTGGCACTGCTGATGCCACTTGCAATGTCCGATGAACTGGTAGGTGGGCGTGAAGTTTGGCTTTATGCAGTACCTCCTTCTACTGAGGTGGTTGTGGTGAATGTAGGCCACTGCTGGTGAAATATGTAGCTGGAGGAGTTGTTGGTGGTATCATCGGTGTTGATGGTATCTGTGCAACATCCCTCACAGCAATTTGCGATGGGATAATGCCAGTTTCCACTGGGGCGGGACTAATGTCCATGATGACTGGCTCGTCATCACCCTCCTCTTCTACATCTACATCCATAACTCTAAGGCTTTCTGGAACCTTCCTTTTCCCTAGCCGTGTCTCGTGGGCGTGGCATGTCAACTCAGACGGAGGTGGGATGCAAGTGGTGTCTAGATCATCAGAAGGTGGGCTTGGAGAAGAAGTTGATGGACTAACCCTCCTTTTCCTTGCTGGGGATCTGGAAGACAATGGATCTTCTGAAAGAGTGGCTTGCTCTTCTTCTTCCTCTGCAGGAAGCTCGATCTCCTGAACTACCCCTACTGTGGGAAGAACAACTACTATTGGGGGTGGGTGCGGCTGCTGTTGCCCACTTATCTGAGTTTCCTGCATTGATTGGGTACTACTTTGTGATAATTTCAACATCACTGTTCGTCGGCATTGGACTTGTGATTAGACTGGCTGCCTCTGCAACAGACATGGGCTTGGGCCTAGGTTGGTGAGGTGGGTCCACTGATGCATGGGTGTTGCCTCAGCTTGATCCCCGGACACCGCTGCTGCATGAGCAATTTTTAGTTTCTCAAAAAATATCTTGGGCGAGATACCGGTCTTGTCAAGTGGAAGTGCCTTCTTCTTACTGGCAACTTCTTGGTACTGGAGGATCTGGTACCTTTGTTTGGGACCATCTTAAAGATGTCAGCAGCACGCAGTGGCCCAAGTTGAAGAGATGTCATTGGTCACACGTCACGTGACGTCGTGCGCAGCAGGACTTCTGTCTGGCAGTACAATGGGGAATGACGTCTCCTCCTTTATGCACCTATAAGAAAATAAGCAAGAAGAACATCAGTGAAAAGTGGCACTCATTGTTGTGGTTCAATTACTACTAGTACAAATATAATATATAACTTAGTGTGTGGTCACACTTGTTAGTGTTATTCAGAATATTAAATGTATTACCTCAGTTACTAAAAAAACATAACAATACAAAAAAAAGCGCTTTCATGGTTGGTGTACTATAAGTGTACAGTACACTCAGGAAGTATAGAAAAGAAGAAGAAGAACAATAAAAATACAAATGTAACAGACCTGGTTTGGCATTGTGCATCACATATCATGGGATTCAGCATTCAGGGAGCTGCACCAACAATGGATAGAAGCAATAAGCCAAGAGGAACAAATGAAAGACATGCAAGCCTAATGCAGAAGCACACTCGTTGCCTTCACAAAATGGTCGCCAGCCACAGGCCACAACAACAAGAAAGGGAAGACAGACAATGCAGGCCTATGGCAAAAGCGCACTGACTGCCTTCACAAAATGTCATCCACGAACATGGTCACTCACAACAACAAGCTGGAGGCGTGTAAAACAATGAACTCAAGCTGGCCTATATGGACACATACTTTACAAAATGGCCAGTGGCCACACGGGGAGGCTTAGCCAAGGCACATACTGGCCCACTATTACAAACATACTAACACACTGGCCAGACAAAGGAGGCATGCTAAACAAGCCAAACACAGCTTTAATACAACAATGGCAACAACGAAAATCTACAGGGCTAAAAAAGGTTGGCAAATTACACAATAACCACACACATCCAACAAAGGCATTTATTTAACACGCTTGGAAAAAGTGAAATTCCCCAAATAAACTCATTTTGCATTTCAATCCAGTGCAATCCATATCCTAAATGATGTTTAAATTCAACAGACACCACAGAGACAGTTGTTTCATGCACCCATGAGTAGCTCTGGGCCTATTGGTTGGCAAACCCATTGGCAGACTAGGCCACATAGTGAATCAATTCAAATCAATAATATTGCAAATTTATTAGAAAATGTAGTAAACTGTGCTACATTTTTGTGCTGGATAAAAAAAGAAAAATTGCATGCAAAACAACAGCCAGGAAGAAGGCATGGCCACCACGAAGAGGCTTGCAGGCATAATGCATAAGCACGGTGGCTGCCTCTCCACAAAATGGCCAGCGGCCACACGGCCAGGACACAAAAAAAATAAAGGAAAGGCAGGCCATGCAGGCCTATGACAAAAGCACACTGTCTGCCATAACAAAATGGCCACCAGCCATGTGGCCAGGCCACAACAACAAGAAAGGGAAGACAGACAATGCAGGCTTGTGGTAAAATCACACTGGTTGCCTTCACAAAAAGGCTGCCAGCACATGGCCAGGCAGGCCACAACAACAAGAAAGGGAAGACAGACAATGCAGGCCTATGGCAAAAGCACACTGGCTACCTCCCCAAAATGGCTGCCACCACATGGCCAGGCAGGCCACAACAACAAGAAAGGGAAGACAGACAATGCAGGCCTATGGCAAAAGCACACTGGCTACCTTCCCAAAATGGCCGCCACCACATGGCCAGGCAGGCCACAACAAGAAGCAATAAGCCAAGAGGAACAAAGGAAAGAAGACATGCAGGTCTATGGCAAAAGCACTACCAGCACCACAAAATGGCCACCAGCCACATGGTCACTCACAACCACAAGAAGCAGGAGGGCTGGAAAGCATTGAACTCAAGTAGGCGTATATGGACAGATACTTCACACACCGGCCAGACAAAGAGGCATGCTAAAAAACACAGCTTTAATACAACAATACCAAAAGCGAAAATCCACAGGGCTAAAAAAAAAATCCAGTTTGCAAGTTACACAACAATCACACATGAAAAAAGCGAAATACCAAAAAAAAAAACATTTTGCAATTCAATCCAATGCCATCCATGCCCTAAATGATGTTTAAATACAACAGACAACTCAACAACAGTTGTTTCATGCATCCATGAGTTACTCTGGGCCTACTGGCTGTAAGGCCTATTGGCAGACTACTGACTGGCTTGTGAATTAAATAAATATTGCAAATTGATTTCAAAACTTGGAGAAAATGTAATGAACTGTGCAAAATATTTCCTTTATAAAAGAAGAAAAATTACATACAAACAAACAACTAGGCCCCTTGTGAAACTACAGGCTACCTACCACAATACATTTATAAAAAAAGTATGAAAAGTACAAAAAAATGCAGGTGCAATGGCCCAATCAAACAAACAACATCAATTTTCACATTTATGTGTAAAATTTCAAATTCAAAAATCCTCAAATTCAATAATATATGATGCAGGAGAAACAAAGAGGGATCCTTTCATTTCCAAATCCAAATGAAAAGTGAACAGGAGATGGGCAAAGCCCTGGGAGGGTGCCTACTGGACAGAAACAGGAAGCTGGCGACTCAAGGGCACTTACTTCCTCTTAAAAAAGAAGTAAAAAAAGAAAAAGGACTCTTTGCACAAAAAAGTACAGCCAAATGTCAATCTGAGGAGTTTTTTAAATCCAAATCATCATTTTGAGAAGGTTTGGTGCTGCTTAAGAGAGATTCTTCTCCAGATTGCAAATTCTGCATGTTCAGGATCGTGATCTTCACAAAATGTCCGCCAGAAGTCAGATGGCGCAGCCAAATGACAGGGTCGCGATCACAAATTCTCGCGGGAACATGCAGCCACCTAGCAAATCTCGTGGCGTTCGCAAACGGATGGGAAATCTCGTTGGCGATCGCAGGCACCGGGTAAGTTGCTCCTGCGTGCGCAAAAACGGATTTTGGGTATGCAAACACAAAAAAACATGCAGCCACCTAGCAAATCTCGTGGCGTTCGCAAACGGATGGGAAATCTCGTTGGCGATCGCAGGCACCGTGTAAGTTGCTCCTGCGTGCGCAAAAACGGATTTTTGGTATGCAAACACAAAAAAGCCTCCACTCAAGTGGGGAGTATTCAGCAACTCCGCATTCTAAGCGGAGTTGCTAAAAATCCGCAAACTCCACGAGCGGAGGGGAGTTTTACGCCCAGGTTTACTCAGCGCCTAACATTACTTCTGATCCATACGCAAGGGTTGGTTGCAATTTAGCCTTCAATACTACCACAAATGGATTCAGGCTATGTCCTCGGATAGATCTTGCCAATTGTGAGACAGCATGATTAAGTGTCTGCGCTTTCTCTTTAATTGCCTCTCTATGGGGTGCAAACGTACCTCTTGCATCTATTTTGACTCCTAGATACACCCAGATCATTGCTTCATCAATTGATTTTCCACTGAGATGCCACTTGCATTTATTTAAAATGCAGCGATCAAACGCAATCAATTTTGTTTTTTATGGCTTACTTCCAACTCATTTTTATCTGCGTAAGTCCTGAGGCAGCATAGTAACCTCTGTAGACCTATTCTTGTGTTGCTGAAAAGTAGCAGATCATCAGCATATAGTATGTTTGACCCTTGCTGGCTACCCAGACTCAGGCATGGGATGTCCGCAGGTTCAGTTCTGTGGAGAGGTCTACGATAAATAAATTAAAAAGAATTTGTGTCAAGACGAAGGGGGTTTATCTCCGCTTTTTTGGCTTTAAAAGCCAAGAAAGCGGAGATAAAATTATCTCCCTATTACCTAGATGTCGCTAACACCAGTTAGCGACAGCTAGTAGGAGATAGCGACCATCTTGGGCCCCACTTTGCATGTCAGTGATATTTATCACTAATGATATGCAAAGTGGACGTGCCAAGATGTTAGCGACTGGAAACAGTCGCTAACATGGCTATCTCCTATTACCAACTTTTGGAGATATTCGCGCTAAGCGCGAATATCTCCAAAAGCTAACACCTGCCCTGAGCAGTTCTTAGCCATGTTATCCAATGGGAGTTGGATAACATGGCTAAGAGCATTAGCTCGGTAATGCATGAATATCACGGACTTTTCAGCGATATTCATGCATTGCGGCCGTTTTTTATCGCATTTGCGATAAACCTTGGTAATACCAAGGTTTATCTGCGATAAAAATCGCCGCAGCTCAGCGGTAAAATTTTGTCTCTAACCAAGCAATAGCGATAATTATCGCTATTGCTTGGTAATATGTTCCTTTTGTCGCAGGGTTTCTGTTCTCACACAGAACTGTGCACAGAGGAGTGGAACCTCGGCGAATTAGGGTGTCCCAAAACTCACCTTAGTATCCAACTCACCCCTTACCGAGCTAGCTACAGTGTCTCATTGGACATATCAAACTCCCAATGTTTAGACAAACCAGAACATGAACTTACTGTACCTCAGGGTACGTGGAACTCATGAACACTCTTTCGTTATATTATCATTACAAACCAGAACATGGAGTAAAGAAGACACATGTGCATTTGAAATGTTTATTTACTAATGCCGTCTTCTCAGGCGCAGTATCTTAGATAATACAAGTATACTTATTATCAGTAGCAAAATTACCAGCATAGTTACTAAGACATAAAAGCGAATGGTGACAGCATGTTAACATACTGTAATGAATAAGAGTTAACAACACTTATATCTCACCCACCCTAACACATATATTATATTATTAGCTAAGAAGGTCTCTTTGGGTTGGTTTAGGGCGGGCCCATACCTTAGTGTCCTAGCATGAAGGAATCACATCAGCATACACCAGCTCTCTCTGCATGTGCACCGCATCAAGTGTGTTCTATGTGCCTCGTGCAAAGCAATATCAATCCCGCCTGAAGCCAGAGTTGGCAAAGGCTGCACTTGTGTTATGACTATGAAGGCGTGGAGATCAGACCTCATAACAATTCCATATCGTGTTGTTCCTGAAACTTCAGCACTCTTCGTGCAGACATAGTTTATTAAGCAAAGCTGATATCAGAGCAATAACATATTATTCTCACATACACCACGGCAAACTACTAGGTTGAAAGCTAAGTCAACAATTAAGTGTCGTGTGCAGAAGTTGCAAGAAAGAAAAATGGCGTTTAAACCTCAAATGTACCTATGCTAACTTAACACGATATAAGGATATACAGGAGCTATATGACACCCCCCCATGATCCGATAACGGACTAAATATGATAACAGAAGTGCCATCACATGAGAGCAGAACTCAACAGTAAACGAGCATGAATCGAAACTAAACTTTAAAAAGTAATGCTAAAAAATAGCCCACAAATATAACGTGGCTCAAGCCAATAGGCAAGTAAATAAAAAAAATTCTTGACAAATAAGTCAATAAAATCAATGACATGCTATTAATCAGCACGTCAATCCGAGGCAGTGTCTATGATAAAACTGTATATGAAAAGTAAGCAGCAACAGCCTCTAATAGGAAATCACTGTCCTCATCCGAAAACAGTTCAGCCATCCAATTTAAAAGATGAAAGGAACATACGTGTTCTCCCAGCACCGGATCCTCTATAACCATCAGAGGACAGCTCGGTGGGTTTTCAAGAAAACTTAGTTCCAAGAAAGTCTGTGCTGCCGACAATATATCCCAGGGACCCATTAGTCCATGCGCCACTGCTAAGGCCATAATCCTCTCGTCAGAACAAACCAACTCGTGAGCAATGATAGGACTCATCAGCTGATTAAAATCGACGTCAGGAGAAACCGGTCCGCAGAGACACAAATCAATGGCCCAATGGAAATCACAGGTCAGGCAGTGAAATACAGGCTGGACACAGGTGAAGTAGGAGAATCGAAAAGATAATCCATATGCCGTGCTCAATGTCGCCAACGGCAGTGTGCCATAATATTCAAGCATGCGGTTGCGAAACCGCGTCAGTAGCTGTTGCGCGGGGTCTTGCACAGGAAGGACATCCATATTTAAAAAGACAAAAAACCACTAGCGCGCCAGCTGCTAATGCAAGTAAAAATGGGAACCCTCCAAACAGGGATGAAAAAATAGAATGGAAGAAAGCAGGGATGACTCCAAAAATCTTTTCAAAGGAAGTCACGAGACCACTGCTAACAACTTTAAAAAAATGCGCTAGGCCCTGTGTGGAGGATGCGTTAAAGATAGTACGAACCATAGCTCCGAAATGCAAAGGCAAATCAGTATTCAAAAGAGCCTGAACCTCCGTACGGGTGTTTGCAATGTGAAGCACGAAAGTTTCACGGGCCGAGCTCAAGGCCACCTCTTTCTGGGACAAAAGAGCCCTTATTCTTGCCATGCCGCTGAATTCTGCTCCCAAGGTTGGTATCTGTGGCCAGATGGAAGACTCCCTATGTTCACGTGTGGGAGGATAAAGCACATTTCTGCAGCAAATAACCCGCTCACTTACTGTTACTATGAAAGCTATACCTTTAATTAACCCACAACAGTTTTCATTATTGAGCATTAAATAACTACCATTCTCTAATAATTTGAACGTGGGGATGATAGCAGGAACTGGCGTGCCTTGTAAAACGCAAGCCATATTCGGTCGGTCCTTGTTGCATGAACCGTCTAACTGTATGCGTCTACACATTAAAGAATGATCTGGTGTCTCAGTACACTCCTCTCCTGTTAGATAAACTTCTTGGTCATCCTTAAAACATCTGTATGTGTATGGGAGTGACCAGACTTCATGAAAGAAACCGCTACCTAAAGGTTCATAACGACCTATGGGTACATATTTCATACAATTTGAAAACTTATATAAAGCAAAAGGCAGCGTTATCAAACCGTGGATAAGCCACGTTGCAGCAGTGGCTTCTGCCACAGAAAAAGGTAAAGATTCTAACCTTTCAATATGTAACATAGAAAAGGAAGCATCACGCATTGAAAGCAAGCGTTGTTTGTCAGTCAAATTAAACGGTGCAAATAAAGAGGAAACGTTCATGTACCCCCAGGGAACTTTACCCATTTTTAGAGTTTGAAGGGTCCATGCAAACTGCATGATTGATCGTAATTGATTCTGACCATGGTATAATACTGACACTTCATCATGCACAATATCGACAACTGACGACACAATGTTATCCAAGGTGTAAATTCTGGAGGAAAGCACGTTAATGCTATTGTCAACAACTGCAAGCACTTTCTCAAGATTCGCCTGATCAATAGCCCTAAGGCGTTTAGCAGCTTCAATCTGTGATAGTTTCCAAATTTCATTGTAAACCCCATATAACCACCTTTTCGACCTGCCACTAGCCGGGCCTTTAATGAAATCATTCAAGTCCACGTCTGCATTTAGTTTAGATAGGTGATTCTTAACCGCAGGTAAAGTTGAATGCTTCAGCCAATTTTGACACAACTTGCCTACAGAATAAGAGGTGACAGTATGACCCAAGTTAAACCGGGGATCAGATCTAACAGCTTTAAAACCGGTAGTTAAATTCAAAAATCTATTCTGGCAAGCATCAGCGCTACGGTGCCAAAGCAGCCAACCCTTAGGATTCATACTGGAAATGTTAAAGGAGGAATTAAGAAGCAGAGTCTTTAATTCCCTAATTGACAACTGAGTAAAATTACTCCAACCATCATATTCCTCCAACTCCGGGAAAGAAGGAGTGTTTAACTTTTTAGAAGTAGCCAATCCAAAGCATGTAGTCTGGGAAATTGTTTCATTTAAAAACAACATATGATTCGGGATGAGACATGCACGGTGCAAAGTCTCAGTGCCTTGTACTTGCCAGGCCCTTGAACCCCAAACAGATTTAATGTCTATTGTTTCCTTCCATAGCTCATAGCCTCCAGTAACTAATTGATCTAGGAAGGTCTTCGAATACAACAATTTAGTATCGGTAAGTCTAACCTTGGACATTGGCTTGTTATGAAATTTAAAATAAAAGGACTCGGGATTGGACTGGTTAAAGTCAGTGAAATAAGTATACTTTTTCAGAAATGTTTCTGAACTCCCTTGTTTAGGTGCTGGGCAATGTTCCCACTGAGTAAAATTAACAGTATCCCTTCGGGATGATGTTTTGTGTAAGAAGTGATTGCCATAATGTTGGTAGCAGAATAATTCACCCTAATTAGCAGATTCTAAATATAAATCCTCAGCATCAAAGGCAGCATAATACTGCAAATCAGAAAACAAACTTTCTACAGCATTAACATCCCAGTCATCAGAACGAATGTTCTGTTTCACCACATCCCCCATATTGACTCTAAGTACATTAGGAACATTAACGACTTCCGTTGGGCCATGAATCTGAAACCGAACTGCATCCCACACGATTCCATCAAGGACAGGCCATGCTGTGATGTTAACCAAAGTCAAGTCTCTTTTTAATCTGTGTGTAGAATGTGAAGAGGAAAGTGGGGCCAAAGTTCCATTTAAATGAGTAATGCATGTTCTTTCCTCAACATAATGTCCATTGATGATTCGAAAAAAATAAAACACAAAACCAATTGACATAAAAAGGTAAATCGAAACAAGGACCAGCCAAATGTAAGTCCAAGGGGGAATCAAAAAATGTTTTTTAAACAGGCTAGCATAAAGCGCAATTAGAGAGGGTTTCTTTGAGGCAATGGAAGCAGAGTCAAATGAAAACCTGGATTCCGTGGCTAAACGTGCTTGCAGGTCAGGTATGGACAAATCCGTGGGGTAGGCATAGTCTATCTCATCAATGTTAGGTCCGGGTAAAGTATTTAATAAAGGACAGGAAAGAGCAGGTAATTCGATGGCCACCTCAGGTTCAATATTAGAAGCAGTGGGCATAACTGAATTTCTCACAATGGAAGGACAGGAAACAGCCGGTGTCATGCTAAGAAGAATCGGCCACTCTGTGTATCTTGACATTGTCAATTGAAATAAACCTGTTTTCCTTACGACCAGGAAGTGGTGGTAAAATGACTGTTCTTGTGCCCTTCACTACAAGAACCGGAACCGGAGCTCGATAGGAAGGACCAAATTCTTTCTTGTTATCGATCTTCTCTCGAACCAGTTCGCCAACTTGGGGTAGCCAGCCAACTACCGGGATCTGCAACGCATCATCCGACGTGGAGGGCAAATGTTCCTTTGCAAGACTGTCTCTGGTCTTTTGTAGATTCTGTAAAACATTGCAATGTTCATCTGCGTCAAAGGAAGTGGCGCGAACCACACAGTCTAGACCGTCAAGGTCAGGGACGTACATCTTGATGCCAAAGAGCATTTCGTATGGGGTCCGCCCACCCAGAGACCTTCTAGGGAGATTATTAAGAGCACGCTGCACGCCATAGAGGTGAGCCAGCCAGTTTCTGCCAGTGCCTATAACTCGGGCTGTCAAAGATTGCTTTAAATCACGGGTCATTCGCTCAACTACACTGTTACCCTCAGGTCTGTAGGGAGACGAAAACATGACTTGGACCCCCAACGAAGTCATGGCATCCTTATACGCCTTAGAGGCGAAAGCCGGACCCTGATCCGAATGGAAGGTACCACAGGCAAAAATCCCTATAAAGACACGCAAATCTCTAATGACAGTCCGTGAATCAGCGCTGCGATGTGGCCATGCCCACACAAAGCGTGTGCATGAGTCAACTGCTACTAAGATGTACTTATACGCAGTATCAGATGAAAAAGGACCGCAGTGATCTAAATAAACACAACCTAGCGGTTTATTAGAAATATACAACTGAGTCTGTGGCGGACGCGTAGCAGTCGAAGGTTTAATCTGCTGGCATATGTCACAAAGAAGGACATAATCACGCGTCTGTTTGTACAGTCCCCGCCACCAGAAACGTTGTTGTAATTGAGTTACAGTGGCCGAGACGCCCGCATGCGCAGACGCCACACCTTCATGTGCCGCTGTAATCAAGTCTGCTCTGCGATCCGAGTTGGGAATCAGCCGTTCCCCAACGTCAGGAATTGTCACAAAAGGAACCTTTTCGGGACTTAAGTGGTATTTGTACTTCGAAGGGAATCCCGCAGGATGCTTACTTCCCTTCTCAGAGGCAGCAACTGCTGCCAAGATGTCGCTATCAATCTTGGTTTTTGACCTAGTAACCGCTGCAACTAAGTATGTAGATACTGCTGATTTCGCTGCTTCATCAGCAAGCGAGTTGCCAACAGCGTGAACTCCTACGCGCTGATGACCGAGAGTTTGAATCACATAAACGAGTGGCAGCATAGCTTTAAGCTCTGCCACTCGAACCCAGATCATTTTATGTTTTATTGTGCTACCCTTGGAATCATGAAAATCATTTTGAATCCAAAAGAACAAGTTTTCATTGTAAGACTGGACACAGTAGTAAGAATCACTTACAATCAGAGTAGTAACACTTGGATCCGCGTACTCCAACGCTAGTAAGAGAGCACGAAGCTCCGCCAATTGTGCGGTGCAATCGCCCAGGGGCAACGTGTGCACTTCCCTGGAAATGAACTCATCATTCAACATAGCACCGACCACAATGGCGCATGCGGAAACGTAGGCATGTTTAGAGCCATGCGCAACCTGCGCCGACCCATCAGTGTAAATGATGCAATGGAAGTCCTCCAAAGGTCGCATAGCCAGAGGAGCAGGATGAACGAATCCATACTGCAAGTACTCTTGCGACCGTAAGGAGGCGTCAAAAATAAACGTGGCATCCGTGGATGTCAATGACGCAGCCCACTGAATCCACCGATGGTGCAAAGCTTTTGAATTTGGTACACTGGCTTTTGTGACTGCCTCCAAATGAGGACAGGGTGTTACCACTAACATGCGCTTCCCCTGTGACAGAGCTCGTTCTTTAAGAATCGCCATCTGTACAGCAGTTAAAACTTTCTCCACAGTGGGAAACCGCAATTCAGCCGAAGTGTACAAGTGTGACTTGTAAGCAATAGGTACTGTGTCACCTTCATTAAAAGTCAGGTACGTGAAACCCACCGCCCCTGGAATTATTCTTATCACCAGGTTGGTGTGGTTATCACGAGTCAGTAAGTATTTAGATGCGAGCAGATCGGCCTGCAAAGATTGCAAAATGGCCGAATGCTCAGGCAGCCAGCATGATTTTGAAAAAGTTGGTTGTATCAAAGCATACAAAGGCTTGATACGCTGGGCATATTCTGGAACATAAGTTCTGCCGAAATTCAAGAAGCCCAGCAAAGACTGTAATTTTTTCAGTGTTGTAGGAGCGCGCAACTGTGCGCATTTCTCCAGAAAGTGAGGAGCCAATCCTCGACCTTCATTGTTCAGCTCATAGCCGAGGAACAACACTGTGTGTTCTGCAATGTGCGATTTTGCAAAATTAAACTTGTAACCCATATCTGCAAAGTTACAAATTATTGAATTCACTCGACACAGATGCATCCAAATTTCGTCGTCTGTGAGATAAATGTCATCCACATAAGAACATGCATCTGGATCGATACTCTCCAATAGAGTGACTATTCTTGAGGTGAAGACTCCAGGACTATTTTTGTAGCCCATCGGGAGTCGCCGGAAGCGTTTTTGCACACCAGCGGACGTAAAACTTGTCCATTGGGAGCTAAAGCTATCCAGTCTGTGGGCATAAAAACCGTTGGATATGTCAAGCGTTGTCTTGAAATGCTTACGCACTAGACTATCCACTAGCGCAGAGCCGTGAGTATTCTGTACTGCACAGTTACGGCAATGCGAGTTCAAATGCCGGTAATCCAATACCAAACGATATGATCCGTCAGGCTTGGTCACAGTAAAAAGGGGATTATTCATCGGTGACACACACGTTTCAATAACTCCCTGATATTCCAATTGTTCAAGGATTTCTGCGACGGCAGCTTTAGCTTCACGCTGTATGGGATATTGAGGCTGAGGCTGCGGCTCAGACCGCAAAGGAATTTCGTGGCAAGGAGACAATTTGTCCCAACCACATTGGTTGCGGTACAGAGCCGGCGCAAGAGCCCGAGCCCACTCTTCTGCAAAATGCTGCGCATGCTCAGTTGAGACAGTGTGCGCGAAACTGGGAAGGATTACCTCCTCCCCTCGCGGCGCCGCGAGCACAAAAGGTGGGGGCCAGTCAGCCTCAGAAAGCAAAATATCGTACGTAGACGAAAGGTTCTCCCAAAATACCCCTCTGACAGTACGCTGTATGTCACCTTCAATTAACAGGACAATTTCAAAAAGTCTTTCAGGGGGAGCTAGTCTTGTATCGGCTGTTTCTATTACAACGAACACTTCAGTCGCTGTCACCCTCAGTAGTGGACGGAGCGCCTCTCTGACTATGGTTATCTCCGCCGCGCTGTCCAGCAAGGTCAGAGCCCACGTCAGATTCCGAAGCCGCGTTCTCACTATCTGTGGCATATCGATGCGCCGTTAAGGCAGCGACTTTCTTTTTCGCAAACTGCGGTCTCTTTGGCGTAGAATCCTCCTGCTTCCATGCGCCTTCTGTCTGGCGGGGCTGGCCACGTCCCTGTTGGCCACCACGTCCCCGTCCGCCTCCTCCTCCACCGGTCTTCTGGGCCGATGAGTCCTGAAAGGAACGAGGAGAGCGTTGATCAGAAACCTGAAATCGATCAGGTGATTTAATCATCGCGCGATCGCGCAAATCATAAACTTTCTCAGCTGGCGCAGGGACTTGTGTTGCAGGATAAGATTCCTGCGTTTGCTGCTGTTGCTTCCCCTGTTTCTGTTTCTGAGGCCAATTTTGTTTTTTGGACTTTGGTTGTACATCTGCCGTAGCAGATTGCACTTGTGGTTGTTTCTTCTCCTTAACCACGAAGTACTTTAAACCCTTACTTGTGCGACCGATAGTTTTATAAGCGGCCACCACAATCTTCGCCAACTGGCGGGGCTTTTCGGCATCGGGTAATGCTGCCAGTGCATTAAAAACCTGGAAGTTCACAGCATCTCCCTTGATGTTGGAGAGTATGAGATCACTTACAATCTCAAAAGAACCACACAGGCGCATACCCAATTCAACCGCTGCCTCAGGACCGTGATCATCCTGAACACGTTTTATGATCGTAGGCAGTACAGCCATAGATGGGGTGCCGAAACACCTCGCATAAACAGCCGCAAAAGTCTTACCCCAACTTTCACAGTCAACGAGCTCGGGAGTGATATCCTTAGGTAAAGTAATCGTCAACATTCTATGTTTGTCAGCAGGAGAAGAATTGGGAAACACGGCTTCCAGTTGGTCAAATTTCTCGGCCAGCCAAAAAGGAAAATCATCTTTATTATCAGGGCGTTGACCAAAAAACGAATTTACCATCACTGGATTGAGCCGTAAACCACCATGTTCCGTTTGAGCGGCCGGACCCCCCGGGGGACCACCCGGGAGATGACGACCTATGTATTGCACTAGTGCTCGAATCACGGAAATAGATACAACATGTAACCTGCAAATTTCCTGAAGGGTACAAGCGCCGTGATTCGGGTGCGGGGTAAAACCACCCAACGCAGGCCAGTTAGTACCTGGAATCGAGAGTGGACCTAACCTCGCAGCGGACAAAGAGTGGGGGAGGGCGCCATCAAACCAAACTCGATGCTGCCAATGATCAATAGGTATTTCCAGTGCACTGTACGGTGTATATTCAGCCGGGACAGCCGAGGCGGTGTAGGAGTGGAACAAACCAGAAGTTGCGTCCACAGCCGGAAACGTAACCCAAGAGTAAAACAACTCGTAAGGGAACGCCGGATCTGCACACACCACGAAAATCACAGCCATCCCATCCACCGGGACTTGGTACGTCTGAAGATGGTTGCGCACCGCCACGCGACTATGCTGCGCAATGGCCACCGCCGCCATGACAACACTGGAAACAAGAAAATACAAAGAATACTTTGTAGCACAACTGGGTAGTAATTCAAAGAAACCGTTTAAGAAAGAATCAAGCTTGGATAAGACCTATTTCAAAAAATAGGTAGGTTTCACCGACACCCCGCTTTCCGGAAACGGAGGTGAAGGGGTTAAGGTATGAACGATATACTACTCGAGTGTCATGATATAAGACCACCGAAACCGTTGGGTGCCATGTCGCAGGGTTTCTGTTCTCACACAGAACTGTGCACAGAGGAGTGGAACCTCGGCGAATTAGGGTGTCCCAAAACTCACCTTAGTATCCAACTCACCCCTTACCGAGCTAGCTACATAGTCTCATTGGACATATCAAACTCCCAATGTTTAGACAAACCAGAACATGAACTTACTGTACCTCAGGGTACGTGGAACTCATGAACACTCTTTCGTTATATTATCATTACAAACCAGAACATGGAGTAAAGAAGACACATGTGCATTTGAAATGTTTATTTACTAATGCCGTCTTCTCAGGCGCAGTATCTTAGATAATACAAGTATACTTATTATCAGTAGCAAAATTACCAGCATAGTTACTAAGACATAAAAAGCGAATGGTGACAGCATGTTAACATACTGTAATGAATAAGAGTTAACAACACTTATATCTCACCCACCCTAACACATATATTATATTATTAGCTAAGAAGGTCTCTTTGGGTTGGTTTAGGGCGGGCCCATACCTTAGTGTCCTAGCATGAAGGAATCACACCAGCTCTCTCTGCATGTGCACCGCATCAAGTGTGTTCTATGTGCCTCGTGCAAAGCAATATCAATCCCGCCTGAAGCCAGAGTTGGCAAAGGCTGCACTTGTGTTATGACTATGAAGGCGTGGAGATCAGACCTCATAACAATTCCATATCGTGTTGTTCCTGAAACTTCAGCACTCTTCGTGCAGACATAGTTTATTAAGCAAAGCTGATATCAGAGCAATAACATATTATTCTCACATACACCACGGCAAACTACTAGGTTGAAAGCTAAGTCAACAATTAAGTGTCGTGTGCAGAAGTTGCAAGAAAGAAAAATGGCGTTTAAACCTCAAATGTACCTATGCTAACTTAACACGATATAAGGATATACAGGAGCTATATGACACTTTGTTTTAAACCAGATGACTTTTTGACTTCCCTTGACAGGTGGGTAACATCTCCAATCTTGATCTTAAACCATGTGTCTGTGTATAGCAGCCAGATTGCTGACAAGATTTTGGGCGGAATTCCCCACTGTTGAAGCTTAGCCCGTAGTCTGTTACGTGGAACGCAGTCAAAGGCTGCCTTGAAATTGGCAAAACATATATATAGACGTGTACATGCAGCCTTTGATCTGCTGTGTCAGGCCCACAGCTATAAGGTTAGTTAGTGTCCCTTGAATGCTTGTGCAACCAGTTTGATTGAATGGTAGTCTCCCATTATTTAGTGCCCATATTTCTAGCACTTGAAACATTCATGTGGGAAAAAATGTAAGATACACATCCAAAAGTGCAATTAAACGCTAGTTGCTGGGTGAGGAGGCCTGACCTCCTTTAAAGAGGAGATACATTATTGACCCTTTCCAACTTTCTGCCATAATTCCATTTACCAGGATATGGTTGAATATTGTTGCCAAGAAAGTAGTCCATCTTTCTGTCAAGTGTTTGTAGAGCGCCTGAGTCAAGCCATTTGGGCCTGGGGCACAATCAGTCCATGATTTTTAAATGATCTTCACTGCCTTTGCTGGAGCATATGCTATGTCCACTGACAACCCACTAGCCCTGCTGTTATTCTGGGGCCAGTCCAAGCTGTTTACATCATGAGCACTGCCTTTAAAGTGCTTTTTCAGACACTCAACCAGTCACCCTCATTGATGTTTGCACTGTTGGCTCCTCTTGGACCTTTTTTGATATTATTAATAAGTTTCCAAAATGTCATAGTGTCATTTGTTTTTTAAGCAAGTAGTTGTTGAGCCCACGGTGTTTCCTGCATGTGTTTTTTAAAACTGACAATGTTTCCCTTTTCCAGCGACTCCTCTCCTTACACAGACTTTCCAATCGATTCTGGGCTTCGACGTAGCTGCCTGAGACACCTACCTACAGTCGATCTTACTAATCTAATAGATTGTGGCATAACTATGGCTTTATAAGATCCGAGATGAGCTCTCTTAATTCCCTCTATTAATTCTGCTGATATGAAATTAATTAATTAATTTGGTAGAGAATGATTCCCATACTGATTTCTGAAATGTTGCATTTTATAATGCATTCGGCACTGCAGCATGCATTATAAAATGCATGCTGCATTTTCGAATTTCGAATTTCGAATACAATACTCATGTCAGTGTAAAGCCACATGAAATGTCTACAAACAATATGTGACAAATATATACCCAGAAGAACTACCTATATTCAATGTGGGGGACAATGTTTGAAATGATGTATGTCATGGCATGACACATGTAAAGAAAGTTCACTCAACTGTCACATATTCTAAAATATTCCATCAAGCATAAAGAAGAGGAATGGTGTCGGAAAGCATAATTCGAAAATTGATAAAGGTTCAAATACATGCACAGTTAGCTGTAACGTACATCACTACATTCCTCGTCCAACACTTGCCAATTTGTTCACAGTGTTGCCCACAATGTATAAGGCTGTGGAGGCATATGTAAAGGGGCATCACAATGACTTGTGAAGAATGCTAAGCATACATTCCCTGCACACCCCCTTGGAAACTTAAGCCATTGTGTGGACAGGTGTAATCAAAGATGTCACAAAGTATCCGGACACCATACCCACAGCATTCAAGCAATGCTGTGCAGAGCACAATGCCCATAGTGCAGAGCACAATGCCCATAGTGCATCCTGTGTAAATCTGTCCTAGCAAAATAATCACATATGGATACATTTTTCTCAGACCAATAAAAAACTATTTTCCCAACGGAACTTTGTTACCCTAAACATCAATCAGATCACATCCGGGACGGCTCAAAGACACCTTAACCTATACATGAATTAACTAAACACGCATACTAAACAATTATATAATTTTGTAATGTCTTTTATTAACAAGGCCAAAAACCACCCAGCAGGCCACCATCCCTAGGAGGGCCTGTCATTCCCAATGGGCTTGCAAATTGCGAGAGGCTCATTAATATTCATGAGCCTCACAATTTGCGACCCCATTGGGAAACGCAAACCGTGTTAAACACAGTGTTGCACATTCCAAATAGCGCCAACCAAATTGCGAGTCACAAATGCGATACAATTTGTGAGGCGCTATTTGGCAGGTCAGACATCTGCCCCTTAATCTATTAACAGGATGGTAAATAGGAGAGGGGAAACGTTGGACTGGACAGGGTGGGAAAATGAACAACCATTGTCCATCATTAAGGGAGACCCAGGGCCCCCTTTATGTCCATGAGGGGGCCCTTAATGTCATTATTATCCCGTTCAAGTCGGGCCACATGAATGTTCAAACTAAACATATGCCTCCCCTCCCTTTGTGAGGACAGACCTTTCCCTAGGTTCTGCAGCTCTGGAGGATGTCCCTGGTGTTCACTCTGTGAGGGAGGTAGAATTAGGGTGGAATATGTGGGTGCCGCACGTGAAGCAGCTCCTGATAGCCCGGGGAAAGCTGACCATTTACTTTGTGGTGGCCGAGGAATTGCTGATGGGGATTTTCTGGGGCTGGCTCTGGTGTGTTGATGCAGGCAGGGAGGTGTGTTTTTTCAGTTTTCTTTGCACTATCTGTGATGAACTTCCACCTGCATGCAGCCCTTTCCTCCCGGTACCTCTTAGCCATAGCATTGTACCCCTTAACCACATGCATGATGTGCTGGTAATGTTCCTTCCGCTGGAGGAACTGACGCTGCTCCTCCAGGGACATGTTACCCGAAAAAAAATAATAATACATGTCATGTTTCCTGAGTCCAAGAACATGGCATAATGAGTATTTGTCACACCTATAAATAATGAGACATAGGTTATGTGAACATCATCAAAAAGAAAATGAACTAGACACATAACCTGAGAAATCCTGAAAACATCTTAGCCGGAATCAGAATAAGATGTTCATGGCAACATGGTTATTCATGTGCTTGTACAAGGCAGGCACATAGTGCAGTGACAACAGTTTTTGGATTTCTGTTAGCAATTTGACCGTGCAATAGAAAAACAATCTTTGCCAACAGGGGGAGTACAGTAAGTATGAAGTATAACAGGCCCATAGCAGACCCTGGCATTCTAACCACATAAAGACAGTAGGCTGCACAGTCTGCAATCAAGTCAGAGGACTAATCACAACAATGTTTGTCACGTAGTACATCTGAGAAAATGGAAAATCATCATATTAGTGAGCCATTGAAGGTGTCACCACAGCTACACAACCAGATTACATCATGTACACATGTACTTGTCAATTTGTGGAACAATGCCTAGATTTTGACATGCATTCAAGGAAAGAAGGTGTTGAGTTTGGCCCTTTGTGGCTAGAGTTTCTTAAACATTTTGCCTTCCTCCCAGACCTTTTTCTGACATTATGTTGCCGACTTAGATGTTTTGGACACTTTGCAACTGCTGACCAGTGTCAAAGTGCAAGTGCTCTCTGTATAAAGGGCTATGGTAATTGGTTGTCTATTATTGGTATCTTTGCCTTACTAGTAAAGTTCCTAGTAAAGTGCACTATGTGTGCCAGGGTTGGTAATGCAAATGCTACTAGTAGGCCTGTAGCACTAATTGTGCTGCCCACACAAGTAGCCCTAAAGAGAGAACTCAGGCTTGCCACTGCAGTGTCTGTGCACAGTTTGCTAACTGCCATGTTGACCTGGCAAGTGCACCCACTTGCCAGGACTTACCCTTCCATTTCCAGCAACATCAGACACCTCTACGGTAGGCCCAAGGTACCTCCCTGGGCAGGGTGCAGTGTCTGAGAAAGGTTGGACATGTACTGAGGTGTGTACCATGTCCTAACAGTAAAATACTCTCCATTTCGTTTTTCACTGTTGCAAGGCCATCTTGCCCATAGGACAGAATGGGGAAGGCTGTGTAATATGTTTCCAGCCTATCTTCCCATAGGCTTAAGATGGAGAGGTGACGTTTAGTGTGCCTGAACTCACAATTTAATTACATATCTTTTTGTGACGGTGGTTTTTAAATTGGATGTTTAGAAACCACGCTTTTAAAAGCGGCTGTTTTTTTTGTTCAAACAATTCTGTGTGTTTCATCTGGTTGTGGATTGACTGTCTTGATTTTAATATGATATGATCTGGGAAGTGTCTTGACCCAGGGGAGGAGTAGGTGAGACAGCAACAGGCTGACCTGTATCTGGAGTGTAGTGGGGAGGAGTAGCCCCCTGGATGTGAAGAGGCCTGGGTTGCTGCCATAAAAGAATGGCACCACCTCCTGCTGAGTGATTGAGGAACCAGACCCCCACTATCTAAGGAAGAAGGTGTCACTGGCAGGGAGACACCCAGAACTGGTTTCGACAGGGGTCAGTGCCCCCTGAACACAAAGACTTCAAAGACATTTAGGGGTATACCTATGAGAGCTGAAACCCCTGAACGTTGGACTGATCAAGACTGAAAAGGATGGAAACTACTTTGTGGTCAAGAGGAACCTCTGCCAAGGAAGAACAGGTGAAGAGACTGAAGAGAAGGACTAATCCTTGCTGTGTGTTCTGGGGCTGGCCTGCAGTTTACTGATTTAAATAAGAAGAGGCGAAGGGACTTTGCTGTGTGCTGTGTCCCAAAGTAAATTGTCTCCAAGGGCCCAAGGAGAGCAGGCTCCCTGTTGTGGAAACTCAGGAACATCAAAGTTTCCAAGTGTGTCTCAGAGACGCTGTGTGCGTGTGCTTTTTGCAGCCTGAGACCTTCGTATGCATTTCCTCCGGGACTGTGTGGCCCGAAAACCCAACCGAATCTCAGCGACACTTTGTGCGTGTGCAGCCTGAGACTGCCGTGGGGTCCATGGTGCTGGTTGGAAAGTGCCCCGTGACTGCAGTGCCCCAGCAGTGCGAACTATTGTCCACACTGCTGTGTAGCTGTTTATGGCCCAAGTCGTCATTGTAACGGAGGCTGCGGAACAAGATCGCGGGCACCGGCCCAAGCCGCAACGTGCTGAAGGATTTCGTAAAGCTAAGGAAGTCATGAGGTAATCGTGATCATTGGTCGCAAGAGAATCTGCCCAGGATCATCAGCAACAGAAAAGGCAGCGCAGTAACCTGTTTGGCTACAGCGTCACCTTGCATCAGAGCTGCATCATCATCTGGAGCGCCCAGCAGGACGTCCGACTAGGAGAGAGAGAGAGAGCGAGGCAGCACATCCCTATCAATCAATCAATCAATTAATCATATCATTTGTATAGCGCGCTACTCACCCGGAAGGGTCTCAAGGCGCTTGGGGGGGGGGGGGACTGCTACTGCTCGAACAGCCAGGTCTTGAGTTGTTTCCTGAAGGCGAGATGGTCCTGTGTCAGCCGGAGGTGGATGGGGAGGGAGTTCCATGTCTTGGCTGCCAGGTAGGAGAAGGATATTCCTCCGGCGGTGGCTCTTCGGATGCGTGGTACGGCGGCGAGGGCGAGGCTTGTAGAATGTAGCTGACTGGTGGGCGTGTAGAAGGTCAGGCGGTCGTTGAGGTACTTGGGGCCCAGGTCGTGGAGAGATTTGTGTGCGTGGGTAAGGAGCCTGAACGTGATCCTTTTGCTGACGGGGAGCCAGTGAAGGTCCCTCAGGTGGCCGGAGATGTGGCTGCGTCGGGGGATGTCCAGGATGAGTCGGGCGGAGGCGTTCTGTATGCGCTGGAGTCTTTTCTGTAGTTTGGCTGTGGTTCCCGCGTAGAGGGTGTTCCCGTAGTCCAGTTGGCTGGTGACGAGGGCCTGGGTGACCGTCTTCCTGGTTTCGGTTGGAATCCATCGGAAGATCTTTCGGAGCATACGCAGGGTGTTGAAGCACGATGAGGAGACGGCAATGACTTGTCTGGTCATCGAGAGGGAAGAGTCCAGGATGAAGCCCAGGTTGCGTGCGTGGTCGGTTGCCTTGGGAGCGGTGCCCAGGGCGGGGGGCCACCAGGAGTCGTCCCAGGCGGAGGGCGATGGTCCCAGGATGAGGACTTCCGTCTTGTCTGAGTTCAGTTTCAGGCGGCTGTTCTTCATCCATTCGGCGACGCTTTTCATCCCTTCGTGCAGGCTCGTTCTGGTGGTGGCGGGGTCTCTAGTGAGGGAGAGGATCAGTTGGTGTCGTCGGCGTAGGAGATGATGTTGAGGCGTGCGATGGTTGCGAGAGGTCTCATGTAGACGTTGAAGAGGGTGGGGCTGAGTGATGATCCCTGTGGTACGCCGCAGATGACTTTGGTGGCCTCGGATCGGAATGGGGGGAGGCGGACTCTCTGTGTTCTTCCGGCGAGGAACGAGATGATCCACTCCAGAGCCTGCTCTTGGATCCCGATGTTGCTGAGGCGTTGGACTAGAGTGCGGTGGCAGACGGTGTTGAACGCTGCAGAGAGGTCCAGGAGGATGAGGGCCGCTGCTTCCCTGTTGTCGAGCAGGGTTCTGATGTCGTCGGTTGCTGCGATGAGGGCGGTCTCGGTGCTGTGGTTGGCTCGGAAACCGGACTGCGAGGGGTCGAGGGATCCGTTCGTCTTGAGGAAGGCTGCTAGCTGTCTGTTGACGGTCTTCTCGATGACTTTGGCAGGAAAAGGGAGGAGCGAGATGGGGCGGAAGTTCTTGAGGTCGGTGGGGTCCGCTGTTGGTTTCTTTAGTAGGGCGTTGAGCTCGGCATGCTTCCAGCTCTCCGGGAAGGTGGCGGTGTTGAAGGAGGTGTTGATGACGTCCCGGAGTTGGGGTGCGATGATGGAGTCGGCCTTGTGGAAGATGTGGTGGGGGCAGGGGTCAGTTGGAGATCCGGAGTGGATGGTGTTCATCGTGCGGGCTGTGTCTTCGGTGGTCACCGTGGTCCAGGTGCAGAGGGTGGCTGTGGGGGGCGTTGGTTCAGCGGTTGGGTGCGTGGGTGGTGCGTCAAAGCTGTTGTGGATGTCGGCGATCTTGCAGTGGAAGAATGAAGTGAGGGAGTCGCAGAGATCTTGTGAAGGAGTGATGTCGTTGTTGCCGGTGCTGGGGTTGGAGAACTCCTTGACGATGCTGAACAGCTCCTTGCTGTCGTGGGCGTTGTTGTCCAGTCGTTCTTTCAGTGACTTCTTCTTGGTGGTGCGGATGAGCTGGTGGTGCTTGCGGGTAGCGTCTTTGAGGGCGGTCATGTTGTCTGTGGTCTGGTCGAGGAGCCAAGCTTTCTCAAGGGTGCGGCAGTTCTTCTTGGAGTCCTTGAGTTCTGTAGTGTAGTTCCTATTATCCCAATAGGCTCTGCGCATTGGAATAATACCTTCAATAGTATAGGCCTAGACCAGACGTTAACTAGGTCTTCTATTGTCGATATTAGACTTAAAGTTTTGGGTTTGCCAGCTAGCTCAGAGTTCACTAGAAACTTTCTCGAATAGGCAAGGAGGAGTTGAACCTCCCTGGATAGACAAGAAGGGATTTAGTTTCTGACAACCATAGAACATGACAACTTTGCTCTCCCCTAATCAAGAGTGTATCTCTAGAGTCGTGTGAAAACAAAAGACAACTTATTTTACTCAGTCAGTACGTGCATTCTTAGTCTCACCAGATTGTAGAGAAAAGGAAGAGACGGGCGTGTTCAATAACATTTATTGATCAGTCTCTTTTCACATACAAGAGAAATGGATCGATATTATCGCAATACTTATGGTTAAGTAAAGTGCATACAATAAAAGCAGAAGTATAAAATAATACTGTAAAAACATTTATATGGTTTCTAAGCCATATGAAGGTTTAAAATGGATAAAATAGATACATACACATATACATTTGACTAATCGTACTCAACTGGTGTTTCTAACTACGCCTACCCCAATGTACCTGACCTAAGCCTAATACGTGGGCGGGAATAGAAAGTAGCAGTTTAAGTTAAGTTTGTTTTGCCAAGTGACTGACTCAAGAATTCTCTGCAAGGGGTTATTCAGTTCTGTACCTGGAATCTAGGATGAATGAGGGATGGTATCTCTCGTCTCTGGTCTCGATATTCCAGGCTGCCTGCGAGGGCTGCCGGGAAGCGCCGGAGCTGGATTTCTCGGCTGGAGAAAGCAGCGTCTCGTTCTCAGCGCGTCAGGAAGGCGGGGCTGCGCCAGCGGGGTCTGCTCTGCTTCTGGGCTTCGGCAAGTCTGGCTGCTCCGATCTCGTCACCACCGCGTGTGTTTGCTTAAGGCAATACCGGTAATATTTATACCTGTAAGGTGCCGAGATTGACGTAAGGATGGACATAGATACGTCAATAAGGATGTCATACGAGCTGGTCGTTAGCACATTCTTTTGCTGAAGTTCTCGGTGAAATCAAAACAATGGCCGCAGGGTTTTTCCCAGGTTGTCATAGGTTTGATTTGTTTTGAGAACTCCGTATGCCTTATCAGGGGCTGGAGGAATATTGCTTGTCTAATTAGATGGCAAGCGTTATGACCTAATCAGATAACACGTTCCTGTGCCGTAGTGTGGCTTAATCAGATAACGGTTTCTGCATCATGGGATGGCTGCTAGTTAACTTGTTAAACAGAACAGGGTCAGGAATAGGGGGATCGATACAGAACCTATAGGAATACATCACACCCACTCCACGCTAACTATGGCCATATTTACGAATCTAGGCATAGTAAAACATACTGTAGAGTATTGTGTATACCTTACCACCCCAAAATACATAAAATGCATTTTAAAATTATCTAATATACGGAAAAAACAGTCACATGTATTATATGCACTCAAGCTGTAGAATAATGCTAAAGTAATCATGCATATCTATACATTATCACTAATTTGTATATGAGACTTTACACATGAAATGGCTCTTAATACAGAAAAAAGGTTTGAGACCATTCCATCACAGAATAAAATAATTATGAACATACCAGCGGGCAGCTAATGTCTATAAAGTATCTAAAAATAGAAATTTTAGTTCTCTAAGAATAGTTCTTACTTTAAGCAGAAGATAAGTGTCCCGAAAAATCGTAAAAATATTTTGGGGCTGCTAAAAAAAATTCGCTGTCCGTGACTGGAGGGGAAATTGTTCATGCTACTTTATTATTAAAGTTGAAGGCCAAATTCAGGGTGTTGGGAACGCCGTGTGCTAGCTTGCTCAAAAGTCTCTATTTCTGCTCTGGTGAGAACATCATATCATTTAGACTGTCGAAAAAGCTGTCAACAGCTTCCTGGGAGAGTTCCACTAACTCGGAAAAAGGTGTAACCATGCATTTGTGCGCATGATTGTCTCCATTGACGTTTTGATTAGTATTGCTGACAGAAGGTCGTACCTGATCGATGCTGCTTTCATCTTGAACTTCACTACCCCTCAATCGTAGTGGTGAAGTTTCCACGAATGCCGTCATCAGGATTGGTAGCCGTTGAGGGCAGCACAAAGCATGAGCCGTTATTGGACTCAACAATGTTTCTGCATCCATTGGCGCATCCGATTGTAGCGTCAGACAGGTGTCCAACACGCATTCTTCTCCGCACAGCAAGCACCTTAATACAGGTAAAACACATCGATGCCACATTGGTCGAAATGAAAGAAACCAAGTCATGTTCAGGTCTCTAAGCCGGGATAGTCCCAGGATTTTTGATATCCGGTCCCGGTATCCAATGGCTCGGATTGTTTCTTTCCTTGTCGCAGGTGTTTTGTCTGTGACACGGTTTGCCATAACGAAATATTAGGACCAAGAATAGGATTCCTGCAATTAGTCCCAAAATGAGGGGAAGTCCGCCAAAAATCGAATACCCAGTATGGCTTTGAATGGTGTTAATGCCATCGAAAATGCTGTCTTAAATACCTTTGAGACTCCACTGGTATCAGAAATATTTAAGATTTCATTCAGGATTTCTGCGAAATGTATGGGGGAATTAGTTGATAACAATGAGTGAATCTCTGCAGTCGTCCTTGCGACTAGGAGATCATACGTTTCTTTTGATGACGTGAGTCTGGTCGGCGTCTGAAGAAGCACTGTTTTCATTCTGCTTAAAGTATCTATTCGAATAGAAGTAATTTTCAAGTTAGGCCATGCCCTTGCCTCCCTGTCTGGAAAGGAGCTGGGAAACAATGAGTGTCCACAGCACATGACTTTCGCAGTCGTAGTTACGAGATAAGGAGTCCCGGGCATAAGACTACAACATCTGCGATCCACAATTAGAATGTAACTACCAGTATAGAGTCTTTTAAAGAATGGTTCTATCTCTGTTGCAGGTGTGCCTAGCTGGTGACATGAAAGGTTATTTGAGTTCCCTTCACAGGCTCCATGCAAACTAATTCCATTACACAGAAGTGTACCGCTTAGTGACATCGCACAATTATTGCCACTAAGAAACACTTTCTGTCCTTTATTACTGACACATGCATGTGAATAGGGCAAGTTCCATGTTGTCTTAATGTACCCTTTTCCCAATTTTTCGTACATGCCAGCCTGTATATATTTTTGGCAGTATTGAAACCTGAAGGTTGATATTGGAATATTAATTATCCCATGAATTATCCATTCACTGACAGGTCGTTCTGACATTGTCACTGGTAATCTCTCGAGTTTCTCAATGCTCAGGATTGTATAATCAGCACCCTTCTGTGCCATACTGATTTGTTTATGAGTAAGGTTAAAGATATTGAATAGTGACGTTGTGTTGATTAAACGCCAAGGCACATAGCCTGAACACAGATTTTGTAACGTCCAGCCAAGCTGTACAATAGAACGCAATTGAGACTGACCGTGTTGTAACAACAGTAAGTCTTGCGATAATATGTCGATTGCTGAAGACACAATGCTGTCCAAAGAAAAAATTCTGGAGGACAGAGTCATTAACCCATTGTCCACTACAGAAAGTGATTTTTCCAAATTAATACGGTCAATTTCCCGTATACTTTCTGCTGTCTCAATTTGAGTCACCTTCCAGGCCTCGTTGTAAGCTGCATATACAGAGGCTGCTATGAAACGTTTTTGACGCTGTTTGCGCGGTCCCATAATGAAATCACGCAAGTCAGCACCATCAGTAAGTAAAGTTAGGTGTTGCTTAATTTCTGTCAGTGTGGAAGTTTGTAGCCATTGAAGGCATAATTTGCCCACACTGTAGGTGGTTATTATCCCTGGGTGTTGTCTTTGGGAATATCTAGGGTCTGGCCTGGTCAATGTGAACCCCTGTGTTTTGTTCAGGAATCTGTCTTGACAGTTATTAGTATCTGTGGGCCAGATCAACCACTGTTTCCAATCAGGATGTGTTCTGTTTTGGTTTAATACATAGTTTACGTCTATCTCTTCATCTGTAGACCTATTGCTGTTCATTGTTGGCTTTGGAATAGACGGTTTATTTAAGTCTTTGATTTTGGCTAGGCCAAGACAGGTAGTTTGTTGAACAGTGTCATTTAAAAATATAATTTGTTCTGGGATCATGCAGGCTCTAAACAATGATTCTATACCTTGTACTTGCCATTCTTTTGTACCCCAAACACTTTTTACTTCAACATTTTTGTCCCAATAATCAAAACCAAAAGTATTCATTTGTTCAAAGAATGAGTCTGAATATATCAATTTCGTGTTTGTTATCATGGTCTTTGTCCCTGTCTTATTTGACAATTTGAAATAAAATGTTTCAGCATTACTTGTGTTGAAACCTGAAAAGTATGAATATTTGTTATAAAAGGTTCTTGAGCTTCCTTTTGGAGGGGTTGCACAATGTTCCCATTGATTATAATTTAAAACATTTCTAGGTTGTCCCAATTTATGTAGAAAATGGTTACCATAGTGGTTATAACAGTACATACTATCATAATTAGTCGAACCCTGCAAATAATCATGTTTGGTAAATTTAGCAGACATCACTAAGTCAGACATCATATTATTAACGCTTTCAATGTCCCAATCATCAGCAAATGAGCTTGTTTTTACAAAGTCACTCAACGAGATCTTGATTTGGTGTGGATATTTCAGGATTTCAACTGGACCATAAATTTCGTAGTCAGTATTGTCCCATGCTACCCCACCCGGTATAGGATTGGCTGTGAAGTTGACTGAAGAAAGTTCTCTTTTCTCGACGTGTGAAGATGTGTTTGGCTTGAGGATCAAGTTGATTTTCCGACTTGCTGTGTCCATTTTAGCATATTTTCCCTCAATGAAGCGTCCCAAAGTTAGTACCATGATGAGCCAAAGTATGAGGATAAATGCACCAAAGCCCACCCAAAATTCAATCCATGGAGAAATCAGATAAGTTTCTTTCAGTTGTTTCAAAAGTTCTTTAGCTTTATCTTTAAAGGTTTTTGTTGATGGCTGTGTTTTTGATTCACTGAGGTCTTCAGAGGAATCATCGAAGTTTATGAAGTAGCCGGATGCAGTTCTGTCAATTGTTCCAATTGCTTCAGGATTACTGTTTCTTGCATATTCGTTTGTTACTTCATTGTAGGTTGGTGTGTCTCTGCTAAATGTTTTTATTTGGGTTTTCAGAGGTTTAAGTTCCATTGCATTGTTGCATAGTCCTTGTTGTTCTTCTGTAGGCGTTTCGAATGTGATTAGCCTCTTAGTTAGGACCTCTGTATTGGTAGCAAACCTTGGTGTTCTACTACTTATCGGGAGTCCACTTGGCCTACTATTTGTTATCGGCCACATGATTGTGGTTTTACCAGGTCAATGGATACAACTCGGTTCTCCTTTTTACCAGCAAGCGGCGGTAGTACAACTGATCTTGTCCCGTTGATAGACAAGACAGGAACTGCTTTTCTGTAAGAAGGCCCAAATTCCTTCTTTACCGCGATCTTTTCTCTGACTAGATCCCCGACTTTTGGAATCCAGACAGGTCTTGCTGGGACAGGTGGTGGTTCTTCAGTGGTTGTTGGCTGCTGTTTCAACTTTATGTTGCTCAGGTCTTTTCTTGTTTTGTTTAAGTCCTGCAAAATAGCCAAACGATCTTTGATATCAAAGCTTTTTTTCTTCACCACTGAAGTCTGACTGTCAAGATCTAAGACTAACATCCTAGTTCCAAACAATAATTCGTACGGACTGAATCCCTTCAGAGAATTTCTTGGCAGGTTATTTAGACTACGTTGGACACTTATTAGATGTTTGACCCACCCAGCTCCCGAACCTAATACCTTTGCTGTTATAGATTGCTTTATGTCACGTTTTTTTCTTTCAACAATTCCGTTCCCCTCAGGGTGAAATGGACAAGAATACCGCAATGCAATGCCCATGCTGGTCATGGCCTCCTTATAAGCTCGAGAGCTAAAAGCAGGACCCTGGTCAGAATGCAGCATGCCAATTGCGTATGTGCCGATAAAGACTCGCAAATCTTTTATAACAGTTCTGGCGTCAGCCGATCGCTGGGGCCACATCCATATGAGTCCACTGCGACCAGGATATATTTATAGTTACCATCCCTTTGTAAGGGACCACAGTGGTCCAGATAAACACAGGCTAATGGTTTATCTGAGATTAGAAGGGGCGTCTGTGCTGGTCGTCTCACCGTTGATACTTTCATTCTTTGACATATTTCACATTCTAAAACATAGTTCCTTGTTTGTCTTCTCATTTGTGGCCACCAGTATCTCTGTTTTAATAATGATACTGTGGCTGAGACGCCGGCATGTACAGAAGCAAGCCCTTCGTGTGCCGCTATTATCAGTCCTAACCTATGTTCCATGTTTGGAATTACCCTATCCCCCACTCCAGGGATTCGGGCAAAAGGAACATTGTTTGCATCAGTTATGGATGAGTATTTTACTGGAAAGCCTTTCGGGAGTGTTTCTATCGAATCCTTTTCTGTAGCGCTGACAGCCTGTAATATTTCGCTGTCTATTTTTGTTTTTGACCGTGTGATGGCAGCTACGGAAGCCGTTTGCACAGCTGCCTTCGCGGCCTCATCAGCCAATGAATTCCCTGCAACGTGAACGCCATCACGTTGATGACTCAGTGTATGTATCACGTGAGTCTTTGGTAGTTCTTTTTGTAATAGAACTACTTGTTCCCAGAGCATTTTATGCTTGATTGTGCCTCCTTTTGCATCCTTAAAACCACTCTGAAGCCAGATCTGCAAGTATTCATTGTAAGACTGAACGCAATAATACGAATCGCACACTATGAGTGTGGGGAATTCTCGATCGGTATTTTCAAGCGCCATCTTGAATGCCAGTAGTTCAGCTCGCTGAGCTGTACAATCTCCTAGAGATTGTGTTTTAGTGATAGATGGTTTAAATTTCCCTTCGTGCCAGCGACCTTTAACAATCGCGCACGCAGCACTGTAAGCTTGTTTACCCCCCACTGCGGGTTGTGCTGATCCGTCTGTATATATTATACAGCCGTAATGTTCTAGAGGCAGAATTTCGGTCGGCGGAGGACATTCGAATTCATATTGGAGAAATTCTTGTGTTTTTAAGTTAGGATCAAATTCGTATGCCACGTCTGTTGCAGCAAGAGAATTAGCCCATTGTATCCATCTCGGATGGAGCGCTTTAGCATTCGGAATGCTTGCTTTTGTTACAGCCTCTAGGGCTGGTATCGGTGTCACGATTATTATTCGTTTACCTTGTGCCAGGGCTCGTTCTTTTGCTATAGCTATCTGTGTTGCAGTTAGAATTTTTTCCGTTGGGCTAAATTTCATTTCAGCTTTAGTGTACAAGTGTGATTTGAATGCAATTGGTACCTTTTCTCCCTCATTAGAGGTCAGGTATGTGAATCCGCATCTTCCTGGGATGACTCGAATCACAAGATTGCGTGTGTTATCACGTGTTTCTAATTTTGTTTTAATTAACATGTCTGTTTGTAAGGATCTCAGAATTTCTGTGTGTATTTGAGTCCAATTGGTTCTTTTAAAATCTGGTTTTATTAGATCATAAAGGGGCTTGACCCTTTCTGCGTAATTTGCAATGTATGTTCTTCCGAAATTTAGGAAGCCTAGAATTGACTGTAGGTTTTTTAGTGTTCTAGGTGCTTGGAGTGCGGCACATTTCTCTAGGAAATTGTCGGCCAGGCTTTTGCCTTCACTTGATAATTCATATCCTAAGAACAGGACTGTTAGATGGGCAATTCTAGATTTTTTAAAGTTGAATTTGTAACCCTCTGCTGCGAACCCAAGTATTATGGTGTTCACTCTCTTCAAGTGAGTATCCAAGTCATCATCTGTTAAGTAAATGTCGTCGACATAAGATAATGCTTCGTCATCATATGTTTGTAATAATTCTGTTACTCTCGCTGAGAATACTCCTGGGCTGTTCTTGTACCCCTGGGCTAACCGACAAAATTGTTTTTGAGTGCCATTTATTGAGAACGCGGATAAATATCTGCTCTCTGGTGCTATGTTTTGACAAAAGAATCCATTAGAGATGTCTAATGTTGTTTTGTATTTTTTGCGCACTATGTTATTCATTAGTGCAGCACTATGCGAGTTTTGCACTGCAAAAGTTTTGCAACATGAGTTAAGGTGTCTGTAATCCAAAACTAGACGATATGAATTGTTCATTTGTGAGGTGCAAGTTTCAATCACCCCCTGGTATTCTAGTTGATCTAGGATTTCTTTTACCTGTTTTTTAGCTTCTTGCTTAATTGGGTACTGTCTCTGTGCAGTAGGTTGTGATTTTAACTGGATTTTGTGAGGAGGAGAGTCCTCATCCCATCCTACATGATTTTTATATAAAGCAGGAGCTTGAGCTACTGCCCACTTTCTAGCAAGTGTGTATTTTTTATGAATTGGGATATGATTTGAGAAGGCAGGCATAATTATTTCTTCGCCATGAGGGCAGTCCCTGACAAACTCTGGTGGCCAGTCTTTTTCAGCTAGAAGGATGTCATAGCCCTTGGAGAGATTATCCCAAAATAGTCCCCTTATTTTTCTAGTCTTATCCCCTTCTATACGTAAAGTTATTTCATATATTTTGTGAGGTTTGCTAACTCTGGTGTCTGCAGTTTCCACTTGAAGGTATTCATTCGTGTCAACTGTCTCCAGATGATTCATAAGGACTTTGCGAGCTATGCTCACTTCTGCTGCGCTGTCTAGCATTGTCTGAGCCCATTCTCCGTTTTTCAGTTGTGTCCTCAGTATTCTCGGCATTGTTAACTACTTTAATACTGGCTACCTTCTTTTTTGGAAATTGTAATTTCTTTTTTAGATGAGCAGGTTCCTTGTCTTTGAACTTGACGTGCTCTTCTCTTTGTTCTGATCGTCCTCTTCTTTCCGATTTCTGCGAGGAAGTCTGAAAAGATTGAGAGGGGCGTGTATCAATTTCTTGATATCTATCAGGCTTCTTTATATTATCCCTATTTCTAAGGTTGTATCTTTTCCCAGAGGGCTCACTTTGGGGAGACCTGAGTCTTTGGTTTGGAGATCTTTCTCTCCGCCGAGGAGACCTTCCTCTGGACTGGAATTTCTTTTCTTTAGGATTGGATTGTTTGTTTCCATCCCAGCTCTTTTTTTGTGATGTTAAATTATTATTAAAAAATACCTTTTCAGGACTTTCAATCAGTTGTGGTTTTACTGGTATTCCACCTAAACTATCTCTACCTAGTTCCTCATAGGATTTTTCTATAATTCTGGCAATTTCAGCTGGTTGTTCTGCTATATCTATTTCTTTTAACCTCTGGCGGATCGCCACGTTTGCTGCTTCTCCCTTTATGTTGGCTAATAATATAGCCGAGACCTGCTTGAAGTCTTTCAGTAATTTCATACCAAGAGTTAAAGCGGGTTCTGGACCGTATTCATCTTGAATTTGTTTTAGCACATCTGGTATTACCGAGATGGATGGAACGCCATGCGTTTTTGTGTAAATGGAAGCAAAGACTGTACCCCAAGTGTCACAGTCCTCCACGTGTGGTGCGATTCCCATTGGAAGACAGATAGTCAGAATCCTGTGTTTTTCTAACGGGGTGGTGTCTGGAAACACCGACTCTATTTGGGTGATTTTACCTGGAATCTAGGATGAATGAGGGATGGTATCTCTCATCTCTGGTCTCGATATTCCAGGCTGCCTGCGAGGGCTGCCCGGAAGCGCCGGAGCTGGATTTCTCGGCAGGAGAAAGCAGCGTCTCGTTCTCAGCGCGTCAGGAAGGCGGGGCTGCGCCAGCGGGGTCTGCTCTGCTTCTGGGCTTCGGCAAGTCTGGCTGCTCCGATCTCGTCACCACCGCGTGTGTTTGCTTAAGGCAATACCGGTAATATTTATACCTGTAAGGTGCCGAGATTGGTGCCGAGATTGACGTAAGGATGGACATAGATACGTCAATAAGGATGTCATACGAGCTGGTCGTTAGCACATTCTTTTGCTGAAGTTCTCGGTGAAATCAAAACAATGGCCGCAGGGTTTTTCCCAGGTTGTCATAGGTTTGATTTGTTTTGAGAACTCCGTATGCCTTATCAGGGGCTGGAGGAATATTGCTTGTCTAATTAGATGGCAAGCGTTATGACCTAATCAGATAACACGTTCCTGTGCCGTAGTGTGGCTTAATCAGATAACGATTTCTGCATCATGGGATGGCTGCTAGTTAACTTGTTAAACAGAACAGGGTCAGGAATAGGGGGATCGATACAGAACCTATAGGAATACATCACAGTTCTTCGTTGAACCAGGAGGCCTTCTTGCTTCTGGGTCTGCTAGGAGGGTTCTTCAGTGGTGCGAGGTCGTCGGCACAGGCGGTCCACCACTGCGTGAGGTTGCGGGCTGCTTCGTTTGGGTCCGTTGCGCTGGCGGGTGGGTTCTGGCTGAGGCAGGTGGTGATCTGGTCGGCGGTGATCTTGCTCCAGCTCCTGTGAGGAACCTGTTGCGGGTGGCGGTGGGTCGTGGTTCTTCTGAAGCTGAAGTGGACGCAGCTGTGGTCGGTCCAGTGAAGTCCGGTGGAGTGGCTGAAGGTGATGTGCTTGCTGGATGAGAAGACGGGGTCAAGCGTGTGGCCGGCGTAGTGGGTGGGGGTGTTGACCAGTTGCTTGAGTCCGAGGTTTGCAAGGCATGGACTCAGGTCGGGAGCCGCAAGCGTGTGTGGCCTGGGGAGACGTGCAGGAGGAGTACATGAGTGCTCCTGTTTCTCTCCCGCTGTGGCCTGGACCTGCCCAGCAGTACCTGGGCCACCCTCGGAAGTTCAGGACTGTTGTCTGTGGTTGGGGCCTAGTGGTGCCCGCACTAATCGCGTCGATTGGCCTGGTATTATTCCTGCATTACGAACTGCCTTATTACTTGCATTAGGGATTGTATTATTCCTGTTTTAAGAACTGCCTGATTATGTGCATTGAGGATTGAATTATTATCGCTTTATGAACTGCCTTATTACTTGCATTAAGGAGGGCACATCATACTTTTGTGTGTTTTATCCGTAATGTACATGTATGAGTGGTCCTGAGCCATTAGGAAGCACTATTTACTCACAATGGTGTCTGTTCATGAATGTACATTAGTGTTGGCATTGGTGGTATGTGTACTACATGTGGGCCTCTAACATTACACATTGCTATGATGTTTTTGCCAGTATGATTGTCTTGCTATACACATGTACTTGACCAACAGGCAGTCACTACTTGTCTATGAGATACGCAAAGCAGCATGCAATGCACAGCTAAGGCTGCACATTCACATTTGAGTGTATGAATGGCTGGAGACATAGAGACGGGCATTGATGACAGTCTGTGCTACAGCACTCATTACTTCATTTTCACAAGATATGTCTATGCATTTCATGCAGTGCTTTGCATTACATGGTCTTTGGTCAGTATGCAATGACCATCTCCATTGTCAAGATTACCTAAAATGCTAGGCAAGACATTACATGGTGTGAGTATGTTCTTGTGCATGCAACATCACAAGAAAATTCCTACATGTCAGCAATGACCTCATATTATCTGGTATGTTAAAATATGATTTGAATGGACAGATATCATTGTAAGTTACTTTTGGTGTTGTCTCTACACATATTATTAGTACCCTATGGACTACAATATCCTACAGACACAGCGCAGATAAGGCATAATTAAATGTGTGTAACAGATAGCATAATGGAAGTGAAACCTCAGATTTTGCATAGCTCTACATGACACACTGAGTCATGTACAAGCATGTTGGAGACCCAGCTTCACATGTGAACATGTCATTGTTACTTTGGAATGGCAAGGCAACACTTTGCATGTCACAGTCAGTGCAAAAACAGAAGTAACAATACCTGTTAGCACAAGACGTTCACATGGCCTGAGGATCATGTTGTGTTTTTGTATGAGACCCTGGTCTCTACAAACAGATACTGCTGAGTTACAGCAGAGTGATAGGGATGACAATGCCTGCGTTGTGTGTGATATGGTGGTCCCATTTTCTTGTACTTCTTGCATGAACAATGAACATTACCTGATTGCAAGTTTTGTCATGTTATTGTTTTAACATCAGTGACATGCAAAGTATGCATGTTGCAACTTGTTGTGCTCATAATTGAAGACTGCTACTGGGAATGTACAAATGCTAATGTGCATTACAGAGCCCACACAAAGAGTACACTGATGTTACAGGATAGACATCCTATCTCTTTGAATGTCATCTCAACGTATTTAAGCAAGAGTATGTTGAGTATGTTGCGCAGCCTGTCACAATCAAAGATGAGGCCCATCTGCTCTACAAGACTTATGATGCAGGGGACATGTGGAATTAGAGTGTCCCCTGCATCATAATTTTGAATTGCATAGTTTGCATTTCATGCTGTACCCTCTATTTTATTAGCTGTGATCGGCAAGGATTATGCTTGCTGAGTCAGTGAGTCAGAGAGAGTGTTTATATTGATCCCTGCTGTAGAATTGAGTTGTTAGTAATGGTGTGAGTGAATGAGCGGAGGACCAGGGGTTTTATTTGCAGATTATCCTGGAAAAAACTGCTTGTAACGAACAGTTTTACATGTACATATGATCTGCTTGCAAATCTTGCCATTCAAGAGGAAAAAATGTGCTGCATCCTATCATCAACACAAGTTATTGAACACTTTATTGTATGTTGTATTTACATGGATTATTGATGCGCTGTCCACTGCTATATGTGATAGCTGAGTGGCACATTTTTTTAATTACCTTTCACTTGACAGATATATGAACTTGTGTTGAAATAAACCAAGCATACAGGTCTTTTGTGTGGTGATATTTTATTTGACAAAGTGACAATCTTTTTTTATTGAAAGAAATATACATGTGAAATGAAGTTTGAACTTTATTTTATTATGCTTGATTAATTACAACCATTGCATACAAAAGGATAAAATATCATGCAGTTTTCGATAAAATCATTATTAAAAAAAATCCCAACTTTTTATCTGCAACGATAATTAGAATGACTTGTAAGATTTTACATCACGTTAAAAAAAGTGCCCAAATTAATAAAACGTTCTGCACGTTAGCCGTGTTAACTGTAAATGTTGTTTCGACTGTGGCTGTTCTTGCAAAGTTCAAATCGGTTCTTGTAATGAGTAGTCATTTGGCCGCTCAATCCGGTGCTTCATTCTTTTTGCGGCTATGTCGAGGAATTTAATTAACCGGCAATTTAACTGGACCAGCTCAGGGTTAAAGCAAAGCATTAATGCTTGTCTGCATGATCTGGCTCCGTACTGTTTGAACGCTGGCTTTAGTAGAGTGATCCTTATGTATTTTAACATATTACAGATGCATATGATGGGAATTGCGTCTTCAACGCCGCTGCCGCATAAACGACAGAGCTGGGGTTTTAGCATTTTGTATGTGTGCAGGACCATCCAACTGTGCGATCGTTTGGCTAGTGTTGTTTTGTCCTCTATTGCAGATAGTAAATTAGTTAACTTTGTTACAGTTTTTTTGAATGTTAGATGGTTCACCGGGACGCCCCACAGCTCTGTTAAACCTAAGTGTTTAATAGATTCCTGGAGATAAAGACTAGCTGGTGATTTTCCTGGGTGGGAAAGTTCCGTCCAGAGTTGGTCGTGAAGGGTTCCTTTTTCATCGCCTTTAATTTTATGCCAACATTTTGCATATGCTCCTATGCGTTCAATTGACTGTTTTTGTAGCCCAAATTCCAGTCATATTTGGGCCGGGGAGACCATTCTGAGGAGTTGAAAGATTGCTCGGTATGAGTTGGATATTATATTGTCAAGAGTTGTTGGATCTTTTCCCTTCAATGCTTCGCTCCCGTAAGTAATTGTTGGCTGGAGTTTTGCTTGCAAAACCCTTAGCAAAGGTTCAAACGTCAAGTCCGGTAAGAGCTTCTTTAGGGGCTTTATTGCTAAGTAGGTCATTACCCCCTTTCTCAGCAGGGGTTCTATTTGCGGTTTTGATTAGTTATTTTGGTCCACTATTACCCCAAGGTATTTGTAACTTACTCCTTGTTCCAAACGGTGATCGTCGAGAAACCGATTAAGGTGTTTCTTCTTGCGGTAGTTAACTGCCAATATTTTTGTTTTATTGTAGTTTATTTTTAGTGCATTTTCTTGTGAAAATTTATAAGTAACATTCAGTAAATGCTGGAGACCAATTGGGGTCCTACTTATCAAAACTAGGTCATCCTCGTATAGCAAGTTTGACAGAGTGGAATTCCCTAGTTTTGGTGCGTGAGCTGCGCAGCTATTTAGCTTCCCCGGTAAGTCTGCTAGGAAGAGATTGAATAGCCTAGGGGCTAGAACGCACTCTTGTTTAAGCCCTTTTATTTTTGGATTTTTTTTTTATATTTGTAGACCTTCGCCGAGCTTTATCCTGACCCATGTTTTGGTGTGTAAGTTCTTTAGTTAGTGTAAAAGCTTTGAAGGGATCCGCCAGCCGTCCAATTTTTGCCAAAGTTTTGTACGGTCAACGTGATTGAATGCTGCAACAAAGTCTATTAAACAGAGAAAAAGCAGGTATTTTCCCTGTTTGGCTGCATCCATGAGCAAGGTCAGGGCCATTATGTTTGTTATTGTTCTTGCCCTTTTGGAAATCTAGTTTGTGTTAGCGATATTATATGGTTCTCTTCAGCCCAAGTGGTTAGATCGTTTGGGAGGAGCCCTGCAAAATATTTAGCCTCGATGTCGATCAGAGTAATTAGGCAATAGTTTTTCGGCACAGACCTCACTCCTTGTTTTTAAATTGGGCTTATAATTGAGCCTCTCCATGACTCAGGAATTATAGAATTTCTGACTGTGTACCTAAAAACAGGTTCAAGTGCGTTGCTCCAGTATTCCCGGTTGTTTTTAAACAGCATTGGTGGAATGCCATTGGGACCGGGGGCTCCTGCCAGTCGACCCCTTGTTATTTGTTTTGTTATCTGTTGGGTTGGTTGGGTGATATGCCCCTCCCCTAGTCTCCATACGGCATTTTGTGCAGAGGTTACAGTTGCTACCCGTTGTTGTTGGTTTAGCATTATTCTTTCGCTATCCTCAGAGGGGGGAGGCAGAGTAATGTTGGCTCCTTTGCGGTCCTGCTGGAACTCTCGGATCCTAAGCATTTGGGATATGTAACTATTTGATCTGTGTCATTAAAATGGTTAAAGAGGAAGTCTGACCAAACCTCTTCAGAAATGTGAGAGTTGATTCCGTGGTTGTTTGGCCGATATATTTTATTTACAGATTGCCAAAATTTGGCGCTGTTTTTCTGTTTTGCATTGTGAAGCAGTTTAGCCCAAAATTCGTTATTCATGGTCATTTTCCTGATCCATCTTCTTCTCTTAAAATGGGCCTTTGAATCACTAAGAGACTGCTGCAAACTTTGATTTCCAGGAGCTCTCCGGAGTTGTCGTAGTAATTGGTTTATTGTTAATTTCAGTTTCTTGGAGACTGGGCTCTTTACTATCGTCATTGGAGGATCATTTGCGTTCTTTCATTTTGGGCCTATTTTGGTGGGAAATTAGTTGCCAAGGGTACTGATAAATTTTTCCCAAATTTCCAATGGTTGACTTAAGTTATCCTGTACTTGCTCAAACACTTCTTTTGCTGCTGCTGCTACTACTTCTATGTTTATTGAGTTGCACCTTATACGTTTGAGGTTTGTTGTTCCTACCGAAACTATGGATTTGTCGGCCTCCTGGTATAAAGTTGATGCAAAATGAAGTTTCATTTCCTGTGGCATGTGGTCCCTAAGTGTGTTGATGCCTATTTGAAATGAGACTATCCTGTCAAACATGAATAATGTAGTAAATGTAAAGTCAAGGTAGGAAGATGCTTTGGTTGAGTGAAATGTAGGTGCCGGGGGGGGGTTATTTTCCTTGAAGCGACCATTAACTGCCCTCAGGTTCGGGTGCTCTAATTCTGAAAGAAGGTAGCTTGAACTCTTTGTTGGTTTGGTTTGCTTCGAATGGCCTTGAGTCGGGATTTCCCATGTACCAGTCAGATCTTGTGTAAGGTCGTCTTCCTGGCTATTCCCTAAAAGGTGCATATTGAAGTCTCCTGCCAGGATGATGCTATCTGTGTCCTCCTCTTCTAACATTCTTGTGACTTCTTTAATCATTTCCTTGGATGTTTGTAGTTTGTGTTTAGGGTGTAGGTAGAAGTTTATCAGTATTACCTTCTGTGCTGTCTGATTAGGAAACAACTTAACCGTTGAAGCCTGAATACAGCTTGGGGGGGCGGTGGATGGTGATCTATGTTTTATAGGGTACATTTCACCACTTTTTGTTATAGAAGAGAGGAGGAGTAAACCCCCCGATCGGCATCCAAATATGGATCCCTTAGTAGCTGGAATAAAGCTGGAGGTATAGCCCTGTAAATCAAAGGGTTTATCTTCCCAGGTCTCCTGGAGTAAAATGATGTCGAAAGTTTTAAGATAATTCAGGAAATCATGGTCGCTTAGCTTGGAGTTTAAGCCTTTAATATTCCAGGTGCAGATTTTAACTTCGTTGGAGCCCAATCGAGGGTATGAGGGAAACGGCGTCCTGTGTCAATTTGGGTGCGTAATTGTACGTTGTAGCCCCTGCCTTATGTTCTTAGACAAAGATTCCTTTGGGGGTGATTTGCCGACTTTTGGAGTACGGCCCCTTGCCCCCCTTAGGACAGAAGTCGCTGATCTAGGTAGACTGTCTGTGATTAGAAATGGAGCTGGGTATTGTGTTTTAAGCACTGATTTTAGAGTGACCCCCCCAGCTTTGAAATCTTTTACTTTCTTGAATAATTCTACTAGCTATCTCCAGTGTTTTCCATCTAGTTTTGGATACTTCAGGGTTTGGCAGGCTGTTATTTGGTAAAAACTCAACATACAATAGATCGGAGGTGTAAATATTAGCTAACTTTGGGGTGGCTTGCAGGAGCCGTAGGATGTTCCCTCTGTTTAAAATGTCTGTACGGCCCCACAAATTGTATACGGGGGCAAAGATGATCATGTCAGACTACTCCTCTTGGGCAGGTTCCTGAGTCGGATGCACAGGGTAGTGACTAGTAACGCTTCCAACCTGATGTAGGCTAAAGATGTCAGGGACGAGGGTATTACTACCGATGCTATCATTAGTAGTTGGTAATTGGCTTTGGCGATCCCAAGCTTTTTCTTCTGAGTCTCTGATTAGCGGTGGGTTTTTCGATAATAAATTACCTGATTCTCTGCTCTTGAGCTCTGGTGTTATTAGTCTCTCGTTTTCCGTTTCTGGGTTGCGATCTTGTGGTAACTTGGCTGGGGCTCTTATCGTGTGTGAAGATTCCTGGACTTTGAATTTTGGGGGTATTTCTAGTAGGCTGCTGGGATTATTTTTTTCCGTTACTTGCGCACTAGCCTCTATTTGCTTTATGTTTGGTAAGGAATGCGAATCGCCTCGTGGCGTTTTTTGCAATTGTGCAGAGTCGCCTTTAGTGCCTTCTTCCAATAATAAAACAGGGTAACTTTGATTGTTTGTAGCTTTGGTATTCATATCTGCTGGTTGCCGCGGTAACCAATTAATCAGATGTTGGGCCTGAGCAGTGGTGTTCTTTTTCCTCCCCTTCCTTTTATTCCTACGGCCAATATTCGTTGGTGTCATTTTTTTGCTTGTTTAAGATGGGACTGTTGCTGCTTTTTCTGGGGTGGCTGCGTCACGATATTGCGGGACCCTGCTCTCCCCTGTTCCTTTAGTCCCAATTGAAGATAGCTTCTCGGTGTTTTGGGGTTCTATTTTTGTTTCCCCCTTTGCAGGTAAGTCCGGGCTTCCTGCTATTTGGGTTACAGTTGTTGCTGCAATAGATAGTAAGTCGCCCAGTAGTGATGGTAACATGGATAATTTGTCTACAATTGGGGCACAGGTACATTCTTGCTGAAATAATTTGTCGTTGAGGGCTGCTTCTTGTCCTCTTTTTATCAATCCGTTTAGATCGGCCAGCTTCCTGTCAATTGCAGAGGTGAAATCTGCCAAGGTTTGAAGCACTGTCAGTTGTAAGTCCATTTTGCGGGATTGATATTGTAGTGCTGCTGTTGAGTATTGCATTGTGCTAAGTACTGTTTCCCAAAATGCGTCTTTGGTCAGTTTGCTTTTATCACTAAGTTCTGTCTTTACGCTGTTTGTTTTGTTTTGAACGTCATTGCTATATGAAGCCACTAGCTCCTCCCATTCTTGAGAAGCTAGAAAGGACATATCGCAGTTGGAGTTATGGTGGGTGATGTGGGTGGTCTCCTGACTGTGATCCGATGTTTTCATTAACTGTTCGTACTTCATTCTCTTGAGTAGTTGGCCGATGTTGAGGAGAGCCGCTGGTAATTTGCACGCTGAGTGCATTGGATTTTTGGTCTACTCTGTACTGTGCTGTTTATGCTCACCTGGTAGGTACTTAATTGAGCCGTTAGAATTGGTCCTTGTTGTTCTGGGTTTTGGATGTTAACTGGAAGGTAAAATTCCTCTGGCTTTACGGGGTGATGTTGAGATTTAGTTGTTGTGCCTTTTTCTGCTGATTCTTACTGAGTTGATATTAGCGTGGCTAGCTCAGGTTCTCTGCTTGCTGTGAACTGAGGGAGTTGGGTAGATTTGTTGGAGAAGGACCTGATGGGCCCTGTACCTGCCTGTGAATACAAAAGTGTTTAGTATTGTATTTGTGCATTGCCAATATCAATTTATCCTTGTGTGTGTCTGTTCCTAATCAACACACATGATTTCTTATTTTGTGCATCAGATTACTACACCTCACCAGGGGAGACATGTGGATAAGACTACTGTTCTAAGCAACTTTTGATTTTATTTGTGGGCAGTTATTGCTCCCTTCATTCAGCAATACTTGCAGAGCCATGATGCAGGTATACACAATGCATGCTGCATGACTGACTGTGTTTTGCATGTCAGCTAATTGTGCACTTACTTAAGTGAGAGTTGGGTGATCTGTCATCTTTTTGTACATATGGTGCATGTGTTGATTTCAATATGTACGTGGCACAGCAGAAGCATATGCTCTGTGTCATGTACTGCATTGATTAATACAAATTGTGTCTGATGAGTTCTGCTAAATCTATGTTACAAGTATGCCATAGTGGTTTGTGTGAGATTTTCATGGCTCTTCCCTTGTTGGGCTGTCTTCCAAATGTCTTGATTAATTTGCATTGTGTGGTTGTGCATATAGTTTGGGCATGTCATATTACATTGACTACCTGTGCACTGTCTCATATTTGAGATACGTGCTTGTGTACTTGAGGTGTATGGTGTGTTCAGTTTGTACTTACCAATGTGCAGTCCATTTCCATAAGTGTCATTCTCAAACCGCTGGTTGATGACTGATTGGCAAAATATGTATGAGTCTTGCACACTAAAAGGGAATTTTGCAACAACTTTAATGAACAGGGCCAGGTGGACCACAATTTCCTGAATGTTCATGGAGTGTGTGTGCTTCCTGTTCCTGAATATACGTGCAGTGTCCGCAGTAGGCACAAGTAGAACATGGTAGCAGTCAAAGGCCCCCAACGCATGCGGAAACCCAGCAATGTCATAGAAGCCTTGTTTGTTCTTAAGTTGTTCCTGTGCAGTGCTGGGCAAGTGTAGGTGCTCTGGCGTCAGGCTGATAATGGCATCGAAGACTTTGGGGAGGAACCTGGAGAAGGATGACTGTGACACTCTACCCACTCTGCCAGTGGTTGGTTGTAAGGTATCAGGGGCCAACATGTTTAACACTGCAAATAGCTTTTTCTGTGGAGGGATGTTTGTGCAGCCCTGTGATGGTGCCTGCAGCCTTGGTGCTATATGTGTGAGTAGACGTAAGATGGAGGTCCTGTCACATGGAGGTGGTATTACATTCTCTGGATAGAGATCTATCAGGGCGATGTGTTGATGGCACACCCGCTCTCTTCTTTGGCGCTGCCTCTGTGGTGTTCCTGGGGGATGGCAGTGCTGGTGGTGGTTGTGGTTTTCTTGGGGCTCCAAACTGTAAGTGTAGTACCTCCATGGTATCATTAGATAAGCAAATGAGGGTCTAGGATTATCTCCCTTATGAACAGGTGTGTTTGCACTATTTTTTAGACCAGCTTTTTTGTGGTCTTAAAATCCAGCCACTAACTGGCCTTAGTGTGAGTGTTTTTGAAGAATCGCCGGACCGATAAATCATAGGAAATATCGCAAAGTAGGCTTTGCGGGAATTTTTACACGAGAAAACCCACCCTGCATCTCATTTTCGTTAAGTCCCGCTAACAGAAGTGGCGATACGAAAAAATACACGTTTATGCAAGAAAACTGCCACTAACTGCGGTGAGCGGGGACATGTAAATGCGGCGATAAAAAAAAAGCCATTGCAGCGTAAAAAAAAATATATGCTACGGCGGCGTTAACTCCTAGTACATATGCCCCTTTATGTATTGGAGGCTTGAGAACAGATTGGAAAGCATCCTTTTTGTAATAACATATGCTACTAGGATGCACTTTTTTTGTTTCAGTTGGCAGGACATTGCCATTCACACATTCTATGGGGCAGATTTACAAGCCCCTTGCGCCTCTTTTACGCCGCCGTTGCTTCACTTTTGTGACGCAGATGCGGCGCAAAAGATGTGCCATGGTGCAGAGTATTTACAACGTGGCGCATCTGGGAGATGCAGCATTTCTGAACAGCAAAGGTACCACACACTCTCTACGGTGCATCAGACACATTTATGAGCTGGCATGCAGCCAACTGCACTGGCTCGAGTGCAGAGTTAAAAGCTGATTTGTAAAAGGATAGCAAATGATGTTGGCCCAAATGCTTAGGAGTTTTGTGGCGATTATAGAATGATGTCACCTCGTGCTTCACGTGAAATCAGAGCTTGAACGTAATGACTATTTTATGCTCAGGGCGTTAGTGACAGTTGAGTTGGTGACTTCGCTGCCTGGACAGCTTGCTGCAACGTGTACTAAATATTCCACAGAACAGGTTTCCAAACAAAGTCCAGTGATGACCACCGCTCACCCCCTCCCCAATTGCGATGTTATGGTGGGAGAAAATTGTTTTTGAGAGGTAAAAGTCAATTAGCATGTTCATCTGTTCCTCAGCTGGGGCAATGCAGTTTTCTTAGGGGGCATCTATTCCCTACCTCTTAGAACTACGGTAAAGTCGGCCGCCTGAGAATTCAGTCTACTTGCTCGACACCACACTCCTTCATTAAGAACATATTTTCGTGAGGTTATTGTTTACTGGGATTGTTTCTGTTCACATTGTGCCGATCACCAGCACCAATATCTCTACCAAGAGAGCGCGGTGGCTCTCCCCAGAGTGCCTCGAATATTCCAAGTACAGTTTCAGCTTCTTAATTCTGTGCTTTTAGTGCTAGGGGTTAAGGCTAATGAGAAAGGAACTCTGGGGACAGGTATTCAGAGATATTATTGCTGGAAGTAATATTCATGTTCATTTCTTAGTTAGGCCAATTAGCGCGTCTTCTTAATGAACCTGTACCTTAGAGAAACAAAGAAACCAGGGGTCACATCACAGAAAGTTTTGATTGGTGCCAGCATTGCAAATGTACTTGCTGTGTTTTTGCGGTTTGTGCAATGCCGAATACAACTAACATCTTGCAGAAGTCTATTCCACAAATTTTTGCACCGAAGCAAAAATGTGGAAAATACTTTATTGAAACATATGCATGTAAAGTGTATTGTCAATAATTCATTTACTGTAAGTCACAGCCCCATTTTTATATTTGGAAAGTGGAGGATATTTTCCCTCACTAATTGTTCTATAAACAGCACAAATAGTCTGAAACTATTTTGCTCCTTGTTTTATCCTGCGCAAATGCCAATTTCACATTCGGTAGTACACAATCACTAAAATTATGCAATTGGTTTTTAATCCTCTTGGACCACTGCTATCTGGCCTGTAATTCCCTAAAAACAGATGAGTGTTTCTGCGTCTATGGGTGATATTTTATTTTTCATACTCCGGAAATTCTTGCAGAGGATCACCAAAGGGGATTTTTGAGTCTTGGCAGAACCACGTGTACAATGGTATGGAAAGAGGTGGCTTTTTCAGTATGCCGGTGTTGTCTGGCTACTCATGGCCTCATTCTGAGTACAGTTCTGATTGATTCTCAAACGAGTGTTCGCACCCAAATTAGGATTAAAAACTGTACAGGAGAAAAGGCACATCTGGTAATATGCCTCATTTACATTTCCCCTAGAAAAAAGTTGTGAAATCTTAATGCTATAAAATATCCTGTAACCAGTGTGCAAAATCCTAATATCACATACACTGCCCCTCATTCCAAGCAGGCAAATTCAGAAAGGAAGAGGATACAGAACACAGTAATTCTTACATTTTGTCACTAACGCAAAAAGAACAGATGATGGACGGAATGATGAAGTAATCAAACATTCACCCTCAGTCACAGATCTGGGTTAAATCCATCATTTTCTTGCACACAATGCCATTGCAGTTTATACCCAGCCATATGCAAATCAGTTTTGACCCTGCCCCTCATGGTTATAGTCCAGCCCACACCGCCAAGCCATGTCCTCCCTGGACCAGAAACAAGCATCCTGGGAGTGGTTTCGGGGCCCCACCCTTCAATTTTGCATGTTTCTGCCTGGATTGGCAGTTCGGGCTGTAGTGTTCCCATGAGTGGCAGGGTCAAGACTGATTTGCATATGGCCGGGTACAAACTGGGGTGACGTTTTGAGCAAAAGAACAATGTATTAAACCCAACTCCTTGTGACTGGGGGTGAATGTTTGCATTGTTCAGCATTCCGTCCATCATTTGTTCCTTATGAATGTCACTAACAGCACGAACATATACATTTCCAAATCTTTCCAAGTTTATTTGACCAGGACTGGTAAATTACATATCAGTTGACAGATATGCTCATTAAAAGGCACCATTTTCTCAGGTAGTTGAACACAAACTTCTGTGTGACAGACATACAGGACTTAGACCAGAAAGGATCATGGAATCAGTTAAATGCCCATCTGAGAGGAATTCATAAACTGTAGACATAAAAATGGAGGCTCAGCCTACTACTACTGGCATTAGCATTTGACACAGTGGACTATCAATTACTATTACAAAGACTGTGTTACGTTACACAGGCATAGAATGTACTGTTCTCAATTAGCTAAAATCCCACCTTGACACCAGAGAACAAATTGTAATTTTTTCACAATTTTGCTCGAAGCCATTCACCTGAAGGTAGCAACTGTTCAAGGCTCAACAGCCGATCCTTTTCTCTTCATTGTATAGCTATAACTACTTCAGGACCTTGTGAACTCCTTCAAGCTCACCTTTTATAACTATGGTGATGATATTCTGTTCACTACTGCCAACCATCACCCCCAATCCAATAATCTCCTTGATGTCTTCCAATCTGGCTTCAGACATGTTTGTAGGACATAAATTACCCTTCTGCAAATTGTAGATGACTGTCTCTACCTCCTAACCTAAAGTTATTCATATCTACTTGTGCTCGTGGACATTATTGCTGCCTTCATTGTATAGCTATAACTACTTCAGGACCTTTTGAAGTCCTTCAACCTCACCTTTTATAACTATGGTCAATCAATCAATCAATCAAACAGATTTGTAGGGCACGCTACTCACCCGTTAGGGTCTCAAGGCGTTGGGAGGGGGGAGGGTCTGCTACTGCTCAAAAAGCCAGGTCTTGAGTTGCTTCATGAAGGAGAGATGGTCCTGGGTCAGTCGTAGGTGGATGGGGAGGGAGTTCCAGGTCTTGGCCGCCAGGTAGGAGAAGGATCGTCCTCCGGAGGTGGCTCTGCGGATGCGAGGGACGGTGGCGAGGGCGAGGCTGGTCAAGCGGAGCAAGCGGGTGGGTGTGTAGAAAGTGAGGCGGTTGTTGAGATGGATGTATGACGTTAGAACGCATACATTGACAACGCGTACCTTTACAACGCGTTCGTAACAACGAAAGTTGTTACCACGCATTGCGCTGGGGGGCGCAACATTGATTAATTTAATTTACTATTCCAACACCAGTCCCCGTGGATAGTAGGGAAGGTGTTGGGATAGTAAATTAAATAATTTACTATCCTTGAGCGCCCCCCAGCGCAATGCATGCTAACAACTTTCGTTGTTACGCCCGCGGTGTAAAGGTATTCCGTGGTAATGCTTGCATTCTAAACGCTACATACCGTTGAGATACTTGGGGCCCAGGTCGTGGAGGGCCTTGTGTGCGTGGGTGAGGATTCTGAACGTGATCCTCTTGTTGACGGGAAGCCAGTGCAGGTCTCTCAGGTGGGCGGAGATGTGGTTGTGGCGGGGGATGTCCAGGATGAGTCGTGCGGAGGCGTTCTGTATGCGCTGGAGCCTTTTCTGTAGTTTGGCTGTGGTTACCGCGTAGAGGGCGTTCCCGTAGTCCAGTTGGCTGGTGACGAGTGATTGGGTGACCGTCTTCCTGGTTTCGGTGGGGATCCATCTGAAGATCTTTCGGAGCATGCGCAGGGTGTTGAAACAGGATGATGAGGCGGCGTTGACTTGTTTGGTCATCGAGAGGGAGGAGTCCAGGATGAAACCCAGGTTTCCTGCGTGGTCCGTTGGCTTGGGGGTGGTGCCCAGGGCAGGGGGCCACCAGGAGTCGTCCCAGGCGGAGGGGGATGATCCCAGGATGAGGACTTCCATCTTATCTGAGTTCAGTTTCAAGCGGCTGTTCTTCATCCACTCGGCGACGTCTTTCATCCCTTTGTGTAGGCTGGCTCTGGCGGTGGCAGGTTCGTTGGTGAGGGAGAGAATCAGCTGGGTGTCGTCGGCGTAGGAAATGATGTTCAGGTTGTGTTGGCGTGCGATGGCTGCGAGGGGGCTCATGTAGACGTTGAAGAGGGTGGGGCTGAGTGAGGATCCTTGGGGTACGCCGCAGATGACTTTGGTGGCCTCAGATCTAAACGGAGGAGGCGGACTCTCTGGGTTTGTCCGGTGAGGAACGAGATGCTCCACTCCAGAGCCTTCTCTTGGAATCCGGTGTTGCTGAGGCGCTGTATAAGTGTGCGGTGGCAGACTGTGTCGAACGCTGCGGAGAGGTGCAGGAGGATGAGGGCAGCTGTTTCCCCGTTGTCAAGCAGGGATCTGATGTTATCGGTGGCTGCGATAAGGGAGGTCTCGGTGCTGTGGTTGGTTCGAAAGCCGGACTGTGAGGGGTCGAGGGATTCATTTGTCTCGAGGAAGGCGGCGAGCTGTTTGTTGATGGTCTTCTCGATGACTTTGGCAGGAAAAGGGAGGAGCGAGATGGGGCGGAAGTTCTTGAGGTCGGTGGGGTCCGCTGTTGGTTTCTTCAGGAGGGCGCTGAGCTCAGCATGCTTCCAGCTCTCCGGGAAGGTCGCGGTGGTGAAGGAGATGTTGATGATGTCTCGGAGTTGGGGTGCGATGATTGAGTCGGCCTTGTTGAAGATGTGGTGGGGGCAGGGGTCGGTTGGGGTGCCGGAATGGATGGTGTTCATCGTGCGGGTGGTGTCTTCGGTGCTTACCGGGGTCCAGTTGCAGAGGGTGGTGGTGGGGGGCGCTGGTTCAGTGGTTGGGTGCGTGGTCTGTGCGCTGAAGTTGTTGTGTATGTCGGCGATCTTGCAGTGGAAGAACGAGGCGATTTAGTCGCAGAGGTCGTTGTTTCCGGCGCTGGGGTTGGAGAGCTCTTTGACGATGCTGAAGAGTTCCTTGTTGTTGTGGGTGTGGTTGTCCAGTCGTTCTTTGAATGTTGTCCTTTTGGTGGTGCGGATCAGCTGGTGGTGAGTGCGGCAGGCGTTCTTGAGGGCTGTCATGTTTTCTTTGTCTGGTCATGGCGCCCGGCTTTTTCGAGGGTGCGGCAGTTTTTCTTGGAGAATTTGAGTTCGTTGGTGAACCACGATGCTTTCTTGCCGCCGGGTCTGCTGGGCGGGTTCTTCAGAGGCACGAGGTCGTCGGCGCAGTTGGTGAGCCACTGTGTGAAGTTGAGGGCTGCTTCGTTGGGGTCCTTTGTGTCAGTGGGGGGTTCTGGCTGAGGGATGTGGTGAGCTGTTTGGCGGTGATCTTGCTCCAGCTCCTGTGGGGAACCTGTTGCGGGTGGTGGTGGGTCGTGGTTCTCCTGAAGTTGAAGTGGACGCAGCTGTGATCAGTCCAGTGAAGTCCGGTGGAGTGGCTGAAGGAGATGTGCTTGCTGGAGGAGAAGACCGGGGTCAAGCGTGTGGCCGGCATAGTGGGTGGGGGTGTTCACCAGTTGCTTGAATCCGAAGTTGGCGAGGTTGTCCAGCAGGGTGGTGGTGTTGCTGTCATTGCTGTTCTCCAGGTGGAAGTTGAGATCCCCTAGGAGGATGTAGTCTGAGGAGGCGAGGGTGTGCGGGCTGATGAAGTCTGCGATGGCTTCACTGAATTGTGTGCGTGCTCCCGGGGGTCTGTAGAGGAGGGTGCCTCTGAGGGTGGTCTTGAGGTCAGTGTGTATCTGGAAGTGAAGGTGCTCGACGGCGGTGAGGTTGTTGTCGGAGTTGGTCGTGACGCGGATGGTGTTTCTGTGGACGATGGCGATGCCTCCTCCGGTCTGGTTGAAGCGATCCCTCCGGGTGATCTTGTATCCGTCCAGGATGGCTATGGCGATGTCGGAAGCTGAGGAGGCATTCATCCAGGTTTCCGTGAGGAAGGGGACGTCTGGTGATGTTGTGTCGAGCAGGTTCGACGGCGTGTCTGTGGACGGAGCGGGAATTGATCAGGATGAACTTGAGGTGATTGTTGCAGGTGCTTTGCCTTTTGGGTGCGGTGCAGGCCCGGAGGCAGGTGAAATTGCAGGTTTGGCAGGTGAAGGGTCCGTGGGTGCGTTTCGGGGGTGGCTCGGTAGCAGGCGGGGTTCCGTTCAGGTTTGAGTGCGTTGAGGGTGGGGGCATCGTACGTCCGTCGTGTTGGCTGGCGTCGTCGGGGGCCAGGGGTCCTGGCGCTGGGCGCGGTCCAGGCGCCGACGGGCATAGACGGGCTTGCCTTTGGCGCGCCTTCGGCACACAATCGGCGCGCCCTCTGCACGTGAACGCTGCGCATACCCTCGGTCCCCGCAATGTATGGCGAAGTGGGAGGGCGGAGCAGCTGGGAGGCGGGAGCAGGGAGGCGAATGGGGAGCGGGCTCAGGTGCAGCCAGGAAAGGGGGGCGGGGCCACAGGGGAGCAGCGGCGGGGAGCATGGGTGGGGGACAGAGAGCTGGAAAATGAAACACAGGGAGAGCGGCGAGGGGGCAAGGCTCGAGGAGAAGAACAGTGACACAGACCCAAAAGCAGTGTCACAGGCCCCAGTACAGACTCAAAAAAACTGTGGCACAAGTACAGGCACAAAAACACAAAAGCACAAAACCGCAGGGACAGACAAAAAAAACGGCAATGGAAGCAGGCTGAGGAACAGGCAGGAGAGGGCACAGAGCAAGGAGAAGCACAGGGTTCTTAGAGCAGCAGGAGTGGCGGCGGGATCCGCGGCAGCAGCGGTTGTACCAGGACACACGGGGGCCGTGCGGTGAGTAGAGCGACCGGCCCTGCGAGCAGGGTTAAGGGTCACCCCTTGGTGATGATATTCTGTTCAATACTGCAAACCATCCCCCCCAATCCAATAATCTCCTTGATGTCTTCCAATCTGGCTTCAGACATGTTTTAAGGACATAAATTGCCTTTCTGCAAATTGTAGATGACTGTCTCCACCTCCTAACCTAAGGTTATTCATATCTACTTGTGCTCGCGGACATTATTGCTGCCTCTGATACAAATACTATGCTCTGATCAGCATCCTGAAGAAATATATGAGCAACGATGGAACATTCCTAAAGTAGTGTGACTCCAATGGGTCTAACTGTTCCCAAACAGTAAAAATAGAAAGCTCTACCTCAGCCAAAATGAATCTAAAGCAAGGGGTTCCGCAGGCCTCTTTCCCCTCACCAAACCTGTTTAATACACATCTTGAACCTGGAGAATTTGAGAAAATGTGGAATTCTTAATCATCAATATGCAGCTGATACCCAGATTTATCAGACAATTATACCCCACAAAACATCTGTCTTCCCTTCTCTTACCTCTGCAAAGTTAAAAAATGAACGCCCAACCACCACTTAAAACTCAATCCAACTAACACTGAGTTTCTAGTAATCTCACCAAAGAAATCCAACTTCCTTATCCACAATTGGCTTAAATTCTTCTCTCCCCTTAACTGCAATCCGGGTATTTTAGAGAATGCCAAAACACTAGGTTGTATCCTTGATCTCTGTCTAGAGCTCTAGACGCAAACCTAAGCCATGGTCAAAAGTACACACCTCCAACTAAGACTAATCTGGGTCCTCGTGCACTTCATTCCGTAGCAAGATCAGAAACCGGTGGTCCAGGCCCTGGTTATGATATTATTATTATTATTATTATTATTATTATTATTATTATTATAATTAAACTTGTAAAGCGCAACAGCTACCCGTAGGTTTCCCGGCGCTAAATTGAAAAGGGTGAGGGGGAAGTCAGAAAAGGGCTATTAGATGTTAAATAGCCAGGTTTTCACCTGCCTGCGGAACCTAAGATAATTAGGTTCAGTACGTATCTGAAGGGGAAGAGAATTCCAGAGCGGGGGGGGCCAGCCAAGCAAATGAGCGGCCACCCATTCTGGCTTTTTTGATTCTGGGAACAGAAAGTAATGTTGATTAGAAGAACGTAAATTACGAGGAGGATGATATAGCTGTGCCAGAGGATTTAGGTAAGAGGGGGCTAGACCAGAGTTCATTTTATGGATGATACAGAGGGCCTTGAATTTTGTACGGTTTTCAATTCGGAGCCAGTGCAAAGAGCGTATGGCATTAGAGGTAGGGGAGGTGTAAGGTACTTTGCAGAGAAGTCGTGCTGCCATATTCTGGACTGTCTGCAACTTACCCGTTACCTCTTTACTGGCTCCCAGAAGAAGGATGTTCCCGTAGTCCAGTCTAGAAGTAATAAGAGCCTGGACCACAGTCTTCTGAGTGTCCAGGGGAAGCATCCAAATAATTTTTCGCAACCACTTGATGATGGTAATACAGGTGGATGATGTTTTAACCACATGATTCTTCATGGATAATTGGTTGTCAAAAGTGACACCAAGGTTGCGAGCTGTTTTGGATGGAATAGGCAAAGGGCCCATTTGGGAGGGCCATTGCCGGGGCCCCCATAAGGTGGTGTTATGACCGAACAAAAGAACCTCAGTTTTGCTCCCATTTAGTTGAAGTTTGTTATCCGACATCCAGGCTGCGATGTTACTCAGTCCTGTACAGAGGGAGGAGGGATCGGAGGGAGAGTCAGAGGAAAGTGAATAGATGACCTGGGTATCATCAGCGTACGAGTAAATAGTGAGCCCAGCTTGCTCTGCAATAGTAGCCAAGGGTCTAATGTACAAATTGAAAAGCAAGGGGCTCAAGATGGAACCCTGCGGTACACCGTACTCTGATGTGAAAGTTTGAGAAGCAGAGGACATGGAGAAAACTTGAAATGTGCGATTTGATAAAAAGCTAACAAACCAGTTGAGAGCAGTGCCGATAATGCCTGATGATATGAGGGCTTTGATAAGGATGGAATGGGAATCCGTATCAAATGCGGCACTCAGATCAAGTAAAATGAGTGCCACGGTTTCCCCTTTATCAACTCGGCACCTGATGTTTTCCGAAACCCCTAGGAAAGTGGATTCAGTCGAGAAACCTTGTCTGAATCCAGATTGAGATGGATGAAGTAGTCCACAAGCCTCAACATGGGTTGACAATTGAGAGTTGATATGTTTTTCCAGGATTTTGGAAAAAACTGGAAGAAGTGAAATTGGACAAAAATTTGAAGGGATACAAGGATCTGCGTTGTTTTTTTTTAACAGGGGTACTACCATTGCATGTTTCCAAGTGGCTGGTACTGAAGCTGTTTTAAGGGAGGTGTTAAGAAGATCCATAATCAATGCCAATGAAGAATGGTCTATTTTATTTAGTATGTGGGGAGGAAGGGGATCCAATGGAGAGCCAGATTTAATTCTGCAAATGATATCAGAAAGAGACGTGATGTTAAATGGCTCCCAGGTGTCGATCAAAGAAGAAGAGGAACTGGTTTCCCAGGGAAGCCTAGAATCAGAGAAGATCATAGATACAGGGGGAGTGGAAAGGGTAAATTGACCTATGGTAGCAGGCAAGACCTCAGACGTAGACTGTTCAGTGAGTGGGGCGGGGCGGGTGGGTAGGGCGATGAAGGGGAGGGGACAGATTTCGCAAAATTAGAATAGATGGTATCTATTTTGGCTACAAAAATGCAGCCAATGAATTACACTGTACAGTATTTAAGCTAGGCGGTTTGGGTTGACACAAAGCACCCGACAAACTCTGAACTACCTTAAAGAGAGCTTTAGGGCGGCTTAGTGCTTCAAGAATGGTAGTATTCACATATTCAGCTTTGGCCATTTTGCATAAAGAGTGGTATTTAAGTAGGGCTGCTTTGTAAATTTGTTTTGAGCAAGGATCATATTTTACACGCCATTTGCGTTCGAGATTTTTGCAGATGTTTTTTTCTACTTTTAAGGCAGCTGTAAACCAGGGTGCGGGTGGATGATGAAAATTTTGCTTTTGCATGCGTTGGGGTAAGCATGCATCAGCGGCCATTGCTAGCCAGGCGTCAACAGCTGCAGCCGCTTCAGTATAGTTATCTTCCATGAGTGGTCTAAAGTTCTCAAGGTGGGAGTTGAGCTCATTTATATCTAATTTGCTCCAATTTCTAGTTAGTCTAGATTGGGTAGATATAGGGAGAACGTTGAGTTGGTGACCAATGGTAATAGTGAAAGTTATTTTAAAATGGTCCGACCATACGATCGGTAGTTGGGTCTCGCACTTGATAGTGTTTAAATTGGAGAAGATGGGGTCCAAAAGATGTCCTGCAGCATGCGTAGGGCCTGAGTTATGTAAAATGATATTTAATGCAGCTAGGTCCTGTAGAAGGTTTCTACTAACGGAGCAACAGGGATCATCTAGATGAAGGTTGAGATCGCCAAAAATTGAAAAATTGGTGGAATTCTGAATAAAAGGTGCTATGAGCTCAGGAAGAGAGGTGGCCCAAGAGCTCGCTGGTCCGGGGGGACGATAAATAAGCAGACCAGAAAGGGTAAAATTGGGAGACAGCGAAAGCTTAAAGAGACCTACCTTGCAGTTGGAAACTACAATGTCTTCCCACTTGCACGACTAGCGTCTATTATAGATAATGGCTATTCCACCGCCATCTTTCAACACTCTATTTTTCACGACATAGGTGTAATTATCGGGAAGGGCTGCAGCAATGTCTGGGCCAGAATGATCGTTCAGCCATGTCTCCGTGAGGAACAAAGCTGCAGGTTCCTCAGAGACCAGGAGGTCAAATATTTCCCTCTTGTGTTTTACTAGGGATCTGCAATTTAGGCTAATCAGAGTCCGAGTTATGAAAGTAACAGAAGATGAGAATTTGGAACAAGTGGTAGGAAAATCAGATAGGGCAATATTAGTGAGGGAATGGAGGGACGTAAGGGAGAGAAGACAAACTGGGCAGATGGAAGGGGCATGGAGCAAATTCAATGTAGAGCAGGAAGCACAAGGAGGTGACCTGAGCTTAAGCAGAGTTTCCCTGGGGTAAGTGAGCAACTGGCCGGGGGGTGACGGGCTGGGAGTCATAGCCCCTAGTCCCGGCCCGTCGCGGACGGGCGCAGACGGGCTTACCTTGGGCGCGCCTTTGGCGCGCAATCGGCGCGCCCGCTGCGCTCGTCCGCTGCGCTTTCTAAAATTACACATTTATGTATGTGCCTGTGGGGGGCAGGGGGACGTGGCCTAGAGTGGCCGTGGCCAGCCACCTCGGTGACGATGAGGGCGGGAGAAAGAATCAGGTGGGTCCCCCTAACAGCGCTGAGTCCGCTGTATGGCGCCAAAATGTCAAAGGAACAATAATTTTAAAAGCAGTTAGGTAACAAAGCACAGTAAAATACAAATAGTCTTTCTCCCGGCTTTCCGCCTCAGGAGATTCAATTTAAGCGAAACGCTAGCAGTCAGCGTTTATAAGCTAGGAGGGCGGAGGGGGCGTGGCCTAGAGTGGGCGTGGCCAGCCGCCTCGGTGACGATATGGGCGGGAGAAAGAATCAGGTGGGTCCCCCTAACAGCGCTGAGTCCGCTGTATGGCGCCAAAATGTCAAAGGAACAATAATTTTAAAAGCAGTTAGGTAACAAAGCACAGTAAAATACAAATAATCTTTCTCCCGGCTTTCCGCCTCAGGAGATTCAATTTAAGCGAAACGCTAGCAGTCAGCGTTTATCAGCTAGGAGGGCAGAGGGGGCGTGGCCTAGAGTGGGCGTGGCCAGCCGCCTCGGTGACGATGAGGGCGGGAGAAAGAATCAGGTGGGTCCCCCTAACAGTGCTGAGTCCGCTGTATGGCGCCAAAATGTCAAAGGAACAATAATTTTAAAAGCAGTTAGGTAACAAAGCACAGTAAAATACAAATAGTCTTTCTCCCGGCTTTCCGCCTCAGGAGATTCAATTTAAGCGAAACGCTAGCAGTCAGCGTTTATAAGCTAAGAGGGCGGAGGCGCGTGGCCTAGAGTGGGCGTGGCCAGCCGCCTCGGTGACGATGAGGGCGGGAAAAAGAATCAGGTGGGTCCCCCTAACAGCGCTGAGTCCGCTGTATGGCGCCAAAATGTCAAAGGAACAATAATTTTAAAAGCAGTTAGGTAACAAAGCACAGTAAAATACAAATAGTCTTTCTCCCGGCTTTCCGCCTCAGGGGATTCAATTTAAGCGAAACGCTAGCAGTCAGCGTTTATAAGCTAGGAAGGCGGAGGGGGCGTGGCCTAGAGTGGGCGTGGCCAACCACCTCGGTGACGATGAGGGCGGGAGAAAGAATCAGGTGGGTCCCCCTAACAGCGCTGAGTCCGCTGTATGGCGCCAAAATGTCAAAAGAACAATAATTTTAAAAGCAGTTAGGTAACAAAGCACAGTAAAATACTAATAGTCTTTTTCCCAGCTTTCCGCCTCAGGAGATTCAATTTAAGCTAAACGCTAGCAGTCAGCGTTTATAAGCTAGGAGGGCGGAGGGGGCGTGGCCTAGAGTGGGCCTGGCCAGCCGCCTCGGTGACGATGAGGGCGGGAGAAAGAATCAGGTGGGTCCCCCTAACAGCGCTGAGTCCGCTGTATGGCGCCAAAATGTCAAAGGAACAATAATTTTAAAAGCAGTTAGGTAACAAAGCACAGTAAAATACAAATAGTCTTTCTCCCGGCTTTCCGCCTCAAGAGATTCAATTTGGTTCTTTCCAGAGTAGATTATGAAACTCACTTTAATTGGAAAAAAGAACCAGCACTGGGCAATAGTGCTACATATTCATTTGTGCAGCAATTGTATTATAGATATCCAAACATGAACATACTTCACACATATATTTTACAAAAAAGTATCATTTGTATTTCTTTTTTTTGTCTTAAAGTTTATAGTTGATATCAAATTGTATTAAAAAGACATACATACATACAGTATTAGAGTCATATGTTAAGAAAAACCTTCAACAAATCTTTTTCCATATGAATGTAGCCAAATCACGACAAATTGAGGAGCGACTGTATATGTGCTACAATATAAGAACAACAACAATCCTAGCTTGCACATGATTGAGATTATGATGAATGTATTCCTTTGACAGTATCATTGCCAGAAATTCATAGATGTTTGAACAGTGAGTCGTCCTATAAATAGAATGCTCCGAATATAACAAAGTAAAGAATGATATAAGAAAAGAAATTAAAGCTCAAACCTTTTTTGTATGCCACTGGTACACCCTGAGGAAGGTTAAACACCGAAACGCGTTGGTAACATCCATGCTTTATAACCAGTGTTTCCCTTAAAATATCTGGAAGCTATAATTAGTTTCATTGTTGTGATTACCATTTCCTTGCACTTTAAAAGAAGATGATATTTTATTGTTAATGTCTTTTTGTGGCTACATTCATATGGAAAAATATTTTTTGAAGGTTTTTCTTAACATATAACTCTAATATTGTATGTATGTATGTCTTTTTAATACAATTTGATATCAACTATAAACTTTAAGACAAAAAAAAGAAATAAAAATGATACATTTTTGTAAAATATATGTGTGAAGTATGTTCATGTTTGGATATCTATGATACAATTGCTGCACAAATGAATATGCAGCACTTTTGCCCAGTGCTGGTTCTTTTTTCCAATTAAGTTGTTTTCCTTGTTAGGGTATTATCCACTATAACAGGGGGCCCCTTGTGCTTTTTCAGATAGATTATGAAACTCACTCCTCCTTGGTCTCTCTAAACTCATCTAGCTCCGCTGAGAGCAGTGCTGCATGCAGCTGCCCACTTTGTTATAGCCCACAGGAAATTCAACCTCATCTCTCCTGTCCCTTTGAAATTAACTCAGCAAAAATGGAAATTCTCACCTGCAGGCTATTACATACTTATAATTGCCTATGCGATAAGCACCAGGAACTAGGGCTGCCATCTACTACAAGAAAAGAGATGAAAAACCTTGGCATAATCATGGATTGTAACCTCTAAATCAAAGCCCAAGTTTACAAAGTGTGCAGAGATATTTTCTTCACAATGAGAACACATCTTTCCTTACTTATGCCTACCGTGCAGGATTCAGTCATCTGTAGCTCTATTAATGCTATATCTTGAGTATGTGATTAGCTGCTAAATTGGATTTTCCAAAAAACTAATAGGCATAGCAGCAGGTCAAGTTTTGATCTTGTGCCCACAGGATAACTTTACCCCTTTTCCAAATGTTTTGCAGTTGGTCCGGTAGCAAGAATAATAATTTATGAATTGTTCTCCAAAGAACACCAGGTGGTTCAATGGACAAAATCCATCTTCGTACAGTTCGTATCTCAAACTGCACACTTAAAGGTGGGACTTAAGATCCAATATGGCTCCACTCCTGATCATTCCTCTTCTTCACATAAATATGCATAAATATGCATTGGTGTTAGTTCCTTCTCTGAGCAGATGTTCAAGCTCTGGAACAAGCTTCCAAAAAGAATAAGGACAATCATTATCCATATAGGATTAAAAAAAACAATTGAGACCAGGCTGTACACACAATATCATGAACTACAAGTCAAGTGGTTGTCATGTATAGTATGTGAAACTATCCCTCACACTCCTTTTGCATGCTGCTCCATACGACTCTAATGTATGCCACTGCACCAAGACTGTAGCACATCTCCAGGCCACGTTTATGACATTAAAATACACATTGTTAGCTAATCAACACATATATGACAAATGGAGCAGTGAATTACTAGATCCACCTTAAAGAGCTTTGCACCTTCTCTGAAGGGTATCATACTGCTATAGAAATACTACATTATTCTCCAATATAAAATTCTCCACTTTTGCCAGATATTTCTTGAAGGGCAAATCCTTTTACTAGTGCGTAACATTATCCCATGATGGGGTAACAACACCTGGATCTTCAAGGGTGGGGTTCTACTGGTAAGTTTTAGGATATTCTGAAACTCTCTTTGGCCCCCTCTCTTCTTTGAAATAGTTGGAAATTAATTGCTGTCAAGGGCAGGCATAAATGCCTTTCCATGGTGGGAAGGTAAAGGGAACAACACCAAATATGTTGGTGATGTAGGAGACTGGGTCATTCCCGTAACACAAATTATTCATGTGAAAATGCATTTGTGCGCCCTAAGCAGGAATTCACAAAATCTTTCCTGACATTCTTAAGATATTGTAACTCAGCCCCCTTCTTGTGCTTAAAACAATTTTTTGTGTAGCATTTGGAAAACATGTTAGTCCACATGAACTCCTCCAGTGCATTAGCCATAACATGGCATGGAAGCTTTTATTTTGGCGATTAGTTCCACTGCCTGTTAATCGAATTGAAAGACGTGAGAACATATTTATTTATTTATTTATTTAGTTAGAAGGTATTATGTAGTACCCTTAGTTCTGGATTTGCCTTTTATGATTTTCCTTTGTTAGGCGCCTTGATGCCTTCGGGTTTTAGTTGCGCGTTTATAAATTTTATTTCATTCATTCATTCATAGCACTGGCTAGACCCGGAGGTATCAGAGCCCTTTACATGAGTATCAGACCATAGTTGCAGGTTACATTATTTTAAAGGTTACACAGTTGTTAGAGCATTGCAACATAGTTACATGTAAGGGCAAGATAGACAATAATGACATCTACGTAAGGGAAAAAGCAGGCAAGGGGAGAGATTCAGGGGAGGGGGTAAGAGCAGAGGAGGTGGACAGAGAGTGAAGGAGGGAAAGAGGAGGGGAGGGTGAGAGACACAGCATGGAAAGAGGAGGGGGAGGGTGACGGGGACACACACCGGTAGATGAGTCAAAGCTGCGTCCAAAGTCCAGTAAGTTGTGATCCCAGGGGAAGTGGTATCATTTCCCCATCTCTGTTGCGAGAGGTTCCCTTTACGCAGTGGACTCTGTCAGAGGGGTCTCTGAGACTCCAGGGCCTACATACTGGATACTTCTCCAGAAAGGGGAGAGGAAGTGCTTTGGCAAGGGGTGCCATATATTGATAAAGGGAACTATCCCAGACTTCCGCTAAGTGAAGAATCCCTTAACACTGTGGACTCTCTTAGAGGGGTATCTGAGATTCCAGGACAGGAATGCTAGGATCCTTCACCAACAAGGGGAGAGGGAGTGCTTTGATAAGGGGCACATTCATGGAGGCCAAGTAAGGCCTATTTCCGTTATGTGTTAAATCCCTAATACAGTGGATTCTCTGAGAGAGGACTCTGAGACTCCAAGGCAATGCTGCTGGCACCCCCCCCCCCAACAAGTGGAGAGGGAGTGCTTTGGCAAATGGCACAATCATGGAGGCTGATAAGGGATAGTTGCGTGGTGGGGGGACTTGTACAGCGGACGGGTGGGGGGGGGGAGTGATATACATAAGGTTAGAAATTTTAAATGCACAACCAAATGCATGTTTACATGCATTGGTTATTGGGCAGTGTACCAATATATTGCATCAAATTGACATTGTCCACCTGTAATGTATTTCTTAAACTTTTGAAGAAGGGACCCCCCCTCTAATTGCACAGTTTAGGTCTGGGGGAAAAGGAGGACAACAAACACCAAACAAATAATCAAAACCTGCCACTTGACCTATATTTCTTTTCTGTAGGGCACACAAGCGCCAATGGGCTATTAACCTTCAATTTGAGACATCATGCATACAACAATTGTTACTTTATCAAAAATGTTAGGAATACTCCCCACTCATTTGCAACCCCATTTCACGCTGTATCATACTATTGGTACCCGAATAGTAAAGTTTTTCAAAGTAAATGCTCTTCAGCTGACCTCCCAGCAGAGGAGATGTTGGCAGGACTCAACTGACAGCATATTTTTCTGAAAAGATTTTTGAAAAGGCAAGTATGCATGATTGACCTTTTCTTGTTCCCTCACGGCCAGTTGTTGCAAAATATCATTAATATAACTAAGACACCTTCCAGCTGTTTCGTAAGGATTGCCTGTCCCGTTCTATTTATGAATACCAATTTACAAAGTTGCTCAAGACGGAGAGTCTACCTATTTGGGTCCAATAGAAGATTCGTAGCAAGTGTCAAACGTTAAGCTTCATTCAATCCTGCTAAACTGTTCAAACAATAACCTATGATGTCTCTATTGTGACAGGTAGAAGACAGTCCCTTTAGCTAAAATCTCTATATGCACATGTTCTTTCCTAATATAATTGGGAAAATACCCTTTTCATTGCCAAAATTAGAACTGTTGGTCTACTCAAGCAGTACTTGCTTGGTAATACAAGAACATCATAAGTACAAGCTCAAAGCAGTGGACGCCATCAAGGTGGAGTTCCTGATAATATCAGAAGTATCTTATGGATAATTGAATATAGCACATCACAATGTTGAATACCGCCCCTGCCGTACTGTTTCTGCGCCCATATAATACTTTATAAAGGGTAGTAAGAATGCAGAGAGTATTATTCCTCTGTGCCTGCCAGTGCTATCCATTTGATCCATTTTATTAAGTATTAGGTTTTATCTGCGTGGAAGTTGAGATAGATTGTCCCCAGTATGGCAGTCGTGCATGTGCTGCTCTGCAATTGACACTGTGCTCCTGTGTTTTTTTTTTGGACCCCTGCCCCATGCTAATAAGGAGGATAAAAGCCTAGAACTTTCACCTCTAATAAGTGTTCCAGAACCTGTTCTGTGGCCTGAAGAAGCAGACATAGCATGCCCTTATAGTGTGCACAGGACTACTGTTCATAAATTGGGTAACTCTCCTAAAGTCGTGGCGGTTGTTTCTCAAGTTCATGAGAATCGTTAATGTGGCCCATTTGGCTGTGCCAAATGGAGTGTGGTCTGCGTAATCCTCTCTTGTAAAGTTCTGCTTTTATGTGAAACCCAGATTCTTGCACTGACATCACATGTCGTTTTCGATTGCATATATGTGCAGTCAGTATATAGCATATGTATGGTAGTAGGCCTCTGCGTGCCTTGACATTTTGAATACGTGTATCAGTGGGATCCATTTTAGATAAACTCTGGTTTAGCATGCCACAAAATGGAGAGTGGATACAGCTTTTCCAGACAGTGGAGGTGTTTTGACTGCACTCCTGTGGCGATGAAGTGGAAACTCAGACACTAAAGTAAGGGAGGATGGAGGCCGAACTACCCTTACAAGTACAATGAGGTCCTTGTTTAGAAGATGGCTGATGAATTGGTCTTTCTGAAAACAAAATCTCTCATTTGCTGGTTGGTCGCAGTGGAAATACAGTATCTGTTGGTCAAGGTGAGGGCGTTTTTTAGGCACGGTCTTCCTTTTTAGGTCTAGCCTAGCGGCAGCATGAATGCGCTACTTGCTCTGCGGGGCATGCTGTAGTGGAGGTTGTACGACGGTACAACAATGGTAAATTCATCGCATGCCTTTGCCTCGAATTATTTAGCACGCATGTTTTTACCGTAATTATGCATTTACTTTGGCTGCCAAATTCACGCATTATTTTTATATTTAAAAACAATGTATTTGTGGGGGGAGACCCCCCCCCACAATTTACCTTAAATGCGATGTATTGGCATTCGATGTAAATGTATAATTGCAGTAAAAAAGAATGCATGCTAAAAAATGCAAGGCAAATGCATACGATGTGTTTACCTCGTTGTAAAGGTGGTTTCCCATAGTAGAGTATGCAAATGAAGCCCCGCCTACTCTATGCCCATATTTGTAATTGGCTTGTGTCATTGCCCTTCGTAAACGCTGGCTTCCAATTCAATATTAGGCTTGTTAGTCCCTCCTTGGAACTGCCTTGTCTTCACTTGTTACCTGCCATAACGACTTGACCTTACGGTCTGCTTTATCTATTTGGTGAGCACAATTTTGTTTATGGACACTGATGAGGACAAGGGCAGCTGCTTTTTGTATTTGCATGCTGAGTGCGGCACATGCTTTAAGGACACCGCGCTCATATTAAATTTGATTTTTAATTAAACATACTAAGTGCAGTGCCCGCTTCTGGAACTTATTCTGAGCGCAGTCCCCGCTTCAGGGACATTGCACTTTTGTTTTAACTTTAGCACTGAGTGCGGCACCCGCTTCAGGGACACTGCGCTTTGTTTATTTAATTGTTTTAGTCATTTTTTAAATGTATTTATTTAATGCGATTTTATATAACGCGAACATTACCCGAAGGTGTCAGAGTGCTGTACAAAAGAACCAGTTGTGTTACATAGGGACCTTGGATTACCTGGGTTACATAAGAGATATAAATAGGAGATAAAAAATTGCAAATGTACAAGTGGAGCGAAAGGAGGGAAAAATTGCAAATGTACAAGTTGGAAAGTCACTCAAGGAGGAGATACAAACAGATCTACCCTAAAATCACAAAATAAGTACAAAGGTCTACTACATATACTAGTGGTTAGAGTTATATATACAAGTGGAGAGAAAGGAGGGAAAAATTGCAAATGTACAAGTTGTAAAGTCACTCAAGGAAGAGATGCAAATAGATAAACTCTAATATCACATAGGAATGGTATTAAGTACAATGGTCTACTACATATACTAGTGGTAAGAGATATAAATATAGGCAAATTGCAAATTCACTCAGGATTATATTACACCAGCGATTCGGCTTGGACAATTATAGAATACATATTTACAGAGCAGGACATTCTTGCCATTGTTCAGCCAGGTTTTCAGGTGGTGTTGCACTATAGGGTGGTGGTCTAGGGTCTAGAGGGATCCACTGATTTGGAGATGTCCATAGGGGTAGAAGGCCGGATGGTGGTGAGGGAAGCAGCATGCTGGATACAGGTTGTGCTGGGTCAAACCAAGAAGGCATGACCGTGCAGACCCCTCTCCATTCCAATAAGGTGTCTGATTCCTCACTCGTAGTCGGAGCGTGTGCCACGTTCACGAAACCTAATATCTTAAATGCGCCACTGGACGCACTCAGCTGCCAAGAGAAATTCATCAGTCTGCTGCAGATTACAAACAAAATATGTACTAGTCCTTTTACAGATGATTTTAGCTTCTATTGAGGAAAGGGCTTCTCGCTGTTCCATGAATACCATTGCATCCACAGCCAAAGAGCAATACAATTTATACTCTCTCACTAAACAAATGTACAGAGTTCTTTGCGGCCTCTTTATCAAGAAAACATGTGACTGTCTGGGAGGCCCAGAAACGTCCGCGTCTGAGCATCGTTGTTCATATTCAGTCACGCAGCATGCTTCAAATTCTCGAAAAAATGCATAACTCACGAGCATTATGAATTGAATTAACCTCGAGTCCCTTAGAGAAAGATATGCATTATTTAAAGTCATATTCCGGACTTCTGCATTCACATATAAACTGCCTGCAGGGGAATACTTTTCAGCAAATGGTGTTGTAAACAGTGGAAAATTTGTCTCCATTTTAAATTATATATAGAAGGAATTTCTCCTAAAAATTCAAAACAAACAGTGAGGTAAGTTCAGATTTATCATTTTGACATTTAAAGTAAATTAAGAAAAAAAAATATTTCAACGAGGAATTAACAGTAAACTCATGTCTAGGCTACCACAAATAACACAACTGTAGCTCACATTTAGGATATTACAAAAACCAGAAAAATCAGCCGCCGGGCAGTGCAAGCACTGCATCGCATTTGAGGATGCAGCACACGCAGCAAAATTCGTTTTATTTATTTATCTGTTTACTTACCTGTAAAGCTCCATAATCCAAATATTACTACTCACCACCCTGCCCCTCCCCACATCACCGCCCGGCAGGTACTCCCAATACCGACCGCGGCTGAACGCAAGCGCTGCAGCGAGGTATGGAGTAGTGGGGTATGGTTTTGAAGCACCATCCACTCTCCACCCATATTTTTAATTGGCTTATGTCATTGTCCTTCGTAAACGCTGGCTTCCGAGTTGTTAGTAAGTTTGTTTGTCCCTCCCTGGTACCGCCATGTCAGAATTTGTTACCTTCCATAACGACTGGACCTTTTACTAGTGTTGTTACATGGTCTGCAATTTAAGTTGGTGAGCACTACTTTCTTTAATGCTCTTACCCTATTTCACTCACGCCACCACAGCACGCCCCAAGCTTTTACTACTTTATTTCTTTCAATTATTATATGGTCCGCTTTAACCACATCAACCGTGCTTATTCAATAATTTTATTTACGCCGTGGTCCGCTTTCAGTTTAGCGGCCAAGCCTAATTCATTATTTATTTTATAGGCGGCTGCTTTCACATTAGTGGCCATGCTTATTTATTTTATTAATTAATAGCCAACCGGCTTTCACTTCATCGGCTTTGCGGAACGTTTCTAAATGTTCTTTTTTTGCTTTGTATGAAAGGTCACCGTATGCGCTTTCACTTTAATATTGTCCTTGCCCCTTTGTTTAGACGCTGCTCACTGTAACCTGAATACAGTGCCCAGCGTCTAAAGAAAGGGGCGCAGCTAACATTAAAGTGCTCTTGCATTTGCAAGAGTTTGAGCTATAGGCATTAAAAATAACAATGCCTTTTATATATGTGTTATATTTAAAACACATAAATAAAAAACATTGTCATTTACAATGCCAGTCACTTAAACGCTTGCAAAAGCGAGACCTATTGCATTGAAAATGCTTGTTTACTGTTGTGCTGACTTTGTGTTTGCTGTCTGTAGAAATATGGTTACTTTACCCCTGCTAACCAGTGCTAAAGTGAATATGCTCTTTACTTACAAAAACATGGTAACATGGGTTTATCCACAATTCGGATATTTGATTTACTTGTAAGTCCATCGTAAAGTTCACTACACGTAACTCGGACCTGTAAATCAAATGCTACCAGTGGGCCTGCACCACTAATAGTTCTACCCGCTTAATTAGCCCTTTAAACATGCCTCAGGTCTGCTACTGCAGAGCTTGTGTGTTCAATTTTAAAGTGCTATTTCAACATGGCAAGTTATCCTACTTCCCAAACCTTCCTTTTTAATACGTGTCGGTCACCCCTAAGGTGAGCCCTGGACAGCCCATGGGTAGGGTGTAGCGTATTTAAAAAGTAGGACATGTACCTTTAAGGTTAACATGTCCTGGTGGTGAAATACTCCTACATTAATTTTTTACTGCTACAAAGCCCATCTCCCCCCCATAGGATAACATTAGCATTGCCTAATTACAGTTTCCAAGTATAATTTTCATTTGGGAAAGGACTCCCACATTTGGTGTCTCTAGAATCACAATTACAAAACAAAACTTATGGTAAAGTTGGTTTTTTAATTGCAATTCTGAAAATGCCACTTTCAGAAAGTCGCCATATTCTTACTGTCACTATTTGATGCCTTCTGCCTGTCTCTGGAATACACATCAGGGATGGGTGACAGATGGCTTCTTGCCTTCCCTACTAGACAGTCACACACAAATGAAGGGTAGGTATAACTGAGTGGACATCTGCATGCTAATGGGACATCCTGAGCAGAATGGGAGGGAGGAGCTGACACACCTGAAAGGGCTGAGTCCTGTCCCCACACAAAGGGTGCATACCCCCTGTAGTGAGTCCAGAGTCACAGCAGGAAAGAAAGGGACTCAGTGCACTTCAAAGCATATCTTTGAAGACTCCCCCACTTTGAATGCCCAACTGGGAATATGTACTATACCTCAGATACCCTCAACTCAGAACACCTCCGGAACTGAGAACATGCACCCAGGAAGAAGGAACCACACTATCTCAGAACTGGTGCATTTCTCACAGACCTGACGCATCCCAGCTGTTGCATGGAGAAATCCAGTGCATCACCCCCAACTGTGAGTGGATCACAGACATCTCTTGTTGCTTGCGACAGGATCAAGGTACTTCTGCTCAGCGGGCCCTACGTGGGTCTTGTCTCGCCTGGTCTCCATCGAGGCTGGCCTGACTCTTGACTTTGTAATGGTCCTGTAAGACCAAATAACTCTTTAAGCGCTTACTGCTTATAAAATTATTCTCCATATTTCAAAACTGGTTTGGATTCTTTTTGGGGTGTTGCACAAATACTTTGCACACTGCCTCTTAAGTTACCTCTGCCAACTAGAAACTCAATTTCTAACAGTGAACAAGAAGGAGTTTGTGTATAAATCACGATTCCAAGGTCTGCCAGAAACACCGTTTCCCACAGCCACATTGTGGCAAGTAAAAACTGGTGAAATCTGTCTAGACAAAACAGCCAGAATGGGAGAAAACATGTAGACTCCTTGCAGCTGTTGGCAATGAAAGTGGAGGGTGCTGGGGGCAGCAACAGAGGACAGCGAGTTAAAAATATAAAAAATACTTACCCGATGCGGCCAGCCACCTTGTTCCTTGTTTCTTCCCTGCTTCCTGGTCCTGGCAAACCCTGGGACACCATGAGAGACTCCCCATCCCATTCCCAAACTGCTCTTATGCTGCGTTTGAGCTGTGTGAAGATTAGTTTGCTCAGGGGCAGGGAATATGTGCCATTTCTCCACCCAGCTGTGGAATACAGTTGGGTTGGAGATACCTAATTGTTTGGCCAGCCAAACTTACATGCACACTTATATCCACTCCTCCTCCCTTCCATGGCTTATCCCCATACCTCTCTGCACACACTTGGCTCAGCCAGAAGCTGGAAAATAAAATGATAATACTATATCATTTTATTTTTAGACGGAGGCAAGATTGAGAGAGAGCTGGTTGAAACGCTCTCTCCCGAATAACTCGCCGATCTACGATGTGCCATGGCTCCTGAAGACTGAAATTAGACAGGACTTCAGTAAACTGACCTTACAAACTTCAGCAACTCTATTTTCATAATAAAAAGGAAAAAAAAACTCTATGCTGTGGTGGCCCCTTGTGTATAGCAACGGACTTACTAGCTGGATTCTCTCTCGTCGGACGCGCTTCTCCATTTGCTGTTTTGGCTGCGGCTCCGCATCTCAGCTGTTTCGCTCTTCACGCTCAGCTATGCCACCTAAAGCTCAGGGGAAGAACCTGGTCTCCGTCACCGCAGGACGTGCCTCGGCAGCCCGGGGTGCTGGCTCTTCAAAGGTAGCTGGTGTGGTGGAGCAGTCCCTGGCAGGAGCAGGAACTTGTGAGGATGCGGGGGCAGCCGACAGACTCCTGCAGAGACGCTGGCCCCAGCGATAGTGAAATCCAGACAGACCCTTCCGGTCATGTTTAAATCACAGGCAAACAAGAAAAGACACCGCAGCAACCCATTAAGAACAAACAAGGTCAGTATGCATTTGTCTCTCCAAAACTCTCGGCAGTATCTCTCCTGGTAAGGCGGATGGCGCACTTTTTTTGTCTCCTTTGGGGCCAATATTATCAGATGGTAGTAAGGGGGACTCTATAAGTAAGGCTGGGGAGCCGGAGGTCGGGGGGAAAAGTACTGATGATAAATCTGGAGCCCCCTCTAACAATGCAGACCATTCGGTTCAGCTTTGCGGAACTCTGGGAGCAGTAGTCTTAATGGAGCCTATGGAAACTACAGGTACTTCCCCTGAACAAAGGGCTGCGGAGCAGCCACAGCGAAAAAATAAGACTACCTCAGGCGAGGCATCCCATGCGGTTCCACAGAACACTATGTTAAATTTAAACGAGACACAGAAGGCAATACATTTTACTCTTTATCTGATCATACCGGGTCATCCGAGGATGATGTCGGTCTGGATGAAGACTGGACTGATGATGACAGCGAGCTGGGTGAATGACGAACTAGCGAGGCATTAAACTCAGAAGCTTCACCAAATGGGCTTCGTACAGTCCGGAAAGCATCCAGAGACCAGGGACCTTCAGCATCTTGCCCGAATACAGGTTCATTAGTCTGGGACTATTCATTCTCTATGCAGTCTGGTCTGGAGGGTAATACTACTGACGCAGGGAGTGGGAATGGGGCCAATCCCTCCTATCCACCCCCAGGCGAGATGACAGTTGCGGTAATCTACCAGACCATTATGGCTCACCGTGAAGAGACCTGCAAGAAAGTGTCCGAACTCAGGGTGCATGGCGTAGGGTGCAAAACTCTATCCGCAGAGTAGCAAAAACATGCTCGGATATTGCCTCCAGAATTGGAGAGGCGGAAGAGAAGATCTCCATCCTAGAAGATAACATGGCCACTCAAAGAGGCCTTACCGACCTTATTAAAACTCAAAGGGATGACATCCAGTGGAAACTTGAGGTTCTGTGATTTTCGACTTCGCTTCGTAGTCAGCCGCCATTTTGTGACAGCCGCCAATTTGTGTTGCCTTTACTCAGGTAGCACGGCGAACATAGTGTTTTTGCCTTTCCAGCTGCTATGCATCTCTCCCGTTAAAAAGTAACCCTTTGTCCTTGTTTATGAAACCTATGTCAGGGTCTGGCCGAGTTGGTTAATCCATGTCTAGACTGATTGATCCTTGTCTTAGTTGACTGTTTGGGTCCCACCATTCTTCCTTTACTTTCTTATTTGACTGGCCTTCACTATTCTCTCCTTGTATTCTCCTATTACACAACTATCCTTTGAGGCTTGCACATACGTCCTGCTACCTGCAAATTGGATTACATGCACTAGCATTGATTAACTTGAGGGGAGGGGAGAACACGGGGTCTGAAAAAAGGGCGTATTCAAGACATTCGATTGCTTGTTTTCAAACTTTTCCTATTTGTCAGTTTTGTATGTTTTGGGAGTAGATGTCGTAAATATGTATACTATAAAAGATTGTGCGCCACGGATTGAAGTGGCAGTCTCCTAAGAATATACCTTCTGTACTTCTTGGATAACTGTGCTTAGCTGCAGCTAATAAACCCGATTTTCTATGCCTAACAGAGTGTCTCATGTCTCTGACAAGGCAGGTGAACCCGGAAATTTCAGTCGTGCCTTGCGCCGCTCGGCCCATAAGGCCCGGTTCTCCAAACTCACAGATCTTGAAAACAGAGCACGGAGGAACAACCTGAGAGTTTTAGGAGTCCCGGAAGGGACCGAATGGTCGGACACCAGGCAGTTTGTGGTCAAATTGTTCACTGAAGCATCCCCTGTGGTTAAACAGTGGGACTGGCAACTCGAAGTCCAGCGGGCACATCGCTTTCCATTTAAGCAAAAGCAACGGACTGGCCAAACTAAGGATAAGCCTCACGCTATCCTAATTTGTTTTAGTAACTTTCTTGCCAGGGAAAAGATGTATGATTTGGCCAGGCCCGATAGGAGGCGGGCCCGCAAAGGTTGTGAGTTTTTTGTCAGGCCTAATTTTTGTCCAGCTACTGTTGAGTGGAGGTGGCAGCTCTGTCAGTTAATAACACCTTTCCCGTCAAAGGGAGCTCAAGTATTTCTGCTCTTCCCTTCTAAACTTAAAATTATCTATCAGGGCCAGACCAGATGTTTGGTCTCTGAAGTCCAGGCTAAAGAGTTTTTTAATTCACTTTAGGCTTCAAAGCTTGGTTCTCTGATGTCCTTTTTTCTTCAGGAACCTATGGGTCTTTAAGGAGGGTACTGACCATTTGTTGGGGAAGAGTCTCGGTTCTATATTCTTTTTTTTCTCTTCTTTCCTCCCCACGGCCGTATCCCCCACTGTTATTAATAGCTTGACACCGGGGGAGACTGCGCTAAATCAGCCCTTCCATCACAAGGACCTAGGTCCTCTTGCCTTACACGGGGGTGGTGGGGTAGGGGGTTTCAGGTGAGTTGGGTTGGGGGGTGGGCTGGAGGGGGAGTGGGAGAGGGGTGGGGTACAAAATATAAAAAAATGCTTACATTTACAGTCTAATCGTGGCACTTTGACTGACATTGGTATCATTAGGGCATGTTCATTTCTTGAAGGCTGGATTAAAATTGTTTTGTATCTGCTTGTCGGGTTAATATCTCTTATGAAAGCAAATGGCGTGAGGTAAATTTCGCCTAGGCTCTTGGAATATGTGTGGGTTGAATGATGGTAAGAAAAGGGTCCTGTTTTCGAGAATTGTTCAGGTCTTTCGAATAGATGTACTTTGCTTGAAAGAAACGCATGTCTCCTGGAGCAATCACGATTATTTGAGAATTCCTGGGTTTGATTTAATCGGATGCTCCCGCCAGACCTCTATGATTAGAGGGGTGGAAATTTTATTGAGACGGGGGACTGGGTCATGTAGGAAAACTAGTCAAGATAGCGCAGGGAGATGGGTAATTACTGAGTTGACAATCAACGGCAGACCTTTAACCGTTTGCACAGCTTACTGCTCAAATGTAGATGACCCGGCAGTCTTACATCACTTGAATGTAGAGTTGGCACTGTGGCCTCATCCTATTTGTTTCTGTGGGGGATATGAATATTAATCTGTCTGCTGATTTTAATTTAGCTGGGGGCCAAAGCTACGTAGGTAAGAAGGCTAGAGTATTTAGGGCGCTCCAAGCTTTGGTTCAAGAGCACTGTCTGACTGACCTCTGGTTTCACCATAATCAAAATCAAGATGGTTTTACATATTATTCTGCCCTCCACAATAAAATGGTCTGGCTGGACTATTTTCTTATGTCGGATCAGCTTGCTGAGTTAACCTCTATTTTAGCTCACCAAAGAAGTTTGTCAGACCATAATCCCCTGATTGCTGAATGTCCTCTTTTGCACGGGCCTAGTGTCCCAAGGGTCTGGACATTTGAAAGAAAACTATTATTAGAACAGTCTTACTTGGATCACATGAGGAACTGGTTATCGGAATTTTATTTAATATTAATAGGGGGACTGCCCCTGGTACCATTGTCTGGGATACACTTAAGTCTGCTGTCCGGGGGAAAACAAAGAGTTTTCGCCCTTTCGACGGAGGACTATTCAAGAACAAACTAGAAGGAGCATCGAGGAGCTGAGGGCCGCAGAGGTCCAATTAATATGTTCTATCAAGGAGGGTCGAGACACAGCTTAAAGTCAGTTACTGGTCGCTAAAACCAGGGCTGGCCTGCTGGAGTTCTTTGGTCAGGACCTTGCTGCGAAGTTCTTACAGTTTCGTACTATGATATTTGAGTTTGGTGAAAAATCTGGCGGGGTCTTGGACAAAGGACTCCAGCAGAGAAGTCTGGCAAATCGTATTATTAAGATCCAAGATTCTCAAGGCCATGATCACGACACACCGGAGGGGGTCATGGGTGTCTTTCAGCAGTTCTATCGCACATTGTATACAGAGGGAAATATTGATTTAGATATAGTCTGAAGCTGGGGCTTTCCTTCAGGACATCAACAGCCTCAATGTCACGGCCCAACAGAATGAAGTCCTTTCTGCCCCCATAGCATGGGAAGAGGTTGAGCTAGCAATTAATTCATTAGCCAACGGTAAAGCTGCAGGTCCAGATGCTATTCCTCTGGAATTTTATAGTGTGTTCCGCTCGGAGATCCGGCTGGACTCTCTCTAAGTTCATAGAGAGGCACAGGACGGTTGTATACTGGACTCATGGCGCCAAACTACTATCATTCTTTTCAAGAAGAAAGATAAACCAGAGCTCGACCCTTCCTCGTTTCGCCCAATATCACTAATAAACACAGACAGTAAAATGGATTCCAAAATTTTGTCCACCAGATTAGCCTCGGTGATCTCTCCGTTGGTTTCATTATGTCAGCATGGCTTTATCCCGGGTAGGGATACAGCCAACCATGTCCGCCGGGTTATCACACTTCTGGATTGGGCTCAGGTTACTGAATCTCCCCTAGGGGCGATCCTATTGGACGCCGAGAAGGCGTTCGACAGGGTCACTTGGGTGTTTCTATGGGCAGTCCTTTGTGGAAGGGTTTTAGTCTTGAGTTTATCCAGACAGTTCAATCTCTTTATACTGCTCCAGTGGCCACTCTATGTGTCTCTGGTCTAGTGTCAACTTCATTTAGCATTAGCAGGGGAACTAGGCAGGGATGCCCCTGCTCGCCTCTGCTTTTTGCCCTGTACATTGACCGTTTTTTAAGTAAAATCGAGTGTTCTTTAAATATTCTGCCGGTTAGGGTCAATGCTACAGAGTACAAGACTTTGGCTTACGCTGACAATATCGTAGTCTTGACTAGTGATGTCGCATCTGCTTTTTCCACTCTAAAGAACTTAGCAGAACAGTATGGTCAGCTCTCTGGCTACAAGCTTAACGTCACCAAATCCCAGGTTATTCAAATTGTCGCCATGGGCCCTTCTCGAGCCCCAGTGGTTCAAACTGCAACATATCTAGGGGTTAAAATCACTGCCATAGTTGGCAATCGCCCAGACATGAATATTTTGCCGGTTATTGATTCAGTTAACTCTACCTTAGCATGATTGGACAACCTACATCTTTTTTTGTATGGTAGGTGTAATGTTCTTAAAATGCTGCTTCTACCTACATTTTTATACCTATTCAGAACCATTCCACTGGAATTCCCACAACTAAGCCTGGCTCGAGCAGAAAGGACTTGTAATAGATTTCTTTGGGGGTATCATCGCCCTCGTAGGGCGGCTAAGTGGATGTGCCTCCCGAGAGACCGGGGGGGGGGTTGTTCAGTCCCAAACCTATTGCTCTATTACTGGTCTGCACTGCTCCAACATTTTGGCCTGCCACTGCTTGGGGACAGGGCGGCTGTGCTGTCGTTCTGTAGACCTTCTATTTATGAAATATGGTTAGGAGAGGATTCAAAAGGGATTTTACTGCGGATTCATGAACCCAGTTATTACAAGAAGACTGAGTTCAAGGTCATTGGGGCAATGTTCTCAGTTTGGCGCAAGATTCGGCGTAAATGGACGATTCCGAATATTAATTCCTACACACCTCTCACCACTGCTCGACTCTTGCTGATCATTTTTCAAGATCAGACCACTTTTAGGTGGATGTCGCTAGAGTTAGGAGTTCTGAGGGATCTAGGCTTTGATGGAAAAATGGGCTCCTTTTAATTTTTAAACAATAAGTTCCATCTTAATACACGTGCTTTTTTAAATATTTGCAGATCCCGAGCTACATTGATAAAATGAAGGGTCAGTGAAGGGTCAAGCTACCACCTTGTTTGACAGGATCACATTGATTGAATTGATTCTGAGGAGGTCAAGAAAAAGGGTGGGCACTGGGCGGGGCCAGCAGCATGGCCGAGTGAGTCACAAGCCGCCGCAGCACCGGCGCGCCGACTAGATCCGTCATGCTTTTCCCGCATCCAGCGGAAGAAAACAGCCCCCAAAAGAAGCGTGAGACAGACCGCAGGAGGGTATGAGCAACAGATTCACCTTCCAGCGAGTTAGGAGCAGCGGCACCGGAGAAGAGAGCTTAGCGCCCGGAGGCGGAGGCGAAACCAAGATGGCGGCGCCCTGCTAACCTCGAGAGCAGAACCAGAGGAAGAGGCCGTGCCTCGGGATTGACTGAGGAGACCGGAGGACACGAAGCGCAGCGGTACGGAGCGGCCGGGCGTACACACCACAGGGCATCCGACACTGAGACCGAGGAGGGAGCGAGGAAAGCAAGCGCTGCACTGGGAGGCGGGCCGCATCTTCAGTCAACACAGCCAGGCGGGGGTGAGCGCCAAGGCGGGAGAGTCTCCCCCCACTGTGAGGGAAGAGGTACATCCACAGCTGGCCGCCGGGAACACCACGGTGCCTAAGGACGTAATCTGAAGTCGAGGGGCTGTCACCGGTTTGCCCCCCCCCTTCGCCAAGAGAACTCGGCAGCGCTGCCGCATCGCCCCGCAGACCGAGGGGGGGACAGCAGAGGGAGAGTGACGGCCTGAGGGAGGAACGGAGCACGCAGAAGGGGAAAACGGATCACGCAACACCCTGGGCGAAGACAGAGGGAAACACCGAGTGACAGGAATGCCCGCCCCCTCCGCCTCAAACCTCCCTGCAAATCTGGCAGCAACGCTGCATCGGGGACAAGCCTTGAGCCGGGGGAGGTCACTAGGTTGAGGCAGAGCTCCTGGGAAGACCGGGGCAGACTCACACCAACGCCGGGCGCTATGGGCAATTGATCACCTCTGGCCTGAGATGGGGGACACCCCCTCGCCCTACCTTCCCCCCTCCTTGCTCGGGGAGACAGATCGATCATAGTGGAAGGAGGCGCAGCGCACCCCGCCGAGCAATTACTTTCAACACCAACCTGAGGAAATAGCGTGCCAGGCTGATATTGGAGGCGAAGTGGGGGTGAAACCAAACCTGGGCATTCAGTCGCCCCGGAGTGGGTACGGCTAATAGCACGTAGCCTAGTAAAACTGGACAAGGCTAGAGGAGAGGTGATGCTCTGGAGGGCAGAGGCGGACTGAGGAGCGTGACACAGAAGACGGGCCCTACCCTCCCCCTCCCCCGGCAGAGGGACCGGTGTAACATGGGGGAGAAGGACTGTTAAAGCAAACAAATTCATTAATAGGGACAAGAAGAAGGGCACATACAAGGTTTCAAATGAAAGTGGCTTTATTGCCAATAAAGCTGCAGCTTGAGACAATTTGCAGGAGTGCAAAGTGATCTAGTTTTTCAGTAAGCAAGCCAGTTCTTATATACAGTTTTCAGAACCTGGATACATTAATGATTAACAATGACATCATGGTGTGACCATGCTAGAATTAGGATCACGTGTACATTACAGTATCAAGGTGCATTTCAAAAATATGTCTACGTTCACAATTTACATTATTTGCAACACATCTGACCATGCAGCTATAGGTTAATCTTTAAACTACCGCCTCCTGACTTTCAGCCTTGCCTTGGCCGGTTATCTTGAAATGTCAATGTGCAATGTTGATCTACTATCAGCAGAGGCCCGTGTTTTCTGCTTTTCCATACAGATGACGCACTTGCTATCTACGCTATCTATGCTGAGCATACACTGCCCTTTCACTTAACCGGGCGAGGGGCAGAACAAACTTGGCGCGTCCTGGGTCAGCGAGCGATTCTTAGAAAGGTCTCGCTGAACTGACTGAACTGGCTCTGTTCATGGGTGAAAGCTAGTGATTCATTAAACAACTTGGAGCTACAGCAGAATAGGGCACGCACACGTTCACCAGCTATTCTTTTCTGGCTTTAGCTGAATTTCAGACAACTTAATTTAACTCTCTGTGCACCAGCTGTGCATCATGGAGCAACATTTCATTATGACTAGTGGGCTTATTTTATTAGCAAGCAGGTTAAAGACAGAAATTAAAATAAACTACGGTTCAATTTAATATTTTCATTCAACAAAGGGCCAACTTATTTTTCATCTTTTACAAATCGACCCTTTGAACCTCAGTTTAAAATAATTTCGTCACGCAGCATATCACAGTCTAATAATTATATTGTTCATTCTTATCAATGTCAGAAATGTCTATGTTCATTAACTCAGTAGTGGCTGTTTGCATCAGCATTCTTTTTTTTTTCTTTAATTTCCTCGCTTGGCATTTAGTCAGCTGTCCCAATAGTTGACAGCACATTGGCAGGCAATTAATTAATAGACAACAGCCTATTATTTTTTTTTTTCAGAACAAATTTTATTGGGGTTCAGCAGTTGAAAGAATATAAACAAGACACCGCTTCCGTAGCATCAGGAAGGTAGTGAAAGTAAAAGAGCAAAGAAGTCAAAATATTCAATCAACGTTCCCCCAGGCCCCCCTCCCCGTATCCCAACCCAACGCCCCCCCCCCCCCACCCTGCACGGTGTTTACATTGTCCAGAACATAACCTGAGAGATCACATCAGCAACCTGTGGCGCAGTTCACACAGGGGCAGAGCCAACAAGGTCTAGACCCACGTCTCTCGTCGCTGGGGGGTCCAGCAGGAGGCCCCGGTAATCTGCCCACTTCTTCCAGATTCGGTAATGTTTTCGAGGGCAGCCCCTAGCCTCAAAGATAGGACGTTCCAGGCCCATGTTGAAGTCCATGCCTCGCTTCCACACTCCCACCAGCGGAGCTCTGGGTGCCTTCCAAGCCTGAGCTATGTCCCTCTTGGCCACCGTGAGACCCAACAGGAGCAGATGCCGTTTATACCTATTGCCCCCTACTTGCTCCATAACATGGAGGAGGCCCAGCTTCGGCGTGCGAGGGAGGTCCCATGCCAAGACTTCCTCCAGACAGTCCCATACACCCGTCCAAAACCTCTGCAGCCGCACGCACTCCCATACCGTATGTAAGAAGGAGCCTATCTCAGTCCCACACCTCAGGCACTCCGGGGAGGCTATCAGCCCAGCCCTCCACAGCCGTTCCCTTGTATAGTATGCTCTGTGTAGGTACTTAAATTGGATGAATCGCAGGCGCACTGCTATTGCTGCTCCTCTAGGGGCCTCCAGAGCCTCCCTCCAGTCCTCCTCCTCTAACTCCCCCAGCTCACTCTCCCAAACCGCCCGCAGTTTATCAAGGGAGGGGGAACAATGGGTAACCAGCGTCTGGTATATAGTCGAAATTTTCTTCGTCTCCAATTCCCCCATAAATACTTTAGCTTCCAAGGGGCTGAATTCCGGCAAGGACGCTAAAGTCGCAATTGCGGGGGTCAGCGCGTGCCTGAGCTGTAGGTATCGGAAGAATTGAGACTGGGGCATGTCATATTCCACTCGCAATGCCTGGAACGACTTGAGGACTGTGCCTTTCAGTACGTGGCCCAGTGTCGAGATGCCAATAGCGTCCCAGCCGTCAAAGCCCCGCAGGGAAGCCAGGCCGGGCAGTCTCCCATTGTGCCACAGGGGGGTCTCACCTGTTAGCCTATTCCACCATCCCATGCGGCGGAGAGCGTCTCGCCACACCTTAAAGACCACCTGGGTGACCATCGGAAGTCGTTTCCGAGTGGCAGCCGAGTAAAGGATAATATGGAGTGTGTCCGGATCCATCAGATACCTTTCCAGGGCATAGGCCGGGTCTCCCCGGTCCCCATACCACCATTCATTGAGGACAAGCAGGTGCGACGCCTGGTAGTAGGACTGGACGTCCGATGTGGCCAGCCCTCCACAGTAGGTCGACAGAAAGCAGGTACGGAGCGCCACTCTTACCGCTCCCCCAGTCCACAGGAATCGACCCAAGGCAGAGTTCACCTGCCGAAACCAATGCGGCGGAACTGGGTACGGGTGGTTCTGTAACTGGTACAACAAGCGGGGTAGCGCCACCATCTTGAAGATGGCCGAGCGGCCATAAACATTGAGGGGCATCCTGGACCACGTCTGCATATCTGAACGGACCCTGTCCCAGACCGGCATTATGTTTCGGGACCATGACACACCCGGTATATCCGTCAAGAAGACTCCTAAATATCTAAGGCCTCCCACTGCTTCTTGTAAGACCGAGGCCCAAGGACCCAAGGTCCCCCGGTCACCCAGGACCCACAGTTTCGACTTCCGTACATTGATCCTGAGACCGGACACCTCGCCAAAAATGCGCATTATATCCAGGACCCTCGGTCCCGATTTATTGAGGTCTGTGAGGAAAAGGAGCACATCGTCCGCATAAAGTGCAATCCTGTCAGATGGACCTCCCACCCATTCCACTCCGTGCAGCTGAGCGTCCATCCGGACCCAAGCCGCAAGCGGCTCCATAGCCAGGGCGAACAGGTAGGGTGAAAGGGGGCATCCCTGTCGGGTGCCCCGACCAATGGGGAATGAACCGGAGACCGCCCCGGCGACCCTGACCGCCGCCGTCAGGTCCGTATACAGCAAGTGGATATACGACAAAAAGCGCGGGCCCAGATTAAGCCGGAGGAGGAGCGCTCGAAGATACGGCCAGCTCAGGGAGTCAAAGGCGCGGTCGATGTCCGCCAGCAGGAGGGCCGCAGGAATGCCCGCCGCCCGCACCGCCTCTATCACTACATGCGCGCGGCGTATATTATGTCGTGTCGCTCTGTGGGGCATGAAGCCCGCCTGGTCCGCGTGGACTAGGTCCGCAATAGGTGGGAGAAGGCGATTCACCAAAGCCTTTGCCAGTATTTTCGCCTCGAAGTTCAGCAGCGATATCGGACGGTAAGATTCGGGACTATCCTGGGGCCTCCCCGGCTTGCAAAAAACCACAATCTCGGCGTGTCGCCAGTCCGCCGGCATCCTGCCGCGGTCCCTAGCCACTTCCAGGGCCTTTTTATAGCGCATCCCCAACTGAAGATGGAACTGCTTCATGAACTCACAGGGGAATCCATTGGGTCCCGGGGCCTTGCCCGTATTTAGTCCGCCTAGAGCAGTTCCCAGCTCCTCAGCAGACAGCGGAAGGTCCAGCTGTTCCCTAGCTTCATCTGAGAGCGCCCGGGGCGGGAGGTCAGCAAGGAATCCATCAATGTCCTCTGCTGGGAGGGAGTCCTGGGGGGCATATTGCGCCTCGTAGTATTGAGCAAACGTGTGGGCCAAGACCTCGGGAGCCGATATAGGAGTTCCGGCAGCATCACAGATTCCCGGCAAGGGCTGGGCCTGGTAGGCGTCTCGACATAACCTATAAAGCATCGTACTAGATTTGTCCCCCCATTGATAGATTCGACTCTGTGTAGCTAGCCAGTTCTGTTTGGCTTCATCAAGCAGTAGGGAGGTATAAGAGCGCTGGAGGTGCAGCAACACAGTTATCGCGTCGTCGCTCTCCCCTGTCAGGCAGGTCGCCTCCTGGGCACGCACCTGGTCCGCCGCGTCCGCCAGGGCCAAAGTACGGGCCCTGCGATTTGCGGCGCACCACGCAATGTCCACACCCCGGAGCACAGGTTTCAGGGCCTCCCACAAGGTCACGGCATCAATGCTCGGGTCCTCATTCTCTATCCAGTAATGTGCTATCGCCTCCCGCATGTGTGATCGGTAGTCGTCGCGCTGCAGGTGCCACGTGGAGAGTCGCCAACGAAACGGCTGCCGCCGCGCACCCAGACTCAACGTCAGCGCGGTCGGGGAGTGGTCCGACAGACCCCTAGGAAGTATGGAGGTAGAAACAACCCTCCCTATCCAGGGCTGTGGGATAAACAGGTAGTCCAGACGGGAGAAGGATTTGTGGACTGCAGATACAAAGGTATATTCGCGGATACGCGCATGGTAGTGTCGCCAGGTGTCAATCCACCCCATCCCCTGCACCATCCTACTCAGGCGCGTAGTGGCATCCGTCAACTGGCCTCCCCCGGGTCTACAGCGATCCAGCCTCCCGTCCATCACGTCGTTCCAGTCTCCGCCCACAATCGTCAACACAAGCGGGATGTCAGTCCAGATATCAAACAGTCGTTCAATCAGAGCGTCTTGTAGTGGGGGTGGAGCATACACACTGCCAAAGACCACAGGCTCACCGCCCAGCTTCCCCTTAACAAACACGTACCGTCCATGCACATCCAGCCACTGTGTATCATGTGTGTAAGGGACCCTGCGGTGTATCAGGATCGCAACTCCCCTGGACCCTCTCGTGAACCCAGCATGAAACACTTGGTCATAGCCATACCTCCGCAGACTAAGAACTTTTGTACCCATGAGGTGCGTCTCTTGAAGTAACAATACATCCGCTTTTTCAGTCTTCCCCAATCGCAGAACCGCACTACGTTTGATTTTGTCAAGCATACCTCTCACGTTCCAACTTAGGACGCGTATCGTAGCATGCGGGGGGTTCGCACCCTGTACATCAGCCGCCATCAATCACCCAAATCTCGAGAGTATCGGGCCACCAAGACCACACGCACCTATGCAATCGTCCCCAGGTTCCCGCAGACACCGTGCTAGAGCTAGATCCAACTTCCCCCCCCATGTTTCCCGAACTCCCAAAACCCCGGTTCCCCCCCCTGCACCCCTTCCCCTGCCCCAAACTGTACCAACGACCCCCTCTCCAACCCCCCACCCCATACCTCAGAAACATTGAAGTACCTGTCGCGGTGCAGGGAATCACAGACCTCCAACGGGAGATCCAAGACCCACTACACCAATGGATCCCACCCAACTACCCACAAGGTATCTAACAACCTCCCACTTAACACGTGGGAACGAACTCCGGGAGTAGGCCCGCCCTTGGAGAGGCGTCACCCGACCCACTGTCCACCCATGAGTATGAAATTGTGTAGTCCATCAATGAGTGGCATGTCCGAGAGCAGCGCCTGGCCTATACTATACTGCCAAGCACTTCAATAGTCCTGTAGATCCATCGCCGGAGTCAGTGTGAAGAGAAGGGCGTCAGGATTTCGATGGGGAAGAGTCCGTCTCCTCCGGAGCCTCGGCCGACTCGTCGCGGGGAGGAGGGCGTTTCTGGGAGCGCGCCCTCCAGTTGCTTCTGCTGCGTGACCTTCTGGGTGGTTTCGGAGGTCTCCCGGTGGTCGACGAGTCCGAGTTCCGCCTGGGAGGGGTATGCACCCTGACACGCACAGTCTCGTCCGTCCATTCAAATACTTCCTCCGGAGAGTTGAAGAACTGGGTGCGGGACTGGAAGACCACTCGGAGGCGGGCCGGGAAGAGTAGAGCGTATGGAATTTTGAGCTCACGCAAACGTGCTTTTGCCGCGGTGAACGACTGCCTCTGCTGTTGGACCAGCTTTGTGTAGTCCGGGAACACAAGGATTTTGTGGTTCTCAAACATGAGAGGGTCCAGGGCGCGGGCCTGTCGCAGGATAACGTCCCTGTCGTGGTAGTTGAGCAACTTGGCAATCACCGAGCGGGGGCGAGCTCCAAGAGGTGGTTTTGGAAGGAGTGCTCGGTGCGCCCGCTCTACCACAAAGCAGCGCGACAGGGTGTCTGGGGGGAGCCATCCCTCAAGCCATTGGGTCAGGAAGGCCACCATATTTCCTTTCTCACAGTCCTCCGGGAAGCCAACGAAGCGCAGGTTGTTCCTTCTGGCCCTCCCTTCCGCATCTTCCACCCGCAGCGCAAGTCCCTTCTGAATCCCCTCCATGGCGGCAACTTTCTTCTTGAGGACGGCCACATCATCCTCGACCTCCGTGATCCTGGATTCCGTTTCGGTGATGCGGGCCACCGCATTGCGTAGGTCCTGCCGGAGCAAGGTCACGTCGGCACCGACCGCCCCGATCTTCGCATCCAACATGTCCCTCGACTGCGTGATCGCCGCCATCAGCGCCGCGTTGTCGGGTCCCGCGCTTTGGGGACCCCCAGATGCTCCGGCCGTCCCACCGGGTCCTGCAAACTTGTCCATTGGGCCCTGCTTCGAAGCATTGCTGCTGTTACTCCCTCTCGTCATGGCGCGGATAGAGTGATGGTTCCGACCACGAGGGACCAGCAGTCCAATGTGCTCCGCACGTCGTGCACGGCCTCTGATTATGAACGTCTCCCTGACCGCCGTGAGCCTGTGGAGATGGAGCGCACCCCCGTGAAGCTCCCGCAAGGTGCTATACGTGCGGTGGCAGGGGATGGTGCCACGCGGTATCGAGACCGTTCACTACGCTGCGGGCCCGCAGCAATCAGCTCAACATCCGTGCCCCACCTCCCAGCTGTAGTAGCAAAGCAATTTGGGGGGCCTCTTGTATGCCCAGGATCGTGCCAGTAGACTGCGGGGGTCTGTCCAAGGCACTTCCCCCCCACCGTGGCCCGAGGCGGCCACCGAGCAGGAGTGTAGCAGTATTCCAGCCCCAGGAAGAGTCCAGCAGGGTCGCAGTCCGAATATGGAGGGGGGAGGGGGGGGACGAGTAGGGGGTCGGCAGGGCCGCCACCCCCCTAGTGTTCCAGTGTCTCAGAGCCCCGCGGCTCGATCCCGCCGCCGAGTGGGGCCAGGCACAGTCTCAGGGCGTCCCCTCCCCCACTAGGCCTTACACCCAGTCACCTCTCCTTACCCCACCTCCGCTGGAGAACGGGCGCCGATTTCGTCCTCCCCAGCCGGTGTAGCCGCCACCGCAGCAAGTGTCCAGGCGTCAGCGGGGCTCGATCAGTCCCGGTCGCCTCTCCGCCACTGGACTTCCACTGAAGCGGCACCTTCCGGCCGGCGCGCCCCGGCTGCCACACACTTCCGGGCGGATCAGCCCAAAATCGAGGTCCCGGCCGTGCTGTGGAGGCAGGCCCCTTCGCCGTCAGAATTCCCGGCGGCTGTATCTCCCCAGCCGCAGACCGCCGGGACACCGGAGTCACTGCCGAGGCGTCGCCGTCGGATCCGCCGCCTGCCACCAGGTTTTTGGGCGCAGTGCAGTCGGGGCGACGTAGGATGCAGGCAGGATATGTGGCTGGCGGGACGGAGCTCGGTTAGGCTGCGTCCGCCATGTTCGCCGTCTTGCGACAACAGCCTATTATTAGTAGGAAAATTGTTATGAACACCATTCCTATCTTCCAACCCCATGCGCTCAACCAACTCCAAAGTGAACCTCCTATATCCCATGTACCAGACTCCTGATGTGCTTCTACACCTATATGATGTAATCTTTTTATTGCTTCCCTGACAGTAACAGAGGAGTCAGGGACATAGGTACAGCAGGACGCCCCTATAACCGCACAGACTCCTCCCCTTTCTGCTAGCATCATGTCAAGAATCATTCTATTTTGTAATGAAACTAATCTCACAGCTTGAAGCTCTACTGTAATATTTTCAAGTACACTTGTAGTTTCGTTTATTGTTGCTTCGAGTAGTCTGGCTAATCTACGTATATCCCTTGAGTTGATAGATGGACCAATCCATGGTATTATTCCTTTAAATATATCACCTGCTATTTCTGCTGCTGTATCTCTTTGATCCACACTCCTTCTGCCTCGCCGTGGTGCATGTCTTTGCATGTCCCTTCGTACTTCCTTTGTGTCTTTTATCGCTATAGCAGGTAATACAAAACCTAGGTGACAACAACCACTCCAACTTGTTGGAAGCCATGTATAAGCCTTATCTCCACAAATGAAATAAATTGAGTCACCTACGTAAAGTGGAATGCTAATATTTCCGGCCGTCATTTCAAATGTCATATTGCAATTTGTACTATTGCCCACCTGATAGGTCCCGTTACTCTTAATACAAATACTCCCTATTGCGTTGTGTTTTCTTAATTTTAACTTCAAAAATGGTATATTCTTATTTGCCTCTTTTGATGGGCCTGCTATCCCAATGCTTGTATTCTGAGTTGGAAAGATCGGGGTAAAGATGTCAGAAATATTGAGTCGACCATTGAGAATATTGAGTCGACCATTATGAATGAAATCCTCCCCCTGTCCTGGTCTGACCACTCCATGATATCCTTCTCATTCAAACTCACCGGTAAACCCATGAATCCCAAATTCACCTCACCCATTACCAACAGAGCTTGGAGACTCATTAATGACTCCAACTTTCATAACCATTTCCTTGACACAAACATCATCCCTAGTGACGACGCCTCCATCTGTACCAACGCCACTCTCCTAGAAACTGGAATTCGCCAAACACTAGACAAACTAGCGCCCCTGCGGGTGTTAAGGAAAAAAACAGCCACCAGGGAAAAATGGTACACCCCTCTCCTTAAAAGCCTCAAAAGGGAATGTCAAAAAACCGAACATCGATGGAGACAAATAAAAGATTCGGAAACCAGAGTAAACTATGTCACCAAACGGAAACAATACATCTCAGCCATCCGAGACGCAAAAAAAGTATACTTTAGTCAACGAATCCTTGACAACCAAAACTCCACAAAACAACTGTTCAAAATTGTAAAGGAACTCAGTAATCCCTCTAGTACTTCACAAATCCTTTCCCCGTCAACTGAGGCTTGCGACCGCATTAGCACCTTCTTCATGGACAAAATTAATAAAATTTACTCCACCTTCACCCCCCCACACTCCCCAAATTCGCACGATAACCCTGACGAGAACTCACCAGCATCAGACAATAGCAATTCCCAACAATTTTCCACGTCTAACAAGTTTTCAACCAGTCTCCGAAACCGAGGTACTATCTGTACTACAAACAATTAAATCAGGCTCTCCTGCGGACCCATGCCCCCACTTTGTGTTTTCCACAATCGCACCAACGCTCTGCCCCTTTATTACCAAACTTTTTAACCAATCGCTCACCACTGCATCTTTTCCTGAAACTTGGAAGCACGCATCCGTGACTCCCCTTCTGAAAAAAGCCGGATCCGACATCACCAATCCAGAGAATTACAGGCCTATCTCCCAGCTCCCCTACCTCTCCAAGGCCTTGGAAAAACTGGTTAACACACAATTGTCCCGATATCTGGAAGACAACTCACTCCTGGACCCCACCCAGACCGGCTTCAGAGCCAACAATAGCACCGAGGCAACGCTGCTGGCAGTATCGGACAGTGTGAGATGCATCACAGATCAAGGAGGATCTGTGGCTCTGATACTGCTCGACCTGTCAGCGGCGTTTGACACGGTGTCACACGACCGCCTTTTAAACATCCTCCTAAGCAAAGGAGTGCAAGCTACAGCTTTAGGCTGGATTAAATCATTTCTCAGCAATCGCAGCCAAGCAGTTCACATGGGCCAATTCTACTCAAAACCCTACCCCATCAGCTGTGGAGTCCCACAAGGGGCCTCACTGAGCCCCACTCTCTTCAATGTCTACGTTTCATCTCTGGCAGACATTGGAAGAAAGTGGGGCATCGGCATATGTTCCTATGCCGACGACACACAGCTGATGGTGAAAATGGATGAGGGATCAGAGACAGCAAAAGAAAAGCTACACGGCTGTCTCTCCGAAATGGCAGACTGGATGCGCAACCATTGCTTAAAGCTAAATGCCGGCAAATCAGAGATACTTCTGTTTGGAGGAGCTAAACTCACATGGAACGCTACATGGTGGCCACCCTCACTGGGATCAGCTCCCACCCCAAAACAGCATGCCAGGAATCTCGGCATCATTATGGACGATGTCGTGTCCATGAAGGACCACATCCGTTCACTTTGGGGCAAGGGATTCGCAATACTTAAACTCCTGGCAAAATTTTTTTCCTGGATACCCTTGGACTGCCGACGCACTGTCACTCAAGCCCTCTTAGTCAGCCGCCTGGATTATGGCAATGCCCTGTTCGAAGGGATGAACGAACAACTGTTCTCCCGCCTACAGGTCCTCCAGAACCAGGCAGCCAAATTGGTATGTAACAAAGGTAGGCGAGACTCGGCATCCGCATGCCTCAAAAGACTCCATTGGCTACCAATGCGTCAGAGGGCCACTTTCAAACTACTCTGTCATGCACACAGAGCCCTTCATAAAACGGGCCCCCTCATTCTCCAAGAGAAAATTGAGTTCTACATCCCCAACAGGAACCTAAGATCAAACCACCTGGCGCTGGCTAAATCTAAGCGTATCTACAAGGCACGAACTGGCGGTCGCGCCTTCTCATACCTGGCTGCCAAAAGATGGAATGAGTTACCCGTAGACCTTAGACACACCACAAATTACCTTCAATTCCGCCAAAAATTAAAAACTCACCTTTTTCCTAAAAACTAACTCCCCAATTCAGTCCTCAGCAGTTTCCTTTTTTTTTTTACAGCGCCGTGATGTCCCATGGGACGAGTGTCGCGCTTTACAAAAACCATAAATAAATAAATAGAAAGGGGAAATGTTGCATTCTGCTCTACTACCTCCGTGCAATTTCCCAGTGTCAGAATCTCTGCCATATATTTGTTATATAATGTTCCTGCAGGCGGAGCCGTAGTTGCCCCTGCACCACCAGAGGTGCTTTTCTTTAAATTCTGTAAAACAGCTATTATCTCTATCTTTACTATTGTTACGTAAATAGCATAACAGGATGCTGCGAAAGGCAGTGGGACTTGAACCAGGGGCAAACTTTGGTCTACCGAAGCTGGGAATTGCAAACATATCCAGCAATCTCCCCTTGGTAATATTTTATTGGTATGATGCAACAAAGTCACAAAGGTATTGTGGTGCATATCTTCTCTGTGGGCTATTTCTTCAGGTGACAAAGTGTATGCAGGTACTGTAGCAGGTGTTGTTGGTGCTGGGATCAATTTTTCCATGGGATAGAACACATCTAATAGATATACAGTAATTAATGCTAGCAATAACAGACAGAATATCACCCCAGGTATACACATTTTAGACTTGTACCATTTTTTCTTCATTTTTAAAGCTGTATTTTCCCTATCCATACCTATCTATTCTTATACTTTTGTTAATTGGATGTAGAGCTATTGATGACACTATGTTGTGAATTATCACTGTGAATTTTTACTATAATATAAGCTAAACACACAAAAATCATGAACACATATAAGGTGAGGCTGTAGTACAGAATATATTGCGAACAACTATTCGTTAATATTTCAGATGGTCTCTGAGAATTTCTTGGTACTTCTTGCCTCCCAAAGATATGCATGTAATTTTTGTAATGCACGACCCTTTGATCATATATACCAGTTGGTAGTGCAGCCACACTTAATTTCACAGGAGTGTCCACTATACCTCACCCAACAGGTAATTTTCTAAAGCTAGCTGTCTTGACGACCTGGAAAAAGTTCTTTGCTGGTTGCTGCAGCAGCACGGGTGCTCGCAGTGACAGGAGGACTCGCAAATACCTCCTGGATCAGTTCATCTACTATTTACTGCAGTGGCACGGGCACTTTGCAGTGACAGGAGGACTCGCAAATACCTCCTGGATCAGTTCATCTACTCAATGCTGGACTGGCACACTTAAAAGAGCTATTACCCCTGGTGGTAGCGTGTATCCTTTTTAGTCTGAAAGTACTCTACTCAAAGCTTCTTGTAATGCTATTCTATTTAGATCTCGCATTAATTGATATTCTAGCTGATCAAATACTTCCTGAAGGTGTATGAGTGCAATTTCGTTATCTTCTTCACTGCTATTCTCAAAGTCAAAAATTGTTGTTAAAATATCTGTTAGGATGATATCTAGTAGTAGTACTTCACCTACTTCCTGTAGAAGATCAGGTACTGGAATCACTGACATTTCATCTCCTTCTTCTTTGTAGATCTCAAGTTATACCTTTTTTCCTCTTTGACTGGTTCTGGTGTTGGTGTGTGTTGCTGACCTGTGTCTTGACTGGATGCTGTCTCAGTGGGTGCCCTCTTTATATGACTGGCGTGAATCCAGGATTTGTAGTTGGTGCACTTCACTGCTGTCTTTGTAGCGAGCAGCACCTGCTGCGGTCCCTTCCAGCGAGCTTGGAGGCAGTTGGACCTCTGGAATGCTTTGATGAGCACCCAGTCTCCAGGCTTGAACTTGTGCCCCTCGACCTGCAGCGGCTCTGGAAGTGCTCCCTTCACGTGCTGGTTGATAGAAGCAAGAGTACGTGTAAGTGACATGCAGTAATCATTCAACAGTTCATTCGTCATCATAGGCAGAGCATTTTTGTCTGGAACTCCCCAAGCTACCATCGGCAACCCAGTGACAATCTCGTGTGCACTGAGTTTGGTCTTGGCATCTGGTGTGCTCCTCATGCTCATCAGGGCAATAGGTAAGGCATCCATCCAGGTCAATTTTGTGTCAGCACATATTTTAGCTATTTTGGCCTTGAGCACGCCATTTTTTCTTTCCACTGCGCCAGCGGCCTCTGGATGGTAGGCACAGTGTAGCTTCTGCTGTATTCCCAAGGCTTTGCATGTCAATTTTATTAGTTCATTACAGAAGTGACTGCCATTGTCTGAAAATATTGTTTTTGGGACCCCAAAACGTGGGATCAGCTCCTTTATCAGGCACTTGGCTGTTGAGATGGCATCATTGCATTTTACCGGGTATGCCTCTATCCATTTTGAATACATGCACACCACCACCAGGATATACCTATACTTATTTGTACGTGGCATCTCCACATAGTCTATTTGCAGGGCTTCAAATGGCATTGTTGGCTTCTGAAAGTGTCCCTTGGGTACTGGAGCAGTCTTACCCACATTGTACTGTGCACATACCATACATGTTTGACATATCTCCTGTGCTATCTTTCTTATGTTCTTGTTCACCCAGAATTTATCCATGCAATTTACAATCGCATCCCTGCATATATGTGCCGGGCCATGCATGGCCAAACACATAGAGTAGACCATCCTGTCTGGTAACATATATTTATCTTTGGCATCATTCATCCAACATCCTTGAACAAATGACCCGTTCTTTGACCAACCCATCTGTTCTTCTGCTGTTGCTCCTTGTTGCATTAGTCTTATACCTTCACTTGTTAGATCTAATGACTTCACTTCATCAGGTAATTCTTGGACCGTTAGTACTAGTGCTGAATTATTTCTTGCTGTCTGTTTTGCTGTAATGTCAGCAAATGCATTTCCCTGGCCTACCTTGTCTGTAACTTTCTTATGAGCACTGCATTTAACTATGGCCAATTTCTTTGGAAGTGCCAAGGAATTAAGTAATTTAGTGATCAGCACTCCATGCTGTATCTTTGTGCCTTGTGAGGTAATAAAACCTCTTTCCTTCCAGAGTCTTCCAAAGGAATGTGCCACATTAAAGGCATATTGGCTGTCTGTATATATGTTAACACACCTTCCTTCAGATAATTCACAAGCTCGTGTGAGTGCCACAATTTCTGCTGCTTGTGCAGACAACTCAGGTATCTTACAGGACTCAACTACAGTTCTATTTGTTACAACTGCATAGGCTGCTGATGTATTTCCATCCTCTGTTCTAAGGCAAGACCCATCCACCCACAGTTCTCCTTCAGGATCTGCATAGGGTGTATCAGTCATGTCAATTCTACCCTTCGTTTGTTCTTCAGTTAACAGAATACAATCATGGTCTGAATCCACTAAATCATCAGTGGGGACAGGTAACAGAGTGGCAGGGTTAAGCACATTGCATTTGTGAAGTGTCACATGTGCTGCGAATAAACAGATCTCATACTGCGTGAGCCTGGCATTTGTGAGGTGCTGCGTGCGTGTCTTATTCAGTATCAGCTCTACGGCATGTGGAACATAGACATCAACTTCATGTCCCATTATTATGCTTTCTGCACGTTGTAGTGCTAAGGCAGTTGCTGCAACAGAACGTATACAGGAAGGTAAAGCCTTGGCTACAGTATCCAAGGTGGCAGAGAAATATGCGCATGGTCTTTTGTGGTCACCAAACTGCTGGCATAGAACCCCAAGAGCACTCCCGTCAGACTCATGAACATAGAGTAGGAAAGACTTAGAATAGTCTGGTAGGCCTAAAGCAGGAGCAGAGCAGAGAGCTTGCCGAATGGCAAGGAAGCTTTGTTCATGTTCTGGCAACCACTGAAGGGGTTCGGGAGTGTCCTTGTGGGTCAGGGCCAATAAGGGTTTTGAAATCAAGGAGAAGTTAGCAATCCAATGTCGACAATAGCTGGCCATACCTAAAAAGGCTCGCACCTGTTTTTGGGTGCGTGGCACTGGTGTCTGTAGAATCAATTTAATGCGCTTGTCATCCAATCTTCTCTGCCCTTTCGACAGGATGTGTCCTAAATAGGACACTTCCTGTTGAACAAATTGTAGTTTCTCTGGGGAAACTTTGTGACCACGTTCAGCTAGGAAATTCAACAAATTGATGGTGTCAGTTATACATTGTGGCTCTGAGTTGCTGCCAATCAGCAGGTCATCTATATACTGTATTAGCACAGAATCTGGTGATAAATTGAAAGTATCTAGTTCTCTTTTCAAGGCCTGATTGTAAATGCTAGGGCTTTCTGTGAACCCCTGGGGAACCTTTCGGAAGCAAAAGGTCCTCCCGGAGACTGAGAATGAAAACAGATACATGCTACCCTCATCTAATGGAATTGAGAAGAAGGCATTCTTCAAATCGACCACTTAAAAATATGCCATTTCTGGTGACAATGTTGACAGTATTGAGACTACATTGGGGACGACCGGGAACTGAGGCACCACAATCTTATTAATTTCCCTGAGATCAAGTATGAATCTATAATTCTTTTCAGTAGTATTTCCATCTCCCTTTTTAAGGACCGGTAAAATAGGGCTGTTGCAAGGACTGCCTGTTATTTCTTTCACAATCCCTTCTTTGAGCAAGTCAGTTACTATATCCTGCAACCCCTTTAGGCCTTCTGGAGCTATTCTGTACTGAGGTATCCTTGGTAATTTCACATTCTGTTTAATTGTAATTGTTACAGGTGTCATGTTCATTCTTCCTGTGTCATTTTTATGTTTCGCCCAAATTCTTGAATCTATTTGATCCATTATGTGTGCTGGTATATTTTTTATTCCTATCGACAGTAAACAGTTGTCTATTTCCTCTGTCATTGGCCCATCTACTTCCAAGAATACTCCATCTGCCCTACACTTAATTGTTGCATTCATTTTCTTAAGCAAGTCTAATCCCAACAAATTAAATGCACATTTTTCTGATATTAGAAATGAATGGGTGTCCTGTATTGGGCCTATACTGTATTTCAAGGGAGCCGAAATTGGGCTAGTTACAGGTATGTTGGTGAATCCCACTGACTTATTTATTTTTCCCGAGAGAGGAACATCTGGAAACTTTTTCTTCGTTAAGGAGGAATTGGTGGCCCCTGTATCTATTAGTAATTCCACAGGTGTACCTTCAATCTTACCCCTGACATATGGTCCAGTGGGATCTACAGGGATTACCATCCTCTGTATTAACTCTCTCGGGCCTCCCTATCGTGCATAATAGTCCCATTCCCCTTGGGGCCCTTCCTGATATATTCCATCGTAAGGGTGATGCACCTGCATTTTTGGTATTTGTTCATTATCAAAGAAATTTGTGTTGGGGGGATAGTCTGTGGGGGCAGGTTGTGAGTCACGTCCTTGCTGTTGATAACCAGCTCTTCCCATGCTCCTACCCCGACCTCTTGATCTCCCCATCCCACCCCCTCTCTGTGACTGCTTGACGGGGTGTGGGCATTGAGCTCTCCAATGATCCTGACCCCCACAATTAAAGCATCCTTGTGTGTGTCCTTGTTCATTTGTGGTGGTATGCTGTGTAGGGGGAGTAGAAAATGACCTTTGTGGACCCCCACGGCCTCTTCCTCTACCCCTGCTTCTTTCTCCTCTGCCGCTATACTGGTTTGCCTGCTGAATCAAAACTTTAGTTTTTAACTCTTTTAATTTGTTATTTTTACTTTCCAACTCCTTTTTACCTAGCATTTCGTAATACTGCGCCAATTGTAAAACTTCTGTTAGCGGTTTGCATGACCAAGTAGGGTTGTACTCTAGAATCCCTTTTTTAATTGATGGTTTTAAATTATTTACAAAACAAGAGACAAGTGCACTTTGTGTTGCTTCCTTTTCAGTATCTAAACCACTTGAAGCTGTGAAGACTTTCTGTATTCTAGCGAAAAACCCAGATACTGTTTCTTCAGTGTCTTGAATGCATGCATTTAATTTTGACCAGTCTATTTGTTTTCTGGGGATCAGTGTATTTACTTTAGCCATTATTTTTGCTGGTAAGTCTCTAATCTCATCTGATATATAATCTCCTCCTTTCCTTGTTACTGAAGTTATATCTTCCCATTTTATTTGGAAAAGTTCATCATCTTCTCTCCTTATTTTTCCCCAAATGTCTGGTGGCAATATTATAGAAAACATTTGTTCAATGTCATCCAGTGTCAGAGTGCCAACTCTTAGTATTATTTCTGTTTGTCTGTACCATTCTTCTCTGTTTTGTCTAATGTCTGGAAACTGAAGCGCAAATCTATGTAATTCAACATTTGGTGTGTGAACTTTAATAGTGGGCTTCCCTTCCTGACTTACCGGTACTTCTCTTAATGGCAGGGCTCTAGAAGTGGAAAGAGTACTATCTTCCTCTTCTTTACTTTTTTTTCTTTGTGTACATTTTTTTTGTAGTATCAGAAGAGTATCTATCCATTCGGCTAATATCTGGACAGCCTCTAGTATCTCTATGCTTGATGCCCCTACATCATCTATTGCTGCTGATATTGTGTTGCTATGAGCACGGGACAATCTGTCAGGTTGGGGGTAGCTGTCTTCCTCAGGCCAAAATTTGGCCCAGTCTTTAAACCAGCTGTAACTTTTTTTGTCCAATTTATGCAAAGCACTGCGTTGAAGTGCAGGCGTGAAATCTGGGGGGAAGCGACATTTCGCAGTACGCCATGTAGAGGTACCATTTTTCATAACGTCCATCACCCACTCGTGTATCATTTTCTGTTCTTTTTCTGATATTTTTTGTCGTAACCCTTGTCTACCAGAGTGAGAGAGAGGCGTTTCATGTAGTGGTATAGGTACTGTCTTACTAGGTGGTGATGTATCTCGTGGTGTGTGTGTCTGTGATGCTGATGGAGTTTGCATTGTTTGTGGGCTGTATGGTGGTGGAGTTGTTAATAATGCCTCTATTACAGGATCTTCATCATGTTCCTGTTCTAAGGGAGCATTAGGTAGAGTTGGGTAAATATCAGGTATTGGCTCGTGAACTGTGAAGCATTTGTCTACTTCCATTTCCTTTTCCCTACAATTACTTACATGTCTTTCTTCTCCTTTCTGCCTATCATGTACCAAAGCTTTTCCTCTCATACTTTTAGGTTCGCATGAGAATCTTGAAGCTACATATGATCTCCACGCATGGAAAGCATCCCACTGCAACAAACGTACCTTCTTTCCTTTCTTTTCACGTTCTCTTAAACAATCTTCTAAATAAAGCATTTTAGCTTTATCAAACGTGCCATATTCTGGCCATTGCAATTCAGTATTTTTCCTGGTGTAATGAGTCCATTGATCTAGATGGAGAATTGTAGAGTATCCCTTTTTCCTTGACACGTACCATGCTGGGGTACCGCGAGGTGCTGTCGGTTGAGTGACATCTAATGCTGCCCTGCGGCTTTTAGCTGTGCTCAGAAATAATTTACTAAACATTTTTTTTAGTTATTTATGTATGTATTTATCAATTTATTTTCTAGATATACACTGTTCTACACTTTATTTTAACACTTTTTCAACACACTGTTGTACAACCTATTTCAGTAATATGCATATTTTCCTAGACGTCTTTCAGAAGCATGCTCTGTCTAAAGGCGACCACCCACGGTCCCTCTTCTAAAAGCGACCACCCACGGTCCTTCTCCTGTCCTTGAGATCCTTAAGATCTTTCACAGGTTGGACAGTCTTCCTCAGGTACCTTTCTTAAAGGCACCCTCAGACCTCCCCTAGAGACCCCTAATGAATCTCAGTATGTACCTTCTAATGTATTTTTAGAAAAACACTATTCATTTAATAAAGTTGAGTTCAGTGCAATTAAGCACTGCCTACCTGATCATCAGACCAGACAGTATGATGCCGTTGTATGCGTCCTTCTTTGTTGTGGCAGCAAAAACCTGATGGCTCAAAGGAAGCTGGTGGTGTCTTTTGTCAAAGGCTGATCAACGGGAGCCTTGCCTTCTGGGCGTGTCAGGAAACAAGTCCTCTCATCAGTAGCTGCGCAGATTACACCGAGACTGGAAAGGCCCCTGAAGATTCCAAAGACAGCAGTTCTTTATCCCCTGCAGAGACCATCAGTTCCCGTTGGGTCACGGCACCATTCTGTTAAAGCAAACAAATTCATTAATAGGGACAAGAAGAAGGGCACATACAAGGTTTCAAATGAAAGTGGCTTTATTGCCAATAAAGCTGCAGCTTGAGACAATTTGCAGGAGTGCAAAGTGATCTAGTTTTTCAGTAAGCAAGCCAGTTCTTATATACAGTTTTCAGAACCTGGATACATTAATGATTAACAATGACATCATGGTGTGACCATGCTAGAATTAGGTTCACGTGTACATTACAGTATCAAGGTGCATTTCAAAAATATGTCTACGTTCACAATTTACATTATTTGCAACACATCTGACCATGCAGCTATAGGTTAATCTTTAAACTACCGCCTCCTGACTTTCAGCCTTGCCTTGGCCGGTTATCTTGAAATGTCAATGTGCAATGTTGATCTACTATCAGCAGAGGCCCGTGTTTTCTGCTTTTCCATACAGATGACGCACTTGCTATCTACGCTATCTATGCTGAGCAAACACTGCCCTTTCACTTAACCGGGCGAGGGGCAGAACAAACTTGGCGCGTCCTGGGTCAGCGAGCGATTCTTAGAAAGGTCTCGCTGAACTGACTGAACTGGCTCTGTTCATGGGTGAAAGCTAGTGATTCATTAAACAACTTGGAGCTACAGCAGAATAGGGCACGCACACGTTCACCAGCTATTCTTTTCTGGCTTTAGCTGAATTTCAGACAACTTAATTTAACTCTCTGTGCACCAGCTGTGCATCATGGAGCAACATTTCATTATGACTAGTGGGCTTATTTTATTAGCAAGCAGGTTAAAGACAGAAATTAATATAAACTACGGTTCAATTTAATATTTTCATTCAACAAAGGGCCAACTTATTTTTCAACTTTTACAGGACGCAGTCCCAGGGCCCCGAGACAAGGTCCTATAGATAAATTTGCAGTGGCACCACAGATGAATGGACTAGAAGGAGCCGGACCAAGCTCGGATACGGCCCTGCTGATGGGAGCCATACAGGCATCCAGAGAGGACATTCAAGCCTCACGCGCGGCCCTGGAGGTGAAGATAGGGGAGGTGGGGGTAAGGTCAATTTGTTGCGCCAAGATTTCCGCAACCTTATGGAGTGAGTTACCACAGCAGAGACGAGACTGAGTGAGGCGGAAGACACCATACACTAACTACAGATGGACGTTAAAGAGCTCAAGGACTCACACAAGCAGCTGCAATGGAAGGTAGATGACGCAGAAAACAGGGCGAGGCGCAACAACCTCCGATTTGTAGGATTTAGGGAAGGAATCGAAGGGTCCAACATGGCGGAGTTCCTGCAAACATGGTTACCAGGCGACGTTCTCCAACTGCTTTATCATAGAAAGAGCGCACAGAGCACTCCTCGTCAAACCATTGGTGGAAGCGCAACCCAGACCGGTCATTGCGAGATTTCTGAACTTTGCCGACCGAGACGTAATTCTACGTGAAGCCAGAAAGTTGGGTGAGATCCGGGTAGAAAACTCACCAATAATGATCTTCCCAGATTATAGCCAAGAAGTACAGAAGATGAGGTGCTCGTTTGACGCGGTGAAGGCGAAGTTAAGAGACCTAAAGATCCAATATATGCTGCTATTCCCAGCTAAACTTAAAGTCATCTATAAAGAAAAAAACATACTTCTTCACACATCTGGACAATGCATGGCAATGGCTGGAAGAACGCCCACCGCTCAGGAGGTGAGAGGAAGGTGAACAGGATGCAACGGCTGCGGGCGCCACACCAGGGAATCAATGGGAGACAGTGAAAACACGAAGGACACGCAGAACGAGGGCAATGGGGAAGACTCAAACAACACCGTATCCCTAGCAAAACCAGACTCCCAGGAGACAACAGGACCTGGCTCTTCACAACAAGATAGCCAAGCAGGCTCTAGGTTCCGCAGTTTGGCAAGCCAGGACCCTCTGCGGGAGAGGAGGACACAGGAGGAGTCACGTCAGGAAGTGACGAGGTGGAGGTTCAGTCACTTCACCCTCTGGTGGCGGCAATTAATCAGATGGAGCGGGACGCTACTAATGAAGGGACCCACATGCAGGGAGAGAGTAAAGATCTCAATACCTGATCAGGAGACGAGCTGAATGGACGAGATATCGGCTCCAGGACTGGACACACGCAAGTTGTTTTCTCACGCCACCTATTCCTTAACTATATAGTATTTTCGTTTTTTTTCCCCTCACACTGAACTACTGTACAGAATTGTGGACATTGTGGGAGTATATCCTTAATAGTTGTTGTTAGACAGACAATTTGGGGTAGTTATGTAGAGGGAAGGGGTACAGAGGGGGGCGACAGGCCTTTTCCTGCCAGTAAGTTCTATCTTAGTTCGGGGTAGAAGATGGGGCTGAAGGGGGAGGAAGGTAGGGTGGGGGGAGCGGGGAGAAGTTGGGGTGGCTCAAAGGGTCAGAATGAGTGGGATTAATGCAGTTGGGGGAGAGTAGGTTGGGGGGAGTATAGGACTTGGGGGTGAGGGGGAAGGGGAAATCATATCACAAAGGCTGCAAAATCTGGTAGCCCAGATGCCATCCTCACACAAGAGTCCAGCATCAACACCCAGAAAATAAGGCAGGATGTCGGGTGATCACATGGGGGAGAACCGAGAGCAGGAAGGATTCAGTGTACTAACATGGAATGTAAATGGGCTCGGCAGCAAGATCAAGAGAGGTCTGGTGAATGCACATATAAAAAGGCTAAACCCGGACATGATCCTGCTTCAGGAAACGCACCTCAGGGGGACAAACTGTGCTTTCTTAGCTAGGGGTCAGTATAAAGTATTGGCACATGCAGGATTCACTATGGGCGCGAGAGGGGTGGCCATACTCATAAAGAAGACCACACCATTTTGCACAGCTCAGACATGGAGGGACACACAAGGGACATATGTTGGGGTGAAGGGGATGTGGAGAAGACGAGAATACACAATAATTTCAGTGTATGCTCCCCCGAAGCTACAAGCCACCACGCTCAGGGGGGTTGTAGATATACTCCTGGACACAGCTGACACCATACAGGTCCTAGGGGGAGATTTTAATGATGTAATGGATCCAGTGCTAGACAGGACGGGGGCTGGATCTAGAACCCGGACCCAGACCACGCTATTCAAAACAATCTCCAACGTGGGGCTGAGAGATGTATGGAGGTGGCTGCACCCCAAACAGAAGGCCTACTCCTTCTCGGGTTCCCATAGAGTCTATTCCAGACTGGATTACGTTTTTCTGCCCAGACAAAACTTGAAGATAGGGAACACAGCCGAATACTAACCGAGAGGGATTTCCGACCACTCCCCACTACTGGCGAGGGTGGGGGGAGGGAGGGGTGAGAGCAGAGGATCTTGGAGGTTGACGGCTTGGGATCTACAAAATGCAATGATATTGAAGGGTATAAGAGCGGATGTAAAGGTCTACATAGGAGAAAACGAAGGGACAGTTCAATCCAGGGTAGTATTCTGGGAGGCGTTTAAAACGGTCATGAGAGATAGGGCACAAAACAGGTTGGCGGGGGAGAGGAGGTAGCTCAACGCTGAAATTGGCGCATTGGAGGCGCAAATATTAGACCTTGAGAGGGATTACGAGGCCACAGGGGAGACGGGGACGGTTAGGAAACTGACAGACGTGCAGCTTCAATATTGGGAGGCAGTGACGGGAGAGGCGAAAACCCAGGCGTTGGCCACCTTACTCCGACTATAAGATGTGCGGGACAAGTCTGGTAAGCTAATGGCATGGCTCAGCAGGAAGGAGCGCACAGCCAGATGACCACATCAGAGACCCCCAGGGGACACTGCTCAGATCGGACACCCAGATTGCGGAGGTGTTCGTTGCTCACTATGAGCTTTTTATGGGGCTAGAGATCTTGCACAATATGGCAATAATTGAGCTGCGGGCCCTGACCCCCGAAGCCCACCAAGGCTTAGAGGCCGACATTACTTTAGACGAAATCATGGTAGCCCTGACTAAGATGAGGACGGAGAAGTCGCCGGTCCCGAATGGCTTTCCGGCGGAATTTTTTAAATGAATGCCGGACCTCCTTGCCCGCCATCTGAAGGGGCTATTCGAGGAAGCGACACAGGAGGGGAGACTCCCACCAGACTTGTGTATGGCGATAATAATTCTGATACATAAAGAGGGAAACCGGAGGACGATTGCACGTCATCTCCCTCTTGAATATAGAGGTGAAAATATTGATGACTATCCTGGCGCTACGACTTCGGGCGGTGATCACAGGGCTGGTCCACCTAAACCAGACGGGCTTCCTACCAGACAGGGCCACCAGGTTAAACCTCAGGCGCACTCACAACTGGCTGCAGGAGGTACAAGGGAGGGAGGAATCACATTGGTTCCTGTCCCTCGATTGCACGTCATCTCCCTCTTGAATATATAGGTGAAAATATTGATGACTATCCTTGCGCTACAACTTCGGGCGGTGATCACAGGGCTGGTTCACCTAAACCAGACGGGCTTCCTACCAGACAGGGCCACCAGGTTAAACCTCAGGCGTACTCACAACTGGCTGCAGGAGGTACAAGGGAGGGAGGAATCACATTGGTTCCTGTCCCTTGATGCCGAGAAGGCCTTCAACGCTGTCCACTGGCCCTTCCTTGAGGGCGTTCTAGCTAGGTTTGCCTTTGGCCCGAAATTTCAAAATGGGTTTGGCTGCTCTACAAGGAACCCAGAGCCAAGGTGAGAGTCAACGGGACTGTATCTCGGGCCTTCCTGGTCCGGAGGGGAACTAGACAGGGTTGTCCGCAGTCTCCCCTACTCTTCACACTTACGATAGAGGTGCTGGCGGCCAGAATACGTCAAAACTAGGCCATTAAAGGATTCAGGAGGGGGGAGGAGTACTCCGCGGAGGAGAAAATATCACTCTACGCGGATGACGTCCTGCTATATATCACACAGCCGGAGAGCACGATCCTGGAGTTGTTCTCGGAGCTGGAACGATACGGAACCTACGCGGGATACCAGATAAACTGGCACAAGTCGGGCCTCTATGACCCCAAGGGGCGGGGAATCTGGCCGGACTTGCCTGGAAGATTGCTAACGACAATGGATGGGTTTAAGTACCTTGGAGTATACGTGACTTTAGACAAAAAACAGTCGTATGAGCAAAATATAGAACGAATAATACTGAACTTCATAGCGGACGCAACTCGGTGGAGGCAGCTCCCCCTTACCATACTAGAGCAAGCGGCTATGTTTAAAATGATCACACTCCCTAGATTTTTATACGCACTACAAAATGAATACTACCCTTTTCCGCGAAAGGTATTCGAGAGGATAAATGCAGAACTTAGGTCCTTTTTTTGGCTGGGCAAACAATCAAGAGTGGCACTGAGCACCCTTCAGCGCCATCAGTACAGCGGAGGGATATCACTCCCGAACCTGGAGGCGTATTACTGGGTGGAACAAATAGCTCCAATTAAAGGCTGGCTGCATGCACAGGTGGATCACCCTACATACGCCCTTGAGAGACACCATATGTCAGCTCGGCCTCTGATGTATTATTTATATGGGGGTAAAAAGAGTAGGCAGCTTCTCCAGGCCACTGGGCTTACCCTAGAGTTGTGGAACAAAGCAACTACATGCACCGGGTGGGGAAAAAAACCTACTTGACAAACGCCGATTTGGCACTGCACGTGGCTGACAGACCTGAATAAATTAAAGGGCTTCCAGAGATGGGACGATATAGGGATCTCAACATTGGGAGACATAGTGGCTAAGGGCGAGCTGAAACCATTCACGGCTCTGCGGTCGGAGTTTGGCCTGCACCCTTCGCAGTTTCTTAAATATGCACAACTGCGGCACGCTTGGCGAGCAGAAATGGTCCAACTGGATACGTTTCCGGAATACACACCGCTAGAGGGCAGGTTACTGCAAGAGCAGATACAGGAAAAAGCAGTATTACTCACATTTAAAACATTAATGAACAATATGACTGATGACCTGGGCAAACTTAGGAGGAAATGGGAGAGTGAGGGAGGAGACATGGATGACGTAGACTGGGACACGGTATTAATGCATCCTAGGGAGGTAGCTATTAAGTCCAGACTGCGACTAATCCAATTTAATGTACTCCACAGAACCTATTATGATGAGTACGACTTCATAAAATGGGCAGGACTGACGACACGAGATGCCTCAGATGTGGAGCCACAGGAGGGAATTTTTATCACACCATCTGGTCGTGTCCCATGATTCAGAGTTACTGGCAGGGAGTGTTTGGTGAGCTGGGTGAGGTGCTGGCGACTCCCCTACAACTTGAGCCTAAGTTGGCCCTCCTAGGCACGACGAACGACGTGGATCTGGCCCATCCCTTATTGATTTTCCTGGTTCTGGCATTGGTGATTGCGAAGAGAGATATAGCTAAGTACTGGGGAGTGGCAGCACCGCCAGTGTTGGAAGAATGGAGAAGAGGATTAGATCTTTACATGGCAGCTGAAAGGGTCACATACAAGGCGAGAGGTTGCCCCAAGAAGTTCCGCAAGGTATGGGGCAAGTGGAGAAGATATCATGGGCTGGATGGGGGGCTATGAGAAGGGATAAAAGCTCCATGGAGGGGTAGGAGTACTAGACCACAAACACCGGAGCAATACGAAATTGGATGCACCAGGCTGTCACAGCACCACACATACGAAAATAGGGCGGGTTGAACAAGAAGGTATTTGTGATGCAGTGCTGGGGAGGTGGAGGGTGGAGGCAGAGGAAATGCGGACTGAAGATGATATGACTGTATTGTTGGTTTCTGATAAAATGCAAATAAAAACGTTTAGTAAAAAAAAAAAGAATAAGGATGGGCACAGTGGGCGTAGTGGGGCTACGCAAAGCAATGCGAAGTGGGGGTGAATCTACGCACACCCACACACTTTGCCTAGCCCCACTACGTGCCGCCTGCCTCCCTCCTGCCCTCTTCTAAATGCACATTTCTCGCCAGAAATGCGCATGCGCGGGCGCCCGCGCATGCACATTTGGTGAAGAAGAAGTCGCGAGAAACAAGGAAGAGGGAGCCCCGGGACGCCGCATCTCAGGCAAGTCATTTTGATTAGTTTTAGAATGGTTTAAATGATTTTAAGTGCATTTAGAAGAGGGCGGGAGGGAGGCGGGTGGCAGGCAACTTCGCTCCTCCATGGCATGTGCGTAGTGTTGACTACCACGCCTACTTTGCAAATCGTCAATCAGGCAACACTACGCACACTCCGTGGACAGGGCGGAGCACTAGGGCCACCCCTAGTCAAGAATCGGTGTAGTGTATCAGCACTTACTTTCTGGCCTTCCGGATGATCTTTCTCTACAGAACGCCAAGTGGCAGGCTAAGCTGGGTATGACAGGTGTGGACATTATCCAGGCTCTCGAACTGGCTAGTAGTGAGTTAGTATCTGGAAGCTTAAGTTCTTAAAGCTATATGGCTCTACTCGATCTATATTACACTCCTGCCAAAATTTCTAAATGGGGGGGCAGTGGGTGCCATTGTTGGTCGAGATGCCAATGATGTACATATGTTCTTTGGGTGCCCAAAATTGGGGCTCTTTCTTCTGGATGTAGAGCGATTTTTAAATTCTAGGCTCAGTATTCCAGTTGTCCTTTCACCAGAGGTGGTGATATTTGAATGTGAAAGCAATGGCCCGTCAGAGAGATCGAGCCATGCCTCTGCCCTCCTGTTTATTGCTATGTCTCTAGTCGGGCTCTGTATCACCTCAGAATGGATTAGCCCAGATGCTCATACTTTTTTTAATTGGAGAGCGAGGAACCTGGCCCTTCATAATCTAGAGATCTGGGCCACACTAGTGGAGTGGCTTAGGGACTAGTTAGGAATTATATTTCCTTAGGCTGCTCAATTGTTTACTTCCGGTATTTTGTTGGTCTGCTATGTTGTTTGTTCCCTTGATCTTAGCTTCTGTTCATTATTGTCCCCTCTGTCTTTTCTTCCCCGACTGGCTAGGATTATAAATGTATTAATTCCCCCTTCTTCTTATGTTTCTAACCAAAATGTTGTGCCTTGTCTTCTATGTATAATGTTTTGCCCCTGTTCATTATGTTCTTGTATTATGCCTATGTTTTGCCAAGCTTGAATCATTTTTTTTTTTTAAAACAAAATAATTTTATTTTTCAGCTGCTGGCGCTGAGCCAGTGGGACGACGCTCCTCCGCCATTGTGGAGTAGCTGCCGCTGATGTAGACGATAGTGTGTAAAATACCGATTCCACACGTTATCCAGTGACATGAAGAGATCAAGAGGGTATAACGCACCAAGTAATTACAATACCTTACCATGCCAGTAATTATGAGATGTCGAATTTCTCACTTAATTACTGAGTCACTCAGAACAAGCATCAAAATGTGCACATTTGCACTGTATGAAAGGAACAAAGTGGTATTCAGATCTCTTAAACGAGCCAAGCCAAGAATCTGTGTAATCCTTTCACGATACCGCATGGCTAGGAGAGCTTGTTCCATGGTAGTCTGTGTATCGTTGGTGACCGGACTTGCCATATCGGAGCAGGAGAAATAAAAATAGAATTCTTGCTACGAGTCCCAAAATGAGAGGCTTAAATGGTGCTAACAGTCCCGAAAAGATCGTCTTAAATACATGTGCGATGCCACTGGTATCAGACATGTTTAAGATTTGACCGGACATTTCTGCGAAATGTACTGGGCAGTTTGTTGATAATAATGCATGTATCTCTGCAGAAGTCCTTGCAACTTGCAGATCATACTTTTCCTAGACGGGGTCAGTGGCACAGTTTTTTGTAAAAGAATGGCTTTCATTCTGCTTAAAGTATCAATTTGTATAGAAGAGATATTCAGTGAAGGCCATAACATCATTTTCCTGTCTGTAGTACTCTTTGGATACAATACTTGCATACAACATGTGAGCCTGGCTGGCCCTTACCAGATAGGCTCTTCCTGGCAACATGCCACAACAGCTGTGATCGTTGAGCATAACGTAGCTCCCATTGGAAAGCTGCCTAAAAATTGGTTCAATCACGGCCGCTGGAGTACAGTGCATGTGGCAAGAAAGGTTATTTAAAGAACCATTGCAGGTTTCATGTAAATTAATACCTTCACATAAAAGTGTACCGCTTAGTGAGATTTTACAGTTCTTTGTACTAAGAAATACCTCCTTTCCCCCACTCCAACATTTGTGTGTGTATGGTAAAGACCAGGTTGACTTAATATATCCTTTACCCAACCTTTCATACAAGCCTGCTGGTATATGCTGTAGACAATACTGAAATTGGAAAATCGTCACTGGTATCGAGATGGTGCCATGTATTATCTATTCAACGACAGGTTTCTCAGAAACTGTCAATGGTAATCTTTCCAGTTTTTCAATGCTCAGCACCGTATAGTCTTCTCCTCTTTGTGCAAAAGAGATGTATTTATCTCTAAGGTTAAGGACAGTAAACAATGATGTGGTATTAAATTAGACGCCATGGCACATAGCCTGAACGGAGATTTTGCAACGTCCAGCCTAGTAGCATTACAGAACGCAATTAAGACTGGCCATGTTGTAACATCCTCCATCGTCATCCTCCTATTTAGGAGTAATTCCTTCCCCTCCCAAGTGATCGCAAGCAGCCCGGTGGCAGAGGGCTAGTGCGCGATTGCGGGAGCGCTGCTGCAATCTTTATTTTTAATATTGTTCTGCTGATTACGAGCTGTGACAGCTACTTTTTCGACCTTTGTCCTGCTGACTACGAGCAGCGACATTAATTTTAAACTCCCTAACTATTGTCCTGCTGACTACTAGCAGTGACACTCACCTTTTTAATTTGGTATTTCACCCTCTCTGTAGCCAAGCCGCCTGCTGTGGGCTGACCGCCTAACGGGCTCCCCAGCGGCCGCGGGCGCCATTTTGGGTTGGGTTGGTTGGCGAGTTAGAGCTTCGCCACACCCCCCTCGTCATCCTCCTATTTAGGAGTAATTCCTTCCCCTCCCAAGTGATCGCAAGCAGCCCGGTGGCAGAGGGCTAGTGCGCGATTGCGGGAGCGCTGCTGCAATCTTTATTTTTAATATTGTTCTGCTGATTACGAGCTGTGACAGCTACTTTTTCAACCTTTGTCCTGCTGACTACGAGCAGCGACATTAATTTTAAACTCCCTAACTATTGTCCTGCTGACTACTAGCAGTGACACTCACCTTTTTAATTTGGTCTTTCACCCTCTCTGTAGCCAAGCCGCCTGCTGTGGGCTGACCGCCTAACGGCTCCCCAGCGGCCGCGGGTGCCATTTTGGGTTGGGTTGGTTGGCGAGTTAGAGCTTCGCCACACCCCCCTCGTCATCCTCCTATTTAAACGCCCACCATGTGTCAGCGCAGCGGACGAGCGCAGCGGGCGCGTCGTAGGCGCGCCGGAGTTGCGCCTGAGTTAAGCCCGTCTGCGCCCGTCCGCGGCCGGCCGGGGCAAGGGGCACACCACTCTGCCTCCTTCCTCACATATTCCCGCTCCTCCCTCATAATTTGTTATGACCCTGCACTCCCCTCACCTGAGTCATCTCCTAGGCTCGTTTCACTTGGCCTGTTCACGGCCCGCAAATCTTTCCCTGAGATTATTTCCTCCTTACCCACTGCCAGGTCTCCAGCCTTGGGGCCCAGGTTCTGCACTTCTCCACCGGTAAGAGCTTTAAAATCTTCTCTGTCAGTGATCTACCTTAACACCCGGTCCCTGGTTAGCCATCAGTCAGATATCTTTTATCTCCTGGGGTCGGAACAGCCGGACATCTTGTTCCTGACCGAGACCTGGCTTACAGACGATTCTTCCCCTGATATCCTGGCAGCCATCCCCCCTGGATACTACATACTACAAGTCAACCGTGCCTCTGGCAAAGCGGGAGGAGGGGTCGCTGCCATCATTAAGCACCCGATTCGTTTCTCTCTAGTGCCCACTACCAGTATCCCCATGACCGACTGCTTGGTACTTAGACTGGAACAGCCAGGGTCATCCCTCATATGCGCCCTGGTCTATCGCCCCCCTCAACCTATGCCCAATTTTTCAACCCAGTTTGGTGATCTTATCTCCCAGCTCACTATCAATAACGCCAACGTTTGGGTCCTGGGAGATTTCAATTACTGGCCATCGGATGCCCATGAAACCCCAGGCTCAATGGCTTTCTCAGACCTTATGCTAGGTTTAAACTGCACTCAGCACATTCACTCACCTACGCACGTCAAGGGTCACACCCTAGACAAGGTTTGGACATCCTGCCTGGACATTTCCGCTCCCCTTATTCTTCCCTGTCTTTGGTCAGACCATTTTTTAATTACTTTTACCTTAGCTATGCCCCCCCTCGTTACCAAGACCCGAGAAACTAATTTCCTGGCTCGCAATTGGAACAGGGCAGACTTAAATGATTTCACCTCTCTTCTTAGCTCATCTGCCCCACCCACCACTGGATCATCTGTCTCTATTGATTCCCAGACACAGAGCCTCACTCACTGGCTTACCTCTGCTGCTGACGTGGTAGCACCTTTAAAATTAGTTAGAGCGAGACGATGTCATGACGCCCAGAGGTGGTTTACCGAGGACCTGAGAGCCCAAAAACTTGGTCTCCGCCAGGCAGAACGGCGCTGGCGCCGGGGGTACTCCCCCGAGACCAAAGAGATATTTTCCTCCCTGCTCAAAAAGTATAAATTAGCCATAGCATCGGCCAAATCCCTCCACTTCTCCAACAGAATTTTGGATTCCTCAAATAAATCTAAGGACATTTTTTCAATTGTGGAGGAATTGTCTAACCCGGCGAGAGTCACTATTGTGCCCCTCCCCTCCCAAGCCTTGTGCGATTCTTTGAACCAATTCTTTGTGGAAAAAATTGTTAAAATTAAAACCAGTATTTCTTTCCAAGCCCCGTTAGTCCCCTCTTCGCTCACTGACCCGCCCAACTATCTTAATTCTCACACCTTAACCCAGATCCCCCCCATCCCGACAGTCACCTTTCCCTCACTCTTGCACAAAGTTTCTTCTGGTTCTCCTCGCGACTGTTGCCCTCCCTCGGCCCTCCGGGAGGCTTTCACCTCCTGTCCTGAACCCCCCTTGGCCCTTTTAAACAACTCTCTGGCCACCGGGGAGGTCCCTCGTTCTTTTAAACAGGCCAAGGTGGTCGCCATCTTGAAAAAACCTTCGGCAGACCCCTCCATTATGAGCAACTATCGCCCCATATCCCTTCTCCCTTTCCTTAGCAAAGTCTTGGAGTCGCATGTAACTCACACCCTCAGTACTTTCGTCGAAGACTCATGCGTCTTGGACTCCAAGCTGGCCGGGTTCAGACCTGCGCACTCTACAGAGGCAGTCATCCTCTCCGTGATGGATGAACTGCGCAGAGGGGCCGACGCCAACATCCGCCAGGCCCTGGTCCTCCTGGATCTATCGGCCGCCTTTGACACTGTCGACCACGTATTTTGGTCGACCGTGTCCGAGAGGCTGGTATCCATGGTACCGCCCTGGACTGGGTTCGGTCTTTCCTTACTGAACGCCAACAAGCTGTCAGGCTGTCCCAGTTCTCTGCTACCCAGGTCGGGCTGACCTGTGGTGTCCCACAGGGCTTCTCTCTGTTCCCCCTCCTTTTTAATTTGTACCTGGTCCCTCTACTTCGTTCCCTTCGTGGGCTGAGTGTCACCGCGTTTAATTACGCGGATGACATTCAACTGGTCTTCACCATTGATTCCTCCGATGATTCCATCACTACCTTCCAAAACACGCTCTGCTTTATTAGCAATTGGATGAGCTCAAACCATCAACCCCGACAAGACCGAACTGATTCTTGTCGGGGGACTTTCCAATCCTTGGCAGCCTTCCTTTTGGCCTACAAGTCTGGGTAGCCCTCCTTCCCCAGTTAATTCAGCCAAAAGCCTGGGTGTTGTCATTAGCAACGATCTCTCTATGACACCCTAGATCAGCGCAGTAGTGTCCGCCAGCCATTTTCAACTCAGGAAAATCCGAAAAATCTCTCGCCTACTCACCACCGAAGCTCTTACCTTGGCTTTGCTTGCGTTAGTCATTTCGAGGCTTGACTACGCAAACGCACTGTATGTAGGCATCCCTGACTACCAACTGAAGAGACTCCAGTTGATCCAAAATCAAGCTGCTCGCCTGATTTATCACCAACCTAGAGATCAACATATTCGTCCTCTCCTAAAAAGTCTCCACTGGCTGCCGGTATCTGCTCGCTGTAAGTTTAAGCTTGGCTGCATTGTCTCAAAATCTCTTGCAGGCCAAGGTCCTCTCTTTATTTCCTCTCTTCTCCACCCGTATGTTCCTCCTCGTAATCTCCGGTCATCTCAGATGGCTTTGCTATCAGTCCCCAGATTTAAGAGGAAGAAACATGGTGGCCTCAGGTTTTCATTTCTAGCTCCATCTTTCTGGAACTCCCTTCCCTTTTCTCTTAGGTTTTCTTCTTCATATTCCGGGTTCAGATCACTCCTTAAAACCCTCCTCTTCACCGAGTCCTATATTTAGTTTCTGTCTCCTGTTTCCCTCACCGCTTCCTCAGCATAAGCGACAAGAAACCTAATGGTGTTAGTCGCGCTCAATAAATTTTTTTAACATAACATAACATAACAACATTAGCAAATCTTGTTCTATTATGTCAATGGCAGATGATACAATGCTGTCCACAGAATCAATTCTGGAGTACAGAGTCGTTAACCCATTGTCCACTACAGAGAGTGCTTTCTCTAAATTAATACAATCAATATCTCGTATTTTTTCTGCAGTGTCCATTTGCGTTATTTTCCAAGCTTCGTTGTACGCAGCCTATATACCGGCATATATGAAACATCGGTGTCTTTGTTTGCGAGGCTCGAGTAGGAAGTCTCGCAAGACAACGTCTTCTTTAAGTAAAGTTAAGTGTTGTTTAATTTCTGGAAGTGTGGATTTCTGTAGCCAGTCAAGGCATAGTTTTCCTACACTGTATGAGGTGACTATCCCTGGATGTTGTCTCTGGGAGTACCTTGGATCCGGCCTGTTCATTTTGAACCCCTGTGTTTTGTTCAGGAATCTATCTTGACAGTTATTTGTGTCTATGGGCCAGATTAACCATTGTTTCCAATCAGGATTGGTGCTGTTGTGTTTTAAAATCTGTTTTACGTCTACCTCCTCAACTGCAGTGCCATTACTGTCAGGTGTGGCCTTAGGTATGGACGGTTTGTTTAAATCTTTTAACTTAGCTAAGCAAAGACATGATGTTTGTTGAACGCTCAAAAATATAATTTGTTCTGGTATAATGCAGGCCCTGGACAAGGCTTCTAAACCCTGCACCTGCCATTCTTTTGTGCCCCAGACAGTTTTTGTCTCAATGTTGTCTTTCCAAAAGTTAAAACCTAATGTAGACAGCTGAGCATAAAAGTTGGCAGAATAAATTTGTTTAGTATTGGTCAACATGGTTTTCATTCCTGTCTTATTTATATTTTTAAAATAAAACGTTTCTGGATTTGTCACATTAAAACCTGTAGAGTATGGAATTTTCTTATAAAATGTTTTAGATCTGCCTGTTGGTGGTGTTGGAGAATGTTCCCATTGATTATAAATAAAAACATTTATAGGATTTACGGATTTGTGCAAATACTGGTGACCAAAATGATTGTAACAATACAGTTCTTCATAACTTGTTGAACCTTCTAAGTGTTCATGTTTTTGTCATTTTGCTGACATTTCTAAGTCTGACATCATATTATTAACAGTTTCAAAGTCCCAATCATCTGAAAAGGTGCTTGATGAAACAAAATCACTTAAAGAAACCTTGAACTGGTGTAGAATTTTCAACAGCTCCACCAGGCCACAAATTTCATAGTCAGTTGTGTCCCATGCTATACCACCTGGTATAGGAACGGCTGTGATGTTCACTGATGACAGGTCTCTTCGCTCACGATGAGATGATTTGTAAGGTTGCTGGAGTAAGTTGATGTTCTTACTTGCTGTGTCCATTGTACTGTATTTTCCATCTATCATTTGTCCCAAACTCAAAACAAGAATGAGCCATAGTAGTAGAAAAAGTACACCTAATCCATTCCAAATTCAACCCATGGCGAAACCAGGTATGTTTTTTCAAGTTGATGAAAGAGTTTTGTTATTTTATCTTTGAAAGTTTTATAAACTGGCGTTGTTTCAGGTTCACTGGGATCCTCAGAAAAGTTATCGAAGTTGATAAAATAGCCAGAAGCAGTTCTGTCAATAGTTGGTATCGCATCCGGATTCTTTAAAATCACTGGAGTCGCTTCCTACTTTGACATGTTTGTATAGTCAGATGCTACATCATTGTAGACAGGAGTTTCTTGACGAAATGATATTTGGGTATCAAGAGGGACGAGTTCCATAGCTTTGTTGCTTAGTCCTTCTTTTCTCACTGTAGGTTTATCAAAGGTGATAAGTCTTTCAGTTAGAACTTCTTGAATAGTAGCCAGATTTGGTTGTCTGCTACTTCTTGGGAGTCCACTGGGCCTACTACTTATTATGGGCCACATGATGTGGTTTTACCAGGTCAATTGATACTGTTCTGTTCTCCCTTTTACCAGCAAGCGGCGGTAGTAACACTGATCTTATTCCAAGAATTGCTAAGACAGGTACTGCTTTTCTATAAGAAGGCCCAAATTCCTTCTTCACAGCGATCTTTTCCCTGACTAGATCCCCAATCTTTGGAATCCAGATAGGTCCTGCTGGGACTGGTGGTTGTTCTTCAGTGGTCGTCAGGCTTTGTGTTGTGTTACTCAGACTTCTTCTTGTTTTATGTAAGTCCAGCCAAACGGTCTTTGATATCAAAGGGTTTCTCTTCCACCACTGAAGTGCGGCAATCATGGTCCTGGATAAGCAGTCTAGTACCAAATAATAATTCATATGGAGTGATTCCCCCCAGAGAATTTCTTGGCAGATTATAAAGACTTCTTTGGACACTATTTAGATGTTTGGCCCATCCGTCACCCAAACGTAATACCCTAGCTGTTATAGATTGCTTTATGTCACAGTTTTTTCTTTCCACTACTGCATTTCCCTCAGGATGGGGACTCAAAAACCGCAATGCAACGCCCAAGCTGGCCATGGCCTCCTTGTAAGCTCGAGAGCTAAACACAAGACCCTCGTTAGAATGTAGCATGCCGATTGCGTATGTGCCAATAAAGACTCGCAAATCTTTTATAACAGTTCTGGCGTCAGCCGAGCGCTGGGCTCACATCCAAGTGAATCTTGTATTAATATTTGTAGGACCGCGTACGTCTATGGTGACGTCTGCGTTTAGAAAGTCTGATGCTGTCAAACAATGGTATCTGGACAGGGCTGGCTATACTGTAGTCAAGTACCTGATGATTTTCGAAGCTATGGTCTTTTTAACAGGTGTCACAGTTAATACCAAATTTGTAAACTTCGACGCTCATTCCCGGCCACCAGTACATCTCTTCTAATTCTATTAGAGATTCTAAGATCCCTTGATCTCTCAGACCCTCTCCCATATGTGCTTCATGAACCAAAGCACCTCTCTGGTTTGGGATTACTCTGTCCCCCACTCCAGGGATTCGAGCAAAAGGAACGGAGTTTGCATCAATTATGTATATATACATGAGTGGATAGTTTAGAGGTAACGCTGCATAGCTACCTTCCATTGAGGCTTTGACTGCTAGCATTGTTTCACCGTCTATTTTCGTTTGTGAACGAGTGATTGCAGCTATGGAATCCGTTTGCACAGCTTCCTTCGAGGCTTCTTCAGGCAATGAATTCCCTGCAACGTGAACTCCATCACGCTGATGACTCAGTGTATTAATCACGTGAGTCTTTTGTAGTTCTTTTTGCAAAGGAACTTCTTGTTCCCATAGCAGTTTATGCTTAATTGTGCCACCTTTAGCCTCTTTGAAGCCGTTCTGAAACCAGTTCTGCAAGTATTCATTATAAGATTGGACGCAGTAATACGAATCGCACACTATGAATGTGGGGAATTCGCGATCGGTATTTTCAAGCGCCATCTTGAAAGCCTGTAGTTCAGCTCGCTGAGCTGTGCAGTGTCCGAGTGATTGAGTTTTAGTGACTATAGATCTGAATTTACCTTCATTACAGCGACCTTTAACAATCGCGCACGCAGCACTATAAGCTCGTTTACCCCCAATCGGGGGTTGTTCTGAGCCGTCTGTATATATTATACAGCCATAATGTTCAAGTGGCAGAATTTCAGTCGGCAGAGGACATTCAAATTCACATTGTAGGAATTCTTGTGTTTTCAAATACGGATCAAAAATGTATTCAACGTCTGTTGCAGCAAGAGAATTAACCCATTGTATCCATCTCGGATGTAAAGCTTTAGCATTTGGAATGCTGCCTTTGTCACTGCCTCTAAGGCAGGTACAGGTGTAACGATTTTAATGCATTTACCCTGTGCGAGGGCTCTTTCTTTTGCTACAGCAGTCTGAACCGCTGTCAGTATTTTTTCTGTTGAAGTGAATTTCATTTCAGCTTGTGTGTACAAGTGTGACTTGTATGCTATTGGTACCGTCTCACCTTCGTTAATGGTTAGGTATGTGAATCCGCATCTCCCGGGATGATTCGTATCACTAGGCTGCGCACGTTTTCGCGTGTTTGTTACTGTGTTTTTGCTAACATGTCTGTTTGCACTGAACGCTAATTTTCTGTGTGTTTTTGCGTCTAATTAGTAAGTTTGAAATCAGGTATGATTAGTTCGTAGAGAGGTTTAACCCTTTCTGCGTAATTTAGAACATAAGTTCTTCCAAAATTCAGGAAACCTAGAATTGACTGTACATTTTTCAGCATTTTTGGAGGTTGAAGCAGCGCACATTTCTCTAAAAAGTTTGCTGTCAGGCTTTTGCCTTCACTTGATTACTCATATCCCAAAAATAGGACGTTGAGATGGGCAATTCGTGATTTCTTGAAATGGAATTTATACCCTTCAGAAGGAAACCCAAGTATTATGATGCTCACTCTTTTCAAGTGCACGTCCAAATCATCGTCTGTAAGATAGATGTCATCGACATAGGACAATGCCTCATCATCGTACATTTGTAGTAACTCTGTTACTCTGGCTGAAAATAACCCTGGACTATTCTTCAATCCCTGGGGGAGACGGCAAAATTGTCCCTGTGCCCCCATTATGGAGAAAACGGTCAAATACCTGCTTTCTGGTGCAATGTTTTGACAAAAGAAACCATTTGAGAAATCTAATGTAGTTTTATATTTTTTGCGCACAATGTTATTCATCAGTGCTGCACTATGTGCGTTTTGTACTGCAAAAGTTTTGCAACAAGAGTTTAGATGTCTGTAATCCAAAACTAGACGATATGAATTGTCTGGTTTGGAGACAGGAAACAAAGGATTATTCATTGATGAGGTGCATGTTTCAATCACCCCTTGGAATTCAAGTTGATTTAAAATCTCCCTGACCTGTTTTTTACCTTCCTGTTTTACAGGATCTTTGCCTTTGCATTGTTGGTTGAGTTTTCAACTGGATTTTATGGTGAGGGGAATCCTCATCATATCCTACATGATTTTTGTATAATGCTGGGGCCGGGGCTACAGCCCATTTCCTGGCATATGTGCATTTTTTATGAATTGGAAACTGATTTGAGACGGCTAGCATAATTATATTTTCACCATGTGGGCACTCCCTGACAAATTCAGGTGGCCAGACTTGTTCAGCTAGTAGGGTGTCATAACCCTTAGAGAGCTTCTCCCAAAAAAGTGCTCTAATTTTTCTTGATTTGTTCCCCTCCATCCGGTGTGTTACTTCATATAACTTATGGGGTACACTAACCCTGGTATCTGCAGTTTCAACTTGGATACTTTCATTCAAGTCCACTGTCTCCAGATAATCCTTCAGGATCTTGCGAGCTATGGTTACCTCTGAGGCACGGTCTAGCATTATTTGGGCCCACTCCCCATTCTATATTGTGTCTTCAAGATCCTCGGCATGTCGGATCTTTAGACTTGCTACCTTCTTTTTTGGAAATTGGCTTTTCTTATTTTTTGGAACGTGCTGTTTGTCTTTGGACTTCACTCGTTCTTCTTTTTGTTCTGTACGTCCTCTTCTTTCGGATTTCTGCAAGGAAGTCTGAAAGGCACGAGAGGAACGTGTATCATTATCTTGATATCTATTAGGTTTTCTCAAATTATCCCTATTTCTAAGGTTGTACCTTTTTTCGGAGGGCTCCTGCTGAGGAGACCTTCCTCTGGACTGGGAATGCTTCTCTTCAGGAAGTGTCTGTTTAGTGTTTTCCCACCTCTTTTTAGGAGCAGTGAGATTATTTTTAATAAAAACTTTTTCAGAATTTTTAGTTAGTTGGGGTTTTAATGGTTTCCCACTCAAACTATCTACCTAGTTCTTCATAGGATTTTTCGATAATTCTGGCAAGCTCATACGGTTGCTCAGTAATATCTGTTTCTTTTAGTTTTTGGCGGATTGCCACTGATGCTGCTTCACCATTAATGTTGGCTAATAGTATAGCTGAGACCTGTTTTAAATCCTTCAGTAATTTAATACCCAGATTTAAGGCCGGTTCTGAGCCATATTCATTTTGAATTTGTCTTAGAACGTCTGGTATTACCGCCATAGACGGGACACCACGTGTTTTTGTGTAGATTGAAGCAAAGACTGTACCCCAGGTCCTCTACGTGTGGTGCAATCCCCATTGGTAAAAAGATTGTCAGAATCCTGTGTTTCCCATGAGGTGTACTATCAGGGAATACTGCCTCTATTTGAGTAATTTTTTGTGCTAACCAGAACAGAATTTGTTCTCGTTTTGCGGGCAATTTACCAGTGACTGACTGTATAGTCAGTGGTGTAATTTTGTTTGTGTTCCCTTGATAAGGGATGTGCTGTGGAATTCTTACTGCTGGTTGGACTGTTAAAGTCCTCATGACATATTGAACCATCTGCCTGGTATTTTAATCAGCTGTTTTAGCTGAGCTAATAGTTCAGGACCTGTCTTTGTTTTAATGTCAGAATGTGGTGTATAGCTGGCTAGTACCGGCCATGTTGTTCCTGGTCTACCTAGCGAACCGACCCTGCTAATGTGATTTTGATGTTGTAGGGCGCCTTTAAACCAGAGCTGATGCTCTTGGTATGTTAATGGAATTTCAATATCCTCGTAAGGAATGTATTCCGCTGGTGGCTCCTCTATTCTGTAGTAGTGGAACTTGTGTGTTCCTGCATCTGCTGCAGGGAACTGAATCCATGAATAGAATACCTCTGTCTGCCGATATTCATGTGCCTCTATAACAAATATTACTTTACCACCTCTTGGTGATACTCCATTATTTATGAGTTTGTAAGTTATACTTTTTCTTACATGTACCGGGATGATTATAACATCATCCTCGTTTTGTTGAAGACCTGTGTCTTCTATGGCTGGTCGAGCTGCTGCTGCTTCACTATCCGACATTTTGTCGACTGGAAGTTTTTGCAGAACAAGTTTCAAGGGAACAAAGATTAGGTGGATAATATTTTGGAACACTGTATCCTTCAACGTTGAACAAACTAAAAACTAATACATAGGATTGTTTCGTCCTACTCAGTTTAAAGCGGATATGTTATCCTTTAACCCACTCCAAACGCCTATTAGAGTATTTTACGGGAAAAGGGGGTCTGCGTGAAAAACACGACTGAGTTAATCGATTATCTAGCGTTAAATTATCGCCTTACCAAACGTTGGTCGCCATGTAGTGTAGTTCCTATATTCCCAATAGGCTCTTTGCATTGGAATAGTGTATCCTGTAGTTTAGACATAGGACTGAAGTCAACTAGGTCTCTACCGAATATACTAAACTTAATTGTGTGTGTGCCAGCTAGCTCAGAGGTCACTAGAAACTTTCTTGAATAAACAAGAAGGGATTAGTTTCTGACAACCGCTTAAAACATGACAACATTGTTCCCAAAGAATAAGAAATATATCTCTAGAGTCGCAGAAACAATAGATAGTTATTTCACTCAGTCAATCGTGCATGCTTCGTTTCACCAGACGTGTAGAGAAATAGAGAGACGGGCGCTTTCAATAAGAGGGTATTTATTGAACCGTCTTCTTTCTCAAGCATAAGAAATGAGCTGCTGCAATCGTAATACTTGCTGTAAAGTACAGAGCATATAATACGAAGAGTATTATAAAATAATACTGTAAAAGCGTGGTATGGTTTCTAAGCCATAAGGTACCTAAAATGCATAAAATACGTACATTGATAAATAATGACTAAAAGTACTCAACTGGTGCTTCTAAAATACGCCTACCCCAGTGTACCTAACCTAGGTCTAGTACAAGGGAAGAAGTAAGTGAGGTGTAGCCTAGTTTTAGTATTATTTGCCAAGAATCTATTCCAAGAATTCTCCTAGGGTCTAATCAGCTCCGTACCTTGGTTTAGAATGTAGGAGGTCTTGTATCTTTCTCTCAGGACTCGATTTCCCAGCAACCCGCAAGGGTTCTGTTATGTTAGGCTGTACTTATAAAGCGCACTGTCACCGTAGGTTTCCTGGCGCTGAGAAGAAGATGATAGTGGGTGAAGGTGGAGGGCTAATTGGAGTTCGAGAAGAGCCAGGTTTTTAAGCTCTTCCTGAAGCTCAGTAGGGTGTCAGAGGTCTTGATTCCTAGGGGGATGGAGTTCTACAGTATGGGTGCCAGATAACTGAATCTGCGGCCACCCAGTTTCTTAAGTTTAGCCACCGGGGTGGTTAGGAGGTGAAGATGGGCTGAGCGAAGATTACGGGCTGGACAGTGCGAGGTGATAAGAGATTTCAGAAAGGCCGGAGACTTGCACTGCCGGGCCTTGTAGATTAGGCAGCCGATCTTAAAAGCGGCTCTATGTTCATCCTGCAAACACTGGAGCTGGATTTCTCGGCAGGAGAAAGTACAGCGTCTCTCAGGGCGGCACTTTTTGGAGCAGTTCGACTATCTTGTTTGTTTGGACAAGTGTGGGCATATTATACCTTAAAGGTGCCGAGTTTGACGTAGGATTGGACATAATAACGTCATCAGAGACTTAATTCTCTGAAAACTCCATGATTTCTTGTATAACTTAATATTCATGCAGGGGGAAGTCCCTGACTGCTGAAGGCGGGTTTTTCCAAGAAATCGTTGTAGATTTTCTGAACTGGTGGAAGTAGCCAAGCCGTATTAGGACTACTTGAGCTATGTCTTAATATGGTTATGATTTCTATGCCTATATAAGGATACAATATGTTATACCTATTTAAGGGCATGAATCAGGAAAATTACACCAGGGTCCTAAAACGCTATACAACAGCACTTACGGGCCATGCATCAGAAACCCTCTCTGGATCAAATTAATTTGGCTAACCTTTGACCAGTTTATTTATTTCTGGTGGCAAATAAAATATTAGAGATGTGAACACTGCTCTCTTTCCATTTACAATACATCAATTGGCTCTGGACCCAGTTCCAGACAATGCATTGTACAGTCTACAATTCCTGCTAAGTTTGAAGTTCCTCATGGCTCGTCATTGAACATGGCTCTATAACTTTTGCCTAACTCCTTCTGAAAAACTTATTTGATCTCCTCGGCATTAATTCACAATGTATGCTAATGATAACTAGTTTATTCTTTCCCTTGATGGCTATCACAATCAGAACTGTGCATCATTGAAAGCCTATTTATGAGAGACAGCCTACTGGATGATAAAGAACACGTTAAAACTTAATGTTGAGAAGACATTTACTGTTGATATGACACAAACACACTCAATTTAAACTCCTCACTCTAATATTCAAGGGACTCTACAGCTGAGGCTCCACCTGCTTGAACAGTCGCATCTCCTTCCACCAACCTTACAGACACCTCACCTCCGCATCCCCTATTTGCCAACATCCCATGCATACACAGAACCAGCTCAGGAGGACAAACACTCTCTTACATCACTCCTAAAGCATGGAGCGACTTCCCTCTCCACATCAGAGCCTACTCCTCTCTTCTTGAATACCACAAGAAGCTGAAGACCTGACTTTTCAATTAATCAAGCTACCATAGATAGGGCTAGGCACAAATGCATAGCACCGGGATACCCTCATTAGTGATAGTGTGCTTTACAAATACACATCACATAACAGAACCACAACACTGGTTTTAAAACAAGAGAAGTCAGTTTGATTAAATAACTATTGGAATGCAGATTTCGGGTCCATCTCGACCCAAACTGTGGTTAGGGATTATGGGGTTTATTTAGAGGACAGGCTGTCAATCAGCAAAGTAATAAGGTATTATCCTCCTGTATTCAACATTCTCAGAATGTTCCTTCCTTCCACTTGAGGGTCGTGGGCTGGCAACACAAGCTCAAATTCTATCCCGGATTGGTTATTGTAGTAGTTTTTACCTAGGGGCTCCCGAGGCTGAGATTTAGAGATCTGATTAATCAGCAGTTTGTTTGATATTCAATCTGAATAGACAGTCAAATATCTGCACATGAGGGTGGTCACTTCACTGGTTTCTGGTGAAAAAAAATACAAGTTCAGGTTTCTGGGTTTGGTACATCAAACAAAGCTCGCTCTATCTTTAGGATAAATTTCACACACGGTGTCCAACTCAACCCCTTTGTTGAGCCTTTAAAAAGATAGCCTGAAACATACTCATTTTATTTGTGACACCTTTGATTACTTGGTGGCCAAGTCATGGAAAGCCCTTCCTCATCTCTTAAAATCTTGGACTCTGTACCTTCCATTTCGGAAAGCTCTAACACCCATCTTATTTACGTGATATGCTAAGGCTGTGATGTGATTTTAGAGCAGGTTAGCTCCAAGGCACCAAAAAGGTAAACATTTGCACTTTATAAAGAGAGTAGCATAACATAACTGCAGTCCTGGTATCTGGGCTTTGAGTGGGCCAAGTCCCTCCGTGTCTGAGGCATTGAAATGGGTCCCTTTCAGACCCAGTATTCATGCTCTTAACTGCACATGCTAAAGCACTGATCGTTTTCTGAACATTGAGTGTAAAAACATTAAGATAATCCATGTCGTTCTTTGCTTATATTTCACATGCTAAACTTAATCTTGCATTCCCTATGAGTGTTCATTTTTCCTGAATGCTGTGTTGCCTTTCTTTTTCAGGCAGCATATTACTCTTGTCTATTGCATAATTTGGATTAAGTCACATCTGGGTGATTATAACAGGGCACAAGTGCGTTGTAGGTGAAAGCATTGCGAGTTTCTCACAGTGCCTATCAATTCTTAGAACTGTTCGCTCCCTGTCTAGGTTAGGGGGCTTATGGCGGCACTGGGAGCTAGTTGGTCCAAAGGACAACATACTCTGTGGTGGTGCACGGAATCAGTTAGTCACCATCTCAAAGTTTATGTCATCCACAAATACACAGTCCCTACTGGTTAGTGGAAACAACACAACATGGCACTTCCAACATTGGTTGCATTTTTATTTTGTTTGGATCAACTGATTAGTCCAATCGTACCTTTTCAGAGATCCCTACACACCTTTTAAACCAGAGACGTCCGTGGTGGTAGGGATATCCTCCTAAGCTGAGTAGGTATACCCTATGCTTTGGCTGCTGGTAATTAAAGCTAGAAAGGGTCTAATTCCCACTGTGTTAGACAAACTGTGTAATTTATTTACACATACATGACACAAAACATATCTGAGAACTGCAGATATGCAGTCACTCAGAAACCACTACTAAATGGTTTCAGACTAAATCGTGGGGCTGTTACATTCATGGTAAAGACACATGAAGCATATAGCACCAAGGTATTTTATTCTTGGGTTCCATGCCCAGCTACAGATGATGCAACACAAGTATTTCACAATTACACTGACAATGAAATACCAGTTGAATGCACTCCATATGAGGCAATAAAAGTTGCTCTCACTTACCAAGAACATATTATTTGTTGAAAGATGCCCTCCCCCACAGTACAGATAATGTGATACTGGGCCCACTCAGTAATGGTGGGGCGACATGGCCAGTCCTAACCGCATATACCAAATTCGGGTATCAACAATTTGACTGTAGCTCAACTGCGGAAATTTTACAATAATCTAGTCACAATATATAGATGCCTTACGCAGTTCATTAACAATTACTCCTGCACCGGCTGATCAAGCTGCACCACCGCAATTGGTCAAAATGGACATTAGCCCACAAACACTGAATGCATTCATGAAAAAGATTCCCACCAAGAGGGAAGACATTCTGTTTCGGATTGCACGAAAAACAGATCAGCTTGAAGTAATATTTCCCCATACAAGCCTGCATAAAAAACACAGCATATTGGCAATTTTCTTGCCAATGGGGATGACTCTCTCCATAGAGTACTGTGCAGCTTGGAGTACAGTCCTTGTTGCGGTACTTACTAGAATACATGGTACCCCTTCTCGGGGTCAGGCTACACAATCCAGAAGGGTTTTTTATGTTACAGGGAAATTTTTAGGCGCTCAGCATCTAGTGGACGCAATATTCGGGGATGAAAAAGAGATTCTTGTGTGGTGCAGCTGGGTGAGGGGATAAGCCCTGTAACCCCCCAATTGAGTGCGGGAGAACTCCAACACAATGTAGACTATTAGACTAGTACCCAGGCACACACCAATGCAGTATATAACTGTGTCAGCGACTTTCCACTTTTTATCTTTTCGAACACAGCCCTGAGGAGTCACGGAAAGATTGTTCCACTAGCAACCAAACATGTGTCTGCTGGGGAGTTCGAGAAATTAAAAGACCACACTGTTTCCAGTCTTCACAAGAAATTCATTTCTTTTTTTGTTGGCTCACTTATCTGAAATGTATATGTGTCCACACTGACACACTGTTATATACTGCATTGTTGTGTGCCTAGCCCCTTCTCTGGCTGTTTTACCTGAAGTATTGAAACAGGTCCAAAATTAGCACGGGGCAGCCCCCGCCCTGGACTTAGAGATGAAACTGATGGACAACTTTGCTGCAGTATCCACCATAATATTGAGCAATATTAAAGGGGAAGCAGCAGCATTAGTTATATGCCAACGTCTAAGGGATTTGACTACCACACAGCAGGAGCACATATTACATAAAATTATCAAAGAAACCTATGCTACGCTTGGTAGAGATAATTTGGGAGCCAGACCTCGGGGACCACTGTTAAAGACTAGTTCTCAAAAGAATACCTCTATTCAAGCACCCAACTCTTTGACAAAGAAGAAGTCAGACAATAAGAAAAACAAGGATAAAATCAAATAACGGGGCTGAAATCCTACACAGGGATCCACTGAGAAACGTTTTCATTTGCGGAACCGTGATAATGTTAAACCGCCTGACAGGTATCAGGATACTGATAAACATTACTGTCATTCCTTCCAGGATTCATTTGATAAACGTTCGGAGAGAGGAGGGTGGTCTTAGCGCATATCAGAGGAGCATCTGAACCTAAGGAAAGACTCACAACACTCGTCTAACTGCATTATTAAGCAAGAAGAGATCACAGTTTCTGCATTTGGCAATTCCATTATGAAATCAGTTGGCTAATCCTTTTCGGCCTGGAGGAAATTGTATCCTTGTGTGAGCTCCCCCCAAAAGAGGACATTAATAAACGTTGGTATGTCCCCCTCCAACCGTACTTGGACTTAGAATAAATAATCTAGAACGCTTACCATGGAGTCTTTTGTTTCCACTGTATATATACTCACTCAGTGCTCCCACCAGACAATTCATCAGTTTCTGGTGATCTATGGTGACTTCTGCCGCACTGTCCAGCATTGTCAATGCCCATTTACCATTTAGAAGCAGAGTTCTCAGTATCCGGGGCATGCCTGACCTTAAGTCCAGCTAACTTCTTGAATAGATGTTTTAAGCTTTTCTTCTTACACATATAGGACCGTGAAGGATCATTGATAATCCAGCAAGGGAGCACACTTCTTTGAATTAGGTTAGTACACCTCACAAATAAAATGAATTCTCTCTAGGGCAGTATTAAAACCTATTTTACACCACCACTCACAGAATACCCATTTCACTTACCCTAATGCACCTTACGGCTGTCTCTTAAAAGATCTCCAGCAAAAAGCCACTTTGCAGGAGCCCCTTGGGCATTGCAGCACCGGCCCAACAAGGAGCACAGCCTAGGGATGAAGCATGACATCCTTTGGGGGGTGTGAGGGCATTCAATAAGAGACCTGTTCACTTATCCTTTCTTGAGGAACAGCACATTTATCTTTGTTTCAAGTGTACCCTAGGAGCGCTGTGCAAGACCTCCACAAAAGCTCCCAGTTCCCCCGCTTTGAAAAAAATATTTTATTAGCAGCCTGGCTGCTTTCTTGTTCTAGTACTTCCAGGTGCACCTTGTCTTTTCATGGCTTGTCCTTTTTTGGTTGGGGTACCTGGTCCCACCCAGGCACCATAACATGCAATTTTGAGGGGGAAAGCGCCAGAAGCAAACAACCACACTAACAATATCCAGCAAGCTTCCCGCCCAGCCAGCCAGCTCCATTGAGTGTCAGTCCGGGAGCAGGAAACTTTATTCTCCTTGCCAGCTCCATACAAACATGGAGCTGTCTTTACAGTGACAGCCCCGCTCCCCAGCCATGGGTACCAGGGGCAGGTGCAATTCTACTGATATTGTGTGGTGAGGGGGGCACAACAGTGCTCCCCCACCTTATCTCTGTGTCCGGGGCCAAGGAATGGGGTCTCTGGCCTCTTTCTCTTCTGTGGGGGTGCCACAGCGATCCCTCTCCTTTTTCCCCACTAGGGACTCCAGGATAGAGTCTTGGGCCCCTCTTTTGCCTAATCCAGCCTAGGGGTATAGGATGCCTGGGCCCTTCTGAGTTCTGAAGAGGGTGGCCTAAAAAATGCCCCCCAATGGATCCTAAATTAATAATGAAGCTTCTATCAACCCCGAGCCATGGCCTACTCTGGGGGTAAAGTTCAGTGATGCGGCAGAGCCCCACATGAACCATTGCTCGAAAAGAGTCATCGGTCACCAAACTTTAAAGATGAATATTCCAGGCCCTGTTGGGCTGATTTCCTCAATCTTAGGTTCCATATGATCCTTGTGGTGAGCCCTAGCCGCCTGGCGCCTTTGTAGCAGGCCTTATTACCTCTAAAGCAGCACAGTTTTCAGGGAGTTAGCTCCACTTGGTTCCTGTGCCAGCCTTTCTCCTTGTCTCTTGAGCTCCTCTCCTCGGCCCAGATATTCCCCCAATTGGTACTCATGGGCTGTAGGTGAAATCCAGAAATAAGCCTCACTTTCCCTAGAGAGACCACTAGTCCAGGCCGAATCCTTAGTCCATTAGAGCTTTGGGGGCATGTCCTTCCAGCTGTCCACGTTGTTGCCACCATGTAATCCAGTGTCCCACACGCTTTCTCTCCCTTGTGGAAGAGTTTTCAAATGGGGATGGAAAGTTCAAGATGCCAGGCACCCTAGTCAACCCTAGGATGCCACATCACTGCTTCAAACCTGCCCCAACCCTCCTGCACATCATGGCAGGAAAACCCAAGATGGCACCATCGTGAAGTCTCTGTGCACATCTTCTCTGGGGGCCTCAGCTCCACCCTTAGCAAAATGTTCCCATTAAACTTAAAAGGATACCCCCCGTGTTGGCTCCAGAGATCTGGGCTTCGCTCCTTCGTTCAGTACGTCTGGACTGTCCCAACCCTGGTGAAATGTGAGAGCTAATCAACAGATGCAGAATTTCTCCCCAACAGCTTACTCCTCAGGAGATGATTGAAGCACTGTTAATTACTGCCTTTGTGTAGTGGGGAGGAGCCTTGCTCCCTCTGCTGTGGAGCAGGGTAATTAACTTTGCCCAGCTGGGTGACAAAAGGCTTGGAATCTCATCCTGAGCTGAGCCAGAGACATTTGGCAATTCTGGACACTCCATTAGGTATATATATAGACTCTTGGGACTTGTATTGTTATGAACCACATTGTACCCCAATATAGGCCTAGATAGTTGCACAACCTTTTACCTACCTTTGTCTACCTTGCTCTACATAACGGTTCTGGCAGTGACTTTTTATCTAGTTAGGTGCCGCATAAATGTTCTGTGGTTTTCTCCGAAAACTAGCATAATTTATTATGCATGAGGATTCTCAGTATCACAGCAGGATTACCATTGTCTGCATAACATCTCTGTATAAGGGTCACCACTATGGCTGACATGCCCACAGTACCATGACACATCTAGGTAGAACCCCTGAGGGTACCTTTCGGATATAAAGTACCACATCCTTGCTGGGAAAACCAGAGGAGAAAAAGCTTACATGCTGACATGAGACGCTGTGGTCTGACATCCCCTGCGGGGCGTCCTACTCAAGACCAAGACGGGTCCTTCACTCTCTCATATAAGGTAATGGGGTTGGCTCTTTCCTTGGGGAATTCTTAGCTATACAACTACATACATGCTAGGTACACTTAGTTACATTTAGCTAGGCGTAGCATCGTAGGAGTACGCATTATTACGGTTATGTATTTATATCCTTGCATATGTTGATTGTTTTAGCACCATAGTAGAATTCTACCTTTATTTACTCTAATGGTGCATGTAATCATCTATATGGTGACAATCACAATATCAAAAGAAAATTATAGAATTGACAGAATATTTAGTTTTTTATATTGAATGGACAGAATATCGAATTACAAAAATATAGTGGTGCAGAATATTGAAATGCAGGTAAGAACTATCGATTTTCATAATATCGAAGTTAGTAATATCGACAGTCATAATATAGTTGTTACAAATATCGATTTTTTATAGTGTTTTAAGTGTTAGTTTATGTGTTAAAAGTATGTATTATTTTTGTAGTGTATGTTTGAATTTTTTTAAAGCAATGAATTTTATGTTATTTAATTTTTGCGTAATTTAATTCTGTAGTGGGTTGTGGGTTTTTGGGGGAATAGAGGGGAAGTAATTTAATTATAGTAAATTAAATATTAATTTTTAGGAATGATTAATTATTTTAATTAATTTTGCATTTTACTTCTGTAGTGGGTTGTGGGTTTATAGGGGAATAGAGTGGGAAGTAATTCAATTGTAATTAAGGAATTATTACAATTATTTTTGTGTATTGATAATTAATTTACTGTTAATTAATTATTAACCCCTTCCAGGCTGATGACGAGCTCAGCTCGTCATGAGCGTAACCTGCCATGCGCTCATGACGAGCTGAGCTCGTCATGTAATGCGGTATTTTAAAAATGACCAAGCACAGCGGGAAAAGCCGCCGCAGCGATGCGGTTAATTTATTTATTTTATTTTATTTTCTTATAAAGCGCTAACAATCATCCGAGTAGGATATCACGGCGCTGTAATTACTAAAGTGCGTGGACAGTTGGCATGGGTCGAGTTGGATTAATCTGGATGGGGGAAGAGGAAAGTTTTCAGATGTTTCCTAAATGCCAGGTGGCATTCTGTGAGTCGGAGGGCCACAGGTAGTTCGTTCCACTTGGAAGCAGCAATGTGGGAAAAGGCTCGCTCACCCATCCTGGCTCTCTTTACCCGAGGGGTTCTGGCACGTGCCGAGAATTGAGAGCGGAGGTTCCTGGTGGGAGCGTAGAACTGAATCCTGTTTCTAAGAATAAGTGGGCCTGTCTTATGCAGTGCTCTGTGTGTTATACACATCATTTTAAAAGTTGCTCTTTGCTTCTTCGGCAACCAATGGAGATCATGCAAGTAGCTCTTGGCTGAGTCAAATTTTCTTTTCATGCAAATAGCTTTGGCCGCTGCGTTCTGCACAATTTGGAGCTTGGTGAAGAGATATGGTATTCGATTTATTACTTATTAATTTTGGTGTTATTGAAATTAATGTATTGTTAATTAATTGTTAATAGGTAATTAATTTGAATAAATAATATGTATTGGTATTTATAATGAATTAATTATTACATATTTTGTAATTGGTAAGTCATTTTAATTCATTGTTTATTGGTATTGAATATTAATTTATTTTTATTTAAATATTAAATCATTACTCTTCCTACTGTTGCACTCCCTGGAGTGGGAATAGTAATTTTTACCCCTATGCTATCCAACACTTTCTCTACTTTTGCACTCTCTGGAGTGGGAATAGTAATTTTTCCTCTACGCTATCCAACACTTTCCCTATTGTTGCACTCACTGGAGTGGGAATAGTAATGTTTACTCCTACTCTATCCAACACTTTATCTACTGTTGCACTCACTGGAGTGGGAATAGTAATGTTTACCCCTACGCTATCCAGCACTTTCCCTACTGTTGCACTCACTGGAGTGGGAATAGTAAATTGTACCCTCCCGCTTAAAATATTGAGTATTTTTTATTAATATTAAGTTAATGTATGTTTCTATTAACAAAAACAATGCATATTTTCGTTTTTTAACTAACATTAATTATTTATTAATTGTAAGGTTATTTAAGTATTTTTAAGTATGTTTCAGTTAATTACATTTATTATTTCATTAATTTTACCTTACTTTTAAGACATTTAAAACATGTGATATTTTAACAAACTATATTTTTTACAACAATATTTTAAATTCAATATTTTTGTACTTACCTGTTTGTAGATAGTAATTCGATATTCTGGCATTCTATATTTTTTTCCTTGATATTTTGGCAGGTCGATATTTTGCGTCAGTGATCCCATCTATATATGTTTATGTCTTATGGTTGTTGCAGCAAGTGTATTTTACACTAGAATGGCGCTGGTTCAAGAAATACTTATTGAATACGTCCCCACCATTAATTCTATGTATCCCTCTGAGATAAAGTGACTGAGCAAAAATTACTGTACTGTTTCCTCAAGCCCTGAGGGGTCAGGGTTGTCATGTTCGATAGTTGCCAGAAACTATTCGCTCCTTGATAAGGTTGGGGGCTTCTAGTGGCACTGTGAGCTAGCTGGTCTACTGACTAACATATCCTCTGGTGGTGTCTTGAATCAGTCTGTACAACAATCCTTTAGTTGATGTTGTCTGAAAAGTACAGAGTCCATATAGATTTGTAGGAACTACACAACATGGCTGCTCCAACAATGGTTTGGTTCTTATTTAACGGTCAAATGTTGTTAGTTCAGTCGTGCTTTCTTAGAGACCCCTACTAACATTTATCCAGAGACATCTAGAGTGGAAAGGGAATAATCTATTGCAGCTGAGTAGGTAGATCCTATATATTGGCTGTAGGTATATTCAAGCTTGAAGGATTATAATTTCCTACATTGTTCATAAACCTTTATCTCTATATTCCTTGAAAAAACTTTTCGAAATGTCTGTAAAGGTGAGGCCAATGCAACGGAGAACAGGAAGGTGCAATAAACATTTCATAAACTGTCAGAAATGTACTTTCTTTAAAACTAGCAGATTTTGGAGTCTCAGCATTAGGTGGAACTGTTACCTTCATGATTGAAGCAAACGAGGCATACAGGACAGAGGTGTTCAATTCTTGGATCAAATTCCCTCCTGCAGATGCACATACAAATACATTTCATTCTTACATAGTGGATAAATACCGGAAGAATACTATACATACGAGGACATAAAGGTCCTGTTAACATACAGGAACATATAAACTGGTTTAAAGGCGCCCTCCCACACACCACAGAAAAAGTGAGGCTTGGTCCACTCAGCAGAGTCGTAGTGATGTCCACTTCACAAAGAAGTAATATAACTTTAAAGAAACATGACACACTTCATTATGAGAACATTCACACTTCATTTATCTGATGGACGATGAATTATTGGATCATTTGACCAGGGTGAACAACATAATTTTGGGGTTGCCTCTGAGGGCTACAAATCTAACTTTCAAAAAAATCAGAAAGTGACCACCTTAATGTCCTATTTTGAGGATCTGAGCTCTCAAGTGATGGCAAAAGCCTAGCAGCTAATTTTCTAGAAAAGTGTGCGCTGCTCCTACCTCCAAAGACCCTGAAAAGCTTACAATCCACTCTACGATTCCTAATTTTTGGCTGATCATACAATTTAGAATATGCAGAAAAAGTAAAACCTTTTTACAACTTAATCAGGCCTGATTTCTTAGTTTGACATTGGACACAGGAACATACAGATATTCTCCATTCCCTACAAGCTGTCATGGTAGCTTCCAAACATTTGCATACACGTGTAAATACCACAAATTTGCTGTTCTGTGTAATTGCGGGTCAATCCGGGTACACTTGTACGTGACATTTGTACGTGAAGGCTGAGATGTGTTTTGCATCAACAGAAACATTTTTGACAGCAGTACAGACTGCTGTTGTGAGAGAACGATCACTAGCTCAGGGGAAATTAATCATTGTGGTAACTCCGGTACCAACCTGAGAGTCTGTCATCAAAGCACACGTTCTCAACGCTAAAGCACTGCATCCATGAAAGATACAATGGGCTAATTCTCTCTACAACACATGTAGACCACAATTTCGATTCTACATTAAAAATGCAAGCATTTTTGCTGCACGAACAAGAATATCCTCTTCCAAATTAAATAATGCAGTAGATCAGTATGAATATATTGTTTCCACTGACAGTTCTGCTCAATCTGCCATAGGAAGTAAACAGCAATACAGCACCATATGAGCGATTGTAAAGGGACATATGCGGATCGTAAGTTCCGTCCTAGCAATACGCCAAAGCAGTCTCTAGGAGGTTGCACATCACAGTTGACAAAACTAAAATCCCTAATACTGGCGCTAAAACATATGGATCGATAATTCTCCACACTTATTGTGTGCGATTCATTTTATTGTGTCTAGTTTTACAATTAATATCTTCACTATTGGGGCTGGAAGGGGTTTAGAGATTCAAAAGGGTGCACAATAAAGCACAAGTTACTTTCAGAACAAGTGACAGAACTGAAAAAGGGATTGCCACAAGCTCACATGCTGTGCACGTTGAAGAGAATTCATTGTCTGTAAATTGCTACTGTTGCTGCAATCACTTGAGGATAGATGGACAGAAAATGGTATCTGTCATCGCTTCATGTAAAAACAACTCATCCATGCCAAAGGTTTTTCACTCAAGTAGTCCTACAAGTTATATGCAGAAAACATTCCATATAGTCAAATTTTGAGGTGTGGGATAGAGTAATACCAAACATGAATCGCTGATCAGGTTTAATTTTAGCTGCACACGAGGGTCTGTGTTCAGCAGACGCAGGTATACTGCAACAGTTTTCACTACTGAAACAAAGATTTTGGTGGTCAGGCTAGGAGGAATGAGGGGAGATACATGAACTTGAGTGAGCTCAATGTAATATTTGGAGAGATACCAATATTAAGTAATCAGGAAAATATTAAGGTGCCTGTTTGATCAAAGAAATTGGAACAAACATGTGAGAATGGGAGAGGTAGAGGTGATAGAACCGAAGAGCTAGTGGCCACAGAATGAGCGATATAGGAACCTAAAGTTACAGTAGTAACTCAACAAGAACAGACGGGGCGAGGGAAAGCAAAGTGATGGAGGTCATTTTGTGATACAAATCTGGTAGCGGAACAGACCTTTTAGATGTACAGGTTGCCAAAATGGCCTAATAAATATGAGATGTGGAAGGGAAACTCAAATAAAGCAGAGACTCATCAACAAAGGTGAGAGAATGAGGGCAGTAGAGTTGGTTGCATTAGGTAAACTAGGAGAGATAGAGTGGAAGAGTGACAGAGAAAATAGGAGAAATAATAAGGAAAGTAAGAGTCAAAAGCAGGTGAGTGAATGAGAGCTGGAGGGGTGAGGAATTAAAAAAACTGAGATAATGAGAGGTCACATTGTAGGTAAATTGGAGATTGGAAGAGATGCATGTCATAGGAATTCAGCGTTGGAGTTAAGGGGGGAGCAGGGTGAGAAAGAAGGCAGGATCACATGTGAAAGGTATAGATGAGTGTAATTAAATAAGAGGCAGAGTCTAGAGGAGGACGGGGAAGGATTGAGAAGAGTACTTAAGTCCAGGCGAGAGGCGACTGAGTATGATGAATGCGAGTGTGTGAGAGGTAAAGAGAGTGAAACAATGTGAAATGGTGGCAACCCAGTTCATTAGGAGGTACGTAACTCGAGGTGAACTGGGCAATCCTTGTGAACATTTTGCATGTTGTCCCTATACTTATTGGAACCATATCTAGATTTTGACCTCCAGGGGTTAGTGAGCTTGAAGGATTTGGGGTAGAATCTGATAAAGTACACCCTTACAAAACCTCCAATAAATGCATTGTCTTCTCAGTTCCATGCCTTATAAAGTATAGCAATTGTATTCTCCATAAGCTCACTAGTGTAGTTAAATAATATGACAATGCCGCAATTAAACATTTTCACCTAATGTTGCCAGTTCTTTGGCTTTCCTTTAAAGTAGCAGACACACAGCGGTTGCACCTGAGGAAATTGGGAGTGCGGAACACTTGCTTGTTAACGAGGTTACTTATGGCCAGCACACTCTGTAAGGAAATTCAGCATTCTCTACCTGCCCTCACAGTGTATATGACTTGTGTGTCCGTTGAAGCAATTGCTGAGTGGCTGGTCAACTGCAATTCATTATTACAAGGTCTGAGTCACTCATGGTAAGCATGCAGCTGTTGAGGATGGCTGGGTAATTGCGTAGAGGTGGTGCTCTGTATCAAAGGCTGCTGGGAAGGTTTTAGCCTTGAAGTGTACAACACAGTTCAGTACAAGGCATGTGTGAGGACACATAGCCCATGGCACAGTCTTAATGCACAAGGGAGGCAGTGACAAGACTGTGAGCTTTGCACTGATAACAAGCTCAGGAAGGACCACATCGCTGGAATCTCTATTACAAAAGCATTATCACAGACGAGGGAGAGTGCAAAATGTGTTAACGCAACCTGCTCCTCTGCTGGTCTTCTGATGAATACAGGCAGGTTCTCAGCTCACTCACAAAGCCATCTACTGCCTTATCTTTGGAGTAATGGTAAATGTTTCTTCATTAAGGTATAGTTCACTCCCATGGACATCACTAGTCGATAATATGCAGTAATCTAGCTCCAAGCTGATGGCAGGCATCCCATCATGTCAACTGGATTTGTGAATATGATCCAGACTGTTGCAGAGCTCATTTCTCTTAGACAGAGCTGAAAACAGGACGTGGGGGATTGGTAGGCAGTGCATGCCCATGTGTTGTGACGGATATAAATTCAAACCTAAACCGACAACACCTATCTTCTAATATCAGATGCAGAGGATCAAGTTGTGACTGGGAGATATGCAGGAAAGATGACACACTGTACATTATTGCTATCCAATATACTACTAATGTATGACTGAATACCTGCAGGGGCATAGTACATATGCTGCACTTCCCCAGCTCTCATGCACCCAAGACTTATCATATACATCCTCGCTCTCTGCAAAGAATTGAGGAGTTTCAGTCATGGCATTCTACAAAGATTTTACCAGGAAGATGCAGTAAGAAATGACCCACCCCAACTTGGGGCAAAGGTATAAAGGCTTGAACCCAAAAGTGAACAGTGTTATGTCACCCACAATTAGAAGTAGCTTGGCATAGACATGGGGAAAATGATCACCCATGTTAAAAGTAGCACATTTTGGGGATAGCACTACAATTCAATTGAATCTAGGACTAAGTAGAAAAATACGGTTTATCAGGAGCACCCAAGTGTTTATCTAAGGGAACTAGCAAAAAGAGGGATTGAAATAGCTTTGGATATAATATAACCACTATATTTTTCAGTGAGTTAGCTGTCGGACTGCCTTCACTGTAAACAACGGCTCTGACTATCAAAATGTACATTAGAAGTAACATGAGGAATGTTGTATCCTAATTTGTAAACATGGTTGTAAAACTACAAAACCGTGTGTTGGCCTCGAACTCAGAACTAAAATTAAGAAGGGAAGAGGATGCTTTATAACCAATAGAAATAAAGACTAGGCAGAATGTTTTTTAACTGCAAGTATTACCAAAAAGGAAAGGTGTCCCTTACAATGTACATTATATACTTAGATGCTAAACATCCCCTCAAAGCATAAAGAGGAAGGAACCTTGTGACACGCTTTGAGAAGATAAAAGAAAGAAATATCCTCGTTCAAGCAAGGTCAAGAATGAATAAATTTGAAATTTAAAAGATACATCGCGTTTTAATGAAGCGTGTCGTCATCTGATAATAAGTAAGTACATATTGGGATAGATGTCTAAAACAAGAAGACAGTCAAGACTTAAAATAAAAAATAAAAATATATACTGTTTTGCACACAGATTCTCTGATGAAATACAGAGGCGAAGAGGAGGCCCACTATTTACTGGGACTCCAGGGATATATTTGGTACCCGAATATTTTGAAAATAATTTAAGATCTGTTTATGACCATCCACTTTAGTAGCCCGCCAATAAATAAATAGCTTTTTTTATATAAGTATAAATTTATTAATTGTATGTATTTAATTTTAGAAAGAAGAATTGATGTTTTTAACCCATACCGTCCTGAGGAAGGTGTCCTATAAAAACGAAGCACCGAAACGCGTCGACACACGGATTTTATATGTATAAATATTGTTTTATTGTAATGATGTATTGTGTAATATGTTTTGATTCACTGTAAAATTTATATAAATTGAACCAAATGTTGCTATGAGATATATGGATGAATGTTTTTTATGAATTGCTAAACAAACCTGTATCTAATCTGAAACCTTTTTTAATAAATAGTACTAAGATACATACATTTTTATGTTTTGATTATAATGTTATGCACAGGGCTATAAATGTGGATAGAAACTGGTCCAGGTTGTACTAGGGCACATACAAATTCATGTACCACATCCTTTTTTTCCTCACGTTTTCTTTAGAAGTGTGTCATTGTCTCTGCAAGAGACATTTGGCATAGGCTGTCACTATTAAGTGGCTCTTTCAATGTCAAGTGGGTCTTGGTGACAAGATGTTCAGCAATTCGGCTTGCAGTCTACCCAGTTACTATTGGGACAGTCACTCTGCAAAACCTGCAAATTAACATATTTTGCCCACGCACTTCTTCAACCATGAAATCTTTGTTTTCCAGCGTATAATCTTCTGCCGTCTTTATTCTGCAGGGCATGTTGTTCTGCGCAAACTAGATCAATACAAAAAACACTTAGAAACCTGTTGCATACAGTTGAGAAAAAAATGAGAAAGTCACCATTTTCATGGTATTCATGATTTTACAAAACTTGTTTACATTCAACGCCAAATAAATTTTCTACATCTGATTGTTTTTTTATTTGACGATCTGCAACCATCAAGATAAATTAACAAATACAAAGGATGTATGACTGCAGGCAGTGAGAAGTACCTGAAAGGACTCAAGAGACATTGAGAGATCCATCCTAATGTACTCTGTCTTTCTCAAAATAAACTTTTAAATAAATGGGATAAGGGCCATTGCCCTCCTGAGATGGCACGTTTCATCGTAGGGTCTACAACTCGCCCCGGGTGAGTGGCTTTTGTTAGGAGCAGGCTCCAATGGAGCTTTTTGGTTGGGAGGTCATCATGTGGCCTAGCATGTGGGCCTGTTCAAAAAGATAGTAGGCATGCAGAAAGGTATGTAGAAAGGAAGGATGAGTGGGCGCAGAACGCAATGCTGTGATGTGAAACATTTTGTGCATGCCCACACATCTATGGGGCAAAAGCTCTGCAATGCAACGCAGCATAGCAAAGCAGGCATATTTAAATACACAAGACAAAGCATGCCAAAAAAAAATTAACGCAAGTGGATTTATAAACAGCCCACAGAACCTTTTGTGCTGTCCTGTTCCACTCCACTGCTGTGCTGACAAATGGGCAAGGGAGACTTGGAGAGAACAGCAGCATTCATTTAGCCATCTTCATCTAAGTTACACCCTCCCCTCCACGTGAGCCAGGAGGCGGACCTGGTGTTGCTCTGGCACTTGGGCCATTCACACCTCGGTTCCCCAGCACCAAATGCAAGCCATGTAATTAACATAAAACAAACAATAAACACACTCCATTCAGTGAATGTAAACTAAGAAAATAACTCACTGACCACTGCTTTGAGCAAGTGTGCAGGAAACAAACACACACAACAACAAACACACCATGAGCATTAACAAATAATGTTAGAATATCACACTGAGAAACAAAAATATGCAGACAAACACATACTGAATAATAAATATACTAAGTAACAAAGCCATTATGCAATACATTAATCAAGAAAATCATGCCACAAAACAAATATGCATCAACAAACACACAACTGGTAATACTTCATAGTCATCAACAAAGAAACCAAGCAACATACAGTGATCTCCACTTATACACTGAGCAAGAAGTACACACTGAGGAACAGACATGAACCAAGAAACAAATATTTGCAACAAACAATGAGCAATAACAATAGGTAGACACACAGAAACAGCAATTCCCACAATGCATTAAATACGGACTGAGAAAGAAATATACATTAGGTACTATACAATGACCAACGAAGACCTACTAATCAACAAACCCAGACTGAGCCTGATTCTAGACAGGTCAAGAAACTCATGGAGCAAAAGGCTTGAAGAGCAATAAACTCATAGATTAATAAGTATACCCAGCAGTAGCAGAATGTATATGCAATTCATCCAAAAGTTGGCTATTGCATATACTACATTAAAAAAGGAATGCATTTATCGAACCTAACTATGCACACAGCTTTTCCCACGGAAACAAGGAATTGTATGCTGAAAGAATAGGGTGATTCAGAAAAGGGGGTGGTGATGAACAGAGTGTCTGAATTAAGCAGACCACTCTTACCCAGTCCAAAGATCAGGGCTTGATCCATCACCGTTATTTAGCTCACTGCCCCATCCCAGCTCAGAACCTGGCTATATGCAAATTAGTCTGTCCCTGGCCCAGTGCATCATGGGAACAGGGCAGACCAAACTACCAAGCCAATTCTTCACCAGAAAGGAGACAAGCTTCCGGGGACCGGTTTCTGCCATTTCAGGCGTCGTCGGCCCGGCTTGCTTGAATCCTGATGGAGCAGTGAGCAAGGGACTCATGTCTGAGTATACCCTGCCACACCTATAGTGGCCAAAAACGATTCAGAAAAGGGGGTGGTGATGAACAGAGTGTCTGAATTAAGCAGACCACTCTTACCCAGTCCAAAGATCAGGGCTTGATCCATCACCGTTATTTAGCTCACTGCCCCATCCCAGCTCAGAACCTGGCTATATGCAAATTAGTCTGTCCCTGGCCCAGTGCATCATGGGAACAGGGCAGACCAAACTACCAAGCCAATTCTTCACCAGAAAGGAGACAAGCTTCCGGGGACCGGTTTCTGCCATTTCAGGCGTCGTCGGCCCGGCTTGCTTGAATCCTGATGGAGCAGTGAGCAAGGGACTCATGTCGGAGTATATCCTGCCACACCTATAGTGGCCAAAAACGATTCAGAAAAGGGGGTAGTGATGAACAGAGTGTCTGAATTAAGCAGACCACTCTTACCCAGTCCAAAGATCAGGGCTTGATCCATCACCGTTATTTGGCTCACTGCCCCATCCCAGCTCAGAACCTGGCTATATGCAAATTAGTCTGTCCCTGGCCCAGTGCATCATGGGAACAGGGCAGACCAAACTACCAAGCCAATTCTTCACCAGAAAGGAGACAAGCTTCCGGGGACCGGTTTCTGCCATTTCAGGCGTCGTCGGCCCGGCTTGCTTGAATCCTGATGGAGCAGTGAGCAAGGGACTCATGTCTGAGTATACCCTGCCACACCTATAGTGGCCAAAAACGATTCAGAAAAGGGGGTGGTGATGAACAGAGTGTCTGAATTAAGCAGACCACTCTTACCCAGTCCAAAGATCAGGGCTTGATCCATCACCGTTATTTAGCTCACTGCCCCATCCCAGCTCAGAACCTGGCTATATGCAAATTAGTCTGTCCCTGGCCCAGTGCATCATGGGAACAGGGCAGACCAAACTACCAAGCCAATTCTTCACCAGAAAGGAGACAAGCTTCCGGGGACCGGTTTCTGCCATTTCAGGCGTCGTCGGCCCGGCTTGCTTGAATCCTGATGGAGCAGTGAGCAAGGGACTCATGTCTGAGTATACCCTGCCACACCTATAGTGGCCAAAAACGATTCAGAAAAGGGGGTGGTGATGAACAGAGTGTCTGAATTAAGCAGACCACTCTTACCCAGTCCAAAGATCAGGGCTTGATCCATCACCGTTATTTAGCTCACTGCCCCATCCCAGCTCAGAACCTGGCTATATGCAAATTAGTCTGTCCCTGGCCCAGTGCATCATGGGAACAGGGCAGACCAAACTACCAAGCCAATTCTTCACCAGAAAGGAGACAAGCTTCCGGGGACCGGTTTCTGCCATTTCAGGCGTCGTCGGCCCGGCTTGCTTGAATCCTGATGGAGCAGTGAGCAAGGGACTCATGTCGGAGTATATCCTGCCACACCTATAGTGGCCAAAAACGATTCAGAAAAGGGGGTAGTGATGAACAGAGTGTCTGAATTAAGCAGACCACTCTTACCCAGTCCAAAGATCAGGGCTTGATCCATCACCGTTATTTGGCTCACTGCCCCATCCCAGCTCAGAACCTGGCTATATGCAAATTAGTCTGTCCCTGGCCCAGTGCATCATGGGAACAGGGCAGACCAAACTACCAAGCCAATTCTTCACCAGAAAGGAGACAAGCTTCCGGGGACCGGTTTCTGCCATTTCAGGCGTCGTCGGCCCGGCTTGCTTGAATCCTGATGGAGCAGTGAGCAAGGGACTCATGTCTGAGTATACCCTGCCACACCTATAGTGGCCAAAAACGATTCAGAAAAGGGGGTGGTGATGAACAGAGTGTCTGAATTAAGCAGACCACTCTTACCCAGTCCACAGATCAGGGCTTGATCCATCACCGTTATTTAGCTCACTGCCCCATCCCAGCTCAGAACCTGGCTATATGCAAATTAGTCTGTCCCTGGCCCAGTGCATCATGGGAACAGGGCAGACCAAACTACGAAGCCAATTCTTCACCAGAAAGGAGACAAGCTTCCGGGGACCGGTTTCTGCCATTTCAGGCGTCGTCGGCCCGGCTTGCTTGAATCCTGATGGAGCAGTGAGCAAGGGACTCATGTCTGAGTATACCCTGCCACACCTATAGTGGCCAAAAACGATTCAGAAAAGGGGGTGGTGATGAACAGAGTGTCTAAATTAAGCAGACCACTCTTACCCAGTCCAAAGATCAGGGCTTGATCCATCACCGTTATTTAGCTCACTGCCCCATCCCAGCTCAGAACCTGGCTATATGCAAATTAGTCTGTCCCTGGCCCAGTGCATCATGGGAACAGGGCAGACCAAACTACCAAGCCAATTCTTCACCAGAAAGGAGACAAGCTTCCGGGGACCGGTTTCTGCCATTTCAGGCGTCGTCGGCCCGGCTTGCATGAATCCTGATGGAGCAGTGAGCAAGGGACTCATGTCTGAGTATACCCTGCCACGCCTATAGTGGCCAAAAACGATTCAGAAAAGGGCGTGGTGATGAACAGAGTGTCTGAATTAAGCAGACCACTCTTACCCAGTCCAAAGATCAGGGCTTGATCCATCACCGTTATTTGGCTCACTGCCCCATCCCAGCTCAGAACCTGGCTATATGCAAATTAGTCTGTCCCTGGCCCAGTGCATCATGGGAACAGGGCAGACCAAACTACCAAGCCAATTCTTCACCAGAAAGGAGACAAGCTTCCGGGGACCGGTTTCTGCCATTTCAGGCGTCGTCGGCCCGGCTTGCATGAATCCTGATGGAGCAGTGAGCAAGGGACTCATGTCTGAGTATTCCCTGCCACGCCTATAGTGGCCAAAAACGATTCAGAAAAGGACGTGGTGATGAACAGAGTGTCTGAATTAAGCAGCCCACTCTTACCCAGTCCAAAGATCAGGGCTTGATCCATCACCGTTATTTGGCTCACTGCCCCATCCCAGCTCAGAACCTGGCTATATGCAAATTAGTCTGTCCCTGGCCCAGTGCATCATGGGAACAGGGCAGACCAAACTACCAAGCCAATTCTTCACCAGAAAGGAGACAAGCTTCCGGGGACCGGTTTCTGCCATTTCAGGCGTCGTCGGCCCGGCTTGCTTGAATCCTGCTGGAGCAGTGAGCCAGGGACTCATGTCTGAGTATACCCTGCCACACCTATAGTGGCCAAAAACGATTCAGAAAAGGGGGTGGTGATGAACAAAGTGTCTGAATTAAGCAGACCACTCTTACCCAGTCCAAAGATCAGGGCTTGATCCATCACCGTTATTTAGCTCACTGCCCCATCCCAGCTCAGAACCTGGCTATATGCAAATTAGTCTGTCCCTGGCCCAGTGCATCATGGGAACAGGGCAGACCAAACTACCAAGCCAATTCTTCACCAGAAAGGAGACAAGCTTCCGGGGACCGGTTTCTGCCATTTCAGGCGTCGTCGGCCCGGCTTGCTTGAATCCTGATGGAGCAGTGAGCAAGGGACTCATGTCTGAGTATACCCTGCCACACCTATAGTGGCCAAAAACGATTCAGAAAAGGGGGTGGTGATGAACAGAGTGTCTGAATTAAGCAGACCACTCTTACCCAGTCCAAAGATCAGGGCTTGATCCATCACCGTTATTTAGCTCACTGCCCCATCCCAGCTCAGAACCTGGCTATATGCAAATTAGTCTGTCCCTGGCCCAGTGCATCATGGGAACAGGGCAGACCAAACTACCAAGCCAATTCTTCACCAGAAAGGAGACAAGCTTCCGGGGACCGGTTTCTGCCATTTCAGGCGTCGTCGGCCCGGCTTTCTTGAATCCTGATGAAGCAGTGAGCAAGGGACTCATGTCTGAGTATACCCTGCCACGCCTATACTGGCCAAAAACGATTCAGAAAAGGGCGTGGTGATGAACAGAGTGTCTGAATTAAGCAGACCACTCTTACCCAGTCCAAAGATCAGGGCTTGATCCATCACCGTTATTTAGCTCACTGCCCCATCCCAGCTCAGAACCTGGCTATATGCAAATTAGTCTGTCCCTGGCCCAGTGCATCATGGGAACAGGGCAGACCAAACTACCAAGCCAATTCTTCACCAGAAAGGAGACAAGCTTCTGGGGACCGGTTTCTGCCATTTCAGGCGTCGTCGGCCCGGCTTGCTTGAATCCTGATGGAGCAGTGAGCAAGGGACTCATGTCTGAGTATACCCTGCCACACCTATAGTGGCCAAAAATTATTCAGAAAAGGGGTGAGTCCCTTGCTCACTGCACCATCAGGATTCAGGCAAGCCGGGCCGAAGACGGCTGCAATGCCAGAAACCGGTCCCCGGAAGCTTGTTTCCTTTCCAGTGAAGAATTGGCTTGGTAGTTTGGTCTGCCCTGTTCCCATGATGCACTGGGCCAGGGCCAGACTAATTTGCATGTAGCCAGGTTCTGAACTGGGATGGTGCAGTGAGCTAAAAAACGGTGATGGATCAAGCCCTGATCTTTTGACTGGGTAGGAGTGTTCTGCCTAATTCAGATACTCTGTCCATCACCACCTCCTGTTATGAATCGTTTTGGCCACCACAAGTGTGGAAGGGTATACTCAGATGTGAGTCCCTTGCTCACTGCACCATCAGGATTCAGGCAAGCCGGGCCGAAGACGGCTGCAATGCCAGAAACCGGTCCCCGGAAGCTTGTTTCCTTTCCAGTGAAGAATTGGCTTGGTAGTTTGGTCTGCCCTGTTCCCATGATGCACTGGGCCAGGGCCAGACTAATTTGCATGTAGCCAGGTTCTGAACTGGGATGGTGCAGTGAGCTAAAAAATGGTGATGGATCAAGCCCTGATCTTTTGACTGGGTAGGAGTGTTCTGCTTAATTCAGATACTCTGTCCATCACCACCCCCTGTTATGAATAGTTTTGGCCACCACAAGTGTGGAAGGGTATACTCAGATGTGAGTCCCTTGCTCACTGCACCATCAGGATTCAAGCAAGCCGGGCCGAAGACGGCTGCAATGCCAGAAACCGGTCCCCGGAAGCTTGTTTCCTTTCCAGTGAAGAATTGGCTTGGTAGTTTGGTCTGCCCTGTTCCCATGATGCACTGGGCCAGGGCCAGACTAATTTGCATGTAGCCAGGTTCTGAACTGGGATGGTGCAGTGAGCTAAAAAACGGTGATGGATCAAGCCCTGATCTTTTGACTGGGTAGGAGTGTTCTGCTTAATTCAGATACTCTGTCCATCACCACCCCCTGTTATGAATCGTTTTGGCCACCACAAGTGTGGAAGGGTATACTCAGATGTGAGTCCCTTGCTCACTGCACCATCAGGATTCAAGCAAGCCGGGCCGATGACGGCTGCAATGCCAGAAACCGGTCCCCGGAAGCTTGTTTCCTTTCCAGTGAAGAATTGGCTTGGTAGTTTGGTCTGCCCTGTTCCCATGATGCACTGAGCCAGGGCCAGACTAATTTGCATGTAGCCAGGTTCTGAACTGGGATGGTGCAGTGAGCTAAAAAACGGTGATGGATCAAGCCCTGATCTTTTGACTGGGTAGGAGTGTTCTGCTTAATTCAGATAGTCTGTCCATCACCACCCCCTGTTATGAATCGTTTTGGCCACCACAAGTGTGGAAGGGTATACTCAGATGTGAGTCCCTTGCTCACTGCACCATCAGGATTCAAGCAAGCCAGGCCGAAGACGGCTGCAATGCCAGAAACCGGTCCCCGGAAGCTTGTTTCCTTTCCCGTGAAGAATTGGCTTGGTAGTTTGGTCTGCCCTGTTCCCATGATGGACTGGGCCAGGGCCAGACTAATTTGCATGTAGCCAGGTTCTGAACTGGGATGGTGCAGTGAGCTAAAAAACGGTGATGGATCAAGCCCTGATCTTTTGACTGGGTAGGAGTGTTCTGCTTAATTCAGATACTCTGTCCATCACCACCCCCTGTTATGAATCGTTTTGGCCACCACAAGTGTGGAAGGGTATACTCAGATGTGAGTCCCTTGCTCACTGCACCATCAGGATTCAAGCAAGCCGGGCCGAAGACGGCTGCAATGCCAGAAACCGGTCCCCGGAAGCTTGTTTCCTTTCCAGTGAAGAATTGGCTTGGTAGTTTGGTCTGCCCTGTTCCCATGATGCACTGGGCCAGGGCCAGACTAATTTGCATGTAGCCAGGTTCTGAACTGGGATGGTGCAGTGAGCTAAAAAACGGTGATGGATCAAGCCCTGATCTTTTGACTGGGTAGGAGTGTTCTGCTTAATTCAGATACTCTGTCCATCACCACCCCCTGTTATGAATCGTTATGGCCACCACAAGTGTGGAAGGGTATACTCAGATGTGAGTCCCTTGCTCACTGCACCATCAGGATTCAAGCAAGCCGGGCCGATGACGGCTGCAATGCCAGAAACCGGTCCCCGGAAGCTTGTTTCCTTTCCAGTGAAGAATTGGCTTGGTAGTTTGGTCTGCCCTGTTCCCATGATGCACTGAGCCAGGGCAAGACTAATTTGCATGTAGCCAGGTTCTGAACTGGGATGGTGCAGTGAGCTAAAAAACGGTGATGGATCAAGCCCTGATCTTTTGACTGGGTAGGAGTGTTCTGCTTAATTCAGATACTCTGTCCATCACCACCCCCTGTTATGAATCGTTTTGGCCACCACAAGTGTGGAAGGGTATACTCAGATGTGAGTCCCTCGCTCACTGCACCATCAGGATTCAAGCAAGCCGGGCCGAAGACGGCTGCAATGCCAGAAACCGGTCCCCGGAAGCTTGTTTCCTTTCCAGTGAAGAATTGGCTTGGTAGTTTGGTCTGCCCTGTTCCCATGATGCACTGGGCCAGGGCCAGACTAATTTGCATGTAGCCAGGTTCTGAACTGGGATGGTGCAGTGAGCTAAAAAACGGTGATGATCAAGCCCTGATCTTTTGACTGGATAGGAGTGTTCTGCTTAATTCAGATACTCTGTCCATCACCACCCCCTGTTATGAATCGTTTTGGCCACCACAAGTGTGGAAGGGTATACTCAGATGTGAGTCCCTTGCTCACTGCACCATCAGGATTCAAGCAAGCCGGGCCGAAGACGGCGCAATGCCAGAAACCGGTCCCCGGAAGCTTGTTTCCTTTCCAGTGACGAATTGGCTTGGTAGTTTGGTCTGCCCTGTTCCCATGATGCACTGAGCCAGGGCCAGACTAATTTGCATGTAGCCAGGTTCTGAACTGGGATGGTGCAGTGAGCTAAAAAATGGTGATGGATCAAGCCCTGATCTTTTGACTGGGTAGGAGTGTTCTGCTTAATTCAGATACTCTGTCCATCACCACCCCCTGTTATGAATCGAAAGAATAGGGTGGGCATGGTGCACAGTGAGCACTATGGAAGTGAAAGAGATATTGAAAAAAGTTATGACCTAAATGTTACTTCTCTGTGAGAAGTTAGCTAAATATGATTTGAAACTTTTTTTGGTGGACCAATTTTCGCTTACGTCTTCCACAATTATTCTTATGGTAATTCCATGGGCACTTTCTGTCTGGTCTCTGAATGGTTTGTAGTGACTTTCTGCCTGGAGATAAATGGTCCTTTAAAGACCTGTTAAGTACTCGGGTGCGGCTGCAGTAAGACGAATGCCAGACCACAACAGTTCAAAAACTGGGAAGCTGGTTCAGCCCAGGCAGACACACATGATGGGCAGGGCAAAGTTGGGGGACTGAATGCCATTTGAGCCCAATGGGCATTGTGCACCTGACAGCTCCCCTATCACACTAAACTGCTTTGAGGAGCTGGGGAGAAGTACAAGGAGATAGAGAGTACAGAGTCTGAATGCACAACAGAGGGTTATGAGTGAGTAAATATATTTACATAGCTCCCAGAGGTGCAACTAGAGTCAAATTTCGGGGGGGGGGGAATTCTTCCAGCAATAGGCAGAGTAAAAATGCAGGGGCTCCAAGAAAGGGTGATACAACAACAAAGCCTCATTAAGTAAATGATCTTTTAGAATCAATCGTTTTTATATAGCGGTAAAACAACTCATAACACAGCTCAACTGCCTACATCCACTGACAGACAGAGCAAAGTCTGGGAATAGGTGACACAGCGTTCAGACCTACACCCCGGAGAGCGACCCCGCGATGAAAGCATCAGACCGTAATAAGCAGCCAGGTCAGATGCATAGTTACCACCTTTTAAGAACAGAGAAAACAGACAAAAACAAAAGAAACCTCCACCCCCCAAACCTCCTTACCACCACCCCCCACCCACCTCCGCATCAGTCTCACATTCCTTTTCAGACTCCACACCGCCAATAGGCCCCCCGTACTGCTGCTCAGGTAGGCTTAGCAGTTCCCCCAGGTTCCAAAGGGATAAGTTGAAGAATCTGTAAGTACTTCGGACAAGTGACCTCCCTTAACTTCCTAGACAGCAGATGCAGGAATGGACCCCATAGTTCCGCGTACTCAGTACCCTCCCTATCCATGCTTAGTGAAAGGCGTTCCATAGCTAAAAGGTGCCAAAGTCGCCGGATCCAGTCCCTCGGATCAGGTGGGTACGGGGAATCCAATTGCGCCAGGATGACTAGTCGCGCTGCCAGCAAAGCTAATGCAATCTGCTTACCCCTCAGCGAGCACAAAGGAAATGATTTGGTGTGTGGAAGCCCCAATAGCGCATGCTCCCGTGCTTGGGGGAATGTGATCTGGAAGGCCTTGTCCAGGTCATCCAGAATCACCTTCCAATACCTCTCTAGCTTCGGACAATGCCACAGCAGGAGCGTCAGAGTACCAGGAGAACCACATCCCCTCCAACACAGACCCGAGTTTGTTGCATCCCAAGCTTTGATACATGCTGGTGTGTAGTACCAATTTGCGACCACCTTACAGGCGGACTCGGTACACGCTACATTAGCAGTGGTGTGATGCGCACAATAGAAAATGTGTTCCCACTCCTTGTGCGTCAGCAGGCGCCCCAGCTCCGTCTCCCAGCGAACCTGCGCCTTCGTACATGGTGATTTGGGTCGGGCCATGGTCATAGCATGTAAGTCATATATAAGCTTGCAGTCATTCTTTTTGCAGACTACCCACTTTTCAAAGGCCGTCAAAGAGCGATATTAGAAGGTTGGGTAACCCAATGCGCCACCTGTGAGTAAGGAAAAGCATCAGACTCCAAAAGAGAAAAATAATTTCGACAAAGCTGGGGAAATGGAATCAGGCCGTTGAGTTCAAAGAGGGAGCCCACTCTCTTACAGCCCACTTCCCTCCACCGTTGGAAAATCAGGGATGCACAGCCTAGGGGGAAATCCGGATTATCCACAATGGGTGTCATTGGGGATGGAAAAGTAGTCCAGCCCTGCGTTCCACCAATTGGTCCCAAGCTTTCAGCCTTGGTAACGTCACCGGAGAAGAGTAAAGACCCCACGCTCTATGCTTGCTAGGTAGCCACAATTCGCACCAGATATTACACACCGCCTTCCTTGCGAGGTAGCCACAATTTGCATCAGATATTATACCCCGCCACCGTCTGATCCATAAAGTTGTAGTGCTTACTGTGCAATAACATAACGCAAACACGCCGCCTGAAAATATGCCTTCAGCAAGGGGAAACCCATCCCCCGACGGACTTAGAAGCCGTAACAAGGGATAGAGCAAGTGTTGGTCTTTTATTGCCCCATAAAAATGTATTAAGGAGTTCCTGTAATTTCTGGAGGGCACCCGGCAGGGGGCTCAATGGGTGCATCCGAAAGATGTACAGGATGCGGGGAGCACCATCATTTTGACTGCCGCCAGCCTCCATACCAAGCCAAATTAAGACGGGACCAATCCGCCAAGGATTTGGCAGTCTGGTCCACCAACATCTTGTAGTTGAGAGAGGCCGTTTTAGCTATAGAGGGGTTGAGACGAATTCCCAAGTACTGAATATTGGAATTTATCCACTGGAAGGCAAAGTCCTGCTGCAAATCCTGCACCTCCGCATCAGGAATGGATGTATTAAGGATCTGCGATTTGGTTAAATTAACTTTAAAGCCAGCAACCTTGCCGAAATCGAGGAGTTCTCCGGACAAATGCCGCAGGGAGGAATGAGGCTTAGTGAGCGAGAGGATCACATCATCGGCATTTAAGCTAATGTGCACATCAGCGCCAAACCGAATCCCCGATATGCCCCCATTGGACCGTATATATGCTGGGCAAAAGGCTCCATATCGAGCGCAAAAAGCAGCGGGGTTAGGGGACACCCATGCCGTGTCCCTCTGGGGATGGGAAAGAGGGCGGACCTACACCCGTTCACTCGCACCGCCACCTTAGGAGCCTCATAGAGGCAGCGGACCCATCACACAAAGCCGTCGCCCAGACCGAAGGCCTTCAATACCACAAACAGATATTCCCAGTCTACACGATCGAAGGCCTTCTCGGCGTCGATAGATATGAAAAAGGCCTGTGCACGAGAGCAGCGCACCAGATCCGTGAGGTGAAGAAGCCGCTTAGTATTATCCCACCCCTGGCACGTTGGAATAAAGCCTGACTGGTCAGGGTCTATGACTCCATCCATCAACGGGCTAAGTCTCACCGCCAGGATACTGGCAAAGAGCTTCATGTCAATGTTAAGGATTGAGAACCACATTCCTTAGTATCCTTTCCGGGCTTGGGATTAACCGTAATGGCTGCTTCCGACATGGAAGGAGTCACCTCTCCCATAACCAAAAAGGAATTGAAAAGGCGGGTCAAAAAGGGAGCCAGCTCCTCACAATATCTCTTATAAAAAATGCCAGAGTAGCCATCCGGCCCCGGGGATTTGGCCACCTTTAGACGCGCAATCGTGGATATGACCTCCTCTATACGAATCGCGGCATCCAGAGCACCTGCCGAGGTCTTAAGGAAAGCGGCACAATAGGGGTTGGTGATGGACGGAGCATCTGAACCAATCAAACACTCACACTCAGTCAACAGATCTGGGTTTAATCCATCACCGTTCTTTAGCCCACTCTGCCACCCCAGTTCAAACATGGCCATATGCAAATGAGTCTGACCCTGTGCCTCATGGGAACAGTCCAGCCTGAACTGCCAAGCCATGCCTTCCCTGGACCGGATTCAAGCTTCCTAGGACCGGTTTCTGGCATTACAGCCATCTTCAGCCAGGCTTGCTTGAATCCAGTGGCAAAGTGAGCAAGGGACTCACGTCTGAGCATACCCTGCCAACTTATGGCGAACAAAGCGGTACAAAAGGGGGTGGTGATGGACGGAGCATCGGAACCAATCAAACACTCACACCCAGTCAACAGATCTGGGTTTAATCCATCACTGTTCTTTAGCCGACTCTGCCACCCCAGTTCAGACATGGCCAGGTCTTGAGGAAAGGCGTAATATCACAGGATGCCAAGTAAGCCGCTACTCGCCCAGAGTCCGGCGCCTCTCGCTTGTACAGGTCCTGATAGAACTGCCGAAAAGATTCCACAATATGTGAATCAGTAGTATGTTCCAATACTTGAGAATCCCGAATGGATTGAATGGCCGTCAGCTGAGCTTGTGCTCTCAACCTATGCGCTAGCATCCACCCCCTTTGTCCCGACTAAGGTAGAATTTGTGTCGCAGACGCAAAAGGGCGTGCTCTGCCCTATCTAAGTCTAGATGCTTTAGCATGCATCGCTTTGTCTCCAACTCCCTCCAAACTCGCGAAGCCCCTGTCCTCTTATGTATCGCTTCCAGGGCACCCACCTCCTTTTCTAATTCTGCACGCTTCTATTTGCGCACCCGCACATACGTCACGGCCAGCGCAATAAACTCCCCCCCACCACCAGTTAAGGGCTTCCCATATTGACAACAGGGACATGCCATTTTTGGTAATTATTGGCAAAGTATTGGGCGATAGTGTCTCTGATTTGAGTAACTGCGGACTCTGAATGAAGGAGGGAGTCTCGGAGACGCCAACCAGACAGTGGTGGCCGCTTGCTGTGACAGGTAAGCAGGACTGTAATGAGAGCATGGTTGGAGAGGGAGCGTGGAGCGATAGTCACTGCAGACAGGTGGGGTAGCAGAGAGGACGAAGCTAAGAAATGGTCTAAGAGCGCATACGTTTTGTGTGCAGAAGAATAATAAGTGTAATCCTGCTCAAGGGGATGCTGGATGCGTCACACATCATGCAGCCCACCCTCAAGTAGCCATTGCCTCTCCCCCGCGACAAAGCCCCTGCCTGGTGAGACCGCATCTCAGACCTATCCAGCCCCGGGTTCATTACTACGTTCAGATCCCCCCACCAGTACAAACGCATCCGGGGATGCCAACACCTTAGTGAGGGCCGCCCGCAGGAATGGCTCTTGCCGTTCATTTGGAGCATACAATGACCGCACCATTAGTTGTGTGTCTCCCCATTGTACCGCCCTCTGATGTCAACCACCTGGGAGAGAATTTTGCAATGCGCGTGTGCACTAAAAAGAATTGCCACCCCATGTTTCTTCGCTGGACCTGAGGACCACAGTTGTACAGGAAATTGCCTGTCCTTCATCCGTTTAGTATCCCTAGAGAGGAGGTGAGTCTCCTGTAACAAGCACACGTCACCTTCTGCATTCTCCAATAAGGAGAGGATGGCCGCCCGCTTGACCGGATTATTTAGGCCCCTAACGTTCAGGTTTACAATCTTCAGATCCTTACCCATAATCCCTGAAAAGAAGGGAAGAGCCAGCGCTGTACCCCAGGACAGTAGTGCTAAAGGGATCACATTGAGCGGCCTCCAGGCCTAACCTACGCCTAACTGCTAAGAGAACTGATGCGGAGCCACAAAAACAACCCCAATCCCATAACCTAACCCCAACTTCCACTAGAAAGTACTGAAGTATAAAGAGAAAAGAAAATACCAATAGTCTCGTGAGATGACTATAGTCCGTCTGACAAAACCAACCGTTGGGGGAACATGACGCCATCTTAGAACCTTACCCAACTCTGATACAGGGCACATCCAATCGACAGGGACAAAGAAAAGAACACAAGAAACCCTCTCTCCACCAAGTGTCCCGTCTCCGGCGCCGCAGAAGAACCCAACCAGCACCAAGCTTGCGGACCTCAAGGATTATCAGTCACCAACGCCACCGATGAAACAGCAGCTTCCCTCTCCAAGAGGCTCGCAGAGAGCTCTGGCATCACCGGCGGGGGCGATCTCCCAACTCGCTGCCATTAGGTAGAGCGTCTGCGCTGCCGAGGAGGTGATCCAGCGGACTCGGCCCGAGGTGTGGCCGCCCCAATCCCAGCGCCTCGAAGGCTGCATCCAGCGAGTGGATCTGCAGGAGTTTGCCCTTGTATTTAAAAATAATTTGAAATTGGCGTCCCCACGAGTAGGGGATGCCCCGCTCACGCAGATAGGCTGTGATGGGTTTCAAGCTTCTGCGCTTGACAAGTGTAGAGGCGCTAGGTCTTGAAAGAGTGTGGGTTGATGGCCCCTGAACTGCACAGGATTGAGATTTTGAGCTTTGTGAAGAACCTGTTCTTTAATCTGAAAGTCATGGACACCCACCAGGATGTCTGTTGGCGGAGCCTTGGCCCCCCTCGGCAGGCCAACGCGATGGACGCGATCCAGCTGAATATCCCGTTCGTCCTCCTCATCAAGAATCTGTCAAAACAGCACACCGACGTATTCACGCAGATTGTCTCCTTCCCCTTTCACGGGACCGCTCATATTCTGATGTTATTTCTCCGCAAGCGGTTCTCCAAATCTTCGATGTGTGCCTGCAGATCCAGATTCTGTTCTGTAAGACGGAGAAGATCCTGCTGGAGCTGATGAACCTCATCGGCAGTGCCTAGGTCATGTTCTTCCAGGGTCGCCACTTGCTCTCCAATGGCGTCAACATCACGCCGCATCTCCCGCACATCCGAAGAGAGCTGGGAGCGGAACTTCAAAATGTCCTCCTTGATGGCCGCAAAGAGCTCTAACATGAACGCCTTTGTCGCCGGCGAGTCAATATCCTCAGGCCGCGAGAACTGGGCATCCGACTGCGAGGCGGTACCCCCGCCGTCTTCTGCAGCATGTCCATAAGGGGTTTATCTTGCTTGCTCCTGGTGGCTGACCTCGCGACGCAGCCAGGTCCCTAGGGGGACGCGATCAAGCCACAACATTGCCCACACCTCACTTTGCGGCCCAGGCCCGGAACACAGCAGGGAAACACCGCCCATCGACTTGCGGACCGATGGTGCACCTCCCACTGACCCCGACTCCCTTCACCACCACAGCACCGTCCAGGTGTAGCTACAGGCGGCCTCCCGGACCACCAACCACTCAGGGACTATCTCGCTGTTGCAACCAATCAATTGAGTCAGAGGAGCACCGCGCTCCGAGACTCAGGCCAACAACAGTGCCCTCGCACCCTGCAGCGGCCGTAGCACAGTCAGGCAACTACAAACACTAAGTCAGGGAGAAGCCAGGACTCTCCTCCTCCACCGCCACAGCTACAGTCCTCCTTCCGGGCCACTCTGCAGGCCCATTCGCACTGCAGTCTCTGAACACCAGGCTCCACACTGCACTCACTTAGCAGGCCATGTAATTCCAAGATGGCGGTGACGCCCGGGGCACCATCTCCACTCGTACACCACCACCGCTGTGTCACCCAAGGCGCCGCACCGAACACTGAGGCACCCTTGCACTGGTAGTCCCTGAAGCCTCACACAGCCCACAAAACAGGGGGGCCGACACCTCTGTTCCGCCTTGGTGGACCCAGCAGTTCGCCGCTCCACCGGGGCCGGCCTGCCCAGGAAGGACAACAATACAGCCGTCAGCCTGCGAATATGCACACCTTCAGCACCGGGCCTCTCCTAGGCCTCCAAGCCCACTCCACGATGTCAGGATGCTCCCGCCACGCAGACAATGGCAGGTCTCAAGCACGGTCCAGGAATGTAGAGGAGCAGCGTGTGAGGTGCCGCCCGCCGACGTGCAGGCCGAGCCAGGGCCTCTCACGCTTCACAGGACGCACATCCTCGGTGCCACAGAGCAGGCCTCTCTCCGCCAGCACTCTGGAGAAGACCTCCGCAGCCCACAGGGCTAATCCGCAGGGCCCCCGCGTCCACTCAGCAGGCCACAGCTCATCGGTCACAGAGGGGGGGCACCAACCACACCACATCACACACCGGCACTGGCAACGAGGGCCCCTGCTCATCCACCTGCGGGGGCCTCCCACCGTCTGTCGATTCATGGACCGACCTCCTGGGTGCGAGGTAGCAGCCCCTCACCCCTCACCTTGTCAAGCCCCGTCTCCAGGGACGGAGCAAGGGCACTCCTCTGCACTACGTCGCGGGTGCTCACCGCCTCCCTGTGGGGGTCTCGGCCTCAACTGCCGCACTCCGACGAGTGCCCGGACCGCCCCCACCGCTCCAGGCCGCTCCACCGTCTAGGCCCCTCCCTCCCAACGTGTGCAGGCTGCCGCACCATGAGAAGGCAGCCACGCCGCAGGTCCCAGCTCTGTTCCTCCGCCACCGCTGCCCCTCCTCACACGTCTCCGGGCACGCAGGCTCCTCTCCGTCCCACAATCAAGGCAGCGGCCACGCCAGGCAAACAGGGCCCCAGACAGCAGAAGGCAGTCTCCGCAGCTCTTTTCCGCCAGGCCTCCGAGACGCCGGGGCCGCGACACCCGGCACCACCTCCAGGCACACCGCAGTGGGGAAAGAAACACACCGGCAGCTTCAGGGCAGTACACAGAGGCCGAAAATTCCCACAAGCTGCGTGGATGGGCACCAGATAGGGCGATACATAAGGCAAATGCACAGACGGCGCCGGAGGGACGGGAAAGCACGTCCTACACTACCGCCATCTTGGCCATGCCCCTCCCACCATCTTGGCCACGCCCCTCATAAATGGTCTTTTAAAGACCTGTAAAGTACTCAAGTGCAGCTGCAGTAAGACAGATGCCAGATCACAACAGCTCCTCCCCCCACGTGAGCCAGGTAGGGGCTGGTGTTGGTCTGGCCCTTGGGCCATTCACACCTCAGCTCCCCATGTGCTGGACCGGCCCAGAAGTAGTGTTTTCCCCTCCAGAGCCTCAGCACACAGATGGCAAAAGCATGTTGCCACATACATTGGTGAGGCTGGACCTCGAGGGTAGTCCATGAGGGGACTAGTGGGTCTCGTTGTCCTACAGGTCAGAAGAATGACGGGTAATCGCTGCATTCATTGATGACCAGCGATACCAGGGATGACCAGTGAACTTAAACCATCCTGGCACCCAAGTGGCACACACATGTTGGTGCAGGCCGTGAAATCCTCGAGCCACAACAAAGCACCGAATGATAGGTCTGAGACAATAACACGCACTTTCCAAGGGAACAAGGCGATAGTTGCACATTCACACACACATTCGTTCCAGAGTCCTTGATGGCAGGCATCGAGAGAGGTGTTCAGCCATGAAGCATTACCGACATCACAAAAACCTCTCATCACATACAGGTATATTTATGTCTGCCTCACCTACCTCTACACTAAATACACTACAACCCCTTGGAGCACCTAGGCTCCACATGTGCCGGACCAGTCCAGCAGCAGTGTTTCCCCCCCCAACCGCTCCGCACCAGGCCACCACAGGCATGCCAATGTGGATAGGTTAGCAGTATGCAATGGCCTCGCTGGGGGCCAGGCAAAGTAGAGACCTTTCAGGGCATACGGGGGAAGGTAATTCCCTCTGGCAGCCTGCAGGGAGCTCTGCAGATTTACAGCCAGAAGGGACAGAACTTACCTGCAGGGCCTTGGAGCACTGGCGGTTGTCGTCTCATTGTCGTGGTTGTCTGAAGTGTGGTGAGGTGTGTGTGGCCAGACAAAGTCTGGACAGTAATTTCAATAGGACCTGGCCCCACCCACCAACCTTGCCGACCAATGTGCCTCCCATTATTTTATATTATATATTGTATATAATATACTTACATTATTTTTATATTTTTGTTCTTTTCTTTTTTCAGTTGCGCACCCAATGAACACCCTTCTCATGTACCGCACGAAACGTGTCCGCCTATTCAGGGTCGCTGTCTAGGATCTGCGAAGGGTGTGCGACGGGTACAACTTTTCCCATGTGGTTGCTATGCGACTTGTGCGCGACGCCTTGCGCACATGCGAGATGTACGTACAACGCGACGTGACGGACGCGGGGTAGCGCGTGACATCATATAAATATCAGAAGCAGTGTGAGCGCGATGTCCGCGATTTTTTCAATGTTGAAAAACGTATTTATATATTTAATATAAATATCAAGACAAGAGATTATCTGAGGTTATTATTTTAATAATTTTCTTTAACTTTCTTAAAAAGTACATCACTGTTATCCTATGGGTAGAAATTCACTTAGCAGATAAATAGTGTTATCGTTACCTTTTCTTACTCAGTGGTGGATCCTGGATACAGCACTGCTGCATCTCCTCTAAACAGTTGAAAGAATGCAAATTACCAAAGACGCGTGGAAGCCCACGTCTTTTTTTTTAAAAATATCGCTAGAATGCGCGGATCATACGAGCACCCTGCGATTTTTCTCAAAAAAAGAAAAAAAATAGGGGCCCTGGGAGAGCTGGTGGGACCCCCTGAGGAGACCTAGAGGATCAGGCTGTTTCTACCCTCCCCCTTTTCACGTTTTAAACACACATTTCACACGCTTCTTCAGCCCACCTTGTACGGAGACATGAAATGGCTGCCAACAGTTTCTAGTTTCGAATGTTGGCAACTACTTGACAGCCAATTAGCCTTCAGTGCATGATGAGAAGGGTGCGCTTATGGTACGTATTCAATTTTTTTATGGGAAGTGGGCCGCGTGGCCCCCCTCCTGTGCCCAATTCCGGGCACTGGGGTCCCCAGCCCCTGGGGCATGGCTAAATATATATTATTATTTTATGGAGGAGGGCTGCAAAGCCCCCCTCCTGAAGCCACTTCAAGACCACGGGGACTTCCCAACTCCATGTATGTATGTACCCCGTAGGAGTTGCCTTCACTTTGAGCTTGCATGTTTGTGGTAGCGCATGCCTGTTAATGTTATGCTTGCGCACAATACGTCCCACCATATGGCTATGTACCCCTAACGTATTTCATTTTATTTGCGCATGCTCAATTACAACATGCCCAATCACAGCTCTCACACCCAGTGACATCATGCTCAACCAATCATCCTTCTGCAAAGGATTTATAAGCTGCCAACCTTCTTGAACTTTTCCTATTCTGCAGTCACAGCCATTGAGAGTCTTCATATCCACTTCTTCGTAGGTGAGCACTTTATTTAAGAGTAATGAAATTAATTAATCTGAACGATCTTTAAATACCGCGTAAATGTAAATTCATGTTCGATTTGGCAATGCTGTTTTAAAGCACGGTTTCCTGCTTTTTTATATCTTTATAGTTGACTTTGTAACCTTTGTTTCTGTGCAAATCACTGGTGCGTTTGTTAATTTGCCAAGCACCACGTGGCCGATCCTACAGCAGAGTGCTACATGCTGTGCAAGTGAATACAATGTAGTTTTTCTCCTGTAAGTAGTGTGTCACGTGCCCCATGCATTGCAAAAGTAATGTTTATGGCAAAAGTGTATTTAGCACGGTTTCCAACTCTTGCAACTTAAATATTTTGCCTTGGTAGGCGATGTTTCTGAGCAAATCACTTAATCCTGCCGCCTATACGTTTTTTAAGAACTGCGTCACAAGCTGCTTCCTCCCCATGCACTCCACATGTAATTGATTGGGCAATGTCCTATTTTAGCACGCTCTCCATGTTTTTTAATAACCTTAAACTTCATTTGCCCCCTGTTCTCTATCATTATACAGATATCTCAACCATGAGACGTACTGGTCGCCACAAGCTGTCCTGCCCATACACTATATCACGTGGTGGTGAACAACTCGACACACCAGATCCACTGACTGCTCTCCACATGTTATCAGCCGAAAATTGCAATGGACCTAATCGAGTTTTACGGTCTGTCTTCCACAATTCATGATCGAAAATCATTCTGAGATAAGCACTTGTGTATTTCATGTGTTTGCAGATGGATAACAGTGTTATTGTCATGTTTTACTAGAATTCGTAGGCATTTTGAAATCAACCAAACGTAAAAAAAGCATGTTCTCCCGATTTTATTGCCCAAATATGTGATTTAAAATTGAACAATGTATGAGTTATAATTTTTCTTGCTTCTATAAATATTTTTATAAAATATAGATCTGCATTGTGATAGTCTTACAGACGTTTCTTTCTGAAACCAATTTCTCATTTTAATGCTCGTTACACGTTTTCAGCCTGTACTTCAGATACAAAGAAAAAATTTTGTTTTTCTTTTGTTAACTTGTGTTTTAATTTTCCTTGCTATTTATTTCTGAATTTCTAGATCATGGAAGTCCAAAAAGGGTTCTATCAGATCAAGCCCAGGAGTTTGTGAATGAAGTGAGTGACCAAACTCGGCCTAATATTTGTATAATGCAAAATTATTTCCTACTTTGCTGTCCAAATATAACCTCTGACGATTACTTTTCATCCCCAATCCTATTGAGAACAATTGTTTTTATGAACATTAAAATTAAGCTTGGACATATGTACAACATATACATGTTTAACTCTTTTTTCAGTTACCACAATGTTACATGAGTCAGCAGCAAGTTACCAACATTGAAGAAAGTATATCCTCCTGTTCCAGTTCATTTCACTGATGTCTCAAATATGGCATGAACTAGTTGTATGAAGCCACAGAGATTCACACATTTTTAACGGACAACTTTAAGGTAAATACTCACAATACGACTACTCGACGAAGTTAAAAAGTAACAGATATAAGTACTTGAGGGGTTTTTGGTGGCCGATAATCTCAAATTCACACTTGTACGGATAAGTCTGATACAGGGTAGATGTCTGTATAACTAAAGGATGATTAGGTAATAGGATGGCATACAGAGCTCCCAACCATCTTACTTTTTTTCTTAAAGGGTTCCAAATTGGGGACGAATATTAGGCTGTGCAGTAGAGATTGACGGTGTTGCTCCACTGGTACTTGGGCCTCCTCATGAAGCAAGAGGAGCCTCTCTCAATCTCCTTAACTCTTCCCTTGCAAAGTTGACTGGATTCTTAGTCTGCAAGTGCTTCCGCATACTTGCAGTTCCACACCAGTCCTCTATATTGGGGTCTCCTCTTGAAAGCCGTCTTGTATATGCGGCAAGTAACTTTTCTTGCATTCACCTTCTTTAAGACTTGTGAAAATTAATTTCAAAACATTCAATAAATACGGTGTCACTATGCATTGTGTCAAATGCTTTATTAAAAATATGCAGAAAATATTCCCTTTAATTGTTGTTAACATCTTTACAAGAAAATTTGAAAGTAGAAAGTAGGAGATGAATAACAGGGATAGGACGTTATATCTCAAACTGCAAAAATTGATAAAAAGGGTGGACCAAGTCTGCATGTACAATGCCAGTGGAAGCGTTTCAGACACACTGCATACATTTAAAAAAATATAAATATCGTCAAGTGTTACCTTGACTTGTAATGTTTGACCTCATTTAGTCACATCAATCTAATTTTAAACACTAATTTTCTTGTTTGTTTTGCAGATTAACTACAATACTTTTTTTGGACTCCATATTATATTGTGTTTATTATATTGTTTTGTTAGTTATAGTTATAGTTATTTATTGTATTGTTATCTTTTAGTTAAGGTTCCAGTTATCGTTTTAATAAAAGTTAATTAAAAAAGTACATACATCTGGTTTTTTTGTGTGGGGTTAGCAGTCATCAATAGAAATGATATGTATAATTTGAAGTATAATTCTGAGGCTAACTCATTAGCAACATAGTGTGGTGAACTTTTAACCTCTGTGCTCACGTAAGTGTTCCATGAACTGTTACTATGGTAACAGGCAGAAAACCTTTTGGGGGTAGGGTTAAAAGTTACTGGCTGTACAAAAACCGTCATATTTACCCTTGATCTTCTACATGACAGAAAAGAGAGAAAAGTAAAACAAAACACTGTGTACCAGATTTACAACCCCCTTGCACCAATTTCGTGTCTAACCCCCCCTACAACATTAGAAGTATGTGGGCTTCACCGACCCCCATCAAGCCCCGGGAACCACCACCCCCTAAAATTTGTATATTACGGGACACAAACTGCGTGGCCTATGTTTATATTTATTCACATGCCACCTTGCGTGATGCACCACTAGGATGCAGGAGGCTTTCAGCCCCAGGAGCCGCAGCGTCAACCTGACCCAGACCCGGGATAAAAGCTGAAAGATAAGAATCAGAGCCTAAATATCCAGAACCCGCTGTTCGAAGTGAAAAACCCGAAACTGCGCGAGTCCAGAACCGCTCCGATGAAGAGGAGGTTCTGAGAGGGGCACAAGTGCGACTTTGGCAAGTTGATGGACAAACCCAGCATGTACAAGAGGTTGACCGTAGTCTGGAGGTGGGAGACGACTGTCTGGGGCGAGCCCGCCTACAACAACCAGTCGTCGAGATAGGGAAAGACTGGAACACCTGATCTGCGCAGATAGGTGAATAAACATGTGAATAAATCATTCTACTTTTCTACGAGACTATAGAATATTGTCCATATACCACAACAATCTGCGTTTCAATATGCATGGCATCCATTAAAGAGATAGTGTACATTTTACAGATGAAGGAAACTGAATCTTCCTCATGAACTTTAGACTTACTAAAATCTCTCAATAAACACAAGGGATCTTTGTAGAACCACCCAACATCTATACACATAAGCTTGATATATATCTCAAAAATACATGCTTTGTTATTTTTCAGCAACCAAATGCGTGGATCCTATGCGCATCTCGCAACTTTTTTTGTAAAAAAAAATTCTTACTTGTTTTGCCCTACAGGTCCCTACGTCACCCCCTGAGCAGGCCTAGGGGTCAGGGTGTGTCTAACCTGACCCTGTTCACGTTTTGCCAACATATTTCACTGACTTCTCTCTTCTACCGAGGCACAAAATGGCTGCCAACAGTTCCTGGTTTCGAATGTTTACAACCGCTTGACAGCTAATTAGATTTGAGCGCGTGATCGGAACGGTGCGCTTATCCTACAAGGCCAATCCGCGCACAATCCGTGGATCCTCCGCACCCACAGATATATAAATAACCGCAATTTTCAAAGAAACTACTGAACGGATTGACACCAGATATGCCAAAGACACAAGTCGGAACTGAGGACTACCTCTCCACCAAATTTGGTGTAATTCCGTTCAGCCTTTCGAGCTGTAGCCGCAGCTAAAGGTCTTATAAGAAATTGCATGGGAAAAATGTGTTTTGGGACCCCCCTTTTTTATCGGCCCCTGCTTCACTAATCACCCCCAAACTTTCAGGGAAGGAGCGGAACTGAGCTGGCCAACAGTTTGGAAAATTTCAAGTTATTGCCAATAGAATGTTGCGGTTTTCCTATGGATAATAGGTCCTAACTATAACTACCTAGTGGCGACCGCCAGTAGGTAATATATTTAGACCTAGTTTCCAAAGGAAAAGTGTTTTTTGATTTGCGAATACCTGTGGCGCCGTATGACGAATCTTCGAGAAATTTTCCAAACCAATGACCAGCTCAGGTCAGCTCCTGTCTTCAAAGTTTGGGGGTGATTCGTCAAGCGGGGGCCCAGAAAAAAAGTGGTCCAAAAACACGTTTTCCCCATGTTAATTTCCACAGGAATTTTCGGAAAAGGCTACAGCCACAACTGCTGAATGGAATTACATCAAATTTGGCAAAAAGGTAGCTCTTCATTCAGAAAGCAACCTTTTTATTAAATGGCGTAATTCCAGTTGTTCCAGAGAAATTAAAAAAATAAAAATATCAATATCTGAGTACCAAGGAAGATTCGCGAATCTTCCCAAGCACAAGCTTAATTTTGATTGGCTGCCAACACTCCAAACCAGAAAGTGCTGGCAGCCATCTTGTGACTCAGTAACCTAGTCACAAGAAAAAGGAAAAAAGAAGATAAAAATGAAGGAAAGGGGGCACGGTAGAAACACCCTGACCCCCTAGGCCTGCCCAAGGGGTCCCACAGGGAGCCCCAGGCACCCCAAAAATCATTTGAAAAAAAAAAGCCAGAGTCGCACTGGGTGCACCGATCCGGAAGAAAATGTAAAATAAAAAAGAAGTGTGGTCTCCCGCACTTCGTTTTCTTAAAGCCCCTGGGTGGGCTAGGTCCCGGGGGCAATATTTAATAATGGCGCAGGGGCAATCCTTATTCAAATGTGGGGGGCATTGCAGCCCCCCAACAGCCTCAGGGACCACAACCTACCAGGGACTTTATTAATTTTTGTATGTTTAAAATGTTTTAATAAATGAATTTTTCATAGATATTAAACACAATACAAAGAATAATACCGAACATTAAGGTATAGGAAGGTATTGCAAATACAAGGAATATAAACATCCATTAGCATCTAAATAGAATACCTGTAACAAAACTAATATATACATAAGATATATAAATGATAATGTAAACAAAAAAGGACTACATTGAACATAGATTGACTGATAAGGATTCAAATATGTGTTTTATATTGAAGAACATGCAATGATATAGAAATCAAGACTGGACCACATGTTAGACCTGGATGGAGATGAATTATTAGCAGAACGTCAAAAGGAACATTGCCCATGTCTAAGAAAAATAATTAACCCTGGGCGGAGAACTACGCTCCGTTCGTGGAGTTTGCGAATTATCGGCAACTTGGCACATCGCTGCGAGCGCGAAGCTGTCGACTATTTCGCAATCTACAGCGTAGCGTAGTAGTTTTTCTTCCTCGCGCGCTCAATAGCATTCTCGCGTGCGCAGTAATGACTTGCCGTGGTTCTGCGTTCGCTTACTCGCTTTTCTCTCCCGTTCGTGTTCGCTACGATGTTTGGAATCCCATCGCTCAATCCAACCCGACTGTGAGAACGCGATAACGTCATTCAGACGCGCGAATACGTCGTTAGGACGCGCAATCTTATTTGCAGCGCCATGTTGGTAAGGTCGCGTTTCCGAACACGCAGAAACTGCAATCTGGCACAGAATATCTCTCGAGCATGTTAAAACCTTATCAAAAATAATCATTTTGTTCAGGAAAACCCCTCAGATTGTGATTTGGCTGTATTTTTGTGGGCAAGGAGTCCTCTTTTTGTTTCTACTTTTTTTTCAGAGAAAGGAAGTGCCCCTGAGTCTCCAACTTCCTCTTCCTGTCCACCAGGCTCCTCCCAGTGCTTTGTCCATGTGTTGTTCACTTTCATTTGGATTTGGAGTTGGAAGGATCACTCTTTGTGTATGTCTGCTGCATCATAGCATTTGATTGGATTTATTGAGGACTTTTGGATTTGAACTTTTCTTTTACAAGTAAGTTTGAGAATAGGTGTACTGTACATGTTTGTTTTTTTTTGTTTTTTTTAACTAAGTTGTAAGTGTAACATCATGTAGGTAATGGATGGCTTTGGATTGGTTTGCAAAATGTGTGTTTGGTGTTGAATTGCAGGTTTTGGGTGTGTGTTGAATAATATGTTTTTTTCTACGCACTAGGTAACCCTAGAATTCGGCTCGTGTAGTTTTGGTAACTTTGCACAGTGTGACAACGCAACCTTACAGTTTTTGTCTTGTTTGCGCGCTCAATGTGCGTGCTCGAGCACGCGATAACGACATTTTGTACAGTTCGCGCTGCCGAATACGCCGAATTTGCATTCTCGCGAGCAATATCTCTTGAGTGGCCTAAAACCTTCCCGAAAATGTAGATGCTGTTCATTTTGCTAAAGAACCTCCTCAGGTTGTCATTTGCTTGTAGTTTTTGGAGCATGGACCACTTACTGTTTCGGTCCTCTATGTACTTTGTTGTTTGAGGGTGGCCTGACCATGTGGGCGGGGGGCGGCCAGTTTGTCAAGCCAAGCATTGTCCTTTTGTCCAATGTGGCTGGGAGCTGTAGTGGTAGTGTGCTGGTTTGTTTTTGACAAATTGGCCTGTGTCTTGCCATTGTTCCTGTTGGCTTACTACTATTCACATCCCCATTGCTATCTGCTGCAGGTCACTGATGCTGCATCCATCCTTAACAATGCACAAATTAAGGATAAACAAGTTCTACTTCCACTACATTTGCTTTTTGCTATTCTTACTCTTTCTGAGTGTACTAATATTTCTAGTAGTAATTAAAATTAAAGCTAAACAAATTCCACATTCGACTGATGTTATTCTGCCTTCTTTGCTTGTAGGTGCACAAAAAACTGAAGACTGAGAGGAGGTGTCTGTCATCATTCATCGCCTGTTCTACTGCCAGACGGACGTCCTTCTGTACTACGTCACGTGTGGTGTCACTCACCTGACCATCTATCATTCTCAGCAACTTATGCAACCGAGTGCTGCTGCAGTGCTGACATCTGAAGAAGATGGGCCCAAAGAAAGCAGGTACCAGGTCCTCCAAGACCAAGAAAGCTGCTGAGAAGAAGGAAGAACAGAAGAAGGAAGTGACACTTAAGTCTGGTGTTGACCCGAAAACCTTTTTTGGGAAAGAAAAGCAGCAGCGGTGACCGGGGTCCTTGCTGGGGCCAGCACCTCCGCATCAGTGGGCCCAAGCCACCAACCCAGGCCCAAGCAGATGAGTGGGCAAGAGGTAGCCAGCCTAATGGTGGAAGGTGATACTGAGCCTGACCTAAACTTAGCGCTATCTCAAAGTAGTACACAATCCATGCAAGAGGGAACACAGCAGAAAAGTGGTGAACAACAACCAGCGCCCGCAATAGTAGATGTTCCAAAGCAGCATCCACAACCACCGCCCGCAATACTAGATGTTCACCCTGAGCATCCGCCCACAATAGTAGATGTTCAACAACCACCGCCCGCAATAGTAGGTGCTCAAAGAAAAGAACAACCACAACCACCGCCTGCAATAGTAGCTGTTCCACAACCACCGCCCTCAATAGTAGATGTTCCTCGAAAACAACAACCACAACCACCGCCTGCAATAGTTGTTGTTCAACAGCCACCACCCGCAATAGTAGTTGTTGTTCCTCCTGAAGTCGGGGCAGTTCAGGAAATTGAGCCTGATGCAGAGCAAGAAGAGGAAGCACCTGATGCAGGACATCTATTGTTTTCCAAATCCCCACCAAGGAAAAGGAGGGTTAGTCCATTGAGTTCTTCGCCAAGCATCCCTTCTGATGATCTTGATCTCAATTGGGAGCCACAAAAATCTGAGCATGAGAGGGAGAGACATCCCATGAAGACCAGGCTAGGGAAAAGAAAGGTTCCAGGAAGCCTTACAATTATGGAGAGCGATGTTGAACAGCCGGATAATGATGGTGATGATGACGAGTCAGACCCAGTCATCACAAGCATTACTCCTGGGCCTGAGAACATGGAGCCCAACATTTTAACCCTAGCGAGAATGGCTGTGACTAGTAGGGGTGTAGCACGCATACCTCCAACACAGGCCACACCAAAAGCAACACTACCTCTAGCTTCCATTTTTACATTACCACGGGGCCGGCAGCGTCCTACATCCAGCACAAGTTCCACCTCAGCAGAAGTAGGTCGTGGTACTACTGCACAGCCACAAAGTGAATTTCAACACTCAACCTCCAGTTCATCTGGCTTTGGAAGTGGCACCTCTAGAAGGAGACAAAAGTTAAGTTCCCCAGTTTGGGACTACGTTACAGTTAGCGCAAATGAGGAGAACATTGCTATATGCTTCTTTTTTAATTTTTCTGTTAGTCGTGGTAAGCTTGGTACAAACTATGGTACCGGAGGCCAAATGACCTATTTGAAAAAACACCACGCAATCAAGTGGGAGGACCACCTACGTAGCATGAAAGCAGGAACCATTAATGTTGGTGGGGAAGTAGGAAAAAGTCCACTCATGGTCGAACAGGAAGAAGAGGGAGACATTCTATCTGGTAGTGGTAAACAAAGTACCCCTGTCCCCAGCACTGCAGTGGTAGAGCCCACATCCTCCGCATCAGTAACATCTCAGTGCCACCAGAGTAAGAGTAACCCAGAGACACCAAGGAGTACGGGTGCGAAGTCTGCGACGCAAAGTACTGCGTTGAGCATAACTGAAGGAAATACCAAGCAGCGTACCATTATTAGCATGTTTAGGCAGGAGGGAAAGTATGAGCGCAACCACCCAATAGCACGTTTTTATAATGCTAAGCTTGCTAAAATGTTAGCACTGGACCTACTCCCTTTTTCTTTTGTTGAAGGGGTGGGTTTCCTGGAATTTGTGACAACCCTCTGCCCAAAATGGAATGTTCCCAGCCGCTACTATTTTGCCAGAGTTGCTGTTCCAGCACTACACCACGACTTGCTGGAATTGCTTAGAAAAGCCTTGCAGCAGAGTGCTGTTCATAGTATCCACCTGACAACAGACATGTGGACCAGTTGCCAAGCCACTGATTACATGTGCATCACTGCACACTGGGTCTCTTTTTCAGGTGTTAGAGACAAGGTATCTGCAGGCATTGACACTGCTGAGATTTTTAAAGATACTCGCAGACATGCAACTGTGGCCATGTTTGCTATGGAGAAATCGCATACTGCTGTAAACATTTTGGCTGAGTTTAACACCAAGGTCTTTGAATGGCTGTGACCAAGAGGCCTTAACATTGGTTTTGTTGCCACCGACAAAGGTAGAAATGTAGTTAAGGTCATGCAAGATGGTGACTATTTCAGGGTCCCATGTTTGGCACACTGCATTAACATTGTTGTGCAGGACTTTCTGAAAAATGAAAGCAAAGTCAGCAACTTACTGACCATTTGCAGAAGAATGTGCACGCATTTCAACCATTCTTTTAAAGCCCGCAAGCAGCTACGGGTCATTCAACGTTACCATAAAATGCCAGTGAAAGCACTCATCCAGGAGGTCCCAACACGTTGGAACTCTACTTATTACATGCTTGATCGGCTGTTTGAGCAGTACATACCACTTAATGCTTATGTCATGACAAGAAGATCAGGGGATCCTGCTGTTAAAGCCATGCCGTTGAGATGTGGCAATGGGACCTCATTAAATGCCTGACATAGATGCTACTTCCTTTTGAGGTCTTCACACGTGCAGTCAGCAGGGAGGACTGTACTATGGGCCAAGCTATCCCATTGTTGTACATGCTGGAGAAAGAGCTGAAGGAGGTGTCTGAAACATACGAAGGTGTTGAAGGAAAAGTTGATGCATGTTATTTGGTGAAGGCCTTAGCCGGCCGCTTATCTGAGAATAAAAGGATTCAAAATAAGATTGTGTCACATCAACATTACATTACTGCCACAATTTTAGATCCACGTTACAAATTATTTGTGAACAGTAATGCAGTAATTCCTTTTTCAAAAGGGGATGTTGCCAAGTACAAAACTTTAATAGCTGAGGAAGCCACTGATTTAGAAAACGAACGGCTCTCAATTAGAGGCCTGCCAGTGCCAGCCCAGGACAGTGCAAGTACTACTGAGCATCCTACAGAGTCATGAGTCATATTCCTCTTCACAGCATGAGAGCAGCGCGTTTGCTTCCCAGCAGTCACCAATGCTACCAATAACAACAGCACCAACAGGATCTGATTCATCAGACACAACCAAAAAAATAGCTGCTTGGTTTCTACAGAAAGGGATGGGTATGTCCGTTGCTGTCACAAAGCAAAAAGAGGACAAGCAAACCGGAGCACCACTGAACATTGAGCGGATGGTCCAGGCCTATCTGGATGACACAACAGAGGTGTTCATGGAGCAAAGCCCATTGGTGTATTGGTATAGGAAAAGAAACGACTGGCCAGTGCTCAGCAGGCTGGCGATAAAGTATCTGGCTTGCCCTGTTGCAAGTGTCTCTTCAGAGCGTGTTTTCAGTACTGCTGGTGCCATTTTAACTGTGAGAAGGACCAGTCTCTCGCCCAAAAGCGTGGAGAGGTTAACCATGATCAAAATGAATCAGCACTTCATACCACCAGACTACAAAATACCTGAATCACAGCAGGAAGAGGAGAGCGAGTCCGAAGATATAACTAGTGGGTTACATGACCTACTTCTGTCAGAAGAACCACCAGGGTTTGAGGATGAGCTCCTCTTCCCTGACAACTAGACTGCTGCATCTGTGATCGGACAGTCACAAGGAAGAGAAAGACAGGTATATGAAATGAATGTTGCCATACATTAACTTTAGTATCATTTAAGTAATTTTTTTGGATTCCTTTTTCCTCTTCATTTATTTTACGCTTGTGTTTGATTGTTCACTTAAACTATTGCTTACTTTTCTTTGCTACCTTTCAGCCCGCTACAGCAGGCATTATGGTTTCTCAGAGGGCAAACAGCCTAGGCAAAAGTCATATTCATATCATATATAAGAAATACGTGAATATGTGTAAGTTGAAAATAAATAACATTTATTCATGTAAAAAAATCCTAGTCCTCCTATCCCACCCCTATCCCCACCCTAACCCCAACCAATGTCCAAGTCCAAAGAATGTCCCACAAACATAACCACAACACCCAAATCCCACCCACCAACAAAAGTATTAAAAAAGGGGCAAATCAACAGGGTCCATTACAAGTGGCGGGCTTTGAGGTGTTTGTCCACAATGATCTTTACTCGCTCCTCTAATTGGTCCTCCAGCTTTGCCACCCGGAGGAGAAGTTGTTGCCAGAATGCACGGCACCTACATTTGCATCCATGCTGTGAGGGGGTGGCAGATGTTAAATGCCGGCGCTGAGCGGCTGCCTGGCCGCGGTGCCGTACTCCTGCAGGTGGGGCATTGATGGTGCCAGACGCAGTGGAAGAGGCAGCAGCTGCTGCCGCCGCCTCTTCCTCCTCCTCCTCCTCGGCCACCAGCCGGCGGTACGCTTCCACAATGGCCTGCAGTTTCCGTTGCCGGGCCCTGGCTGCCAACTCCTTCCTTGATGGTTTTTGGGAAGGAGTATGAGTATCTATAAAAAAAGAAACAGAATTGTAAGTGAAACCCTTCAAAATTAATTCAACAGTACATTGTGGTACAGTAGCACTAACAAGCGCAGTACATACAATTGGTGTCAACTTTTAGTATCTATCTAATCTATCCTCCTGTTTCCCTTGCCTGTAGCATTTGTTGAATTTTTTTCCGGCATTATACTTGCCCTAGTACTATAGGTGGACTTGAGTACACAGAAGAACACCAGTCTTTTTTGGTATCTCCTTTTATATTTTCAAAGTAAGACTCTGCTTCCAGTGACAGTCTCCACCTATGATAAATACAAAACATTTAGGGGGCATCCACCCATTAAAAGTAAATGTCTATCATTCTTTATTATCGCATTAGCTGGTTTCACTTTCACCAGCAACCACCCATGCATCCACTCCTTCATCGGCTTGGGTTTCATTGACACAAACTCCGCTCATGATTTTTGCTATCCACTATATCCATGCACCCATATTGTTGTTTTGCCCAACGAGGCCTGCATTTTCTTTCACCTTCCAGTTCTACCCATCCTTCAACAACCCATGCATCGGATTGATATCAGCCACGTGCATGAACCTTCCAAAGTATCCTTCTATGGTAGTCTTATTACATCTCTTTCGTCCTTCCTCCTTCCACCCTAGTTCACTTCTTTCCCTTTTTGTTCAACACATCCCTCAAGGTCATCTGATCTGACTTTTAGTCTTCTCCATAACTTTCACAGCTGAGTTGGAGTCTGCTAGAAGAGGCCTTGTTTACTCAACTCACACTGGTAATGCTGCAAAGGGTGTCTTCTTCAACCATTGTATATGTCGAGTACAACTTCAAATTCATACTTTCTTAAGTCTCATAGCACAGTGAGGGAAATGTTCCCCTTCCAACAAGTAATGCAAATAAGTAATGAATATAACTTACCACCACCCACCGCTGAACTTTCCTCCCCCACTGATGCTCCTGCAGGTGCCGCAGTCACTGTCCCCTCCTGGATGGCAATCGCATCGCCGCTGGCCCCGTCAGCACTGGTGGTTGGTAGTGATTGTGCAGCTATAAAAGAAAGTACACCTTTTTAGATGCCTGCACTCCTCCCCCTATTTTACTAGTTTTACTTTTTTCACCAGGAAGGAAGATTGAAAAAACAGTTACATACAACATAAATCATTGTAACTAGTCCAAATTGCGTCCTACTGTACAACAGACACATCAGACCGAGTTTAGTTTTAATTTATTAGATGGTCCCTAAGGTCATCTAATCTCTACTCCTAATCTCGTCTTTGGAAAGTTAGCCTGAGCCATATAACCATTTTAGATCCGGTTCTACTGCTTTGCCCATGTTACCTCGCAGCTTGTTGCACAGTAAGAAAGACACCTATGAGGCCACATGAGTGTTGCATACAACTAAAGAGGTTGACAAACCAGTTTTGTTAGTCCCTTTTGCTTATCCATGTTGCACTTTTTGCCATGACTGATAAAAAACTGGCATGGTTGTATTCACTGTCTAACGTGCAACATTTTTCTCATAGGCAGATGAGAAGATTGCCTTCTACGAACCGGAGATTTTCAGAGCTTTCAAAAGATGCATGTGTAACCAGTATACGTGCAACGCTGAGGGGTCTCATACAATTCACACATTTCTCTATCGTGCACTAGATGTACAATATGTATAGTATTTAATCTTCATTTTGCATGGTGGAGCTGGATGTTTTTCATGGAAATACTTACAAGTTACCAATACAAAGCTTGTTATTAAAAAAATAAAGTTTTTGAACTTGCACATAGACTCTGTGGTTATTATTTTTTGAGTGTCTGGGGTGTTGTGGACTGAAACGAGTGAGTGAGCGAAAGGGTGTTCTTTAACTCTGTTCTGGGTTGTGTGATAAAATCATTGGGTATATATATATCTAACTATCTTCAAATGGGGGTCGGGAGTGGGACAAATGACTATGACTGAGACACTTAAGTAGGTAGACGGTCATTGGATTGTGGGTTCTTCTGACTGAGTTCTGTGACTAGGGTGTAAGGTGTAAGAAGTAAGGTCCAACCTCCCTATCACCACCATCCTATTTTCTTGTGCATAGTTATGTATGTGCAGAGAATAATAACCACAACAGTAGTAGTAGTATACTACTAACCAAACAAAAATTAGTAGGCAAACATCTGGTTGCGCATTTTGTTGGTGGGAATTGACGTAGACTAGAGATTACAGAGGACAACGCAAAAGTGGACCAAGTGGCTACAGCTATTCAATCACAGCTTTATTCAAAAGAAAACCTTAACTAAAGAGTGGCCAACAGGGAAAGCTTAGCTACAGACAGTCTAATAGAAGTACAGAGAGTCATAGCAGAGGCAGTTTGAAGGACCTGAAAGGCAGGGATACCCAAAATTTGGAATACAGATAAAGAAGATCAAAGAAGCTTTTGTTAAAAATTGAATTAGGAGGAAGCGTAATTAATAGTTTGGAAAGAATAAGGTGCGTTAAAAGTTAGGGAAATATATTTATTAATAATATAAGCACTGTAGGACTTACTGGGGCCAGCAGCAGGATCCTCGGTAGAGCAGCGCTCCTCTTGTGGTTGTCCCGCCGACACGGACCCCGTCTTATTGCCCCTGGGTGGTGCTGATCATTTAAGAAATAATAAAGAAAGAGAAACATTGAGTGCTGTGAAACAAGGACATCATTCAAAAAATCCTCTCAAACATTTTTGGAAGCAACAATTCCAATAAAATTAACTTCGAAGTATAAATGACTACTGGCTTGCAGGATTCACAGACCGTCTACTTATAGAACACTAATCAAATGTTCCATAAACATTCTGATTGCAGAATATACTAACAAAGCCAGTACCACCTGACCTACACCACCTATTCCAGAATCCAGACGGGCCGATTTTTCAGTAAGTCGCCATTTCCATTTTATTTTTGCCCGCAAACATGCATAGATGAGATGGAGGACACAAATGCATAAATTTGTGCATACACGGAATTGTTGGTTGCTTGCGTCATATGAACTGCTACTGACTGACGTGACCATGCTATTGCTGCTAAGCCTACCACTCAGTAAACAAACTTCAAACCGGTTCTATGGAGGGGTGGGGTGAATAAGAAGAACTAACTAAGCATTCAGTGAAAGAGGAGGCGTCATGCAGACCGTTAAAAAAAATATGAACTAATACTATCCACCCACCAGTATTTCACTAAAGGACAATGTAAGGACTAGACTCTAGCAATAGCATTAACTAACTTCAGTTCTCTAAAAACTCTAACAACAATAATCACCAGCCCAAGCTAGCGCAAAGTTACAAACCAGTAAGAGGTGGCAAGCAGCACGTGTGTCATACAATAACAGAAGATTTTGAGACGGAATTGATCTTCAATGTAACTAAGCGTACCAGTAATCGTGTTACTTATTTGTCCAAGAATTATACACAATACTTATACTACAAGAATATATATTAAATTATTAATATTACTAGCTACTCACCAAGCCCCACGACCTCGACACCTAGCAGCTCCAACAGGTCCTGCTCCCTGTCCAAAATGTCTGCCCACCGGTGGGCCAGCTGCTGGTGGGTGCGCCGGATATCCGAGCGACGGTAGACTGCCCGGCGCACCTTCGCCCACCGGCAGTGACGCTCCTCTGGGAGGTAACCAGAGCCTGGCCTGCGGCCTGCTGCCAAGGTCAAGGGGAGGTGGTGCTGGATAAAAAAAACAAGGGCGGCCACCTTCGCCTCCCCGAAAAGATTCCGGGCTTTTACCCCTGAAGGTCGCATTCTGCCGCAAGGCAGCCGGCTCTTGGGCGCAGGCGCCTTGCCCTTCGAGCCCGTTCTGCTGCTTCCCTTTGCCATGGTTCTGGGGTGGAGGTGGAGGTGGAAAAGAAAAGTTAGAACAAAAGGAAAAAACTAGTTAGGGGGAAGAAGTATGAGCTTAAATAAAGAAGTAAAATAAAACAGTAGAAAAGTTTTAAAAAAAGGTGGAAAAGTAGAAATAAAATGCAAAATATAAACTTAGGGACAGAGAGAGATAGATGATAAGTAAAAAAAAGTAAGAAAAACCGGGAAAATAGGTAAATATTGCAAAGATAAAAGGTGGATAGAAAACTAGGCCCAGAACCATAGCATTGAGTGTGAAAAACAACAAGATGGCCGCACCTATCGTCGACCACGTGGGTAAGTTTGCGTGCGATTTCACACGAACACGCACTAAACAAGTAGTAGTGTTCCCGAACAAGACGAGCACCACGCGAACACATTACATGCGACCTCGAAGAGGAAATAGGGGACGCGAGCGGGCGGGACAATTGAAAAAACAAGATGGCCGCCCACATAGTCCACCACATGGGTAAGGTCGCACGGTACAATCCCCCAAAAACGCAGACAGCGCCCCGAACACGCACAATGCGCTCCCGAGCAAGAAAAACGGCTCGCGAACGTGTCCAGCAAGCTACTACGCATGCTCGCGAAGCTACGCGAAGCTCGCGTAGTGCGAGAACGTCTTCGCGTAGCTTTACGTAGCGCGACTACGCGTACTACGCCCACCCTTAAAAATAATCCATTCCCACCATGCATTAACTGAAAGTAATGTAGCCTTTTTCCAATTGCAAGAAATAGATTTGATTGCATTTCGAAATAAGGAAATCAAACAATTTACAATCCATAGGTGATAACGTATATTTAAAGACAGAGGGTTTAAGGATTAGAATATGAAGGGATATAGTTGTTTTGATCTTTAGGATCAGGTTATAATATTCCTTATGTCTGATAAGAACTGATGAATAATAGAACAATTGAAAATTAAATGTTCTAAATCACCAGTTGTAGAATGACAATGCCAACAATTTAGAGTATCTACAAGTTTAGCTTTAATTAATTTGTCTGGAGACCAAAAGAATTGGTAAAGCAGATAAATATTAGTTTGTATGAGAGTAGCCGGGAGATAATTAGCCATGTTGGACTTCCAAATATCCTTCCAGGATACGGTAGGAGATTGAAGATTTATGTGTGATGACCATATTTGTTGTTTGAAGGGGGAATTAGGAATAGCAACATTTTTATATACTTTAGAGGCTATATGTCCTGAGCGGCTAAACACAGGGAATGAGCCAAAGAATGTGAATAATTAGAATAGAAGCGATTCAAATAGAGAGCCAATTCAAAAGTCACGATAAGTAACAGTGTCCCATATAAGCCCCCAATCAGAGGGTTGGAACAGGTACTAGGTCAAATTGACATACACAAGGGGGGGTTGGTCGCTGACTAGTATGTGATGACTGGTAACAACATCCAAAGACATAGTATGATGTATGACTTATGGTGAAACTTACAGAGCGACGCAATCTTAATATTAACAGATTACATTGCCTGTATGAGATATTAAATTCTCATCATATAGAGGACGCGCTACACGCCGCTCTCGGTTTAACTAAGGTAAGCTGTTAGAATCGCGAAACTACCGCAAACGAACTCATTGAACTTGTGAGCCAAAGGTCTCACCTAGTAGATTCTGAATGCTGATTCCACTTTACTACACTTTTAGACTTGGGCGTCCTCGTGCTACCACTGAAGTCGTACCCGACTCCAGGATGGAGTATTAAACTTCTATACTCGCTGAGGTAAGCCTGATAGGAACTGATGTGTGATACTGTCTATGGATTGCACAGGAGAGCTTAATGTACTCTAAATGGGACACTCTATTCTTTTCAGAACGATACTGTGTACAACACTTCACAATTATCGAGTAGTCGACTCTGTAATCTCCGGACCTTTCCGTCCCCAAACCTCTTCACACTGGTAAGCTAACTGACAGTTATGCCGCCAACTTTAAAGATTGTGCAGTTTCATGCTTCTATTGTCCTGGTCAACTTGCGAGACCCAACCCTGGGGTCGCCGAAAGGATATAATAGACAAAATGAACAATGACTAGGAAGTCCTCTATATGATGAGAATTTAATATCTCATACAGGCATTGTAATCTGTTAATATTAAGATTGCGTCGCTCTGTAAGTTTCACCATGAGTCATACATCATACTATGTCTTTGGATGTTGTTACCAGTCATCACATACTAGTCAGCGACCAACTCCCCTTGTGTATGTCAATTTGACCTAGAACCTGTTCCAACCCTCTGATTGGGGTCTTATATGGGACACCGTTACTTATCGTGACTTTTGAATTGGCTCTCTATTTGAATCGCTTCTATTCTAATTATTCATATTCTTTGGCTCATTCCCAGTGTGGAGACCAGTACCCTGTTGTCTCTTCTGCTTGCATATCGACGGTCACGAGCCCGGCTGGGTCGGAATTATCACCAGCTGTGCGGTGAGCCTCTAAAACGTTTTACTTTTGTCAAGTTTCACTACTTTTACGTTTTTGCCCATTAACCATGACAAAGGTACAATAGTGATGAGCTTTTCCTCTCCTTGTTTGGCTTATCTTGTCTCAACATACAAACCTTTTGATCTTGACACAGCCATCTAGGTATGTGCCCTCTTTTGCATATAGAGTCACAGATGCGTGTGACTTTATCACATATCACAAAGCATGTAGTATGGATGAATCATGCACCGATAATGGCACCCCCGTTTTTGTTCAAATCTTAATTAAATATGTAGTTTCTCTACAAATAGGTATATCTAAGATCCCTCCACGTGTTATCACAAACTCACTGGTCACTAGCACGTCTATAGGAAAACGACATAAAGGCACTTTCGACACAAATGTGTTCTGGTTGCACTTAGATGTAACAAGGAGAAATTATGTTTATCCACACTAGTGGGAGCGATACTAAATGTGTATAGACCGTATTCAACGGCCTGACTGTAACTACACTCATATACGATTTATGCTCTATTGTCACCTATCTGTCTGTTTCAGCCCTGAGGATTCGCAAGTGCGATGAAACACGTGTCGGCTGGCTGTTTGACTTATTAAAGGACTCCAACAAACTACTCTTCCACTGGAGTGTCCGAAAAAACCTTTGTAACTTTGATTTCTGTACTGAACGTTTTATTGTTACATAACAAGTGCTCCACTGTTTGTTTGAGTGCATTGGCAACCTCGTCTACTATCAAATGATAAAAGGGCAAGTTTAGAGTTTACAATAATGGGGGAATGTTTACCAAAGAGCCATTTACCATGGTAAGGAACGCAGGTAATGGCTGTGGAGCCACAATATTTTTCTCCAGGATAAGCAGTTAAGGTACATTGGAAGGAGAAATAACATGGAACCATAAGGAACATTGTGCCACAAGGAATGCAAAATGATATGTTTTTAAATCTGAAAGACCAACCCCACCATCACATTTGGGCAATTGCAAATTCTTAAGACTGATTTGTGCGGGTTTATTATTCCAGATGAACTTAGTGAATAGGTTATATATTTTAACATAAAAAGTGGATGGGAAAGAAAAGGGTATCATGGAAAATAAGTAAAGAATGTGTGGAGTTATAGACATTTTAATTGCCTCAATACGTCCCCACCAATTTAAATTAAGATTAGACCATCTATCGAGTTTCTCTTTGGTATTAGCTAAAATGATGGAACAATTGGTTTAAATTGAATCTTTAACCAAATCAGTAAATGGTACTCCCAAATATTTGAGTTTTTTTGGAGACCATACTGTATCAGTATTTGCTAACATTGTAGAATTACAAAAAACAGTTAATGGAAAAAATTCTGTCTTAATAGTATTCAGGGAGTAACCAGAAACATCAGAATACTTATGAATGATATTGAGAATAATAGGTAAGGGGATCATTAACATATAATAACATCGTCAGCGTATGCAGAAATTTTAATGCTAGTTTTTTTCAAAACAAAACGTGTGTATTTATCACTGATACGGAAAGAGCATAAGAGGGGCTCTATTGCAATAGGAAAAGGTAAGGGAGAAAGAGGACATCTTTGGCGAGTGCCTCTATATAAATTAAATGAGGACGAGCACGCTCTATTGACAAAAATGGAGGCTGAGGGGGCTGAATACAATGCTTTAATCATATTACTAAAAATAGGGCCCAAACTAAATACTTCTAGAGTTTTAAATAAAAATTGCCAATTAACCTTATCAAATGCCTGTTCTGCATCTAAGGCCATTTCACCAATTGGACAGCTGGATTTTTTAGCAAGAGATAAGGCATAACAGAGGAAACAGAGTATCATGAGCAGACAATGTACCTTTCATAAAGCCAGTTTGATCAGGCTGTATAATATTGGAAAGTAAGGGTGATAATCTATTCGCTAAAATTTTGGCATACACATTTCAGTCCTGATTATTTAGAGATATGGGACAACATTTTTATATTAAAGTAGGGTTTTATTGGGCATGGGGAGAACAATTATAGTGGCTTAATTAAAAGATCCCCCCATTATGGAAGTACGCTGAAACTCTGTAAAAAGGGAAAGTAATATAGGGGATAAATGGTCCTGATAACATTTATAGAATTCAGCCGGAATACCATCCGGGCCAGGAGTTTTTTGGGAGTTTAATGCATTAATTGCTGCAATAATTTCTTGAATGTCAATAGGATTATCTAAGGTGGATTTATCAGTGTCAGAGATCTGAGGCAATCAACAAGAATTAAGGAAATCAATGATAACAGTGTTATGAGGGGCAGGAGATTTGTGATATAAAGAGTTGTAGAAGGAAAGGAACTCTTTCAGTATATCCTCAATATCTGTCACCAATGTACCATTATTCATTTTGATGGCTGGGATTTGGATTCTATCTCGCTTGCAGTGTATATAATTAGCTAATAGTCGACCAGATTTGTTAGAATTAAAATGAAAATTAGATTTTTCTTTTGTAATAAGTAAACCTGCTCTTTTACTAAGCGTACAAGTAAAATGATTTATTTTAATGCGCCATAATAGAAATTGAACCTCCACAAATGTAATCTTTAAAAGCATCCCAATCTATAATTTTGGAGGTGTCGCATGAATTGTTATTGAAAAAATAATCACTAATAGCTAAGTCCATTTTTCTCGAATTAGTTGGATTAAGAACTATTTCTGAGTGTATTCTCCATCTTTTATTAGGAGTGTGAGGGTCTCAGAAACACATAAAGAAAAGGAATGTAAAGCAGAAGATTGTCCAACAAAGGGCCTCTGATGAGATTAAAATCACCACCCACTATAAGGGACATATGACCAATTTTGAGTATTTCATCTGGCAGAGAAGATCAGAAGGCAGGATCATAAACAAATCTACCATCTGCGTCATGATGATGAGACAATATTTGTACATGAGCTCTGTGTGAGAAAAATATAGCTACACTATTTTTACATTTTGCAGCAGGGGATGAGACTATAAACCCTACCCATCCTGTACACATGGTATATAATATTTTATCATCCACATTGGTTTCTTGAACAAAACACATATCTACATTAGTTTTTTTCAGTTATTCTAAAATGTTACATCGTTTAAGAGGCATATTATCAGGGACCGGTGTTAAAATTATCGCCGTTTTATCGGCAGGAAACTGCAGATAAAACTGCGATAATGGGCTTGATAATACGCCCTTGTTAATTCCCACAGAAGCCCATGTTAACATCAGCACATGAGCTTCTGTGGGAATTCACATTTAATGAAGCAACAACTAACTTTTGTGGCCTGGACATATTATCCTATAAGTAGTAGAACAGAATAAAAGAAGTACAGTAGCCCATATAAAAAAAGACAAACCAAGACATACAGCATATAAAGAGGTCAGTTTCCAAGACCTCATACCAATAGAACATTGGAGTCGTGGGTACAAAGCAAGAAAAAACACCATTACATGCACCTGCATAGAAAAAGAATAACAACCTTCAATAAGGGGTATGAAATATTATCCTGCAGCACCAGCTAGTTGAGAATCCATAAGAATAGGATTATGCTGATCCAAGAATCAAATTAAATCTGCAGGAGCTGAAAAAGACTTGGAGACATAATTTTTCCAGATGCGCATAACCAAAGGACTTATTTGTATCCAGCTTCTCGCAAACGAGGCCTCAATACTGACGAGGCCTAAATTACCATAAAAATCGGCAATGTGTTGTTCGCACAGCGGACGAGCGCAGCGGGCAAAGGCGCGCCAAAGGCAAGCCCGTCTGCGCCCGTCCGCGACCGCCCGGGACCAGGGGCCAAAACCCCTGCCCCTAATGTAATCTCATATGCATATTCACGAAGTGAGCTTCTAGCCTTAAGACCCATGGAGCTCCAACATTGCAATCTCCTGAATATGGAACATCGCATGCCCTGTTGTAACAACTGTAAGTTTGGTTTTTCCCATTCAGCTCGAGGAATAACTGGCGAGAACGCCTGGGTTAGGAAGGATATGGCTAAAATGACTGAGGAGGGAACTAGACACTTCACATTTATCACTATCAATTGCAGATCCCTCCCGAAACATAAGGAAGATATATTTAATCTCTTATTGGATGCTAAACCAGACGCTTTGTTTCTAACCGAAACGCGGCTCAACGCGAGTTCGGGTCCCGACATTGCTATGCTCAAGGAGTAAACGGGTCTCGGGGAGACCACCAGCTCTGTGGTTTTCCGAAAGGCTTAAATTAGAAAAAAGTAAATGTAAAAAATTGGAACGGAGCTGGAGGAGAGACTATGATAGGGAAAAAAAGGAAACATATAAACAAGCTCTAAAGGCATACCATCTGCTATGTAAGGTAACTAAGGTGGACTTCACTAAAAGAACGATTCTTGAAGCCCAAAATAACTCTGGAACCTTATTCAAAGTCCTAAAAGATTTAGCTGGGGACGCCCATAAACCAGAACCGCCAACACTATCTACAACACAGTGTCATGACCTTGCAAAATTCTTAAGTGACAAAATTGCTAACATCCATTTATCATTGGGAAATGAAGAGGTTTAACATCTTTCCCCGAAGAGAACACTGAATTCTATGGTGAGGATAGATCCTCCCGGGAATCAATTATTGAACTGGAAACCTCTAGACTTTCAGTCATTTACAGAAATACTTAGCAGTATTAAATCGGGCTCCCCAAATGATCCTATTCCAGCTGGCATTTTTAAACAACTTGACCCTGACATACTTAATATTATTAATGTATTGTTAAACGCATCTCTAGAGGAAGCGATACTACCGGAGTCATGGAAACATGCGATGGTAGTACCGTTGTTGAAAAAAGCAAACAGCGACCCGGAGATACTGTCAAACTATATACCGGTATCACTGCTCCCTTTGTTTTCCAAAATCCTAGAGAAACATGTAAATAAGCAATTAGGGAAATTCATAACCATAAACAAGATATTACACCCCTCACAGTCAGGATTCCGAGTAGGGCACTCGACAGAATCAACCTCACTAGGAGTTACAGAGGCTATCCGGCAAACGTTAGATCAGAGGGGTACGGCGGCACTCATTCTTCTTGATCTGAGTGCCGCATTTGACACAATATCCCATGATGCACTACTAGAAACTTTGGAGGGAATAGGTATAAAGGGTACAGCATTGAGATGGCTTGAAAATTCTTTAACTAACAGGTCTTATCAGGTATTTTCTAAAAACAACACCTCGGTGATTTTAACTTCCCCTCATGGAGTTCCTCAAGGGTCAATCCTGAGTCCCCTGTTATTTAATATTTATATTGCCCCTCTGGCGTGCATTGCAGACAGATTTGGTCTGACAATATTCTCGTACGCAGATGATACCCAACTGGTATTCTCCTTGTCCTCAACTGAGAAAAAGAATCCCTCCTCCCTTCATTCCGGATTACAGAGCATGGCGCAATGGATGCACTCCAAAAAATTAAAACTAAATGGAGACAAAACCGAACTACTCCTATTCGGGAACCAGAAAGATCTGTGGGGCTCAGCGCACTGGCCGGCGGAAATGGGGCCGCTCCCGAGAGCCGTAGCGTCTGCTCGGAATTTAGGAGTAATAATAGATGACATTTTGACTATGCGTACTCAGGTCACGAAAACAGCATCAGTCTCCTTTGCCATTCTCAAATTTTTGAAGAAAATTCTTTGGCAGCTCCCGGAAGGGGCACAGAGAACTGTTGTACAAGCACTAATTGGGTCTAGGCTGGACTACGGGAACATTGTGTTCCTCGGGCCAACAAGGAAATTATTCGTCGACTTCAGGTCGTACAAAATGCGGCAGTAAGGATACTTCTCCATCTACCTAGGCGAGCACATGTATCTGAACATCTACAAAAACTGCACTGGCTCAAGATAGGCAACAGAGTAAAATTTAAAGAATTATGCTTTATGTATAAAATTAAAACAGGAGAAGCACAAACTTATCTGTGTAAACTGGTCCATAAATACACCCCGATCCGAAACCTCCGATCTATCAACCAGGAGAGATTTGATGTTCCTAGATTTAGGCGAGCAAGACAAGGAGGACGTTCCTTCGGATACATAGCGCCAGTACTATGGAATTCAATCCCGCTTGCTCTTCGCCTGGAAACTAATTACATGAAATTCAGGAAAGGAGTCAAAACATGGCTTTTTAACCAAATATGACACCTGAACATATGACCCTATGGAACAGTTATGATCCAAGGCGCCGGGAAACCCTCAGGGTAGCTGTTGCGCCATACAAATGGAATAAATAAATAAATAATAAATAAATAAATTCTGAAAATTGCAGTCGTATTTGAACTGTCTCCTTTGCAAAATCCTGATGAACAAATACTTTATTTCCTTCAATTAGGAGTGAAGGGATCTCTGGGGCAGTCTTTCGTAGGAGTAGGAGGTGATGGTGTCTCAGAACTTTAAATATGATTTGTCTCAGTTTGACTTGCTGAGGTTTACGAATCAAGGGTATTCTGTGAGCTGTATCAATCTCAAAACGTTCTGGAAATTTGATATTTAAAAGTTTAGGTAGAAAGTTTTCCAAGCAGAGATGACAACATTGTCCCTCAACTCCCTCTGGGATATTAAATATGTGTAAGTTGTATTGCCTGTTTCTATTTTCCAAATCAAGTAATGAACGTAGGAGAGAAGCAACCTGAGGAATAAGTGGAGCCATAGTTGTATTGGCTTTAGTATTATCACTAGTTTAAATCTCAGTATCTGCAACTCTCACCGATAGTGAAGTCATATCTCTCTGAATATTTTTAATATCTGAAGAAATTGTGTCAGTATTAATATGAATAGATTGAATTTCCTCCAAAATGTTTGACAGTGAATTATCTTGTGATTCAATAGCTTCGAATTTGGTAGGAGGAGTTGAAACAGCTTGTTTACGTTTATTTGACACCATTTTGGACTCCATACTGTTAAACAAAGAGCAGGCAAGTAACAGAAAATTAATTATACCACAAATAGCAGAGATTTTGCAGTGTAGTATGGCTTTCTGTCAGAATAGTATGATTAATAAAGCAAAACAGTCCCAGAAAGTATTTAACGATATTACAATAAATCTTCAATGAAGGATTAAAAAAAAATGGACAAAATCCCTTTAAATCTGTGAAGAAAGAAGTGGTAGCAATCAAAAGGCAGGAAAAAACCCTTTAAGAGGAGCAAAGCTTCTGGAGAGAGGAGGTGCCCAGTAAGATATGCCCGCCTCCTCTCTGTGTACAGTTCACAGAGAATGCTGCAGGGAACAAGAGCCTACCACACTGCACACGAAGGCACTAGACTCTCAAAATTCAGCCCAACGCCTCTACAAACTCAAGGAACATCTGGGCCAAAAATGAAGTCAAAATGAAGCCCCTATCGTCATGAAGCAATCGTCTGATAAGGAGGTGAGGACTGAGTTCAAAGCAAGGTGGCCATCTTGTTTCGCACGTGCTGCCGACTCCTACCTCCCCAGAGCTCTTTGATTTAATAGGAGCGGGGGGACTCTTGGCCCCCCCAAGCCCCAGGGACCGCTACCACCCACGTTCCTCCACAGCCCCGGGGACCACCACCTCCCCTGGACTTTTTTTTCTTTTAAAGCGTGGGGGGGCTCTTGCCCCCATGTAGCCACAACTGCCACCTCCCCATTGCTTTGATTTAATAGGGGCAGAAGGGAATCATGGGCCCCTCAAGCCCTGGGAACTGCCAACTCTCCGGGGCATTCCTTATTCAAATGCGGGGGGCTCATAGCCCTCCGCAGCCCTGGGGACTGCCACCTCACCGGGACTTTATTTTTTATTTTTTTTTTAAAGCTTGAGGGGAGCTCTTGCCTACCCACAACGCCACACGGGCTGCCAGGGCTTTGATTTAATAGGGGTGTTGGGACTCGTGCCCCCCCCGAGCTCCCTGTGGCACTGATTATTTAAATTCGGGGGTCTGTTGCGGACCACAACCTCCCTGGGGCTCCCAAAAGTTGGGAGGAGGCTACCCTTGCCCAAAAGCAATGCCGGCTCCCGCAGGAGGCAGGGTGCTGGCAGGGACTGTGGGGGCATTGAGACTCCCCCACGGTCCCCAACTTGAGGGCCGACCCCAGGGTATGGGGTCCCCAGGGCCAGCAGTGGACTCACAGGGGGGCCACTCGGCCCCCCTCCTTTTCTGGGTTTACTATTATTATTTTTTTAAATAAGGCCAGACCCCGAGGGATGGGGTATCATGGCCAGAAGTGGCCTCAGGAGGGGGCCACGTGGCCCCCTCCTGTATTTAAATAATAAGGAGGCCAAGCCCCGGGGATGGGGTTCCCGGGGCCAATAGTGGCGAAGGGGAGCCCCGTGGCCCCCTGCCTTTTGTTTATTTTTAATAAGGGTCAGGTCCTATGGGATGGGGTCACCAGGGCCCTCAAAATATTAAGAGAAGGGGGTCACCCAGCCCCCCTTCTATCAATAAAAGAAAAGCCTCTTCTCCCCAGAGGCCCCGCCCCCTCCCTGTACCACTCTTCAAAAGCACCACCTGGCGAATTCTAACTTGGGGGATTAAGTCCTCTTGAATCCTCAGAGTCCCTGGGGGCCAACTAGCCCACTGGGTACCTCCAGTAAGCCCCACACAGTGGGATTACTGGGAGGTAGTCCGAGGCCACATCCCTTTTTACACCACTCTGCAAATGCCCCTCTTGGCGCATTGCTGGTGGGGCAATGAGGTCCTCTTTTGTCCTGAGGACCACAGGACTAAAGTGTTCTTCCTCTCCCGAGCAGCAGTGCAGCAGGAGCCATGTTTGCAGAGTGGTGTAAAAAGGGGGCATGACCTTTGAGCACTCTAAGCAAACCAGCTGTGTGGGGCTTACTGGAGGTAGCAGGAGGGCTGGACGGCCCCAATGGACGCTCAGGAGGAAAGGGGATTTCATACCCCAACCAAGAGCGCACCAGGACATGCATTTGCAGAGTGGTAGAGAAAGGGGGTTTTGCCTGCATCCACCTCTCAGCAATCCCACTGTGTGGGGCCTACTGGAGGTAAGAGGGAGGGTAGTTGGCCACTAACCACCCCCATCAGTGAAGGGGACTTCAACCACCATCCAAGAGCAAGCCAGGGAGCGTGTTTCAGAGTGGTGGGTGAAGGGGGCGTGGCCTGCTCTGAGAACTTAGCAATCCTGCTTTGTGGGACTTACTGGAGGTAACTACTAACCGTCTTGTTACCTCCAGTAAGTTCCACACAGTGGGACTGCTAAGACGTCTTCGGAGGCCAAGCCCCCCTTTTGACACCACTCTGAAAACGCGCCTGCTGGCACACTACAGGATGGGGGTTAAAGTCCAATTTACTCCTGATGGACTTTAGGGGCCAAGAAGCCCTCCTGGTACCTCCTGCTCATCCCACGCACTGGAATTCCTGAGCACCGGTTGGAGGCCCAGCACCCTTTCTCCACCACTCTGCAAACATGACTAATAGTTAAAGAAGCATTTGCAATGTAGTAGGTTTCACATTTGCGAGAATTAGAGCTATTGGAATTGTAAATGTAAAAGTGTTTTAATAATGTTTCTTGGAGTGGACTGGATGCGAGCTGTGTGTAGTGGAATTATTTAGTATGTTGTGCAGTGAAATTATGTGGATAGAAACTATGTGGTATTTAGTGTGTAGGAATTATGCAGAGTGGGATTATGTGCTATGGAGAGTATTTGTGTGGTCTGATTGTCTGTGTTGTGGAGCTGTAACCTCATGTTTAGTCTTCCTTGTTTCCATAGAAGCTAAACTATGAACTCAAAGAGACAAAAAAAGAAGGAACCACTGAGGAGCACTTCTGGACCTAGTCAGAGGTATGAGCACGTCCACTGGAATGATGTGACTTTTTGGCTGAACCGACTTTTACACAATTGTACATTTACCGCATTTGCCACATAGTCCATCAATTGGAAGGAAATGGGCTGATAAGAAAATCATAGTGAGTAGGGCTGGGGCCCTGGGAGAATCTTTCGATGCACATGTCACAGAGACTGACATCTTGTGTGAATAGCTAGTCATTCATATGGCCTATGTTGTGAGGCTATCCGATTTTGAGGGACTTCTGCTGTGATAGCCTGATTGCTGGACGAAGGTCAGGACAGAGGAGTCTACTCCAAAAGGAAGCAGACCCTATCACAAACTTGAAAGATTTAGACCCTCAATCACATTTGGTGTCTACAAATGTACTATAAGAAGGGGAGCCTGAGACCCCAATAAGTGTTAGCTGTTAGGTTATGTTATGTTACTGGGTATTTGTAGAGGGCACAGCTATTCCTTAGAGTGTCCCAGTGTTAGAAGAAACCCTTTTCATAAACAGTGCACACAACCTCAGGTATGTCTCATCTAATGTTGGAAGAGCCAAGTTTTTGAATTTCTCCTGAAACTAAGGAGATCCTGCACTTGTCTCGGGGAGGGCGGCAGGCTATTCCACAGCATAGAGGCTGCCACCTGGAAGGCTGTTACGCAGCCAGTCAGGCAGTGAAAGAAGGAGAAGCACTGCAAGACTTCTGCCTGTGACTAGGACTGGATAAAAGGCCTGCCAGTCTCCCAGCTGGGTGAGGGGACATCATTCAGAGAAATCCAAAACTCGGACTCCCGAGATTTGAACTGCTAGTGGAGCTTAACCTGAATGTCATTATGAGAAATTGTGCTGCCGGTTGACTGGGGTGTGAGTCCTGGTCAAGCAACAGGCACAATCCCTTGCTGGATGAACCAAAACAAGTCACTAAATTAAGCTGAACTTAACCATTCTGTAGCTTGGCCTTGGATTCTGCATGTTCTGCGTACAAGCCGATAGTGCCCGGGCAGTTGAATGTGACACCCCGTTTTGAAACATCTCATTCACATTCTGCTACAAATTGGTAACCATTTGCAATTCATTGTGAAATCTATTTAAATTAAACCCACAATCCCCTTTCATGTTATGCTTTTTCCCACAGATATGGCACATGCCATTTCTCATCTGTGCAGTATTAATATTTGAGTTAGGCATGTTTTAAGTAAAGCCTGGATCTCTGCTATAAAGACCACACCAGTACCAGCACCATTACCAACACCAAAGTCAGGTGCCAGAAACCCACCTCTGACATTTTGGAAAAACTTTGTTTGAGCTATTGCTAATTTCTCTGTTGTTATTGTTGCAACAGTCACTACAATACTTAACATAGGCCAGAATCCTGTCTAAAGATTTGACCTGACAACTCATCACACTTTGCTTAATATACAAACTAATTCCCAGATGAAGCTGGAACAAAACCAGAAACAGCTTCTTTCATGTGGTCTTCAACTCCACTATGCTGTCTGTGAAACTGTATCAATGTTTCATAATATGCATGCACTGATTCACTTGGGTCTTGTGTTCCTCTCGTGATCTATGACCAGTTTACTTGTTTCTGGGAAACCTTTGTTTTCAAATACTCAATAACTCAATTGTATTTCTTAATACCAGCAGGAGAAGGATTGTTATGAGAGACCTCTCTGTGGCTCTTGTACTGGCCATTGTACTATAGTCTTACACTGAGTCCACAAATCTTGAGGCACATAAGCTTTGGGAAATTTGTTGAAAATGTATAGAAATCTGTTCTTTACCAGTGTGCACGCACAGGTTCCTCCCTACACTTCTCTCAATGGAAATTCTTTTTTAACCACTGCTTCACACTCAGAATCACTCACACTAACATTGTTCTTCTTTTTTCCTATTTTCAGCAACCTAAGCTTATTGGGTGGTTCTGGCCATTGGTCACTAAACGTTATCAGCTCCTTCCATTTACTAATTGTCTGTAATAATTCTATGTGAGCATCTTGCAAAGTTTTAGGACTCTGATTCATTAATTCCTTTGCACACTTCACTATCTTATATGACTCACAAATTCTCTTTTGCCTTAAATCAACTTTAAATGCTCTATTTTGTGTCTAACATTTACTTTCAAATGTTGCCTTTATTAATTCCTGTGTCTTTTTTCTAAAGTCGAACTGAGTACCGCCTCATTTTTCCTGACACTTAGCTCTCTTGCGTCTATGTTCTCTGATTGTGTTTGCACATGGCCTTCATTATACAAAGGTAGCCTTGATTCAGGCAGCAATTTGTTCATAAACTCTTTTCTCAGAGTCACTCTCATTCTTTTCTCTCTTTCTTGTCTCATTTTTGTCATAGTTTGTTTTCTTTTGGTCTTGTTCGTCAGTAATCACAGGGAAAGCACTAACAGTTTCTGACACTTTCTTCTGCCATGCTCAGTTCAGTTCAGTTCATTAAACTTTATTCAGATAAACATTGTATCCATAAAAGTACATAGTAAAAATGGCAATGGAAAAGTAACACAAGAGCAAGTAAAAATTGACAATTTGTAAAACACAATATTACACGCTCAAAAGATAAAAATGGTAAATTCATTGATAACAATTGTAAATATATCCATTTGTGCTTTAAAAACTCAAGAGTTAAACATTGAGTTGCGTGCCCGAGTGGCAACCCTCAAAAATTTGCTAATCCGAAAAACAAGCTCTTTATCAGTCAGGGCAAGCATACTCGAAAAGGCAGAATCCAGGCTAATGGGCCTGCTCTTGTTAAAAAAAGGGTAAAGAAGCCCCTTGCTATACTTTATGTAATATTTGCAAAAAAACAAGAAATGAAGCATAGATTGGCCACTCACCCCGTCACATGGGCAGTGTATTAAATCAAGTTTCGGGTGGTAGCCAAAAGGGAAACACAGTGTACATTTTACTGTCCCCACTCTAAAGCGGAATATAAGGCTTCTTTTCCAGTGACTCATAGGTAGCATGAGATAATTTGATAGGGGAAGGCAGCACCGCTCACGGGACATATAGCTGGAAACAAATGGTTTCTTTGATTCCTGCACCAATCTTTCTTTATTATATGACAAATAGAGGGCGCTTCGGAGTTCTTTTTTGTGCGAAGTTGCAGTTTCGCTAGGATTTAAAAAGATACAACCTATATTAATGCTACTTAGGCTCTGATATATTCTAGAGAGCCAGGGGATTTCCATCCCCTTCTCACACTTCATGCAATCAATAATAATATCTCTGGTTAAAGTCGCTGCCTCGTTCTTCCAGTTCGATAGCCAGAAAAGGGCTGGGTGAGCACTTATAAAATCAGTTATGTAGTTTAAATTCAATTCTTTGTGGCAAATATATTGCGGAGTAGAGATTGGGATAACCAGCAGTTTCCTGCGGAATCTATTTTCTTCCTGCTGGATGCAGGAACTATTTGCGGTACCCCAAATCTCGGCTCCATAGGTAGCCACTGGGAGGACACATTGTAATTTAAAAAATGTTAAGATGGCTAAAATAGCACCTGTATTCTTTGGACGGGGGAGACTAAAAATCGAGTTGATGGTCTTTGAGAACTTTCTCCTGGAATGGGTGAGATGCTCAGTCCCGGAACTGTTCGCAGCAAATACCACCCCGAGATAAGGACATTTACAAGTGCTTATCAGTTTTTGGTTTCCGACAGTCATGGAGCTAAACTCCTGTTTCCGGGGGCCACAAGACATTAAAAATGATTTATTAAAATTAACTCTTAGGTCCAGACTGTCCATATATTTAACAAATGACTGTACCAAGATATGCAGAGAATTTGGGTGCAACATATAAGTACCGCATCGTCGGCGTATAGTAGCACGGGGAGAGGTTTTCCATTATTCATAGGAACATCTTGGGACATAGATATTAGTGAATTGTTCAGTCCGCTAATATAAATAATAAAAAGAAGGGGGGCCAAGACACAGCCCTGCCTGACCCCGCTTCCGACCTTAATGGGTCCTGAGACCTCTCACCTCTGCCAATCCTCACTTGTGCCTGGAGGTCCTTGTGGAAATGCCAGGAAATGGACCAGAGGCTCATCCAGGCCATAGGCCAACAGGATGGGCCACGCCCTCGACCTATTAACAAGGTCGAAGGCTGAGGACAAATCCATGAAGGCCAAATAGACTGGAGACTTCCGGGCGATGGTATAATTCCCAATTACAAGGTTGAGGTTAAGGCATTGTTCGTTAGTACCAATCTTGCTACGGAAGCCTAGCTGGCAGGGCTCTAAAATGCTGCATTCCTGCGTCCATTCCAATATCTTATTATATAGGACTCTGTCCAGTATTTTCAGGGTGTTGTCAATCAATGATATCAGCCTATAATTGCTGGGCTGTGACTGGTCCCTCTTTTTAAATATTGGGACAATAATACTTTTTGCCCAGGTGTTGGGTAACGGGCATACATTAGATTGTTGAAGACATTCAGAAGAAGTGGGGCCCAAAAATCTGGCCTCCATTTAATAAAATCTATTGCTAGCCCATCAGGGCCAGGGGCCTTATTCCCAAATGCTCTGATGGATGGCTTCTTCTACGTCAGACAGTGTTTTCTGAATGCTGGCAAGTGGGCCATAGTCATACTGATCAATGTCCAGTGAGGGAAGGCATAAATATTTGAAAAGTGGGTTTCCCAGGATTGGCTGGATATAGTACAGCTAAAGGGGGTTAGTAACGGACCCATAGATCGGAAGTCCCTTACGGCGCACCAAAATGATTTACCATTTTTATGGGTTGCAGCTAGTGATAGGGTTTCCCTAAGTAGTACTCCCTTCCGCTCATTAATTGCCCTGTTGTACTTCTGCCTGGCCAATTTCACATCCGATGCGCACCTTGGTTCATTGACAATACCCTGCGCAAGTTCCTTTTGGCCAATGAGCATTCGTTGTCGAGCCATCTAGGGCCCTGCCTTCTTAGAGATGCAGGCTTCGACAGGTAAGTTTTAATAGCCAGGCTGAGTTTGGAGAAGTTCTGGATTACCTCTGGGTGCGGGATTTGGAATGTCAGACAAGAGTTGATGAGAGACAGGTTGTCCTTAGCTAAAGATCGGAACAGATCTCCGTTATCAATGCCCCTCCATATTAATCTTAAGTTGTCTGTCTATAGCGTCAGGACTCTTTCCCCACATTCAGATGGAAACAGCGATCGTACTGCCAATCTTAAGGCTATTTTGATAGGGTTGTGGTCCCCATGGACAGTCCCCTACCTCTGAATGTCGGATGATGGTTAATGGTCGCATGTGGTGTGCCCAACTGGTCCATGGCATTGACTGGATTTATGAGACCTCAGGAGCACTGCCAGTTCTGCACCCATATGAGAAGGGGGATCTAGGCTGTGTGACTCTGCACCCAGATGCGTGTCTTCGAGTTTTGCATTAAAAGCACCTCCCAAAATAGTCCCAATGATATTGCCCAACCTTGCTGGTAATCTAAATCAGAAATGAAATCAAAGAGCTCAATAAAATTCTTATTGGGAATTGAAAGGAAATCGTTATTATAAAAATTTAACAAAGTAAAGTAAACTCTTCTCTTGTACAATACAACTTGAAAGTTACAACTATTAGTTGGGAGTAACTTAAAACTTCCACCGGCTGCTATATTAAGTCCAATAAAAAGGCCCCCTGAAGGTCGGCCGAGCTTATGGTGGAAAGCTGCCATGTTAAAGCAATGAAATCCCTCAATGTGCAAATCATGTATGCCCAAGTCTCCTGGAACATTACCATGTCTTGTTCTTTGACTAGGCGCAACCAGTCCTGATCATTAAGTTTGGACTGTAACCCTGCTACATTCCAGCTAAGAATGTTCAGATCTACTCCACTATTAGCTCTGGGGGAGGATAGGGTATCATTATTATTGCCAGTATTTATTATAGTTGCAGGGGAATCCTCCAAATGGTGTTGCTGGTACAACTGAGGGTCCATCGGTGGTGGCTTTCAATCCTGTGCATCTAGGTCAGAACATGTATTAAACCTATTAGTTAGTAAGGGCAAAGCATGGGCGTCCCTAAGAGGTTCCAGAGTTGGCTTTATGAAAATAAGCCAGGGGGAGCGCACTAATGTGGGTGTTTGGCATAGGGGGTTGCTCAAAAGTGCTCAATAGTCGGCGAACCAAGTGAGGTCTGTGAAAATTAAGAAAAACCCAGTCACCGTCTATGTTATTTCAGAATGGCCGACCCATCCTACTCTTCTAGCCATAAGAATATCTCTCATATTGGAAGAAAGGAACCTCCTATGTTTGCTGAACCAATCTACGGACTTATTACGAAGATATGCCCAGGTTTCCCTTTGGTCTCCTGCTAATTCGGGGACCCCAGTCAAGACTAGCACATAGGGGCAGGAGGCGGGAGGTAGACTTTGCACATCATTATTTGGTCTCACACAAACATTTCTGGGGAGGTTGAGACAATCCCTACTTGTGTTTATATCATTTACGGGGACACTCGCATGTTTGGGGATTGGGCTACTTCTTCCTGGGGCGGGATTGAGTTGGCTGTGTTTCCTAGGGCAGAACCCTGGCTTGCCCTTTGTTCGCTATGAAGATTTTGCCCAGGGGATGCATTGTTAGTTCTACAATTTGTATGCGAGGTGGCAGGAATACTATCTTTGTGGGAGAAAGAACCAGGGTGTGACACCAACCCAAATGTGTTGCTCATGGATGATGTAGGCATTCCATCCCTGTAAATAATTTGAGCAGGGTTAACATTCCGCAACGTGAAGTCAATTCAAAGATCAAACATTCCATTTTCCCCCACAACAAAATTTTTTGATGTCAATTACATAATTAATGTCAGCCAAAGCGTTTTCATTCGACTTCAGGAAAGAGGAGGGAACGGTAACATCACCCTCAATGCCTATGTTACTGTCGTTACTAACATAACTAAAAGTAACATCAATTTGTGTGCCCACTATAGCAGAGCAAGTAACCACCAAATCTGTTGCATTGTTGCATGGTAAACAACCTTTGGGCTTTTAAGTCTTGGTCGTCCCTGCGTCCCTTTTCCTTTTTGCAGGTTGCGTTTTCATTTTATCGATCTTTTGGGGACTTGCTACCTGTGCTCTAGTGCTAATGCCTGGTGCGTCCGGGACTGCTAATTTAGGGGCTTCTGGGCATGACAGAGATGAGTCTAGGGAAACTGGACAAGCATACATTGGGGTTGATTTATGGGGGATTTCATGTGCTGCACCATCAGTATTCAGGCCTCCCAGAGATAGACAAGAGTGCAGTGTAGCTGGGTCCATGGACAGACGACGCTCTTTCAGTTCGATTTTATGGGTAAGCAAAGACTCTGCCCTTACAATGAAAGCGTCTAATGTCCCGGCTACTCCTTTGCGTTTGCTTATCATGCCAGAACACAAAAGATGATCCAATTATTTCACCACAAAATAAAACACTGGCATGCAGGTATGCAATACAACTCGCTTTACCTTAAGACACAAGCTTTGTCCTTGATGGAGGATATCAGGGGGGTGGCCCAGCCCAGCCTCTGCCGGCCCCTGACGGGCAAGGACAGACCCGCCCTTAGTCCGGGCTTTGCCCGGGCCCGACCTGCGCACGTCCCGCGCTGTGGGGAATGGCGCTGTTTAAATAGCTCCTCCCGGCCCGCTCTGCCGTGTCAGGGCAGGCGACGGGGCAAAGGACTCTGGGAGATGAAGTCCAGGTCCAGAGGATCCAAGGAAGCCGTTCCCCTCACAGCAGGTGAATGGGGGCGTCTGCAGCGATGGTAGCGATGGCTGTTGCCCTCACGGTGGTCGCGAAACAGAGGTTCCTTCAGTGCTGTTGGTCAAGTTGGAGTCTACCCAATAGCTCGTCTTCTGCCATGCCTTCTTCTGTATATAAAATCTCACATCTATCCAATTATTGACAGCCTTACCAATTTGCCCTTTACGCATTGTAGTCGTACTTATTCAAGGATTTGAACAGTGCAAGTCTAGAAATCTGCTTCATCTCAAACATAGAAAAACCAAAGGGGATGATGGACGGAGCGTTGACAATACAAACACTCACCCCCACTCAACTGATCTGGGTTTAATCCATCACCGTTCTTTAGCTCACTCCGCCACCCCAGTTCAGACATGGCCATATGCAAATCAGACCATCACCACCCCCTTTTGTATCATCTCAAACATGGCACACCTCAAATTCTCAATCTTTTTTCATTTCAAATGTGCCATGATAGAATTTAGATTTTTTTATTATCAGCATTAATTTTATGCCATTCCTTAAACTATAAACATGTATGTAACCTTGGTCCATGCCACCCCATACATAGGAGTACCATTCGGGGGTGGAGAGTTACCTCCATTAACAGGAATCGCTGGCTTATTCAAATGCACACGCGTAATCTCGACCTAACTCACAATACACAATACTAATTCAACCAGTCACAATGTGATTTCAAAACGAGACTTGAAACTCGAAACAAATATATTTTCTGCCTACCGAGGTACAGAATCGAAAATTCTGTCAGCACTAGCAACAATACATTTTTTTAGGGGTCAACAGCCAGGTTCGGCATCATGTGAGTTCCAAAGATCGTTGGCCCAAGGCAAAAAGCAATACCTTTGCAAGACAATATGAATAGCCAATCAATCAATCAATCAGAGCATTTATATAGCGCACTACTCACCAGGAGGGTCTCAAGGCGCTGGGGGGAGGGGGGGTCCGCTACTGCTCGAACAGCCAGGTCTTGAGCTGCTTCCTGAAGGCGAGGTGGTCCTGGGTCAGGCGGAGGTGGGTCGGAAGGGAGTTCCAAGTCTTGGCGGCCAGGAAGGAGAAGGACCTTCCTCCTGTGGTGGCTCTTCGGATGCGGGGGACGGCGGCGAGGGCGTGGCTGGTCGATCGAAGCTGGCGTTTGAAAGCGTAGAAGTTGAGGCGGCTGTTGAGGTATCCTGGTCCTTGGTTGTGTAGGGCTTTGTGTGCGTGGGTGAGGAGCCGGAAGGTGATTCTCTTGTTGACCGGGAGCCAGTGCAGGTCTCTCAGGTGTCCGGAGATGTGGCTGCGGCGGGGGATGTCCAGGATGAGTCGTAGCCAAATAAATAAGGGTTTAGTCTAAATTTAGGAATCATTAAAAAAATAAAAAGTTAGTTAATCAGTTTAAACAGCATCAAAATAATTCCTAAGTCAAAATAAACAAATCACGTATCAGCAGACGCGCAACACCCATTGGGCTCACGGGGCTTCAGCCCCCCCGTCGTGTCCGTCAGCCCGGGCAGAGACAGCTTCGCGGGCTGGCGAGCATCTTCTTGCAGCCGCACCCGAGTACTTAACAGGTCTTTAAAAGACCATTTACTTGCAAATGAGGCGTTTGTTGTGTGTTGACCCCTTCTTACAGCCACTCTGTCTAAGGTGGAAGAATTAGCCCCCCCCCGAAATATTTTTCAGCCCCCCCGAAATTTGGCTCTAGTTGCCCGCCTGCGTATCAGTCACATACAGGGCCGGACTGGCCGTAGCGGGCAATCCCCTGTGCGCCGCACGGGTGGGGGCCGAGCACTTTGCCAGGGCCGGTTGTGGTTCCCATTCCGGCCCTGGTCAAATAAGAGACTGAAAGGAAGCCTACCTTCGAAGAAATGAGCAAAAGTTACAAGAGGTTCAACATGAACTCTGCCTCTGGAGAATCTGCAAAAATCTCTTGCACACATCCCAGAAAAGGCACATATTATAGGTTCAGGTGAGTAAAAAATAATGCTCTCTTAGCAAGGTGTGAAGTAGCAAAATAGGTCGGATCAACTATCCCCTTTACCCTACATACAAAGGAAATGACACTGCATGATTGAACAATAAACCATTTAAAATGAATAAACGGACATTTGTGGCTATAGGCAGCAACAGCCTCCTTTATTATTAATACACTACGTGATCATCTCTGGCTGGTTTCCTTCAAAGCACAAATTAGATAAGGTATGAGAAGCTGCACTACAAAACAGATTCTATCTCCACGATTTCCTGTTAATTTAAAAGAATTCCCGTAGGCTTTTTAAACGAGAAGAATAAAACTGAATGTCAGTATAGAAAGTATGAGGCCCAGTTAGGTCAACTCAGGGCCTGGCTATGCCAAACGACACACTCATAAATGAACATAATTTGTTTAATTAGAAATCTACTCTAACAATTCCCAATTCACTAAAACAATATATTTAGGCTACAAAATGAGAGAGTTGTCCTCCTTCACCATGGTTCCAATTTCTTATTTTTCATTAGATGGTGCTGCTGTGTTTCGAACTACTTCTATATGGTCTGCTGCAACATTTCTATGCCTCTTCCATTGTTTAAACAGCTAGCATCTTGTCTCTGGGATGCTCTCAGTCACTCGTATCTCTTTAAAGGGAGAAGGCATATAGAAATCATTATGTGAGTCCTTTATCACTTACAGTTAATGGCACTTTTCATTTGCTAGCTTTACTTTCTCATAGAACCAGGGCGGGACTGGCAACCGAAACCGGCCCTGGCAAACTGCTCGACGGACCGCCCTCGGGGGGAAGGGAGGTGCAGCTGAGTGGTTTGCGAAGGCCGGTTTTGTTACTGGGGCCGATATTGCTGACAAAAATGGCCTCCAGGGGCCCAAAACTGGCCCCAGCCCTGGCGGCCCACACGTCACTTGATAAGATCTAGTCTCCAAAAAAGAAGTTAACAAATCCATGGATTTATCTTGGCTTCCTACTTTCCTTAGCTTGTCTTTTAAGATGGCATGATCAACAGTGTCGAAAGCCATGCTTAGATCTATTAGGAGAATGGAGGCCGAACCTCCATTAGCTAAAAGAGCCTTGAGCTCCTCTGTAACCACCAGTAATGGTGCTTTTGTGCTATGAAGTGCGCAAAAGCCGATCGGGTGGGGTGAAGGATGTCATTAGCTTCTGAAACATTGGCTAATGCCTGATGTACATGTTTCTCCAAAACTTTGCCGAGGAACAGTAGTAATTAAATGGGACACAAATTGCTGAGTATTGCTGGGTCAAGATGAGCTTTTTATAGTAAGGGTTTGATAACTGCATACTTCCAGAGTTTTGGAACTACAGCTATGTCTAGTGAGTGGTTAAGCAATCCCAATATAGAAGGCAGAACGACATCCATCACTTTAGCTATGATATTTGGATGTGCTGGGTCCTGAGGTGATTCAGATTTAGTTGATTTAATTTGGTTGAGAATAGTCTCTCCCTCAAGTCTATGGAATTATGCTAAAATTGGAGATGAGGGTAATTCTCTGATCTTAGTTTCCTTACCTGGAACAGATTCAGTATTACTCAGGAATTGGTCATATATGTCTGTCACTTTTTTGTGGAAGAAATATGCTATGTCATTGCATCTTTCTTTTGCGGCTTGAAAGAGGATATAACTTTCGTAGGGGGTGGTCAGTGTTTTGACCACTCTAAATATTTCCTTCAGGGAGTTTAAAGCCTGGGTGATTGTATCCTCATAATATTTAGCTTGCACTGTATTCATTTCGTTGTGATAGGACCTAATTGTGGTTTTATATTGAGTTGTGAAGGCAGGGTCATACTCCTTTCTCCAAAGTCTTTCCCGTTTTTTACATTGCTTTTTCAATAATATGAGATGGTCGTTGTACCACAGGGCTTTTTAGGATGTGTGTTAATGTTGGTAGTTTTCTTGGGGATACATGACAACTGGGTAATCCAATTCTACCATTGCTGGTAATCCTCTTCTAGGTTGCCAGAAAAAACGGGGATATTGTCCCTCAAAACTGTTCTCCAGGTTTGAGGGACAAGTTTCTAGTAGCGATGGTCTGGGCCCTATCTTTGGTCTGCTGGGCTGGTTTGGGTAGCCTGAAGAGAATAAGGGAATGGTCAGGTCAGGGAACTGGGATTGGTTTGGATACTGTGATATGAGGGATGTTGGAAAAGATAAGATCCAATGTGTGCCCTTTCTCACGTGTAGGTGTTGACACATGTTGTTGGGTTATTTTAGTGTCTCAAGGTCGCACTGCAGCCTTCTGATGGTGGGGGTGTCCCGTCCATCGAAATGCAGATTGAAATCTCCTAATATTGTCATGTGGGTCTTTGCACTGACAAGACTGGTCAATGAGTCTGGTATTGCCTCCATTAATCTTGAGTTAGCACCTGGAGGCCTATACATAAGTACACCTGAGAATGTGCGAATGGATGAGAGTGTGATATGGAACTGAAGGCTTTCACACTCAGAGAGAGCAAACTGGGAGGCGATACATTTAAAAAAATCTATTAGAATAATAGCAATTCTGCCCCCCAATTTTACCTACCTGATCTGGTCTATGTATCTGATGGCCTCAGGGGAGGGCGAGATAAATATCCGGGCCTGAGCTATCATTGAGCCATAGTTCTGTCACAAACAGTATGTCCATGGGGTCTTCCTCTAGCATAGCTCTTATATCTGAGGTGTGCCTAAAGATTGAATGATCATTAATCAATCCCGAATTCCATGTGGCTGCTTGTTGGTCGGACGTTGTTGAGTGTGTCTTTTTATTCACATGTGGCTCGTGGTGTGGATGAGACAGTAGCATAGCATGCTTCCCTGTCACCGCTGCCTGTTGTCAGTACACTTTTTGGGCTTATGCAGATGCTGTTAGAAATACATATCCCAGACTACTGCTGTCCTCCTGCACAAGACCCAATGTGCTGCCTCATGCTCTGTGTATCTGTTGCACATGAGCTGTGTAAGATACAAAATTCAGGAAAGCAGGTGAATTAAACTTTTATTTAAGTTTAAATATGGAGTGGCAAAGAGCGTCTTGCAGCACCAAGAAACAGGTTGAAACTGCCAATCTGGAACATGGAACATAGGTTGAACGGCGCAAGTGCAGCGTTCCATGTTCCAGGCAGGAACAGATTATAAGATAGAAAAAAGACTAAAAAGATAATGTAACACATCTCATTCCTAACACATTTAAACAATAAATCAACATAAATATCTTCCAGGCAATTTCTTTGGTCGAATATTATTTTTAACTCTGGATGCTATAGATTGTGTAGAATGAGAGACATTTTCAGATAGATTAGCATGTTCATGTAACATGACTGGCTTACCACACTGTGTCATGTTACATTTTGCATTTCTTCTAACATTCCACACTCTACCGTCCTGTGTAATGACACTGTTTTTGTAAACTTTCACAATTTTAATAGGATGGTAAAATTTGGAAAAACCTTTTCCTAAGAAACACGGCTTTTTGATCCTGACCCATTCTCCTACAACAAAATTAGGAATTTTGGTTTTCATTTTGAAATCAAACAAAGCTTTCATTTTGTCTCGTTTCTTTTCAACATTTTCAGCAACAAGATCTAGATCAATTGAATCATTAGCTTTATTTTTTATATATATATTTTTTTTTTCATTTTGAAAAGTTCTTATTATAGAAATCTTACATGTATCACTCAATTTGTAAAAAGTGGCTTTCAGAGGCAGAAATGACATAAAATCACATACAGGGTGAAATATTTAGTGACTAATAGTGACAGGTGATGACCGTGCTATACAAGAATAAGTGAAGATGACATATTTAGAAATATGGAAAAACATATATTAGTCATAACAATCATATTATTTTAATTTTTCTTGTGTTGTGACTTATGATGGACGGATTGACAAAAGTAACGTCGACGTTTCCACCCTAGATGTTAGTGCAGAATTATTTGCGTCTGGAGCGGGTCTTCATCAGGACAATAAGAAAACAACAGCCTGAGAACGTGTATAGCTAGAAGTATCTTCAATAGCCGTTGGAGTATTCGGTGTCAGCCGACACCCTTTTGGAGATATTCTAGCACGGAAGATTCTTGAGCAATTAATGCAGGTTTTCTTCACCAGCCGGTGGAGAAATTTGAGGTGTGTGCCACCGTAGCGATCACTTTGGAGAGCTGTAGTGGGACGTCTGAATTTGTCTCAGCCTGGCAGTGAATGGCATCGGGCGACTAGTGCTTTGGCCCCCCTCCTCTTCCTGAGACATCTGTGGATCCCTTGCCATGCGCGGGGCCTGCTGCGGAGTCGCCGGTGCCTTCGACCCCGGCGCAAACACATACGCTTCAGGTTTTGGGGGTGTGGTGTCTTCGAGGTGCGGCCCTCCGGGGTTCCCCTTTTTGACCCATGGCATCCCTTCCTCGCTGCAAATCCCCGCGGGGGTCCCTGTGGTGTTGCAGGAGGTCGCCAGGACTCACGGTTCGTCCCAGAGTCCCCCTCAGTCCTCTGGGCAGGTGGCATCATTAGCTTTATTGAGTTTTGTAATCCACCAAGGACAGATCTCTGATGAATGTTCTCTACCTTTCAATAATGTAAAAGGACTTACACCAGTAACTGAATGTGGTGTAATACGATACATCCATAGTTTGTTTTTCACAATATCCGTCCAAGGTTCACTGGACATGCTAACTAACTGAATACTATCCTTAAGAACGCGATTAAAGCGTTCTACCTGATCATTTTCTCTTGGTTCATATAATGACGTAGTAATATGTTTTATATTACACATTTGGAAGAAATCCTTCATTTCATGTGATGTAAGCTGCAACCCATTATCAGTTACAATCATTTCAGGAGAACCCTCCCGTGCAAAAACCTCCTTGAAAAATGCAATTATAACCTGAGATGATGCATTTGCTACAAATTTAACTTCTGGCCACTTAGAGTGGTAGTCCACTATAACTGAAGCAAAGCGAGCAGTCAAAGGCAAGTGTTTGAAAGGTCCTGAAATATCGATGACATCGAGGCTACTACCTGCCCCGCATCGATCATTTACTCGGGAGGCGCTCTTTGCCCCACAGATTACAATGACTTCCAGCACATAACGGAAAGCCCTTCCGTGAGCAATTACTAATTCAGATAAAGAGCTACAAACAAAACCGTTAAAAAACCACAAACCTTTATCGTGTGCTCCATGCATTTGGAGGCTACTACGCCCCACAGATAGATGCCGCACTTGCCCATGAAGATTTCCTTGCTTCCGCTTTGAAAAAGAACACACTGACAATCGTGAGAACGATATTTATCTAACGAGCTCGTCCAGCTTGTAGATGCCATATCGCCCGAAAGAACATCAGTGACCAGTATATATTTTTAACTACCGAAGCGTGACAGTGCACTTTCACCTTTGCAGTGTTGTAAACAAGTATATTGGTGGTAATTTCCTGACAAAGGCACTTTCCAGTGCCGAAACGCGCGTCGAAGACACCATCTCCACCACTTACAAGTGTTTATCTTGTACTTTTTAACCAAGAATTTATGACATGTATTCAAAAAATGATTGATGATGATTTTAAAAGTATAATTGTATTTGTTTAAATAATTAAAACTGATTGTTCTTTAACTCATGTTATCCTTTGAACTCATTTTCCCACATTGCGTATGTTGTTAATTACCTGGGGATTTTACTTTTCCACTGCCTGAAATATCAAAAGCCACCTTTTGCCATGGATGAATAGGCCATGATACAGGTTTGAGGGGAGCCGGAGAGATCTTAAGTATTTTGTCACTATTAATGCACTCTGTACACTCTCTAACTGTTCTATCAACAATTTTATCAAGACCAGGCCACCATAAATTCGCACTAATAAGATGTTTCATAGAGGACATCCCTAAATGACCTTGATGAGAAAGAGTCAAAATCTTGTTTTGCATCAATACAGGAGGAATAATCTTACCTCCTTTGAAAAGTAAACCACCCATTTCTTCAATTTCTGTGGACACTCGACAAAATGGAGCAATTTCTGCAGATGCAGTTCTCTCTTTAGGCCATCCATTTTTCACACACTCAGATATCTGCTGACACAAAACATCATTATTCATTTCTAAAACCCATTCAGTTTCGGACAAACCTACAAAATCATGAGAAACCAAATCTCTTATGGAATCAATATTGTCTCCATCCTGTTCAATGGTAGCAACACATTCTTCATTGCATGGTAACTTCGAAAGGAAATCTGCAGTGACATTGCTCTTACCAGGAACATACACGACATCAAAATCATATTCCTGTAAATGAGATGTGAGACAGGCTATGTGAGCAGTGGAATTCCAACCTCCCCCAGGAGACAATATGCTGACCAAGGGCTTGTGGTCAGTTCTAAGAGGGAATCTACTGCCCCAGACATAATTTTGAAAATGTTCGATAGCCCAAATGCATGCTAATAACTCCCTTTCAATTACAGCATACCTCCTTTCAGTAGCTGACAGAGACTTAGAAGCAAATGCTACACACCACTCCTCTTTTCCTGAACACTGACTAAAGACTCCTCCAAGTCCATAAAGAATAGCATTCACAGTAATAATGCATTTCTTTTTAAGACAAAATGACTTAAGAGTAGGAGCATTAACAATTTCCTTTTTAATTTGCCTAAATGCTGCATCTTGTTCATTAGCCCACTCAAACTCAGAAGACATTCTAGTCAACTCCCTGAGAGGCTCCATTTTTGTAGAAAACTTTTGTATAAATTTACTATAGTATTCGCATAATCCTGGGAAAGAGAGAAGTTTCTCCTTATTATTTGGAGCTGGAGCATTAATGATAGCATCAACTAAAGCTGTATTTGGTACCACACCTTCACCTGACAGCGTGTGACCTAGATATTCAACTGATTCACAAAAGAAATTACATTTGCTTGCTTTGAGTGTTAGTCCAAACTGTCCTAATTTGGAACAAACTTCTTTAAGATGATGAGAATGTTCATCTTCATTCTTTGGAAATATGAGTATATCATCTTGAAAACACTTAACAAAAGTGCTCAAATCTTTGAAAATATGATACATTGCCCTCTGAAATACGGATTGCCGAAGCCAGTCCAAAAGGCATCCTCTTTAACTGAAAAAGACCATGTGGAGTAATAAACGCTGTATAGTGTTTGGCATCATTAGTAAGCACAATCTGATGGTAAGCCGAGCAAAGATCAAGGGTGGAAAAAACACAGGCACCATCTAACGTACATACCATCTCATTAATATTTGAGAGGGGATGACAATCAGTGACAAGATTAGAATCTAACACCCTCAAATCAATACACAACCTAATACTTTTATCAGGTTTAAGGGCCAAAACTATGGGAGAGACTCATTCCGAAGACTCAATTTCTTCTATAATGTCATCCTTCACCATGGTATCCAGCATGTCTTTTAATTCTGCTCTATTACTGATGGGAACTCCTCCTAATTTTTGTTTTATAGGAACTGAACCTCTTTAACTTTGATTCTGTGACTAAAACCCTTAAGCTTGCCTAAATTATCTGAGAAAACATTAGGGAATAATTTAGTAACATCTGTGCAAGGTGATGATAAAGAAAGTACTGAAACAGGTTCTTTGTTCCTAGGATTCAATAAAATGCTTAATTTGGCTTGATCCTGCCAACCTAAAACATTTACTACTTTGAATGCCACATATAATTTGATGGTTGCCAAATTACCTTTAAATTCAATAGGTACCTCTTTAAAACCCATGAAATCAATTTTGGAACCATCAACATTGAATGCAACAATATCAGGTTCGCAAAGTGAGTCAAAATCAATGAGATCGCCAAAAAATTGTAAGCAATACTTTTGAGTCATTATAGTCCAAGGAGACTCTGAGTTTACCATCAGTGCCAACTCTTTTCCCAAAATGTATACCATACATTTAGGAGAACCAATCTGATCAGTCTCAGATATATCAAATACATGCTGAATAGAAACTACAATGCCAGACTCAACATCCCCACCAGAATGAATATCAGTAGAATCATTATGAGAAACTTTCCCTCTACCTAGATTGGAAGCAGAAAATGTGATTTTTTTTAATCAATAGTTGGCCTAACAACATGTCTGCACAATTTAGCAAAATGTCCTGAACACCCACATTTATTACACTTTTTACCAATAGCAGGACACTGTGGAAAAGATGCTATGCAGTCAGGATTACCGCATCTATAACAATAGAACTGTTTAGATTTAACATCTCCTTTATAATTGAAATATCCTTTTGGAGTATTAAGATTAACAACACTGACTTCATTAGGCGTAACTGGTTTGATATCCTTATTGAGAGATTTAATCCATTTGTCAGATTGCTCTAAAGCCTTGGCTGTACTAATAGCAGTTTCTAAACTAGGATCACCTAATATCCAAACTTGTTCCTGTACTTTTTTACTCTTTACATGTACAATGATCTGGTCCCTGATCAGCTCATCAGTCATCAAACCAAAGATGCAATGCAAAGATAATGTACGGAGAGCAGTAAGAAATTCATCAAAACTTTCAGTGTCATCCTGAGCTCATTTTTTTTTAAAACTTTGAGTTTATTGAAACCAAGCAGAAACATAAAGCAACAAGGTATCAAAAACAATGTAGATCATAAGCAAAGAATAAAACTACATAATAAGAATGATTCATCAAAAAAAGGTTACAATAAACCATTATATGTATGAATTAAGGGGAGAGAGAAAGGGGAAAAAAGGGTGGGGGAAATTATATATAAAGTATTATAAGGAAAGTTGAAAGTAAATTACATTAGAAAATTACATTAGCAAATAACATCGTATGCAACTTAAGTATCAATAAAAGTAAAGTTACAAATCTTCATGAATATAAGTTTAAACAAGAACGTTAAAATATTAAGAGTAAAGACAACAAGGTATAATCATGGTGGTTTACGAACTTCGTCTGATGTATGTTCATTATTGACAATAGGTACACTTGGAGAAGTGAGTGTGGATAAGTATGTAGTGAGAGGGATCCATAATAAATCTCTTTTTATTGCTAGTGAAATAGGAGTAGCATAGTTAGTGTCAAGTCTGTGATGGAAACATATGGCATTCCACCAGGCTTCATAAGTAACTTTGCTTGCTTCTTTCCAATTGAATGTTATTAAATGTAGAGCTATTGCTAGCAGTAAATCAATCAATTTAAAATGTGAAGGGGTTTGAGGCCAAGATGGGGATAGGGAACCTAAGAAAATATTAGATAGTGAAAAGGGAACATTAGTTTTAAAAATGATATTTATACAGGACCAAACAGAATACAAAAAAGTATTATTAGTAGGGCAATCCAACAACATGTGTTTTAGATCAGCATGTGAGCAGGGACAGGACCAGCATTTGAATGAGGTGTCAGGGGAAAAAGACGCTAATCTACCTGCTTGATTTTAGTGAGCAAATGAGTCAATTGTTTTTCAAAATTTTTCTTCTTTTGGGAGACATAATTGATTATGAAGCCTCTAGCTGTAGCTTTAAAAGAGTCCCAGATCATGTTTGGAGAAGAGTCTGAAGTGTTATTATTAGAGAAAAATTCTGAAGTAAAAGAACTGAATTGGCTGGAGAATTTAGAATCCATAAGCAAAGAGTTATTAAATCGCCACCTACCGGAGGGTGGGGAAAAAGGAATTAAATCAAAATCAACAAAAACCGGGGCATGATCTGAAATTCAGATAGAACCTATTTCTGAACGAATAACGTGTTGAGTAAGGGATTTACTGAAAAAGAGATAATCAATGCGAGAATGAGTCTTATGTGGGGGGGGGGGAAATAGCTATACTCTTGGAGTTCAGGATGAAAGAGCCTCCAAATATCCACTAAAGAGTGTTGACGAATGGTGGAGGTAAATTGCGTGTGCATTTTAGTGTTTACAAATTTAACTGGTGAATGTTTATCTATAATGGGATTGTGAATTTGATTGCAGTCACCACAAAAAATGACATATTTATCATTTAACAAGAGTAATTTATCAGAAATCTGTAACCAGAAAACATTGTCAACAGAAACTGGAGCATAAACATTAAAAAGAACGAATGGCACATTGTCTATCAGCAACTTAACAATCACCCAGCGACCATCTGACTCAATTTCCTGATGAGTAACAGAAACATTAAACTTTTTATGGCACAAAATCAAAACACCGTTTTTCTTACCTAAGGCTGGGGAAGATAAAACATTACCCACCCAAAGTCTTTTCAATTTAGCGGCTTCAATGTCTGACAAATGGGTTTCTTGTAACATAACAATATCAGTTTTTAATCTAGCCAAGTGGGATAATACTCGTTGTCTTTTAATAGGATTGTTTAATCCTTTAATATTCCATGTAGTAACCTTGAATTGAGTTGAAATAAAATAACTTTATAAAACAAAAAGCATACAATGTAAGAGACAATTCTTAGAAAGAGATGATATAAAGAAGAGAAGAAAGCGAAAAATAGTGTATCAATAACAATTTGAAATCGTGAAAACAAGATAAAATAATAGGAACCATCTCGAAAAAAGAGGAAAACAACAATATCCAGAAATAAAAGGAGAAGGATAGCAAGGAGAAAGAAAGTAGAGATAGTAAGGGAAGAAGGAAAAGAGGAATTGAAGAGAAATACCATACCTACAAGAGGGGAGAAACACATAGACAAGGAGGGGAGGGTAGAGCCATAGGGGATGGGCGGTACATCCAAGGTCCACTGAAAGGGAGACGTCATGAGATAGCAACAAAGAATCTGTGAAGGTGAAGAAGATACAGAAAAAGTTAGAATAACAAGGTAGAACAAAACTAAAACAGCAATATCAATAAGTATTAATGATAATAGAGCATAGAATAAAACTGGAAGCGGCACATATTAAAAACAATCTAGATTAGAAGGCATTCAACATCAACCGGGAGCTGAAGAAGAGGGACCAGAAGAATCCATTGCAGATGGTTTACAAGAGTTTATGAAGCTTTGCAAGCAGAGTGGATCTTCGTAAGTGGTTTTTCTGTTGTTGTATGTAACTTTGAACAAACAGGGGTGGAAAAGGCCATATCTGGCAACCATCGAGCGAAGCCCGGCTCTCATATTTAGAAACGCCTTACGTTGATTTGCTGTAGCTTTAGCATAATCTTGGGTGAAAAACAGAGATGAACCCGACCATGAAATATTTGGAGAAGATTTAACTGCCGCCAGAACTTTTAGTAGAACCGTATATTCTAGAAAATATAGGATAACTCCTCTCGGCTTTTGTGGAGAAGATGCAAGAGATGCTAAACGACCCAGCCGGTGAGTTCGCTGGATATTGAAGACAGTGCTCATGTGGTGATGTCGGCTCCCGGCCATCATGATCGCACCCGCGATCGGAATGTGCCGCACAGGCGCAGATTCGCGGCCGCGCCCAAGGGGTGAAAGAATGTAAGTGGGTCAGACTTCTCAAGTCCTTCTCCCAGGCCGTAGATACGTAGATTATTCCATCTACTGCGATTTTCTAAGTCTTCAACTTGTCTTTGGAGTACAGAAACTTGAGAATGCAGGTGGGAAACGTTGGCACAAGATTCCTTTAAAGAAGCAACTATGTGTACGACAGAAGTGACCCTTGTCTCAAGTTGTGACCAATTATCCATTAAGACTTGGAGTTTAGTATTGTCTCTTCCATAAAAGGACGAAGAGCTCTTATTTCCTCGAGTATTAACTCCATGGAGGCAAGCGATGATAGCTTGGGAGGTGAAGATGGGTCCTTTTTAAACATTTGGTATTGGATTCCCCTGGAGCGTTTTTAGAAGATTCCATTATTGCAACTGCGTCTTGTGAAGATGTTGATAAGGAATCCTCAAAGATAGAAAACTCTGAAAAAATCTTTGAATTCTTTATAAAAATGTGTTTTGGTTTAGACGGATATGGATGTAAAGTCTTGATTCTGCCCATGGAACATATACTACACACTATTTAGGTGCGTTCGGACTGAGACGATGTCACCATGTAGTAAGACTCCCAGTGATAGTTGAAAAAACACTGAGGAAGATACACATCACAAGCACAACCTAATATTAGAGCACACGGATTTTTCTTGAATAAATGAAGCAATCATTAAACATGCACAGTGCCACCTAAAACAGCAGAAAAAAGGAGACACTGAGCTTGCATAAATATAGAACCGAGATGGAACAGGAATAAGTCAGTCAAGGTAAAATGGCCGCCAGTCAGCTCAATCCATCAACTATGCAGCGAGGAACAGTCAAAATAATTTCCAATAAGCAGGAGCCCAGAATGATGACAACATAGAGTCTCTCACATCATGGCACGCAAAAAGAAAAGCATACCGTGAAAGGTGGAGTTACCAATGAAATGTAAGGCTCCTAAAACGGTTGCTGTTAATACTTCAAAAAAGGTAAAACTCGCATATCTTTAATACAAAATATTACACAGGGGGATATTTGCCACCAAAAAGATTAAGATAGCACGCTGGTAAAACTGGGAAGAGATTCCCATAATGACGGAGTGAGTCAGGGCATTCCTGTGAGGTGAAGCGGAGACGCACAAAGAATCCCAAATGGCGGCAGCAATCCAAACAGAGCGCGAGAAACTCACCGCGTCCGATTTAAGCCTCACAGGTCCTTGAAAAGGGGTCGTCATGAACTACAAGTTAGTCACAGCATCCTCTGATGCTCGTTGACGCGTTCTGTGGACGAAAAGGCGACCCGCATCGGTGTGACTCCCGGGTGCGCCGTGGAGCCTCACTCGAGCGCCGCCATCTCCGTCGGGCGCTAAGCCACGCCCCCGTCATCCTGAGCTCTAGTGTAGAATTTAAATCTATTAAGTGCTACACTAGTAGTAGGTTTGAATCTACGTTCAACACGTAAAATTGCTTCATCATAAACATTGTGATCACCACTTGATCCAACTGTAGGAAGAGTTCTAAATACTAATTGGCCTTATGAACCTAGACAGTGGAGAAATTTTTTTTTTTTCATTCAGCTGACATACACTCTCCATCGATGGCTTTAAGATAAGTAAAAAACTCTTCTTTACATCTCCTCCAAGGAATTGGTGGTCCACCTTTTCATTGTAAATATTTAGAAGATGGATCAAATTGCATGTTGGAAGCTATAAATATAAACTAATAAAATGTAAAAGAAAATAAATAAAATACAGTATAATAGAAATGGGAAATACAATATATATGGTAGTTATACTAGAAAAAAAATTACAATGAATATTAATGATTATTAATATCACAGATCAAACGCAGAGATAAGTTCTTAAAAACAACAATAACAATAGATGTGCACATCACCGTGTGCAATTTTAGTCAACTTTGAGGTAGTGAAGAAAATAAAATCCACATATAAATGTATATAAAGGTGTGCACATCACCGTGTGCCAATATAGTCAAATGCAGTATGACTAAAATACAGGTGTGCACATCACCGTGTGCCAAACGTGGCTGAAAATAGATAATGAAAGAAGTTCACAGGAGATAAGTTCCAATAGTAGTACGTGAATTAACTCACAAATCGTATTTCCTAGAATAGCTGGATGTAACTATCCAATGTAGAGTAGTATTCCAGACTTAGAAAGCAATGAGCATGTTGTTGGTAAATACGGAAGAAAAGTAAATAAAAGTAATAGTACCTTTTCACACGAACGAACTTGCAGCCTCTGCCATGTCAACCCTTTATTAAAATGTCCGCCGGCGTGATGACGTAAGGCGTAACCAATACAAGGGGAGACGAGAGTATGACAGTATCGCGCGTCGTTCAATGCGCTTCTGGTGGTATCCAGGGAAACTGCTGACGAAACGTCACTGGCAGTATCCCAGCAACCACCTCAAATGACATACCAATATATGGCAGTTGAAGTTCAGGATCGAAGAAAGTTGTCAAAAATCCGTAAAATCCACAGGAATCAGCAAAATTTGTCGGATTTTCATTAACTTCTAAATGAAGATAGCACGAATCAGGAATCTTCAAAACGTCGTACAGGATCGGGTCCGGAAGAAGACAGCATCGCACCTGTGCCTCTGAATAAAAACGCCGCAGATGTAGTCTTCAGTCCCTTGTCGCCATTTGTAAGATACAAAATTCAGGAAAGCAGGTGAAATTAAACTTTTATTTAAGTTTAAATAAACAGAGGCGCAGCGCGTCTTGCAGCACCAAGAAACAGGTTGAAACTGCCAAATCTGGAACATGTAACATAGGTTGTACAGCGCAGGTACAGCATTCCATGTTCCAGGCAGGAACAGATTATAAGATAGAAAAAAGACTAAAAAGAGAATGTAACAAGCTGTCATCACTTTGTGCAGCAGACCTTGCTAAACCAGCTAAATGCAAGCAGCTGCTAGTCACCCTGCACAATGCCTCATCTTTTTGAAAGTCCAGATGACCAGTATCTGTTAATCAAACTAAAAAATTAGCCCAAAATTGTAAGCAGCATTAACATTCCCACACTTAGCATTATTGAGAAATGACGCGCAATGGCAGAGGTCCCAAAAAGCAATTTCTCTAACAGACTCCAATACCATCAATTCCAGTTCGCCAGGCCCAACTGGTATGATACTGAAATACGCCAAAGCAAAATCTCCTCAAAGTAGTTTTTCCAATTCCGGCACCCTTTCCCTTTGCAGCATACTTCCTGTCCTTCAGACACCATACACTGCTCAACATTTTACAGCACCTCTTGCTGAACCTCTCTCTATCCTCTTTACTTGTAATTCTTCACAAAGTAAGACCAACTGTTCAGTAAAGTGTACAATACACCTCTGCCCTTGCTCAGCCTCCTCACCTCACTGGGCCCTCCTTGCCAGTTTAGTGTACTATAACATCTTTCCACAAAAAAAGTCTGACTTCATTCATTTGCACAGTTTCCGGAACACTGTCCCTGTCCTCATGAATAGCAGACAATGCCCACCACCAAATGTCCGATAGCCACTTAACAGATTCCTCAATTCTGTCCAATTGTCCAGCAGTACACTGTTGTAGCCAAACGTCTTGACACCACTCCAAACCTAACCCCTCTCTTCTTTAAATGACAGACTTCCACCTTGGCAGTCCTTCAAATGCCCAACAGAACTTTTCTTCTCTGCCCACTCCACTCACTGGACTCCTCCGGCCTAGCAGAGCGGGCCGACAACAACTTGCTGACAGATTTGAGGGTGAACAAACCCAGGCTACTACTTTTTGGTGCATTGACATTAGCCATTTGCTCCCACTCAGGGGCAACTCCATCATATCTCCAGAGTGCTCCTGCATCATCACACAGGTCTTTTCAAAATCGTGTTGCCAGTTTGCCAATTCTTGAGTAAGGGTCTTCAAAAATTCGTCAGGTGCAAGTTAGAATTAGTCAGGTGCAAGTCAGATAGAGGAGGGTATCATCTATTTAAACCTTGGGGTACAGAGTCACATAGCTCTAGTTAAGGATTCACCCTCCCACCAACGTTAACTATGTCCCTGCTCCACTCAGAAGCGGTCGCTCCCCTCACCTCCCCTCTTGGTGGTATCTTATGCTGATTTGTGCAATTGCAATTATTATTTGAATTACAAGCTGTGCAGCGCTCGATAACGCTTCTTGCCTTGCATTCCATAACGCTAGCGCTTTCATTGTGGTGCGCTTTGACATTTGATTGCTTGTAGCGCTTTGTGGTGTTGATTAAGGCAGCGCTCTACAACTGCAGCCGTGAAAGAATATTTCCCCCCATAGCGCTTCCTTATTCATTGAGCTCTTGTTGTTGGAGCATTTGTTGACATTACAGCCATTTTGTTTTGATTCCTTGGCCCGCCCCAGACCCTCCCAGCACCTAGATCCCGCCTCCCAGCTGCCCCACCCACCCACAGAGTTACAGGCCGCGCTCGCCCTCGTGGAGAGCTGTGACCGCCCTGCTCAACTCAGAAGCGGTCGCTCCCCTCACCTCCCCTCTTGGTGGTATCGTATGCTGATTTGTGCAATTGCAATTATTATTTGAATTACAAGCTGTGCAGCGCTCAATTACTCTTCTTGCCTTGCATTCCATAACGCTCGCGCTTTCATTGTGGTGCGCTTCAACATTTGATTGCTTGTAGCGCTTTGTGGTGTTGATTAAGGCAGCGCTCTACAACTGCAGCCGTGAAAGAATATTTCCCCCCATAGCGCTTCCTTATTCATTGAGCTCTTGTTGTTGGAGCATTTGTTGACATTACAGCCATTTTGTTTTGATTCCTTGGCCCGTCCCAGACCCTCCCTGCACCTAGATCCCGCCTCCCAGCTGCCCCACCCACGCTCCGCCCCTCCACTATCCATTTATAACAGATGTCCCAACGTGCAGCGTCCACGCGCTGTGGCCGCGCCGAAGGTGCGCCAAAGGTAAGCCCGTCTACGCCCGTCCGCGCCTGGACCGCGCCCAGCGCCAGACCCCCTGGTCCCCGCAAACCGCACTCCTCCCGCATAACGTATGACACCTCCACCCTCTTAGCACTTAACCCCGGCTGACTCCCTAACTGCGCCCAAGCAGCACCAGGACTCACCCATGGACCCTTCAGCTGCCACTCCTGCAAATTCACCTGCATCAAGACCCACACCAAACCAACAATCACCAAACAGAGATCCAACACCAACCACCTTAAATGCATCCTTCTCAACACCCGCTCGGTTCACAAACACGCCATCGACCTTTGGAATCTACTCGACACCATTTCTCCGGACATCGCCTTCCTAACAGAAACCTGGATGAATGCCTCTTCAGCTCCAGATATCTCCATAGCCATCCCGGACGGCTACAAGATCATCCGTAAGGACCGCACCATTCAAACAGGAGGAGGCATCACCATCGTCCACAAGAACACCATCCGCGTCTCAACCAGCTCTGAAGACAATCTCGCTATTGCCGAACACCTTCACTTCCAGATCCACACCGACCCCAAGACCACACTCAGAGGCACCCTCCTCTACAGGCCACCAGGACCCCGTACAAAATTCAGCGAAGACATCACTGACTTCATCACCCCACACGCCCTCACCTCGGAAGAATACATTCTACAGGGAGACCTCAATTTCCATCTGGTAAAGAGCAACGACAGTAACACCACCACCCTTCTGGACAATATCGCCAATCTCGGACTCAAACAACTTGTTAACACCCCCACACACTATGCAGGACACACACTCGACCCTATCTTCTCTTCCAGCAAGCATATCTCCTTCACTCACACCACACCCCTCCACTGGATGGACCACAGTTGCTTCCACTTCATTTACAATAAGACCACGATCCACAACCTCCCTCAACCAACTCTGCGAAGAAATTGGAACAAAATCACCATCGACCAGATCTCCACATCGCTTCTTCAAAAAACCCCTGCCTATTCAACGAACCCTAACCAAGCCGCCATCAACCTCACTCAATGGTTAACCCAAACCGCCGACAAACTAGCACCCCTGAAAAAACATCAAATCAAGCAAGGAAGCAAGAACGCCCCCTGGTTCAACAATGACCTCAAGAAATCCAAGAAGCTCTGTCGTTCCCTTAACCACTTCGCTGCTAATGACAAGGGTAACTCGTCATGAAGTGCCCATTCATTTTCAATGGAAATGAATGGGAAGAACTAGATGTACCTTAGCATCCAAGTGGTTAAGAAAACTTGGACAAAAGACCCAAACACTATCACCCAAGCCGCTTTTCAAAAACGCCACGCGCAAACACCACCAACTAATCCGGACAGCCAAGAAATCAGCACTCAAAGACCGACTAGACAACAACGCCCACAACAGCAAGGAACTTTTCAACATCATCAAAGAATTCACCAACCCCACCGCCAGCTCAAACGACATCACCCCCTCTCAAGTCCTCTGCGACTCCCTCGCCTCATTCTTCCGTGACAAAATCGCCGACATTCATAACAGCTTTGACAACCAACCCGTAAACCAGTCCACCCCACTCACCTCCGAACCTGTACCTCCTCCGAATAACCTTTTCGACTGGAACCCAATCACCACAGAAGACACTATTCGCCTGATGAACTCCATCCACTCAGGATCCCCTACAGACCCATGCCCCCATCACATCTTCAACAAAGCAGACTCCATTATCGCACCCCATCTCCGAGACGCCATCAACTGCTCCCTCAACTCCGCCACATTCCCAGAAAGCTGGAAACACGCCGAACTCAGCGCCCTTCTGAAGAAACCCACAGCTGACCCCACCGAACTCAAAAACTACTGCCCCATCTCGCTCCTCCCATTCCCTGCCAAAGTCATTGAGAAAGCCATCAACAATCAGCTCGCCGCCTTCCTCGAAACCAACAAATCACTCGACTCCTCACAGTCTGGCTTCCGAGCCAAACACAGCACCGAGACCGCCCTCATCGCAGCAACAGATGACATTCGAACACTACTGGACAACGGAGACACAGCCGCCCTCATCCTCCTTGACCTCTCCGCAGCCTTCGACACAGTCTGCCATAGCACCCTGATACAACGCCTCAGAAACATCGGAATTCAAGGAAAAGCATTGGACTGGATCATCTCGTTCCTCGCTGGAAGAACTCCAAGAGTCCGCCTCCCCCCTTTTAAGTCAGAGGTCACCGAAGTCATCTGCGGCGCCCCGCAAGGATCATCACTCAGCCCCACCCTCTTCAACGTCTACATGAGCCCCCTCGCAACCATCGCACGTCAACACAACCTCAACATCATCTCCTACGCTGATGACACTCAGCTGATCCTCTCACTCACCAAAGACCCAACCACCGCCAAAACCAACCTACATGAAGGAATGAAAGAAGTAGCCGAGTGGATGAAGCACAGCCGTCTGAAACTGAACTCGGACAAAACGGAAGTCCTCATTTTAGGTGCATCCCCTTCCGCCTGGGACGACTCTTGGTGGCCAACAGCCCTAGGAAAAGCCCCCATACCGACGGACCACGCACGGAACCTGGGCATCATCCTGGACTCCTCACTCTCGATGACCAGACAAGTCAACGCCGTCTCTTCATCATGCTTCAACATCCTACGCATGCTCAAAAAAACATTTCGCTGGATCCCCACCGAAACAAGAAAAACGGTCACCCACGCACTGGTTACAAGCCGTCTTGACTACGGAAACACCCTTTACGCCGGTACCACCGCAAAACTGCAGAAAAAACTCCAACGCATCCAAAATTCCTTCAGCCAGACTCATACTAGACATCCCCCGCACAGACCACATTTCCGTTCACCTGAAAGACCTTTACTGGCTCCCCGTCAACAAGAGAATAACGTTCCGTCTCCTCACCCACGCACACAAAGCCCTATACGAACTTGGACCTGATTGTCTCAACACGCGCCTTACCTTTTACACCCCCACCCGCCTGCTGCGCTCATCCAACCAAGCCCTCACCGCTGTTCCGCGCATCCACAAAGCCACCATGGGGGGAAGATCCTTCTCCTACTTAGCGGCCAAAACCTGGAATTCCCTTCCCATCCACCTCCGCCTTACTCAAAACACCTAGCCTCCAGAAAACAGCTTAAAACCTGGATATTCGATAAGTAAACCTCCCCCCCCCTTCCTCAAGCGCCTTGAGACCCTCTGGGTATGTAGTGCGCTATATAAATTCTGACTTGACTTGACTTGATTCTACACATGCACAAAAATTGTATTACATCATTCACTTGCTGTATTCCAGACACCAGTTTGGAAATACAAGGAACAGGGCCACACAGAATCCTACAGAAATCAAGGTACATGTGGTGACAGTTCATGAGTAATGGGTTCTTGAGCAGAGCATGACAGGCAAGTGTGGATTAGGGTCCTTTATCTAGACAGGTCCCTATAGAAATGTTATCGTTTTTAACACTGCCAGCATGCAGGATATTTTGGATAGTGAGGATATATAGATAAGAAAGTGTGCTTTGAAGGCAGTGCTTCTGCTTTGTTTCGCTTAATGATTGTGACATTAAAGTAAAAGAAAGCTGCCATGTAACTGAGGCAAGGACACGCATGTCAACGATGGACAGTTGGTTTCAAGCTAGCAGGTAGAACAAGCTGACATATTTTTAGTGGAGGACAAAAAACAGTATGGATTTTTCCAGAATAAACTAAACATTTTAGAGTTTCTGTGGAGTATATGTCTGTAGGAAGAAGAGCCCTAGTAAAGACTTAAAACCTGAGGTATATGCTGCTCATCACAAACCCGGCAGCTGAGAGGCAGGCTGTTGAGAGCAGAGGAATATAGTCACAGGAATTTGAGAAAGTAGTATTTTTAATCACAAGCTCAAACAAATCATATAGAAGCCATCCTCTCACAGTTGCCGGTAAAACTGACTGACCTTCCCCATATAGAAACTTTTTGATCCACTGTGTTCCACTGGTACAACCCAAGAGGAGGAGAGAAACCGGTACAGGTAAAACAAATGTAGTGCAATGGAATATAATTAAATGAAAAGGCAAACAATATATAACACATCTCCTTCCTTCAAAAAAACAATTAAAAAGAGAAGGGACATAGCGTGTCCTTGAAGTTCTTTTCAAGGTGGAATTTATAGTCATGCTGCATTTTTTACATGAATAGCAATTGAAACTTCATTCCCTTGATCAGTTCTTCTACAATGAGTTATTATGTATTCTACAGGTACTTGAACTTGCTCAGCCAAACAGCCATGTCCTGAGACAGCTACCAAATTATCATATGTTGACAAATCATCAGAGACAATATCATGATCTTCATTATCATATACAAAAAGGGACTCTTTGTTACCAACTGCCATTCGTCGCAATGATAGGCATCCTCCTGAGACTCTAGAGTATACCATCTTGGGTATTGATACTCAATTTAATGGTCTTAGCGTCTTTGCTTGGCCTACAGAACTTGGAAGAACCCACACATCCAGGACGTTATACCTATACAAAGTTACCCTCTTCTATTTCAGTACAGTTGGACTTGTGGGGGGCATTTTTACACTCCCTATTCTCAGCCTGCTGTGATTCCACAAAAGGGCTGAATTTCTGAAGATCATGTCAAGCATTGACAAATTCTCTGTGGAGTAAATCCATACAGAAGGAGCATACGGTTATTATGAATTCATCCACAATTAATAATGGAAGTCCGTAAATAATCAAAAATCCAATGCAAGCTTCCTTGTCCTCTTGTCTTTATTGACACTAGTTCCAAACTCTTCAAAACATAGATCAATCAATATTTCAATACAGCCAGCCTACGCGTTTTGTCCCCCATGGGGCCTCTTCAGGGCTGAATCATTTTCATGTTACTGTTCAATCTTATTCTTTTTCCAATTTTCCGATATTTCTATGTTATGATGCGAATTCTTTTTATAATGTCAAATAAATTCCTGTCAATGGAGAAGTGTGGCTCACTGGTTAGAGGAGGCAGACCAGGACGCAGAGGTCAGACCCGGGACCAGGGTTCAATTCCCGACGCAGCAGGGTCTTGAGCCCAAAAATGTCCACGGACTCGATAATTCTCTCCTCGGCGCCTACTCGAATCATGGGTTCACACTCTGCAACTCTGGGCAATAGCTTGCTTAATCTCCACAACGGCCCCACCGCGATGGGATTCCTGGCTTTCACCTTGGGGATGCCCAGTAGGGGTTATCTCACAGGGAAAAGCCAGGACGGGTTCCCAAAGCAAGCGCTTTGAGACCTTATGGTGAAGGGCGCTATATAAGAACGTATGATTTACGATTTACGATTTATATGCAATTACTTTTTCAGCCTTCCTAATCGAATTTAAAAATTTCTATTTTGTGATGCTAATTCATTTTATTATGTCCAAGCATCTCCATGAAATTCTCTCCTCTGCAGCCAGGCCCGATATATACCGCTGCTTTACATTTAGTCCGTCAGGGGCACACATCCAAGATGGCCAAAGATACAGGAATCTGAATCTGACATGCCAGATTTGCATTGTTCTTTACGTAAGTGTTAAACTGTTCTACTTGTCCGTTGCTTTATGGATCGCAGAATGCTTCTATTATGTGCTATATATAGTGTCTTTAAGGAAATTCAGTCATCTCAGTAGAAGTGACTTGCACTGCATTATCAGTGACTAACTTTTATGGAAAACCTATTTTACTATAAATTTCCATGAGGAACTTCTGCACTTCATGTGTGGTGACCCTCTCAACAAACTTGACTCGGACCATTTAGAACTGTAATAAATTAAATCTAAGGCATAATGCATATGCATAAAGAGTCTCTTGAGAGGCCCAGTAATATTAAAGCCAAGCAAAATTGGACCAAGGGAGCGACTGCATGGGAATAGATGAAGACTTTAGGCTCTTATCACACGTCATACACATTTTCCTGACAAGACGATCAGTTTCTGCATCTATCCTGGGCAAATTTCTAAGGAAACATTTCAAGGCACAGTATCGCATGTGTCTTATGTTGGAAGCCTGGAGATTATTATGATGAATATGAAAAGGATGAACACACAATTTGCTGTAAAACAACAATGCCCAGACAAACCCTCAACTAGGCATTAACTTGTGCAAATGAATATAATGGGCCTGACAGGATTTATTGAGGGACACCCATACACCTTAATTATGGTCAGCATTTCATCTTTTGAGTCTTCTGATGTCCATATTTCTTTAGATATCCCTTCATTCTGCTGGCTACACAGGTCACTTGAGGTCAGAACAACATCAATCTCATTGTTTCCTGACACCTTTAAACAGAGACCCTGACATAGTAGCTGTGAAAATCAATATGCAGCGTGAATTTATTGTCTTCCCTCGAATATGTAAAACAACAAAACTATGCACTTAGGGCAACGTCGTGGAATGCTTGCAGTAGACATTAGACCCCCTCTCCCCCCCACAGGCAATGATGTGGACATGACATTTATGGGCAATCTGCAAAATGAATGTCCACAAATGAAATGACTGAACTGTTTGGTGGCCCAATAGTATGCTGAAGGTTCACATTCAATACAGGCATATTTCTTTTTAGTATCACTGAAGGTTTTGGAAGAGTTTTTTCTCTGACATCTGGGAAAAGGCAGCCTCTAAACCAGAGGATATAGCATCTAATGCAGTAAGACAGTTTTTACAACCCAAAAACCAGCTTTAGATTGGGAGTTAAGACAATATGTTCTTTTCTGTTCTTTTATATCATCAAAACCCTCGGTTGTTCATCACCCCATTATGAAGAGGTCTCCAAACTTTGAGCAACACCCCTGGAGGGTCAGTGGGTGGTTTACAAGGGGTGTAAAGCCCTCTACAAGTACTTGTAAAGGAAGATGGACTGGAAGCGTGGCCTTGTTTATTTAGCACATTTCCAGGCTGTCTTCATTACCACCCAGCCTTTAAAGTGTGTTAGCATAAGGTAACTGCATATAAAATAAAGCACAAGCAGCGTAACTGAAAAATAAATGCAAATTAAACTAACTGGTGCAAAATGTACTCTTTAAGGCTATGAAAGCTCAGTTAGCAAATGCAATCACTGCAGACGTCTATGCGTGTGCAACCTGAGAGACACAGAATTGAACCCTAGTTGGGGCAATGGGTAATAGTGGCCTTATATTTATATTGCTATGTGATTTGAGTCTGTGACAGGTAGCACTGTGAGTATGTAATATGTTTTTTTCTAAAATTGTATTGTACATAATCTAAGCTTGGCTGCTGCAGAATGATGCAGTGTATGAGATAAAACAAGTCCTGTATCTTTTCAAAATAAGTAGTCAGACTGTACATGAACATTTTTTATAAGTGTCGTTTTTATTCCAGAACTCAGCTGATAACATCTCAACATTATCGCTCCAAAAGAACAACTCGATGCACCATGAATCTTTAAGCAGGACCACTGGAATTACATGGCAGGAAAAGACCAAATTATGTGGCAGGGTTGACTAAATTATGCAGCAAAAAAAGAAAATCATGCTGTGCAATGTGAGACATTTTGTGGTTAGAATTGACTTCATTATTTTGTCCTTTTTACTCATGGTAACGCTATCAGGGGAACTATTTCACCTCGGTAGTATCAGTTTAACACCAAAATTCAGCAATGGGCAGCTAAAAGATGATCCGTCAACCTTTGTGAGGGGATTTCCACTGCTCCAGAACACCGACACGTTTTTAGTAACTTTTGGTCCATTTAAGCTAGAATCAAGATGTTTTTTTCTTAAAGTCTGTATGCACTAGTTGATGGTTTATGGAGCAAATGCAGTAAACCATAATCATGGGAAAACACTGCTGCAGCAGAATCTCATAATTCAAGATGACGTCCCTTTTTTTTTTACAGAGTTTTATGTAGCGCGAACTTGACCCGAATCAGGTAACAGAGCGCTTTACATAGCACCAGTTGCGGTACATGAGGACACATTCATTTTTTGTTAGGTATGGGGAGATTAACAGCCTGATTCATGAAGCTAAATTGCACTCGCAAAGGGCAAGATTCTCAGAATCTTGCCTTTTGCGAGTGCAATTTTGGCATTTGGGATTCACAATCCCAAATGCAAAAATCGCTAATGAAGAATTAGCTAATATGCAAGGATTAGCATTTAAGGAATCTCTATTAGAGATTCCTTAAATGCTATTCATGACACTTTCAAAAATAGCGATTTTGCAAATTTGGGCCGCTATTTACCGAGAGGTCAGACCTCTCGGTAAATAGCAAAAACTCAGAAAAATGCTTTTAAAAGCATTTTTCTAAGTTGCATGTTGCACACACACATGTCCTTTGGACATGTGTGTGCGCAACACCTGTTCAAATGTGCATTTTAGGGGTGCTACAGGGTGTCCTTTGGACACCCCTGGCACCCTTAAAATCGCTATCTTATTTACGAGTAGTAAATTGCTACTCGCAAATAAGGGATACTCCCCATTCATTCCTATGGGCCTTTAGGCCCATAGGAATGAATGGGGAGTTATTCCTTTTTTTGCGAGTAGGAAATTTCTACTCGCAAATAGAGAACATGTAGGAATCGCTATTTATTTAGCAATTCCTACATGAATACCGTTTTGCGTGTCCTCAATAGCGAGTCGCTATGATTCGCTATTAGGGCCACGCAAAACGGCCCGTACATGAATCAGGCTGTAAGTGATTTGCCCAGAATCACAGGATATTCAGCGCTGTTCACGAGACTCAAACCCAGTTCCCCAGATTCAAAGTTGACCGCCCTAGCCGTTAGGCCAACTCCTCTCCCCAAGTGTCCCTTTAAGTGTCTCAATAAATTAATGGCTGATGAGAATCTCTATGCACCACCACCCCACCCTTTGCTTTCAGGCAGAGGCACCTCAAAGTCAGCATGAACGTTTTCAGGATAAGTTCTCTTTGTGAAACGTGAGTCCATGGAGTGGCAGAAAAGAGGTCAGCAGGGATCCTTTCAGAAGCCTTCTCAAGTTCTTGATCCTCAGAGTAATGGTACAGGAGAAAGAGGAATGGAGCAAGATTCATAGATATCATCAAAAAGATGGCCCAGAAGAGGGAGCATTGTGTGGGGGCTCATTCTTTTGTTTATACAAATGGCCAGAAACAGATTCCTGAGAGAGATATGCCAAGGAGGCGGACGATACGGGCTTCTTTTTCTTTTTTCTTTAAAGAGAAGGACCATCAGTAGTACAAAAGGTACTTCTTCCAGATGTGTAAGTGGGCCCTGCTACTCCATTATGGCTGCCTTATCATGAAAAAGTGGAGTGGGGGCCAATTTCCCTGCTAGCATTAGACCTAAAAAAACAACCCAATGGAGCAAGAATGGTTGGCATTTTAAAAACAAGGCTTTAGAGCGTGTGAGGTTTTTGCAGATTGAGTAACGGGATGAAAAGTAGAGAAAAGCATTTAGCACAATTCAGGACCGGGCTCACTCAGAACGGGCTCAGTGCGGGAAGTACTTGCCAGAAGCAGGAAGTGACTTGCCAGAAGCCAGGGGAAAAGCGCAGTTGTGGGAGAAGCAAAGGAAGGTGTCTCACTGTGTAGTTAAGTGCGAAGTAGGGTGAATCACCACTCTACATTCTTTCAGACCAGCAATTCCACATCCGCATCGGCACTGACAGTTTGGCCCCAGCAGTGGTATCTTATTTGTAGAGAGATATCGACACAGCTTTTAGTATGTTCACAATTTCAGCTCCATTATAAGCATTTTTTTTTTCAAACCCCAGCTGTTTAGGATTCAATCTATCAGCCGTTTGTAAGAAGTCGTGAAACTCATCGTACTTATTGAAATGAGACCATCATGCTTAGTGAAAAGCAAACACATTCCTCATTATTATTAAATCCTGTTATCAAAGGACCTGGCAGCTGCAGCAGGGGCGACTCCTCCGCTAAGGCAGAGGTCACCCCACTGCTTTAAAGCAGTGAAAAGTAAAACTAATACTAAGGGCCGTCTGTTATTATAATGTTATTTTTACTTTTGCAGTTGCAAAGGAAGAGTGGTGGCTGCACCTAAAGTGTACATGAAGGCTTGGCCGGCTGTCTGGGGCAGGCCAAACCGTCATGCACACTATGCATGTTGTCCACAGGCTGTATTATACAGCTTTGGTGGAGAACATGCCCAGCCTACAAGCCTCAGTCTGAGGGCCCGATTCACAGAACTAACTTAAGACAAAATCCTAAACTTACTACTTTTGGTATTCACAGAATGCATTTACTACTTTTGGTATTCACAGAATGGATTTACGACTACTAACTTTACGTCCGCACTCGGACCGGAGATTCCGTCTCGGAGGTGGAGTATCTGGCTTGGAGGTGGAGCTTCCGGCTCAGAGGCGGAGCTTCGGGCTCAGAGGCAGAGCTTCCGGGCTGGAGGTGGAGATTTTGGCCATGGATAAATCCCTGCCACCTGCCGGAATCCCCACCTTCGGCCCGGAAGCTCTGCCTCTGAGCCGGAAGCTCCGCCTCCGGGCCAGAATCTCTAGCCCGAGTGCGGACGTAAAGTTAGTAGTCGTAAATCCATTCTGTGAGTACCAAAAGTAGTAAGTGCATTCTGTGAATACCAAAAGTATTACTTTTAGGATTTTGTCTTGAGTTAATTCTGTGAATCGGGCCCTGAGTGCTGAACAACGTCGCTGAGACCAAGCACAATGCTGCTTAAAGCAGCATTGTGATTGGTCAAGTGATTCTGGGAGGCTGGGTGCTTCCTGGTGGAGAAGATGAAGTAGCTGTAACCCTGATTTCAAGGTAAGTGTTCTTTTCTTTTTTCATATTTGTTATTATTTATTCCCTTCCCCTGTGCTCCCCGACCCCTGTCCCCCATGCTCGTTCGGTAGCAGACACTACTGAGCTGCAGCCAAAGATTCTATTCTCTGCAAAATAGATATGTGCAAGTCTCCATTCCTTATAAAACATTCTCAGTTACAGTCTCAGTGGCATGCAGAATAAACACCTATCTCAGGAGATGGCGCTTATTCCACTCAGATCAGAGTATAGGTGGAGGAGTTAGTGTACTGTGAGTTCCACCTCCTATTACTGAGATGTCATTCCCTGCAGCTCATCTACTGTTTTTCTTTCTTGGCTACTACTTTTACTCTGTATGTCAGTGATGTTTCTGCCATCTGCTGAAATATACTCTATTTCCTCTCTTGAATCCTGATGTCATCCTGTATGTTCTGCTACATCCTGCTGTCATGCTAAACCCTACTGCTGTCATTCACATACATATTTTTCAGTAAATCTTAGATCTCAAAGGCTGGGTCACTTGTTATATCTTTAGAGAGACTTTACCTAATCATGATGTGAAAAAAGCAAGATGGGAAGTCCGGCACCCAGAAAGACAGTTTAAATATAAAATGTTTCACACAGCTAAATTGCAGCGCTACGCTGTTGTCTTGTTCTCCTGCTCCATTCATTCTTCTGTGTCCGAGTGTAATATGGGAAACATTTTCTATTAGGTGCACCCTACACAGGATGGGGCAGAGAGCTCGATTACACTAAAATGAACTGTCAACAGTGGCGGTGTGAAGTATGAGGAGAGTTCATTAGTGAAAGACAGAGCCGTGATTTGAAACCATAGCTCTGTCTTTCATTGGAGGGGGATCAGCCTCTGCGTGAAGAGGGTGATGTCTGGGGGGTCTTCCTCCTTTTCTAGATGTATCCTTAGAGGACAAACTGACTGTGCATCACCAAAATGTGGTGCACAGCAATGCGCCTCTTGACCAGTGGCCGCTCCTCCACTAGGGCCAAGGAGCATTGCCCTACTGCTTCTCTCAGTGTGTGAAGCAAAAACATAAAATGGAAAAACAAAGTGAAGAGAAGTGTTTGGTTGCAGGCGTGAGGGTGGGCGGGGTTGCTCTATTAGCAGGGCTGAGTATTATTATTATTATTATTATTGTTATTATTATTATTAGATAATTCAGATAGAGCGCATGGCTACCCTTAGGCATCCCAGCGATAGGCATGGGAGGAGGGGTGTTCCCACTCCTGAGTGAGCATGACTGGTTTAGCTGGCTCCGGTAGATGCAATTCTGGCATCTACCAGGTATATCCAGGCCTCCTCTTTCAGGGCTGATTTTTGTTTTGGCCATATATTTTCTGCAGTACCACTTGACAGCCAGGGAATCTCTTGGTGTGGTGCTCAAAGCTTCCTTCAATCTTCTGGAGGAGCAGGAGCACTCAGAGTCAAACAATCCCGGACCTGTATAAAAGGAGCATCTGCCTGAGGCCTGTAATAGGTTGGCTATGGCTCCTGCCGCCCTGTCTGAGCAAATGGTAAACTCCTTGAACCACTGGGTGAGCAGGGACATGAAAAAACTGGTCCGGTATAATCTGTTCCCACTTCAATCACCCCCTCTCCCTGTCCATGGCTGTCAGTGCCACCCTTGCTTCATTATTGGCTAATGTTTCTAACCAGGGCCATCAGTCAAGACACACACCGGCTTATGGTCGCTGTACACACTTTCCTGTATAATAAAATCCAAATTATAAGAAACAAATGGTGCAGAAACAAAAATTAAATCTATAAAGGACTGGCAACCCCTCACAGTGAAAGTTGAGACAACATCCTTTTTGTCTGGTGGCAACTTGTTCATAGCAGACAACAAATCAAACTAATTCAGGATGTCATTAAGTATAGAGCCCGGATTGGTGTGTTCCATATGCAGAACAGCATGGTGTGCACACCCCAAATCTTTAACCCCCCAGAACTTTGGTCTCCACATAAGTTGGCATTAAAGTACCCTGCAATTAGAACATTTAAGAAAAACTGCATACTCTGAGTCATGTTTCTCAGACAAAAATCCAGCTGTTTAAATATTGCATACTTCTGGAGCACAAGCTACGATGTTATAAAAATGTAAAAAACAATAGCTTATTTGTCCCCCTAGACAACGACAACACCTTCAAGGTGGGGGAGTCTTAATGCAACATGACAGAACTGACTTGGACTGCTAAAGAAACAAAACTGACTAAACCCCCCCTTCGCTCTTCCTGCTATAGAGGGTGTGGCTCACACAAAAAAGGTTTTGTAGCCTTCCAGATAATAACTGTTTACGGTCGCCCATGTCTCCTGGAGGCAGATCACATAAAACCTGCCTAAAAAATGCACCCAGTCTGGATTGTCAAACTTACTTGTCAGCCCTGCAACGTTCCAGGAAATAAAGTTACACCCGTTTGACTTCTGGATAACCCTGAAGTTCCCCAGAACACTGTAGGGGAGGTGCAATTAGTTTGAGCGGACCTGGACTCAATCAATCACAACAATCTAATGAGCTATTAGATGTGGCTAATACCTAAAGTTCCCTCCTGCTGACTTCCCTGGACCAAATCCGATGGCGTATTGGACAGATAGATAGATCTGGGCCCTATAAAAGTAACTCAGAAGAAGGTTGGGAGATCATACTAAGGATAATTTTTGCCACAAAGGGGCTATTGAAGTTAATGGTAACAGAATCCCCTTCCCAATTTTTCTTGACTCTGCTCACCCATGATGTTCTACGCAACATGATGATGTGACTATCTACCTTCAACCCAGTCGCAATGTTAGAATTTAGCCAATGCACAACAGGCACAAGCTGGTATAGCCGAGAACTGCAAGAAGGGGCCACACTCTTCTGCATTTCTGGCAACTTTGCTCCATGCTATGCAACGTTCTAAGGCAACTAAAGACAATCAGGTGATGTCTCTTTGGAGTAAAATCCCACAGCCAGAAGTGGCAATGTATTCCACAACTCCTACACCTGCGGCAGCAGGGGGTGGTGAAGGGGGGAGGGTGGGAGCTCTCAGTGCCGCTCACCCAGGGGTTTATGGATCGCTTTCTACAAGAGATACTGACTGACGTCCTAAAGTTAGACTTTACTACTCCTAAACTGAGAAAAATCCTAACTTTAAGACTTTAAATATTCACAGAATGCATTTAGGAGTCCTAAAGTTAGGAATCCTAACTTCACTACTCCTAAACTGAGAACAATCCTAACTTTAAGACTTTTGGTATTCTCTGATGGCTTTTAGGATTCCTAAAGTTAGGATCCCTAACTTCACTGCTTCTAAACTGAGAAAAATCCTAACTTTAAGACTTTTGGTTTTCACAGAAGGCATTTAGGAGTCCTAAAGTTAGGAGTCCTAACTTCACTACTCCTAAACTGAGAAAAACCCTAACTTTAAGACTTTCGATATTCACAGTAGGCATTTAGGAGTCCTAAAGTTAGGACTCCTAACTTCTATGAATACCGAAATGAGTAAGTGCCTTCTGTGTATACCAAAATGAGTAAGTGCCTTCTGTGAATAACAAAATGGTAGTAAGTTTAGGATTTTGTCTTAAGTTAGTTCTGTGAATCGGGCCCACAGAGCATCAAGTGAGCCAGGTCAAATGGGACAATTTAAGCCATTCTCAGTTTTTTTGCCAGCATTGCTGTGCATTCTGCGACTTGTAGTGCTATTTCAACTTGTAATTTGAACAATTTAAGCCAGCATTGTTGTGTTTACTGGGACAAGTAGTTTTTGGAGATTAGAACTTCGTTTGCTCAATGTTTTGTGCGTGTTTACAGATAGCTGTCAAGTGACCCCATTTCATATGAGACACTTTAAATCAGTCTTGTCATTTGAGTCCGCAGTTCTCTGCATTTTTGGACTTACAATTTAATTTTTAACGTGTCATCTGCATCACTTTAAGCTAGCATTGCTGTACATTAAGGGACTAGTAGATTTGGGGATTAAAAATTCCTGATTAAACAGTGCTTTGTGTGTGTACACACAAGCAGCTGTCAAGTGACACCATGTCATATAAGACACTCATTCAGTTTTAGCTTTTAAGCCAAGAATGCTCAGCAATTATTTTTAGGTCTCGCCTACGCAGCGTGCATGCGCTGCATAGGAAAAGGGCTGTTAGTAATGGGCACAGCTTTGCGGGCAAAAACATGCATATGTTGTATTGCTTTGAATGGCAATGCGTGCACGTTTGGCGATTCCCTTGTGGGAGCGAGCTTTCAAACCCTCTGTTAATTACTAAAAGATGGTTCCTGCTCGCTCCCGCAAGGGAAAGGCCCCCACCTCTCTCCCCTCATCCTGTTGCTTATAACTTTCAGCATGCGGCGCAGGCCCCCTACTCTCTCCCCCCCTGCTGCCTCAGTGCACGCGCTTGTTTTAGAGGGAAAATTGTTCACCTTGACTTTAGCAAAAGTTCCTTGGGCGCTGCCTGTGTGCAATAATGGCCTTGCACGCCTGTCCAATTACAGGTTATCTGGCGCGCGCTGCTTTAACAGCCACAGCACGAGGAGCCCTCCTGATGGAGGAGTCCCATTTCTCCTGTGGTTTGTCTCTTCCACGCTGGGTCTATCGGGAGCGCTTGGCAGGGGCCGTGCAAACAATGCAGATGAATCTTTTAAGTGAGACATTGCTCATTATCTCTTAATTGCCTCTTGCTTGGCTGTGTTGCCAGCTCCATATTCCCCCTTGTTAAAATGCTTTCGCTGCCCTCTTTCACTCTGCTTTTTGCATACTAATCCAGGAAAGGACAGGTGCTCGAGATGCAGCTGAAGCAAGGTTATGCGAGAGGATGCTGGCACTGCGCACTCATGCAGGGCCACCCTGACACTGGAGGGAAGGGGGCCTACGGTGCAAAGAGATAAGGCGGCCTCCAGTGCAAGGAGAGAAGACGGCCTGCTTTCCATGTAAAGTCTTTCCTTTCTCTCCATTCTGCTCCTGTCTGTCATTACCCGTCCTCCTGTCATTTAACAAGTATATATTATGCAACCTGTATCTTGTTCTGGCTGCTTTGTCTATATTCTGTCATCTCTCTTCGCGCACTCCCTTACTCTGTCTTATGCCTTTTATTCTCTTGCAGAAAATGTCTCTTCCTGTACAGTTCCACGAATCCCACGGTTTAGTCATAATCTCTCTGCCTCCCAGTCTGTTTCACTCTGCCACTTTCAGCCTCTTCCTCGCTCCCTCTTTTTGTCTCTTTCACTCTGCCTCTTTCAGTTTGTTTCACTCTTCCTCCTACGGTCTTCTTCAATCTGCCTCCCCCAGACTTATTTTGTTGGGGAGTTTTATATAGCGCAAACACGACGTGAAGGTATCAGAGCGCTTTACATGAGCACCAGTTGTGTCACAGAGGGACACATTCATTTTGTTAGGCACGGGGCGATTAAGTGATTTGCGCAGAATCGCAGGATGTTTAGCGCAAAGACTCTAACCTGGTTCCCGAGCGCAGGGTCGACAGCTCCAGCCGTTAGGCTACATCCTCTCCTTCTACCTCTTTCAGTGTGTCTCTCCAAGTCAATGGCATCTCTAGAGGGGTCAGCTCTAGCATTCCTGCCCCCCACCTTGTGACCCACCATCACCAAAACTATCAAGGGTACCAGGAGGCAAGGCAGAAAAGAAACACTTATAACGAATGTTTTGAAACACAATAACAACTTTTTTTAAAAGGCACATTGGAGATGGCAATCATCAGTGGTTTGGATATTGAGGAGAGAATGAGGGATACATTTTGGGCTTTTAGCACCACAGACAGGGCCCGATTCACAGAATTAATTTAAGACAAGATCCTAAACTTACTACAATTTGGTATTCACAGAATGCACTTACTACAATTTGGTATTCACAGACTGCACTTACTACTTTCGGGATTCACAGAATAAACTTACTACTTTCGGTATTCACAGAATTGATTTAAGACTACTAACTTTACGTCCGCCGCCGGGGAGTAATTTACGGTTCGTGATCGTAATTTACGGCATAGCGCCGTAATTTACGATTATGGGCCGTAATTTACGATTACGGGCCGTAATTTACGATTACGGGCCATACTTTACGATAATGGGCCTTTGGGCATGTTAGCCAAGGGGAAACACCTGGCCAAGGTCCACCCATCCCCCTACATGGATCAGCTGACACCCAGCAGCCAATCCCAGCCCTGCAGCAGGCCTATGACCACTACAGATTTGACTCCCCCACAAATGATGGGCACAGAATGTGAGTGATGATGTCATGGGAGATTCATGCACCATGGGTCAGGTTCACAATAACAGTTGCATCTCTGCATATCAGCAGGGATGCCCCAGTAATTGTGCCTCACAGCAGACATCCCTTGCGCCATCATGGATGTGCCGCATTTACAAAGCTGTGCACTGTGGGCCAAGTATAGACAGAAGCGTGAAGCATATGCTGTCATAAAGGTGAAGCACCACTGGAGTTGGGTCGCAAGCACAATGCAGCTCCAGCAAGGCAAGCAGCGAGCCGATGCCTAACATGCTGCATCAATTCTTAGGCCTCCTACAAGCAGGTGCAGGGTTGTGACGCAGCATGGCCATGAAAATGACTGAGTGTAAATTTGTAAATTTCACCCTGCCACTGTTCGGAGGTGTTTGTGTGCTGGAAGGCCCCCCTTGTGCAGGAATGCACAACTGCGGTGCAGGGCCTTACAATATGACACATTTCACAGATGCGTCATGTTGAAGATACCCCACAGCATGAAGGTGGCGTAGCGCTGCTGCGCCACCAAAGTTACGCTACTGTGGCGCAATTGGAGCACACAGGGCTCGTATAGCTGCCCCATATGTATCTGACATATCCACACCAATGTTACATAACACTTCATTCAACTCTGATACTGAGTACTCAATATGAACTACATGTCCCATAATGCAAAATATGAGATTAGGAAAGTGGGATGGATGTTGTCAGCCCCCTATCCCCTGTCACTGCATAAATGACTTGAAATGACCTGTTCCCCCTTTTCATACATATTCATGATACACACCTGCATTGTCATTTCACTTTCCCCTACATCAGATCAACAGGATGGCAGTGGATTTGTTTACTGAATGTGGATGGCCCAGGATGAATACAAAATGGCTGCAAAATACTTCCTGTGATGTATTTCCTGTCTCCCACTACCTGTATAACATTTCCTGTATGATATAATGTGTTCCGGGTCATTTACGTAATTTACGGCGCTAAATCGTAGTTTCCGGTGCCGCATTGTAATGTGCCTGCGCGTTAACTACGACCCGGAACCGGAAACTACGATTTCGGGCCATAAATTACGAAAATAAACTAGAACACATAATTTCATACAGGCAAGGCAATACATGAAGTGGGAGACAGGAAATACATCACAGGAAGTAGTTGGCAGCCATTTTGTGGTCATTCTGAGTCATCCTCTATCACTGATCAGATCCTTAGGCATCTTGCTGCTCTCATCTGACCTAATTCCCTATATGGCTGAGGAATATGAGGAGAGAGCCCCCCCTTTCACAGACAGGGAATTGGACATCTTGGTGGAGGGGGTGCTGGAGAAATTCCCTCAGCTATATGGGGACCCTGAGCACCAGCTGAGCACTGCAGCCCGGGGCAGGCTATGGGCCAACATCGCCGAGCGCTGCCGTGCAGTGGGAGTGGCCACGAGGAGGGCTAGGGGGTGCCGCAAGCGCTGGGAGGACCTGAAGCAGTGGGCCCGTACCAAGGCTACCGAGCTGGCTGGCCTGTCTTCCCAGCACCATGTACATCGTCCTCGCCTGTCACCACTGTACAGGAGGGTCCTGCGAGCAGCTTGGCCGACCCTCCATGCTCAGCTGGAGGAGCACGAGCAGCATGGACCTAGTAAGTGCATCATATGCAATATGAGTCTGGGAGTATGATGTGAGTGAAACAGTGCTGTACCATTGTGTGTTCCATGCCTCCATTAGCCAATTGCATGTCCAAGCAGCAGTCACCAGGTTTCAAGAGGCACACTGTGGCAGATGTACTATTCAGGCCAGGGTGCATTTTGGGAGTTGTAGTTTTCTCATGACAACTGGGTAAATGAGCCACACTCATGCATCCATATTGAATTCTGCTCTGCCAGCACCACTACAATTGAACCAAGTCAATCATAACAGATGTGTGCATTGGATGAGCGATGGTACAGAGACTGTCCAGTCTGCACATGGCAGGCCATAGGGGATTGGATGTTGTGATTAGCATTGCACCTGTAGCGTTGTGTTCCAATTGAGACACATCATCATGTGCCTTGGAGTCATGACAGATTTTGAGATCCTTGCATCACTCACAAGTTTTCATAGTTTGGCAAGGTGTGTCCACTGCCAGACGTCTCACCCTCAGTGGCCTATATGACATTTCACATGTACAGGTAGCTGTCACAACCACCCACCACTGTTCAGCGGTGTACTGCACTACCTTTTAAGTCAAGTAAGACACTATGTGGCACTGGATTGTCTGAAGATGTGTGTGGACATCAAAAGGCCAGACACACAATGTAGCTAGAGGAGTACTCCAGACCCCACGTGGATGTGTGACCCACATTTGTCTTGTCCCATACAATGCTACAAAGCAGATGACACTTGTCCAGACGTTAAATAGCTGCAAATCCATATCAATGGCCAATATCTATTATATCTGGACTCTTCGTGTTCTCCTCTGGTGGACTTGTAGTTGAACTGGCACATGCAGCAGTGACACGACACACAGATCACAACAATGCCAAGGTTGAGGTTTGGATAATGCAGTTGCGCAAGCCAAAATAATACACATGAGATGTCCATGTGAAACACAAATCAGTATATGACAGTGTGCATACATGTAATATAAGTGCATGGACAGAATGGGGGTTGGGAGTAAGCATGGGCGGATTTTGCGGATTCGCAATCCGCGAATTTGCGGATTTGCGGATTGCGAAAATCCGCAAATTCCGCGAATTCTCGCGGATTTGCGTATTTTTTTGGGGGGGGTGTGTTCGCACGGGTTTCTGCAAGTTCGCGAGGGTTTTGTACAATTTCGCAAATTGCGAACTTACTTGTCGGGTCGCCAGTTTTGCGAACTTGTTGTTTCTACATGCCCAGCCTGTTTGCAAGGCTTTCTTCATCACTGCCACCCTCTGTCACCACTGGCACTCTCTTTGGTCACCCATGCCATCCTCTGGCTCACCCATGTCACCCTCTGTGTCATCACAGCACCCTCTGGTTCACCAGTGTACATTATTGGGGCAAAGCAAAGCACTGCCATCCTCTGTCAACACTGGCACTCTGGTTCACCCATGCCACCCTCTAGCTGGCACACCCATGCCACCCTCGGTGTCATCACAGCACCCTCTGATTGACCAGTGAGTGTACATTATTGTGGCAAAGCCAAGCACACCTGCTAAGTGCTTTAAGTTTTGCAAACAACAACACCTGCCCTGCCCCAACTGACATTAATGAAGGCTGGCACCTGCTTGTCTGCTCCCTTTCCTTTTTGTTGCAATAACAGGATGCAATGGCATACTTGTAACTATTCTGTGACTGTCAGAGCAGGGTCACACAATAGTTGCAAGTAGGCAACCGGATTCTGGAGGGCCCCTTCAGGAAGCACTACAGGTAAATGGTTACAAATGATGAGCTCGAACTTTTGCACCTGCTCGTTGGTTTTGCTTTTGCAAAACTCGTTTTTCGGTAATTTCGCCCTATTCGCGAGGCGCGGCGTCGTGCGAAATCGACCGTGGAAGCCGCGAACTGGTGCGAGTTACCCCAAGGTTGAGTATGGGCGCCGCCATTTTGTTTGCGTGACGTATTTCTGTTTCCGCCCGCTATGTGTAATCTCGCGCAATGAGCGCCTTGCGAATGCAAGTTCGCACGAGTTCGCGAGAGAAATCGCATGCAAACTTACTTACACGCACGTGTTCGGGCCGCCATCTTGTTTTTCATTCATTCCTATGTGTCTGGGTATGGTGTTTCTATCCTCTGTATATCTCTGCCATCCTTTGCTTGTTTTGATATTTTTTCGATCTATTTAACTTTTTTTCTATCCCTCTATTTTTCTAGGTCTGTATTTTTGTGTTTTAGGCTACTTTTGTTTACTTTTCAACTACTTTTTTAAACTTTTATTTCCTTCTTCCCTACTCTTATTCTTTTTCATTTTTTGTCTCCTTACTGCTAACACCTGCCCAGAACATGGTGAAGACAGCTGTCAAGCTGCCCAAGACGGGCACCGCAGCCCGTGCCCGGCTCCCGTGTGGCCGCTTGAGGGCGGAAATGGTGGTGCCCCGGGAGATCTTCAGCCCTGAGGAGGTGGGCTCACTAGTTTTTTATGTGCAGCGCCGTCTCCCCAGGACCATCGCGGCAGGCGGCAGGATCGCTGCTGGTTATACCAACAGCCAGGAGCGACGGAAGCGGTGGGGGCAGGTGTGCCGGGCCCTTTTTAACATCACGGGGGTCCAGCGCACCTACAATCAAGTGACCCACCGCTGGACCGATATCCTGGACCGAGAGCGCGACCTGCTAGACCTGCTGGGAGTGGAGGTCCCCGGGCTTGGTGAGTAGTAGTAGCAATTTTTTCATCACTCACTACTCTGTTTTTTCTCCTGCTCTGTGTGACTGTGTTATATTGCAAATGTTTGCTTTAACTTTTTTACAAAGAGCAATAATGCTGCTGATTACATTGATAACAGAGGTAAATTAATATTTCAAAATCTTCTGTGCATTTCAGGTGCACTGTTCTCCTTCTCTGTGGCGGTGCCACTGCTTATTTGTTTTCTATTTTGTGTTCATTTAATTGGGCTGAGTAATGTATGAGTGTATTTTACAGAACTGCGTAATGCTAGACACAAAGGGGCAGATTTACAAGCCCCTTGCGCCACGTTTACGCTGCCTTACCTGACGCACAGCGACGTAAACGTGGCGCATCCCTGCGAGTCATGTACAACGTGATGCATCTAGGGAGATGCGCCACGTTAAGGCCTGGGCCTGCGTCACAATGGGTGCGTTCCCACGCAGGGGGGGGGGGGGTGGATGGGGGGTGGCGGTCAGGCAGCTGTGCGCCTCGCAAAAGTGCCTGCGTGAAATCTACAAGATTTAACGCAGGCACTTCCGCGACGCTGCTACGTCAATTCTTTATGCCTGCTTGCTTGAAGCAGGCGTAAGGACTGATGCGGTATGTTGAGTATTGGGCAGCCCTGAGCATTGCAATAGTTGCATCACGCCTGCGACGCGACTCTAGAGATGCGCCTCTCTTTCGGCACGAGATGCGTCACGCATCTGCCTACCCTTGCGCCAGGGTTTGCCGCATTGTAATTGCGGCGCATCTGCCGTGACGCAAGGTTAGTTTTGCGTTACGCATTTGTTCTGGTGCACATCTGGAGGTGTCCAGCTCAGAACTCGTAAGTATGCCCCTAAGTGTCAGATTAGCAATTACCTGCGCATCCCTGCAAAGTGTGCGGCACGCCAGCACCACCCATGGTGCGCCGTATTTACAATGCGGCACACCATGGTCCCAAAACGTCACCGAAGCGTTACGCATCGGTGCCGTAAAGGCGGCTCATAGATGGAGTTGCGTTGCAACGATGGCGCAGCTCCAGCAATGCTGCGTCAAGCCGTAAGTCTGCTTCATGCAGGCGCAGGGTTTCAGTGACGCATCATTGTCCTAAATGACTGATTGAAAATTTATATATTCCCCATAGCCACTTTTAGCATGCGTTCCTGCGCAGGAACGCCCTCCCTTGCGCTGGAACGCTCCCTAATGGCGCAGGGCTTTAGAATGGGATGCATCTCCCATATGCGTCACGTTGTTAATATACGCCACACCATGGCGCCTCTCTTGTTGTGGCGCTGCGTCACAAAAGTGACGCAAGAACGGAGCAAAAGAGCTGCAAGGGGCTTGTAAATCTGCCCCTAGAGTAGAGGCTCAGGTGCAGTCCTTCCTTTGTAGCCCTCATTTTGGATGAAATAGTTGGTTCTTGTTCTTTCTAAATGTTTGATTTGGTTGACAAGGACATCGACAAGCAGCAATCATCAATGTTTTCTGTTCTTTCTTTCATGTTGTACGTCAGGTCCGCCCAGGGGCAAGCGGACAGAAAAAGCGGATGCAGTGGCTCCAAAGGAGGAGGATGCAGGCCAGGGCGGCGAGTGCTCCTTTGCTGGCCCCAGTAAGTTTTCATTTAAATATAGAGGACCTATTGTTGTCCAAGCGTTCCTAATTTAATTTTTTCGAAATAGTGTTTAGATAGGAGCAAGATCAATAATACTACTGTTGCTGGGACAAGTCTCCACAAACCGAACTATGGACACCAAAGACCAGAGTAATAATATTTCAGAGTGGCGTGTTTGGCATACTGTATAAACCTGGTAGTGTCAGCGGCACGAAATCCTCCTTGCAAAAATTGCAAAACCTTTCGCTCAGTCACTCTAGTCTGGAGGACCAAAAACCACACAGTCTATTCAAGTTTAAAAGCTTTATTAAAAGTTAAAGTAAACACATATATTAAAATAAAGTTAGTTGGAAATGGAAAAGTGCTTGGTGCTGAGTTGATGAGTAATGGAACACATTTCTTGTGGTCGAGCCGAGCTTTCACCTGGTTTGAAGTTGATGTTGCTCTTGTCCTTAGAAGTCCAGTTTCTGTCTGATCCGAAAAAAATGATGTGTGTTAAAATTAATCAAGCATTCATCAATTATGACAAAAAAATGCAGCAAGTCAACAACCTTCCCTGGAAGGATGGACATTTTTACTTTAGACTAGAGTAGACAGTCAATTAATTTTTCTGTTGTTTTCACATTTCTTTTCATTCCTAGACCAAATACTAGTGAGTGGTGTAATCTAACATTCTTAAATCTACTTTGTAGGTGGAACATCTGGTGGCGGGGCCAGCTCGGATGTGGTGGTGATCAGTGACTCTGAGTCCGAGGACAGCTATGGGGAGAATGCGGCGCAAGAGGAGACGGACCAAGAAGTACAGACTGTGAGGAAGGAGACAGTGGCGGTGGCGAGTACAGGTAAGCTGGATCATGGTACTATCTGACTCTTAGATAGGATATGAATGATGGATCACTGAAAGAATATCGACTACCACAATATCGAGTACCCAAAATATCGAGGTGAAAATATCTACTACAAAAATATCGAGTTTGTATGTACAAACAGGTAAGTACAAAAATATCGACTACAAAATATCGTTTACAAAAATATCGTTGTAAAAAATATCGACTTTACTAAAAACAATGTTTAATTACATTAATATAAAAAATTAATTACTAAAATATAATTAACAATACTTAAAATAACTTTTAATAATTAAATATTTAATGAAAGTAAAAAAATATATATTTTTAATCATATTTCTTAAAACATATATATATAGTAACAACATTTAATTAAATAATAGGCAATATTGTATATGTACCCCAAAAACCCAAAACTGACCCTGAACCCTAAAAATACCCCTTTACCCAAAAACTAAAAACTGACCCTGAACCCTAAAAATAACCCTTTACCCAAAAACTGAAAACTGACCCTGAACCCTAAAAATACCCCTTTACCCAAAAACTGAAAACTGACCCTGAACCCTAAAAATACCCCTTGACCCAAAAACTGAAAACTGACCCTGAACCCTAAAAATACCCCTTTACCCAAAAACTGAAAACTGACCCTGAACCCTAAAAATACCCCTTTACCCAAAAACTGAAAACTGACCCTGAACCCTAAAAATACCCCTTTACCCAAAAACTAAAAACTGACCCTGAACCCTAAAAATACCCCTTTACCCAAAAACTGAAAACTGACCCTGAACCCTAAAAATACCCCTTTACCCAAAAACTGAAAACTGACCCTGAACCCTAAAAATACCCCTTTACCCAAAAACTAAAAACTGACCCTGAACCCTAAAAATACCCCTTTACCCAAAAACTGAAAACTGACCCTGAACCCTAAAAATACCCCTTTACCCAAAAACTGAAAACTGACCCTGAACCCTAAAAATACCCCTTTACCCAAAAACTAAAAACTGACCCTGAACCCTAAAAATACCCCTTTCATTTAACATAATTAGCAATTAATCAATTAAATAAAATTAATTACCAATTACATTTTAATTAATTAACAAACATTTTTTAATTAACAATTAATTAAATATTACTACCAATTATTAAATTAACATATTTAATAAATTATAATTAAATTACTTCCCACCCTATTCCCCTATAAACCCACAACCCGCTAGAGAAAATACATTATTTTAATTGACATAATTAGCAATTAATCAATTAAATAAAATTAATTACCAATTAAATTTTAAATAATTAACATATATTATTTAATTACCAATTAATTAATTATTACTACCAATTAATAAATTTACATATTTAATTAATTATAATTAAATTACTTCCCACCCTATTCCCCTATAAACCCACAACCCGCTAGAGAAAATAAATTATTTTAATTGACATAATTAGCAATTAATCAATTAAATAAAATTAATTAGCAATTAAATTTTAAATAATTAACATATATTATTTAATTACCAATTAATTATTTATTACTACCAATTAATAAATTTACATATTTAATTAATTATAATTAAATTACTTCCCACCCTATTCCCCTATAAACCCACAACCCGCTAGAGAAAATAAATTATTTTAATTGACATAATTAGCAATTAATCAATTAAATAAAATTAATTACCAATTAAATTTTAAATAATTAACATATATTATTTAATTACCAATTAATTAATTATTACTACCAATTAATAAATTTACATATTTAATTAATTATAATTAAATTACTTCCCACCCTATTCCCCTATAAACCCACAACCCGCTACAGAATTAAATTACACAATAATTAAAAAAATAATTAATTAAAAAAAATAATAAAATAAATTGACACTTTTCACACATATTATAACATAAACACACTATAAATAATTAAATATTATTTAAAAAACTATATTTTTACTATCTAGATTATATACTTGGATATTTTCACTGTCTATATTATTTACAGTCGATATTACTTCACTTACCTTAAAAACGATATTTTGGCTGTCGATATTCTGTCTAGTCGATATTTTCTCCAAACGATATTTAAAACTCGATATTCTGTCCAGACGATATTTTGGAGTCAATATTATGTCTGTGCACCATGAATGATGTGTATCCAGTGGTGGCCCAGTGACAAATTACAATATGGTAATTACAGCAGGCTGGGACCGACAGACAGATAGAGGCAGAGACAGAGAGAGAGGAAGCCAGAAGGAGAGAGAGAGAGAGGGAGGGAGCCAGAGGGAGGGTGAGGGAGGGAGACAGAGAGAGAGAGAGAGAGAGAAACAGACATATCGCCTGGGCCTGATGCAGATGATACGGTTGCTGGTGTGGTTAACGGTTCAGAGGAAAAGTCACTCACTTCTGCCAGATCTCTTTCATATGAAAGAGCACCAAACCAAGGATACAAGTGAGTTGTGGGAAGGGAAATGGTGATTCAAGCGCCCCCCCTTGCCCCTCCCTGCGGACGCCCATGATACTGGCCTGAATAGTTTTGTACTGCGTTGGATAGTTGCTAGTTGTACTGTGACACAACTTCCTGCTGAATCATTTTGTGTTAATCATATTCTTAAAGAGCATTGGTTACATATTATGTCTTTCTTTCTTCATATAGTTGGTAATACTAAAACCTCTAAACCGACGAGGAGTATGCTGGCTGTACTGGCCCGGCAACGGAGGCTGGAAGCAACTGTTGCCCAATATCGGCGCCTGGTGGAAATGGAGGGGGACGACACGCACTCCAGTGCATCCAATCTAACATCTGCATCCTCCTCCGTGACCCCACGTTCTGCCGGTAAGCGCAGTGCTCCAGCAAACCGGAGCCGTGCTGGAAGACGCCACCGCCGAGCAGCAAAAGCTGCACCTCGCAGTACTGTTAAGGCTCGCTTGCGCCGTGCACTCCGCAGAGTGTCCGACCTAGAGGCGGAGGTCCAGAAATGGAACGAGTATCAGAATGTGGTGGAGGGCCTCCGCTTAGATCACGCCACCCTCCAGGAGAAGTACGATGCCCTGGCCCTAAGGCATGATGCCCTGGAGGCCAAATTCAACATCTTGCATCCCTAGAGTGTCCCTTGCCCCTTTTTTAGAGACTTTTGGGGGGTGGGAATTGGGAGTTGGGTTTTTTGGGGACTTTTGAAGGACTATTTATTTGTTGGGGTTAGGGAGGGTCTTGCGGGAGATTATTTTGTTAGGGATATAAATATACTTTTTCAAACTTTATCTGAGCATACCTGTTTTTTTACTACTTTTGAGCTTGGTGGGTGGTGGTTTTGCAGTAAGTTCATTTAACTGAACACTGTCATCGTGTTGGTTCACGTGCAATAGGCCAAATGTTTTCCAAAGTAAATGCCTGTCACAGAGTTTGTTAATTGAAGAGCCCTAGGACTTTACTACTAGTACCACTGTCACTCTCTCGCCTCTCCGAACACTCCATTATACTACCTCCAATCCAAATGCTTATCTTACCTGTAATTTGTGTTTGAGAGCTGGCTCCACCTGGAATTCACAGTGTCCTAAGGCGTTCTGCAGCAGGGCCCCAACTGGAGTTTACCGGCGTGGATTTTCTGCAAAACAAAAGCAATCAATATTAGAAATGTGGCAGCGGTGCTCACACACCACAAAATCCTAGAAGCCCCACAGACAGCACCCCTAAGACAGGCAAGCGAGCAATAATAACGCCTAAACGTTCACGTGCAATAGGCCAAATGTTTTCCAAAGTAAATGCCTGTCACAGAGTTTGTTAATTCAAGAGCCCTAGGACTTTACTACTAGTACCACTGTCACTCTCTCGCCTCTCCGAACACTCCATTATACTACCTCCCATCCAAACGCTTATCTTACCTGTAATTTGTGTTTGAGGGCTGGCTCCACCTGGAATTCACAGTGTCCTAAGGCGTTCTGCAGCAGGGCCCCAACTGGAGTTTCCCGGCGTGGATTTTCTGCAAAACAAAAGCAATCAACATTAGAAATATGGCAGCGGTGCTCACAGACCCCAAAATCCTAGAAGCCCCACAGACAGCACCCCTAAGACAGGCAAGCGAGCAATAATAAGTTAATAACGCCTAAACCTTCACGTGTAATAGGCCAAATGTTTTCCAAAATAAATGCCTGTCACAGAGTTTGTTAATTCAAGAGCCCTAGGACTTTACTACTAGTACCACTGTCACTCTCTCGCCTCTCCGAACACTCCATTATACTACCTCCCATCCAAACGCTTATCTTACCTGTAATTTGTGTTTGAGGGCTGGCTCCACCTGGAATTCACAGTGTCCTAAGGCGTTCTGCAGCAGGGCCCCAACTGGAGTTTCCCGGCGTGGATTTTCTGCAAAACAAAAGCAATCAACATTAGAAATGTGGCAGCGGTGCTCACAGACCCCAAAATCCTAGAATCCCCACAGACAGCACCCCTAAGACAGGCAAGCGAGCAATAATAACGCCTAAACGTTCACGTGTAATAGGCCAAATGTTTTCCAAAGTAAATGCCTAACCAATTTCATCCCTTAATAGACCTTGCCAGCAATGGCCCAGCCAAGACCCCTAAACCCAAACGCAAAAAAGTCACACTTAGCAAATTGTATTTAAATGAGGACTCACTACTTCCAGACAGTCCCTCTTTAGGGGACTCGGCAACGTAAGTTTCTTCATTGTGCAGAATCCAGGCATCAGCATTACGGGAAATGGATAGGGTGAGTCTGGAGGAGGAGGATAGACGACCAGGACTGAGTTCTTGTCAACTAACTGTTGTGAACATGAGGAATGCTGCGGCATCAAAATCAAGACAGTTCTGCTGATGGGCTTGTTGTTGCTTGTGATGGGGTAATTACAGTTTTGTTGTGAATGTGATGAAGCACTTGCTAAACAAAGAAAGACAGACACACAGGAATAAAAGTGAATAAGGAGGACTAAATTTACAGTTATTGAGTCATTGACTCATTTTCAGAACTCGCTGTCAGGGAAGCAGAACTCGTCCTCATACTCTGTTAATTCATCAGTCGGTTGTACTTCTGGTAACTGAGGAGAACTTTCCTCAGGTAGGTCGGTGTCCTCTTCTTCCTGCGTGCATTCTCGTACTTTGTAATCTGGTGGTATGAAGTGCTGGTTCATCTTTATCAAGGTGAGCCGCTCCACATTTGCGGGCAAGAGGCGGGACCTTTTGCAAGTCACAATGCCACCAGCAGAACTAAAAACACGTTCTGAAGACACGCTTGCGAGTGGGCAAGACAAGTAATTGATAGCCAGGTTGGTGAGCTCTCGCCATATTTTTCTTTTCACATGCCAATACGCCAATGGGTCCTCAGTAATATTGACCGCTGTTGAGTCATCCAGATAGGCCTGCACCATTGAAAGAATGTCCTCCCGCATTCCTGTACTTTGCACTTCTGTGTCCTTTCTGGGACAAGGAAACCCTAGCTCACTTAGCCAATCCGCTTCACACATATCGCCTGGGCCTGGTGCAGATGATACGGTTGCTGGTGTGGTTAACGGCTTAGTGGAAAAGTCACTCACTTCTGCCAGAGGCACAGATGCAGAAGTGCTTTTGTGGGACGCCTGATGGCCTGCTGATTCACTAGTAGTACTGTCTTCTCGTACAGTTTCCTTCAGCTCTCTTTCAAAATGAATGGCTGACTGAGCTAGCCAACCTTTGTACTCTGTAACATCTGATGTTTCAAAAGGAATTATTACTTTGCCAAACAATGGCTTTTTGTAACGTGGATCCAGAATAGTAGCACAAATGTAGTGCTGTTGTTTCTTGATATTTACAAGCCGTTTATTGCTAACTAGGCGTTGTAATAATCTCTGCGCCAACATATATGCTTCATTCTTTCCAGCATCTTTTAATTGTGAAGACACCACCTTGACTTGGTGCTCGAGCTTCAGCAACAATGGGATAGCTTTGCTCAAAGAACAGTCCTCCCTGCTGACGTCACGCGTGAAGACCTCAAAAGGACGAAGCATGTCTGTCAGGCTTTTAACTAGCTGCCATTGCTCCACCGCTAGCATCATTTCTGTCGTATCACCACCCAGGTTGTAGAAATACTCTTTGACTACTGGAAACAGCTCATGCAGACGCTCAAGCATGTAGAAGGTTGAGTTCCAACGTGTTGCCACCTCCTGGATAAGTGCTTTCACTGGCATACTACGTTCATTTTGCTTGCGCCTCAGCTCCTTCCGGGCCTTAAACGAATGGTTAAAATGTGTGCATATTCTTCTGCAGATGGTCAGTATTTTGTCGACTGCAAGTTCTTTTTTCAAGAACTTTTGCACGACAAGGTTCATACAGTGCGCCAAACACGGCACTCTGAAATAGAAACCGTCCTCCATGGCCCTAACTACATTGCTGCCATTATCAGTAGAAACATAACCAACCTTGCATTTTCTTGGGGGCAGCCATTGCGAGACCTTTTTGTTAAAGTCATCCAAAAAGTTGGCTGCAGTATGACTTTTCTCCATGCCAAACATGGCTAATGTTGCATGTTTACGAGCACCCTTAAAAATCTCGACCAAGTCACCACCTGCATTTATCTGTTTTGTAACCCCTGAAAAAGAGACCCAGTGTGCAGTGATGCACATGTAATCAAGGGCTTGGCAACTGGTCCACATGTGTGTTGTCAGGTGTATAGTGTGAACAGCACTCTTCTGCAAAGCAGCCCCAACCAACTCAAGCACCTCTTTATATAGTGCTGGAACAGCAACCCTGGCAAAATAGAACCGGCTAGGAACCTTCCATTTAGGGGCCAGTGTTGCCACGAGTTCAAGGAAACCCACACCTTCGACAAACGAAAAAGGGAGAAGGTCCAACGCTAGCATTTTAGCCAGCTTAGTGTTATACAGGCGTACAATTGGGTGGTTGCATTGAAATTGCACATCTGAGGAGAACATGGCTGAAATGGTGTGCTGGACAAATTTACGGGATGATGCTGATGCCTTCTTCGACCCACTTCTGATCAGTGTTGACATTTTCCGCATTGGTGTGTCTCCCAGACTCTCAGTGTGCCTCCTATGTGTTCCGGAGGGTGTGGTGCTGCCAGGGGTACTGGGTGCAACCGGACACATGTCTGACGCTTCTTCTACCTCCCCGTCATCTTCAGATGAAACACCTAGTATGGGTATATTTTGGCCACTTGCCCTTTGGGATTGCTTTCCCTTGATGTTTGCTAGGTGCGCAAACCATTCGACAGCGTGCCTTCTTTCAAGATGACCTATCTGGCCTCCGGTTCCATAGTTGGTACCAGTCTTACCACGGCTAACGCTAGTCTTACAAATGCAACACACGGCTATGTTATCATACTTTGCATGGACACTAAAAAAGTTCCAAACTGGGGACTTGAAACCTCTGGTTTTGGCACACAAGATGATACTGCCAATGCCAGATGAAGCAGTGGTGGATGAGCCTTGCAGACATCTACTGGGTTGTGCAATTATTTCAGCAACCCTACTTGAGGGAGTCGAGCTGGATGGAGTCCCCCTCTGGGGAGAAAATATGGGAGCTGTAGGTTTTGTTGAACTTGTTGTACTACTTGACTGCATTGGTGGTGCTACCAGTGGCACGTCGCCAGGGTCACGCTCAGCCTGACGTCGGGATAGGGTATAAATGTCTGTCTGCTGCATGGCCGGTGTGGCTGGAATGACGTGTGTGATGACTAGGTCATTGCTGTCATCCTGTTCATCAACATCAGAATGAACCACTTCATCAAGTCCGACGTTCGGATCCATAAGTATGAGCTTTCCGGGGCCCTTCCTTTTAACATTTGATACCTTTCGCAGCTCATGGTGTGCCTCCCTCTCAGGCGTCGGAGAAGATCCAGATCATCATCTGATGGAGCGGGGCTTGAAGAGGAGCTTCTACACACACTCCTTGATCTTTTCTTTGGTGGGGAGCTGGGAGAAAATGAATCATCAGGAGGAGTGCCTTCGTCTTCCTGACATGATACCCCGGCTCCAAAGTCAATTTCCTCCTGTGCCCCTACTTCTGGAAGAACAACCATTGTGGGCACTTGCACCGCTCCATGCGCCGCTACATGGGCCTCTTCACTGATCGCTACTAGCAACTCTCCATGGACCTCTCCTTCTCGGCCTTCTCCTTCTCGGCCTTCTCCTTCTCGGCCTTCTCCTTCTCGGACAGCTCCTTCTCGGACAGCTCCTTCTCGGACAGCTCCTTCTCGGACAGCTCCTTCTCGGACAGCTCCTTGCGCATGTACTTGTGCTTGTACTAGTAGCCCATACAGTTGTTGTTGCGGCTTTGGTTGTTGAATAGTACTTGTGAGATGAGTTACAACCTGTGTTGATGGTGTGCTGCTACTTTCTTGCGATGAGCCAACATCACTGGTCGTTGGTGATTCAACCACTAAACAGGCTACCTGTGCAGCACTCATGGTGGGCCTTTGTTTTCCCCACAAAAATTTAGTGGTGGTGCCACCAGTCTCCTTGGTAAGTGGTGCCACTTGCTTCTTCTTCTCCTTAGTAGAGACATCTTTCTTGCTAGAGGACCTACGGGCACCTCTTTTTGGAGCCATCTTCTTCAGATGTCGGAACAACAGGCCGCAGCGGGACTTCTTCCTGGCACTGATGCTCAACGATGATGCGGATTTATTGACTTTATGCACCTACAAGCAAACGAAGACAGAGGAACATCAGTAAATATATGTTGCATATGTAGCACTTCAATAATTAGTTTGCAAGTAGGCATTTATGAATACACTCGTGCACACCACACAATATGGAAATTTCAAAATTAAGAATTGCTAAATTTTTGGGAAACAGGAATTTAACATTGATCCAAGAGAGCACACACAGAGAGGGTTATAGTTTCATGTACCACTGACTCCCCCTGGGCACAATGGGTGAAAGCAAGGCAAAATGGGTGCAGGCCTATGGCACAAAGCTCACTGCCTGCCTTCAAAATGGCCGCTTGACCCCCATCCACATGGCCAGGACCATACCTCAAAATGGCCACCACCAACATAGCCAGCCCCCAACCCCTACTCCAAAAAGTCAAAAAACACAACACAAATCAAATCACCACAATCCAATGCCATCCATCAAGTTTCAGAAGGCTTATGCTGCCTGCTGGTGGTTTTCTGGTGCAAAATTGCAATTTTTACAATTTCGCGAGTGCGAGATTGTTGCTTCACGGCGCGAACGTGCCGAAAAACCAGCAAAATCCGCGAACAGACCGATTCTGGGCCCCCTGGCCATAATGGATGAAATCAGAGCACACTGGGTGCAGGCCTATGGCACAAAGCACACAAACTGGCTTAAAAATGGCCCATAGACCCCCACCCACACGGGACCAGGCAATAAAATGGCCCCCACCCACATAACAAGCCCCCAACACCACCCCAAAAAGTCGTAAAACACACAAAAATCACCACAATCCAATGCCATCCATGCCCTGGCCAGAATCATGTTAAAAATAAAATTCAACAAAACAGTTGTATCATGCATGCAGCCATGCACCCATAACTAAGCCTGGTGGTTTTCAATTCATGTGCAGAATTGTAATTTTTACAATTTCGTGAGTGCGAGATTGTTGCTGCGCGGGACGCGAGCAGTGCGAACACAAGCAAAAAAATTCTCAGCTCGCGAACTTGCAGATTTTCCCCCCCAAAAAGTCGAAAAACAAGCAACACACACAAAAATCACCACAAACAAACAACATCAACTTACTTCCTTGTGAAATAAAATTTCGAATCCAAAAGTAATCCAAAAGGCCTCAAATCCAAATATCCAGCAGCATCCACAAAAAGTAATCCTTCCCAGTCAAGATCGAAATCAAAGTGGCCAGGAAATGGACTAAGCAATGGGAGGAGCTTGCTGGGCAGGAACAGGAAGTTGGAGACTGGGGCACTTCCTTCACACCACCCCTATGGGAGGAGCTTGCTGGACAGGAACAGGAAGTTGGAGACTGGGCCACTTCCTTCACCCCTCCCCAATTGTAATTTTTGTACTTTCGCGAGTGAGAGATTGTTGCTGCCCGCGCCGCGGCCCGCGAGCAGTGCGAACACAAGCAAAAAATCCGCTTCGCACGGATTTGCGTATTTTCGCCACATCCGCGAGAGTTCGCGGATTGCGGATTTACCGAAAATCCGAAAAATCCGCGAGCGGAACGGATTTCACGCCCATGCTTAGTTGGGAGCACACTGCCTCACAGTCCCAGCACGGTTTGTCCCTTTGCATCCTGGTAAATGCAGTACACAGTTCAAACTTACTTAGGAATAATCTGGAGTCATACACCAAATTTGCAGCTGACTGTGCTGTATATCTCTAGACACGTGTTCCTGGAATGAGCGCTTCATCAGTAGAGAGCAGCAGTTTCAGAGAGCAAAGTAAATCATCTGGGTTTGCTGTGCGCCTGTGAGTGTTACTGTGATCTGAGAGGAACTTGGCAGCATTCCCTGCAAACACAGATGATTCAGGAGTAAGTTAGTACTGTAAACAGCATTTACCCGGATGCAAAGGGGCAAACTGTGCTGGGACTGTGAGGCAGTGTGCTCCCAACCACCATTGAGTCCATAAGGACTGATGGGCAGATCAACAAGGCACCTGCGCCTCTGTGCACCGCCATAGGGTCACTTTAGTGACGCAGCGGCGGAGCACACAAAGCGCCATGCTGCAGGATTATTACAACGTGACGCATACGGTGCAGGATCGCATCCTAAAAGTGGCTGATTGAAACTACAAGATTTCACTCAGTTACTATTATGGCCAAGCGGATTGAAATCTACGCACCCGCTTGAAGCAGGTGTAAGGATTGCCGCAGCATGTCAGCAATCGTGCACCCCTGAGCCTTGCTGGAGGCGGGTTCACACTTGCCACGCCACTCCAGCAAAGCCCGGCTATTCCACCGGGATGCATCACACATCTGCGACCCAAGAGTCACAGTGTGCCGCTTTGCACATGCGGGCCATCAGGGGTGACGCACGGGTGGGCTGATGCGTTGCAACACATCAGACACACCTCTGCTGATTAGCGAGATGCGCCAGTAGTTGTAAATTGGCCCCTGATAACTATACAGTGTGATCAGAGGCAAACAAATTCGGACCTAGGCTATTCAATGTATGTGTAGCGTCATGCATGGAACAATCACCACATCAGGATTTTGCTTACACTTCTGCAGGCACGGCTGGTGAGACAGGAGATCCGCAGGAACAAGTCCGGAGAAGGAGACCATCAGTTCGGCGGCGGCTAAACCCTCTTTCCACCAGCGATGAAGGAGAGGAGGAGGAAGAGGAGGAGGAGGAGGGGCCCTCAACATCTGCAGGCCAGGGGGTTTCACCCACCCGGGATGAAGAAGAACATGACACTGGTACTATGTCCCGGGTGGAGGCTGTGGACATTGAAGGGGGGGGTGAAGGACCGGACTCCTCCGACCATGATGTGGGGGATGGCCACTCAGCCACACATACCTCACCAGTGGGTCACGAAGAGGTGTCCCCGGGGCAGACCAATGTTCAACCTGGGCCTGCCATCAGCCCCTCCCTACCTCTAGCGTCCCCCATGCCATCGGGGGCTCCAGCTCAATCCCCTGATACCTGTCCCCCTCCTCGTAGCCGCCAAGCCAAACCCATCCGCTCCGGACCTGAGGCACCACATCCCTTCTGTGTCCCCCCCCCGTGCCGGTGCTGTTCCTCCCGTGGCTGTGCCAGGGGACTTCAGTTGGATGGTCGAGGGTGAAGCGGACATGTCCCCTCGCATCTTGCTACAGGTGTGTCTGGAGATACGCTCGATGCAAGCGCACATAGTCCGATCATTGGACAACCTCGCAACCCATGTCCAGTCCATGAACACGGACCTAGTAAGATCTATGGACAACCTCGGCACCCAAGTCCAGTCCCTGAACACAGCCATTATGTCTTTCATCTCCCAAGTGCCTTCCCAAACCACCGTCAATGTGTCCCCCTGTCCGTTGCTCCACACTGTTTCCCCCCATACTCCTCGTGTGTCACATTCCCGTGTGGTGCCTGTTCCTGCATCAGCCAGCCGTGTGGATGTGTCCGACCCAGAGGATCTAGACATTGTGGTCCTGGAGGATGACCAGAAAGACACTTGACTGTTGGACTGAGACATTGTTTCGGACGGAGATTTCTTTTTCCCCTTGTGAATAGACTGGTTCCCATGACGCTACCTGACGTATTATATTTGTTTTGCCCCACCCAAATCCAAGTTACATTCTCCTTCTGCATTAAGATCATCATTTGTTTTCCTTCCTCCCTTCCAAACGGACGGTTTGTTTGTGTTCCTACATAAATAACTTGCAGAATTATACTTTGTCTGACTAGTTTGACTTCATTTTGAATGTCTATCTCCAAATATAGACACATATTTAGTAAGTCACATTCTATGCACATTACAACGTGTTGCTATAATGTGTTACACTTTTACCTGTCACACACACACATGCCTACATTGTCAGAAGGGACATGGTACACAACAGGATATTACTTTGGTAGATATTTATTGTCAAAATACTCCTAAGGAGCCCAAAACAAATTGGCCATGTCAATGGCGGTCATGTTTGCGTTTCCGCAATAGTGGGGGGGAGGAACGCGGTGAGGGGTGAGGTTGAGGTTGTCGCCTTCGTGTCTGTTGGTGTTGTCCAGGCTGATCAAGAGGTGCAGGTGCCAATGGTGTCTGCACATTAGGTGTCTGTGGCTGGACAAGGGCTGGTTGTTCATGTGGTTGAAGTGACTGTGCAGAGGTTGGTGGTGTTTGGGCAGGTAGTGGGGGTGGTGGGAGTGACTGTGCAGAGGTTGGTGGTGTTTTTGCAGGTAGTGGGGGTGGTGGGAGTGACTGTGCAGAGGTTGGTGGTGTTTGGGCAGGTAGTGGGGGTGGTGGGAGTGACTGTGCAGAGGTTTGTGGTGTTTGGGCAGGTAGTGGGGGTGGTAGGAGTGACTGTTCAGGGTGCGGGTATGTTTGGGTACCTTGGCTGTGGTGCTGTGCAGTTGGTGTTACAGGTGTGGGGATGTGCTGTCCTACAAGCCGACATGATTGTTCCCCTCCCTACGTTGGCCGTGAAGGTAGACTTTGGATCACTCTCCCCATGCCCTCCATCATCTTCATGGCCAAGGCATGGTGTCTTGCACTCTCTTCCCTTTGGATGGATATCAGGTCTCTCATATTTCTAGACATTTCCTGCCAAGTGCTATCCATCCTATCCAAAGCTTGGCCCATCCTGTCCACCACCTGAGGGAATTGGGCCATGTCCTGCAGGGACCCAGAAATGTCGGACAGGGTAGCCCCTATGGCCCGAATGTCCTGCCTCACATCTGCCTGCTGTCTGAAGAAGTCCTGCTCCCACTGGCCACCATCGTCACGTGAATGCCCCCTCTGCTGGTGTCTGCCAGGGATGAGATGAGCAGGTCCAACAACAGGGGGGGGGGGGGGGCAGGTATAAGTCTGTGGGCAGGAGTAGGGTGCCCAGGGGATACCAGGTCCACAACAGGGCTGGTACTTCCCACAGTTGTTGGAGAGAATGGCTGGGATAAACTGCGTAGGGAAGAGTGGGTAGGGGAACCACCATGTCGGTCACGGACGTGAGGGCTGTGAGTGAGTGATATCTGTGAGTGGATGTGTGGGAGCCGTGGATGGTTTGATGTATGCCGTGTTGTTGATGGTTTGAGAGGAGGCAGACGGGCGTTGCTTGTCAGAGGATGTGAGTCCAGGACGTCAGTATTGTCATCCTCGGAGTCAATAGAAATTTACTCATCATCCTCCTCATAGTCAATGTCCTCTTGATCTTGATCCTCCTCCTCTTGGGCATGAGTTGCAGCCGACATTGCTGCCTGGAGGATCAGAGGATTCTCCCCTCGGATTGCCCGTCGGCCACCACTGGTTGTCAGGCTGTCTGCCTCTCACTCAGCATCATCTGAAACACAGAGGTTGCAACCGTATTAGTGATTGACCAGGTATTACATGTGCAGCAACACCAGGGTTGTATTTACTGCACTTTGCATCAGCAGATGAGGATCATGTGATCATGTTAGGGTACCACCACAAATGGCCGCTCACACCATAGCACTGAGGTGTGACACGGAGATGTACATAATACTAGCAAACTCACCAGCTCCAGCCCCAACTCTCTGTCCCTTTGCGTTCCCTCCTGGTGTATCCTGCTGCACCTGTCTCATCATAGTTGTTGTAGAAATAGCTGTAGAGGGTAGAAACAACATTCTCAACGATCTGCCTCACCAAATGACAGACCTGCATATGTGTCACTCCTGGTCTGTATTTCACTTTGTAATCAACAGCTGTTGATTCCATGTAGAAGGGGATCTCGGTCTCTGTAATGGCTTTGAAATCTAAGCTGTTGACACTCCTCATGCCCGATTTACCTGTGGGACAGGTGCGGGACGGTTTCACAGCTGCAGCCAGGATGTCATGCAACCCCCGGGATGGTGTCCGCTGAAGTGGTCTCATCCTGACAGCACCTGTGATGAGAAATACATGTCCATATTTTAGTACAACAGATTGTAGCTATGAGATCAAATTACATTCTCATTAGCCATTTGTGGATAATCAAGGACGATGTGCAGCATGTGTAGCTCATTGACTTAACATGTGGGCACCTGCTCACAAGCAGCATTTGCTAGCTTACAGCCATGCAGCACTGACATCAATTAGATGACACATCAACTGACGAACTTGTATGAGAAGGTTACTGATTTCACCCATACCATTGTGACTGACTTTTTTCATGGGTATAATGTTGTCTGTTGACAAGTCAGAAAGGAGTTCATGTGTGAGATGTGCAGTTGTCAGGGGCCTGATGTTGCCCATTTGTGCTTCCCTACCCATGAGGTCACACAGCTCATTTTTGAAGGAGCGAACACAGATTACTAATGTCCATCCTTTGAGTGTTCTCTGTTCCCATGCTCCATTTCCAACATCATGGTACTACTTACATGACAACAGATGGTGTCTTGTGCAGCAGACATCCAAACCTCATATTTCATACACTCACCTAAACATTTGAATATGGTAGAAGGGAGGCAAGCAGAAGACAACATTTGGTTTAGATCACACATTGTAGATGAGGTGAGAAGCTTTGAATCTTCCCACCTGCACTGGATTATCCTATTGCCCTTCAGCCACATCATTTTGCAGGTGTAACTGCATGAAGATTCACCTTAGCAGCCCCTACACCCATCTCACAGGTACACAACTGGCACCAGTGTGTGCCTCAGCCATACCAATTTCATGTTGATTTGACCATGTTAATTTTGCTAGGGATTTAGCATATCATTGAATTGCAAGCCTGTTGTGTTGTGGACGTTTCTTATGACACATTGTGCTATTGTATGTCCATTGTGCACACACTTGGCATACATTTTGTGTCAGCATCTCATTTGCCACCAGGGTCTAATTGACCATGTGTTCAAATGCCCTATGTGAGCATATTGTGATGCAGGATAACAATGTTGTACAATACATACGGTGGAGGTGAAAGGCACAATTAAAAAGCATTTAGCAAGCTTTGACTTACCGTGGCCCTGCACCGGAGCAGTAGGTGGTCCCTGTACAGATGTCAAGTCCAACCTAGTAGCAGAAGTCAGTGGGCGTCTGGGGTTCTGGGAGGACAACATTGTACCTACAATGATAAGTTTGTTTAGCAACTTTACATTCCTGCTGCCACATGTGTTGCATTAAATTTCTGGCACAGGACGGGCACAAGCAGTCATGTTCACCACCGTTGCAGAAGTGTGTCATACATTATGTAATGAGTGATTCCACATATAACTTAGATTGGGCCCACTACCTTGATGCTACCTATGTCACAATTACATGCCTACGAATCCATAGGTAAAGTCCACTATCGTGTTTTGTTGATGTCCGGAAATTATCCATCCAATGTACGCAGTACATGATCATCTGTGTGGACTGTGCTGAATGAAGTATGTATGACAGATTAGAAGTTGGACAGTGTATGCATTGTCAATGCTACAGAGACTGGTATCTCACTGTTTGGTCTTCATTTCCGTATCGGTGCTAATGCTATTTCTTGATAAGGTCTACATACACTATTACAATATGGTGTGTATACCCTTTTGACTTGTTGTGGCCCTCGATTACAGGATTGCTTTCCCCGTTCTGGGTTTGTTGGTGTAATACATGTTGTGTACCACATTTACAAAGGTATGATGAGCCAAGACATTTTATGATTTGTCTTTCGCTGTTCACAAATGTCATATGTTAAAGGTGAATGTCCATTGACAACTCCAATTGTAATGCAGCAAATGCAGCATAAATGGTAGACTTACATAGCTGGGCACTATTTGTCCCTCTGTCGTCTTCTGACGATATATGCATTTTGACCATCTCCTGTCCACTTTGACTTACCAGTTTGTGTGGTTGACATGCCTTCCTCGGTACGTTGCCGATTCCTCCTATGCGATGCGGTGCCCTCTGCTACTGCAGTTGTCTGTGCTCTGGCTGGATGTGTCAATGGGTGAGAAGAGAGAAAAGTTGACAAATGGGAAATGTGCTTGTGTAACGTTTCGGGGATTTGCCCATATCTTCTGTGTGATAACAGTACTGTGCGGATCTGCCGCAGACGGGGCAGGTAGGAGCAGTGGTGTGTTGGGGATGTAATGGCGTGGCAGAGTGGAAATTGGACAACAGGATATGTGTTGGACATATTAACTTCAGAGGATACTCTCACCATCTGCTTTGTGATTTAGGCTGGCACAGGGTGAAGTACTTTTTGGAGATTTTGTGGCAGGTTTACGACCCCCTAGAAAAATAATTTACACTGTTGTTGCATCACTTCTGTGGCACGACGGTGGTTTACAACAGACAACACATTTAGGATTATTTGCAACGTGACGCTACTAGGGTGAATCGTCTAGTTGTGAGGCCCTGCGCAACGTCAGCTTGGAGGTAGGCAGGGTGTGCACTCCTTTGGGATATGCCGCGTCCAAGTGAGTCAGTGTAATCTACATGATTTCACAGTATCACTTATCAGAGGTCGCTGCGACGCAACCTTACGCCTGCTTGAAGCAGACGTAAGGAGTGGCACAGCACGTTAGGTATGGGCAGTGCATGAACATTGTTGGAGTTGCAATGCTCTTGCGACATAACTTCAGCAAAGCCCCCCTAGACACCATCAGATTTAACACACATCTGTTTATCCCTGTACCACAGTGCACCACCATATGTACACGACACATCCGTGTTTGCGCAAGGGTTGAATTGCATGTCACATTGGTACTGGCGCTTCCCTGCTAATGTTTGTCTTTAGCTAATTTATGTATTTAACGTAATTTTAAATTTCCATTTGTCATTGCACATTTTCTGTCAATATGTACAGTTATTGAATTAGCTGGGTTGTGTATGTATGGCATCAGTACTGTGCACATGTTTTTAATAGGGTGGTGGGTATTAGCCTTTTCTGATGCAAAGGTTTCTGGGACTTGGGGTGTTACGTAGTGGGTGACACATGAGTCTCTGACTAACCATATATATATATGGGAATTTTTGACAGTTTCCATGATCACTATGACAGTGTAACACAGACAATCTCTTCATGCACTTTTTCTTTTCATTCCACTTACCTGGTACCACGTAGCGGACGTCACTAACAGGCAGCTCATGGACCAAGTGGGGGTGTATAGTTGTTAGGATATCCTCCTCCAGTGGGGTGAGCTGGATGCGGGGTCCAGGGCATGCAGCAGGGAGGACTCTCCTCAGTTCTATCCTGGAGTACTTTTCCTTTACTCTCTGCTTTTCGTCCTGCCACTTTTTTTTAATGTCCTGTACAGTTCGCCTCTCCACCCCCAGGGCTGAGACAGCAGTGGCTATCTGCTGTCATAGTTCTTGCTTCTGTGCACCACTGGTGCAATATGGTGGTAGCCCATATAGGCTCTTGTGGTGCCTTACTATGTATTCCACGAGCATGGTGGTCACCTCTGCTGAGAATTTTTTTTTTCTGCGCATCTCCATGGTCTCTGGCACTGGAAACGTTATCGTAACAGTCTCTCTGTGGCCAAACCTGTTCCTTCACTGTGTGCTGCTTTTATGTGTGTTGTGGTACTGGTCAATTAGTGTTAATTGGCTTTAGCTGGAGCGTGGTGGGGGATGGTAGGCAGTGGCAGCATACACCATGGCAAAATGGAGCTGTTGCTGGCATTGGCTGCTGTGTGTCAGCTGATCCATGTTGGGGGATGGGTGGACCTTGGCCAGGTGTTTCCCCTTGGCTAACATGCCCAACGGCCCATAATCGTAAATTACAGCCCGTAATCGTAAATTACGGCCCGTAATCGTAAATTACGGCGCTATGTCGTAAATTACGATTACGGCCCGTAAATTACTCCCCGGCGGTGGACGTCAAGTTAGTAGTCTTAAATCAATTCTGTGAATACCGAAAGTAGTAAGTTTATTCTGTGAATCCCGAAAGTAGTAAGTTCATTCTGTGAATTCCGAAAGTAGTAAGTGCATTCTGTGAATACCAAATTGTAGTAAGTGCATTCTGTGAATACCAAATTGTAGTAAGTTTAGGATTTTGTCTTAAGTTCATTCTGTGAATCGGGCCCGACATAACCAAACAGATGTATTTCCTTTCTTCAACATGAGAGGTAGAAAGCTTGGTTCCAATAGAGAGCCATGTTGATTGAAGGAGTCAATGTGTAGGAGAATCAACCTGCAGAAAGATTGCAGTTCGCCTTAAAAAGCAAATTTCCCTTTGTCTTCAACCAGCTAAAAGGTACGGGTCAGTAGGCGTCCTCTGCTCCTTGGCTGAGAAGGCTAGACTTGTAATCGTAAAGGGAAGGAAGGAAAAAGCAGGTGAAGAATGGGCATAGAATGATTGAGATTGATGAGTGGGTTAACGTTAAACGTGCAAGAGATTCGGTGGGCTTTCCAAGTTAATGGGCCCGTACAAGGTTACGTTTATCTCTATAACTTGGTGAAGCATGAGAATGGGCAGAAGTGGAATTTGAGACATGTAGCCTGGTACCAAAAGAAAGGTACAAGGTGGTGAAGACCACGAAGTTGATAATGTGTACAGCAATGGCTGGATGATGAAGACAGATGGAGGATTGGCTGGAGGAATATATTACACAGGGCATCATAGCCATGCTCCAGGAGATGCCTATAAGTCAAAACAAGTTGGTGATGGTGTCCAAGGATCACTTCAGGTTGGGTATGAGGGTCGTGGCCTATGTAGATTCTGGAGTTTGGTGACCTTCTACATGGTTGATTGACTTTGTATAGTTATCACAGTTACCACAATAGTAGCATGTTTTTTTCTTTAGTATTATTTTGCCACTTAATTTTGCATTAGTGTACAAATGTTGTTTTACAATGTGTGGTTGTTAGTTTCTTATATAGAATTTTTCTTTCTTTCTTGGTTGCTTGCTATCATGCAGTTCCACTTTTCTGTTTGTATTCAAGTACCAATTTCAGTGATGTTTATGTCATGTCATGAAAGTCCTATGGACATCAATCTGACAACTACTGAATCCTGCTAGAAGTTACACAAGAGTGTCATACTTTTGGCCACTTCTTAAGCTACAACTGTGATTCTTTTGGAATAACCTATGATGCACTAGCATGCTATCTGGTAACTAGCAAACACTTAGCTAAATGCAGTGTGGAGTGTATGGTTTGGAGGTGGATAGTTTGGGTGGTAGATAGATCAATGGATAAATAAGTGGGCCAGGGGTGTTGAACAGTGTGCCGCAGCCCCACAATGTACAGAATACACCACCCACGGAGAGCCCTAAGTCCCCTATTTGTGTGCAATGGCCTGAAAAACAACACATTGTGGCAGCTGTTTTTGTCTCAAACTAAAAGTAGAAAAACATGCAACATTGTTGTTTTAATGTTAATGTTTTTTTGTTTTTCATGGTGCTCTATACCGGAAGAAGGACTCAAGTTGCTTTCCTGACTTTGGTGACGGAGGCCGAGCTGGACAATCCCATTCTATTGCAGCATGTAGCCTCTTATGTACGGACGGAGTCCTATCCGAGGTAGGGTGAATACCAATAGCCACTACCTCTGGAAAACAAAGTTTGCTGTGCACACCACTTACATGATTCACTTTCACAGAATGTATCTGTGTGCCCTTTCCTGGGCTCATGAACAACATGCAGAGTGTCAGCCATCATCCCAGATCATGTAGAACAGTGTCAATGGGATGTATGACGGTACAACGCGTACCGTCACAACGCATCCCTTTACCACGCATCCCTTACAACGCAAGTCGTTACCACGACTTGCGTTGGGGGCGCGGATTTCGAATAGTATAATTTACTATTCTAACACCAGTCCCCGTGGACCCTAGGGAAGGTGTTGGGATAGTAAATTTACTATTTTTAATCCTTTAGCGCCATCCAGCGCAAGTCGTGGTAACGACTTGCGTTATAAGGGATGCGTGCTAAAGGTACCGCGTTGTAAAAACTTCGTGGTAAACGATGTTTACCGTGTCAATGAGAGCTGAAGTGCCTGACAGACCTACTATCTGAGATTGTGGCAATTCCTTCTAAGTGTAAGCTTTTTTAAATCTCCAATTTAAAATACACTGCAATAATGACTTCAGACGACAACAGCATTCATAGCTAAACCTAGATCTCAATACGTGAATTGCATACATCACTAATATAAAGGAAAATTAAATATTCTTTAAAAATGGTACATTCAACCTTGTAGAAAAGCCAGAAAAGATCTAATGCAGCTCTCATAGTACTACTATCAGAGTCAAACATTCACTTGAAAGTGCATAATCAAATAGACATCATACAACCCCAAGATTAACTTTGGTTGGAGTGGCAATTTAATTATTCCATTTGGAAATTAGTCAGAGTTGTACACACGCAGGGCCTGATTCACAGAACTAATTTAAGACAAAATCCTAAACTTACTACCATTTTGGTATTCACAGAAGGCACTTACTCATTTTGGTATTCGCAGAAGGCACTTACTCATTTCGGTATTCACAGAAGTTAGAAGTCCTAACTTTAGGACTCTTAAATGCCTTCTGTGAATACCGAAAGTCTTAAAGTTAAAAATGTTTTAAGTTTAGGAGTAGTGAAGTTAAGACTCCTAACTTTAGGACTCCTAAATGCCTTCAGTGAATACCGAAAGTCTTAAAGTTAGGATTTTTCTCAGTTTAGGAGTAGTAAAGTTAGGAATCCTAACTTCACTACTCCTAAACTGAGAAAAATCCTAACTTTAAGACTTTTGGTATTCTCTGAAGGCATTTAGGAGTCCTAAAGTTAGGAGTCCTAACTTCACTACTCCTAAACTGAGAAAAATCCTAACTTTAAGACTTTCGATATTCACAGTAGGCATTTAGGAGTCCTAAAGTTAGGACTCCTAACTTCTATGAATACCGAAATGAGTAAGTGCCTTCTGTGAATACCAAAATGAGTAAGTGCCTTCTGTGAATAACAAAATGGTAGTAAGTTTAGGATTTTGTCTTAAGTTAGTTCTGTGAATCGGGCCCACAGAGCATCAAGTGAGCCAGGTCAAATGGGACAATTTAAGCCATTCTCTGTTTTTTTGCCAGCATTGCTGTGCATTCTGCGACTTGTAGTGCTATTTCAACTTGTAATTTGAACAATTTAAGCCAGCATTGTTGTGTTTACTGGGACAAGTAGTTTTTGGAGATTAGAACTTCGTTTGCTCAATGTTTTGTGCTTGTTTACAGATAGCTGTCAAGTGACTCCATTTCATATGAGACACTTTAAATCAGTCTTGTCATTTGAGTCCGCAGTTCTCTGCATTTTTGGATTTACAATTTAATTTTTAACGTGTCATCTGCATCACTTTAAGCTAGCATTGCTGTACATTAACAGCCTGATTCATGAAGCTAAATAGCGGCCGCAATGGCAGCGAAAATGCAATTGTGGGTGCAAAACACGGAATCGGCATTCAAGTACGAAATAGCGAATTCGCAAACACAGAATAGCGATTTAAATAGCGATTACGCTATAATAGTCGCAGACTCCGGGTACTCGAGCATTAGCGATACGGAAATAGCGACCAACCACGGAATCTGCGAAATGAATAGCGAAACGCAATATTGTCTCAATCGGCATTCATGAAAAAAATACAATAGCGAAAAAGGGCTAATTCGCACGTTTGCGCGGCGCAATTTAAGGACAACTCAAAGCAGGTGGTAACCATAAAAGCCATGATTAAGTAAAATTTGAAAAACTGTTGGCCAATCACCAACAGGTCCAGGCCTGACCAATCACACATAAGGACATTCAGCAGCAGCATTAGGCGTTCCACAATGCCTGGGATGTACATGGTGGTGAGGCGGCGAAGGCTACAGCGAGCAGCACGGAGGAGACGCATGAGGCAGGAAAGGATTTACCAGCAGCAGGTCACCTTGCTGGGCCAAACCAGAGAACAGATCTATGCTAAATACAGGCCTAATGGGGAAATGATCACCTGGCTGATACAAGAACTCGACCCCATCATGCAGCACCCAACTAGGCGAAACAATTCGGTGCCTACACATGTGCAGGTATTGTGCAGCCTGCACCTCCTGGCCTCCGGCAGTTTCCAGGGCATAGTAGCCGCTGCTGGGGGGATATCCCAGCCCACCATGTCATGCTGCCTCCACATTTTTGTTGACGCCATGCTCAGCCAGCTCCACCGGCACATCACATTTCCCACGAGCCAACAGGAATTGGACCTGACAAAACTACAATTTTATAATGTCGCCCATTTTCCCCATGTCCTCGGCAGCATAGACTGTACCCACGTCGCCATCTGCCCACCAGCTGCCACGGAGTATATGTACCGCAACAGGAAGTCCTACCACTCCCTCAACATACAGATGGTCTGCAATGCCAAGACCATCATCACTGACATTGTGGCCCAGTACCCAGGGAGTACCCATGACTCCTTTATCTTCAGGCACAGCGGACTCCACACACGACTGATCAGGGGAGAGTTTGGGGAAGGACACCTACTTGGTAAGTACACTTTGTCGACAATGTCACATTGCTATGAAGTAACTGCGCTGCACAGGCAATCAACATCTGCTCCTCTCATTCAGGTGACAGTGGCTACGCCCTACGGGAATACCTCCTGACCCCTTACCTCAACCCTGCCACACCTCAGCAACGGCGCTACAATGTTGCGCACATCTGGACAAGGAACTGTATAGAAAGGACATTTGGCCTGCTCAAGAGCAGGTTCCGTATACTGCACAAGACAGGTGGGGCCATGTATTACAGTCCTGCAGCGTGCTGCCGCATTGTGGCTGTCTGTGCAATGCTTCATAACATTGCAACCAAGCGCCGGATACCTGTTGACATCTCAGGCAGTGAATCTGAGGGGGACGACCGGCCACCAGCACATGCGCACCATGCACGCGGGGAGAACCCAGCTGAAGGCCACAGACGTCGCAACCACATCACAGCTAACAATTTCTAGCCCACCCCCTTCCCCCACCCCACATATCACAATTGCATGCAAAATGTAATGATTACACAAGGCTAATGTGTGCAGTAAAATAAATGTATTTGTTTCATTCACAAGAAAAAGGTTATGGTTTCAACTATTTACAAATTACAGTATTCCTGCATACTGCATGTGAAGGTTCATGGCAGGCTTAGCGTCAGCCTGCGCCAGTGTCCCTCACACAGTGTCATTGGCGCCTCCGGCGCGTAATGCCCAGGCGCCGTTGAGGCTCATCCTCATCCTGGGCAGCTGTACCAGGCGTAGCCCTGGTGCTGCGCCTAGGTGGCGGGACCTGCGTGGCAGAGTGGCTGCTCACGCTGGAGGCACCCTCACTGGCATCGTCTCCCCCTACAATGGCCGGTAGCACAGGTGTATGAAGTGCCGTCACGGCGGTGGTCAGGTGCTCCAGCACCCTGGTTATGTCCTCGCAGCACTGGACCAGTTGGTGCTGCTGGGTCAGAGAGCGCCGCGACAGCTGGGTGGTGGCATTTGCTGCCACATAATTTGACCTACTATAGGCCGACAGCCGGCTCATCAGCTGGTGGTGGCGCCTGCTTGCAACACTGCGGTGCTTGACGAGCGCAGCAGTATTGTCCTCCATTGCCGCCGTCATGCGGTCCATGGCCGCCGTCATGCGGTCCATCCGCTCTCCTACTCCGGCCACATTGCGGCCAATTTTATGCAGCTGGAGCTGGATGGCTCCTTGCTGCTGCGACTGGCGCTGGTGGATTCGGAGCATGCGCCGCTCGACGCTCATGCAGGCATGGAGATGCCCATTGCACCTCCTGCTGTTCGGCCGCTGTGTTGCGGCTGTGGCAGGCCCAGATCTGGTTGCACGAGCTGCAGGTGGTGTAGCAGCTGGTGTTGCTGGTGCGGCAGGAACTGGAGGCACATTGGTGGGGTGCCTGGCTCTGGCAGCCGGTTGGCCGGCAGATGTAGGAGCACGTACGGTGGGGGGCCTGGCCTTGGCAGCCGGTTGGCCGGAAGATGCAGGAGCAGGTACGGTGGGGGGCCTGGCCTTGGCAGCCGGTTGGCCGGAAGATGCAGGAGCAGGTACGGTGGGGGGCCTGGCTGCTGGTGTTGGTGCAGCGGCAGATGCAGGAGCAGGTACGGTGGGGGGCCTGGCTGCTGGTGTTGGTGCAGCGGCAGGGGCTGGTGGCTGGGTTTCGGGTAGTGATTCCTCCTCCTGGGCCTCCTCATCAATCTGCAGCCTCTCGCTGTCACTGCTATCATCGCCACCTGTGAGGGTAAGTGGATACTCATTAGGTGCATGTGACTGTCAGACGTGCAGATGTTACATGCATGCTGGGTGTCATTCCCTGGATGGCTGTGGATTTGCGCACTTTGGAACCTTTCTGGCCGCATTGTGGTACTACTACATTGTGGACATACTACATCTCCCACAATGCTTCAGGGCATTTCCTGATGCACAACATAGGCATGACTAAGGGCCAATGAGTGAGCCTATTTGGTCAGGGACGGTCATAGGGGACAGGGTCGCAGTCGCATGCCACTTACCTTGGGTGTCTTGGGTGGGGCGGGAGGAGTCCAGAGGGGTCACGCCAACACACGCCTCCCTCTCCAAGGTGTTCTCAACCTGGTCCTCCAGGGGTGTGTTGGGTGGGACAGTCGGTCCGCCACCTCCAGTGCCCGATGCCTCACCAAGGCGCTCCGCCACCCTCTCCTTGGCACGACCTCGGAGGTCGTACCAGCGCTTCTTCAGCTCCTCCAACGACCTGTCCGCCACGCCCACAGAGTTTACGCTGGAGGCTATCCCCAGCCAGATCCTCCGCTTGTCCTGCTCTGGGACCTTCCTGGAGTTGGGGCCAAACAGCCTGTCATGGTTGGCCACCACCCCTTCAATCAGGTTCTCGAGCTCCTGCTCGGAGAACTTGAGCTTGCGCTTTCGTCCAGCGCTGTTGCTGGGGCCAGGGACAGGTTCCTCAGACATGGCGGTCGCTATTTCTGCCGTTTCTGGAGTCGCTAACGGTGGTTTAGCCTCAGCTTTCCGACGTGCACACTCGAAGGATAGCGTCACTGTGGTGTTTGGGGGTGGGAACTGGCTGCTTCCTGGTTGTGATGTCATCACGGTGCTCGGAATGCGTCTTCCCGTTTTCCCGATCGCGCGAGAATGCGACTCGCATTCCCGATCGCACGGGATTGCTAGTCGCAATCCCGTGCGATCGGGAATGCGAGTCGCAATCCCGTGCGATCGGGATTGCGAGTCGCAATCCCGATCGCAGGTAGCCGGGAATAGCGATTTTTCTGCATTTTTTGTAGGTCGCTAACGGCTTTAGCGCCCGCGTGCGAGTCGCTATTTTTCCCCGAAAAGTACATGAATGCCGTTTTGCGTTTCCTCTATAGCGAGTCGCTATTCATCGCTATTAGGGACACGCAAAACGGCCCGTACATGAATCAGGCTGTAAGGGACTAGTAGATTTGGGGATTAGAAATTCCTGATTAAACAGTGCTTTGCGTGTGTACACACAAGCAGCTGTCAAGTGACACCATGTCATATAAGACACTCATTCCTTTTTATCTTTTAAGCCAAAAATGCTCTGCAATGATTGTTAGGTCTCGCCTATGCAGCGTGCATGCGCTGCGTAGGAAAAGGGCCGTTAGTAATGGGCACAGCTTTGCGGCCAAAAACATGCACATGTTGCATTGCTTTGAATGGCAACGCGTGCACGTTTGGCGATTCCCTTGCGGGAGCGAGCTTTCAAACCCTCTGTTAATTACTGACAGATGGTTCCTGCTCGCTCCCGCAAGGGAAAGGCCCCCACCTCTCTCCCCTCAACCTGTTGCTTATAACTTTCAGCATGCGGCGCAGGCCCACTACTCTCTCCCTTCCCTGCTGCCTCAGTGCACGCGCTTGTTTTAGAGGGAAGTTTGTTCACCTTGACTTCAGCAAAAGTTCCTTGGGCGCTGCCTGTGTGCAATAATGGCCTTGCATGCCTGTCCAATTACAGGTTATCTGGCACGCGCTGCTTTATCAGCCACAGCGCGAGGAGCCCTCCTGATGGAGGAGTCCCATATTTCTCCTGTGGTTTGTCTCTTCCACGCTGGGTCTATCGGGAGTGCTTGGCATGGGCCATGCAAACAATGCAGATGAATCTTTTAAGTGAGACATTGCTCATTATCCTTTAATTGCCTCTTGCTTGGCTGTGTTGCCAGCTCCATATTCCCCCTCGTTAATATGCTTTCGCTGCCCTCTTTCACTCTGCTTTTTGCATACTAATCCAGGAAAGGACAGGCGCTCGAAATGCAGCTGAAGCAAGGTTATGCGAGAGGATGCTGGCACTGCGCACTCATGCAGGGCCACCCTGACACTGGAGGGAAGGGGGCCTACGGTGCAAAGAGATAAGGCGGCCTCCAGTGCAAGGAGAGAAGGCGGCCTGCTTTCCATGTAAAGCCTTTCCTTTCTCTCCATTCTGCTCCTGTCTGTCATTACCCGTCCTCCTGTCATTTAACAAGTATATATTTTGCAACCTGTATCTTGTTCTGGCTGCTTTGTCTATTTTCTGTCATCTCTCTTCGCGCACCACCTTACGCTGTCTTATGCCTTTTATTCTCTTGCAGAAAATGTCTCTTCCTGTACAGTTCCACTAATTCCACGGTTTAGTCGTAATCTCTCTGCCTCCCAGTCTGTTTCACTCTGCCACTTTCAGCCTCTTCCTCGCTCCCTCTTTTTGTCTCTTTCACTCTGCCTCTTTCAGTTTGTTTCACTCTTCCTCCTACGGTCTTCTTCAATCTGCCTCCCCGAGACTTACTTTGTTGGGGAGTTTTATATAGCGGAAACACGACGCGAAGGTATCAGAGCACTTTACAAGAGCACTAGTTGTGTCACAGAGGGACACATTAATTTTGTTAGGCACGGGGCGATTAAGTGATTTGCGCAGAATCCCAGGATGTTGAGCGCAAAGACTCTAACCTGGTTCCCGAGCGTCAGGGTCGACAGCTCTAGCCGTTAGGCTACATCCTCTCCTTCTACCTCTTTCAGTGTGTCTCTCCAAGTCAATGGCATCTCTAGAGGGGTCAGCTCTAGCATTCCTGCCCCCCACTTTGTGACCCACCATCACCAAAACTATCAAGGGTGCCAGGAGGCAAGGCAGAAAAGAAACACTTATAATGGATGTTTTGAAACACAATAACAACTTTTTTTTAAAAGGCACATTGGAGATGGCAATCATCAGTTGTTTCGATATTGAGGAGAGAATGAGGGATACATTTTGGGCTTTTAGCACCACAGTAAATAACCAAACAGATGTATTTCCTTTCTTCAACATGAGAGGTAGAAAGCTTGGTTCCAATAGAGTGCCATTTTGATTGAAGGAGTCAATGTGTAGGAGAATCAACCTGCAGAAAGATCGCAGTTTGCCTTAAAAAGCACATTTCCCTTTGTCTTCTACCAGCTAAAAGGTACGGGTCATTAGGCGTCCTCTGCTCCTTGGCTGAGAAGGCTAGACTTGTAATCGTAAAGGGAAGGAAGAAGCAGGTGAAGAATGGGCATAGAATGATTGAGATTGATGAGTAGGTTAACGTTAAACGTGCAAGAGATTCGGTGGGCTTTCCAAGTTAATGGGCCCGTACAAGGTTAAGTTTATCTCTATAACTGGGTGAAGCATGAGAATGGGCAGAAGTGGAATTTGAGACATGTAGCCTTGTACCAAAAGAAAGGTACATGTAGTGAAGACCACCAAGTTGCTGATGTGTACAGCAATGGCTGGACGATGAAGACAGATGGAGGATTGGCTGGAGGAATATATTACACAGGGCATCATAGCCATGCTCCCGGAGATGCCTATAAGTCAAAACAAGTTGGTGATGGTGTCCAAGGATCACTTCAGGTTGGGTATGAGGGTCGTGGCCTATGTAAATTCTGGAGTTTGGTGACCTACTACATGGTTGATTGACTTTGTATAGTTATCACGGTTACCACAATAGTAGCATGTTTTTTTCTTTAGTATTATTTTGCCACTTATTTTTGCATTAGTGTACAAATGTTGTTTTACAATGTGTGGTTGTTAGTTTCTTATATAGCATTTTTCTTTCTTCCTTGGTTGCTTGCTATCATGCAGTTGCACTTTTCTGTTTGTGTTCAAGTACCAATTTCAGTGATGTTTATGTCATGTCATGAAAGTCTCATGGACATCGATCTGACAACTACTGAATCCTGCTAGAAGTTACACTAGAGTGTCATACTTTTGGACACTTCTTAAGCGACAACTGTGATTCTTTTGGAATAACCTATGATGTACTAGCATGCTATCTGGTAACTAGCAAATACTTAGCTAAATGCAGTGTGGAGTGTATGGTTTGGAGGTGGATAGTTTGGGTGGTAGATAGATCAATGGATAAATAGGTGGGCCAGGGGTGTTGAACAGTGTGCTGCAGCCCCCACAATGTGAGGGGTCACCCAGAATACACCACCCACGGAGAGCCCCAAGTCCCCTATTTGTGTGCAATGGCCTGAAAAACAACACATTGTGGCAGCTGTTTTTTGCTCAAACTGAAAGTAGAAAAACATGCAACATTGTTGTTTTAATGTTAATGTTTTTTTGTTTTTCCGGATTCTCTATACCGGAAGCAGGACTCAAGTTGCCTTAATGACTTTGGTAATGGAGGCCGGGCTGGACAATCCCATTCTATTGCAGCATGTAGCCTCTTATGTACGGACGGGGTCCTATCCGAGGTAGGGTGAATACCAATAGCCACTACCTCTGGAAAACAAAGTTTGCTGTGCACACCACTTACATGATTCACTTTCACTGAATTTATCTGTGTGCCCTTTTCTGGGCTCATGAACAACATGCAGAGTGTCAGCCATCATCCCAGATCATGCAGAACAGTGTCAATGAGAGCTGAAGTGCCTGAAAGACCTACTATATGAGATTGTGGCAATTACTTCTAAGTGTAAGCTTTTTTAAATCTCCAATTTAAAATACACTGCAATAATGACTTGAGACGACAACAGCATTCATAGCTAAACCTAGATCTCAATACGTGAATTGCATGAATCACTAATAGAAAGGAAAATTAAATGTTCTTTAAAAATGGTACATTCAACCCTGTAGAAAAGCCAGAAAAGATCTAATGCAGCTCTCATAGTACTACTATGAGTCAAGCATTCACTTGGGAGTGCATAATCAAATAGACATCATACAACCCCAAGATTAACTTTGGTTGGAGTGGCAATTTAATTATTCCATTTGGAAATTAGTCAGAGTTGTACACACACAGGGCCCGATTCACAAAACTAATTTAAGACAAAATCCTAAACTTAAAACTTACTACCATTTTGGTATTCACAGAAGGCACTTACTCATTTTGGTATTCGCAGAAGGCACTCACTCATTTCGGTATTCACAGAAGTTAGAAGTCCTAACTTTAGGACTCCTAAATGACTTCTGTGAATACCGAAAGTCTTAAAGTTCAAAATGTTCTCAGTTTAGGAGTAGTGAAGTTAAGACTACTAACTTTAGGACTCCTAAATGCCTTCTGTGAATACCGAAAGTCTTAAAGTTAGGATTTTTCTCAGTTTAGGAGTAGTAAAGTTAGGACTACTAAATTTAGGACTCCTAAATGCCTTCTGTGAATACCGAAAGTCTTAAAGTTAGGACTTTTCTCAGTTTAGGAGTCCTAAAGTTAGACTTTACTACTCCTAAACTGAAAAAAATCCTAACTTTAAGACTTTCAATATTCACAGAATGCATTTAGGAGTCCTAAAGTTAGGAATCCTAACTTCACTACTCCTAAACTGAGAAAAATCCTGACTTTAAGACTTTTGGTATTCTCTGAAGGCTTTTAGGAGTCCTAAAGTTAGGAGCCCTAACTTCACTACTCCTAAACTGCGAAAAATCCTAACTTTAAGACTTTTGGATTTCACAGAAGGTATTTAGGAGTTCTAAAGTTAGGAGTCCTAACTTCACTACTCCTAAACTGAGAAAAATCCTAACGTTAAGACTTTCGATATTCACAGTAGGCATTTAGGAGTCCTAAAGTTAGGACTCCTAACTTCTATGAATACCGAAATAAGTAAGTGCCTTCTGTGAATACCAAAATGAGTAAGTGCCTTCTGTGAATACCAAAATAGTAGTAAGTTTAGGATTTTGTCTTAAGTTAGTTCTGTGAATCGGGCCCACAGAGCATCAAGTGAGCCAAGTCAAATGGGACAATTTAAGCCATTCTCTGTTTTTTTGACAGCATTGCTGTGCATTCTGCCAATTGTAGTGTTATTTCAACTTGTAATTTTAACAATTTAAGCCAGCATTGTTGTGTTTACTGGGACAAGTAGTTTTTGGAGATTAGAACTTCGTTTGCTCAGTGTTTTGTGCGTATTTACAGATAGCTGTCAAGTGACCCCATTTCATATGAGACACTTTAAATCAGTCTTGGCGTTTGAGTCCGCAGTTCTGTGCATTTTTGGAATTACAATTTAAGTTTTTAACGTGTCATCTGCGTCACTTTAAGCTAGCATTGCTGTACATTAAGGGACTAGTAGATTTGGGGATTAGAAATTTCTGATTAAACAGTGCTTTGCGTGTGTACACACAAGCAGCTGTCAAGTGACACCATGTCATATAGGACACTCATTCAGTTTTAGCATTTAAGCCAAGAATGCTCAGCAATTATTTTTAGGTCTCGCCTACGCAGCGTGCATGCGCTGCATAGGAAAAGGGCCGTTAGTAATGGGCACAGCTTTGCGGGCAAAAACATGCACATGTTGCATTGCATTGAATGGCAACGCGTGCACGTTTGGCGATTCCCTTGCGGGAGCGAGCTTTCAAACCCTCTGTTAATTACTAACAGATGGTTCCTGCTCGCTCCCGCAAGGGAAAGGCCCCACCTCTCTCCCCTCAACCTGTTGGTTATAACTTTCAGCATGCGGCGCAGCCCCCCTACTCTCTCCCCCCCTGCTGCCTCAGTGCACGCGCTTATTTTAGAGGGAAGTTTGTTCACCTTGACTTTAGCAAAAGTTCCTTGGGCGCTGCCTGTGTGTAATAATGGCCTTGCACGCCTGTCCAATTACAGGTTATCTGGCGCGCGCTGCTTTATCAGCCACAGCGCGAAGAGCTCTCCTGATGGAGGAGTCCCAGATTTCTCCTGTGGTTTGTCTCTTCCACGCTTGGTCTAGCGGGAGCGCTTGGCACGGGCCGTGCAAACAATGCAGATGAATCTTTTAAGTGAGACATTGCTCATTATCTCTTAATTGCCTCTTGCTTGGCTGTGTTGCCAGCTCCATATTCCCCCTCGTTAATATGCTTTCGCTGCCCTCTTTCACTCTGCTTTTTGCATACTAATCCAGGAAAGGACAGGCGCTCGAAATGCAGCTGAAGCAAGGTTATGCGAGTGGATGCTGGCACTGCGCACTCATGCAGGGCCACCCTGACACTGGAGGGAAGGGGGCCTACGGTGCAAAGAGATAAGGCGGCCTCCAGTGCAAGGAGAGAAGGCGGCCTGCTATCCATGGAAAGCCTTTCCTTTCTCTCCATTCTGCTCCTGTCTGTCATTACCCGTCCTCCTGTCATTTAACAAGTATATATTTTGCAAGCTGTATCTTGTTCTGGCTGCTTTGTCTATTTTCTGTCATCTCTCTTCGCGCACCACCTTACTCTGTCTTATGCCTTTTACTCTCTTGCAGAAAATGTCTCTTCCTGTACAGTTCCACGAATCCCACGGTTTAGTTGTAATCTCTCTGCCTCCCAGTCTGTTTCACTCTGCCACTTTCAGCCTCTTCCTTGCTCCCTCTTTTTGTCTCTTTCACTCTGCCTCTTTCAGTTTGTTTCACTCTTCCTCCTACGGTCTTCTTCAATCTGCCTCCCCTAGACTTATTTTGTTGGGGAGTTTTATATAGCGCGAACACGACGCGAAGGTATCAGAGCGCTTTACATGAGCACCAGTTGTGTCACAGAGGGACACATTCATTTTGTTAGGCACGGGGCGATTAAGTGATTTGCGCAGAATCGCAGGATTTTGAGCGCAAAGACTCTAACCTGGTTCCCGAGTGTCAGGGTCGACAGCTCTAGCCGTTCGGCTACATCCTCTCCTTCTTCCTCTTTCAGTGTGTCTCTCCAAGTCAATGGTATCTCTAGAGGGGTCAGCTCTAGCATTCCTGCCCCCCACCTTGTGACCCACCATCACCAAAACTATCAAGGGTGCCAGGAGGCAAGGCAGAAAAGAAACATTTCATCTTGTGACACATATTAACTTGTCCAGCTACCCTACATTGCACAGTAGTGTAGTTTAGTTAACATGTTTCAATCTAAGCATGCATGGGGGGAACACCACTTAAACTGCAAGTAAACCTACCGCAGCGCCGTGAGGGAAACGGCAGGACTGACGGGCACAGGGGAAGTGCCGAGAGACATCCCAACTCGGCACCAGGCACTACAAGCCCCAGAAGCACCAGGGGCGGCGCGCCCGTGACGCGCTCGGAGCGCCAGGAGGCGGCTCCTCAAAAGGCTGAAACCCCTATCGCCCCGCGAGTCGCGCGCGGGAGCGCCCGGGGCTAAGCCCGGGCAAAGGGCGGGCCCTCTGTGGCCCTCAGTGGACAGCAGTGGTTGGGCGGGCAACCCCCCTTGTCTTTAGTTTACTTTATTTCGTGAGTACTTTTTCAATTTAATTAGTTTTTAACTTGTTTACCGGCTCTTACAAACCCCACTACCATTGGCATAATGCCTCCAAAGGAAAGTAAAGGGAAGAGCAACACTGTTGCTTTTACGGGAGCTATGGATCAATTTATTAAAAGAATGAACTGCGTGGTGGATGAAAGTATAAATATTATGGAAAGGAGGGTTTCGCAGGAATTGGCCATCGCGAGGAGATCTTCCCTTGGACCAATGGCACATGTTCAAACACCTGCTCCCAAAGATAGAATTAAAATAGCAGGAGAGACTAATGGTTCCCTAAGTAATGAAATTATTGTGGATACAAATACTAATAATGATACACTGAATGTCTCTGAGGGTAGCTCTCTAAATGTCTCAGAATCTATATTGCAATCACCTAATAATGTACCTAATGCTCGTACTGCACCGGCACCCGTTGAGTCAGCTAAAGTATACAACACTAGGCAGCAGAAAGGGGTGAACGCAGGGGCAATTCCAAAAAATAAGCAAGGGCCTACCACTAATATTGGTGGTAAGAGGAAGAAGGGTCCTAAGCAGCCCGCATCACCTAATACTAGTTTGGACATAGCGGCTGTTGGTAAAAATAAGGATATAGCAGACCATGGGCCCCTGGTACAGGTTCCAGGGGGATTGCTGCCAGCAGGGATTGGCGCAGAAGGGGGGTATTCTGCTTCTACTGTCATACTTGAAGCACTAAGGCACCTACTTCGCCCACTAGAGGAGAGATTGAGTAAAGTAGAGATATTTTTAAAACGTATAGAAAGGGACATAAAGGGGATATTAGACAACCCACAGAAGAAGTCTAGTACTAATCCGCAACTAACATTGCCAAAAGCTATGTCTGCAAAAACCCCAGATGTAATACTAGTGCCTAATGAAAAAGTAACACCTAAATCAAATGTGGGGGACCCAATGACATCTAGAGAGGTATCCACTAATAAACCACAAAAGCAAAGTGCACCAAGCACAGCAATAGGTAGTAAGGGGGTGGTAAATTGAAATAGACCAAGTAAAGACCAGGCAAAGGATGTATTTAACCTTCCCCCGGAGGTCTGTCCATTTGTGGTAATCCTGACTGGAGTTCCAGAGTTAGGCAAACAGGAGTTGGAAAGCTCAACTTTCCTCTGGAAAAGGGTGACTCAATGGCTAAATATTAATAGGCCGTTACCCCCTGGCCTGATGGGTAACATTCTAAGCATCAGGAGAGCACCCTGGGTGGGCTACTTGGCGAAAGACATAGAAGGTGATAGCATAGTTATTAATTTTGACAATCCAAGAATAGTTAATTACATCTGTAATTGGAAGTATCCCAACCCAGACCCAGCCACCACCATACAACCACTCAAACTAACATACTTTTACCCACCCGGTTACTTTCACTCTAGGACTGATGGGTGGACCATGGTAAGACACCGTGGCAGGAGGCACCAAGGAGGAGGTTGGTTAGGACAAACACATCATCTTCATGATTTCTTCTCCCATAACCAGTTTGATTGTCTTGAGTCTGTCGATTGACTACAGGTAATTCCATCGACCATCACACCTGAGGTATCTTCATTACATTATGTAATTCCCAAACTTAGTGTAGCATTTTCTAAGGAGAGTGGGGGGGTCAATATACCACTTAATCACCAGGATATTGGCTGCGAAAAAGTCTGCAATAGCAATAACTTGGTAGGGAATGGGCACGAAGAAAGCATGAGGCCATGTGATTTGAAGAAAGGAGATAATGAAAATAGCGAGTTATTAGTGGATAGGTACGTGAATATCTGTACTATCGTTGACGAAAATCTACTCCCCATTATTAAACCTAGTACCCATTGTTTAAAAGAGGGACCCCCATTGATAACATTAGTTTTGTGGAATATCGCTGGAGTTGGTACAAAAATGTGTGACCCTGATTGGAACATCTATATGAACACATTTGATATCTGTGTGCTACAGGAAACCTGGGCCACGGACCAGGTCCATAGAATAGGATATAGAACCTACCAAGTGGCGGCCGTCCCTTCAGTAAGAGGGCGAGCCTCAGGAGGGTTGGTAATATGGATCAGGGCAACCATTGATGTGGGGGTAAAAATGTTAAATACCGATTCCGTAGATATACTTGGACTGAAACTAACAACAAGAGATAAGAGGGTGATAAACCTCATAGATGTGTACAACAGACCATGTCCCGCCAATAGGGAATCACCATGTATTGAGAAATTGAAAATGTTTATGGACACTCTAGATCAAGATGGAAGTATCATTTTATGTGGTGATCTGAATTGCAATTTTGAGCCAATTGTGGGGATGGTTAAATTGTACAAGGATGAGGATGTTGCTAATGGGATACCAGTACTGAATAATGGAACTGTTCCTGGGACCACATTAGCCCTACAGATCACAAGGCTGCTCACAGGCCATGGTTTAAGGGCTTGCAATGGGCGCATGCCATCAGACTCCCCGAAAGCATTTACCTTTAGTAGGGGGAATTGTAGGAGCAAGATAGATTATGTTTCTGTTTCTTTTAATTTGTGGCCATGTACAAATGACTTAAAGGTTAGAGAACGCTTTGAGAGCGATCACTTTCCGTTGGAAATGAGTTTTTTGTCTAGTATGCTGAATGAACAAGGTGTTACTGAGGGTATACTTAGCCCAGTAGCCCCGTTAATTTGCGACAATGTCGTATTAAGCAATAATCGAAGGGCCGTCAAATGGGCATACATTCTTGAAAGAGAAGATCTGTTGGCTAACATTTATTCCACATTTGTGAATATATTCGAATCTTATAATGTGGATGAATATACTCCTGGTGAATTCATTGGACTGCATAAATCCTTTTGTAAAAAACTGTTAGACCATATCACTAAAAAACCTAGGAAAGGGAGCGGGTTGGTGAATGCAAAACCTGTAGGCAAACCCTGGTTTAACAGGGAATGCCGAGCTGCCAAAACCGACCTGATTAATGCAGTAAAAAGTAAAGGCTCTGTAGAACTTAAAGCAAAAAGGAAAAGCTACAATAAGATAATAGCTGCAGCCAAAGCATCCTGGGATGAGGATTTATGGTCCAGTATGTTATTAGCTGCAAAAACAAAAGATCACAGGCAGTTCTGGGAGTTAGTAGCCAAAGGGAACAAACCAGATAAAGGTTCGAGGGAGGTTTTCTTAAACGAAGCCATATGGGTTGATCACTTTACATCATTATATGCAGCCCAAATTATAGAGGAAAAGCTCTCAGAAAACCCAAATCAAATACAAACCCAGGTAGAGAATGAGGAATACCCATTGGTAATCTTTGATATACAAGAGACTGAAACAGCAATTGCTTCTGTTAAGCAAGGGAAGGCCCCTGGTCTGGATAAGATCCCTGGTGATCTTTATAAGCATAATACTGATATCTGGGCACCTTACTTAAGTCATTTGTTTAATGTCATCGCAGCTGGTGACCATATCCCTGATACATGGGACGGGGCAGAAATTATCACTATTTTTAAAAAGGGGGATAGAGATGAGCCAGCGAACTATCGCCCCATCAGTCTTTTAGATATAACACAGAAGATGTATGCCAGGCACATTCTAAACCGCATAAATACGTGGCTGGAGGAAAACTTGGTTTTATCTAAGTATCAGGCAGGGTTCAGGGAAAAGACAGGGACCATCGATCAGGTATTAAGGCTATGCTGCCTGTATTGGAAATATGTCATCATCCGCAGAGGTAATTTATATGTTACCTTTGTAGATCTACGAGCAGCATTTGACCTTATTCCTCGTGATTTACTGTGGAAATCACTGAAAAAGCAGGGGTTCCCAGGTGACCTATTGAAACTAGTGATTGGGTTACACCAGAATAACTATGCTAGGGTAAGATGGGGCCAAAATGGTGAACTCACAGATCCAATCCCTATCAAGAGAGGAGTGCGCCAAGGGTGCGTGCTGGCGCCCACACTCTTTTCCCTTTTTGTCAACGATATTGCAGTTTATATGGAGAATTGTGACAACGATTCACCTCGCCTGGGGGGGGGAACGAGTACCGTCCCTCCTCTTTGCGGATGACACGATTCTCATTTCACAAACCCCACGGGCCTACAGATCCTATTAGATAGATTCCAGCAGTATTGAATCACAAAAGGGTTAGAAATTAATATAAAAAAGACTAAATATATGGCTCTTAATCCTCATAAAAGTTTCAAAAAAACCTAACGCTGAATGGAGAAAAGCTTGATTATGAACAAAGTTTTACTTATTTGGGGGTACTATTAGATGCATCATTAAATTGGAGACCCCAATTAGAAAAATCAAAAATTGTGTTCAAACAAAATTGTCTTCCGATACTGAAAAGACATGATAAATGTGCAAATAAGGCAGTTACCCCAGCATTAGAGCTCTTTAGATGCAAGGTCCAGTCAGCAGTTTTGTACGGGGCAGAACTCTGGGGACCAGTGTGTAGAAAGACTTTTGAAATCTTGGAGAACAAGTTCATAAGGGGATTACTAAAGGTTCCTAACAACACTCCATTACTACCCCTACTCCTCGATATGAACATACGACGCACTGATCTACATGCAATATTAAGACCGTTATTGTTATGGGTCAGGTTGTGGATTACCCCTATTAATTGAATATAAAAATGGACTGGTTGAAGTTTTGAAATTAGATACTGGTAATAAGATTTCTTGGTTTAAACATGTCAAAACATGGTTAACAAAATTGGGTCTATCCCATTTTTGGAGCCAGCCAGAATCTTTGACCGTGTCCTCAAAGAAAATAGTCAAACTTTCTTTTTGGGCCCTTGTGAGCCATGACGCAGTATACGTTGGAGCGCATGGCCCCATAACTAAAAATTTTTTAATGGTAAAAAATGTGGCCCAGTTTGAAATGTTTCTTGATGAGATTCGGCCACCATTGGCGAAAACCTTGTATCTAAAATATAGGTATGGCATACTAAGAACTCGGGAAACCGAGACAAAATGGGGGAAAATTAGCAACGATAAATGCACTTTATGCACAAATAATGCAAGAGAAGACATTTTTCACATTCTATTTTTTTGTTCATGCTATATAGAAACAAGAAGGAAATGGATAGTGCCATTGTGCCGTAATATCGGATCAACTTCGCATAAGGAAGCTGGTAGAATATTAATTACGGACACTAGTCAAGTAATTTTGTTTGGCATCAGTAGATTTCTCTTGGCTGTAAAATTCATCAGACAAAAATAGTCTCTGCCATTTTAGGCGTATCTAGCGAGAATTGTTAACTGGCTGTTATAATTCAATTTAATGCTTTTTTTAACATTGTAAATATTTTTTTTTTTTATTTTTTTATTTATTGACGTAAGAAAGTCGATTGCACTGTTCATCGCATACAAAGATGTACATAGAAGTCGCCTACAACCTCTGCAGGCCGGCACCATATATTCACAACAGCGACAGATGGTGGAGGTTGAACACAGCCCATCAGCCGACATCCAACGGACCGGCGGCGTATTATCAGATAATCCATTAGCTGTCAACAGTGTCATACTCGCCTGTATGCTCGATAGTGTTCTTACATTTTCACAATTTTTTTGTTTTTTAAAACTTAACAAAACTAAAAATAACAACAAATTACCCAACATACGATTCCCTCTCGCCACTAATATTCTGTATCACAGCATCCTTCCTCCTCAGCACCCATACTAAACAGTAGTACGCTCTTATTGCACCTTCTGATGATTATATCACTCAGTGTCCGCATCCGAGTCTGATGCGCCATGAGTTAGTAAATATGTGCGTAGAAACCCCCAATAGTCTCTCGGTCTGGACCCAATCGGCAACTCCTCCTCATATGTATTGAGTGTGTCTCGACAATACACCATATCCTCAATCCAGTGCTTCACCTCCGGTATTCTCCTGCTGTTCCAATGGAGGGATACCCTTCTTTTGGCTAATAGTAGTGCAACTACACAGAATTTGCGTTTCAAAGCTCTGAGTTGTGGAACAATACCCAACAAACAGACCTTAACATCACAAAGCACAGAAACTCCGAGCATTTCAGTTAAAACCTGCACGACCTGTCCCCAGTAACCTGCTACCTTGCGACAGTGCCAAGCTAGATGCAGGAAGTCCGCATCATCTTGATTACATCTGCAACATTTTGAGTCGTCCCTCAAACCATATTTATACAGTCGCTGGGGCGTATGATACACTTGATGTAGATATTTGTAATGTATGATTTTCAGGTTACCATTAGGTGTCAACATGCCGGTAAGCATACAAGCGGATTCCCATTCACTGTCCGTTAGTTGTTCCTCTAGCCCAGAGTTCCACTTATCCCTAGCCTTGTCCGAGTTGCCCCCCATAGCTCCCTGTATGCTCGTGTATAGTTTAGACACTAAGTGTGATGCTGTGGGTGAGGTGAGGAGCAGCTGTAGGGGTTCCAGTGTCTTTGGTTCTTCTGGATGCGTGGGGTAATGTTCCCGTAGTGCTCTCTGTAGTCGGTAGTAATTAAAGCTGAAGAGCGGGGATGGGTTGCTGATGTATTGCAATTTATCCAGGGTCTGGAATTCACCATCCATATATAGATCCCCCAGCGTGTCTATGCCAGCCCTCCTAAGCAGGTCCATACCCATCTGTTCCTGAGTGACCGAAAGTGCCGGGTGATGTGCTAGTGGAAGCCTTGGTGCATATAGTGGTAAGCTGTGTGCTGCCTTTCCCATCAATCTCCAAGCCTCCGTGGTCGCATTTACCGGATTGATGTCGCGCTCATGTAGTCTAGGACGTTGATGTGTTAGTATGCTAGACAATGGAATCGGATCCGCATCGCCCGCTTACACAGCCACATGTGTCAAAAAGGGTATATTGTGGTGCCAGAAATGCGCGAATTGCGCTTGAGCGCATAGGTAGTATAGGTAGAAGTCTGGGACCTTGAATCCCCCCTTAGCATACGGCAGTGTCATGGTGCGCATTTCCATCCTCGCCTGTTTGCCTGCCCAAAGCAAATTAAGTACCAACGTATTAATACTACGGAACACTGCAGTTGGGGGTTTGATCGGAATATTATTGAATAAGTACAGGAACTTCGGCAGAAGTACCATCTTTACGATCGCGGCTCTATCCGCTAAGGACAAGGGGAGTCTGTTCCATCGTTTAATTTTATCTTCGAGGGTCGCTATGGTACGCCCGTAATTCGTCCGTATGACTAATTCCGGGTCTCTGTGGAACCACACACCCAAATATTTTGTCGGTTCCTCCTGCCATTCCAGCGGGTAGTCTAATTGTGTCGGGCGTGTGCTGTCCGTCAGCGACAGGATAAGGGATTTATCCCAATTGATCTGCAGACCGGATTTCTGACCGAATTTTATGTATTCCCGTAAGAGCGGATTCAAATGCTGTTCAGGGTTTTTTACATATAGCACCATGTCGTCCGCATAAAGCGAAATGTGAATTGGACGGGAGGGCATTTGAAGTGCAGAGTAGTGATGGTGTTGTTGGATTTTACAAGCTAGTGGCTCCAAAATTAAGGCAAATAACATCGGGGAGAGTGGGCAACCCTGCCGAGTGCCCCGGCCTATGCGGATTGGTTCCGAAATGTACTTGTTCACTCTGATGCGTGCAGTTAAGTTAGTGTACAACATTGATATCCAACCCAGAAAAATCATCGGGAATCCCATACGCACTAACACCGCCTGAATAAAGGGCCAGCCAATAGTGTCAAATGCCTTTGCGGCGTCAAGCAACACAGACGCTGCCTTCGTTTCAGGAGCCAGGTAGTGCGCCAGTGCAAACAATGTGCGGGTGTTATGTGTGGTGGCTCTATCAGGGATGAATCCGGACTGGTCGGGCCTTATTAACAGGGGCATAAGAGGTTTTAATCTATCAGCTAGCAGACTAGCTATTATTTTCGTGTCTACGTTTAATAACGAAAGAGGACGGTATGAATCACATTTGTCCTCATTTTTGCCCGGTTTCAGCAGTGTGACAAGCAATGCCTCTCTCAGGGACGCTGGCAGTGTCTGGGCTTCATGTGCTGTCCCGTATAGACGCACCAAATGTGGGGCAAGTAAGTCAGCATATTTTTTATAGAATTCTGTTACGAAGCCATCCGGCCCTGGTGCCTTGTTATTTGGTAAGCGCCGGATGGTGTCTGTGACTTCTTCCACCGTTACCGGACGTTCTAAGTATTGCCTATGCCCATCCGCTAGCCACGCTAGTTCAATATCTTCCATGTACGTCAGTAAGTCAGCCTGAGAGGGTGACGGGCGCGCCTCGTAGAGAGTGCCGTACGTGTGCATGAATTCTGTCAGTACCCCTTTCACATCAGTGATCACCTCCCCTGAATCAGTACAGATGGATTTAATATTTTGCGGAGGTTTACCTGAGCATATTTTAGCGGCCAGTTCCCTGCCCGGTCTGCCCCCCTCACCATATCTCCGAGCAGTCGCCCGCCGAGACACATACTGAAGCTCGTCCTGCGCGAATTTATTATGGTCCGTTAGCAGTGCTTGAATGTCCCCCAGTACCTTCGTGTCGCCTGTCTGGGTGTACGCCTGTTCCAGTTCTTGAATGGTGCGTTCTCGTGTGTGCAATTGTTGTCGAATATCTTTGAGGATACCTGAGGACGTACTGATACAGACTGCCCTGATGGTAGCTTTAAAGGCCTCCCATAGTAAGCCCGGGTCCTCCGTCGTTGGGCCATTTATGTCAAAGTATTCCACTATCGCTGTATGTATGGTGTCACTATAGATCGGGTCTCGTAGTGCAGTAGCATTAAAGCGCCATGTAAAGGGTGGTGGGTCATAGTGTGGAATGGTTATGTCCAGCAGCACCGGGTTGTGGTCGGACAGTGTGCGTGGTAAATGTTTGATATCCGACACCCACGATAGTACTTCTCGTGTGCCTAGCCAGTAGTCCAGCCTGGACCAGCTGTTGTTCGCCGCGTTAATGTGTGTCGCTGTTGCCGCCCCTGGGTTACGAATCCTCCACATATCTACCATATGAAGGTCGTCTATTGCGTCCTGCAGCATCATCCTGGCCTTCCCGTGTTGCTCCGCTGTGTGAGTTGCCCTGTCCATCGTGTCCTGAAGTGTGACATTGAAATCACCCCCCCACAACATGTGATCTACCTGGAGACCAGCCACAGTATGCCATACACTGCTGAAAAAGCCCGGGTCGTCCACGTTGGGGCCATATATATTAACTAAGAGAATCTTTTGCCGTCTAACTGTGCCTACCATGACAATGCTTCTCCCATCAGTATCTCTGTGTATGTGTGTGATCTCAAAATTCGTCCCTTTCTTTATCAATATGCTCACCCCCCTGGAGTAAGATGAGTAGCTCGAGTGGGTGACGGATTCTGCCCATTTAGCGCCCAACGTGGATGTGCCATCTCGGGCTAAGTGCGTTTCCTGTAAGAAAACAATGTTAACATTCAACCGATCAAAATATGCAAACAACTTCCTAATCTTTTTCAGGTTGCCCAGACCTCGCACATTCCAAGTGAGGAATTTCAACGTACTATGTTTCGCCATTACCCCCGATAATGACACTGGATTTCAAAAACATTTTTCGCTCGAGGAGTAGTAATTTTGCTAGGCGCCTCTCAGCCACTGTGCAATTAAGTGTACTGTGCCAAATCAATAACAGTGCAGAGCGACGGTATTTAAAACCTGCCCAGCTGTGTATGGTTAAGGAGATCGCCATGCTTCTCAGATACAGATTTCGTATCTCGGTAGTCTCTGATTTCCCCTCCCTCCCACCTCCCACTTTAGCACCCAAACTTTGCCAAAGCCATCCCCTAGTAAACAGTAACCTCATACGGAAACTTAGTTTGGGGCGCACCCGCCTGGGGGTGTCACCAGGGTCACACAACTCCATCCACAAAGTGGACGTGGACGGACGCTTATAACGTCATTAACGTAAATTGCATAGTAATTCACCTCTCCTTCTCCTCCCGCCAACAAGAAATTCGCGTATCATGAAATCACATTCAGAGCAGCAAACTCTACCATCGCCCCAGCCTTTAGTCGGGCAACAGTACGAAACTGCGCCCGTTTAGTTGGGTCGACCTGAGGGCCCACCACTGTATGTCTCCCCGAGACCTGTACAACAGCCAGTGGCGCATATTATACCCCCGATCCCAGTGGTTTGCCATGCACCCTCCGGAAATGTCTGGCCCTGCGAGTACTCACTTCTCGGATGTTCATCGCAGGTCTTACCACTGTAATTAACAGTTCGATCGGCGTGTTCCCGCAGGCGTCCATTTTGTCTAAAGTAAATCTGGCGCCAATTCAGTTCGACCTGGCGCAACGTCTCATCACATCTTCACAGTGGAATGTCTATTTCGGCCTCATAGTTGTTCCAGGGACCACATGCAGATACCGCAACGCTTCTTGTCAGTCCACATCGCTCGTCGGTTCTGCTCTTTCCTGCGCTTTTCGACGTTTCACATGTTGCTTGATGAAGTCATGTGCCGCCTGCACCGTCTGCAGAACGATAGGTTTATCCACGTTCGTGATTTTGAGTTTCGCGGGGTACAGCATCGCATACTCAAGACCCAGATCCTTCAACTTCTTCTTCACTGGAGCAAACTCTTTTCGTGCCAGTTGTACCGCCATGGTGTGATCAGGATAGAACTCCAGAGTATTCCCCTGATGCGTGACTTTGCCCATTTCTCTAGCAAGCCGTAACACAGTGTCTCTGTCTCTGTAATTGAGCACACGGGCAATTATCATTCGTGGAGTGGCCCCCGACTTCGGTACAGGTGCTAGTGAGCGGTGAGCCCATTCGATCAGAAACATCGGGGATAGCTTGTCGACGCCGAATATGTCTTTCAGGAGTAGTTCGATATAGGTTTCCATTCTCCCGGTGTTGGTGGATTCCGGCAGGCCTGATATTTGAAGGTTGTTCCGCCTGGACCTGGCTTCCTGGTCCTCCACCTTAGCGCGTAGGGTCTCTACCGTCTTCTCCAAGCCCCCGCAGATCTTCGAGGTGGCGTTGTGTTAGTCTTCCACTTTAGAAATTCTCTGTTCTGCTTCAACTATTCGCTCGTCGTGCTTCTCTATTTTGGCTGCCATGTTGTCCACTCTTTGCACCACGCTGTCCAGTTTGCCATTCATCTCCTGCAGGCTCTGCTGGATCGCTCGCAGCACCGTCTCCATGCCCGACCTTTCCGCCATGTCTCCCTCGCCTTCCAACTCCGGGGGGGACACCGTGGTTTTCTGTTGCTTTTTTGTTTCGAATGGAAGCTTGGTTTGCTGTTTCTCCGGCTTTCCCATGGTCCACTGTGACGGAGGCGTTGTAGACGTGGTCGCCTTCGGGCTGCTTGTCGGTGCCCTGTTAGTGGTAGGGGTATCTTGGGGTGTCGGTGTCTTGGTACCCCACCTCGGGGTGCGTCTATTCATTTGCCCCAGCGGCCGCAAGGAGCGTCGTCAATGGCGCAGTTAAGCCAGCTGCCTTAGGACTCCGGGATTCACACAGGCACGGCGTTAGGCGCAAGTCGTGTCCCTCAGTGCCTGGTCGCTGCTGGGTGATGCCTCGTGGCGCGGGTCTGCGCCAGCGTGTGTTTCTGTACCTGCAGCACTATGGAGGGTTCTGTGCTCTGCAGCGTCCTGGGCTCCTGCCTCCACCCTCCCTGAGCACTCAGTACGGCTGGCGCGCAATGCGTGAAGCAGCGGGATATCAGCTGCCCTCTCAGTGCGTCCCGCAGGTTCACTCACCGCATGGTTACCGCTAACGCCGCCTGTAGCAATCAGCGGGTCCGTCCTGCTTGCTTCGTAGTTGGCCGTTTCTGCTGGTCATTTGCGTTCCAGCGCCGCCGCCATCTTGTCCCCGCTGGAACGCACATCAAGAGACAACGTTGTACGCTAGAAGCGGGAAATTCCCATTTGTCTCTGCCTCACAGTCCACCAGGCATCATCCGTCCGCTCATTTGCTGATAAGGGTCCGTTCTTGACCGTCGCCAGTTCTCAGTAAGTGCCGATATTTATTAGCGCAGTGCGAAGCCATTTTGTGGTGCTCCAGCGGTTCCCCGTTTTTCCGGTGCCTGCTCGGCAACCAGGCTGCGGTCAGTCACAGCTTTGTCATAGGGGCGTCGGGTTTATGTTCCGATGACCAAAAATGTCGTTTGATTGCTGCAGCGGCGGGTTTTTGAGGAGAAAGGAGGTTCGCAGTCGCATCCATCCGGCGGAGCTGACACTTCAGCCAGCCATACCGCAGTGCGCCCTCTAGCGCCCCCAACATTGTAAATATTTTAACAATCTTTTTAACTATATTTATTGAAGTGTGTTTCAAGCCCCAACTCACGATTTATCTGTGTATGGTTAGAGTAATTATTTGGTTATGCACCAGCACTTTTTTTGACTGTATATTTTTTGTACATCTGTCGATAATAATGTGGTCATGTCTATTATGTATTTTGTATATCTTTTATGATGCAATTGCAACGAAATAAAGATTATTGAATTGAATTGCATGCATGCTTGTGTTTATATATTATACAATGGTGGTTGCCACTGTGTAGTAATAGGACAGAGTTTCTGTTGTGAGCTGTGTAATTTCAGCCTGCCCTATGTAACCACAGCGGTCTCGAGGGTGTTGTCGTGGCATTCTTGAAAGGCAGCTTTGCGTTCTAGGGAGCGGATGGCACAGCTTCGAAGACAGTTTGTGGATGAAGCAGGCGTGGAGGTCATCGTGTTGTTAAGAGAGCTAACAAGCATTGGCATAGCCAACAGGTCTCGCCTTTGGGACCTTATAAGTGTTTAGTTATCCAGCACAATATCCTTGGTGCAACAACATCAACTGTTGCATGGCTAAACACTTATAAGGTCCAAAAGGCGAGGCCTATTGGCAATGCCAATGCTTGTTTAACTTGTCATATAGGACACTTGAATCCAGCAATGCTGTGCTTTTGAAGACTTGTAATTTGTGGGATTTGAAATCTCTGTCTGCACAGTGCTTTGCATAGATTGACGGCTACTCAAATGCCATATAACACCAATAACAACTTTTAACTGGCTGGAGATGTCACTTGTGACGTGAGGATGTGGTGCCCCTATGCACCTGTGCAAACCTATCCTTCCCTGCTGCCCACGTGCATTTGTTGTGTTAGGTATGTGTACCGTGCTACTGTGGTACTCAACCTATTTTCATTAGAGAGGCTTGTAAAGCTTCTCATGTACTCAAGCCTATTTTCATTAGAGAGGATTGTAAGGCTATGGGTGGATTGAGAAGCCTTACACAGCCTGGGCCTGGATATCCTTCAAACGCTCTGGGCTTTGTATAGCCCCACACAGTGCAGCCATGAGGTGTGCATATCTGCTGCCCATGATGTTTGTACTTCGGGAAGGAGACTTGAACTACTACTTACTTCTCCTGATGCATTCATCTAGTGATGGAAGCTTCCACTGCTCGGTATCAGTATTTATATGTTTATGTTGGCACTCTAATTAATAAATCAGGAGGGTCATTTGAATGGAACTGGGTTTCTTATAGCCTTAGTCCAAAGCTATCAATAAAACTGTACATGAAAAATTCGAAAGTTGTCAACCTTATGGGTTTTAAAAATATATAGTTTTTTTACAGAAAGGAAACTTAGTTAGTACATCAAGTAAATTACCAAGCAGACTGACATTAGGTCTATCTTCCAAAGGGAAGCACAAAGAGCCTTTCATCTTAAAGTAAAGTTCTCAGGAAGAGAAGAAATCTCTGTAAATGTCTCAAATCAAAAAGTGTGTTAGCAAAAAATTTCGGAACACCTCAAAATTACACATTCTTTTATCAGGTTTCAGGGACAGAAGGCACACTTACATCCCTGAACATTTTCTTCAAAACCCACGCCTCGCTTCCTCCCACACCCTCCCCAGAAGGAACACACATTTCATGACATGATATTACGTAGTAGGCAAAAGTAAAAATATCCCGTATGCCCACACTGTTACTACCTCACACGCTAGCAATTCTCCAATGCGACCGCATATTCCAACTTCCAAGGTTGCTCATAAAGCTGTTCGGTCTAAAACTGCCCCCAAACCTCCTCCAGTCAATTTGCCACCAGATTGCCACCCATATGTTGCCGTCCTGATTAACGTACCCACACTAAAGGCTGGCACCAACGAATCCCCCCAGGCACTAACAAACAAAACTATGCACTGGCTTGAATCCAACAAACCCCTAGCTAGGGGCCTTGATGGCCATATCATAGGAGCAAGAGGGGTGAACTGGGTGGGTTATGGGCACAAGAAAGTGGAAGGTGAATGTGTGGTGGTTAACTTTAGAGACAGTAGAGTAGCACAATCCATCTGCGACTCAAATCCTAATCTTGGTGGGCAGGGAATCAGCATAGTGGATCTAACATTCTTCTACCCAAGAATAACCCCACTTTTGACTGGTCGAGATTTTGGGTCAGGGCCGTACAACAACATTAACTACTTCGACTTCCCTACCAAACCTCTGTTCTATCCTCAGGCAGCCTGGCAATCAACTGGGCGGAGCCCCTTGGGCTATTGAACCGAACCAAATCATGTGAAGTTGGTTGGAGATGACATTGCTGCGGGAGACCTCGATCTGAGCAGTCTGCTTGCTGCCCCTGTCACTCCCCTTTTGTGCAGCAAAATCCCCACACCCCCGCATGAGAGAAGCCAGGCTCGAGCTGAGCAAGAAGGGGTTAGTACCCTAGTGATACAGGAACCTGTGGCGGGTGAGAACGAACCAATTCCCGGTGCTGCTCCAGCTGTGACGGATCCAGTTCTTAGGATTTTCAGCTGGAACATCGCGGGTATTGATAGGAAGTTGGAGTTGCCAGAATGGAGTGCCCTCGTGGAGGGTTACTCCATCTGCATATTCCAAGAGACATGGGCCTTGGAGCCCCGTCACAAGGTGGGCTATTCATCACACTTTATCCCCGCGGTCAAGCCCCTGGTAGGGAGGGGGCGCCCTTCAGGGGGTCTCCTCATCTGGGTTGCAGTCTCTTTGGACTGCAGGGTGGAGGAGCATTTTACAAACTCCCCTGACATACTCAACATCATGCTGAAGGATTCCCGGGGTCGCATCCAGCTAGACATTTACAACGTCTACGCCAGAGGCACAAGGGGGGGAGTGCAATCGGCCACCATAGCACTCCTGGAAGACCTGTTAAGAAAACGGCCAAGGAACTCGAGCACTATGGTGACGGGTGACTTTAATTGCACGTTCGAGCCCCTTGGTCTTGACGATGTGTTGGGCTTGGAGGAGGAGGATGCGAAAAGGGGGATCCCGGCCTTGGCCCTGCCCCCCATTAAGAAATGGACGCAAGTGGCTTTACAGATCAACGCACTAAATTTGGAATTTGACCTAAGGGCGGTAAACGGGAGGTCCAAATCGGATGTGCAGGGCACACATACATACAATAGGCCCAATCATACATCGAGAATAGATTATATTCTTCTCGATGTACGTCTATGGAGTACCCTGCGCGACATGAGGATTATTGAGAGTATTGATAGCGACCATAATCTCCTGTCTCTCGATCTGACCCCAGGGTGGCTTAGGGATATGGATAGGTCCAAACGATCATTGCTGGCACCTAATACCCCGAGATTTACGGTATCTAACTGTGAGAGACGGCTAAAATGGCCCAAGATCGCCCTGTCCAACGAGAAACTTTCTACTATAGGGGTCCTGCTGGTCGAGGCTCAGAGCAAACTGAGTCTATTGCCTAGTGCACCAAAGGAGGCCACGCAGGTCTTTTGTGCCCTAATTGGTGCACTGGGCAAACTCTTTGTTTTACCCAGTGGTGCCCAGAGTACGTCCAACAGGAAAGACCCCTGGACAAAACAGGGCTGGTATACAACTAAATGCAGGCACAAGAAAACGGCCCTGATAGAGGCAGTTAAATCTAAGTCCCCAATTGCTGTTAGATCAGCCAGGAAAGAATATTCCCTGACCATAAAGGCGGCTAAAAACAAATGGGAGGTAAAGTTTTGGGAAGATCTTTTGACCGCAAGTAAGGGAAAGGACGCAAGGAGCTTTTGGAGTCTGATTAAGAACAAGAATAGGCCAGATGGGTCGCTTGTTACTTGCAACATCCCCGCCCACCTCTGGTATACTCATTTTGAGGCTCTTTACTCCCACCCTGTAGGGGCTCTTAGCGATTCCTTTTCCCAGGTGAACGATCTAATGGTAGAGGTAGAAGCAGTAATCAAGTCCGTGGTCCCACTAAAAGCTGCGGGGCCTGATGGGATACCCGGTGATTTGCTCCGTGCCAATCCCAAGGTATGGGGCAAACTGGTTGCCACTTTACTAAATGCAATTATGAGGGGTGCATCAGTACCTGATTCCTGGAAGGGGGCGGAGGTTGTCCCGATTTACAAAAAGGGATGTCGGGACAGCCCCACCAACTACAGGCCAATCAGTCTGATCGACTCTTCTCAAAAGGTGGCAGGGAAGGCAATTCTGGGGAGGATCCTCCAATGGGCTGAGGAACACAAGATATTGTCAGACTTCCAGGCGGGCTTTCGTACAGGTACGGGGACGATAGAACAAGCTTTTAGGTTGACCCTCCTGTACTGGAAGGTGGTGGTGCTGGGCAAGGGCAGTCTTTATTTGGCCTTTATTGACCTGAAGACTGCCTTTGACCTGGTACCAAGGGAGGAGCTTTGGAGGGTCCTGCAGGGGCTGGGACTACCCGCCTACATCCTGTCGCTTCTTGTCAAACTCCATTCAGATAACTATGCACAGGTGCAGTGGGGCAAGGACGGGGAGAAAACCAACAGAATCCCAGTGCAAAGGGGTGTCCGCCAGGGCTGTGTGCTGGCCCCCACACTATTCTCATTATATGTGAATGGTGTGGTTGAATATCTGCTCAAGGAACCCGCAGACGCCCCGTCCCTGGCGGGCACCCGGATACCAACCTTGCTCTTTGCCGACGACACCTTGCTCATCGCCAAAACACTGCAGGGTCTCCAAAAGCTCCTCACTCGTTTCCAGGAGTTTTGCTCCCTCAGGGGCCTCATAATTAATGTGGACAAGACTAAATTTCTATCCATGAACCCTCCAAAAAACCCTGGGCCACCCCCGTTTCTAAATTCTGTCGCACTGGAAAGGGTCCTCGAGTTTGATTACTTGGGGATTCGCCTTAGTAACTCTATGAGTTGGACCCCACACATTAATAAGATGTTACTTAACCATAAAAGGGTGGCGGGTGCCATACTCAGGGAACATCGTTCTTCCTCTAAACATTGTATCTCCCCAGCAATAGACATTTACAAAGCCAGAGGGGTTCCAGCGGCTTTGTATGGGGCGGAGTTGTGGGGCTCCACAAACTTAGAGGCACTGGGTAAAGCAGAAAACAAATTTTTGAAAGATCTTTTGCTACTTCCAACAAGCACACCTACTGTCCCAGTGCTTCTCGACACGGGCTGCAAATCGATCACGGACCAGGCGCGATTGCGGCCTCTGCTCTTGTGGGCCTGTTTATGGAGGGTACCGGAGCTAGCCTCCTACGCAGCTGGCCTGTCTGAAGTAATTGCAATGGAAGGATGGCATCGCATAAAATGGTTAAGAGACATCAAGAGCCTCCTGGTGGAGTTGGGCTTGGAAGACTGCTGGGTTACCCGCTCTGCCCCTCCAAAAGCCACCCTAAAAAAGATATATTGGGACTGGGTAACCAACAAACTCATTTGCTATGCCCGCCATTGCAATTCAACCGCTGCATTTCTACGAATTGAAGACGTTGTAGCACTTGAGCCCTACCTGGACTTAATCTCCATTCCCCTGGATAGGGCCCTCTATTTTAAACTCAGAGTGGGCACCTTACCTCTGGCTGACTTGGTGTCTAGGTGGAGATCCCCAACGGCTCAGCCCTCAGATTTCTGTGCGGTGTGTCTTACAAGGGTTGAGACAGTGGCACACTTCCTTTTTGAATGTCCCGACTACCGTGCCCCAAGGAAGCGCTGGCTGGTACCCCTATGCAGGCTCCTTGGCACTAGACAACATTTGGTGGCTCTCCGCATTTTATTAACTGATACTTCCCCTTTTATTGTCTGCGCTGTCTCCAAATTCCTAAAATGGGCTTGGATGATTCGAGCAAAAAGGCTTTCCATCTCAATTTAATCTTATTTTAATTATTTATTGTATTTTTATCTGACTGTTTTATGAAATTATAACTGTATGTCATTTTTTTAATTATTGAAATTGCATTTTGTAATGTATTGCCTTTAAGATATTTACGTATCGAAATAAAGCTTTTTTCACAGTCACAGATATTACGTAGTAGTGCTGGAACTGAACTGTTTCAACTATTATAACCAAACAACCAATTAAATTGCAAGACACCCCCCCCCCCCCCCCCAGAAAATCATACTTCGTAATACATCTTACAACGAAACTTATTTAATTAGGAACTCATGCTTATAAAATACAGGAATACAGTGGTTTTTTCAACTACCAACAGAGCATGGCTAAGTGGCCTTGACATTGTTACAGTAAGACATCCTTCCTTCTCCCCGAAATATACATTTTACATACAGAGACCATGGCTGAGGCTGTTCCTTCATTCGGTTTCTGAAAGAGAGAAAGACACTTGCAGGTGAAAACTTGTACACCTAAAATAAACTCGCACTTTTCTGCAGCATTTAATGAATGGTTGTCAATGCAGCCAGGTGTAGCCTGGTTATAGTAATGTAAGCATGCCTAATGTAATCATTTTCTAGCAAATGAAAACTGTCTAGCAATTAATATCCCTTACAAAGTACTGAAACACTTTTTAGATACATCCATTAAAGCTAAGTGTTAATGGTTTAGTTATGGTTTAGGTTATAATTTGTCATGCAAGTTAATGGCCAGGTCAGGAAGGTAGAGAGTTAGTAAGAGGAATCCATCTAATTAATTAGTTGATTGATCATACTGAGGGCCCTTTTTATATCTTAGCAGATGGTCCGTTGTTCTGCCAGGGGCATGAACCATCTGAGAGCTTTGGCTATGGTGGTGATGGAGTAGTCACCGCCGCAGCCAAATCTATGGTCTGGCCGCTCTAAATTGGGCGGGAGGCCCAATACTTCATCACTGTTGCGACAAAGTATGTTTATCAGCATGATATAAACCAGGGCCTGAGTCATGCTCATGCTAGGATTGCTTTCGGTGCATCAGGGTTGTGCAAGGCGTGATTTCATCTGGTAAAGATTCACAATTATACAAACTGTTCTAACTTTGGATACACAATTGAGTATGTTACCTCTTAAAAGGGGCAGATCTCCTAGCTACTTTTATCTTCTTTTCGATTCTGATATACTTGTTCTGTTGTGATTAGTGATGTTTATGTAATACATCAGATTGTAGCCTCTTTGTCCTTTGCATTGGGAGGAATGGGATAGTGTTGGCTCACATCAAGAGCTTGGGTGTTAGTACTTATGGCTAGTGGGATCCTGTGGCCAAGTACCCAGCCATTGTGATGGGACGCTAGCACCAGTCGTTCCATTTCTATTTGGCTCTGGTAGAAAAAGCCATTCTCCTAAATCCCAGGTGATTATATATGGCTCAAATAGTTGCTGAAATTGTGCTGCATAACTTGGCAGTGCGTTCTGAGAAAGAGGCACCGCCCATGGTTTACTTTTTGTAATGTGGTATGATTTGTCAGGTTCTAGTCTCTGAAATATTCTCCTTTTCTGGAAGTGTCCTTTAAAACCACCGCCCTTTTTTGTTTATTGGCTTGTTGTGAGTAATGCGGAGCATTTTGAAAGTGATCAATAGCATCTGGGACCCTGTTAAAGGCAATAGGATTAGAGATATGAGGTCTTCTTTAGGATAGAGGTGTGCAATGTTTCTTACTTAGCATGCTGCAACTGTTTTTATGAGAGACACTTGTACAGCCATTCGTTATGCCAAATGTGTTTTCTGACAAAGGCTTTCTCCAGTGGCGGCTGCTGCCTGGAAGCAGCAGCGGGCGGGGTGGCTGGACGGTGCAGGGGGGATGGGGTGGATGGGTAAAAAATAAATCACTTACCGGCCGGCCGCTACCTCTCCTACGTCCTCTTCCTAGCTTTTTGGGGGAGACACGAAGCACCAGGGCTCCCAGGCTCCCTGCAGCCAATCACAATGCTACAATGCAGCCTTGTGGTTGGTCTGGGCACTGTGACACAGTGCTCAGCCAGGGGATGGAGGTGTGAGCATGTTCTCCATGCAGGCTGTAATGCAGCCTGTATGGAGAACACAGTATGTGCACATGACTGTTTTGGGGTGGCCCGAGAGCGCAAGCCAAGTACTCGTATCATAGTCACAAGGGGAATGCAAACCACTCGTCCCCCTGCTCTGAGAGCAGCCCCACCCCACAAAGACACCACAACAGGGAAAACTAAAATGATAATACCCTCCAGTTATTGTCATTTTATTTTTCCTTTTTTTTACGGAGCAAAAAACAGTGTGGCGACTCCTCTCTGCCTTAGCACATTCCAAAAGCGCAAAAAACCAAAGCAAATATACTAAAAACGTAAGCTACCGTACGCTGAGATACCTTCGACGAATGTATGACTAAATAACTACTTCCTAAACCACGACTTTCTGTACCACGAAAGCTGAACAACGAGCTATGCTAAACCACTACTGTATTTTACAGCGACTTCCTAAACCACGAAAAAAAAAAACACTTTATGACTGGCCATTAGATGGCACTATTGTAATAACAATACTTTTTCGAAATATTTTTACATTGCTCATTACCCATTTTATTTTTAATTTATTCAGTTTACATGTTAATTTATAGTTATATTTTCTAAAACCTGACAAACTACAAATGATTGTAAATTTTTTTAATTGATATTATGCTTAAAAATAAAAATGTATAGAAAAACGAAACATTAACAATATCGAGTAAGCATATTTTTGTTAATTTCGTATTTTATTATTTCAAATATATTTTTTTTTACAAAATGTTGACTCTGATTTAACTCTTTTACAAAAGAATAAAATAAATAATAATTAAATCAATTCAATGTAAAATTTAAATCACCTACCTGACAACATCGATGGGGAGGAGAGACTTGTGGTGTTTAGTTCCCCCAACGTATTACCATGTTGGCATTATGAAGGCTGGCTGCTTCCCAACCTTCCTCTGAGCCCGTCAGCCTGATATCTTTATTCAAGTGTTGGGGGTGGGGGACATGCATAGCCTAATTCAAGAAGAATTGAGCGCTATCTCGTCAAAATCTGAGGCATGGAGAATCACTCCTCCCATTACACCTGAGGCGGATGCCAGGTGCGGGCGAGTGATTGCTACAGCGAGACGATTTTTAAACTGATTTTAACTAATGTACTTAATTTGTTGCATTTTTTGGGCTGATTACGAGCTTTGTATTTTATTGGCTGACTACTAGCTATTTCACTTTGTGTCCCCCTTTTATTTCATATTGCACTTACTTGCTCCTTCGAGGCACCTGAGGCTTTCTCCGCTCTTCGGACTTTGCTATCCCTCACTCTCTGCAGTCCGCGCCGTGCTGCCCTGCACAGTGTCCTCTCCCATTCAGCCGATGAGGTGCTGACGGGTACTGTGGGACCTGTGGGACGCGCATTTCCTCAGCGGCCATCTTGGGGATAGGCTGGCTCATGGGGCGGCAGTCTAGTGGTGCTGCCTCTCACCGGCCAGCGACGCCTCATAACTAGGTGCCCTCTTCTCCGCGCAGCAGACGCGAGCAGCGGACGCGCCTAAGGAGCGCCAAAGGAAAGCCCGTCTGCGCCAGTCAGCGTCCCGGAGGCAGACGAAGCCGGGCTGGGCAAGCGGGCTAGGATGATTACATACACCAAGGAGGAGCTTCTGGCCCTCAGAAACCAGAGGAACAGCTGCCGTTTGGTTTTCCCCAAACAACCTAAAGGTAACAGGCGCTGCCCAGGCTGCAGTTGGTTACCAGCCAAGGGTGTCATCTCCTTTCCCCAACCCTTTCCCCCCCCAATTACAGCAATTGTCTTCTACTTAATACCAGGTCCCTGGGGAAACATGCACTGGATGTATATAATCTACTGACAGATGTAAAGCCCACATGTCTTATCCTAACTGAAACTTGGCTGGGAGAGGGCTCTGGACCATATATTGCTACGGCGATCCCACCCAATTATGTGATCTTTAGGAAAGACAGAGCCACGGGTAGGGGAGGTGGGGTAGCCTTGGTGGCCAACAAGCGCTTTGCTTGCTCAGTCATACCAACGGATGAAATTCAGGGATGTGAGAACTTGGGTTTCTCGCTATCCCTCTCGCCTCACCAATCGTGCTCAGCACTGCTTGTTTATAGGCCACCGGGCCCGATGGGCTCCTTTCATGATGAGCCCCACTCTGCAATCCCCGCGCTCTGCCTCAGATCCAAACACTGTCTACTCTTAGGAGATTTTAATATCCACATGGATATGGTGGATGCCCCTGACAGCATTACGTTGAATGACATCACTTTGTCACTGGGGCTCATCCCACATCTTCTGGCCCCCACACACAGTAAAGGGCACACTCTGGACCAAGTCTTCTCGACCATTCCGATTGAAATATCCTCCCCTGCTCCGGTTCTCTGGTCTGATCACTTTTTAGTGGAATTTCAGATCATTCACCTCGGAAAAATCTCCTCCAGTGGGCCTGCCCGCCAAGCGCAGGATGTCAGAGCCTTCCACCGAGTTTCGACCGCCATGCTGGCGCAGGCATTATGTACTCACCCTTTCCAGCTGACTGGGGTGCTGGAAACTGATCTGGAGCTCCTGCAGACCTGGCTCACTTTACAACTGGACAAACTTGCTCCTCCCCTGGCACCCCGGGGCATTCTCTCTCGAGCGTCTGCCCTTGGTTTTCTCCTGCGCTGGCAGAAAAGCGGCGGCATTGCAAAAGAGCTGAAAGAGCATGGCGCAGGCAGTATGACTCTAGATCCAAGGAAGCCTATAGACACTCCATTAGGAAATACCATCATGACATTATCGTACATAAGAAGTCTTACTTTGCAAAAAAAATCGAAACTACTTCTAACTCTTGCAAAGAAATCTTCAGGGTAGTGAAGGAATTCACCTCTTCCTCCTGGTGCACCCCCAGGAATCTGCATTCCGAACGCTGGATCACTGAGCTTGCCAATTTTTTTGCTAACAAAATCAAGTCCATCCAGGCCTCTTTTGTGTGTCCAATGGCGCGGCTACAGCTCCGGAATTGCCCCTGCCCCTCGCTCCCTCCCACCCTGAGTGGCCCTCTTTCTGGGACTTTCCTCCCCTTACCTTTCAGGCCTCTTTGGACCTACTTACCACACTAAAATCAGGATCCCCCCTTGACCCGTGCCCTGCTAAATTTCTCGCCAAAGTGGCACATGTACTAAATCCTTTAGTTAACCCTGTGCTTAACCTTTCCCTTAGTACAGGGGTGGTCCCTCGGCAGTGGAAACAGGCCCTTATTTTGCCCCTCTTAAAAAAACCTAACCTTGATCCCAAGGGCTATGCAAATTATAGGCCCATTTCCCTTTTGCCAGCACTTGCGAAAGTGGTGCAGAAGCATGCCCATGTCACCCTTGCTAATTTCCTTGAGATGCATAACATTCTTCACCATTCAAAGTCGGGGTTCCGATCCAACATGAGCACCGAAACTGCCTTGCTCGAAGTCACCGAGGCCATTAAGGAAACCCTGGACTCAGGGGGCAAAGCCATGCTGGTGATGCTTGACCTTTCGGCGGCCTTCGACACCGTCCCCCATGACCGTCTACTTTTTAGACTCTGGGAGATTGGTCTGAGGGGGTCGGTGTTCGATTGGTTTAAGTCCTTTCTGGCCAATCGCCAACAAACGGTCTGGGCCCCTCCCTTCTCTGCCACGATGCCGCCTCTGGAGGTGGGAGTTCCTCAGGCTTCCATTTTGAGCCCAGCTCTCTTTAACATCTATATGACCCCTTTGGCGGCACTGGCAGAGGCCCACGGAGCCCAGATCGTGTCGTACGCGGATGATACCCAGCTCCTTTTCATGTGCGACAGAGACTCCGACTTTGATGGCGAGAACATTAAGGGCTGCCTTGAGGCTGTTTTCGGCTGGTTTCAGCTGAACAGCCTCAAGTGCAACTCCGATAAGTCAGAAGTGCTCTTTTTCGGCTGCCCCGCTGACCCCAGGTGGAAGGCCTGGTGGCCGTCCGCCATGTTATCTCCCGTCAGCGACTCGGCAGTTGCAAAAAATCTTGGAGTACAAATTGACAATGGTCTCTCTCTCAAAGCTCAGGTCTATGGCTTGGTCGGCAAATGTTTTGCCATCCTTAGGATGACAAGAAAATTTTTGCCCTTACTGTCGCTGGACCACAGAAGAGTAACGGTGCAGGCGTTGATAGGTTCCCGCCTTGACTACGCCAATGTACTGTATCTGGGCCTTCCCGAATTTCTCCTTTCACGCCTGCAAGTTGTCCAGAACTCTGCCGTGCGAGCCATCTTCGGCCTCTCTAGGAGAGCCAGTGCCAGTACTTTGCTTAAATCTCTCCACTGGCTCCCAATTAGAAAGCGCATTGTTTTTAAGGCACTGACAATTGCCTTTAAAGCGCTGCACGGCCTGGGTGCCAGGTACCTTCGGAAATGGTTGCCTTTTTATCAACCTTCCAGATCACTTAGATCTTCCACCTTGGCCTTGGCTGCCGTACCGGCGATTCGGCGCGCCCGGTGTGGCGGACGCTGCTTTAAACGCCTTGCTCCTCAGTTGTGGAACGCTCTACCCCTTTCCCTTAGAACCAATGGTAATTTGTTGGCTTTCAGGAGGGATCTTAAAACTCTGCTCTTCTCTCAGTAAGTTGCTTCTGCTCTCCTTTTGTTCGGTGCCACTGAGGATCTTAAAGCGCCGGGACACTCTTCGGAGTAGCTGCGCGCTATAAAAATCCCCCTATAACATAACATAACATAACATAACATAACATAACATAACACAACGCACCATAGTGTGCCCTGAACTAACAACAGAGCGTGCCAGCTAGGCACACATCACGTGCCCAGGAACCAATTTAACTATTTACTTAAGATTTTGAGGCGGCGTCTCACTGTGAGCTAGCCCCTGAGAAACCATTGGGACCAATAGGAAATGGCTCATTAATTGTGCACATTGGATGGCTCTACCACTCCTCAATGCCGATTGGATGTAGTCCCAGCAAAGATTATTGGAGAAAACATCCCCCAGAACAGGGGTGTTCACTTGTTTTTGTGAGTGTACAGTTGCTTTCTTTAACATTGTGCTCATTACGTGGAATTTTGGCTCTTCAGTGGTGATTTGCAGCCATCCAGCTTGCCTCGCTTCCGTTTCCAAGTTTATTTAAGGGGTGGGGGCGGAGAAGAGTGACTTGAACAGTCCGGGTTCGGAGATCAATGTCAGGCCTTTGCAATAGTGGGGGGGGGAGGGAGTGACGTGCAAACAATGGGGGCAGAGAGATGCCAAGGATAGTTTTGCATTGCAGTCCGGGAAAAGTCATGGTTTAGGACTTCGTGGTTTATAACTTCGTTGTTCGGGATTTGTCGTGGTTTGGACATCGTTGTTCAGGTAAGTCGTAATTAGTACTTCATTGTTAATGATGTTTCCCACCTTCGACACAATCCAACCGACAAAGTTATTTCAGCACTGCTACGACAACAAAAAGCTCAGCTAAAGAGACAAAAATTGGCAGTCAATATAGCTTTAGAAGAGGAGGTCTGGGTGAAATTGCACACCGATATCAAGCAGAAAGACAGCGCAAGATTTTAAGGAACAATACACTAATTTATTCGCCCTACACACAAGGGCATTTCATTCAACATCTAAGAAGAAGACTGGGCAAGTTATCTTGGAGACCACTTCCACCATGATAACAACCTACAGGCCACAGGATCAAACACCATCATACACACATGGCAATCAAGTGGCAAATAGAAAAGGGAAGGAGAGAAGGGCCCGGGCATAAGTGGAATTCCCCCAGTTTTGTTTAAACAAGATACTGAGCTATGGGCTAAGGCTCTCAAACCACTCTTCACTGAAATAAGGCAAATTGGGACATTCACACCCTCTTGTATGGCTCAATAATCTCCCCAATTTTAAAGTAGTGAGATATGTCCATGCTAAAAAACTACCGCTTAGTAGCTCTCCTAGACAACAAGACAACAAGGCAAAATTCTTAGCAGGGACACTCCTAGAAGAGCTCCAGTTCTGGGCATAAGAGAAATCAATCATTCCCCTTACTTTGCAGTTTGTTAGAACAACAACATCTTGACCATGACATTGCTGATCGACAAGGCGAATCAACAAAAAAGGCCATTACACCTTTGTTTTATTGACTATGGGGCTGCATTTAACCATGTTAATTGTAACAGGCTCTGGGCCAAACTGGCAAATTGGGGCACACCATAGACTTTACTGAACTTGATAATCAACCTGCACACAGCTACATGGGTTTAGATAAAGCTGGGAGATGGATCCTCTCTGTCAAGACGCATCCCAACCAAGAAGGGACTGTTCTTAGCAGATCTTGTACAAATACTGAATGCCTGCAACTCACATTCTCCAACTATTAGGAGGTTTAACATGGCTTCTTTATGCGGATGGCAAAGTCCTGATCAGTCGCACGCAGGTGGGCCTATAGCACCTTCTTACCACCACACATGATTTCCAAAGCTAATGGCCTAAGCACCAACCTGGAGAAAACAAGGACAATAACAATAAGGAAAAACACAAAACAAAGCATCAGCCAGGCACTGGGGCAGCACACACATTGAATCTGCATCAGAATACAAATATCTCAACATAATTATAGACAAGGGTGGCCACTTTGTTGTCCCAGAAGAACTCAATCAGAAGGAAGGGCCTTGCCCTAGCAGTCTCACTAAGGAATATCACTCTAAATTTAGTGGTCCATCGCTACTTCCCCAAGCTCAAGTTGTACTTGCCAAGCTTTTACCAACAATAGCCTTTGGTAGTGACCTGCAGAGGGGTAGAGATTCAAAAGGCCTGGATAGCACAAGTTGCCTGATAAACACAGGGCTATCACAATTCTGAGAAATACCTACCAACAACTCAACATTTAAAAAACCTGTATGGAAAACCGTCAAACTTCTATCACTGACCGAGGACAAAGATTCCCTATCAAAGGGGGCCCATGGCTGGATTAGCCTGAGTATGTACACAGCCCTTGTACCTCAAAAATACTTTGACTTGGGGTATGCCAAACTATCAAAATCTAATCTTGAAGTACCCACTAGGCCTATTGCCTTGCATACAGCACCTCCCTCACCGGCTTAAGAATCAAGGAGGGCTCCACTTATGCGGCACAGCACCAGAGGACATACTGTACCTCTTACGTACATATAAAGATCTCCTAAAGGAATGGAAACAACTATTGAAACCTCCCTTCGACCAACAAGGGATCCACACACCAGAAGACCCACTTGATCAACCGCCACTTCGTAAAGTTCTTGAGGCTGGTGGCAAAAAAAAGGCCAGAGCTCTGATTGAGGGTCATGTAGCCAGAACAATGGAGCAAAGTTGATGCTCTCTACCTCACACCACCCCTTATGCAGTGACCACATAGCAGAACAACATCAAACAAAATGGCCACTTCCCTAAAAGATGCATAGAAAATGAATTAAAAAACACAAGCCGAATTGAAAATGGACAATAACGTATTTTAACAATTTTTTTATATAACTTAAACAAAAATAATGATGTGTCTTGATTCAATAGTTTTAAGTAACTATGCCAATAAAACGTCAAACTTCCTCTGTCTTAGCGAAGGAGCAACCACTGGCTTGCACTTCTCCTTCTGTCCGATGCCACATCTTTTTTGTGTGGGAGGCTTAGATGGTTCCTTGCTCTCTTTGCTGCATCTGTTTTTATGAGAGGTTCCCACATGTTGCTTATTGTATGCTTGCATTGTATGGGAGCTTGCAATGGAGCATGCTTCCTGAACTGTAGCTCTTAGGTGGGATAGGCCTATAAAGCTGCGTTCAGTACTTTTTAGAGGAACTTACAGAGATCCTGCCTATGCTTATTTTTTTGTTAGGAAGCTTTAAACTAATGCTTAGAACGCTATACCCGTTTGCATGAGGATGCTTTTTCACAGCTTCTGCCGAAGCGGTGTCTTTTCTATGTGAGGAAAGCGTGAACTGGACTGTGCATATATGTGCAAGTAGACTGTTTCTATACAAACATTTGTAGGTCTGTTGGTTGTCTGGCTGGCTGTACGCCATCTAGATGTGCTCCTTGATCCTTGCTTTGAGCAAAGTTGTGCGCCCTATTACAATATGGTAGCTTGCATGCCAATGTCAGATGTATCAGATGCAAACTGGATCACCTATAAGTACTCCCAGTTTTGTCAGATAAGGGAACAAAGTATAGGAATAGCTAAGTCTACACAATTTGGTGAATGAGAGAGCCGGGATTCAGACAGAGCTCTGCTAGGTTCTGTAGACTAGACAACACCTCATCCAAATGGTCAGGATTCTTTTACCAATAACACAGGGATGACACCACCAGTGGACTATTGTTCTATGAACATGTACAACGCAGAACAGCACACGGGAAGAAAGGAAACCTGCTTTATAATCCATGCGTAAAGGTAATGATGGTGCAAGTTTATAAGTCATTTATTTTTTAATGGATGTTAGTGTATCCTCCCATCTGTCACAAAATAGCCCCTGGAAGACCCTTTCTTTAATGACTGCATGTTTTTGTGAGGTCAGACGCACTCTCAGTTAACCCCATCAACCCCCATTTTGTCAATTACATTTTTGTATGACCTGCTGTCACTTTGTGCACGTCTCAAAATCTCTTGATGATATCTCAGGTGTGGGTAAGAGTGAAATATTAGAACATGACAGATGGCAAGGTAATTGCATGTGGGGGGCCCCTTCAATACATCTTGAGCGGGGCTCCCTAAGGTATTTTCACACTACTGGAATGGGCACGTGTCTTAGTAGACTCTATATGCTTAATTAACCTTAGAAAATGCTTTCAATGTATTTTAAAGCTGAAAAACTTAACAGCCCAACTGCATGCTCTGTGACTCCTGTTTCAGATAGCATTAGTGTTAGGTCTGCACAACCACATATTTCCCAACTCTGCAGTTTTCATCTGTCAGGTCTCTAATCTACTAAAGTAAGAACAACATGCATCAGTATACTATATCATAGTCTACTTACTCTGCAACCCAAATACTTTCCTATGCAACGAGAATTCTGCAAGAACCATAAAGTGAATGTCACACTTCTCCTTTTTAGTACACAACATATGAAATTTCATAATTCATGTATAGTCCAGACATCCCTAAATATCTCATACTCACTCTTCTGATTTTTTGCGTAACAGACTTTGGAAATTGTTCTTGATTTTGTTGTTGTACAGAGAGACAACCACAGGAAATACAGCACCATAACACATAGTGAAGAAGACGCGGACGTCAGACACCACAGTGGTGATCTCATTGAACACTATTTGGGACAGCCAAATCGTATTGTCAATGCCATAGAACGAGATGTAGAAAGAGACCAGAAGAATCACTGTTTTTGCCGCTTGAGTCTCAGCACTGCCTCCCTCATTCGAGTCAGCTTTCCTGATGGCTTTCATTTTCCTTCTGTGCCTGTGCAGGATGAGCAAGATGCGAAAACTTGCCAGGGCCATAAGAATGACAAATATGAGATCGAATGCAAAACTTGAGTATCCCTTTCCTTCAAATTCTATTTTTCCTGGGTAAATTATTAAGCAGAATCCAGGGTTGAAGACAAACTTGAGGTTGGTGGCATTGTAAGGATTTGTTGCCATCATAATAGCGTCTATGTTCTCTACCACATTAGTGAAATAGAGAATGGCGATCAAAGGGTTAACAGAGTTGTGTATTTTCTGTTTCTCAGCCATGTTTCTAAGGCTTTTGTTGAGGATTATGCATTGGAAGCAGCTGAGCAAACAGGTCAGACCTATTGACATCCCCCTGAAAACCCTGTAGAGCGTTGACACCACCTTGCAGCTTGTCTCGCCAAAAAGGTTCCTCCAGCCATACTCGAAGAAAATGGAGGGTGTAGTCCGGGTCAAGTACACAAGGAGATTTGAAGCTGCCAAATGTGAAAGGATGATTTCTGGCTTTGCAAGCTTGTGTTCTTGGTTGGCTATGGTAGCGAAGGACAACAGGATAAAAATGTTTCCCACCACACCAAAACAGGTTGTTAGGAGGTAGATGGTTGCTTTGGTGGCTCTGTATGGTTCCATGTTTTGCAAGTGCAGTACAGTTTATGGTATGTAGAACCTACAAATATGAGGATCAAACAAAATAAAATAGATGTTTTAATCAACCCTTACAAAAAGGAAAGTTATGTATTTTGGTTTAGATATCTCTGTTATTCATGGTACATGAGTTAGATTGTCTGAAAAAAAGTGCAGGTGAACATTTGATATATTTATTATTAACCTGTTTACCAGAGAGGGAGACATCTCTATATCAGATGAAAAGAAGTGCTGCACAACTCATAACATAAAGACATGAAATCTGTCTTGTGAATTTACAGATTAACTGCTTCACCTCCAAACTTAATATGACACAGCTAGAGTGGCGCACAAGCCCACCAGGTCATCAGAGGTGCTCCTCTGATGGAGGACGGCCAGCCATGATTAGAGATTCCTGCCTGCCTTACAAGCCGTCAAGTGTTGCAGCAAATTTACTGAGAAAGGGCTAAATGCAGGGTGGGTGCCATGCATTCTTCCATCCTCTTCATCCACTTGTTTCTTTTATTTTTATTTTACACAAATACATTTCCAAAATGGGATCTTTTGTCATAACATAAGCACAAGACGTTTTCATAACTTTTGCTAGAAACAAAAAAAATCGGAACATGAAGATGAGTCATGCAAGCCTACCCTGGGTGGCAATTTCTCTACAGAACCCTATTCACTCTTGTTAGAAATGGGGTTTCTGGTTGGCTAGGGTACGCACCTAAGACAGGCAGAACCCACCATGCTAGTCAGGGTAAAAGAGTTACACACACAAGGTATCCCTGATCATCCCCTTGGGAGCTTGGCAGAACAGACAGGCTTATCCCAGGGGCAATGTGTAAAGTGTTTCGGCAAAACACATACAGACACACCAGCGACAAACTATGCACACCACAAAAAGAGATTCCACACAAGGTTATATAAAAATGTCCTTTGTATTATACATAAAACACATTAAACTGCAATCACATAAATCACTTTGTCAACCATGTGATTGTCATAACATTACAAGTTAGTGTAATCCAGTAAATACTTGTAGTTTGCTCACATTATAAAACCACTCTCACTGCACATGTAAGCCAAACCCTGGAATAATGCTCATTGTCCTGACAAATGCAAGGTAAAGAAAAACCACAATAAGTAAATCAAAAATGGACTAGCTAAATAATCAAAAGAAAATAAATTGTTTTAATTTATCAAGGACTCAAGTATGTTTTGTCAACGGTTTGTGGCACCTGGTAGGTGTGCTTATAAAGCCCTCACCCACCAACCTAGTTGGTGGCATGCTTCATCATCGGGCCCACCCAGTGACACCTAGCGTGTCCCGGGTGTGCTTCGACGCCTGAAGACAGCGGAGCAGGTATGTCGCTGTGTGTGCGGTGAAGACTGTTATGGATTGTGAGTTTAAAACGGCTTGGCGGGGATCCCAGTGCCCAAGGGCAAATACACTTTATTGGCTGGGTCACCGTCAGCGGTTAAAAATAAGGCTATTGGATGCTAGGGGCGAGTTACGACCTCCCACATCCTGGGGTGTGTCAACATGTTTCAGCCAGTGCCTTATGTCTATGCTGGCTTTCTTCAGGACGGGTAAAAAAGGTGTGTGCAGTTAAAACTAGTGGGTGTATATCCAGACTATGTGTATACACGCCCTAAAGTGTTTTTCTATGTGTGAGTGGGGGATTCCCATCTCAAGAAAACACGCTAGTTTGTCAAGAACACCGGTGCAGCGAAGGAGGCAGTACAGGTCCACGGCAGGCTCTGACCAAGAACTTTGGTCAACCCATGCCACTTCTCAAACCATGAAGTAGCATTCTTGACAAACTAGCGTGTTTTCTTGAGATGGGAATCCCCCACTCACACATAGAAAAACACTTTAGGGCGTGTATACACATAGTCTGGATATACACCCACTAGTTTTAACTGCACACACCTTTTTTACCCGTCCTGAAGAAAGCCAGCATAGACATAAGGCACTGGCTGAAACATGTTGACACACCCCAGGATGTGGGAGGTCGTAACTCGCCCCTAGCATCCAATAGCCTTATTTTTAACCGCTGACGGTGACCCAGCCAATAAAGTGTATTTGCCCTTGGGCACTGGGATCCCCGCCAAGCCGTTTTAAACTCACAATCCATAACAGTCTTCACCGCACACACAGCGACATACCTGCTCCGCTGTCTTCAGGCGTCGAAGCACACCCGGGACACGCTAGGTGTCACTGGGTGGGCCCGATGATGAAGCATGCCACCAACTAGGTTGGTGGGTGAGGGCTTTATAAGCACACCTACCAGGTGCCACAAACCGTTGACAAAACATACTTGAGTCCTTGATAAATTAAAACAATTTATTTTCTTTTGATTATTTAGCTAGTCCATTTTTGATTTACTTACATATAATCCGGGGGATACGGACTAGCTTTCTGGTCCTCTCTCTCCTTCTTGATACACGCAAAGAAAAACCACATACATTAGAACACATCAGGGCCTAAAATGCAGGAGGTAGGTTATAAATCAATCATGGCTGTTGGGTATACTATGCTAGTCCTGGAAATGCACACATATATCACAACATCCGGGCATAAGTATGAAGCAGTTAGGTAACACACATAAATCGTCATAGGTCAAGAGGAAACAACCAGTATCACCATAGTCTCCTAGAGTACAGCGCTTCTATGCTTTCAGTACACCCTCTACAGTAATTTTGCTCCCCAAACATCAGTCATAGGGCCACCTGCCCACCTACAACAGTGAATGCAGCACCCTGAGAGAGCCTGGATGTATGTGTCCCATGTAGGCCGCAGGACCTTTTGCACAGCTTTTGCACATCTGCCAGTAGGACTCTGGTAATCCCAAATCCATTGCAGAGTGCGGGAACGCCTGCCCTTCTATTTGGTGAAATAGGGTAATCAGTGGGAAAGTTCCATACTCAATTAAGAAAGGGGCCTCCGTCAAGGACTCTCCACGGGATAAACCTCTAACAAACGGACATTTGTTAGAGGTTGTATATGCTGAAAAGGAGGAGGCACCCGCCCTGACACGTTGCCCGGGAGACCTTTGCTTTGGAATAACGCCGGGCTACCAGCAACCTTGCAGGGCATCTACAGCAATATCACACCCTCCTGTGGTTAGGGAATCCACATCGGCCTTATTGGAGGGAGACTGGACCCTCTATGGCAGGCTCCCTTCTACAACCCCAAAAGCGCTCACCTCCGGGGTTGCTACAACGTCAGCGGAGTTCCTCCTCCTGGCTCAGGCCCCTTCTCCTGCGGCAATGGTTCATCAGTGCTGCCGGGAGTAGGCCTCTTCTCTCCACATTGGGGGGTTAAATCCCAGAGTGCTGCATCGCTCGAAGCATCCGTTCCCCTCGCCCCTGCACTCGCTGTGCGCTGGATGTGATGGGAAAAAATAAAAACAGCTCATCATGTGCTGGTTTCAGCAGCGCCCCACATACAAGCTGAGCGGCCATAAAGTGCTTTCCTAGTGCTATTTTTGCTAGTTCAGTTCTGGTAGCCTCAGAACCCCACGACCAGAGCAGGGATGGGAGCCCAGCCCACGAGCTGCTGGAGAACAACTGGGAGCACCAAAAGCTGTGCGAAGGCAGGTAAACCAGCACAAGGCTCCTTTTAACAGACTGGCAGTCCTTTTCTCAGCCCAGAATGCAGCAGGTCAACGCTTCATAGCAGTAAATCCAATGGTGGTCCCTCCTAGCCAGTCTTCTGGCAAGGCGCAGCTCAAAGAGCCAGCAGCCTCTGGTTGCAAGTCCCACGCAGTGTCTACCATCATGGGGTCACAGCCCCTGTACTTATTGTGCAAAACTCTTTGTTCTGGAGGCACTTCAAACCTTTTAACAACAACACCCCAATTCACATCCCAAGCCCTGGCCCCGGACTCACTACAGGGGGTGGGGGGGTGCCAGCATTGTGAAAGTCAGGCACAGCCCTATTCAGGTGCAGGTGCAACTCCTTCCACAACTCCAAATGCAGACCAGGCCTAGTCAGGTGCAAGGGAAACACCGCCTACCACTCTAAATGCCGCCACGGTCTATTCAGCCCAGTGCTGAGTCACCCTGGAAAGGTAGGACACACCTCAACTCCAGTGTGACTGTCTAGAGGGAATGCATATCCCCTTGTACTGTCAGTCTAAACCAGAAAGTGAATACACAACCAGGCAGGGCACAAAGAATCATAAGCACCTAGAAATGTCCACTTCTAAAAGTATAGGAAAGTGGTAAACCCAATAAACCCTTGGAGGCTTGGGCAAACAATTGAAAAATGAGTACAAAGATGCCTAAAAGGATTTTTTTTTTAAAGATTCTTATTCTGATGTAAAATCTAAGTGATTACTTATGTGTTCAACCCTAGTTGGTCTTGAACCTCTGAATTAATCTATACAAATGAAAAGTTATACAAGACAAATGCAATCAATGAATAGAAAAACAAATTCAAGTGCATGGAGAAATTATTTTTCAAAAATACAATATGGATAAACTTCAAAAGGTTACAATCAAATATGACAATACATCATGATAGAGGATATATAAAACTAACTACAAATCAAGAACAAAACCATCCATTCCACATAATCTAACAAGTGATAAATCTGGACACACAGAGAATATTCACTATTGTACAACAAATGTTGGGGAAATAGATAAAGGAGTCGATGGTTCGATCTGTTGTGGCAAAACTGTCCGTCTGACCATTTTAAGGACGTAAAGTCAATTGTTTTAAAAAGTCCCTTGAAATAATCCAATGTTCAATCAGGACCCAATGAATTATAGAGAAAACTAATGGAGAGATTCCTAGGAATCTAGATGCTCAAGTCATTGTTCATTATCCAGTTTGACAATAAGGGATGGGGCGTCAATTAATGCGCACGGTTTGTCTACACGAGCGAGGTGCAACTCTCCCCTCGGGTAGTGTTAAATTAAAAGCTCACAATAGAGTTGAGTATGTTTCCACTGGTTTTGTAAGGTGCCCTTAACCGCACCGGTCAGTTTGTTTTGTATTGTCAAACTGGATAATGAACGACAGTACTTGACTTTAGCGACTAGATTCCCAGGAATCTCTCCTTTGGTTTCCTCTATATTTCATGTTAGATTATGTGGAATGGATGGTTTTGTTCATGTTTTGAAGGTAGTTTTATACATCCTCTATCATGATGTATTGTCATATTAGATTGTACCCTTTTGAAGTTTATCCATATTAAAAATAACTTTCAGTTTTTTTGGAAAAGAATTTCCCAGTGCATTTGAATTTCTTTTTCTAATCATTGATTGCATTTGTCTTGTATAGCTTTTTATATGTATAGATTAATTTAGAGGTTCAAGACCAACTAGTGTTGAACACATAAGTAATCACTTGTAGGCACTTCTAAAAGTGGTATTTCTAAAATAGTATTAACAAATCTGTTTTGACCAATAAGCAGGATTTATTATTACTATTCAAAACATTCCAAACATGGCCATGCTACCCCTATCATATCAGAAATTACCACTGAAGCACATATCAGGGAATTCCCAATGCAAACCTAGGAGAGGGCAGTCTCACAGCAGTGAGAAACCAATTAGGCTGTTTGTCCCTACCAGGACATTCCATACAGCTAAGGCACATGTCCTTCCTTTTACATACATAACACCCTGTACATAGGGATAGCTAGGGCCTTCCTTAGGGGTGACTTCTATGCAGTAAAAGGGAAGTGTCAGGAGTCACAACCACTTTAAGTAACATGTCACTAAGGCAGAAAACTGCACACGCACGCCCTGCAGTGGCAGAGGCCTGAGACATGTTTGAAAGGCTACTTCGGTGGGTGGCCCAAGCAGCACTGCAATCCCACTAGAAGCATTTAATTTACAGAACCTGGGTATATGGGGTGCCACTGTACAAGGGACTTACAGGTAAATTAAATATGCCAAACAGGTGTAGACCATTCTTACCAAGTTTACAAGAGAGAGCATGTGCACTTTATCACAGATTAGCAGTGGGAAAGTGCCTAGAGGTATAAAACCAACATAAAAAGGTCAGAAAGGAAGAAGGTAAAAAGTTTTGGGATGACCCTGCAAAAAGGTACAGTTCCATCAACTATTAAATACTACCTGAAATCTCTCCCGATCCAAGAAAATAGACAAACATCATCCATCACAACTTCTTTTCTGATCTTTTTACACCCATGTCCTATGCCTACATACTTTTTTTGTTGCCAACTCATTCTTTACTCTTTAATCTGCCCCTAGTGAATTTCAGGTCCCTGTTACCTGTCCATTCTCTCACACTATATCACTCTCTCATACCCAAACACTGTTTCCTCCCCACCTCCTCCATTCTTCTGTCCCAATTCTCTCTCATTTTCTCCTTGACACCCAAATGTGCAACTGGCGCCCTTCTGGACTGCAAATTGTCATCCTTCCCTGAATTCACATTATTGACTCTGTTTGTGAATCTGTTCTTTGTATAGATCTTCTGCATTTGTGTTGTAAATGATGTACTTCATGCTGACACATTTTAGTTTTTGCAAAATATAAAAATGTATCAATACAATTGACACAGAGAGTTTCTCACTCTATAGTCACCAGGCAAAGTAGGACAGTGTTGGTGACTCAATCAAGGGAGAACACAGGCTGGACTAAGAGATGGGTCTCATCTCTTAATATGAGTAGACTTGATACCTTTAAACTATTTTATGACAAAAAGTTCCTGCTAATCGCGGTCTCTGGCTTAAAAGAGCAGGTTTTCTCCACACCTAGCAGTCCACCTTCCAGGACATTTAGCAACAGCAGAATTCTTTCTTAGTCCTCTTGGTGTAGTCTTAATCCTCATAAGGAACCAGCTAAGATTTATGCTTGTAGTCCTTTCCCCTTCTCTACCAGTTTTCAAAGCTCCCTGAAGTAGAAGGATGATTGCTGAATTTGCTTCAAAGTTCAGCTTATATCTGGTTCTGCGGGCAGTTGATCCAGGATATCTGCCAACATTCGAAGCTAGTACCAAAGGCAGAAAACAAATAGCACCTGTTAGATCTGGGGGTCTCTAATTGGCAGAGGTAAGTACCATAGACCAAGTAGGGACCCTTGCTTCTAGTCGGGGTGAAGAATTACACAAAGTAGATAACCCCTGCTCCCCCTCTAGGTAGCTTGGCACGAGCAGACAGGCTTATCTCTGAGGCAATGTGTACTATAAATGCACTTGACACAACAGTAATCCCCAATCCACCACAAACTGAGACCACACAGGTATGTATATTTTATAAAAGTATATATCTTTATCTAGTTTCAGCAGGAAAAATAAATCAGTTGCACGATAATCACTTCTTCAAGAATGTAGCACTTAATCTTAATGGTTGCAGTTAATGTGTTAGGAAGCTCTTATATCAATTGTCTCAAGACTCTTGTGAATCAGTACTAAAAACGAGTAATACTGACTTTCCTTTAAATGGGCTCTCAAAACGAGCAGTAAAAACAATGCCAGTCTAAAAATCGGCCAAGACCATCAGCCCCTAAAGCCAGGGGCCCTAAGCGCTACAAGCGCGCCTCACCGGAATGCTGGGGACTTCTTTATGCACCTCGCCGATCAGCGCACACTCGCGCTCAGGACCGGCCGGTCTCAGCAACCTCTCCGCCCGCTCTCAGTCCTTCAGGGAGCGGCGGGGAACAGAGACGGCAGGCCGGGGGCTGGGGCACTCCCAGGATTCCCTCGGCGAGGTCGGGTCAGTCTTCCCCGGTCCCGGCGGTGATCACGCGGCACTTCTGAGGTCTCGATGACGGGGACCAATCCTGTCGCGGCGTTCGGGCGAGCCCCCAAATGACGTCACGCAGCTTCCAGGAGTCAGCCAATTGCAGCGCGGCTCCTGGACCAGGCCCACAGCAAAGGGCCAATCAGAGCGCGGCTCTCCTTGTGGCTCAGCCAATCGGGTCGCGGCGTCTTCGTTGTTGTTTACACAGCTCCTGGAACACTCGGGTCAGTTTCAGGCCCCCGGGCCGCGGCGGTGAAATGCGGGGAGAAGGATTTAGTGCGCGCAAGGACAGTAGGGCGATTTGAATATCGTGAATCCCCCACAGGGATTCCTTTGTCCTGGAAACACTTCCAGGCGCACTGCCACCACTTCCCACGTGCCGATGAGCACGTCGATATCCCAGCACAGCTGCTGGGGGGCAGGTAATTCACAGCGCGGCGCCCTCAAGCCAGGCAGAGGACGGCCAGCGCTTCACACGGCCAAGTGATCGATAGCGTCAGCAAACAGCTCACGATCTCTGCAGCACACAGCAGCTTCAGGGGGCACAGCAGAGTTTTGTAGTCCTTGGGCAACCTTTATGTCCCTGGGTTGCAGACAGGGGGCCAGCTCTTCTCAGGCCCTTGGAGATTCAAGTTAGAAGACACAGCACACAGCAAAGTCTTTGTAGTTCAAGCAGGCAGGGTCACAGCACACAGCAAAGTCCCTTTCTTCTCCTCTCCTTCAGTTGGATGGCAGGATAGGTCAGCCCTTAACGCACACAGCAAGGCAATCTTCCATCAGTTCCTTCAGCAGTCCTTCTTCTGGCAGAGGTTCCTCTTGATTGTAGAATCTGATTTTATGTTGTCAGGGGTCCTTCTCTTATACCCAAAAAGTCTTTGAAGTCCTTTGAAGTCTTTGTGCAAGTGGGCCCTGAGCCCGGTCTAAACCAGTTCTGGGTGTTGCTGAGGCACTGGGGGTTTCCTGGCTTCCTTCTTCCTCTCAGTGTCAGGGACAGAGGTGACAGTCGCCCAGCAGGGGGGTGGAGCCAGCATTGTGGTCAGGCAGGCACAGCCCTGTCACTATCAGGTGTGATCTCCTCCCACTTCCCTGGCAGCAGATGCTGCCTTTCATCCACGGGCTGACTCAGACAATCCCCTGGGGGCTCTGCAGCCCCTGTCACACTCAGGCCAGACAGTCAATCCACAAACAGGCCCAGGCACACAGAAAGGTTAGACAAGAGAACAGCCACTTTCTAAAAGTACTATTCTCAAACACAGAATTTTAAAACAACCTTCACTAAAAGATGTGTTATTAAATTCTGAGTTCAGGGATATCATTCACTTATGTCCCATCTTGTTCCTATGGGAAGATAGGCTGGTATCCATTGGGACCAGCCTCCCCCATGTTACTCTATGGAGCAAGATAGCCTTACAGCAGTGAGTACACAACATGGCTGCCGCTCACTACCAGAGCATGTGACATGCTCTACCTTATCCATACACTGCACTCTGCCCGGGGGGGGGTACCTTGAGCCTTCCATAGGGGTGACTGATGTGCACAGACAGGGAAGGTTTAGGCCCAGCCAGTGGGGACACTGGCCAGGCGGACATGGCAGTCACTGACTGCACACAGGCCCTGCGCTGGCAGGCCTGAGACACCATTTTAGGGCTACTCATGTGGGTGGCGCAATCTGCGCTGCAGGCCCACTAGTAGCATCTGTCATCACCAGCCCTGGCACACACAGTGCACTTTACTAGGGACTTCATGGTGAAACAAATATGCCAATCAGGTATACCCAATCAATATGACAATTTACAGAGGGAGCACTTACACTCTGGCACTGATCAGCAGTGGCAGAGTGTCCAAGACATCTAAACCAGCAAAAACGAAATCCAGCACAGCATCAAAAATACATGAGTCAGATGCAAAAAGATGGGGGAAAAACCACGCCAAAGGTGTCAGGTCTAACAGCACCTGAGTGCAGTTTCGTTTCAATGGGCCACAGCACCATATCAACCATAATTACATGAAATTGACGCTCACATGTGGTGGATATATCTCTGTCTATCAGAGCTACTAATGAGCACTACGGGACAGATTTACGTTTCCTGGCGCATCCCTCCAAATCAGCAGGGATGCACCAGGAAACTTGCGACCCGCAAAACCACCCGTGCGCCACCACTGATGTGCCGCATTTACAATGCGGCACGCCGTGACGCACGAATGGGCAGATGCGTGTCGCATCCCCCGGCGGAAGTGTGACACATTGCTGGAGTTGCGTCGCAAGCGCAACGCGGCTCCAGCAATGTCCAGGGGTGCCCTATGCCTACCATGCTGTGTCAATCCTTATGCCTGCTTCAAGCAGGCGCAGGGTTTTGACGCAGCACAGCTGTAAAAGTGACTCAGTGAAATCTTGTAGATTTAACTACGTCACTTTTATGAGGCGTACCTGCGAGGGAACGCCCACCCTGCGCTAGAACGCCCACATGAAACCTGATGCAGGTTCCATGTGGCGCAGGGGTTTACAACGTGACGCATCTCCCTCGATGCGTTACATTGTAAATACGGAGCAGCATGGAGCATGATTTACGCCGCCGCTGCGTCACAGAAGTGATGCAACGTCAGTGTAAATGTGCTGCAAGGGGCTTGTAAATCTGCCCGTACAAATCTTCACGAGCTGATGGAAATTATTATCAGTGTTGCAATAGTGGTCACATCAAACAATATTACAACAGTGGCCACTCCATGCTTAACTAATAGTGATGACTACTGAAGCACCACCATTATGATCACGTCCAAGAAAATGCTTTTATGTGGAGGAAATACCTTCACATAAGCAGTGAAACAACAGCAATATCAGCAATTTTTGCTCCAAAACACCGAAATCACTCGTATGTAAAACTGCTTCAACTGATCTGTTGATTCTGCCTCACATGATAATGTATTACAATTGCATGACAGAGTTGACCATATTAATGCTAATGATGCCCCCAGTATTCCAAGAATGTTCACCATTAACACAGTGAATATCATAGTGCCTGGTATGTAAAAGATGACAAAAACATGCCAAAGATGGTGATAGTGTGGGAAATAGTGTATCTCTTAATGGTGGGAATGCACAACACTATAACATTGGAAGCTTAAATTAGATGGCAGCGGTATGCCAAGAATAGACACAATTATGCAACGGCCACTCCTAAGGCAGGACAGGGGTTACATGATGCCCGGGATATTCCCAGCATGTCAAGACTGTCCCTTATTATGCAACCAACGACCACAGTTAGTCCAAGAATACTCAACAGTAAGACAGTGTGAAAAAATAACGTCAATGGTGTAATTTGTGATATTTACAAATGTAACATTATACAAAATGTGTTAAATTTGTCAAATTTTGCAATAGGCATTTTTAATCATTTTTGCTCGAGATATTTTCTGCTCAAGACAGTCTTCTTGCAGCATTTTGTGTGACTTTTTTAAATAAGGTATTGCCTCAACTGAAACTTTAACACAACATACTGGAAAATCACATTTTGAGTCATTTATGTAATTGCATGTATTTTCTGAGAACTTTTAGAAAAAATAAATACGCAATTTCTATCACCCCTTCTTAAAATATGTTAAGGATAATCCTGGCAGTGGTGCACTGTCACAATTAGGCTAGGATTCCAAAAATATGTTAAGTGTCATGGTTACATCAAGACCACCATTATGTAAGAACTGCACACCATAATGACTAGAATTGTCACAATTGTGCCCGAGATTACCACTCTATGCTTGCAGGGTACCTGTGGCCGCAGTTTGTCCTATGTGCCATAGATTTAAACCAGGGATGGCAATGTCTGCCTGGGATACCCCACAAAGGCTGACAGACAGTACAGTACACTGCAGCGACCTACAACATAAATCAATAACCATGTGGCTTTCGGTGCTCCAAGCCCTTTTTTGTGAATATATGTGCTTATGAGTCCCTACTATGATTGTATTCTTCGTTATGGCATTCTATGTGTATGGCCACTTACACTGCATGCTAAAGGCACAACCAATCATCTTACTGCAATCTATTGCTCTTCACTATCACAGTGCAGTTTTGGAACACTGCTCCACTATTCTGCATCCTTCAGGTAGTAATTCGGCATACACTCCACTCTGTGGACAATAAACAACCGCACTGCTCTTTAGGTACACTCACTATCTGCAATGCTCTGCATCGTGGTAAAAGAAACCCTGCAATATACCTTAATCACAACAGCCCATCATGTTTCAACTCATTCGGGAGACACCACCCAATTCACAACGCCGAGCTATATCCAAGAACAGCTACTCACCACAGTAAACGTTACTATAAAAATACTGACCTGGACCTTTTAACTGCATTCAAGTGATACTAAGTCACCTCACTGCATTTTAGGAACAAAAATTCTCCAAACTGGAACCTTTGGCCAGCAACCAACAGCACTACATAATAAAGACAGTCTGCCTTGCTGCTCCAACTAGACACAAGCCAACCACATTATAACACACTTTACAAAAATAACCAGTGGTGTAATCTGAGAACGCACTGCTCCAGTACACTGGATTCCTAGTAAACTACCTCACCAAAAAACACTCTATCCGAGAGGAATTGCACTAAAACCTATGGGCACTAACAAAAAACACTGTAACCTAACAATGGTAGTCCACTACATCGTACTGTAAACTAAAGCAGACATTCACTACCTGTGCTGCACTTTCGGACAATACCTCACTGCACTGCACTGAAGCTGAAGGACACAAACCCACCACCACTATGAAAACTCACCCAGTACAGTGTATGGCCTCTGAGGATACAAGTCCATTATGCTGCACTCCTTAGTAGGGAATATACTAGGCATTGATGGAATTTGCTTTACTGCGGCAAATCTAGTTGCATCTTACAGTAGTATCTTTATGACCTCTGAGTCTCTGGACATGAAAAGATAGGCCAGTCCTATCTTTTCATGTGAGCCATATCTTTTCAAGTTAGGAGACTCTGCAATCGAAAGCAAAAAATCATAAACTTACACAAAGGTGTAAGTTTGCCTTTGTGTATCAGGCCATTAGTATTTAAACAATCCTGCCATAAAAACAAGGGAGCATATTACCAACGATTAGCGATATTTATCGCTCACTAGGCTTAGCAACAAATTTTTTATCACTAAGCATCGCCGGAAATTATCGCTGAGATAACGTGCTAATAGCAATGTTTATCTCCAAAGCGATACATTTTCCAGCGATAGCGTGAATATCGCTGAGAATACAGAGATATTCATGCATTAGCGACAAAATGCTCTTAGCCATGTTATCCACCTCCCATTGGATAACATGGCTAAGAACTGGTCAGAGCAGGCGTTAGTTTTTGGCGATAGCAGGAATATTTCCATCGCTACGCCTGCCTTGCTAATAGGCAATAGCGACGTTAGCGACTGCTTTCAGTCACCAACAGGATGGGTACGCCCACTTTGCATGTCATTAGCGATAAATACCGGTGACATGCAAAGAGGGACCCAAACCGCTCGCTATCGCCTAAAGCTGTCGCTAACAGCAGTTAGCGACAGTTTTGCTAATAGAGCGATAGAATTATCGCCGCTTAGCGGCCGAAAATGGCCGCTAAAGCGACAATAATTGCCTATCGCCCTGCTTGGTAATATGCCCCCAGAGTTTTTTAAATATATCACAAATACATTAAAACTGAGAGTCAATAAAAACAGTTTAAATCTACTTTGCCCCTAGTGACTAAAATCCAATTAATTTGCCATTTTGCGTAAAATGTGTATCCTTAACTCATTTTATCATTAACATTTCCTTCACAGCTAATAAGTATCCAGTGCGCACATCACATCAATATGCCTCACATGCAACAAAAACTTGACTGCTTCTGTCCTATCCCCAACACCATATTTCATTAATATTGGTCTCAGCAAAGATTTCTGTTGTTCTAAAAACACCCACAATCTAATAAAATACAGTTAAGATTACATTTCATACTCATTCCATACATACAGATGGTATTACCTTCTAAAATAAATCTCAAACACTAAAACTGGGTTTACACAACATCTACACTTTACAAGTGCCAGCCTTAAAGCTTTATTAGGTAGGGTTTCTCAAAAAGGAAACCTTTCATTGTTCATCCAAGAAAATCTTAAATGTTGTACTGATCGCTTATCTTCCAGATATCTCAGACTGTTTTCCCTTGCCATATTTTTGTTAACATTCAAAGGTCCTCTTTGTAAATTCTCGGTATCTCTGTATTTGAGTAACATTACATGCTATTGATACCCTATTACATGCATTAATAAGAATTTTCCTAACAGATTTAGACCATTAAAGTTCACTATTCTAAATCTCCATTTGATATTATGCAGACAATTTAAGAGAGCTTCCCTTGTCCATGCATTCGCAAAATCTAATCACCTCAGCAAAAGCAAAGTAACTCAATGCCGTTAGGCCTGTTTCCATAGTTTGGATCATGGAGGAGGGTGGCAAGGAGTTAGTTTTTTTTAACCATCTACCCACCTCTGAATCCGAGGGGTATATTACCAACAAGTAGCGATAATTATCGCTAAATAGGCTTAGCGACGATTTTTTTTATCGCTGCCTATCGCTGGATATGTTAGCGGAGAAAACATGCTATTAGCAAGGTTTTTCTCCATTGTGCTAAAATATCCAGTGATAGCGACGAAATGCGTGAATATCGCTGAGAATACAGTGATATTCACGCATTAGCGACGAGATGCTCTTAGCCATGTTATCCACATCCCATTTGATAACATGGCTAAGAACTGGTCTGAGCAGGCGTTATTTTTTGGCGATAGCGGGAATATTTCCATCGCTACGCCTGCCTTGCTAATAGGCGATAGCGACGTTAGCGACTGCTTTCAGTCACCAACAGGATGGGTACGCCCACTTTGCATATCATTAGCGATAAATATCACTGACAAGCAAAGCCGGCCCCAAACCGCTCGCTATCGCCTAAAACCTGTCGCTAACATCAGTTAGCGACAGCTTGCTAATAGAGCGATAGAATTATCGCCGCTTAGCGGCCGAAAATGGCCGCTAAACTGGCAATAATTGCCTATTGCCACCCTTGGTAATATGCCCCCGAATTCCTTTTGCAACTTAGAAAAAGCACCTCATCGCCATATTGAAATTGGGGCCGAACCATTGCTTGATAGGCTGCTATGGCGGGTCTTAGGGAGGGCCCTGCATAGTCTCTGCAAAATTTATTGAGGCAATTTACAGTTGAAAAGGCATTTGCCTGTAATGCTTCCATGTGCTCTTTCCTTAACAGTTAACAGTAGTAGAAACACTAATGTACAAGATTGTGCTGTATCATTAGGAAAGTAATTTACAATACTGCACTTCATGATAGGGACAAAACCATACTACATTCCATCCCAAGGACACGCATCACACTGTTCAGCACCCTACTCATTGCAACCTGACATATTGAAATGTAAACTGTGGACAGTAATCACGTGCGGACTGGGACAGAAAAATATTTTGGGCATCACAACAAAAGTGGCCCTTCTTAAAGTAGGTAAAAGAAAGTAGCTCATATTTGCAATTCGGGAAAATTTTTAACTTGGAAACATAAATTATATAGGTGTTTTGTAAGGTATGGGAGACTGCATGCATTTGTGCATGCTGCAGCACTGACTGTCATAATATTAAGGGAACTCAACATTAAACCCCTCCGACTAGACCATACAATAGGCCCACAATCAGCTATAAACATAGTGTCAAACCAGCCCTTCTGGCACTGCCAATCTTCTTGATAGGACGGTCCAACCCTGGCAGTAATCAACCACACTGCAACACATAATACTAATTTACCAACCAGCATATACGAACAGTGGGCCCCAGCAGTGCCAGTTTCAGGGCCACCCCACTTGAAAGGGCACCCTTTCTGTAGCAGGCTCGGGTGAGCTAAGAAGAGCCTGCAGCGATCTTTGTGTGCTCGGTAGTTTCAGGGGATAATAACAGCATGGAAAACTCGTGTGGTCAATGCACTTGATGGAGGGATATGTGATTCGTCTAGTCACAATTTTGACTCATGGTAAAGTAGCAGAGATTATTTGAATTTCAGCTTTAAAGCATAAAGTGCAATATGCAGATTACAGATTTGTATTTTATTTAGATAGCACAGTGGGCTACTGCTTTAGTCACAAGGGGGATCCCTTGTTACTTTAAGATCAGAAGTTATAATCCGTGTAAGATAGCACTATTAGCTATGAATTAGCATCATGGAGCTGCTTGCAAACTGCAACGCATAGGTTTAGGACCTTATTCCTTTTTTCCTCAATCTTTCGTTATTCTAAGGTTGTAAACAAAAAATGTTCCTATTCATATTAATGCATTTTTATTGCGGTAGACATCCCGCAAACATTGTGTTACCTTTCAAATGCTGATTTTAGGGGCTACATTTAGTAACACTTTTTGCATGGTTTGTGTCACAAAGGTGATGCAAATCTGGTGTAATTTCTTGTTTTGAGACCTGCTTTGCAGCATAAATCCTACATTTCTCTGGAAAGTAGCCCTAGAGCAACACAAAGTAGCACTATGCACCACTTGGCATTAAGAAGGCATGGGAAACATCCTTCAAAACGCAACTGTTACAACGCACTACCATTACGACGCAACCATTACAAAGCAAGTCATTAAAACGACTTGCGCTGGGGGGGCGCTCTAGGATAGGGAATAGTTTTAATTTACTATCTAACACCTTCCCTACTATCCACGGGGACTGGAATTGGAATAGTAAATTAAACTATTCACTATCCAGCGCCCCCCAACGCAAGTCGTTGTAACGACTTGCGTTGTAAAACTTGCGCCATAAAGGCATGCGTTTTAATAGCATGCGTTGTAACGTCATACATCCAGTAGGCATACCGAGGGGGTTCCCATGCACCCACTCATGGATTTTGATGCTAATTCCCTATTTACAAATGTTAGTAGAAAGGGAATTGCATCAAAAACTTATGCATCCTTGTTGAGACAGAGGTAAACTTGGAGTAAATATTTATTTTCTCCAAACGTTTCCACTTTGCATGTGTGCTGTACTGCACAGCACACATTCAGGGTAATTGATACCCTATTACATGCATCAATAAGAATTTTCCTAACAGATTTAGACCATTAAAGTTCACTATTCTAAATCTCCATTTGATGTAATGTAGACAATTTAAGAGAACTTCGCTTGTCCATGCATTCCCAAAATCTAATCACCTCAGCAAAAGCAAAGTAACTCAATGTCGTTAGGCCTGTTTCCATGGTTTGGATCATGGAGGAGGGAGGTAAGGAGTTCGTTTTTTTTAACCATCTACCCGCCTCTGAATCTGAGGGGCATATTACCAACAAGTAGCGATTTTGATGCTAATTCCCTATTTACAAATGTTAGTAGAAAGGGAATTGCATCAAAAAGATATGCATCCTTGAGACAGAGGTAAACTTGGAGTAAATATTTATTTTCTCCAAACGTTTCCACTTTGCATGTGTGCTGTACTGCACAGCACACATTCAAAGTGGATAAGATTTAAATGTGTCAGAACATAGAATGGTATTATTCCAGTATAATGCCCATGCTTGAAATCACACAAACCCCTGTACTACAGTGCAACGGTGTGTGGATTGGCGTGAGCAGCCTAAAGTACCCAGCACTAGAGGAGAGAGCAACAGCATCATATCTTAGTAGACATAGTGCTGTTGTGCTCTTTCCTTTTCATGCTATTCAGCGCTGCATGAAACTTCATAAATCTACCCCTCCGTTTCTCCAGACCAAGAACACATAATGCTTACCAGTTTGGAATACATGTAACACTCGTTGTCATTAGGACAGGTCATTGGGATAGGTAGTGCTATAAAATAAATAAATGTGAGAGAGGGGATAAGGAGAAATGAGAGGCACCATTGGAGAGTGGTAGTGAAGGAACCTGTGAAGGAGATCATGGGGGGGTGACTCCAACAACAATTGTCGCACCCAGCACCACCAATGCTTCAGCCAGTCCTTGTCTCCATATTACATTCTTTTGATCCACAACACTGCATCCTAAGATTACTAACCAGCCATGCTGTGCTCCATCCTGTGGACACCACATTTGTATCCAAATAATTCTTTAGATTGTCCTTAATCCACCCTAAATTGGGGTTAGGTGTTCCTGTGTGTTGAAGGACGGATGAGGCCAGCATCCCCTTTCACACACTTGAAATGTGTTTTTTTTTTTGTGTGTGTACGTATAGGTCCCCGCTTTTGTGTGGATGTTTCTGAGTGAGAGTGAGAAAAAGACTGCAGAAATTATTTTATACAGACTATAGTTTCCTGTTGCTTGATTTCCTCTTCTCTTTCTTTTTCCCATGTAATAATTCTCTGAACCTCATTTCGAGTTATGACCCTATCTATATGCATTCTCTCTTTTCATCTAATTCTTTCCCCAATGTACCTCCTTATTCTCCCATTTTCTGTGTAGTGTAGATTCGTCCGTTGTGTTCCTATTATAATTGTAGTTATTCTCATTTTCTTTTTACGTTCATGTTCCTTTTTATCTGTTTACATTTTACAGCCAGGTCTGGAATGTAACCAAAAGTAGCACAGGCAATTATTTTCAGACCAGATCTTATACTGTATGTAGCAAGCAAGCGCCACAATCAAGCCGGACTACTGCTAGTGGGGTTAAGGGAGGTTATAACTCAATAAACCAAATATGGTACTTTTTACAACACTTTGTTATTGTTGAACTTTGTCCAATCATTTAATTGATGGATGAAGATTGGAGACATGGCTGCATTGCTCAATGAATGAATAGTTGGATTGTGAGGAGTGTGTGGATGAATTAATCCAAACATGGGCGATGACGAAGAAAGGCCTTTAGCTATGTGGAGAAAATGGTCTCAACGCACTGACATGGGTGGGTGTTCTTGTTTTCATTTTAGCTTCTGCATTAAAACATCACCCTGCACAAACACTGACCCCACCAATTCTTCTAAAACATGCATAGCCTAGATATATTTAACACAGTGCACTGATTCAGCAGCTCAAAGAATTAAACTAAAAGCATTCATCAAAAAAGGGAGAGGGAAGGAGACAACCATGTAGTGACTGAATTGCTCAAAAACATTGCATCAATCCCAGCTTCTACTTGACCACATGGTGTCGTCCTAGGCAACTAAATTGCCTCCATTGTCTTCATCGTCACTTGAGAGCAGGATGAAATTCATCAGCAGATCGGAGTGTGCACTGCAGAAAAACAAATTACTATAATGTTTCCACAAAAACAGCTTTTCTCCTTGTTCACTAAAAGCATACTCATCAGGGGAGTGGTGGTGTTTGCATGAATGTTTCTTAGTTCATGGTTACATTCTGTCATGTCTAACAATTGATACTCAATGCACTGGTACCAATTAATATACTAAACTGAAATGTTTTGCAAAGATCATATTATAAAGAAATACATTGTTTTGAATTTTGTAGATACTTAATTATGTATGTACTGGAACGTCTGAGCCAAACAACAGCAGACCCCTCGTCCCCTTCGAAACCATCCAAATTGAAAAACAAATGGTTTGAAAGCAGCTTTAAAACCTTTTGTTTTGCATTGCGCATTGGTAAAGGGTCACCAGCCTCACAGGTAGTGAAACAGACCTCCACTTCTGCCAGGTGAGTGTGAAAAACTCCCATGCACCTTAGCGCCAGTCCGGGCCTGGTCATAGCTCAGTGGTGTTCATGCGATTTTGTTGACACGTATACCTCTAAATTATCTTGTCATTCTGTCTATTCTCCTCTTTTCTTAGCTTCTTCCCCTCTTTTTATGCTACTCTCAGTGTAAAGTGCTAGTAAGTACTATTTGATGTTCCGCAGTGTTCTAGGAGCCGCGGCTTCCCACTGCAAAGTGCACAGACGCTGTCACTGCAGGGAGAAGCCCTATACAGTAAACTGAATGATCACCCCTCCCTTAAAGATGACTGTGCTGCGCACGAAAGGTCCAGGAATAGGAGAGAGGAAATACAGCGTGAACAGCTTGGGCACATTTTGAGGCGCTCGGTGAATATGGCCAGAGTCACTTGGGAAAATGTTTGTGGGGAGCTTGCGTGCAAAATTAAGCAGGTGTTAAAAGGATACATTTGTCATTGTTCCTTGCTTTTTTGACTTTACACATGTGCTGCACTGTACAGCACACATACAAAGTAGGAAATGGTTTTAAACGTGTCTAGCTATGTTATTTTGTACAGGAACGGGCAACCTTCCTGTACAAAACCTATGGTAGACTAGCACTATGGCGCCAGGATTTGTGCCTGGCCCACAGCAGCTGAAATCAGAGCAGGCCCCAGAGAGAGGAAGAGTGAGCCAAATCTCTATGAATATGGTGTCAGGCAATGCAGCACAGCATTTTTGGCTGAGCCCTTTCGTTCTGTGACTCCATTGATAATCTGGGCCAAAGTTGAGGGGGCACGGCATTCCATACTTTACAGGAACTGAGAGTTCCTGAGCCTCATGTGTTGGGGAGGGAGGTGGGGGGTGGTCGCTGACCAGGGGGTGGTGGTGGTTTGGGGGATGGTGGTGGGTGGGGTGTAAAGCAGCGGTAGTTAATTTTGAGTGTACAGCAGAGCAGAATAATTTACTATGTTTATTTTGTAAGGGCAATACCTGGCAGAATAGAGGAATACTAGTCATGGTGATTCTCGAAGTGTTACAATGGATAAGAAAATAAAACTATGTACGGTAAATATCAATGGCCTCAACGACTTTAAGAAGATAGGGATTTTACGTAAACTAATTCAGTTATTACAACTTGACATATTGTGTCTACAAGAGACACATATCTCCTGGGATAAGCGGAATTTGTTAAAAAAATATTAGGTCTTGAGCTTCTAATTTGTTCAAAGCAGTCTGGTGTCAAGAGGGGAGTTGCTATTTTTATGAAGCAAGGGGCCGGGAAATGTGTTAGAACTTTAGCTGATAAATGGGGGAGATGGGGGCTAGCTGAACTTGTTATTGAAGACAATAAGTTTACCGTTTGCTTTATATACGGCCCAAATCTAGATGATAATGAGGTAATGAATGCAATTAATCTGGAGCTGGCCACTTGGAGCCAACCTATAATTCTCTGCGGTGATCTAAATGTCCATATTGAGGCCGATATGAATATCAGGAATATATGGAATTATAAAGGCCATAAGATTAGGACTTACAGATCCCTAAGGGAGTTAGTATTAGGGAATGGGCTATGTGGAATAAATTAAGACCCATGGAGCCTGGTTTTACCTTTTATTCAGCCCCACACCGAAAGTTCGTTCGCTTAGATTATTTTTTTATTTCTACAGTCTTTTTGGAAAATACAAGAATTGATATTTTACCTCAATTGGTCTCCGATCTTAACCCTATCATACTAGAATTTCTGCTATCCTCACAGAACAAACATTCGAATAGGCAATGGTCTTTTCAACGGAATTTATTGTTAGATGAGGATTATCTCTCACATATGGCCAAAATTATTGACACATTTTTTTTAAACAATAATGAGACGGCTTCGATACAAACAGTATTGGACACTTTCAAATCTATTATAAGAGGTGAAACCATGAGCTACTCAAACTTTTCCCGGAAAAAGAAACAGAATGAATTTAAAAGTGCAGAGGATAAAGTGATGAAGGCAGAATTAAAATTAGCTGCTAGTATTAAAACTGGCCAGGGTATTGATGAAGCACAACGGGTGCTAACTTTTGACCGCGCCGCCGTATACTCATATCTAGCTGACCAGGTTGCATCTAAATATCAGCAATATAAAACGGAATGTTATGAATTGAGTGAGCAAACGGGGATTTTAGCCCAAAGGTTAAGACAGAAGGCTGGCCTAAATGATATAATAAAAATTTTAGATCAAGAAGGTGTAATGCATGAATCTAAAATAGGCATATTGAATGCATTTCGTGCATTTTATCAATCCCTTTATAGTAAGTCTAACGAATGGCACTAGTACAGTTAACGATGCATCGACTTACTTAAGAAATCTTGATAATTCTGCTCTTAATGAAATAGAAAAATTAATGCTAGCCGCTCCTTTCATCTGGGAAGAGATTGAAACAGCTATTCTTGGTTTAGCCCCGGGTAAAGCGATGGGACCGGATAATATTCCTCTGGAATTTTATCGTGCTTTCCGTAATATGCTTAAACTGGAACTTCTTAAGGTTTTTCAACAGGCATTTCAAGGTGTCCCACCGGTATCCTGGTCTCTGGCAACTATAGTTGTATTTTAAAAAAAAGGGAAAGAATCTACTGATTTAGGCTCATATATGCCAATCTCACTCATAACATCCGATAGCAAAATCTTCTCCAAGATATTAGCTAATAGATTAAATGACATTATGCCCAGGTTGGTCTCTAAGATCCAACACGGTTTTATCAAAGAAAGAGACACAACCGATCATATAAGATGAGTTACTGCTCTCCTGGATTGGGCGCAGGCCACAGGATCCGCAGTCGGAGTGGCACTGTTGGATGCCGAAAAGGCATTTGACAGGGTCGAATGGGGGTTCCTGTTTGTCTGTGCTGGTCTGGAAGGGGTTTCCTGTAGAGTATATAACTGCCATCCGGGCGCTATATATTAACCCTAAAGCCCTAATATGGCTGGCCTCGGAGACTTCTATCCCTTTGGCGATCACAAGGGGGACAAGGCAAGGGTATCCTTGTTCCCCCTTGTTGTTCGCGTTATATATAGAGCCCTACTTACAAAGCCTTATAAAAGAAAATTATATTCCTCCAGTTCGAATCCATCAAGTAGAATATAAAGTCCTTGCATACGCCGACGATGTCGCGTTTGTCACCTCTGATACTAAAATAGCACTACCTAAAATCATAGAATTGGCCCGGGAGTTTGGAGAATTTTCGGGATATAAATTAAATATTTCGAAAACGCAAGTGATTCATTTTACTGTCGGCATACCGGATGGGGTGGTACTGTCAACTTCAGCTCTATATCTGGGCGTGAAAATCACTGCTAAAGTAGAAGATATTTTAGGTCTTAATTTAGATCCTCTTTTAGACTCTACTAATAGGACTCTTGAGAGATTGAATAATCTTCACTTATCTCTATACAGGCGTACCAACGTAGTGAAGATGATTATATTCCCCAAATTTCTCTATTTTTTTGTACCATACCATTATTATTTCCTTCCGTTTTTTTCAATAAACTAGACAGAATTGTTTCTAGGTTTCTTTGGAGTTATAGGAGACCTAGAAGTTCTCTTAAATGGTGTATTCTTCCCAGGAAAAGGGGAGGCTGGGGGATGCCTAATTTTCGGCTATACTACTGGGCGGTCTCGTTAAGACTCATGTGTACGTTAATTTTCCAAGATTATTTAATGGAAGAATCAATTCATCCTTCAATTTATGAAATGGTTCTGGGGCCGAAGCCCGTCAATCCTTGGTTAGAATCATCGAACCCAGTTACTATAAAAAAACTAAATTTAAAATTATGTTAACGGTTTATCAAATCTGGAAACAATTTAAAAAAAGATTTTGCTGCTGTGAATGCTATAACTATTATACTCCTTTCTTAGACAATCCAATGTTGCCTGCTATCTTTAAAGATTCTATTATGCAGAGATGGCAAAACTCCAAACTATGCACACTAGGGGATCTTTATCAAGACAAACAATTTGTTTCATACTTATATCTGCAGCAAAAATATAATTTTACTAGAGGAGATTTTTTTAAATATCTCCAAATACGGAGTTTTCTGGAGACTAAAGATTTATTAAACACCAATAAAATGACCCAATTTGACGTGTTAGAATGCTGTAGGAAAAGAAACAGAATTGGAGCGATCTATTATACAATGTTAAATAGAACTGAAGATAATTTAGATCTATATATCGACAAATGGCAAAAGGGGCTTGGAATAAGGAATGTTGATTTATCTAGTTCTTTAGAAATGGCTACTTTGGTTTTATTTAATGCATCGCTCAAAAGCCAACATTTTATGTCCGTTTTTGATTTGTATTATACTCCGGCAAAGTTGCTAAAATGGAAAGCCAATAGGGGTGTCATATGTAGTCGATGTGGGTATCTGGGGGCGGATGCAATTCACATGTTTTTTCATTGTTCCAAGTTAGTGCAATTTATTAATGAAGTACAAACCTTCTTAAACAACATTTTAAATACATCTATAGTACTATCTGCTGAACTAGTAATACTCGGAATTCAATCCGACGTAATTGGCACTAAAACAGCTACAGAAGAAGGTTTTTTGTTCATTTCTATGTCAATTTTTAGATATTGTATAACCTCACACGGCTAGATGCTGAACCTCCATTATTTTGTTACTGGCAGTCGAAATTATTAAGCATCTATCAACTTGAGAAGGCGGTATATCGTCTAAAGGGGATGAGAAAAAAGACATTTGGTCAAAAACTTTGGGCTCCTATTTGTAACTGGATTTAATTCGTTTATTTTATTATAATGCCTATGCTCTGTCTGACGTGAACTCTGTATTATGTTTTTCAAACTGTTTGGCTATAACTACTTGCTGCCACAAAAATCAATAAAAAAAATTTTTTTAAAAAGATAATCTGGGCCAAAACTTTGCAAAACTTGTCAGATAGTTTGAAAGACGGTGCACATATGCGTAAATAGGGTCAAGAATTGTGATGCATGGTCAGAAACGTAAACCAATGTCCAATATTTGAGAAGGTGGTTCACCCTTCTCAAAGAAAACTACTGGACATTTGTTTACGTTTCGCTAGTCGGAAACAGCTAAAAGCTGGAAGATGAAAAGGAATTCGTGTAAAATCATCTAGCTGATTTTCTAAGGTGATCATTATACCTTTGTTTGGATTAATAAACCTTTGTCTGGCTTAATAATCGTTGGCTGCTACAGCTCCCACATACTTTCTAAATGATTTAGTTATCCGTTTGCTGTTTTAGGTTTCTGTCTCAGAGGTGCGAAAATACCGGATTTCTCAATACTTTTATCGGCCTGGACCTCAAAATACATGACAGGTGAGTGAAAAAACAGCCAGTCAGCAATCCTCACAGAGCAGGTGAGGGTCTTGAGTGTATACGTCACAGTGTGAACAGCTAGGGAACATGGGAGAGTGAAGAAGACTGGCTGTGGACAGCGCATGAGAAACGTGTGAATCGTGCACTTCGGAAGGATAAGGAGAATTATGAGCCAGTTTAAAAATACTGCGAGAATCCACTGCCCATGAAAAGTTAACTGCACTTAAATTGATAGAAGTGTTTCTTGGATCTCTTGGATTTCTTGGATCCTATTATCCTGTATCCTTGAATATATATATATATATATACTTATAAGCCCCAGTGTGATTTTAACTGAAGCATCGATTATGCGGCAACGCAAAGGGAATGTTCTTCGCGTAGCTCCACGGCGGCTGATCCCGGTGGGCGGGAAGCGGCATCTTTTAGCAGTCACATTGCTACACCACGCTTCGTTGCACGCTCGCTGTTTGTTTTTCGACTGCCTTGGCTGATATGTTTACCAAGTCAATGGTATGAACGCACCATCCAAGTGGATAATACTTTTGTTTCCCCCCATAGTAAACTGGCCAGTGAGTCAGCAGGTATATTTTAAACAGAGATTTTGTTAGTGGTTTCAGCAGCACCGAAACGCTTTTCGCACAAGAGAAAGTCACAAACAACCGGGAAATGGGGTTGAACTGTGCGAAGGCTTTGCTTTTCTAGTAAACCAGCTAGTAACCCAAAACATGGCAAAAGGCGAATCCCCCCCTTCTTACCTGTTAAAGAAGGTAGACAACGCTGGCAGTTTTCGGTAAAAGAATCAGTTGTAGACTCGGTAACACCGGAAGTTAGTTGCATCAATACAGAGCATGTTTCAGTTAACCTTTCAGAATTCTTTACAAAATACCCCCAGAAATAACCTGAACTGTAGCATTATAGTGGTACCGTAAACATTATAATGTAGATAAAGCAGAGCTTTATCCCACATTAAGGGGGTTCAGAATGTCACATCCAGCCAGCAGAGGCACCCTCTGTCAGCAATGGCTGCAAACCACCAGGAGCTGGATTTTCTTCACTGAGTTTTGTGCTCTTACATGCCTTCACTAGGAAAAAACACCGGGCTTCAGGTTCTCTCAAACACCACAAAACCGCACACCCTTGTCTTTAGTCTGACCTCAGAGTCGCCTTCAGGGGTTCTTATACAGAGCCGTGCCTCTGTGCAAGCCACCAAAAGCTCCCAAAGGGACCTGATTGGATTCATCTTTCCCCTGAGGCATTTTTATCAGAAATTAATGAACCTGCTCAGTCAGATGGTACTCTGGACCCCTAGAGGATTCTAATATTAGCAGTGCGACCAGGAACGTTCCCAAGTGATACCATAAGTTCATAACGAAAGAGCACCAGTGTCTTCTGCCAAGTAAATAAGGCATTGTAACCCAAGTCCAATCCATTGGAGACTTGCAAGCAGGGTCGTTCTTGAAATCTCTTCACTCTGTTGAGTTTCTGTAGCGAGGTGCCTTGCAAGATGGGCGTATACCGCAGATCCACTTTAGAAGTTTAATTGCTAAAAGCTATAAGAACTACAGAGCCCATGACCGAAAGGATCTCCAATCTGCCAAGAGCAGGATCACATACCACTCGAGAACCGACCAAGAGATTTCAAAGTAAACCATAAGCAAAAAGGAAAAATATAAAAGAATGAATCAACAAAGGTACATGCCAGTTTCCTTTTAAGAACATGTCAATTTCTGTGAAGTTTAAAAAATGCTGCACTGACATAGCAAGGGGTATCTGAACTACTGCAAGCTCTGAGGTAATGATGGAGGGAAGGGGAGATACAAACAGATAGAAGCTGCTACCAATCATTGGAGGCTTGCAGCTTGAGATGGCTGACTAGGGACGAACTGCAGAACCGATTACTGCTCCTTTCCCAGAAAGTAGTCATGTGACGTTAGCCTTGATAACTTAGCGCCTAGCGCTGGGATGCTTTCGGGATTACTACGCGCTCTACAAAACCCTAATAATAATAATAATAATAATAACTTCCCCATAATCGATGGTGCAGAAGTTACATAATGGTGAAAGATGGTTAATGAGTGGTGGTAAGTATGCACCTACCAGTCGTAAGCAAGGCCACCAGCACAGTACTGGGTCCTAAAAAGGGTCTCTATAAATTAGTCCCTTTCTCAACCCTTGGTAGCTGACACTGAGCAGTAAGGCTTAACTTAATAGACATGCATGTAAAGTATTCAAAAACACTAATACAGTAAATAGGTAAGACACAATAAAATACCACACCAATTTATAAAAATAGGACATGTTTTTATATTTAAAATGACACCAAAATCCAATATAGGAAACCGCGGATACGTATTTTTAAACAATAAACACTTTCAAGTGCTTAGAAACCAATAGCACCACTCTGGGACCTTTGGTCACGCTTAACCAGGACAAAGTCAATGTTTCAGGCCAGCCGTGATGAACCCCTGCTTGGATACATGAAACAGGAGGCAACAAGGCAAAAGTTTACCTTTATACACGTTTCTGGAACTATTTCTTCCGAAGGCCCTTGCTGCTCTTCACCAGATTCAGTGAGGGTTCGCCAGCCTGAACTACACTTCCAACAATGCACTCTGTCAACCTCTTAGAAAGTCCACTGGACGCACTACAGGAGGGGGAATCTGCCCGCAGAAGGGTCAGCTAAGCTCGATTAACCTGTAGCTGCAGGGAGTTCACTCCTTACTCCTTCTTGAAGTAAGACAAAGTCATCATAGCTGTAGTTCCATATTGAGCAGGAGGCGTAATCTTCACCAGGTAGGCCCCTGAATGCAAATAAGTATTCCAGCAGGACAGACCTCTTCCTTCTTGGAGTTTCAGGCCGCAGAACTGAGAGGCTCAGCACCTCTAACATATCTATTCTCAGCTTATTGGCATCAAGAGGGGGACACCCCTGACCAATGAGATGCAGAGTGCCAATCTGGTGCATGACCACTTCCTACAAAAGTGTGGCATCTTCTTGTCCCAGAAAGCACTATTCTTCCAAAATCCATGATGACTGAAATTCAGCAGTGTAGTAAGAGCTAACTAAACAAACTCTCTGTGTGGCGAATTTGCATACCTCTCCTTCGACTAACATCTGCAAATTCCTTCCTTAAGCCTGCTATCTGGCTGGGGTACAGGGGACTGTAGGGAAGTAGTCCTGGCATTCCCTGCCTGTCTTGTCCTCCTTTGAAGCCTCATGCATTGTTGACTCCTCCCCCTTGCCCTCACATTCCTGTGTAGCTGCAGAGCTCTCTCCAGCAGATAGCCTCTCCCCTAGATAAGCCTGTTAGCACTGACCAATCAGAGAAGACTGCAGGAAGGCTGGATTTTCGTTTAGAGACAAGGAAGTGTTATAATTTTGTTTCTGTGCAGGTCATGATGAATCCAACAAGAGCACTCTGTTGCATTTATCAATACCATTCTGTTAAGTCTTTGAATGATATTTTCATACTTTCCTAGCAATAGTTATGGGTTCATAACATATTGCCATGTTAGGCTATGAGGCCAAGCATCTACAGTGTGGACAATTGAATGTGCAATTCCTCCCTCACCAGGGTTTATAAAACATCTTTTATAAGGAACCCGCTCATAATTACAGGACCTAGGAGAGACTCAGGGGTCTCCTAATATGTAAAATGATGTAGATTAATACTTCACAGTGTCCACAGCACCAAAGTCGACTTTGCAGGGACTTCCTACACTCGGGAAAACTAAAATGGGCAATATTCCATCACAAGGGTATATAAAACATCTATTGTAGGGACCCTGCTTATAGTTACCTGTCCCCCACCCCTGCAACAGTGAGTAGCCAAAATATCGAAATTAAAATATGATATACAATAATATCGATGTTTTAATTTCGATGGTACAAAATATCGATGTCAATAATTTCGACGGACAGAATATCGACGTTTTTAATATCAAAGTTAGTAATATCGATAGCAAATATATCGATGTTACTAATATCAATATTTGTATTTTTTTCATGTATTTTGTTAATAATTTTATATGTATATTTTAATTTTGTGTTTTAGTACCGTAGAAGTTTGTGGGTTTATTGGGGAATATGGTGGAAGTAATTTAATTATAGTAAATGAATTATAGATTTGTATTCATTAATAATACATGTAATTCATTTTATTGTTTAAGTTCTGTAGCGGGTTGTGGGTTTATAGGGGAATAGGGTGGGAAGTAATTTAAATGTAATTATTTAATAATGTATTTTTATTAATTGGTATTGATAATTATATTATTGTTAATTAATTATTAATTGGAAATGTATTTTTATTAATTGGTAATTCATTTTTATTGATTGGTAATTAATTGTTATTAATTGCTAATACATTTTTATTAATTAGTAATTGATTGTAATTATTACGTTATTTTGGTATACAACATTATTTAATTGTAATATTTGTTAATTGGTAATTACTTCTTATAATTAGTATGTTCTTGTTATTCTGTTTTTTTAAATATATTGTTTTTATTGTTAATTAATATTAATACATTTTTATTTAATGGTATTTATTATTAATTTCATTGTTAATTAAGTATTCATTGGTAATTATGTTTTTGATTAATTTGGGATATTTTTAAATAGTTTATAGTTATTTAAAAATTATTTCATTCAATTTTTTCATATTGTGGCTATTTTTAAGTATGTTGTTTTTAACTTCTACACTATCCAACACTTTCCCTACCGTTGCACTCACTGGAGTTGGAATAGTAATTTTTACCCCAATGATATCTAACACTTTCCCTACTGTTGCACTCTCTGGAGTTGAAATAGTATTTTTTGCCCCTATGCTATCCAACACTTTCCCTACTGTTGCACTCTCTGGAGTTGGAATAGTAATTTTTACCCCTACGCTATCCAAAGCTTTCCCTACTGTTGCACTCTCTGGAGTTGGAATAGTAATTTTTACCCCTACGTTATCCAGCACTTTTCCTACTATTGCACTCTCTGGAGTTGGAATAGTAATTTTTACCCCTACGCTGTCCATCACTTTCCCTACTGTTGCACTCTCTGGAGTTGGAATAGTAATTTTTACCCCCACGCTATCCAACAGTTTTCCTACTGTTGCACTCTCTGGAGTTGGAATAGTAATTTTTACCCCTACGCTATTCAACACTTTCCCTACTGTTGCACTCACTGGAGTTGGAAGAGTAATTTTTACCCCTACGCAATCCAACACTTTCCCTACTGTTGCACTCTCTGGAGTTAGAATAGTAATTTTTACCTCTACGCTATCCAACATTTTCCCTACTGTTGCATTCTTTAGAGTTGGAATAGTAATTTTTACCCCTACGCTAACCAAAACTTTCCCTACTGTTGCACTCTCTGGAGTTGGAATAGTAATTTTTACCCCTACGCTATCCAACATTCTCCTTACTCTTTTTAATTTGTTTTACATAATATTTATTTTTTATTTATATTATCATTTTATGTGTATAGATGTATTTGTAATTTATAATATTTTTGATTATATATAAGTTATTAAAAGAATTATTAAAAGTTATTAAGTAAGTATATATATATTATGTATGATATGTATATGTACATTTTTTAAATATTAAATTATGTATATTAATTATTAATTTGAAATATTATAACATATTTTTAACTATGTTTATTGCATTTATAAGTATTATTTACTTTATTTTACATATTTTTTTAACTAAACAGACCCTCCAGGATATCGCGATTTTGCGATTTGCCGCGAAATCGGCACTTTTAAAAAAATGCCGCGATTGTTACAAAAATGCCCGCGAAATGGGCATTTTTTGTAGAAATCGCGGCATTTTTCGCTATATCCTGGGGGGTCTGCTTTATCCAAAGACATGCACCGGTTGCCGCACACCTGTAGATGATCTACAGACACTGGGGTCAGAGGGTTAAAGCAGCTCGGCTGCAGCTGGCAGTGTGAAGGTCTAGGCTCTTTGTCATTCAGAGCTGCCCGGGACTGCGCTCGTTCGCACCTCTTCCTGGCCCACAAGAATGACAATGGGAGCCCTCACCTTGCACATCAACAGGAGGGGAGGGGGGGATGGGTTGTTGTCACAGAGGATGGAGCAGGGATCGGACAGAGCAGTGTAATGTGAAAGGGTTTGCAGTGACAGGAATAGGAACTTCGAGTCTTAGGCCTGTGAGAAGGCTCATTTACTGACCTGGCAAATTGTTTTTAAACACAGTCAGCAAGTCAATTTGGGAAAGAAACGGAGAACAATTTAAATTGAAAACAAAAGACACGCTACCTTAAATCTGTTAATATATTTTTTTTTTACTCGAATCTTGCATTGCTGAGAGATTATCTGCAGCATGCACACCCGGAACTGTCTATGTGCTTGCACTTCTACTCTAATGTGAATTGTATTAGCAAAATGTCTGACCTTGCTTTAAAGATGTTGCACTAAGTGCTCCATCCATGTACGATTTTTAGCATTGGATCGTAGCAAGCTTCTCCTTAAAGCTGAAGTTTAGTGCAAAAACGCTGGGCTCTGTATGAGCATACTATGAAATCATGGTTTTATTCTATAGATTAAAGAATTAGCAGAGTATCAATTTTCCGATTTAAAAAAAGGACTACAGGCTATAGAAGGCAAACAAGCAATGGCACCTTTCAGTACTCCAGGATATGGGGTGAATGGATGAATGAAAGATTTAATAAATGGATAATGAGAGAGGATGGATGGATTGATGAGAGGGGAAGGATGGAGAGAAAATTTAAATAGATGGATGTATGGGTGGAAGGGTAGCTGGATGATGGATGAGGGGAAAGATGGATGAGGGGAAGGATGATGAATGAGGAGATGGATGGATGGATGGAGGGGAAGGATGGATGGATGAGGGGAAGGATGGATGGATGAGGAGAAGGATGGATGGGTGAGGGGAAGGATGGATGATGGATGAAAGGAAGGATGGATGAGGGGAAGGATGGATGGATGAAGGGAAGGATGGATGAGAGGAAGGATGGATGGATGAGGGGATGGATAGAGGGGAAGGATGGATGGATGGATGGGTGGGTGAAAGGATGGATGGATGATGAGGGGAAGGATGGATGGATGGATGATGAGGGGATGGATGGATGGATGTTTGATGAGGGGGTGCGTGAAAGGATGGATGATGAGGGGAAGGGTGGATGGATGGATGGATGATGAGGGAATGGATGGATGATGAGGGGGTGGGTGAAAGGATGGATGGATGATGAGGGGAAGGATGGATGGATGATGAGGGGAAGGATGGATGGATGAAGAGTGGGTGGGTAGATGGATGGATGGATGATGAGGGCAAAGGATGGATGGATGATGAGGGAAAAGGATGGATGGGTGATGAGGGGAAGGATGGATGATGAGGGGAAGGACAGATGGATGGATGGATGGATGGATGATGGGTGGGTGAAAGGATGGATGGAAGGAAGGATGGCTAAGTGAAAGGGTCGATGGAGAGAGAAAGGGAGGATGGATGACTAAAATAGTGGATGGGTGGAAGGATTAGTAAGTGAAAGGATGGCTGGATTGGTGAAAGGGTAAATGGCTGAATGGATGAGTGAATGGATGGATGGGATGAAGAGTGGATGGATAAGTGTACAGATGGATAGGGTGAAAGGGTGGATGGATAATGGAGATGAGTGAAAGGATGGATGAGGGGATGGATGAAGGGATGGATGAGTGAAATGATAGATGGAAGGATACATGATGGATAGGTTTGCAAACGGTTGAATATGTTTGGAAATGGCTGGGCTTACTTATATACTATTGCGCGACCTCTGATGTGTCTGTAAAACGTACCTATTGTCCTGAAGTTTTGTCCTGAATTTTGAGCTCCTGTCCTGAATTTGTGTCCTGAATTTTGACCCTTTGTCCTGAATTTTTACACTCACCGTCCTGAATTTGCACCAATGCCAGTTGGTCACCCTATTCGCTGGCTTGGAGACGGAGCGCCGTGCAGAGATGTCTGTCCCTCAAGATAAACAGACAGAACCACTCAGCCGAGAGAGCTGAGGCGCACACGGGACGGGGTATCTGCAGAGGCGCGCTGGACAAGGGATGAAGTCTGAGGGTTGAGCTCACCTATTGCAGACCATTTCCCCCTGGGAGTGAGCCATGGGAAAAATCCTAGAGGCGAGAAATTTAACACGGGCGTCAAGTGGCCCCATGTCATGGGTGTCAACTTCAACCAGTCCCCGCTTTTAAATCGGAGACGATTTGCAGGCTGACATTTTGCAACGAAACTACAAGTACCAACATGCAGTTCGCTACTGTGTAACAAGTGACCACTTGGCGGTTTTGACTGCTCTTTCTCTAGTGGTTAGGTCTGTCGAACGGGCATCCGGTGGGATATCAGGTTGTGTTCAAAATACACTGTACTATTTAACGTGCTTACTAATAAAAGGGGCGATAGGTATAGCCATCATTAGTGCAGCAGGTACAGTGGCACCCAGCTCTAAGGCTATTGCAAGACACAAACTGACCTGCAATGGTACGCCTCTTCTGGCGCAGGGCTTTGCAACGTGACGCATCTGGGAGATGCGTCACGTAGTAAATACCCCGCACCATGGTGCATCTTTTGCGCCGCCGCTGCGTCACAAAAGTGACGCAACGGCGGCGTAAAAGCAGCGCAAGGGGCTTGTAAATCTGCTCCAAAGTGTCTACATTGTAAAGAAACCAAATATACATAGCTTCATGTTGTTAAATAACTAAAAAAACTAAGATATCTGTGTTTGTTGTAGGAAAAATGGCCACATAAAATGCCGCAATATTGCCGCTAAATTTCCATATTTGTGCCGCTAAATTTCCATTTTTGTGCCGCTAAATTTGCTATTCCATGCCGCTATATCCTGGGGGGTCTGATTAAAAATACAATATTTTCTAATTACGATATTTTTGACATTCAATATTTTTTTTCTCAATATTTTTGTACTTACCTTGTTGGAGATAGGATGTCGATATTGTTGATATCGATATTTTTGTTACGATATTTTTGTATGTTGATATTTTAGGTATCGACATTTTGTCAGACATTCCCTGCAACACCTAGAAGAGACTTTGGGTGAACCTGATATATTAGAATAATGTAGATGATCACTTGTATAGTCCCCCTGCCACTAAAGTCGAATTTGCTGTGAATTTACTTTTCAAAAGCCGTGCTACAACTCAGGGCTTCTCTTAAAATGACTTCTGGCTCTCAGCAGTGCACGCATGCAAGTGCAAAAAAGGCTGCTGGTTTTTAAACTGGCAGGACCTATTATATATTAGGCACTCTACGTAGTTATCTTCCCCTTGCCCTATTATCTACTAAGGACTTATATGGAAGGGTATGCCAATTGCAAGTGTACCTCAATGCATGTGTGTGTGTTTAACTTAGCACTGGCCCCGGCCTAACCAGCAGGGCCCAGTGCACAGTCAGTGTCAGCTACCATTAGTTACAGTCAGCACACAAAAATTGGGGATCAACAGGCCAAAAGGGTGACTTTCTGACACATAATACATGCTAAATATAACAGCTCAGACACATTTTAAATGTTTAGTGGCAAGGGGACCATTACTCATTTCTCTGTGTTACATAAAAAATTATGGGCCCGATTCACAAAGGTAAAGTTAGACCAAAAGTCTAACTTTACTACGTTTCAGTATTCACAAAGGTAAGTTACTACTAGAAACTTTACTACTAGAAAAATTGCTACTCGTAACTTTACTACTCGTAACTTTACTATTGTTAAGTTTACCAGTAGTAAAGCTACTAGTAGTAACTTACCTCTGTGAATAGTGAAAAGTAGCAAAGCTAGACTTTTGGTCTAACGTTACCGTTGTGATTCAGGTCCTTAAATAACAATAGTAGCTATGTGCACATTTATTGATAAAAACATATATTAAATATTGTTGTAAGGTGGATTATTAGTTGGGGTAAGTATGCATCTACCACTAGCAATAAGGCCACTAACACAATCTAAAGTCCAGGCAAGGTCTTAAAAAATTTGACCCTGGTTCAACCCTTAGTAGCTGGCTGCGAGCAGGCAGGCTTAACTCAGGATACAGGTATGTAAAGCATTTAAATACACCAATACAATAGATAAGTAAGACACAACACACAATAAAAACCCCACACCAACTTATAAAAATAGGAAATATTTTTATCTTTAAAATGACCCCAAAGCAACAAAAGAAAAGTCCAATATAGGGAACCGTAGATATACATTTTTTAAAGATTAACAAATTTATAGTGCTTAAAAACATCAATTTGGAGCATCTGGTCGCACTTGACCGGGACAAAGTCAAAGTTGAGGCTGACCACGATGTAGCCCTTGTCGGATGCACTAAGCAGGAGGCCCCAGTCAAAATTTTACCTACACACACATTTTCTGGAGGATTTTCTCTCGACGGTAAGCAGTCCACTTTGTCAGCCTGGATTTGCAGCAGGTTCACCGGCTTGGTTCAGCAGGAGCTCCAGGTCAACTCCCGAAAGTCTTGAGCTCCGGAGCTTTCAGCGGGACAAACCTGAAATCCAGGTCAGGTCGTGGTTGAAGGTAGTTGGTTTGACTCTCAACAATGTGTTGGTCCACTTCTGGAGCTTTTTCCAGAAGTTCCTCCAAACTTCTGTAACGTCTTCCTGAAGTTCCTCTTGAGGATTCAAAGTGTCCAGAATACAAATCCATGGGTATAGAAGCTCTGAGATGGTCCTTGGAAGTTTCGAACTACAATTCCCACAATGCACCTGGCAAATCCTTAAAGGTCCACCGGAAGCACTCCTGGCTGGGGACATCTTGAGGGGGATGGTGCTGGGAAGCTCTGTTAACCTGTTATTTTCACAAGGTCCACTCGCCAATGCATTCTGAAGCAAGGCAGAGACTTCAGGGCTGTCATTCCAAGTGTGCAAAAGGAGCAGTCCTTCAGCAGGGCAATTCTGTGTGTTGCAGACAAGGGCTCCAGCAGGGACGTCATTCTTGTAGTTGCAAGCAGCAAATTAGAGTTGCTATGCTGCTCTCACATATTTATTCAATGATGTGGAGTGGCGAGCAGGGGAGCACCTCTATCCAATGAGTTGCACGGTGCCACCCAGAAAAATACCAGCTTGCTCCAAAAATGTGGCATATTTTTGTCTCACAAAGCATTGCACTTAAAATTCAAGTTGGACAAATCCTCTCCAGGACTGTAAGATCTGGCTAAACCAAACTACTGGTGTGGCACATTTCCATTAGAACTCCCCTGACCTTCTGCAGATTCTTTTCCTGGGCCTGCCATCTGTCTTGGGTATAGGATGCATGGGTAGGTAGGCCTGGCATTCCTTACTGTCCACCTCTCTTTGAAGCCCAGTTTTATTTACCCAGCCCCCTTTTCTGACCCGTCCCCTGCAGCTGCAGAGCTCTCCTCATCAGATAACACGTGCCCTATGTGGTTACTTATCACCTCATCAAAGTAGTCTAGCTAAGCCTGTTAAGTCTGACCAATCAGGAACGGCTGCAAGAAAGCTGGATTTTGGCTCACAGAATAGAAAGTTCTATAACTTCTTTGCTGTACTAGTTATGATAAATTCAGCATTGGCAAGTTGTTGGATTTATCATTGCCTATCTTTTATTTCTTTGAAATTTTTAGCACAGTCCTGGCAATATTTGTAATTAAATAAAATATTCTAATGTTACCCGATGGAGCTATAATCTACAATGGAGTAAAACAAATTGGCACATTTCCCCTCAACATGGCATATAAAATATCTTTTATAATGTCCCTGCTCCTGCTTATAGTTACATGGCACCCCATCCCTGGGGCACTTAGGGGAGACCTTAGGGGTGACATATGTAAACATAAGGTAGTTTAACACTTTGGAAGTGCCATGTCTAACGAGCACAAGGTGCATCACAGCAAATTATCAAATCCGTGTCCAGAGTTGTTTCTTCAAATTATTCGTTTATTCAAAAAATGTAAAAACGATCAAGTTAAAATGAACAGCCAACGCGTTTCGTCTAAACAAATGGACTTCTTCAGAGCTGTTGATTAACAGATATATACACACACATCAATATGATACAAGACAAAAGCACATTACAAAAGAACATGACACTTTGGAATATTACTAAAACAATAGGAACATTGTGATAGGACTGCTATAAGCGTAGATTATGACAAATTAATAACCACATGTATATTAACTCACCAAGAAATAACACACAACATCCCTATATTTACCAAAAATGTACATAGATTTACATATATAACTGTATCATACATTAAAAAGAGCATCTATATCCCCCTAACAAACGAGGAATTTTAAAAAAGAGAACGAATAGGAGGGTGAAGAGAGTTGTAAGGGGTATCCCTGTACAAAAAGCATCACAACAGGGATAAAGATAAAAGGAGAATCAGGTGATTTTAAAGAAAGAATGAAAGGATAAACAACTAAAATGACCCACTGAAAAGAAAACTGTGAGCGGTCGATACTAACGTGAGATCCACAATGTCAAAAGTAAAGAAGTGAGAGGAGAAGAGCATGAATATGTTGTCAATATACCCACCATCAATGAGGCACTCCTAAAATATAGCGCCAGGTTGTCCGTGATGGATGAAAACAGCAAGGAAGTTGGCAAATCCCGTCCACTCTAACTATGCAAGAAAGGAAATAGCATGACTCAGTAACCCCCTAAGACTTGTAGGCTATGTAACTGAGTATGGTGGTGTTTCAACAAAGCATCTTAGATACTCATTTATTATGAGAGCGACGAACGCTTCACGTAAGTGAAATAAGCCAGAACCAAGGTAAGTCAAGGTAATCATATTCAATCAATCACACCAATGTAAGGTAGACCATAAAATTAGGGCAATCACCAGTTCCAACCTATAACGAAAATATTAATATTAAGCAAAAAGCTTTTAGCAGGTAATGGTATATCTGATTCCCTAGCGAAATAGGTCAGCAATGTTAAGCAGTCATATCCATGAGTGAAGACCCACTGTTCAGTAATAGACATAGGGCAATCAGGTAACCATACAGAACTATATGTGTATAGATGAATCCGGGAATACTAAGGATGGTCAAATAAACATTAGTAGCCATGTAGTATACAGAAATACAGGACCGCAAGAGAAGGAATAAACGTTAAATGGGGAAAGGAACACATCTATCTGATAGTGCCCACACCGCCATTCACTCCCACCCACTTGTACATATACACGATTCCTCCCAAATGAAACTCTGGAGACATATTTATGGGAAAGCACTGCTGCAGGTCTATTTCATACAACACACGTATGACGTTTTATGATGGGTCATCTTACGGCCGATCCAAGGCAGGCAGCCCCTCGCTGTCCTGCATGCCTTATGAGCCATCTTGCACGGCGAGTCGATGCTCTGACGGTGCAGCATATTACCAACTTCGTTATTCTCCTGCCCCCACTGTCAGGGCGGAGCGGTGTGGCACACCCCCGGTCGGTTCAGGCCCCCCGACCGCCCGAAGGACTAACGGGGCGCCGTCGCGGTTTCCCAGAACCTCCTTCGGCTCCTGGTCCTTGGCTCAGGCACCCTTACTGTGCCAGGCAGAGGTACCCTTACTGTACTCTTCTGCCGCAGAGGTACCCTTACTGTACCCGTCTGCTTACAGATCGCCCTGTAACTCCGCCTGCAGCACAAAGAAGACATTACAACACTCTATTACTTTGCGCCGCCGCTCAAGCTGCTGGGTCAGGGTTCAGGGTGGGAACAGCACTTGAGCCGCGGGTGGACAGGGATGGCGAGAGGCCGAGCCCTGTCCACCGCGGTATAAATAGGGGGTTCGCCCCCTCCCACAGTTAAGCCCTCCCCTGGCCGGTGATTGGTGAACGCGGGGAGGGGCGCCCCATTGGTGTTGGCTGGAGCTTGTCGGGTGGGACTAAAGTGCTGCCCCGCCCATGCTCCCCTGCGGGTCACGCGGTCAGCGGCATAGTGCCCACACCGCCATTCACTCCCGCCCGCTTGTACATATACACGATTCCTCCCAAATGAAACTCTGGGGACATATTTATGGGAAAGCACTGCTGCAGGTTTATTTCATACAACACACGTATGACGTTTTATGGTGGGTCATCTTACGGGCGATCCAAAGCAGGCAGCCCCTCGCTGTCCTGCATGCCTTATGAGCCATCTTGCACGGCGAGTCGATGCTCTGACGGTGCAGCACATTACCAACTTCGTTATACTCCCGCCCCCCTGTCAGGGCGGAGCGGTGTGGCACACCCCCGGTCGGTTCAGGCCCCCCGACCGCCCGAAGGACTAACGGGGCACCGTCGCGGTTTCCCGGAACCTCCTTCGGCTCCTGGTCCTTGGCTCAGGCACCCTTACTGTGCCAGGCAGAGGTACCCTTACTGTACCCTTCTGCCACAGAGGTACCCTTACTGTACCCGTCTGCTTCCAGATCGCCCTGTACTCCGCCACAGCTCTGGAGGAGGCCCCCGTCGATGACAGAGCCCCCCACCTACATAGCTACCTACATCCATTCGCTGTATACTGCCTCTTGTACGTCCAGGAGGAATATATCGACTCCCGATCTAGACACGTGTACCACGTCTTTATCGTAGCACCCTTTGGTTTCCTCTTGTATTGGTGCCTGCCTAATGAAACCCAAGCCTCTCTTCCCATGAACTCCTGCCTGGATCTGTTGACCAGCCTGCAAAGTAATGCCCCCTTCTGAACAACTGCTTGCACTTGATCATGCTACAACGACCACCCGAAGATCAGTATCTTACACTGTCCGTGTATTTCGACTGCCCGTCATGTATCGCATTGTTGTACCTCTACTTGTACTCTGCAATTTAGCGACTTGCCCACTGAGTTCAAGAACTATGTCACCCACCATATCCTATCGCAGGGGAATGCTAAAGGGTCGCTTGCGTGCCACCAGCGCTTGCAGAAGTGTTGTCCCCACCTGCTCCTATTCTCCTCTCCAGGTCTTCACTGACCTTAAAGTTCACATTAGTCGAAGACACCTCCAAATTTACTTGGTGCCCTTTCAGATCTGACGGGAACCCCTTTTAATATAAAACTTCCACACCCCTTGGCTCCGGAAGTGTCGTCCCCGTGTGGTGCTCGTGGGTGGATGGTTAGCAGTCTACCTTCTACCTGTCTATAATACTTTATCGAATTTATCTCGAGTTAGCGTCATAACTGCGTTTTGGCACCACTAGCTATCTGTTCCGCAGCTCTCTACTAATTGAGAATCGCTATCTAAAACCTCTATTTTATGGTAAGCGGAGTGAAACCCACATTTTTTCTTGACAATATGGCAATTTAAGTTGGTTATAACTAAGTGCGTGCCCAACTTTAGTGCACCGCTGCCTCCTAGTCTTAAAGACAACAACACCACCCACCCGCCGCCCTCGCTAAAACGCGGGTGACTATGTCTGAGCCATGTAATACCAGCCCACAGTACCTACGACACGCCCGTACCAATGGCCTGTCAATGCTTGTTACTTGTATAAGATACCTGAGCCATGTGAGTACGGTGGTTCCCCAGCGCGGTTCCTGCATTGGAGACAGAAAACATTCATTAGAAGCCCTGCCCCCCCTTGTCTACCAATCCGATTCTCTACACTGAAACAGGGAGCAACAATGCCCCACATGCTGCCCTGGCCAAGCCTGTTTGGAGCTAGCTGTAGCAAAACAGCATCTTGACTAGGTCACTTATTCACATGCTGCCTCTGCCTAATGACAATTGCATTTTGTTGAGTGTGATTCCGTGTCCCCGCTCAACTCATCCCCTTACTCTTCTTCTCACAAACACCTCATCCTCCCAGGCCTTTAAAACTGACCTCAAAGTTCTCCTCCTTTAACAACCTTCCAAATTGAATTACTGCCCTCACTCGCAGCTTAATCTTACACAAGTCATATAGGGTCAGTTTGCAGCTTAATCTTACCCCAGTCTTACATTGTTAACTTACACTTCCTTATCCTCTTACCTGAGGGTTTTTCAAGGGGCAGGGAAACGTGCCCGCAGCCGTTCCCTCTGTTTTCCAACCCTTCTCACCCTGTCTCAACTTATCACAGACCTTAGTAAGGGGAAGGGAGTACATCCCGGCACTCTGTTCTAGGCCAACTCCCAAACTACGCATTCTTAACAGGCACTGCCTTCCCCGCTGAAATTCTGGATTCAGACATAGCATCTCATTTGCAAGGTTGTTTTTCCTTTTCACATCGTTTTCCATTAATACTTTGTGTAACCTCTGGCGGTGACACTTTCTACCTTAATTCTATCTCGATTCTTGCCTGGTTGCTAAAGACTGTAAACCCCAGTTCTGACTTGTTGCTTCATCAGCTGATTCGTATGTCTGTCTCGTAAAAAGCTGAATGTTGTGTAAAGGTTGTTCGTTTTCTTCTCGTAACCACTATACTTATGACAGTCTAACACTTGCTGGCGCTGTTTGTCTATTATTGAGATGAACCGATTAACAGGATATTTAATCATTGTAAAAGCGATCAAAAGTAATGGTACCAGCCGTCCCAGCAGGTCTTACGGCTTCGGGTGCCTAAAAAAGTCTGAAATGTAACACCTGTAAGGACGTGATACTTCGTAGCTTTGCTGGCTCGGATGCAAAAAAGACCTATTGAGATAGATAGAACAAAAATAGTTTAATTTACATCAGTAAATGTTGAAAACTTTGTGGCTGGGAACCCTACTGGAGACATCGGGTATCAGAACGCTTTACCTGGGCACCAATTTTGTGACATGAGGGCGCATTACGTGTGGCTGCAGGTTCAGCGCAGTCCCCGAATTTTGCGGTTGGAGGGACTGAACCAAACCATATACCCCTATCCCGATAGCATGGAGGCCATACGATGCCTAAGAGACATGCCTCTGATAGGCGCAGGGAGATCGACTCATTTGACCTTTTTATGCTCTTCTTCAGCAGATCTATTTGCCTACCACATTGTACTGCTTGCTGAGGACCTTGGAAATGTAATCCCTAATAGTGAATTGACACAGGGTATATTGACCGTGGGTAGGGCCCGCTGGTCTAAGCAAAATCATCATAAACAACTTGCATCGGCTGTTGAACTATTTTAATTGAGGTCATCCTACTTGCTCGGTTAAGTGACAATAACTTGCACTTTTTCGCCGCTCGCAACTCCTGCACTGATCATTGTACCCCATTCTACCATTCACCCATGCTAACCCGAACATGTGTCTCGGGGGCACGGCCTATCCAACCCAGCCCCCGGTTGCACTAATCTGAGGTTGTGCGCTCTAAGGACCGAGCGGAGGGTGGCGATCCCGAACATATGTCTCGAGGGCACGCTCTAAGGACCAGCGGAAGGTGAAACTTATTGCGGTATTTCAGCGGGTTGGAGGAGGGGGGTCGCTGCGCACATACCACCTACAAGGGCAACCGGCTAGCTCCGGCAAAGATATCAGGCCCCAGGGCACTTTACATAGCGCTAGTTTCGTTGCAGAAGAACATATGCAATTTTTTGTTCGACACGTGGAGCTTAAGTAACTTGCCCAACCACAGGATGTTGGTTGAGCGATTCGCGCGCACCGCGGCGCTGGGGTTACCCTCTACACTCTACATCCCGCCTCCTTTCCTCTAAAGTAAGACCACCCTGACACGTACACGAATGCCCGAATTGATAAGCAGGAATTAGTACTTTAATAAAATATGGAACGCTTCACGAATTTGCGTGTCATCCTTGCGCAGGCCAGTGTCCGACAATAACGAGCACATTTTGTAGAACTTTTTAGCAATGTCCGACCGAGCGCTAAAAGCACCGAAAGCATCCTAGTTTTAGATGTTGTTGGTCAACCTCTCCTAGGAAGGAGACGTGTGCCCCCTAAATATGTCATGCGAACGAAAGCATGGAATATTTCTCGCATAAATGTTTGCCACAACGGTCCCAAAGACAAAACTTACAAAGTGTAAGATTAACTGTGTGACTCCCCCAACAGTGTTTAAAGGCATTGCCCACCTACGTCATCCCCTACCTTACACGCATGTTAAAACAATGCTGCGAGTCTCGCTGCACTGATGTAGGAGCTTTGGAAGTGAACATGCTCGATACACAACCGAGCTACTCGAATGTTTCCACGCAGACATCTACCCCTGGCTTTTGGGAACTCTTTCGATATTAAAAAGGGGCAAGCCGCAGCTTGCAAGGAATCCTTCTAGGAGCATTCCTTGATGTTCGTGGGTTTGCTGGGGCCGACAGGAGGAATTTGCTGCCTAGCTGGCAGCAATACATTTGCATAGGCTGGTGACAGCAATGCCACTATTTCCAAGGTTGTGCAAACTAAAATGACGCCAACTGAAATCTGCTCCAGGGCGTCACTGTCAGCAGACTCCTTTCGGTGTCCAGCTATCACAGACTGTTGTCAACAACACAGCAGTGTGGGCGCCACACCCTTATTCAAGTCGGACCATTCCTCTTATACAGGAGCGTGGCCAGCGTTGTATGGGTCCTAATGCAAGGAAGGAAATAGGCCCCATCGCTACTGTTTGAACTGTGAAATTCAAAAATAAACATCTATGGGCCTCGTGTGCCCTCAGGCTTGTCAGATGTTTGTTTCATTATTTAAATAACGTGCAACGGAATATAATTAAGGAAAATTAACAATAAACATGAAACTGCTAAACAGCCTGCAAGTAGAGCTCTCATATATATAAAAGAAAGAATGAAAGCCTCCACCCCAGCAACACTACATGACCCGACTCAGGGCCCATTACCATCACCAAAAATTCTCCATTACCCTGAATGCGATCCAAATTTGTTGGTAAGTTCTTCAATGAACAAATTACTGAGGACAGGTTACAGGAATCTCATTTAGATTACTTACTTGGTCACAAGATGCTGCATTTTAAGCTATTTTTTCGCTTTTAAAGCTCAAAATGGATCGTTTGCCTTGATTTCTGCTCAAGGGACTGTGGCCGAGACTCGAACCTGGGACCTCTCGGTCCGAGGTCGAGCGCCCTAGCCGTTAGGCCACCTCGTCTTGGATATAAAAACGGCATGCGGCAGGGATCTTGTGGTTTTCAAAACCAAGTGCGCGGCCTAGTCTCCGCATCCGCGTCCCATGTAATCCCCAATAGTATCAAATGAGTAACATTGTATCAGGTCTTTAGACATTTTGGCTACCATGAAGGCAACACTGGTATAGGCTCACGACGGTAAACCTGCCTCACATACACCGCTTTTAAGGTCATTTGGCAATATGGCCGACTTCGCTGCTCGGGCCAGGCCTGGACTCCGGGCCCGCACTTACGAACATGGGCTGGCAGCACGTGTTGGCATCAAACCAAGAGACAGTAGATAATTATTAAATGCCCATTCCGATATCGCAGGCAAGCTTGGTTCGCTGCAGACTTGGAGGGGACGACGGGGAATTCGGTAAACGTCAATGTAAACTGGCCAGAGGCAATAACTGCTAAAACCCGGCGCACGGAGCCCGACAAGCAATTACGCCATAGATGAAATAAATGTGCTTTAAGGCCGGGTTTAGTGTGTTATTGTCCAGCCTGCCTTACGGGGGGAAAGATCAATTTACCGACACCGTGCATCAGTTTACATGCCCGTAAATTACATGGTTTCTAAACCGCACCCGTTTAAGCTTTTCCCCTCAAGATGTGGCGTATCAAGCAGGTTTTGTGTCTTCTGTAAATCTGCCGGTATCAGTAAATACCGCATGTTTCCCTCCCGTTCGACCTCAGCTGGTATATTGTTCCAAACGTATCCGGCAGCCGGTTCAATCACATCTACTAACTATAGGAATCTCTACACTCTGTACCACACCCGATGTGTGAGCCCTGCGCACACAAGTGTTTCGGGGGGGTTTGATAAATACAGCGATGGCGATACAAGCTGGTACATCGATGAAGGCCAAGTCGTTCGTGAGGGCATCTCACGCAGTTCATATGGTGCAAGGACATCGCCTGGTGGTGAAATATGGCAAATCTATTGCAACCTAGTCCACCACATCACCGCGTTATATCCGCCGCCATTCGATGCTGAACAACAGCCGTTCCCACCCTTTGTGCCACCAAGTCCCCGGGCTTTGTGGTGAGGCTCTTTCCCGCGCACACCATGGACTGGGCCAGGTGGCCCTTTCCCCCTCACGGCCCAGTCGGGAATATAAGACCGTATACACTCCCTACCCCACGAAAACCCAGGCTCGGCGGGTCGCGCTCTACAACACGCGCAAACTAAGCCGCGCCTCGTGACCCTTTCGACTTCCTGCCCTTCGGAGAATGCCCGTGAGCACTCCCTTCCCCGCACGGCCCCGAAATCCTAAAGGCAATCGCGCAGATATCGCGGCTACAGCTCACCCCCCTCTACAACACGCGCAAACTATAGCCGCGCCTCATGACCCTTTCGACTTCCTGCCCTTCGGAGAATGCCCGTAAGCACTCCCTTCCCCGCACGACCCCGAAATCCTAAAGGCAATCGCGCCGATATCGCGGCTACAGCTCACCCCCCGTCCCGTGGTCGCCAACCACTGCACTGGGGCCCCGTGCAACCTGGTCATACCCAGGGACGGGGCCGGGGGGGGAGGTGAGAAGCAGCACATACCTTGAACCGACGAGGTCACGACGACGAACAGCACTTGAGCCGCGGGTGGACAGGGATGGCGAGAGGCCGAGCCCTGTCCACCGCGGTATAAATAGGGGGTTCGCCCCCTCCCACAGTTAAGCCCTCCCCTGGCCGGTGATTTGTGAACGCGGGGAGGGGCGCCCCATTGGTGTCGGCTGGAGCTTGTCGGGTGGGACTAGAGCGCTGCCCCGCCCATGCTCCCCTGCGGGTCATGCGGTCAGCTGCATATCCCACGGGTAACCATTTACATAATGCGATGGAAGGAAAACTTTAAGTCCCCGCCAAACGACCAAATATATAGAAAGCATACCAGGAACACGAGCAGGAGCTATCACTGACAGCATGTCCCCGGTCTCCTGTCGAGTAACCATGTTTTATGTATAATGCGACCGGAGGGGAAATTTTTTACCCGGATAGACACTTAAATATATACACAATTGCAGGAATGCAAGCAAAGGCTATCACCAGTAGGGGGAAGTGAAAAGCATATCCCCATCTTTTTACGTGTAACCATTAAATCAGCGCGACAGGGATGAAATGCCAACCCTGCCAGCTGGACAAACATAGTACTCGGAAATATGTATCCCACCCTTTGCATCTAACAAAACCAACACCGGGGACACCCAGTCTATCGCCTTACCATGATAAGGCCAGAACCGCGGCCCAGTGATGCCTCCTTATGAAATGTCGTCAGAAGGGACTAGCTTGAAGATACTTGTCCGAATTTAAAAGCCCCAAAGGCCAATACAACTCGGTACAGCTGCAGGGGGTGTGTCCAGCGGCTACAGAGATACCGTAGAGCTGTGGCCGTAGGTAGTGTAGCCCCCATCTTAGAATGGTGCACAAAGACTATTTGAGACTAGTGATTACCTATTTATAAGAATCAAGTGTGAGGTGAAAATTGTGACAGCGTTAGAGAAAACACCCATTGCATGAAGATAATAATCCAGGGGATTATAAGGCCATGTAACAGCCACAATGGGTAAGGAAAATAAACGGAACAAAAATAATGAGCATGGTCCAAAGTCACAGAGTGATCATAACACCATAGCAGTGTGTATATGGCTGCTAAGTTTACCCTAAGAATAAAACGTTTTTGGAATCAGTACTCCTTTGTAGGAAAAAGATAAATATCTGCCACATGAGTTTGAGTCTGCAGTGGGTTCATAGTTGGTGAGGACTATGATCCTACGATAAAAAATAAGGATTAGTTAAAAGTAACCAAAAGACACCTTCTTGTAATGGGTACATCAAAACTTGCTAAATATAAGACGTTTCCGACGTGCCCAAAGCGAAACAGACATGAGCGATAGGGGATGAGCAGAGAAGGAATAGAGATAATAATAACACAGATATGTAAAGGATGAATGGAGCAAATGGAAGTGAGAATGAACATGAAAAAAATAAAAAGAGCGCAATGCGAGAGCTCTAGTTTATAAGATAGGTCTGCATGTTACCAAACAAGAACCGTATGGTGCTGCAACATGGTGAGAAATGTCAAACGACCAAAAAAAGACAATATTATTATATTATTATATAACTGAGGTAAATACTGACTTTGTTTCTATATACTCAGATTCCTAACAGTTTATCCTGATGCTTGTGCAAGAATGGGGATACATTAATCATGAGTGGGAGACATGAAGTCCCAAAGGACAAAATGTGTTTTTGTCTGCAAAGATAACCACAAGAAATATATAAATCGCAACCTCCTTAGTCAACATGGAAATATCAGCGTGTTTGTCAGTAAAAACTAGGTGACATTAGGAGGCTGATGGTAACTGTGATATGAATAATGACATAGTTTTCGGGACCATATTAGCCAAGAATCTAATTACACAGAGTAATGGTGGTGTGCAGGGTATCCGGTAAGTAAACATGGTAATCCGTTTATGTCCCTCAGTGTGAAAAGCAGCAATATGAGATGCAATGGTACAAATCGCACCCTCTATAGTCAACATGCCAATTTTAGCTTGCTTGTAACAACTTCAGTGAAGCCATAGGTGACATTAGGAGGCTAATGGCAGCTGTAATGTAAATAAATGCATCATTTCTGGGACCATGTTAGCTAAGGATCTACTTACACAGAATATTAATAGTATTCAGGTTATTCGAAAAGTAAGCATGGCAATCCATATGACTCCTGTACATGCCTTCCAGTGAGAAATACAGCGGTAAACATACAGCGGTTGGGAAGATGACCATAGTTTTCCAAAAATAGTGTCATTTATCATCACTGTTATGACCAAGATCTACACTGCGAAGTTTGCAAATCCAGCCCGCTTCGTTCTTTCTTAGGGATAGTTCCCTATCCAAAAAACACCGTTTCGAAAAAGGGGTCTCAGGGGAAAAAATGTTTAGAGACCCAGTGGTATCGAACCCCCATTTATAATGTATCACAACAAAAAGGCATACCACTGGTCTATTGGTGCAGTGACATATGAACCAAAAAATCAATGAGCAAAAAATGTGTCTGTGGTAAATCTGAATGTGTCACAAAAACCATGAAATGAATCCCATCAGCCCACCAATGGAAGAGCTTCATCATCTGGGATTTAAATGGAAAATGGTCTATATTCAGGCAACTCACCTCATATGATCGTGTGTTGCCTTAGTCATAAACCACCAGTGATGGATCCAACCATGTAATATGTGCTTAGGGGTGAGCTTATGGATTTGCAGTGAGAAATTAAATGTGGAAAAAGAAAAATAATGTGATTAAAATTGACTATCAGGATATTGAGGATGAGGTTCTGATTACAGCACACCTTGCAATCAAAATATTTTAGTCTTGGCTAAAGTAATATACCATCAGTAGACAAGTCTAACTACTATACACAGCATAGATACAAAATAGCATAGAAAATTAGTGAACGGCGATCCAAACAAACCACAATAATTCTAGAGAGAATCCTCTTCAGATTTCATCAGGTCATTCTTTATTAACCCCTTCCATGCTCATGACGAGCTGAGCTCGTCATGAGTTGCGCCGCTCGCATGCTCATGACGAGCTCAGCTCGTCATGTAACGCAGCTTTTGTAAAAAAGCCGCACAGCGTGAAAAAAGCCGCCGCACGCATGCGGTTAATGTTCATAATTTCTTAAAAAGATCTCCCAGCACGTAATCGCCAACACGTGTTTCGTCTCACACAGAGACTTCATCAAGCCTGGAAATATTAAACAATACAAAATAAAATTACAACTCAGATTTTCTTCTTCTCATTTTTGCACATGATACATACAATGCAAAATACAGAGTAGACATATTGCAGCAGAATACTCTATCAAGTATAAAGTCACAGCATAATATATACAAACCACCAGGATATTAAGAGTCAATTTATTAGAGAGATATCATGGTGTCAAAGGTTAAAAGCCAGTGTAAACAGTTTCAAAAAAATAACTATCACTAGTTGAAAAAAAGTGGTCTACATGTTTCAGCCATAATGGGAAGGATTACCCACAGGCTTTCGTCAGGACCGCTAGATACACTACTGCAAATAAACTTAAATGTAAGGTGAAAAATTATTATATAGACATACAATCATGGATACGATACATCCTACCGATCATAGGTATCTGGCGTGGAGGATGTAGGTTCTCAGAAATAGGATTCTTTCCTGAAAAGGTGCACAAAACAGATAGAATTATGCACTAAACCACAAACATATAATATGCTTCTTTCATATGTAAAGCTGATCAATTTATTCGTTATCTTGTTATACTGCACAAAAATGTCAAACTCACCCAAACGTTCGTGGGAGTATGCCTCACCTTGCCTGGCAACAGCTCAGGTGATGAGGCCCCGCTCTGGATATGGATACAAAATTGATAGAGGACTGTTACCTGTAGGTCAAAGAATTAAGTTTAAAGCTCTCTGCTTAACCTTTAAAATTCTTAAGTTAGCCTCCCCTCCTATCCTTTCACAGACAATCCTTCACTATGCCCCTTCCAGAGCCCTTCGATCCTCAGGGTTAAATCTAGCCATTGTTCCACGTTTAAAAAAAGCTAGAATGGGTGGACGTTCTTTCTCGGTGTTGGCGGCAGCTCTCTGGAACTCTTTGCCTGCCCCACTCCGTTCTATCCCTGACCTGCTCCATTTTAGGAAGGCATTAAACACCTTCCTATTTTCCGTAGTTTAGTCCCATTCCTGTCTGGTTGCCTTTGCTGTGTTGTGTTTCACTATCTCCTAAAGCGCCGGGACGCCTCTTGGCTGCGGCATCTGCGCGCTATATAAAATAAAATAACATAACATAACATAACATAACTTATGGTAAACCTCCATCTATCTCCAAATCAAGAAACAACAATGATACAAAACATGTGCTTCGAATGGGGGGCAGCGCAGCATGGTCTCATGAACCCGATATTAATGGTGACCACTATCAAATTCAAAATCGGGACAGAGGCGTAATCAGGTTCAACTCATCTTAATATAGTGTGTGGTCAATGGAGAGGTAGTCTGTTGTTACAACTGTAGCGATGTATGTAGGTATAAGGGAAGAGGAAAGGGAAGAGGAAAAACTCATTTCCAAATACCCCTCTGTCAATAAGCGATCGTATGTCTTAATGGAGTGCAAAAATGTATTTGCACCAAATTTTCAATTGGAACCTCCAGTTCGAGGCCCATTGGGATGATGGAAAATTATCCAGTTATGAGGGAAGTAGGCTGATAGACATCCATAGTGAGAAGTAATCACTTGTCAAGGTCCTAGGCAGCGTTTCAGGTGGTGAGAAGTAGTCGCTTGTCAGGGTCACAGGCAGCGTTTCAGGCAGCGTTTCGTGCATCGTCTCACCTCTCCGTCGGTACCCCAGGCGAATCATAAGCAGAAGGGGAGGTACCGACAGAGAGCAAGAGACGCGCTTAAGTACTAAATATTGGCCAATGGCAGTGCAATCCCACTTAACCAAGCCGAAGCGGTACTAGAGGACCAAAGAGGAAACTTAGTGGACCCGCCCTTCTATGTTCTGGACCAATGTTAGAGGTTTGAATTATGTCCAACCTTGTCTTGCTCGCCTATACAATTGTACATGCGCATTCTCTCACAATCAGTGGCAGACCTGAGAGGGAGTCTCTACTTCGCATATGCGCAACAAAACAAACTCTATGACATGGCATATGCGCGCGCTTTCCTAGTCCGTATTAGCAGTACTGCGGAGAACCAAGTTTGCACATGCACAGCCGGTGTTGTCATAGACAGAAGTGAAAAACCACTAAAGCGCCATGCGTAGCCCTGATAGAGGACCCAAGAGGAGAACTCTCATATTAGGTTCGCACATGCGTAGTGTAAACAAGGCCTACCATCGCTCTGTGGCCGTGGTGTTGAGGACCAATAGCGGACACAGGAGGAAAATTCTCGTCTTGGGTTCGAGCATGCGCAATAAACAAAGCCAACCATTGCTTTGTGGTCAAATTATTCTAGACCAATCAGAAGCATGCAAGGGAATAGCAATTAATAACTAATGTCGGTAGACACAAATAAACTACAACGTCTGCCGATGCTGGAGAGGTGCAAGTCATTACAGAGGACCTCAACTAGTATGTTTCCTTGTGTCTCATAGTCATAGTGAGGCCCCAAACTAATGGACAGTTTCATAAATCATTCAACCTTGATGTATGTAAGAAAATGTGAGGGAATAGGAAGAGAGAAAGAGCATGTTCATCTTCCCATCTGCAGATGTAGATCAAAGTGGAGTATCTTGGGCCTTGGTGTACCAGATACTACTTAGTTAATACCATGTATCTATTTCAGATAGTTCCCTATCACCCTCTCTATGGTTGGCTGGTATATGGTCGATGCCCATAAACCATGCCTCATTGCACGTGGCATGATTTTCTTGCATGTGAATGGTTATGGGATATTTGAGATTACTATTGAGTATCGCACATATATGTTCCTGGATTCTCATTTTCAAAGCTCTTATGGTGCTGCCCATGTAGATCTTATTACATGGGCAGCCCAAAATGTAGGTGACATATTTCCTCTTGCAGTTCATCAGATTACAATCTTTATAGGTAAAAGCCCTTAGTTGTATGGGACAACCAGGTTTCTATCCTCGGTGTAGTTATATAACTGGGGCTTAACAGGCTTCTCAAATTCTTCCCCCTTTTGTATGTCACTCCGGGTCTAGGGGCCAGAGTCTCTTTTAAGCTCGGAATGTCGATGAGAAGGTGCCAGTGTTTCCTCAGCACATTGTACACCCTATTGCTCCAATTGTTATATTGTGTATTAAAGGAAACCAGAGCCATCTTTGTTTTGGTGGGGGCCTTAGATTTCAAGGTAGTTTCTCTGGGCATTTCGGAAATCCTCTTTTCCAAGTTAACTGGGAGGCATCCCCTCACTAAAAAGCGTTGTATGGTCTCAATGATATTCTTGGTAAAATTCTCATCAGTACTACAATTCCTCTTCATGCGCACCATTTCTCCATTTGGTATGTGTTGGAACTGGCCCTTCTTGCAGGGTCATCCTCAAACTTTTTTGCTTCTTCCTCCCTTATTTTTCCTGACCCGTGGCTGTTGGCAATAGGACTCTGCGCACTTTACCACTGCTGATCAGTGCTAAAGTGCATATGCTCTCTGTGTAAATTGTTATTCTGATTGAATATACCTGTTTGGCATATTTGTATCACCATGAAATCCCTAGTAAAGTGCACTGGGTGTGCCAGGGCTGGTGATGACAAATGCTACTAGTGGGCCTGCAGCACTGATTGTGCCACCCACAGGAGTAGCTCTAAAATGGTGTCTCAGGCCTGCCACTGCAGTGCCTATGGGCAGTTTAGAACTGCCGTGTCCTCCTGGTCAGTGTCCCCACTGACCAGGCCTAACCCTTCCCTTTTCATGCACATCAGCCACCCCTAAGGAAGGCCCAAGGTACCCCCTGGGCAGGGTGCAGTGTATGTAAAAGGTAGAGCATGTACTAGTGCAGGTGACATGCTCTGGTAGTGAATGGCAGCCATTTTCGTTTTCACTACTGTAAGGCTATCTTGCTCCATAGGTTAACATGGGGGATGCTGGCTACAGTGGTTAACAGCATTTCTTCCCATAGGAACAAGATAGGACATAAGTATCTAGTATCCCTCAAGTCAGAATTTAATAACACATCTTTTAGGAAAGGTTGTTTTTAAATCCTGTGTTTGAGAACAGCACTTTTAGAAAGTTGCTGTTCTCTTGTCTGACCCTTCTGTGTGCCTGGGCCTGTTTGTGTATTGACTGTCTGGTTTGAGAGTGACAGGGGCTGGGGAATTCCCCAGGAGGATGGTTGAGTCAGCACTAGGCTGAATGACTGCATTTGCAACTAGAGTGGTGGGAGGAGTTAGCACCTGGGCTGAATAGGGCTGTGCCTGCCTTCCACAATGCTGGCTCCACCCCCCTGCTGGGCGGCTGAGGACCCTGCCCCTCACTCTGAAAGGAAAGATGCAGCCAGCAAAACAAAGTGCTCAGGATCCACCCAGAACTGGTTTAGACCGGGCTCAGGGCCCACATGCACAGAGAGAACAAAGACCTTAGGGGTATAAGTACAGGACCCCTGACAACAGAAAATTAGAACATCCTGGAAATCAAGAAGGAACCTCTGCCAAGGAGAAAGCTGAAACTGAAGAAGGAAGATTGTCCTGCTGTTGCTCTGCTGGACTGACCTGCTGCTTTGCTGCCAAGGAGAGGGGAAGGACTTTGCTGTTTGCTGTGTCCCCTGTCTTGAAGGAATCTCCAAGGGCCTGAGAAGAGCTGGCTCCCTGTTTTGAAGTCCCAGGAACAAAAGGACTTCACCCCCAGCTTCCCTGAACTCTGCTGAGAGAGTTCTGTCCCTCCTAGAGTGCTTGATCCAGTTGTGGGGCCTCTGGAGGTTGTACCTGTGCTGGGAAGCTTGAAACTAAGCTTGAGAGACTTTTTGAATCTGAAAAGTGTCGCATCGCTCGCCTGCGGAGCGCATCCCCGACAGTGCGAGAAGTTTCCCGCCGCTACGAAGGTCGAGATCGTCGCAGCGCCTGACGCCGCTGCCAGAGCCGTCGCATCCTTCGTTTGCGGGACGCACCAGACCGGTGCGGGAGAATTGAACATCGCTGCGAGTATCGTCGCAGAGCCTGTCATCGCTGGGTGAGATCGCCGCACCGCTTGCTTGCGGGTCGCATCACGTCGCTGCGAGTGTTGTCGCAGAATCAACGCATCGAGGAGCTGCGAGAGAGAGGATCCCCGCTGGACCGCGCATCGTCGCCCCGGAGATCGTAGCAGCCCCTACGAGATCGTCGCATCGTGCCTTTGCGAGAACAGACTTCCTACGGAACCTACGCACCGGAATCCATACAAGTGGCCTTCCTCCCCATACAGACCGGATTCGTCGCAACACGCCCGCTGCTGCAGCGGGGCTGTCGCATCGCCTCCCCAGGGTCTCAGGAGCAACGCATCGCTTGTTTTCCACCGCACCAGCTTCTGCTTTTGGAACTTTGTTGCATCTAAAAGGTACTGTGAGTAAACGTGACGCAACTGTGAACTTTTCACGCATCAGTAGAGAATTCTATCGCAACGTAGAGAATTCTAACGCAACCTTAAGAACTCTTTTTGAAACCATATTCTTGAACTGTGTATGTTGGATTTTTGTCGTTTTGGTCTTGTGTAGTTTAGATTAAAATACCTTTATTTTTCTAAACTGTTGTGGAGGCAGTTTGTGGTGTTTTCACTGTGTTACTGTGAGTGTTGGTACAAATACTTTACGCATTGCCTCTGGTTAGCCTAGACTGCTTGTGCCAAGCTACCTAGAGGGTGAGCAGGGGTGATCTCAGAGGGTTATCTCCTTGCCCTGACTAGAAGCAAGGGTCCCTATTTGGACAGTGGTACCTACCTCTGCCAACTAGAGACCCCCAGATCTAACATTGGTGGTCAGGCGGTGGGATTTGAACTTGTATTTGTACTTGACCCACAGTAATTGGTGTACATCACTAGTGAGTGCAGACCACTACGCCACCGCATACCACGGTTAAGTTTTTTATTTTTGGTTCTATTTTTGATCATAACCCTGAAGGAATCCAAGCATCATGTCTCAGAATGGTAAACCAGCAAGTGATGTTGCAGAACTGGAGTTTGATATTGAAATGTTAAGTGATTACAAAGTAGGTCAACTTAGGCAGTTCTGCAGGAACTTTGGATGCCCCATGAAGCGCCGCTCCAAGAAGGAGGAGCTACAGGAGGCCTTATTGGCCTGGTGGGGGACCAAAGAGGCTGGGGAGAGAGATGATGCAGAAGTGGATGAGGATGCACAAAGGGATGGTTTCAGGCCACAGGATCTGCCTGTGTCCATAGCAGCCTCAAGGGCTGGCAGCAACCATTCAGCTGAAGGTTTTTCCCCAGAGGAGTTGGAGGAAAACCAAAGGGCTAGAGATCATAAGTTAGAAATGTTGAGGCTTGAAATGGAGCTGAAGCAATTAGAAATGGATAAAGAGAGAGAAAGGGCGGCGGAGGAGAGCAAAAGTGCCCGTGCCCTGGAGGAATTGAAATTGACCTTGGCCCATGAATTAAGAATTAGGAAGCTTGAGTTGGAGCTCAAGAGGCATGAGGCCATGAGGGTCTCAGCTGAAGAAGAAACATGGGTAGCACAAGAGGTGAGCTTTGCTGAGTTGGAGGTGGAGTCCAGCTCAGATGGTGGCAGCATGTTTATGATATCTAGTGCTGAGAGAAAGGTACAAACACCCAGAGATGTGGCGCCTGACTTGAGGGAGGGGGTCGACATACACCAGGGGGTTCAGGTTTATGATGTAGTTCCAGTGGAGTGCAGTGTCCCTGAAGTAGATTGGGGGACTGGCACAGAGGACCATATTCCTAGTGGTGGGAGGGACACTCTACTGACTCTAGATGAGAGGTACAGGGAGAGGGGTTCCCCCGTGGTAGAAACCTTGGTGTGTGTGTGTGAAGACCAGCCAGAAGAGTGTGGGTTGTGTGACAGAGGCAGTCAGATACTGTCTTGCCAGTCTCAGGAGAGTGGTGTGGGGTACTTGTGTGAGGCACTGGAGGGTGAGGCAAAGGGTAGCTTGGCTAACAACTGTGGGGGGCTGTGTGATTCATTTGTTGGAGAGCATATTTTAAGTCCCTGTTTTCCAGAGCTATGCCAACACCCGGTGGAGTGTGAGTTCTCTGACCCCAGAGAGCTTGCAGTGGAGGCAGACCTCTTGGTGGATTCCAAAGGGTCTGAAGAGGCATTGGGGAGTGATCCCAAAAGGAGTGGCTTAGATATCTTCCAGACCTGTGAGGTGGAAGAGGTTCAGTGTAGCCCAGTTAGGTCCCAGTGTAGTGGGAGGGGTGTAGGGGCTCATGTCCGGACTCAGTGGAGAAGGAATGAGTGTGGGACGGTGTGCCCCATGGTGCCCGAAACCCAGTCTCAGGGCCTGGAAGGTTCCTTAAGGGAACACCAGGTTGGGGACCTAGACTGTACTTGTAGGCCATTAGAGGAGGATCTCCTAGTGTCTGGTGAACGGGGAGTGCCTGTAACCAGGCCTCCATCGGTTCTGGTGTCTGGCAGTGCCGCTCCATTTGGGAGGGTACAGAAGTCCAGACTGAGGGGTGAGAGGGGGAAGTTGTCCCCAGTGGGAGAACCAGTGGGTCAGGGACCAGTCGGAAGGGCTGAGTCCCCAGTGAGTGACCATGGTGACCTCACTTCTGTCCTGGGGGATCTTCCCGTGCTGTCAGGTGGACAGGAGTCGGGAGATCTGCGGCAGTCAGACTGTCACAGGACACATGAGTTGTGTGTCACCCTCAAGGGGGTACTATGTGAGTCCCCAGAAGTCCTGGCGTGCCAGGCAAATGCACAACCGCAGGTTTTGGTCCCTGGGTTGGGAGACCAGGTTCAGGATTTGCCTGACCTGGAAGGAAGGACATCTGTAACCAGTGTCCTGACCAATATGGTTCCCAGGGGTACCCCTCCAGTAGGGAGGGTGCAGCGCTCTGGAAGGGGGTGCAGAGGGAGGGAGTCCTCGCCCCTGACCCCGGTACAACCTGAGGGGTTAAACCCTCGGTTGGGAGACCAGTTGCTGGAGGGAGGTCCTGAGCTGGTAGGAAAGTTGTGTTCTTGGTTGTCTTGGTGGACAGAGTTGCCCCTGGAAGGAGGGCAGGAGTCTCACCCTGGGGGTGGACTGGGCCACACCGTTGTGTTGGCCAGGTGGGTACTGTCTACCAGTATAGGCACCTCAGTGAGTGAAGTCCTGGTGCGCCAGGCAAGTGTTCCACTGCAGGGGTTAGTCCCTGGGTGGGGAAGCCAGGTTCAGGTGCTGTCTGACCTGGAGGCTTTGGAGCCTAGGTTTGAGGGCCAGGTCTGGGGTGTCCCCCCTGACCTGGAATACCAGTTGCAGGATAGCACCCCTGACCTGGTGGGTGAATGGTGCAGGATACCTGCCACAGGTGTCCTGACTATTCTAGAAGGGAGTACCGCTCCAGGTTGGAGGGTACAGAGCCCCAAGGAAGAGGAGGGCCGGGTGTGGGGAAGCCCACCCCAGCCTCCTGTCCAGCCACCGGATACAGGGCCAGGACTGGTTGGTCAGTGCCAGAATGTCAGACCTGACCTGACAAGAGAGGGAGTGGACAAAGGGTGCCAAGCACCTGGGGCTACTGCCCCCCACCGTCTGATGCCACAGGAGTTTGAGAGCCATGAGGCCTGGGTCTCATCCCTGATCACTGTTGGTGGTCACTGTGGCTTGCTGTCGGTCTGTTGGGACACACCTGTGAGTAAATTAAGGTTAGGTGCTGTACAGGTGGTGTCCACAGGTGAAGAGAAGGTTTCCACATGGATTGGCATGGTGGACTCTGAGAGTATGGATAGAGTGATCCAACTGGGTTTAGGACGGCGTAGAACAGGACTGCCCTGCTGTGTGGGCCAGTTTCCTAGTTCTATCGCCTTAAGCAGGGAATCCCATTGAGGTATCATTTGGTCTACCCTGGCTTTAGGCAGGAAGGGGGTTGTGTTGGAACTGGCCCTTCTTGCAGGGTCATCCTCAAACTTTTTTGCTTCTTCCTCCCTTATTTTTCCTGACCCGTGGCTGTTGGCAATAGGACTCTGCGCACTTTACCACTGCTGATCAGTGCTAAAGTGCATATGCTCTCTGTGCAAATTGTTATTCTGATTGAATATACCTGTTTGGCATATTTGTATCACCATGAAGTCCCTAGTAAAGTGCACTGGGTGTGCCAGGGCTGGTGATGACAAATGCTACTAGTGGGCCTTCAGCACTGATTGGGCCACCCACAGGAGTAGCTCTAAAATGGTGTCTCAGGCCTGCCACTGCAGTGCCTATGGGCAGTTTAGAACTGCCGTGTCCTCCTGGTCAGTGTCCCCACTGACCATGCTTAACCCTTCCCTTTTCATGAACATCAGCCACCCCTAAGGAAGGCCCAAGATACCCCCCTGGGCAGGGTGCAGTGTATGTAAAAGGTAGAGCATGTACTAGTGCAGGTGACATGCTCTGGTAGTGAATGGCAGCCATTTTCGTTTTCACTACTGTAAGGCTATCTTGCTCCATAGGTTAACATGGGGGATGCTGGCTACAGTGGTTAACAGCATTTCTTCCCATTGGAACAAGATAGGACATAAGTATCTAGTATCCCTGAACTCAGAATTGAATAACACATCTTTTAGGAAAGGTTGTTTTTAAATCCTGTGTTTGAGAACAGCACTTTTAGAAAGTTGCTGTTCTCTTGTCTGACCCTTCTGTGTGCCTGGGCCTGTTTGTGTATTGACTGTCTGGTTTGAGAGTGACAGGGGCTGGGGAATTCCCCAGGAGGATGGATGAGTCAGCACTAGGCTGAATGACTGCATTTGCAACTAGAGTGGTGGGAGAAGTTAGCACCTGGGCTGAATAGGGCTGTGCCTGCCTTCCACAATGCTGGCTCCACCCCCCTGCTGGGCGGCTGAGGACCCTGCCTCTCACTCTGAAAGGAAAGATGCAGCCAGCAAAACAAAGTGCTCAGGATCCACCCAGAACTGGTTTAGACCGGGCTCAGGGCCCACATGCACAGAGAGAACAAAGACCTTAGGGGTATAAGTACAGGACCCCTGACAACAGAAAATTAGATCATCCTGGAAATCAAGAAGGAACCTCTGCCAAGGAGAAAGCTGAAACTGAAGAAGGAAGATTGTCCTGCTGTTGCTCTGCTGGACTGACCTGCTGCTTTGCTGCCAAGGAGAGGGGAAGGACTTTGCTGTGTGCTTTGTCCCCTGTCTTGAAGGAATCTCCAAGGGCCTGAGAAGAGCTGGCTCCCTGTTTTGAAGTCCCAGGAACAAAAGGACTTCACCCCCAGCTTCCCTGAACTCTGCTGAGAGAGTTCTGTCCCTCCTAGAGTGCTTGATCCAGTTGTGGGGCCTCTGGAGGTTGTACCTGTGCTGGGAAGCTTGAAACTAAGCTTGAGAGACTTTTTGAATCTGAAAAGTGTCGCATCGCTCGCTTGCGGAGCGCATCCCCGACAGTGCGAGAAGTTTCCCGCCGCTACGAAGGTCGAGATCGTCGCAGCGCCTGACGCCGCTGCCAGAGCCGTCGCATCCTTCGTTTGCGGGACGCACCAGACCGGTGCGGGAGAATTGAACATCGCTGCGAGTATCGTCGCAGAGCCTGTCGTCGCTGGGTGAGATCGCCGCACCGCTTGCTTGCGGGTCGCATCACGTCGCTGCGAGTGTCGTCGCAGAATCAACGCATCGAGGAGCTGCGAGAGAGAGGATCCCCGCTGGACTGCGCATCGTCGCCCCAGAGATCGTCGCAGCCCCTACGAGATCGTTGCATCGTGCCTTTGCGAGAACAGACTTCCTACGGAACCTACGCACCGGAATCCATACAAGTGGCCTTCCTCCCCATACAGACCGGATTCGTCGCAACACGCCCGCTGCTGCAGCGGGGCTGTCGCATCGCCTCCCCAGGGTCTCAGGAGCAACGCATCGCTTGTTTTCCACCGCACCAGCTTCTGCTTTTGGAACTTTGTTGCATCTAAAAGGTACTGTGAGTAAACGTGACGCAACTGTGAACTTTTCACGCATCAGTAGAGAATTCTATCGCAACGTAGAGAATTCTAACGCAACCTTAAGAACTCTTTTTGAAACCATATTCTTGAACTGTGTATGTTGGATTTTTGTCGTTTTGGTCTTGTGTAGTTTAGATTAAAATACCTTTATTTTTCTAAACTGTTGTGGAGTCAGTTTGTGGTGTTTTCACTGTGTTACTGTGAGTGTTGGTACAAATACTTTACGCATTGCCTCTGGTTAGCCTAGACTGCTCGTGCCAAGCTACCTAGAGGGTGAGCAGGGGTGATCTCAGACTGTTATCTCCTTGCCCTGACTAGAAGCAAGGGTCCCTATTTGGACAGTGGTACCTACCTCTGCCAACTAGAGACCCCCAGATCTAACAGTATGTTATTAATTACAAGATGAGGATGTGCACTATGGAAGTGTAGGGTGCTGTTACAGGCAGTACTCTTCCGATGGGTGGAACTCTGTATGCAGTTGTTTGAACAAAGAAATTGATGTCCAGAAAGTCAATCTGTTCCCCACTGAAGTTGATGGTGAAACGTACGTTAAAAGGATTCTCATTTAAAAACGCATGGTATTACAGGCAGATCCATCCCTGAGCATAATGACATCATCAATGTACCAGCCCCAGAAAATGATGTGTTCTATCCAGTTGGCAGCCATTCTGCCCCAGGCATGCTCCCGCTCGTACCAGCCCATAAAGAGCCCAGCATAAGCGGGAAAAAACCTGGAGCCCATCGCGGTGCCCTGTATTTGATGGTAACATTGGGCATCATGCAAAATTAAGTTTTAAATAGAATAATAGCTGTCATTTCCATTAGAAACTCATTATGCATATAATGGTCTGCAGTTCTCCGTCTCAGAAAAAACTCCAAGGCTTTAACCCCAAGTTCCTTCTTGATACAGGTGTATAAACTGGCACATTCATGGTGACAAAAAGGAGGTTTTTAGACCTTGCCAGGCCCTCAAATGTATTGAGGATGTCCTTACTATGTTTGATGTAACCTAGCAGGTTATGGAGCAAGGGTTGTAAAAATTGGTCTACATATTCAAACTGGTTTTCTGTAGCGGAGTAAACCCCCGAGATGATTGGTCATCCTGGTGGAAATGGGCCCCCCTTCTGTATTTTGGGGATTACGTATATGCAGAGGAAAGAGGGTTCTCTGACCATCAAATAGTTACACTCTTCATCACTTATCAAACCACTCTCCCGCCATTCCACTAATCTGATATTGATGTGAGTACTGAGTGCTTTGGTGAGTATTCCCTGGGAACGTTATATAGCACGCTGTATCTGCTAACTGGCGGTCGATTTCCTGCATATAACTCTCCCTGTCCATCACCACCACATTCTCCCCTTTTCAGCTTCCCTGATTACAATGGAAAGGTCAGATCTCAGACCCTTCAGTGGCTTATTATTTGCAACAGAGAGGTTGAAATTGGTTTTATAATGGGGAATGGGGTGTTCCAACAGTTTATAAAAAACCCTGGGTAACCTTCTCTCTGAAAAGGTCAATATTTGGAGCGCATTTTCAGCCCAGTGTTAATTTCCATATTTTTTTAAATGTTCAATTCTACTCTCAACATATTGACATCAACCAGTGTTTCATCCTGTAGTGATATCATCAGTTGTAATACATGTAGATCAGAGACAGTGTGAATCAGTGGTATGCGTTCCCCCGTGTTCTTAGTACATACAGACTGATTACGAGTAAAGTGATCTTTTAACTTTAATAGTTGTTTACATTTCTACAAGTCAACAAAAAGTGTCAATATCATTTCCAAATTTGGTTGGGCAAAAGCCCAAACCATTACTCAGGACAGATAAATCAATTTCAGACAACACTCTAGCAGAGAGATTCACAATCATAAGTTCCTGTGTCAGACCCCGAGCAAGTTCCTCTAATGTGACCTGTCCTAGTTCTTTTTGGACCTGGTGGTCATGGCGATGGTCTTGTTCCATACTCTCTTGTTTCTGTTTGTATGTTTGCCATCTCCTCCCCCATTCTTGTTTTTGGTCTTTTCTCGTAGGTTTTCTCCCAGTCTTAGGCTCTCCATTCGGATGGGCCTTCTGTGTCTTCAGTGGGAACTGAGCTAGCTACTGATGATAGGGAGATAATGCTACTAGCAGATGCCAATTCAGATGTATCCTCACGTTGTTTCTTTCCTTCCCCTGATACTTTTAATATGTTGTACCTGTGTGTAAATGTATAATCCTACTGTCGCTATAATTCTTGTCATCCCTTTCGATTTTTTAACTTTTAAGTCTCCCAGATAAATTTGGTAATCTTCCAGTATTTTATCTAGGATATTGATGGAGCAAGGTTGCGTAAGTAAGAAACTTGCTTGGATTCAACCATCTCGAAATAACATGTAATAACGTAATTAATATGTTTTGTGAATACTAATAAGTGCACCACACGACATTTATTTAATCTGGGCATGCGTCTACTGCATCTATGTAGTATGACATCTTTTGCTTTTGGTGGAAATTCTTTGCAGCTGCGCAGTAGTATTTAAAATGGCCGCTTGAACCTCAAATGCTAATGCATATGGCTATGCTTAAACTAAACTTCGTATGTCTTGCTAATCTGCTAATGCAATAGTTAAAATAAAATAATGGTATAAGAGTAGGAATAAGTGGTATAAAGTGCATTCATTTGTTTTCATATTCTAACATGTTCTTCTTTGACTTTATTGTTATTCATATTTGGGCTTGGAGGGTGACTGAAATCTACATCTTGAAAATTTGTACGCATGTGTCGGGGACACTGAAATACCTCGAGCGATAACATTGAAGAGCTGCCCAATCCCATCTTACCAGTGATGAGCCTGAGAACTTCACCTCTTGACCCAGAGAGGGGAAGAAGAATTCAATAAAATATATATATCATTGTACATGAAGTAAAATCAATATTGCTGGGAGGAATAAAGCATGGGAAAGTGAAATTAAGGGTGGGAACATAGAACAATTAAACCAAAGAAGATGACTTCATATTAGTATGGTGTGATAACCTCTCCCCATCCCATTGACCAATCGAATGAAGGGAAGACACGAATATTGAAACAATGGGGGGTGGTACATACACTGAGAATAGTATAACTAAGATAGGCTTAGTCAGTTAGATTGTCTGACTTGTCACAGACCTGTCACTGACCCAGCACTGCAGCAGAAGTGGGTCAATGCCACTGAGCTCAGAAGGCTGGTCAAGCACTCTGAAAGAAGAATCGAGGAGGGAGAGAGAAGAGTCGGGAGATTGCTGAAGAAGAAGAATCTGTCCATCTAGAAGGGAATGAGAGTAGCACCAGAGAGGGGTGTTACGCAGGTGTTACACTTAGAAGAGGTTACCTCTTCCTGTCCTGTCCTGTCCTGCACCTGTCCTGAACTGCTGACTCCTAACTTCTCGGGAGCCCCTTTTCCAGCCCCTGGCCAGGGGTTTGGTCCTCGCACCATTCTAGGTAAATATAAATCTGTGTGGTATGTTCTTGTACCGTTTTCCTTTTCCACCCTTCCCAGGTACCATTGTCATGAGATATTACTAAGTCTTTAATGTTTTTTTTACATAAATCATAATTTCTCTTCAAAAGTTTGGTGTTTTAACTTGTATTGGTTTTTGACTCACAAAATTATTGCATAGATAAAGGTTTTAAAACTCTCCAGAGTCTGTGGTCATTCAAAGAAATAGGAGTAAAGATATTTATGCCTATTATGCTAACAACCTGATCTATCGACCAGAGGAAATAGGCACTGAGATATTAAAATTTGGTAAAAAATGGTGTTCAAGTGTAAGTCATTATAAGTTAAACCCTGATCAGCAGCGGGAACTATCAGCTTATTATGTGAGTGTTTATGGGCCCAGGTGAGTGGGGTGTTTTAGAATAACCCAAGCTAGTAAACCCGCACCATCAGTATTTCTTGGTAGAAGAGCTATGATTTAGGTTTTAGTTTACGATAGGTAATTAATAGAGTTTGGAATATTGATGTATGTATTAACCAAAACCCGTTTATATTGTTTCATGTTGTCCAGAAGTCCCCGTAGCGGGTGGTAAACGGAAGCCACACTGCAGTGAGGTTACTGGACTTGGTAAAGAAGGTGTGAAAAGTTAGGTATAACTTGAAGCACTACTTAGGGATTATATTCTTGTATAAAAGTGAGAGTGACCGGTAGAAAAGGAGTTCGCTGGTGAAACTTTGGTCTTATATCATCTAGAAAGGGTAATACTGAAGGAGTAGCAGGTTCTTTAATGCTTGAGTGAAGAGTAAGTGGAAAGGGTTTTACTCGCAGTGTGTGAAGGGTAAACAGAAGGTTTTACTCGCAGCAAAATAAATTGATCTTTTTCTGAATATAGTCAATGAGGCACAGTAGTGAATGTTTGTACGTTGTTAATGAATGAAATGCATAAGTAAAAATTTAAAGAAATTGAGTTTCGCATTACCTTGCAAAGGTTGCGGGTGCTGCACTGACATCACTGAGAGCCACGCTGGGATTGGTTGAGACAGCGGGCGTGTACCCGAGGTAAAATTGTGAAGGAGGGGTGAGTGCAGAGGAGTGAAACTAACTTCACGGGAAAGCAGCAAGCCGCGCAAGCTTTGGTTAAAGAAAATAAGACAATTTGAAGTTGATTGGTAAAGAAAATAAAAGACGTGCTGTTATTCGAAAAGCATTTGAGTAGAAGTAAACGATTGATTATTTGCCAAAATAGAATTTTCAGTATTAATAAATAGTGGAAATTATATGTGGAACCCCAATCCAACTATCATAGGGTCCCGTCCAGATAGAAGATTTATAGGCTTTGCCCACAAGCAGTACATTAGAGAGAGACCAAACATTATGCACGGAGAGAAAAGGAAAATGTCATTGATGCAGAAGATTAAGAATTATTTTAAAAAGGATAAACCCAATAAAGCTAGAGAAGGAATTATTAGTCCTCCCCCGAAAACACCTGCATCGTATATGAAAATAGAAAGAGGTTATCACACTTGTGTATGGTTAGCAAATTGGATAGAGTACACAAAAGATGATGGAATATTAGCTTTACCTGAGGATGAAACAGGTAATGGGAGGATTTTGTACAATTTACGAACTTGCATGAATGAATTAGAACCAAGGCCTAGGTTAACTTAGTATGAAGCTTTAGAAGAATGGGAGACTGAGGCTTTTGATTTAGACAGACGACGATGTGACAGGAACTTGAGTACATTTTATCCCAGATTTCCTCATGAAACCAGAGACAAACAGATGAAACAATGGAGGCAAGCCATGGTAGTCAAAGAATTATATCCTGTACTGACCACAGAAGAAACAATATTAAGTAAATATTCAGAGAAAACAAAGCATTTATTGACTGATAGTGGAGATTCAGAAGATGATTATTTTGAAGATATTTTAATGAAAAATCCTCCACCTTTGAAAACACCTTTAGTTCCGCAGATTGTACATGAGACCACAATGGAAAGGGTACTTCAAGAAAAAGAAAAGGAATAAATAAATAAAAATAGAAGTGAGTTAATTCAGAAAATAACTCAGTTAAGTACAAATCCTGAAGCCCTAACAATACCAGTAACTATAGGTCCTGTCGTTCCCTTATATGGAGATAAACCAAGCTGTCCTAAAACTTCTGTTCTGACTACACCTATTACACAACCTAGGAAGGAAAAAATAATAGTTGACGATCAAGCAAGTGAGTGTGAGTCGATAATTTCTCTAATGGATTTGCCAATAAGAGAGCCAATGAGTGAATCATTTAGAAATGTTACACCGAGGTACTCAAAAGAAGTACAGATCGAAAAACCCACAGGAACAAGAAGCGCTACTGTAGTAACCCCAGAACAGATGGAAAGATGGACAAGAGATATAGAAAAGCCAAAATCACAACTAAAGATATTGGATATATTTAAATTATGAGTAGAATTAGAAGAAATGATTGCTGGAAATATAGGGATAGAAAGATGAAATACTTTCAGTGAAGAAGAGTTATTACTCATATACAGAAGCATTACCCGAAATACGAAAATATTTCATGAAAAATTGATGAGTCTGGCTGCAGAAATGGGAATTGAAATAGGCAAATCCAAAGTGTTGCAGATACCATATAGAGCAGAATTTTCTGACAAAGATTTAGAAAACACGAATGTGTCAAGAAGAAAATTACAGATAAAAGAATTATTGACATTGTTGCAAAAATGGGTAGACTTAGATAGATTGAAAGCAAGCTGGACAAAGAAAAAGAAAGAACCTCAGGCAAATCGAACGACATCTGAGTATTTAATGAAGGAAACAGAACAAGTGGAAAAGTTGTGTCCAATGAGAAATGTTCCAGGAGGAGGTTATGTAGATGTCCCATAGACCCGACAAGATATTTTATCATTCATAAATTACTTCCTAAAGCTTAGAGAAAAACCAGTAGAAAGGTACAGGCAAGTTGAAAGGTTTGTGAAGGTTTCAAATTCAAATTCAAATTCAAAAAATCTTTATTTCGGTCATAAAAGACCATAAAAGATATACAAATAATTGTTATCAGTTAAAACATTTGTACATATGATATAAAAAGTCATAGTTAAAATCTGATAAAAAAAAATCATAATTCGAAGAAGGGAGGGAATGGAGTTATTTCATGTAGCTTTAGTGTCTCTAATAATTAAGGCGCGTGTTCGCCACATAGCTGTCAGGAATTTTGCCATTGCAAACACAGTTGGAGCCGCCAAATCTGTTTTGAGGACTCTATAAGCCGGAGCAAAAGTTCTGAAACCCAAGTTCCTTAAGTGAGGGATCAACCAATAACTCCTAATTCTGCTGTAGGCTCTGCAGAACAGGACCACATGAAGATCGCTTTCCAGTTTGTAATTGCATGCGGGGCATGCCCCTGAGTCCAGGTTGCCTTCCCACGATTTAGTAAGGGACCTCAGGGGAAGAGATCCATACCTCCATTGCATGTAGATCTTCCGCACAGACACAGGTGTCATAGTGTCCAGTACATATTCAGGGCTGTAGGAGTCTTTTATCTTGATAAATGAGTCAGTTAAAGATCCTTCCCGGAGAGAGGACATGGTTTTCTGATGCATAGCTCCGTAGAATAAATTTGAAAGTTCTTTTCTAGCGAGCCTTACGGACGCTACTTCCGGGTTGGACCATAATTCTGGGACTCCAAGGTAAATGCACATGTCCCTAATGTACTTTATCCATGGGATTTTAGTGGCATAGGTTGATCTAAGAAGCTCCTGCAGTTCATTTCTATAATGTACCAGGTCCTCACTGCTCCACAGACGCCTCCAGTAGGTCAGAGGTTTTAGGCCCAATACCTCCGTGATTGGTCGTAGTGCCAAATCCATTCTTAGGGGGAGTAGTGGGGTGCTTGGGGGGAGAAGGTTTCAAAAATTCTGCTGAAAAATTTAGATGGGTTGTTTTGACATTGTGGTTCCTGCTGATTTATGAGAAGAATGTAAAATCAATGTAGATTGGCCTAATGATGAGAACCCCAGAAATCCCAAAACAGGAGCCCCGTCAGAAGAGGTAATGAAAAAATATCATCAGACCTGATGATATTTTTTCATTGCCTCCTCTGACGGGGCTCCTGTTTGAACGGAAAGATTCCCCCAAAAGAAACAAATTGGATAAAAATAAACAGAACAACCCAAGAAAGGGATGAGTCGGTACATGCATACTATGAGCATCTTTTACAGGTATTCAAACAGTACAGTGGGGTTTTGAAAGCATTGAAAATAAAGATATGACACATTTTGTATATCGTTTTGTGACTGGGTTAAGGACAGATATATCACAAATGACTATAAAGCATAAAGTTGTGTTGGCACGCAAAGCCAATCAATGAAATCCTTAAGTATGCAAAGTACTGTAGACATGAAATTGATAATAAATTGATAATAGACCAAAGTAATGTGGGCCCATAGCAGAGCAACAAGAACTTCAGCTGAGTAATCAGGCAAATAATCAAGGAAGGGGGGGGCGGTCAAGGGGAAGGTAGTGGGGGCAAACCAAGAGGGCGAATGAAGAAAGGAGAGGCAAAGAAAAAGTTTCCCTGTCACAGGTGCGGAAAATTGGAGCATTGGGAAAACAAGTGTAAACTTATACAGAATAATTATGTCCAAACTCAAAATTTTAATTCACAGACACCGAATGAGGTGTTAATGAGGCAACTGCAGCAGGTTGTACAGAGTCAATTGCCACCTGCCCCTGTGCCAGATTTTGTGAGTTAAGCCAAGTACAATGTGGACACCGGATTGCGGGGAGGAAGTGGTAAGAAAAATTCTGTAACACCACAGTTTCTTTTGCAGGATACATTTTTTGATGAAGAAACTCAATGACGGTGCCTGAGAGGGGGGGGAAGAATGCATATTTGGCGCATCCTTGCTGATAGATCAGTCAGGTACATATATAGAAGGTAAGGTGAAAGGAAATGACATCACCTTCTTATTAGACACTGGTGCTACCCGATCTTCTGTGAGAACAGCAGACATGCCAAACCTACCCCTCTCAGGAGAAGCTATCCAAGTAGTGGGCATTTCTAATAAACAGATTAGGACCCCAAGTACCGAACCAATAGAGGTATGTATTGGCAACTTTAAAGAAATGCCCAAGTTTGTAGTCTGCGACTCAAGTCCTGTAAACTTGTTAGGAAGGGATTTATTGTGCAAAATGAACTGCACAATATTTTGCACACCAGATGGTTTTGCAATTAGACCCCTGATGAGGACAGAGTATATAAGATCATGTTAGCTAAACAGGGAACAGCAGTAAATGACACGTTTACTATGATGACCTAGATGAGCTACCAGATGAGGTCCAAAATACAGTAAATCCTGATGTGTGGGATTTTACCAGAAAAGAAGTAGGATTAATGGCAAAAGTAGACCCAGTAAAAGTGACCGTTAAAGAAGGTGCAGTCTACCCAAATACCCGACAATACAAAATGAGCCCAGAAATAAAAGCTGGTATTGCAGCAGAAATTGAACGACTAGTTAAGCAAGGCATATTAAAGGAAATAATGAGTAGTCCTTGTAATTCGCCTATAATTGCAATTAAGATACCTAACAGAAAATATAGGGTGGTCCAAGATTTACGCAAAATTAATTAAACTGTTGTACCACGTTGTCCAATAGTACATAATCCAGCAGTATGGTTCACTGTAATTGATTTATGCCATGCCTTTTTCTCCATTCCATTGCATCCTGATAGCCAGTTTTTATTTTCGTTCAAATTTGACAAGCATGTTTTTGTTTGGAATCGTGTTCCACAAGGGTACACATAAAGCCCATGGATTTTTCATCAGATTCTGGAAAAAAATCTTGAATCTCTGGTGTTGCCCAGACAGTCCATCTTGGTGCACTACATTGACGACTCATTAGTCGCATCTAAGACTCGTAATTATTGTTTCATTGACTCCATCGCATTATTGAATCACTTGGCTGAAGGTGGACATAAAGTGTCACCAGAAAAATTACAATTTTGCACAGCTTTAGTCAAATATTTGGGACACCAAATAGAAAGAGGAGTCAGAAGAGTGACTTCAGAAAGAATCAAAATGATAAGAAATATGAAGTTACCTCAGACTTAGAAAGAAATAAGGATGTTTCTTGGAGTAGTAGTATATTGCAGGCAGTGGATTGTAGGATTTGCAGTACTAGCCAAACCATTGATACAATCGATAAAGAAGAGAGTAAAAGATCCAGTAGAGTGGGATGATGAAAGCATGACAGCCTTTTTGAAATTACGCAACTGTTTCTGCGAAGCACCTGCATTAGGTATGCCAGATTATTCCAAAGAATTGGCACTATTCTGTGATGTGAGAGACAATTGTGCATTCTCAGTCCTAACACAGACACATGGCCTAATGCAACGTCCTGTGGCATATTTGCTGCTACTTTGGACCCAGTGTCATCTGCATTACCAGGGTGCCTAAAAACTTTGGCTGCAACATGCATGAGTCTGGAACAAAGTGAATCCATTGCATTGGGACACCCTGTAACAATGTATGTCCCACATGCAGGTATAATTTTGCTAACGCGAACCCAAACTCAGTACCTTAGCCCTAGTCGGCTGACAAAATATGAGCGAGTTATATTAGGTGCAGAAAATGTAACAATAGTCAGATGTACTGTCTTAAACCCTGCAACTCTGTTGAATGATTTACCTTTTGAAGAAGTAAAAGATGAGGTTGAACATGAATGCCTTGATGTCACTGAATTAAGTACCAAGCCTCATGCAGACATACAGGAAGAACCCTTAAAGAATGCAGAACATGAGCTGTTTGTAGATGGCTTGTGTATGCGTCATGAGGAAGGAGGATTGAGCGCTGCTTATGCTGTATGCACAGTGGCTAGAATAGTCAAAGCATCCTATTTACCAGGAGTCAAGTCTGCACAAATAGCTGAATTGGTGGCTTTAATTAAAGCTTGCAACATTGGGAAAAATTGGAGAGTAACCATTTACACTGACAGTCAGTATGGTTTTGGGTTTGTGCAGGACTTTGGCCAGCTCTGGATGCAAAGGGATTTCATGACGTCTTCAGGAACCCCTGTTAAAAATGGAAATTTCGTACAGGAATTAATTGAAGCAATTCAATCGGCAAAAGAAGTGGCCGTGGTCAAGTGTGCTGCTCACCAATCAGGAAATGATAAAGTGACAGCTGGTAATCGGTATGCTGACCAAGTTGCCCAACATTGTGTGAAATACAAAATAGCAGTAAACAAGAAAATTGATGCATGTGGAATCAGCTGCCAACTTACGCTACTTGGGGGGCATAGGAATATGGGAGGAAGTGAGAGAATTACAAAATGAAGCAGAAACAAAAGAAAAAGAAAAATGGGAGAAAATAGGTTGCCAGAGAAGAGCTGATGATGGTGTATGGGTTTACTTAGATGGAAGACCTGTGCTACCTGACCGTATGCTTGCACCAATGGCTAGAATGTATCATGGAGACACACACATAGGCAGAGATGCAATGTTTAGACTTTTTCAACCAGATTGGTTCAATGCAAAGTTCAAGAATGTGGCAGAGAGTCTGTGCCAGAGATGCTTAATTTGTTAACAAATGAACCCAGGCAGGAAAACTGTAGTTTGTCCAGGAAAGTTTGGGAAAGCTGAGGGTCCATTTAGAAGACTTCAGATTGATTTCATTCAGTCACATGCTTGTCCAAGATTAAAATATGTACTTGTCATTCTTTCTTTGTTTTCAAAACGGGTGAAGTATACCCAACCAGAAGAAATGACAGCTTGACTGTGGCCAAACTCCTATTGAGGGAATTCATTCCTCGGTTTGGTTTTCCAGTAACTATTGAATCTGACAGAGGGTCTAATTGTAATAATGAAATAATTTGATTTATTTGTGAAGCATTCAAAATTGAACCAAAATTGCACTGTGCATACCGTTCAGAGGCTTCTGGAGTGGTAGAACAACTAAATGGCACAATCAAGTCAAGACTGGGAAAGGTGTGTGCATTCACCCCACTGGAGTGGCCAGATGCTTTACGTCTTGTCCTGATGGGACTCAGAAGCATCCCAGACAAAAATGCAGGCTTGAGTCCCCATGAGATACTCATGGGAAGTGCAATGAGGCAAGCATGTATACCAGGACACAAGCTGTTGAATATATCTGATGATTTGGTACTGGAGTATTGCGAAGATTTGACTGACCAAGTGCGTTCTATCTCTCACAGGGTTGGGGAAGACGCTGTTGCCAGGCAGCCGAACCAAGTGCATTATCTGAATCCTGGTGACGGGGTAGTAGTGAACGATTACACACAAGAATCGTGCCTAGCACCAAGGTGGGGAAAGCCAGTTCAGGTTATATTGATTACAACAACAGCTGTAAAATGTGCAGGCTTGCTTAATTGGATCTATGCCAGCCATACGGAGAGAGTGCCAGCACCTGCCGAAACAGAATCACAATAAGCTGGAGTGGTTGAAAGGGCAGATGATTGCACAGCTGACGAATCACAGGAAATAGAATCTGAATTAGCTAATCAAGAACAACCTAGCACTAGTCAGGACGACGGGATCCCAATAGTGGACATACCTGAAATCATTGTAAGAGCCAGAAGTCAAACCCGGTTAGAAAGACAGAGTGATGGTGAGGATGGCGGAGAGGGGTGTGTGTGCTGGTAAGTGGGGGGAATCCCCTAGTTGGAACTAGAACCCAGCAAGCTAGGTGTCATGCTTCATCATATGGGCTCTGCTCCTCGTCAGACTGGCGCTGCAATGTCTGACGGGCTCCCGAAACTGGGGCTCTTTATCGGAGATCTTCTGTTCCCGCCATATGGTGCATGCGTGTGAGAGGGCCTGGGGAGTGTGGTCGTGACGTGAATTTTAAGTTAAAAAAGGTGAGTCAGTCCACATACTGAATTTATTCTCGTAGTAGACTCCCTTGGTTAAAAACAAAGAATGGTGGTGTGGGAGGGGAGAGACAATGACCCTGACACTATTAGAGTGAATTGGACTACTACCCTCAATTATCGGTCGACATGTTTCTTGCCTGATGGCAATTCTTCAGGACCTAATAGGATCGTACCACACAGTGAAAATACTAGTGACAAATATATATACAAAAGTAAAGGGTCAACACTTGCAGGCAGGTATACGACCGTTTTTTAGTCAGTGATACCAGGATGCAGGCTAGTCAGTCCTGCTGCAGTTTGAATGCCCTAAACCGGATCCCTGATGGACCTCTCAGTCTGCTCCCGTGGGACTGGCTGGGGAGGTATAGTACCTTCGGCGGCAGCAGTCCAAGCCGGTTCACCTACCCCACGAGCAGCATCTGGATAAGGAACATGTCGACCGATAATTGAGGGTAGTAGTCCAATTCACTCTAATAGTGTCAGGGTCATTGTCTCTCCCCTCCCACACCACCATTCTTTGTTTTTAACCAAGGGAGTCTACTACGAGAATAAATTCAGTATGTGGACTGACTCACCTTTTTTAACTTAAAATTCACGTCACGACCACACTCCCCAGGCCCTCTCACACGCATGCACCATATGGCGGGAACAGAAGATCTCCGATAAAGAGCCCCGGTTTCGGGAGCCCGTCAGACATTGCAGCGCCAGTCTGACGAGGAGCAGAGCCCATATGATGAAGCATGACACCTAGCTTGCTGGGTGTATGAGGGTTCTAGTTCCAACTAGGGGATTCCCCCCACTTACCAGCACACACACCCCTCTCCGTCACTCTTCCCGGGGAACTTTTGTACATCCCTTTGTGTCACTAGTCTATAGGACGAGTACACTGGACCCCGTAAAATATTGTCCTATCCTTGTCCCTCCCCCTTGTATTGATGATGGTGAGGATGGGACAGGAATAGAAGAACACACTAAGATTACAGAAAATAAAGCTAATATCAAATCTGAGGAGGACCAGATAAGGAAAGAGCAATATAATCAGTCAGAAACAAATAGAAGCCACACTTGTGAGTCTGAGGAGGGACAGATAGGTACTAGAGAAAATGCCCAGGCAGAAGACAATCAAGAAATTATAAGACCTGAGCAGGACCAGTTAGATAAAGAAAAACAAGTTCGGGAAGAAGAATGAGAAAAAAGTCAAAGCAAACAAACTCCTGAACAGGGTCAGTATAATGTAGAAGAACACATCCAGGCAGAAACGGCAAAGCCCTGGACAAGGTCAAACAGAGAGGAATTCTGAAGTCGAAAATAATCAAATTGTGCCACTAATCAACAAAAACAAAAGCACATTTGAAAAGATTGAAAGCACAGTGCCAGCTGAAAAGACTCAGAAAAGGTGATACTTGGCCTGGTATTATCAAGAGACTGAAATATCGCCTTAAGACAATAATTGAAGAACCTGACCAAGTAAATGAGGTAACAACCCAATCTGGACCGTCTACTGAAAGCCAAGAAGGAGAAGTCCATGATTGCAAAGACTAAATAACAAATTCAGGGGTCCTGAATGGACATATGTAATTCTGGAAGACTTTGAGAATCTAGCAATAAGTGGAGAAAGTGTTGAAGAATTAAATGCTGATCGAATTTACGAAGAAGTGAGACCAACTTGAAGGAATAAATCCACAGATTGTATTCTGTACAATAGCTAAAAGAGGGGAATAAATCTCCTAGTCAAAAACGGCTGATAATAGAGTTCCTGGAAAACCGAAGCATAATTGTATAAAGAGAAGCTGTAGAATATGCATATGTAGCATATTTTTTGTGCTCATAGTGTGGTTAGGACTGACAATAGCCATACCCTATCTAATGACTGGAAGTAAACAAAATAACAGTAGTGAACATGGAAAGGTAACTAACATTAAACAAGACAGAGTAGAATTAGAAGCACCAGATAAGACAGATTTAAATCATAGCATATATAAAAAATTATAGATTTAAATGTGTTTGCTAACCTGATAAGTACATTATGGAGAAAACATGGAAGTTAATGATTGTTATGTGTTTATGAAAATGCCAACATCTGTAGCTGAAGGAGTAACATAACATCATATAACATTGACCTATGGTATTACATGTAGTATTTTAGCTAGTTTATTTTATAGAACTGGAAAGGTACAATATTATTATTCTAATGTAGATGTGATTTTCTCTGAAATTCCTTTAAGGAGAAACATGAACCCCGTCCTTTGTAGTAGAGACTCACAATTCATGGGTGAATATTTCCTAACTATGAAGACAATAGATATAGCTGAAGTACATAAGCACAATCTAACCTGTAAGTTACTTGAAGAAGAAAAGGTATTTTTGAATTTAATAGAGAAAAGGAGACAGGATTTCCATAGAAGGGTTATTGAACTGAAACGACAGATACCTAAATGGGCTGAGTGAAAAGACTTTATTGCAACTGGCAAGACTCATGCTACTATATCCCTCAACCTTGAAAAGAAAGGGAAAATCTGTCTCCATAGATTAAAAACAGAGTATAACAATATATTTATTGGTTCCAGCGAATGTGAACACAATTTCCTGATAAGTGAGGGTTGGGGACTAAAAGGGTGAACTGATCCAGTATTTCCTGGAGTTTATTATGTTTGTGGAATCAAAGCTTACTTTAAGCTGCCTAACCATTGATATTGGAGTCGCTATTTTGGAATAGTATTCCCAAAAGTATACCTTGTAAAAAGAATCACTGGAAGCAATGAATAAAAATAATGGAATAACACGAAAGAAAAGAGCTAGATTTCAGAAATTGTAGGAGATATAGTCAGTGCATTGATACCTTCAGTCGGAGTAAATCTGAATACGCAAAGAATTTGTAAATTATCTACAGTGGTTGATCGCTTATCAACTGACACTGCTGGAGGATTCTTATTGATCAAAACCGAATTGGTTGCGGTGAGATCAATGGTTTTGCAAAATCGACTTGCTCTTGATATGTTATTGGAAAAGGAGGTCGGAGTCTGTAAAATGTTGAAGGCGCAACATTGTTGCACCTACATACCTGAGAAAAGTGTTGAAATTGGAAAGTATGTTAAAAATATCACAAATTTGGAAGAAGAATTGAAACCAGTGGAAGTTGACAGTGCATGGAAGAAACTAACTAATGGTGTTTGTTATATTTTATTTTAACTATTGCATTAACAGATTAGCAAGACATACAAAGTTTAATTTAAGCATAGCCATATGCATTACCATGTGATATTCAAGCAGCCATTTTGGTTTGGTTCTCTAATGTAGGGAGAAGTATTGTAGGAAAAATACTGATGTCAATAATAGGTATAACTCTATTAGTTTTAACAATAATACTTTGGTGCAAATGTTGCAGGAAAAGAAAATGGTATTTTTTTTTAAAGTTTTATATAGCGCTGGCTTGACCCGGAGGTATCAGAGCGCTTTACATGAACATCAGATCATAGTTACAGCTTACATCGTTACAAAGGTTACACAGTTCTTAGAGCATGGCAACATAGTTAAATGTAAGGTCGAGATACACAATAAGCACAAATACGTAAGGGGAACAGCAGGCAAGGTGAGAGATTCAGGGCAGGGGGGTTGGAGCAGGGGAAGTAGACAGATAATGAAGGCGGTAAAGAGGAGGGGAGGGTGTGAGACACAGCATGGGAAGAGGAGGGGAAGGGTGATGGGGACACAAAACGGTAGACGAGTCAAGGCAATGTCCAAAGTCCAGTAAGCTGTGATCCCAGGGGAAGTGGTATCACTTCTCTATCTCTGTTGCGAGAGGCTCCCTTTATGCAGTGGACTCTCTCAGAGGGGACTCTGAAACTCCAAGGCCAACACACTGGATCCTTCCCCAAAAAAGGGAGAGGGAGTGATTTGGCAAGGGGTGCCATACAATACCTCAAGTGTGAGTGGCTCCCTTGGTGCAGTGGACTCACTCAGCGGGTTCGCTGAGACTCCAGAGTATAAATATTGGATCTTTCCCCAACAAGGGGAGGAGGAGTGCTTAGTCAAAGGGCACAAGGGACAGGGGGTAGGCTGAGTAGCAGGCAAGGGGAGATATTCAAGGGAGAGGGGATAGGAGCTAGGGAAGAGACAATAAGGAGAGACGAAAAGAAGTCTGCCTAAAGACCAACTGGGTAGGTGACGACCAAGGAGGGAATCCACGGCCCATCTCCCCTATAGCTAAACCAAGTAGCACCATCGGGCATCAGACAAAATAGTTCAGTCTCAATACATTGAGAGAGGAGGGAAGAAGAGACATAAATAGAGGGAGGATGCGGTAGGACACGACAGGAAAGACGAAAGGAAGTGCAACAATGTGGTTCAACAATATACCAGAAAAAGATCAACAAGTAAACAATATATCAAACAATCAACAATACATTAGGGGAGGAGAGAAAGGAGAGAGAGAGTAGTGGGGGGTAGGGGAGGAGGGAAAGTGAGGATAAGGGAAGAGACAACCGTAGAGTCGAAAGGAAGTCTGTCTAAAGACCGACTGGGTAGGTGACGACCAAGAAGGGAATCCACGGCCCATCTCCCCTATAGCTAAACCAGGTAGCTCCATCGGGCATCAGACAAAATAATTTGGTCTCAATACATTGAGAGAGGAGGGCAGGAGAGACATAAATAGAGGGAGGATGCGGGTGGAGTCGACAGGGGAGACGAAAGGAAGTGCAACAATGTGGTTTAACAATATACCAGAAAAAGAACAACAAGCAAACATTAAATCAAACAGTCAGCAATACATTAGGGGAGGAGAGAAAGTAGTGGGGGGGTGGGGAGGAGAGAGTGTGAGGATAAGGGAAGAGCGCATTGAGGCAGGGTTAGTGATCGATCTTCAAGTTCAACTCATTGCCAGTGTGAACATCTGTAGCTTGCGAATACGCAGACGTTTCCAGCATCTGCAGTAGTTTGGGCCCAGGTTGCAGCTGTTCGCTCAAGGACACCTGCCTTTTGATTTTCTGCCCTTTTTAGACAGCCAGATTCCAACTTGGCAGCATTGGAGCCAGAATATTTGTATAGATAGAGATGGAGACAGTCCAAGATGGCCACCTCCTTGGAAAGGACATTATGTCCATCAGAGTAGTCCTGTGTCTATTTCCATTAATCGGGCTGTGTAGAAGAAGTCTTATTTAAATTTCTGTGTCTCCTATTGGAGTTGTTTGGTCCTTTTTCAGTTATTATTGTTAGCTTCCAACTAGGCTCGAAGTTTTACTTTCCCTAGAGCAAGAGCAAGTTGGAGGTGGACCCCACAGTAAAGGTAATCATGTGGGCCGCCATTTTGTAGTTTTGGTAACAGGCAGCCGATACTGCCAATAGATAATCAAAATAAATGGAGCGCTCTACTTCCCGTGTGCAGGAAGATGACTCCAATATTTAAATGAAATGTGTCTTGCCCTGATGCCGAGTTATGCTGCAGCTTCATCTGGGGCTGCAAGTTCTGTGTGGCTCTGTGTGAAGAGTCTGGTTAGGGGGGAAGGCTCACCTTTCTCCAAAGACCCTTTGATCCCTCTGCACATCCGTGATGTCCCTCGCCAGCTGAGTACTTCCCCTACAGTTGAAGGGGCAGCGAAGCTCCAACGGAGGTCCCGTTCTGGATCTGCTCTGTTTACTGCGATCTAGGATGAATTCTGCTCCTCCGGTGTCATTCTCCCTCCAGTGCTTCGCATCCGCAGTGTGCTCCGAAGAGCAGTGTGGCAGTATCACAAAGTGGATCGGCCCTAGCGCCTAAAGACGTGTGCGGCGCTTCAGTTTCAGTGATCAAACCCGGATGGGGGCTGTCATTTTCCTCCTTGGGGCAGGACAGAAGGGGCGGGGCGGACCCTCGGGTCCCCGGCATCACAGGATCACGGGAGCGGGGCTGGGGAATGTGGCTGCGCTCCTTACTTCTCCCCTGTGCGGGGCTCAGACGACCGGCAGACAGGGTCAGTTTCAGAGGCCGGGCGCTTCACGACAAGTCCAACTCCTGGGGATATGGTGGTAAAGCTGCAGGACGGATTAGGCCCACCAGGAACACAGCAGCGGATAGGGGGAAGGGGTGTGTGCTCCTGAATTTGGCCAAAGGTCTTCACTGCACCCATAGGGAGTTGTTATAATGCAGGAAGGGAGAGAACAGACTCCAGCAAGAGACAGACTCTCACAGCTTCAAACATGACTTGGAAGGCTTCGCTTCTCTCCTCGCTCAAGACAGGCAGTTCCAGCAGCATCAAAGTCGCAGACGGGACTCCAGGTGGGTTTTAAAGCCGATTTATTTTCCATGCAAATTTATCGTTACGTTACCGGCAGGTTTCTTGATAGAGGGATGTCGAGTAGCAGGGTTGAGGTAGGGTATATTCGGGGATATTCACAGAAAAGTGATCCCTAACCCTGGAGTTTCAACTTCAAATTCAACTTGAAGAAATAAAAGGAGATACTTATAAACGAATGAAAGGTTTTCAAAAGGGAAAGGGAAATTCTAAAGGGTTAGATGAAATAGAAATGGGAAATTGCTAAAGTTGGCATCTGGTTCAGTAATTAGTGTTGGCATAGAATGCCATCAAAGAGGGGATTGACGGAGCAAGGTTTCGTACGTAAGAAACTTGCTTGGATTCAACCCTCTCGAAATAACATGTAATAACTTAATCAATATGTTTTGTGAATACTAAAAAGTGCACTACATGACATTTATTTCATCTAGGGGAAGCTTGTCTAAGTGCTTTACTAACAAGTAACTTGAGTGAATTAAAATGGCTGTCAAAAACACAGAAACTCTTCTGCGCATGCGTCTACTGCATCTGCGTGGTATGACATTTTTTGATTTTGGTGGGAATTCTTTTGCAGCTGTGCAGTAGTATTTAAAATAGCGGCTTGAACCTCACATGCTAATGCATATGGCTATGCTTAAACTAAACTTCGTATGTCTTGCTAATCTGCTAATGCAATAGTTCAAACAAAATAATGGGATTAGAGTAGGAATAAGTGGATTACAGTGCATTCATTTGTTTTTGTATTCTAACATGTTCTTCTTTGACTTTATTATTAGTTTGCATTCGGGCCTGGAGGGTGACTGAAATCTACATCTTGAAAATTTGTACGCATCTGTCGGGGACACTGAAAGACTTCGAGCGATGACATTGAAGAGCTGCCAAATTCCATTTTACCAGAAATTCACCTGAGAACTTCACCTCTTGACCCAGAGAGAGGAAGAAGAATTGAATAAAATGTATATACATTGTACATGAAGTAAAATAAATATTGCTGGGAGGAATAAAACACGGGAAAGTGAAATTAAGGGTGGGAACATAGAACAATGAAACCAAAGAAGATGACTTCATATTAATTTTGTGTGATGACCTCTCCCAATTCCATTGACCAATCAAATGAAATGAATAAACGAATATTTAAACATTAGGGGGTGGTACATACACTGAGAATAGTATAACTAAGGTAGGCTCAGTCAGTTAGATTGTCCGACTTGTCACAGACCTGTCACTGACCCAACACTGCGGATGAAGACGGCGGATGCCACGGAGCTCAGAGGGGTGGTCGAGCACTCTGAAAGAAGAATCGAGGAGGGAGAGAGAAGAGTTGGGAGATTGCTGAAGAAGAATCTGTCCTTCTAGAAGGGAATGAGAGTAGCACCAGAGAGGGGTGTAACACAGACATTACACTTAGAAGAGGTTACCTTTCCTGTCCTGGACCTGTCCTGAACTGCTGGCTCCTTACTATTCAGGAGCCCCTTTTCCTGCCCTTGGCCAGGTATTTGGTCCTCACACCTTTCTAGGTAAATATAAAGCTGTGTGGTATGTCCTTGTAACGTTTTCCTTTTTCACCCTTCCTAGGTACCATTGTCATGAGATATTACTAAATCTTTAAAGTTTTTTTACTTAAATCATAATTTCTCTTCAAAAGTTTGGTGTTTTAACATGTATTGGTATTTGACTCACAAAATTATTGCATAGATAAAGGTTTTAAAACTCTCCCGAGTCTGTGATTATTCAAAGAAATAAGAGTAAAGATTTTTATGCCTATTATGCTAACAACCTGATCTATCGACCAGAGGAAATAAGCACTAAGGTATTCAAATTTGGTAAGAAATGGTGTTCACGTATGAGTCATTATAAGGTAAACCCTGATCAGCTTATTGTGTGAGTGTTTATGGACCCAGGTGAGTATGGTGTTTTAGAATAACCCAAGCTAGTAAACCTGTGCCTTCAATATCATAGTTTCTTTTCACAATATCCTTTAATTCTGAGGATGTAATCTCCTTCTCCAGTTTCTCAATCACTGACTGTAACTTACAGCCTTTCTTCTCCGCTTTTTTTTATTAATATGCGCATCATATTAAGGAGTGAAGGTTCTCCTCCCTCTCCTTAAGCGATTTATGATCAAGGTCCTCGAAAGTTGGAAAGATTAAAATTTTGAGGCCTCTCAGTATTTTTTTGTTCACCATATATTTTGCCAAAGTCCCACCATCTGGACATTTCTTGTTTGTTCATTTTCTCAAGTTTCTGGAATTTGGCTTTTAGGCCCTCTGCCTTAGAGGCACCAGTTGTTGTTCCTCACACATTCTGTCTTGGTGAGAAAGATCCTGAGCTAACTCCTGTCTTCTATCCTTAAAACTTGGCATGTCTGTGAGAAGTTGGGTGCTGAGGAAGTACAGCAGGTCAGTGCAAAAAAAGGGAGTAATATATAGTGGAACCCTACAAAGAACTAGCACCTGACCTGTTATCCCTATTTAATATACATATATTGGGAAGTACCCAAGGTTGTGTGTGCATACAGTTAGCGCACCCACTGCCACAGTGCAATCCAATACTGGAAATAAAATGTCTAACAAGAGCAAAAGGTGCACCACATTTTATTTCATTTACATAGCGTCAGGGTGTACGTGATGGATGAAAACAGCTTAGATACTCACTTATGAGAGCAAAGAACGCTTCACGTAAGTGTAAAAAGCCAGAACCAAGCTAAGTCCAGGAAATAATATTCAATCTATCACACCAATGTAATGTAGACCATAAAATTAGAGCAACCACTGGTTCCAACCTATAACGAAAAAAAATAATATTAAACAAAATGCTTTTAGCAGGTAATGGCATATACCATTCCCTAGCGAAATAGGTCAACAATGTTAAGTATCTGGACCACCAAAGTTGAGTTTGCATGTCATTTGCTTTTTAAAGACAGACTGCAAAGCAGGGCTGCCTTTAGAAATGACAGTAGGCACAAAGCAATGCACACTTCAGTGCAGGAAATCTACTGGGCCTCTAAACCACCTTGCCCTGTTATCTTCTTCGGACTTATAGGTAGTTTGCATCCCCCTGTCTTTAATATATGCTAGGGACATACATGGGTTTGTCATTGCCCATTGTAAATATACCTAATCACCATATACCTTTTTCATCAGAGCAATGGCCCTGGGGGCCCAGTCAGAGTCAGTTACCACCAGTATAAGTCAAACAAATGTGGGTGAACAGGGCTAAAATCATGACTGTCTAACAATTGTGGTCTATGGTATTGGCTTAAATTATTTCATACTGTTAGTACATTTTAATCTAACATCATCCAAAAGGCAGTATGACGTGTTTGACGCACAGAGGTAAAGGTTTAAATCAAAGACTTCAGGGTATATTTACTAAAATGCCTTACAATGCAGATCTTTGAGTTGCATATGCCGGAGATCGCAGCACAGCACCATATCTACAGGGATATGGCACTATCATGCTCTTTCCACTGTCCACAGTCCACAGTCCTAGCACACAATCAGGCTTCCAGTGCCACACACAGACCTTTGCACTTTAGTGCAAGGGTGTGTATGTGAAGTCCAGAGTAGGTTCTGTATTGATAGATCACCCTTCCAGTACAAAATACTATGCTTAGACTAACTTTTAAACTTTTCCTGTACATTGCAGCACAGGCAAGACTGGAAAATATTGGAGAAATAAAAGCATTTCTCCTCAATAACACCAATGTCAAAACATTATTTTGTAAAGCAAAACCATCTTTATTTTTTAGGTTGAGCCAGCAGGCAGTGCACAAACACTGTCAATTGGAAATGACCTATTGTGTTTTGTGTTTTTTTAAAACTAAAAAAGGGGGTTGTAGCCCACCCATAACTTACCATTTGTTAGCATCATTCACCACTCCTTGTTGCCACCTTCTAATACAACAGCACATGCAACACAAACTGCATCACCTCCAGTCCATTGTGTAGAGCATAGAACAAGTACCGATTGATCTAGTTTCATCAGTGTCTGTCTGCTGCTGTGCTGTGATTAACCACTTCCATGCTCATGACGAGCTCAGCTCGTCATGCAGTACACTGCTCGTGTGCTCATGACGAGTTGAGCTCGTCATGAACAATGGGAGAAAATGAGTGCCAGCGCTGGGGGGGAAATGCTGTAGCATTGATGGTGTTAAAGTACTATTTCTTCTTTTTTTAATGTTTTGTGTTTTTGTATTTGTAATAGACATCCAGGCCACGGAGAGTCATTACAAAATCACCTTGACGTCATTTAAAAAGAAACTTGACGAAGTCAATAAAGAAATGACTGAATATAAAGATGTCCTAACCCGGTCCAAAAACCAACAGTTCTAGAAAGACCTTAGGAAATTTTCATTTGTAAAAGCCTATCCATACTCTGACGATGACTACAAAACTTCTAATAAAACAGGAAACTCAATATCGTCAGACGAAGGATCATCAATAATCAGTGGTTCAAGTAATGGAAGCCATGGGTCTCACAATAGTAACTACAGAAACAAACAAAGAGGACGAGTCCAAAATATCAACTGGCAACAAAATTGGCCTCATGCAAACCCTGGGGGACACGCCAACTTTTTTGGTCCTCACCCACCCATGTTACCCCCCATGAACCCCCACATGATGTACGGATGGAATTCTGCTTTTTCAGCACCACAAATGCAGTTCGGCAACCCAAACCAGAGGTTTCATTTTTTAGAACCGGGCCAAGAGGACGGGGCCGGAGACGAGGCAGGAGCCAAGTACATTGGGAAGAGGATGAGAACCCGAGTGCCAACACACGGAGCAAACAACCCGGCCCGAGCACATCCAAACATTAGTGACCAACTTATCTGATCACACTCTGACTCACAATGAGGAACATCTCCGAAACAAAGGATTGAGTTTTTCACCTACTGCCAGATTGGATAAATTTAAATTACATTGTGAGCTCTCCGAATTTTGCCGTAAGCTCAGACTAAAAGCATTTTTTGAAAATCATGAGCAGAGTACAACACAAACACTGGATGAGGGAGACACGAACCTTAAACTGAAATCTACTTTCGTACCTCCGCCCCATACCACCCCGGTTGAGCTTCTAACATTTGAACAAGCCACTTACAATGCTATTGAAGACTTAACCGAACAACCAGTGTTCCGTAACACCGGTGCCAACCAGTTTGGGGCCATAAACAGCCTAAAAATCAATGACACCATCGTAATTAAACCGGCGGACAAGGGAGGGGGTATTGTCCTACAGAACAAAGAAGAATACCATCATGAGTACCTACGATTCCTGGATGACGAAAAAAATCACAAACAACTTGACCATGATCCAACACAAATTTTGAAAAACAAAATTGACACCATGGTATTGGAAGCTGAAGGTAACGGCGACATCAGCAGACAAGAAGCTTTATACCTCACCTCTGGAGAAAAACAGATACCCTACTTCTACACAATACCAAAGATTCACAAAAACAAAGGCCTGGCCGCCCAATTGTTTCAGGAATCGGATCACTCCTTGAACCACTTTCGCGCTTTTGCGACTTCTTTTTACAGCCACTAGTACAGGCTACACCTGCATACCTAAAAGACACTAAAGACCTACTGGCCCAGATAAAAGATATCCCATTTGATCCTACAACATCCATTCTGGCGAGTATGGATATTGAAAGCCTGTACACCAGTCTGCCACAAGATGACACTCTAGAAGTCCTTCAGACCGCACTTGAACAAGCAGACTGGCGCTACAGAACACCAAGAAGCTTCATCTTACAATGTGCTGAACTTGCTTTCAAAGACAACTTTTTGGAATATGAGGGCACACTGTACTTACAACAGTATGGTACATCTATGGGCAGGACATTCGCGCCGAGTGTGGCAGGATTGTATGTGTCTAACTTTGATTCCCAACACATCCTCAATACAGCATCTCCGTTCCATGATGAACTGGTATTCTACAAGAGGTACATCGATGACGTCCTGTTTATCTGGCAAGGCTCTGAACATAAACTAATAGAATTCTTGACCTGGATCAACACACTTGACCCTAATCTCAGATTTACCCACTCCACGAGCAGGGAAAGTATTATATTCCTAGATCTGGACATACAAGCACACCAAGGGACCCTGACGACAAAAACACATTTTAAGCCCACGGCAAGAAACTCACTACTCAGGTATGAAAGCTTTCATCCCAGACCTTTGCGCGAAAATCTTCCATATGGGCAGTATCTAAGACTGAGGCGAAACTGTAGTGAGATCAAAGACTACAAAATACAATCACAAGCCCTCACACAGAAACTAACTAACAGAGGATACCCTAAAAGAACTGTGCAGAAGGCACAAAAACGGCTGAGGAATCAAAATAGGGACGCTTTACTTGAGTCCACAGTAAAACAAGAGACAACTATCCCACTAACCTGTGTAACAACGTACAATACCATCTCTATCACATTCGCCAAAATCATCCAAAGCAATTGGAGGATACTGACCTCTGGAAAATTACAGTGGGAGAAAGCGCTATTTTCTTACAAAAGATTACAAAACCTACGTGACAGTCTAGTGGCCACGCGCCCCAGACAAAATCTCAACAGAGACACGACAGTGCTTAAGTCCTGGGCTCTGTCAAACATTACTGGACATTTTGCCTGTGGTGATTGTAGTGTGTGCCACTTGACAAAGACAACGAAGAACTTGAGTCTTGAGCCAGGCAAAACATGGCAGATCCGCAGACACACCAATTATATTTCGGCCAACGTTGTTTACATGATTACATGTCCGTGCAGCCTAAGATATATTGGCATGACCTCAAGGAAAGTCAAAACCAGGATCTGTGAGCATAGGAGCAATATCCGGTGCAAGCGTAACACTACCAAACTAACTAACCACTTCCTTACCGCAGGACATACTACAAATGACATGACATGGGTAGTCATAGAACAACTGGAGAGCAATAGACAAAACCTACAGAATGCACTTCTTGAGAAGGAACAGCGGTGGGTGTACAGACACCAGACCCACGTTACTGGCCTTAATGATAATGTGCCCTGGAACTTAAGACATAGACCGTGAACATGGGCACTTACCTACACTTTAATCGCCAGTACACATGTCTATCCACCTATGTTATTCCCTCATGTTATTTGCTTAAACTGGTACTATTGTCTAATTAACAAGCCATTAATGATCAATAAAATCCTTAGTGTATTACCAGAGATAAGAGTAACATTGCGTTCCTCTTCTTATTGCCGGGATAAGACACACTTGACTATGCCAGCGCCCTTTTCAGTCATAATTGTGATTAGTTACGTGATGGTCTCCACATTTGGAATCAACACACCACTATCCTTGTTATTATTATATCAATCACACTAATTACACTTTGTGCTTGGTTTCACACTATTTAAGTGTTTTCACATGCCTTTATTAAGGCTTTGTGTCCTTCATACTGTGGGCGCACTGCCGGTAATTTTCTCTCCCGCTCCACACTAGCTCTATCCTTACGAACCGTAGTATATGTCTGTTTCCCTATTAAATAAAAAACAAATTAGGGGTCCTTTTCATATGCGCAGCACACGTAATGCCATTCTTTTTGGTAATATTCTCTTTGTCAAAAATCTCTTGTCAATAAAGTACAAAGCGCTCTACGCATGCGCGGCCTCTCCTCCATTTAGCCACCACGCCTGTACAAGTCAGCAGTCTAGATGTGGGCTGCCACGTGACTCACACACGCGATCACGTGCCCCTCCTGCGTCCCCTTTTCACTAGCCGGTTCCTGTTTCATGTACTAGGTTGGGAAGTATCGCCGGAGGAGACAAACGTGAGTTATAACTACCCGCTTACCGGCACTCTGCTCCCTTTATTAGCATACGATCGCCATTGTTACGTACTCACGATGTTTTCCCTTTTTAAAATATCCTTACCGCGAGTATTTCTCTACCTATCTACAGGGTCCCCCAGCATTCCCACGTGTAACAGGATCCCTGTACCTACATAACCGTAAAGATAAAGTGAGCGGCGCTCCTCTTTGTTTTGTGTTGTTTGTCTCGTTTGGTCTTTGCACATGAAGAATGGATTCCAACACATATATCACGTGCTACTCCTCTGAAATCATTTCATTTTCATTTAAAAGTATACCCACACGGAATGTGCCATAGTTATCTTTCTAGGCACCATAAGAGCATTTTACTAGCAGTTGATGTAAGTCCACCTTGGCACATTGAAGCCACGCAAGGTCTTTTTTAGCGTTCTCTTGCATGCTGCACCTGATCCTGACATGCATGATGTATGGAAGAAGCAGGCATTTCCACCTGGACATTGTTCGCTCACCACAGGCACAATATGAGCGATTCTGATTACGATGATAATATATGCTTTGCATTTAACTGTTTTCTTTTCAGATACTTTACGAACAGGATCTGTGAGTATATTGATCCACCACATACACAACGCGCTTTAGGGTGCGCTTTGATATTCCTACACTTTGCAGTGGCCACCCATTCCTTTTTTGGCCACGCACACTATTGGTCCTGAAGAGAGCCTCACGACTAACGTAGAAGGCTGAAACTAGTAGACATACACCTCTTGAGTGAGATATAGAGGGACATTTTTTTCCTCAACTATATCCTGCCTATGTTTTTACCCATGCCATAGGACCCTTCAATTAAAATTTTTAAAAGGGCATTTCCTATAGGCATTTTTACCTCATAATTCACTGTACATAGCACGTTCACTTTCACACGAAACCCCGCTCCGCTGTAGACAGGCGTTGCAGCACAGCTGGATCGCACTCTGTGATGGCCCCGATGATGAAGCATGCCACCTACCAGGTAGGTGGGTGAGGGGTTTCTTAACAACAATAACCTGTTGTTATCATCCAATGACCAGGTGCCAGGGTAATATCCCTAACCTATACCTACAAGCTTCCGGGGACCGGTTTCTGGCATTTCAGCCGTCGTCGGCCCGGCTTGCTTGAATCCTGATGGTGCAATGAGCAAGGGACTCACATCTGAGTATACCCTTCCACGCTTAGGGTGGACAAAATATTTAACAACAAGGGGTGGTGATGGACAGAGTTTCTGAATTAAGCAGAATACTCTCACCCAGTCAAGAGATCAGGGCTAGATCCAACACCGTTTTTTAGCTCACTGCACCATCCCAGTTCAGAACCTGGCTATATGCAAATTAGTCTGTTCCTGTCCCAGTGCATGATGGGAACAGGGCAAACCAAACTACCGAGCCAATTCTTACACTGGGAAGGAAACAAGCTTCCGGGGACCGGTTTCTGGCATTTCAGCCGTCGTCGGCCCGGCTTGCTTGAATCCTGATGGTGCAATGAGCAAGGGACTCACATCTGAGTATACCCTTCCACGCTTAGGGTGGACAAAATATTTAACAACAAGGGGTGGTGATGGACAGAGTTTCTGAATTAAGCAGAATACTCTCACCCAGTCAAGAGATCAGGGCTAGATCCAACACCGTTTTTTAGCTCACTGCACCATCCCAGTTCAGAACCTGGCTATATGCAAATTAGTCTGTTCCTGTCCCAGTGCATGATGGGAACAGGGCAAACCAAACTACCAAGCCAATTCTTACACTGGGAAGGAAACAAGCTTCCGGGGACCGGTTTCTGGCATTTCAGCCGTCGTCGGCCCGGCTTGCTTGAATCCTGATGGTGCAATGAGCAAGGGACTCACATCTGAGTATACCCTTCCACGCTTAGGGTGGACAAAATATTTAACAACAAGGGGTGGTGATGGACAGAGTTTCTGAATTAAGCAGAATACTCTCACCCAGTCAAGAGATCAGGGCTAGATCCAACACCGTTTTTTAGCTCACTGCACCATCCCAGTTCAGAACCTGGCTATATGCAAATTAGTCTGTTCCTGTCCCAGTGCATGATGGGAACAGGGCAAACCAAACTACCAAGCCAATTCTTACACTGGGAAGGAAACAAGCTTCCGGGGACCGGTTTCTGGCATTTCAGCCGTCGTCGGCCCGGCTTGCTTGAATCCTGATGGTGCAATGAGCAAGGGACTCACATCTGAGTATACCCTTCCACGCTTAGGGTGGACAAAATATTTAACAACAAGGGGTGGTGATGGACAGAGTTTCTGAATTAAGCAGAATACTCTCACCCAGTCATGAGATCAGGGCTAGATCCAACACCGTTTTTTAGCTCACTGCACCATCCCAGTTCAGAACCTGGCTATATGCAAATTAGTCTGTTCCTGTCCCAGTGCATGATGGGAACAGGGCAAACCAAACTACCAAGCCAATTCTTACACTGGGAAGGAAACAAGCTTCCGGGGACCGGTTTCTGGCATTTCAGCCGTCGTCGGCCCGGCTTGCTTGAATCCTGATGGTGCAATGAGCAAGGGACTCACATCTGAGTATACCCTTCCACGCTTAGGGTGGACAAAATATTTAACAACAAGGGGTGGTGATGGACAGAGTTTCTGAATTAAGCAGAATACTCTCACCCAGTCAAGAGATCAGGGCTAGATCCAACACCGTTTTTTAGCTTACTGCACCATCCCAGTTCAGAACCTGGCTATAGGCAAATTAGTCTGTTCCTGTCCCAGTGCATGATGGGAACAGGGCAAACCAAACTACCAAGCCAATTCTTACACTGGGAAGGAAACAAGCTTCCGGGGACCGGTTTCTGGCATTTCAGCCGTCGTCCGCCCGGCTTGCTTGAATCCTGATGGTGCAATGAGCAAGGGACTCACATCTGAGTATACCCTTCCACGCTTAGGGTGGACAAAATATTTAACAACAAGGGGTGGTGATGGACAGAGTTTCTGAATTAAGCAGAATACTCTCACCCAGTCAAGAGATCAGGGCTAGATCCAACACCGTTTTTTAGCTCACTGCACCATCCCAGTTCAGAACCTGGCTATATGCAAATTAGTCTGTTCCTGTCCCAGTGCATGATGGGAACAGGGCAAACCAAACTACCAAGCCAATTCTTACACTGGGAAGGAAACAAGCTTCCGGGGACCGGTTTCTGGCATTTCAGCCGTCGTCGGCCCGGCTTGCTTGAATCCTGATGGTGCAATGAGCAAGGGACTCACATCTGAGTATACCCTTCCACGCTTAGGGTGGACAAAATATTTAACAACAAGGGGTGGTGATGGACAGAGTTTCTGAATTAAGCAGAATACTCTCACCCAGTCAAGAGATCAGGGCTAGATCCAACACCGTTTTTTAGCTCACTGCACCATCCCAGTTCAGAACCTGGCTATATGCAAATTAGTCTGTTCCTGTCCCAGTGCATGATGGGAACAGGGCAAACCAAACTACCAAGCCAATTCTTACACTGGGAAGGAAACAAGCTTCCGGGGACCGGTTTCTGGCATTTCAGCCGTCGTCGGCCCGGCTTGCTTGAATCCTGATGGTGCAATGAGCAAGGGACTCACATCTGAGTATACCCTTCCACGCTTAGGGTGGACAAAATATTTAACAACAAAGGGTGGTGATGGACAGAGTTTCTGAATTAAGCAGAATACTCTCACCCAGTCAAGAGATCAGGGCTAGATCCAACACCGTTTTTTAGCTCACTGCACCATCCCAGTTCAGAACCTGGCTATATGCAAATTAGTCTGTTCCTGTCCCAGTGCATGATGGGAACAGGGCAAACCAAACTACCAAGCCAATTCTTACACTGGGAAGTAAACAAGCTTCCGGGGACCGGTTTCTGGCATTTCAGCCGTCGTCGGCCCGGCTTGCTTGAATCCTGATGGTGCAATGAGCAAGGGACTCACATCTGAGTATACCCTTCCACGCTTAGGGTGGACAAAATATTTAACAACAAGGGGTGGTGATGGACAGAGTTTCTGAATTAAGCAGAATACTCTCACCCAGTCAAGAGATCAGGGCTAGATCCAACACCGTTTTTTAGCTCACTGCACCATCCCAGTTCAGAACCTGGCTATATGCAAATTAGTTTGTTCCTGTCCCAGTGCATGATGGGAACAGGGCAAACCAAACTACCAAGCCAATTCTTACACTGGGAAGGAAACAAGCTTCCGGGGACCGGTTTCTGGCATTTCAGCCGTCGTCGGCCCGGCTTGCTTGAATCCTGATGGTGCAATGAGCAAGGGACTCACATCTGAGTATACCCTTCCACGCTTAGGGTGGACAAAATATTTAACAACAAGGGGTGGTGATGGACAGAGTTTCTGAATTAAGCAGAATACTCTCACCCAGTCAAGAGATCAGGGCTAGATCCAACACCGTTTTTTAGCTCACTGCACCATCCCAGTTCAGAACCTGGCTATATGCAAATTAGTCTGTTCCTGTCCCAGTGCATGATGGGAACAGGGCAAACCAAACTACCAAGCCAATTCTTACACTGGGAAGGAAACAAGCTTCCGGGGACCGGTTTCTGGCATTTCAGCCGTCGTCGGCCCGGCTTGCTTGAATCCTGATGGTGCAATGAGCAAGGGACTCACATCTGAGTATACCCTTCCACGCTTAGGGTGGACAAAATATTTAACAACAAGGGGTTCTGAGCTGGGATGGGGCAGTGAGCTAAATAACGGTGATGGATCAAGCCCTGATCTTTGGACTGGGTAAGAGTGGTCTGCTTAATTCAGACACTCTGTTAATCACCACCCCCTTTTCTGAATCGTTTTTGGCCACTATAGGTGCAGCAGGGTATACTCAGACATGAGTCCCTTGCTCACTGCTCCATCAGGATTCAAGCAAGCCGGGCCAACGAGGCTGAAATGCCAGAAACCGGTCCTCGGTAGCTTGTTTCCTTTCTGGTCAAGAATTGGCTTGGTAGTTTGGTCTGCCCTGTTCCCATGATGCACTGGGCCAGGGACAGACTAATTTGCATATAGCCAGGTTCTGAGCTGGGATGGGGCAGTGAGCTAAATAACGGTGATGGATCAAGCCCTGATCTTTGGACTGGGTAAGAGTGGTCTGCTTAATTCAGACACTCTGTTCATCACCACCCCCTTTTCTGAATCGTTTTTGGCCACTATAGGTGTGGCAGGGTATACTCAGACATGAGTCCCTTGCTCACTGCTCCATCAGGATTCAAGCAAGCCGGGCCGACGAGGCTGAAATGCCAGAAACCGGTCCCCGGTAGCTTGTTTCCTTTCTGGTGAAGAATTGGCTTGGTAGTTTGGTCTGCCCTGTTCCCATGATGCACTGGGCCAGGGACAGACTAATTTGCATATAGCCAGGTTCTGAGCTGGGAAGGGGCAGTGAGCTAAATAACGGTGATGGATCAAGCCCTGATCTTTGGACTGGGTAAGAGTGGTCTGCTTAATTCAGACACTCTGTTCATCACCACTCCCTTTTCTGAATCATACTCAATGCAGAACCTAATTTACTCCAGTGTGTGACTACCATTTCCTATGTGGACTATCTGGACACGTTTACCTTTCTGATGCCAACTGTATTTTGGACATTGGACTTCAAACAATGTTGGCTCTGCAATATTCATTTCATTCACCATGACTGACTGTTGTTGTATTTTGTTTATCAATTAGTTCATTTATTTCTTTACATCATACATTTTAAAATGTAAACATTAAAATGTCATATATAATTCCCATGTCACACATTTAAAAATAAAACTGAGCAAACATAACAAAAACCACAGATAATCAACTAGCACTGAATAAAATTGGAAGACATAAATGTATAACACTTTTTTCTTAAAAATTACAACCCATGCATAACCCAAATACTAAGCACCTTTTTCTCATTTACAGTTGCAGGCCATGCCACCATGGAATTATGGAGTATAATCAAATGGATCAGAGTAAATAGGCTACCTAATATTGATTTAAGTCATCAGCTGGAGCCAGATCTCCTGGCCCAAAAAAGGAATCCCACATCAATAACACCAATAGTCTAAATCATGGCAGTACTCTATTTAGTGGCAACAGAATCATTCCAATGCAGAGTTGCAGTTTGGGGTGAAATGTCACACTCAGCTCCAATTTTTGTGCTACAAGAAGTTCCTGCTAGAATGATAACACATATCAACAACCTCAGACACATCAACAAAATGAGGATTCTGCAAATGTGAAGGGAGATTAATATGCTTCGAGTCGACTACCACTTGTGCCCAGAGAAAGTTAAGCAGCACAGATTGGCTTGGTGCCAACATTCCACAGAAAACAAGTCTAATGCGATCTTAAACATTTCAATGCAATCACTGCATATGTTGTCTTTGTACAATATGTGCACACCCATAGTCTGTGTGTTACAGGATCGACCCATTTTCCCTTTGTACTTTGCAATAGCAGCATACAACTGCAAATGCCACACATTTTAAATGTCAAAATGAAGATGACATGGTGAAGGAATCTACTACAGATTAAAACATAATAACAATTAGTTGATTACATTACAACATTGTCACATGACAAATTAAACATTTTGAGGACACATTTTCTAAGAACAATAAAAGATAAACAATGTGTTTGAACAGAGTATTCAATGTGTCGAAACTTAGTTCAACAAAATCTTCATACTGTATTTTCCTTAACATGCTTTTTAAAAGTTGGTTTTACCATGCAATTTAATAAACTATAAATATATACTCACACTCATGTGAAGATCTTTTCAACAAAATCTTGACATAAGTCAATTCCTTCTTATTCACCACTAACATCTTCATTTGGCATTTCAACATGGTCTCCTCCCTTTGCAATGTATGGAATGTACCGTTGCAGGGATATGTTGAGTAGCATGCAAACATAGAAGCTGTTATAATAATAATAATAATCAGCATTTATTAAGCGCCTGGCTGCACAAAACTGTGTGTCCCCGCGCTGACTGCAAATGCAAACCATCAAGAGGACCAAGAGTCCGGCGAGCAGAATTAATTTTTAGGAAATAGATACGTTTTGAGTCTAGCTCTGAACCTTGTTTCAGATGGCTCCATCCGCAGCTGGATTGGCAAGGCATTCCAGAACTTGGTGGCCAGATAGCGGAAGGATTTTCCTCCCATTTTGGCTTTAGTGATGCGGGGGATTTTAAATAGCATCGTGCCTGCTGATCTAAGATCTTTGATCGGCCTATGGATGGTGATGAGGCCTCTCAGATAACTAGGGCCTTTGTTTTGGGCAATGCGGTGTGCGTAGCAGAGAGTTTTAAATATAATTCTCTCTTTTACAGGGAGCCAATGAAGCTTGGCCAGCGCATTTTTCGTAGATGCTCTGATGTGTCTCATCATTAAACAAAGATCTCCTTGCAGCACACCACTGAAAGTTGGTTGTGATATTCCACCAAATACTGCCACAGTGCATTGGAATGATCTTATGGCCATAAAATGTAATACTGCCATGATTGTGACTACTGATGTTACTGCTGTGGTATTCCAATTGTGAGGCAGAAGATCTGACTAGGGGAGATGACTTTAATCAAGAATTGTTTGCCTATCCAATCTGAATTGTTCAAAAGTATCCTATTCTTCCATGGTGGCAAGGTCTGGGAATGGTCTGAACACTTGAGGCTGTTGTCTCTTCATTCTCCCTGGGTTCATATGTCTGTATTTTGCAAATACTGTATTACAGACTTTTAGATTAAAACACATTTCATCTAGTTTTCAACAATAATACATTTCAAACATAAGTGTACAGAACTTTAATAGGTTTGGTATACTTTTATTTTCAACATGACTTTTTATACATGTGTAATTTTAAATTTAATATTTACACATTCCTATTTTTTTATTTCTGCTATCGAAAATTCCATCGACAGCGATATTAACAACAACGCACAAATTTTTAAGTATGAGCGAATTTTGCGAATCAGCGGTTCACGAATTCGCGCGAAATCGCAAAAAAACCTGGGAATTCGCGAATTTCCCTGTGAAATCGCGGATTTGTTTGCGATTTTGCACCATACTTAAATGGAGTACTTTCTACTGGCTAATTAGTAAGTGCTACCTCGTTGGGTAAATGTATAGTGCTTTTCCTGCATTACAGCTGCTTAAAGTGCCAGAAGAGTTGTCTCCAGTGACCATGTGTGTGTTACTATGCCATCGCGCCGAAGGGCGCAGGGGTCCCTTGAGTGAGCTGTCCACATTAGTGGGTAAATGGCGGGAAGACGGCGCTCACCGCTAGTGTGTGGGCAGGGCTTCCATGCGAGTTCACATACCTCTTGTGTTTATAAATGGTCAGAGACCGATCAGAGCAGCAGATGGGAAGAATGAAGCTCCAGTAACCATGTGTGTTACTATGCCATCGTGCCGAAGGGCGCAGGGGTCCCTTGAGTGAGCTGTCCACATTAGTGGGTAAATGGCGGGAAGACGGTGCACACCGCTAGTGTGTGGGCGGGGCTTCCATGCGAGTTCACATGCCTATTGTGTGGTTAAATGGTCAGAGATCGATCAGAGCAGCAGATGGGGAGAATGAAGCTCCAGAGACCATGTGTGTTACTATGCCATCGCGCCGAAGGGCGCAGGGGTCCCTTGACTGAGCTGTCCACATTAGTGGGTAAATGGCAGGAAGACGGTGCACGCCGCTAGTGTGTGGGAGGGGCCAAACGAGCGAAGCTTCCATGCGAGTTCACATGCCTCTTGTGTGTATAAAAGGTCAGGCACGATCTGAGCAGCAGATGGGGAGAATGAAGCTCCAGTGATTTTTTGGGGCTGACTGAATTTGACCTTCAACTCGGGCACCTGCTTTATCTGTAAGTGCTTCCTGTTCTCCTGTTCACGGAGCCTCCTTGTTTACTTGTAACTATTCGCTGACCCTGCTTCGAGGGTCAGAGCAGGGTCAGAGAATTGTTGCAATTAGGCAAGGAGGCGCCAGGAAGCACTTACAGGGTTACAGCAGGTGCCCAAGTTGAAGTTAAATGGTTACAAAGAAATTAGCTTCAACTTGGGCACCTGCTGTAACCCTGTAAGTGCTTCCTGAGCAAAATTCGTCCCGCTCGCGAATTCGCGGATTTTGCAGCAATTTCGCGCGAATCGCGGATAGCGAAATCGCAGAAAATCCGGAAAATCCGCAAATTCCGCGAGCGGAATGAATTTTCCGCCCATACTTACAAATTTTGAATCTACCCACATTAACACACTACATAACATTTGTTTGGGAAAACAAATGAACATTGGCATTTTAAATATGTACACAAAGTAGCCACCATTTTAAGAGGTGGTGACACACTTAACAATCACAAACACTATTTCAAAATCTAAAATGACAGGTGTAGCGGGGAGGCCGGAGCTGGGGGTAGTGGGTTGAGGGCAATGAACGGACAACCACACAGATCACAGGTCTGGGCGGGGAAGTCACAAGCAACTTCCGCCGCTTTATTTTATACTCTCTGGCCACTCCTAGCCAGAGAGTGCATTAATGTGTGAGAGCCCATCAGGGCTAAAGGTCTGGGGTGCGGATGCCTTCTCTTCAACTAGAATGGTACATCCCATCCCAAGTCAGTGTTCAAACACAATAAACAGAATCAACACATAAAGTCTGTGAGTCGCTGACTTGGTCTTGTGTCGCATTTGTATCTTGGGTGACGAACTGCTCGAACCACTGGGTGTCGCAGGTTTTTTAACTTCAGCTCCCATGGGCAACAGTGTACTTGTTGTGACATATTCATCACATGGTTGTGGTGGCAGACCTTCCACTGTGGTATCTCCACATTCTCCCTGGTTGGAGTGGAGTTGTACTGTGTCAGAGTCCTGCACTTTCTTGAACAAGGATATGTTACGGGTGATCACCTAGTTACCCTTTTGGGCTGTGACGGCTGTTCCATTGGTCTTCACCACCATCCATGTTCTGGATTCATATGCGGTGCGGAACTTCCCTCCGCAGCGGCAGTTCCTCACTAGCACTGCGCATCCAGGCAAGATGAGCCTGGTCTGGGTTCTCCTTTTTTTGTAGCCCACTCATTGGTCGCTGTTCTTCTGGCTTGAGTGTTAGCTGGGTCATACGGTTCTGGGGCCCAACCTTCAGCAGTAGGTAGGGTATCTCGCCTGGGACCTGCCAGCATCAACAACCAGGGGGACCTCTGAGATGTGCAATGGGGTGTGCTGTGGTATTCGCATAGGAATTTGTGCATTACTACTTCTGGATTGTCCTGCTTTGATACTGCGATTCGTAAGACTTTATTTAGAGTACACATGAAGTGATCTGCTTCACCGTTGGCCTGTTGGCCTGTGGCCACTGAGGCATGATGCGGCGGATGTGTACCCCTTGGAGCTCCAGCATGTTCCTGAACTCTGTTCCTTGAAATGGGGGCCCATTGTCAGTCTTAATCTCATGAGGTAGTCCGAAGAGTGCAAATGCTTTTTCTAAAACAGATTGTATGTCGGCAAAAGACTTTGACGCAATCGTCTCCACAATGAGATACTTGGAGAATGCTTTGATCATCACAGCCGTTGTCTTCCTGTCTGGAAAGCTTTCAAAATCTAGACATACGCATTCCCCCGGGGACCTGGCGGGGTCTTCTGTTATGATGGGTGCTAGCCATTCTTGACTGCTGGTGAGCTGACAGGGTCTGCAGTTTCTTACCAAGGTATTTACCGCGGCTTCATGCCCTGGGAACCACACTTTTTCTATCATTGGAGACTTCATTTGTGTAGTCCCATGGTGCCCTTTAAGAGCTAAGGAGGTGCCACGTTCCTGAAGGCTTGCCGGGATGACCAGTCGAGATCCTCTGAGTATTACTCCATGGTTGCCATGCTCAATTCGTCCCTCACTCTCCAGAGTTTTCCTAGTCGGTCTCAGTCCGTCAAGTTTCATCCATTCACTCTGTGTAGAAAGTCTTCCTATGATCCTCTCTGGAGGGCTTGTAGTACTCACATGAGCACTACATCAGTGCTGGTTTCTTCCTTGATCTCATTGAGAGTAAGAGCCTTTGGGTTGGCCCGCTGGGAGACCATGTTAACATACTCTTCAGCCTTCAGCTCCTGATCTCCACTCTCTGCCACTGCGTCTGGCGGATGTTGTGACAGGAAGTCCGCCGGGTCTTTCGCTTTCGGGCAATATACCAACTCCATTTGGCAGTTCTGCAATTGTTTTGCCCAGCGTTCGATCCAAGGTGGGGATGAGGTGCGGTGGGATGTCCACTGACGTTCAGATGGAAATGGAAATATATGCCCACTTGATGGCTAGCACTTCCCCTTCGGTATGGAAGTATCTGTCTTCCGTCTGTGTAAGAGCTTTACTTGCAAACGCCAGTGGGGTCTATTTCCCGGTTCCCTCTCTTGAGTCAGGACAGCTCCGAGCCGAACCGGGCTGGTGTCCACTAGGAGTTCTGTCACTTGAGTGGTGTTGAAGTAGGCAATGGCTGTTTTACCAAGGAGTGCCGTCTTGATTTTCTGGAAGGCGTCTTCTTCTCCTAGGTCCCAATTCCAGGTTGCGTTCTTCTATGTCAGGGCATGTAGCGGCTCCACTAATGTAGCCAGGTTTGGTATGAACTGTCCACAGTAAGTGGACATGCCAAGGAAACTTCGGGACTTCCAATGCCGTTTTTGGGGCAGGAGATTTCAAAATGGCTTGTGGCTTCTTCGGGTCCACCATAACTTGGCTGAACACATATTTGAAAAAATCAATGGATCGCTGGAAGAATGAGCACTTCTCCCGGTGGAGAGTGACACCATGTTCTGCTAGCCGCTGGAGTGTGGCGCGGAGATGTCGCTGGTGTTCGTCCAAGATGGCTGAGTGTATCAGAATATCACCACTGACATTCAGCACTCAAGGGAGCCCTGACAGTAGCTCCTGGATAGTATTCTGGAATATTTCAGCCGCTGACGAGATTCCAAAGTTCAGCCTTCGGTAGCGACGGAGCCCGATTTGGGTTGAGAAGGTCGTTATGTATCTACTTTCCTCGGCTAATCTCAATTGATGGTATCCCATGCTTGGATCTAATTTAGAAAACCAGCGGGATCCATTGAGGTCGGCTAGGATGTCATCAACTGTTGGGGTCAGGTGCCTTTCGTGTTTTATTGCCAGGTTAGGCAAACGCATGTCGATGCAGAGTCAGATTTTGCCAGGTTGTTTTGGCTTCTCTGCAACGACCATTAAACGTGGTGCCCTTCTGCCTTCACCTGGACTATCATCTTTCCTTTAAGCAGCAGTGGCGTCTGGCTGCCATATGCGAGAATCCTTATGTGTGATGGGGACAACGCTGGTTTCGGGTTGAGTTGTTTGTATAATTGGGACCCCATCACATTGACAGGCACACCCGTGTCGACAAGTGCTATGACCTCGGAGCCGGCAATGTTCATGGTGCAGGTGGAGTGCGGGCATATTTTCTGTTTCATATCACTGGCAAACGAAATCAGGTAGCACTCGCCTTCCTCCTCTGTTAACGAGTATTCCAGATACTGCTTTGATCGCATGGTTGTACGGGTGACCTTTGGGTTTTCAGACTCTTCAAGTGAGAGGTGTCTCACTGCTTTGGATGGTGAGCTTCACTCTCTGGCCCCTCGGTTTCGCGATCCTCCTCTGTATACTACTGCAAAGTGGTTAGAGATTCCAAACCTGGAACATGTTTGCCCTTGTGCCGAGCATGCTGTCTGGGAATGTTCTTTGCCACAGTAACCGCAGCATGACCCTTTCGTGCTTCTCCCTGGCCTCCTGCCGTGATTACATCAGTTTTGGTTGTGAATTTGATCTGCTCTTTCTGTTTTTATTGTGACTTGCTTCTCCGCTTGTTGGGTTAATGCTATCTACATGGTTGTAGACCTGGCATTGGACAGCTCATGTGACCTGGCCAAGATGAGAATTTCCACTAGGGTGATCCCTGGTTGACGCAGATTAAGGGTACGGAGGTTCTTGTATCGGTACCCTTGGATCATCTGGGCCCCCACTTCCTTGACCTGGTTGTCGTCTGTGTACATACTCGCTAGCTCACGCAGCTGCGCGTGGAAAGCATCCATCAACTCCCCTTCTCTCTGACATGCTTGTCGCAGTTTGAACCTCACGTAGTCGGGGTTCAGTTGGGGGTCCAAGTGTACATTTAGGGCTGCCACGTTGTAATCATTAGACAGACCAGTGTTCGCTAAATGATTGAATAACTTGTGGATCTCATCCCCAGCGAAGTGTAACAGCAGGGACCTCTTTACTGTGCCGTGAAGTAGTTTTCTAGCCTGCTGACCCAGAGTGTCCACCTAGGCGATGCAGTAGCTGGGTCGATGAGCTCACTAAATGGAGGCAACGCACTGATCTGGGAGTGTTGAGGCACTTGCTGCACTGGTGGGGGTCCTGGGTTCTGAGCTAGTTGTGCCTTAGGTGGCGCTGTATGTGCTTCCTTTTCTGTTTAAAAAAACTGCTGTCATTCGTTTTTAACTGCACTTAAAATTCTACCTGCACTTGAGCTGATCTCCTCCTCGCTCGCCTACTCCCTGGCCCACTGCAGCAGTACCCGTGCTGATTAAGTGGAGGGAGCATCTGGGGATTGGGGGCGAATCCACTGACCCTCTGCACTTCCTGTGGACCATTTGCCGGCACCCATCTTGGCAGGGTGATGTTTTAGCCTTCCACCCATACCTGGCTATTTTAGGGCTTGATGGCACCGACGCTCAGGGGACGCACGCAGTAGGCACGCCAAAGACAAGACCATCTGCGCCCGACGGCGCCTGGACCGGGTCCAGGGCCAGACCCCCTGGTTCTACTGATCCAGCACCTCTTGGCTCGACGTTAGTCTACACCAGTAAACAACTAAAAGATATCCTCCATTCTAATGACAAACAGATAATCCCTCACCTCGATATATAGACTCTACTCACTCAGTCCATTACCAGATGTTCAACCTGCCGTTTAAACTGGAAGCCCATAACAGATCATCACCCACTATTCTTCCATAAACCAGAAATATATCCACTCAGCCCTTATAAATGCATGTTCTCTTCCTAAACACAAATATTAAATTTCCATTCTCCTAGAGGACCATAATCTGGATCTTCTATTTATCACAGAAACCTGGGGTGACCCCTCTTCTGGTCCAGACTTCTGTACCGCAACCCCTGAAGGCTTCTGCGCACGCAGACACAATAGAACCTTTAAAAAAGGAGGAGGCTTGGCGCTCATTTATTGAGACAAGTACTCAGTTAGGACAAAGACATTTCCCTCTACGGTTTGTGAAGCTCTCACCTTTTCGATAATGCTCACTCTATCCCAATCCTTCAAGGGAACCCACCTCTACCGCCCACCGCGCTCTCAAACTGAATTTCTCTCGGCCATGGGCTGTCTATTAGAACCCGTGACGGGAGTACCCAATTTGACCATCCTGGGAGACTTCAATTTTCAATTAGAGGCTCACGGGGACAAGGACACCTCGTCTCTTACATCAGAACTAGAGGTGGTAGGCCTCTCACAATTAGTGATGAGCCCCACACACTCAGTCGTCCTCACAGTGGATGGTCTGTTCTCTAAAAACCAGCAGACGTTCCTAATTACATCCTGGACCCTAAAAGATGGATACTGGGAAACGAGAGGAGAACCTCATCCTGCATTCTGTGAGAGGTGCATGCTGGGATCTGTAGTGTGCCAATGTAGCAACAGTATTTTGTTAGACTCTGATCTGGCCCACCAGGACAACCACCAATGGTAGAACAAGTGGGAGTATATTTGCAGTGCACTAGCGGGAAACTCTGTTGTTAGCAGGCATTTTAAAAAGTAAATTAAGTCGAAACGCGTCATGCCAAGGATTTCTTGAGAATAAATCACCTACCTGGATCCCCGCTGTGTCCCTCTGATTCTTTCTTCAGCTTGAATCTTTTGTGGCATATATATGTGAAACTGTATATATATACATACGTTGTACTGTGTTGCACTTTGCACTTTGTGGAACATTGCGTAATTTTGCACAAGTATTGGTTGTAGATGCATGACACCAATTATCTAATTGGTATTTATACCATGATTGTTAAGGAAATCATAAGGCTAAAAAAGGTAAAGACTGCAAAAAACAAATGCAGTATTCATTCAATAACACATTGAATCACAAAATGCACTGTCACTTTAAATGGTGTAAAAAATCACAAAAAAGATAAAGAAAGAAAAAAAGTGTGGGCATAAAAGAAGTCAGGTGACTGATTAACGTGTCATGCGATCAAGGCACTTCGGTGCTGAAACGCGTAATGGCCGACAGAGCACACCTCAAATAAAGGAGTTCGCATTCAAGGGCTGACCTCAACAAAGGAAGATAACGGACGAAAGACGACATTTTTATCCAGGAGATTTCAGTTTGTGAACAGCCCCCCATCAACGCCAAATTCGTGGATTTCTAGAACAGTAAGCGGGACAACGAACCTGTGTTGGAGGACCTGGGAGCGATTGTCAAAAGCCGAAGGTAGGAATACAATGCAGCGCGATTAGGTTGGGTGAAGGGTGTGCCAAAACTGAGTTGCTGGATCAAGTGTAAGGACATTTACAGGTTACACTGATTGGGTCTAGCTCAGTAAAAGATTGCCTGAAAGAGGGTTGAGCTATGTCGGCTGACACGTTAAGAGACAGCGAGGCCGCTGCGGCAGAAATGTTTGATGATCAGAATTCGCCGCCAGTGAACAATAATGCCCAGAATGCACCTAGCGGGGCAACAAACAACACGCTCTGTGATAAATTTCACACCCTGGAAAAAGTTTCCTCTCTCCAACGCTACTTAGACGTGGGGCGCGTACCAAGAGGATTGCGCATATTGATTGCGCCAAGTTATGAAACATCCGATCCCCAAATGATGAAGGAGTGGGCGGACACTAACCTTGAGTCATCTAGGAAGCTGATGATAATACTTGTAAAATATGCGGAATCAGACCGTTTAAAAATACAAGCACAAATCAAAAACTTAAATGAGGACATCAAACAAATGGGACAAAGTGAGGAGGAAAATAACTTAAGGAAAGAAATTACCTCACGCTTGAAAAAGGAAGAGGATAGAATAAGAGAACGTAAGACCAGGGCCGGACTGGCTACCGGGCAGTTAGGAATGCTGCCGAGCTGCTGCCTGATTTTACTGCAGTGGAGGCTGATTTCGTCCATGGAGACCTGCGTGTGCTGCGAAATACTGAAAGCAAAACAAATTTCGTTTAGCTCACGCAGGTCCACATTAACGAAATCACCCCCAGCTCAGCAGCATTCCTAACTGCCCGGTAGCCAGTCCCTGCATAAGACCTATAAATATCACAGAGACAAGGCTGATTATGAATGCGGGCGAGTCTTCACTTTCGCAAAAAAATACGAGAGTATGAAAATATCAAAATTTACTGGAACATCCAAAAATGCAGCTAGAGACAATAGAGGGGCATCTGCCTTAGAATGGGCTTCGGCAGTTGAAAGCGAAACCGAGGACACAAGAGACAGGAGAGTGCCTACAACCATCTCATTAGTAGAAGAATTGGATTTTTTAGTGGAAGAGCGCAAACAGACAATGCGCCCAAAGAAACAACCACTAAAACCAGCACCCGCAAACGTATAGAAAAGCGGAGGGCAAGACAAAGGCGAAACCACCAGACGGTACCAAATGCGGAGGTGGAACAGGAAATAAGCAGTGAAGATAATTCACAAAAACAGAAGGACATAACCTCGACAGTAACAAATTTGTCTGACATCATTCTGAAACAAGCTGAGTTACAGTTATTGTCCTTAGGCCTTTCTTATGCACCCGAAAGTACCACGATTGTTAAGGAAATCATATGGCTAAAAAATTTAAAGACTGCAAAAAACAAATGCAGTATTCATGCAATAACACATTGAATCACAAAATGCACTGTCACTTTAAATGGTGTAAAAAATCACAAAAAAGATAAAGAAAGAAAAAAGTGTGGGTATAAAAGAAGTCAGGTGACTGACTCACGTGACATGTGATCAAGGCACTTCGGTGCTGAAACGCGTAATGGCCGACAGAGCACAACCCAAATAAAGGAGATTCTGTGCACTCAATGGTGGTCTGTGCTCCTAATTTGTATGACTGCAAAAGCCAGCTGGCAGTGGAGTTTTCCAAGATATATATATAGCACCGGACTGTCTGAATGCTGCACTGTGGGACTGGCAGTCCCCGAAATCGGAGCAAACAGGCAGAACTGGAAGCAGGTGAGGCTCCTCGACCACTGGGAGGAGGAGCCCACTTAACAACGCGAGATGGGGAGTACACATTTGGAAAGGAGCATCTGAGGAAGGCACACGCCTAAACCGATTATGCTAAATCCATTAAAACAACCTCTGCAATATTCCGCTGTGTCCTTTGATTTATTTTACCGTTTGGGAAGGAGAAGTGGATTTGCATATAGAGCGCCCTGCCTGTGGGGCGCACAAAGGACCCTTTTGATAAAAGCGGACACGGAAACATGGGCAATCTCTGACGTAAGCCAAGGTATTGGACTAAAACCGTGACCCGCCACGATCACTGACCAGGTGCCCAAAAGCTGCGGTTGTACTGCGGACCTAGATTGCTGGGTGAGATGTTGTTACAACACTTTTGTTTCTTAATTGGTGTGCCTGGGAAGTCTGTGGCAGAAAGAATGGGATCAGAGGAGGACATTGCCATAATAACGCAGCGGTTTCCCTGAGCACCAGACTGTCTGAATGCTGCACTGTGGGACTGGTAGTCCCTGAAATTGGCGCAAACAGGCGGAACTGGAAGCAGGTGAGGCTCCTAGACCACTGGCAGGAGGAGCCCACTTAACAACGCGAGATGGGGAGTACGCATTTGGAAAGGACATCTGAGGAAGGCACACGCCGAAACCGGTTATGCTAAATCCATTAAAGCAACCTCTGCAATATCCCGCTGTGTCCTTTGATTTCTTTTACAGTTTGGGAAGGGGAAGTGGATATGCATATATATATATGTAGATAGTTATAGTTAGGACCTAGTTTCCACGGGAAAAGTGTTTTCTGTTTTCCCAATAACTTTGGCGCCAGTTGACGAATCTTCGCGAAATTTCAAAAACTGGTGGCCTGCTCCGGTCAGCTCCTATCCTCGGAATTTCGGGGTGTTTCGCCAAGCCAGGGCCGAGAAAAAAGGGGGTACACAAAACTTGTTTTTCTATGTTATTTTCCATAGCAAACTTTAGACACGGCTACAGCCCGAACTGCTGAACGGAGTTACACCAAATTTGGCAAAAAGGTAGCCCTACTTTCAGAAAGTACTCTTTTTGTTAAATGGTGTAAATCCGTTCAGTAGTTCCTGCGATTTTTTTTTAAAAAACAGGTCAAAAAAATGCATTTTCCATAGGAAACTTTAGACATGGCTATAGCTGGAACTGCTGAACGGAATTACACCAAATTTGTCAAAACGGTAGTGATTGGTTCAGAAATCAACCTTTTTTTTAAATGGTATAAATGCGTTCAGTAGTTGCTGAGAAAATCAAAAAATAAAGGTTTCGATATTTAGAGGCACGGAGGGTCCCCGCACCCTACCGACCACAAGCTTTATTCTAATTGGCTGTCAACACTCCAAACCTCGAATTGTTGGCAGCCATCTTGTGCCACGGTAACCAAGGCACAAGAAAACAGGGAAACAAAGGTGAAAAAAATGAAAAGGGAGTAGGGTAGAAACACCCTGACCCCCTAGACCTGCTCAGGGGCTCCCACAAGGACCCCACGGGCCAAAAAAAGCATTAAAAAACGGCGAGATTTGTGCACCCAGTGCAAATTTCGGCCAATAATAAAAAAATAACAAAGAGCGTTATTATTTAGGCGCTGGGTGGGCCAAGTCCCGGGGGCATGCAAAAATGTAATAGCAGGGGCCCAGGGAGGCCCCCACAGCCCGCCACCCCCTTGGCTTTCTATAAATATTTGCAGGGGACACACGGCCCCCCGCAGCCCCGGCGACTGCCACCCCAGGGCTTCTTATTTTTGATATGCGGTGGGCCTCCATTGCCCCCCCATCCCGGAGGGACCGCCGCCCCCCAGGGGCTTTCATTAATGATTTTGTGGGGGCACACAGCCCCCCGCTGCCCTGGGGACCGCCACCCCCAGGGCTTTTATTTTTTAAATAACACCTATGTGGGGGGCTCAAGCGCCCCACAAGCCCGGGGATCACCATCTCCCCAAGGCTGTGCAATAGGTGGGTGGGATGACATCTCAAATGACATCACTGGTGAGATCATCCTCGTGATTATATGATGCACCTCCTCACACTCTAATATAACCTTTGATTCAGCCACTGTAAAATACAGACTATCATTCTCAAAACCATCGGCACACCAATACCAGTTACTACATACGCACTCACTGATTCCTAGGTCAACACACACATCCACTCATTCACCCATACAATCACTCTTACATGTAGTCACTCATCAATACAACACTATCATAAGCACTCATACACCTATACAGATACTCACACAGACACCACCACTCATCCAGAGTTACTCACACACCTAGTCAGTCATGCAAAGAATCAACGACACTTCCATTTACTGACCTATACCGCTATACACACACCACATCACTTATTCTAACAGAAACAAATGCATACTTACTCTCTTCTACAATCACTGATACAAATACACACTCATCCATACAGCCACTCTCACAATCATTGACTCTTATGTATAGTCATTTATATACTTCAACTTTCACATACACTGCCTTTTATATATAGAGTTACTTGGACATGTACCATTGAGACATCCATTCACTCACCAACACACTCATACACACACTCACCCACACATACAGCTGTTTCCACATGCACTCATGAACCCATACAGCCAGTGAATGAACCACTCAAACATGTATGTACAGAGTGACACTTCCCACGCAGCCACACACACACTTAGGCACCCATACAAATACTCTTGCAACCAATCAATAACCCATATAGACACTCATGTAGCTACTGACCAACCCATGCAGTAGCTTATACAACAGCAGAATGACTGATACAGACATTTACACAGTTTAGTCACTAACCCATGCATTCAGTAAGACACATGAAATACCTCACTTAAACAGTCAGTCACCCACCTACTAAATCCACCATCCAGACACTTATACACCCACTCATTCGTCAACACACCTTGGTATATATATAATACATATTTAAACATTAAAGAAAAACACATTCACTGGATGATGTCATCAGCGATGTCCTCAGTGATGTCATTTAAAATATCATCAGTGAAGTCACTGACCATGTAATGAATGATGTAATATGTGATGTCATCAGCAGTGCATTGCGGGGGCCGAGTTATAGTTAGCTGAACTAGCTATAATAGGGGAATTTCTATGGTTTTGATGAGTGAAATGTCCAACCATCTATAACGGCCCTGAAACCTATGTTTTTTTCAGTGACCGAACAGGCGAGCGGCTGAATGTTGAGAGGTGCTGGGGGCTTACCGATGGAAACTTTGGAACTATTTGCCGCAGGTTACCAAGCAGCCCACTTGGGTAGTATTGAACTATGACTTCCAGTCCCATGATGCATTGTATTGTTACTCACCTGCGTATTATAGCAAGCAAATAAATTAAGTGTGAACACTGGAAACCGTAGCATGCTGGGTAATTTTTCGGCAGCAGCACAAACCTCAGAAGAAGGGCGTCAGCCTGAAACGCGTCAGGTAGCTGCGGACGCCGGTTTGCCTTACACCTCTCATGACCCTATAGACGCCGAACGAGGAGTGCTCCTCGCTCTTGTGGGCAACTGTGAACCTGGATTTTGTACGGCCGGCCCGGCCGGGAGGAGCACCGCCGCCAATGGGAGCGGTTCCCCTGCTTCTTTGGGATAGCGGAGCGGACCGAACAGGCGAGCGGCTGAATGTTGAGAGGTGCTGGGGGCTTACCGATGGAAACTTTGGAACTATTTGCCGCAGGTTACCAAGCAGCCCACTTGGGTAGTATTGAACTATGACTTCCAGTCCCATGATACATTGTATTGTTACTCACCTGAGTGTTATAGCAAGCAAATAAATTAAGGGTGAACACTGGAAACCGTAGCATGCTGGGTAATTTTTCGGCAGCAGCACAAACCTCAGAAGAAGGGAGTCAGCCTGAAACGCGTCAGGTAGCTGCGGACGCCGGTTTGCCTTACACCTCTCATGACCCTATAGACGCCGAACGAGGAGTGCTCCTCACTCTTGTGGGCAACTGTGAATATATATATATATTACCCACTGGCGGTCAGGATCTATTTCCCATAGGAAATCCTCAACATTTTGTTTGGAATAACTTTGGCGTCGGTTGATGAATCTTCGCGAAATTTTCAAAAATCTGGTGGGGTGCTGCGGTCCGCTCCTATCCTGTAAGTCTTGGGGTGATTCGTGAAGCAGGGGCTGAGAAAAAAGGGGGGTCCTAAAACGTGTTTTCCCCAAGCAATTTTCCATAGGTACCATTCATCGTGGCTACAGCCCGAACGGCTAAAAGGAATTACACCAAATTTGTCAAAGTTGTAGTCCTTGGTTCAGACTCGTGCCTTTTGCTAATATGGTGTAAATCTGTTCAGTAGTTCCTGAGGAAATTACAATTAAAAGTACATATATATCTGTGGCCTCTGTGTGCGCGCGGATTATAAGTGCACCATCCCGATCACGTGCAGAATGCTGATTGGCTGTGAAGTGGCTGTCAACATTCGAAACCAGGAAGTGTTGGCAGCCATTTTGTGCCTCGGTAGAAGCGAGGATCTAGAAATGAGTGGAACAAGTGTTTAAAACGTATAAAGGGGGCAGGTAAGAAATGTTTTGATCCTCTAGACCTGCTTAACCCTACGGCCCAAAAAAGATGTATTTATTTTTTTAAACGGAGAAATGTGCGTTGGGTGCATGGATCCGGCGTAAAAAGAATAGAAGCGAAGCGCGGGCTCCTGTGCTTGTTTAAAAATTAGCTACATGGGAAGGAGAAATCCAGGGGTTTCAAATATTGCATTTGAAGCGGGGGCCAAGAAAAAAGAGGGTCGCCAAACGTGTTTTCCCCATGCAACTTTCCATAGGAACGGTTCATTACAGCTACAGCCCGAACGGCTGAACGGAATTACACCAAATTTGGCAAAGTGGTAGTCCTTGGTTCAGACTCATGCCTTTTGCTTAAATGGTGTAAATCCATTCAGAAGTTCCTGAGAAAATTACAATTAAAAATATATATATCTATGACCTCAGTGGATCCGCTCATCATGTGCGCACTCTAAGCGCACCGTCCCGATCACAAGCTGAATGCTAATTGGCTGTCAAGTGGTTGTTAACATTCAAAACCAGGAATTGTTGGCAGCCATTTTGTGCCTCCGTAGAAGAAGTCAGTTGAAGAAGTGTGGAAAACTATAAAGGGGGTAGGGTAGAAATATCTTGACCCTCTATACCTGCTTAGAGGGTCCCCCAACGACTCCCAGAGCCCCAAAAAAATGTTGTTTTTTTTGTAAAAACGGCAAAGTGCACTTAGGGTGCTCGGATCATGCAGGAAACAAACAAATAAAAGGAAGTGCAGGCTTTAATAATTAGCTACCGGGGGGACAAATTCCGGGGGCAAAAGTTTTAAATGGTATGGGGTCCGAGAGGGGCTTCCTAGCACCGGGGATCGCCACCCTCCGGTGCTAAAACATTATTGAGTGGCGGGGGTGACTCAACCGCCACCCCACCAGTAAAATAGATGGGTGGGGGGGCTTAAAGTCACGCTACCCCTTTGGGGATTTTTCAAAAATGGTTGAGGGGGGCTCAAAGGCCCCTCCAGTCCTAGGAACCACCATTTCTGTTTGCTATGGCTATCTGGTTGGCACACATTGCGTGCCCGACTCTAACACGTCGGGTGCGTGACTCCAAAGGAAAAAAATGTAATAGTTTTCAGATATACATGAAGCTTATGTGTTTAGATTTTGGGTGGCTCTAAAAAGAGTCCTTGTGTTTATTGAGAGATTGTGATACTTAAAAGTAAGTACCTATGTAGAGTCTAAAGTTCAAGAGGAAGACTCTGTTACCCTCATCTGTAAAATGTACTCCATCTCTCCTATATATGCCATCCATATTGAAACGCAGATTGTTTTGGTAAATGGACCCCATTCTATAATCTCGGAGAAAGAAGAAATAGATTTATTGACATGTCTCCTAGCTCTCTCAATCTGTGGACAAAAATGATTGGACCTGTTCCATTTCTGCCTTTGGAATACACAAAGGCAGTTTGAGGGGAAAAGTAACATCAATTATCCAAAGGTGTCCTTCATAAGCATTTTCAGACCTACCCCAGTCAAAGTGCCTAGTCATTGCCACCACAGTGCACAATTATGAGGTCAGGGTGTTGGAGATGTAAAAAGGATTTAACCAATGGCATCAATTGGTGTCATTTTAACACTCTCTGTCCAATCCATGTATTGTCTACATTTGATAAACCTAGGTCTTTGTAAATGGTTCCATTTTCTGCGTACCTTTGGCTCCAGAAAATATAGCTGTGTCCCACAATCCATACTGTAAGCATCTTGCAAGGAGGTCTGGATGCACTGAGATGTCTTTTTATGATATTGATTTATCGAATAAAGTAATTTGACTGACTGACTGACACTGAGATGGTCTCTGTAAATGAAATGGCAGTTTGAAAAGTAAGATTTTTCTAAAATGGTGGAAAAAACAATAGAAATGATTGGCTGTTTAAAAACATTGTAGTCTGAAAAGTAGGGTGCATGTTTCTGTTATGTAAAAGCATATTTCTTATTGGTTATGAGAAACTGTTTGTATGGAACGTTAGATTAGAATATGTGATATTTTGGAAAGTCAAGCACACTTGCTGTTTGCACTAGCAACATTGTGTGCTGAACTTGTGACCTGTGTGCTTGGTTCAGTGTTGCATATACTGTTACCAGGGTAACAGGCAGTAAGCAGATTGGGGCTAGGGTTCAAATTTATGTGAATTGGATATGGCTGAAATGGGTAACCAATAGAAATGTGGGTTAGATTTTGAATTATTGTGGGAAGCAAAATGATTTGATATTTACATGTATATGTGTGCAGAATAAAAAGGGAAACTTTGCCCTTTTTTGCTTTTGCTAAGTAGTGTAGTACAGAGATTCTGTATAAGAGAATCTGGTGTGTTACTGAAATTCCTCTTAATCTACAAATCAATTTGAAAGGTAAATTAGTAATTTGTGAAGAGTTTTATGTGGGGTTTTTGTTTTTAATATAATTAATGTGTTTTTCCTGGTAAAATCCAGGTAGTAGTGTTGTTTGTCTAGAATTACAAGTGTGTCTGCTGTTAGGATCCTGCATAACCTGCAATTAGAGAGAGTTTTGGTATCATTCTTCAGGTGCAGGGTTACCTTGTAAATAAACGCTATTGTCGGACTCCCCTCTTCCATGTTCTATTGTCATAGGAAAATGTACCTTGCCTCTGGGAACGCCTACATTGCAACTCATTGGAGATACGAGGCAAGCTGTTACCAAACCGGCTGCTAACATGCGTTAATGCATCTTATCATCACCTAGTAAACAGGGCGATATAATTTTCACCAAATTTTTGGCTTTTTTTGAAAATAATTGCGGCCAAATGGCATTTGTTAATATGCACTGCCAAACCAAACAGCAGTATCCTGGGGGTAGACACCCCGAGACACAGCAGGAGCCGCTCCTGGGGGATGGTGTTCCCCAAGGCTTTTGACTGCTGCAGAATGGGGGCCACGCAGCCTGTCTCCTACAATATAAAAAGCCAAGGAGGGTGGTGATCAGCAGGTCTTAGAGGGACATTTGAGCCCTCCGGATCATTGTTTTTCAAAGCCTCGAAGAGTAGCGGTTCCCGGAGCTGGACGGGGTCTTTAAGTATTTTTCTGGGGAGTACCTTTGACTCTCCCCACACATTTTTAAATGTAAATGTAAATCAAGTACTTGTATAGCGCACAAATTATTCCCGAAGGGGTATCACGCCACTGGGGGCCGTAGGGAAAATTAAGCGAGCTATTGCCCAAAGTCGCATGGTGCTGGGCAGACCCCTGCTACCGGAGCCGGGGATCGAACCGTGATCCCCAGCGTCCAGTATCAGTCATCTTGGCCGCCACAGCACACCTCTTCCCCATTTATTTTGTAGCACCGAGGAATGGCGGTCCCCGGGCTACAGGGCCCCTCTGAACCCCAATGAAATGTAATATTTTAGACCCCTTGATTTGGCCCTCCCCAAGTAGTTAATTTTTAAACAAGCTCAGGAGCCCGTACTTCTTTTTTATTTTTTTTACGGCAGATCCCTGCACCCTGCGCACATTTCTTAATTTTTTTTACTTTTTAAAAACATGCTTTACGACATGGACTGTTTTAAACTCCTTAACATTATGGGGCAGATTTACAAGCCCATTGTGCCACTTTTGCACCACATTTCCCATGTTAAAATGACGCAAACGTGGCGCAAGAGGCTTGTAAATAAGCCCCAATGCATGTACTGGTCTAATCACTTCTACAGTTGTGTTACAGGCCTACAATTCATTCTCTAGTCAGTATACCTTCACTACTGCAAACACCCTGTCACTGCTCTTGCAATGCCATAATGAATCTTTCAGTACTATGTTTTAATCCATTCAGTAAAGTAAAATTCAACTAGTACTAAATTCACTTAGTGTCTTTTCTTGTACTATTCTAATTATTCAGTTTGTATGCATGTACTCATATAGTTAGCCAGACTTTAGGGCACAGAGTGCTTCAAACTTCTATGCACTATGCAGGAGGTGTAGTGTAACTACTTTCACATTTGTATTTAAAGTATACAAATACTTTTTTAGTATCTTTAAAAAATGTGTTTGCATAGTAATAGAAAAGTATAATTTATAAGATTGGTAATATACTTTTATTTATGTTTATTTTTTACCGATATTGTTTATCATCATTAAAATAACGTTATCATGCCTGAAAAAGGTTGAAAAAGAAAGAGAGCTAAAAGATATTTACTTGAAGAAAACTCAACAACAAGTATTGGATGAGCAACATAATGTGGCCAAAAAGAGAAAATCTTCTGGTAAGATTACTAAGAACTTTATTAAAAATGTTTCTAGATGGAAAAAGTGACGCTTCAACGAGAAAAAAAAAATCAAAATATTAGGAAAGGAAAAAAAGCAAATGTAGAATAAAAAAAAATCAACTTTTGTTAAAATAAGGGAAAATTAGTATAAAGAGATTCTAAAGAAAATATTTTATCAAAGAGTAGTACATAATTTGCTGAAAGTTTTGAAGAAATATAAAAAGAGATCACTATTTTATAAAACGAAGAAGCATATTGAATCCTTTGTTGAAAAGGCTTTTGAAGTAAAAAGGAAACTATTTATTTTAGTTTTAAACAGAATTCGATCACTAGATAAACCAATCCATTCAATCAAGGCCAAAAGTAAGAGGAAAAGAGTAATTAACAGAACTAATTTTTGTGATTTTTTTGGGGTGAGTGGAAACACAGTTCAAGTGCAGAACCTTTCTTTAATGAAGAGAGTTTATTTCAGACCAATGATTTGTTGCATGCAGTTGACACCAGTGATCGAGCTTATGAGGTTAGAAATGGTTGTCCAATTCACAAAGAGAAAATGGTTCCCAGAAATGCAGAAGAAGTGGTAGCTGATGAAGTTCTAGGCAGACGTGTAAAGCCCCAGTGTACACATGGGATTGCAGTAGAATTTGTAGTGTACGATAAGAATCTATTGATCTTTTACATATTTTCTGACGAGAATATTGTAAAAAAAAGTGTTAAACAAAAGATTAAGATGTTGCAAGGACTAGACCATTGCAGAGTGAGAAAAAATACTTTTTTTCAAGGTCATTCTCTGGCTTGTCTTCTAGAAAAGTATGTCTAAGTGTTTTTCATCACTTCAGGATGTTGGCAGTACATCATACTCAAATGCTGAAGTTAGTCAGAAGATTGTATTATGCAAAATGTCCAGCACTAAAGTTAATTGCGTGGGTCAGTTTCAGATGTGAAGAAGATTTGTGATGATATTGAGCTTTGTTACTTTGGTCCTGAACAAGAGAGTGAAGAAACTCAGACATTAATAAAAGAAAATGTTGAAGAGAATGTTGAACATAGTTGTACAAAAAAGTTTGAAAATGAAATTTCAAAGTTTAAGGTGATTTCAGGTGAAAGGCCAAATTACTCTTGTATTTGTTGCCGGCGAACTCACTATAAAAATCAGACTAGAAGTGTTGATCTGTATTTAAAAAGTGAAAGAGAAAATAATGATAAGTGAAAGGAATTTGCAACTTATTTGTTGGTAGAGAATTGTTTTGATTTGGGTTCTGATCACCGTATTTGTAAATATTGTTATAACAAATTAGATGAGAATAAAATGCCCGCTAGAGCTGTCCATAATAATCTAGAGTTGGTTGCTATTCCCCCATAATTGATATATTGAAATAGCTATGGGGCTATTCTTGTTCAATGTACGCACCCATTTCAGGTTATTGTTCATATGGAGCCTAAAACAGGTAAATTGCCTCCTTCAGATTTACAGAGATAATTAAAAGGAAGAGTTGTATATTTACCATTAGATTTAAATACAAATGTTGAAACTATTGGTGTAGAGTGTGTAGAAAATGAACCACTAGTCATTCTAGTCAATGGAGTTCCTACTAAGAGTAAGAAAATCTGGCAGGAGTTAGTGGATGTTAGGAAAGTGCAGAAGGCAACTTAGTATTTAATAAAAAACAATGAGTACTATAAAATGTGTATATCGAAGAAGAAGAAATACTTTTAGCAGAAGGTACTGAAACGTCAAGTGGACAAATTGAAAAAGTGGATATGTCAAGAAGTGAAGAAATCTATGAACATTACAGTGTACATCCACTTCATTCAAAAGAAGTGATGGGGAACACTATTGAGTTGTTTTAAATGAAAAAAGCAAAGGGAAGTCCCATGAGTGTATGGGAAGAAAGCTTGGAAGGTCGTTGTTTTCTGCAGTTGTTTCTAACAGGAAAAGGAGAATGATATGATGAATGACCTGTTCAAATTCCTGCATCTGAATATCGGAAAACAAGATTATATGCAGAAGATCCAAGATTTAAACAATGTATCCCTTATATATTTCATCATTTGTTTGAAAGTGACTTGTCTGGACTTTCATATGCAGTCAATCACATATTGAAAACAGGGGTACATCTGCAAAATGTTTCTGCTAAGGATTTTATGGATAAAGTGCACCAGAGGGATGATTAATCTAATGGCATGTCAGCGTGGTACTAATGAATACTGGTACCGTCATCATGGAGAACTGAAAGGTATGCTACAAAACTTAGGAACTCCTACATGGTTCCTTACCTTAAGCTATGCTGAGTACGCTTGGGATGATTTACTTGAATTTCTTCGAGAGGGAAATTCCAATATAAAAAATATTGAATACAAGACACCTGGAGAATTGTGCTCTTTGGGTCCTGTTAATGTATGCAGGTATTTTCATCATAGATTTGTAGCTATGATGTCTTTTATCTGCAATTAAAAAAATTCTCCTCTTGGACAAGTTGTGGATTTCTTTTGGAGAAAGCAGTATCAAGCAAGACTTAAGACAACAAGTCTTACGATTCAAAAGCCATCGATGTGGAAAATACTGTCGACGAAAGTACAAGTCTAAGAACAAGTTTTATACCAAATGTCGGTTGGATTTCCACGTCCTATAATATCCAAAGGAAGAGGGAACAGTTTTATGTCAGCTATGCGACATGTCATCACAAGAAAGTCCCCAAAAAATACCTACAATTTAAGAAGAAGCGAAGAGTCAAAATACATAAATGACTACAATCTGGTTATTCTGTCCATGTGGAATGCTAACATGGATATTCAATATGTTGCGGACAATTCCATTTCTGTTGCTCGATATGTATTGTCCTACATTACAAAATCAGAAAAGACGGAACTGAAAGAAATGTGGGAAGAGATTTCTCACGAAAAGAGTCTAAGTAAGAAATTATACAGTTTCAGTTTGAAGATGTTATCCCATCGAGAAATTGGAGCATTTCAATGTTCAGATCGGTTATCATCTGCAAGTCTATACTCCAAATCTAGAAGAATTATTTGGGTGAGTCTAGGTCTTGCTGCAATGCGAAACTGGGTACTAAAATCTGTGCAAGAAATTTAATATTTAGCACAAAAAGATATAGAAAGTACAGATATTTTGAAAACAAATATGTTGGACACATATTACCCAAACAGAAGTCATCATCTTGAGCACATGTGTCTCTATGAAGTGCTGCAAAACTACACTTTTAAACAGGATACTACTGAGAATATTAATGATGGAAAATATGTAGTGATTGGATCCGAAGGATTTTTGGTAAAACAAACTAAAGGAAATTTGATTAATCACAGGAAGCTGAGTTGCGACACTGCTGATAAAAGGGAATTTTACTATTTAGCTCTTTTGCAACTGTTAAAACCGTGGCGTTCAGAATTGGAATTACTTGGAGATTTTCAGAGCTATGAAGATTCCTTCAATGCTTGTAAAGATACCATACAATGTACTACTTTTGCAAATTATGGGAAAATGTTGAACGATGAAATTGATCAAGAAGCTACTATTGCAGCTGAGATTGCTAGAGACAGTTCTCAAGACAGTCAAAGTTCTGCTCCACTGAGTCAAGATCCACTAGGACAAAAAAATGAAGAAGCAATTACCATGAATGAGGTAGAAACAGTAGTGCATCAAGCTCAAGAAGATGTAACGGAGTTAGAAAACTTGGAAGATCAACTAAATGTTGAACAGAAAGAAATATATCAGCAAGTGAGACAACAGATTGATCATGGATTTCTTCATGAAAAGAAGGAATTTACATGCTCATCTTTTCACCTATCTGAATGTATGTGAGTGGACAAGCTGGAACAAGAAAAGGTTTCTTAATTAAAGTAATCACCAGTTATCTATAGAAAACAACTGAGTCACATTTGGCTTGTGTTGAAACTGCTCCAACTGGGTTAGCAGGACACAACGTTAAATGAATTACATTACATTGTTTACTGATGCTACCTGTGGAGCATGAAAACAAATTGTAATATCACAAGCTATCTGGAGAAGCTTGTTGTGAAGTTTCAAGAGTGCTGAAGAAAATGAAACTTCTTATTATTGATGAGGGAAGCATGGTCTCAAACTTAATGCTTGCTTTTGTGCATTTAAGAATGCAGCAAATTCTTAAAACAGAATATAACGTGTTATTTAGAGGAAAACATGTAATAGTTTTTGGAGATATACTGCAACTTACCCCCGTAAAAGGACAACCAGTATTTAAAATACTTGCACATGAAGACACCAGAAAGTCTTTGGGTAGTGTTGGAAATGTAAACATTTGGTCATATTTTGAATACAAGGAACTCATTACAAATATGGGACAGGCAAATGATGTTGATTATGAAACTATTCTTTAAGATATAAGAAGAGAATAAGAATACTGACAGAACATGGCAGAGAAGCTTTGCAGAGTTGATTACTTTCCAATTTGTTTCCAAATAAAAATGTAGTTCCTGAGAAAATATATATGAAAAGTGTAGAAAACAAATCTGTATTCTGCTTAATGCCAACTCTGCGTGATTGTTCTATATTCAACAAATAACTTTTGAAGCTGGAAAATGAAGAAATAATGAAAATGGAAGCCATTGATAAAATTGAGCATGAAGGAATCACTATTATTTTGACAGAAAAGTTGAAAACAAAATTGAATTCTTTAGAAAAATCGATATCTAAAACTGCTGCTTTAGAAAAGAATTTATATGTATGTAGAAACTGTCGGGTAATTTTAAGGCATTATTTGGATGTAGTAAAAGGTTTAATTAATGGAGCAATGGGCAAAGATGTGGACTTCGTTAATTATCCAAATAAAGATGGTATTGAATTTTTAAAAATTAAATTTGAACAGATTGAAGAAGTAAAACAAATTGGTCATTGTTCAGTTCGCATTTTGCTTGTTAAAGATTTATATGTCCGTAGAAAACAGTTTCCACTTTCGCTGGCATATGCGGTGACTATTCAAAAATCTCAAGGTTTAAGTGTAGAAAGTGCTTTGGTGAACATTGGAAATACTGTGTTTAAAGAGAGTATGGCATATGTTGCTTTGTTGCTAGTCAAAACTTTATCTGGTTTGTTTTTGATTGATGTTGATGTCCAACCTGATCTAGCCTTCCTCACAGAGACATGGCTGGACAACCACAATACCCCGGACATCGCCACACCCCTCCCTGATAATTATAAAATACTCAACCTAAACAGGGAGAAAAGAAAGGGAGGTGGGGTTGCTCTATTGTTCAAAGACTCCCTTACCTGTAGGCAGGAGGTAATTACTCAGGCTAAGAACCACGAAGCAATGGCCTTTACAATAGCCATCAACACCACCATCATACTCGGCAGTGCCATCATCTATAACCCCCCAGGCTGCACCTCCGATTTTAACACCTCCTGTCACAAGTCATGCCTATATGCCTTCAGAATAAAAATATATTGCTCATAGGAGACTTTAACATTCACTTCGACGACAGCAACAACCCCCTCACCAGACAACTGACTGAGAATATGGAGATATTACAGCTGTACCAAAAAATTACTCAGCCAACGCACAGGGCAGGACACACCCTTGACCTACTGTTCTCTAATATCAATGCCATTTCTATCTCCTCTATTAAACCACTATTGTGGACAGACCATTCCCTGGTCGAGTTCAACTTGCTCCTACCCACTAAAAACCCCAGATCCTCCAACCAAACAGCAACCCATAGGAGAAGCTATGCCAACTTTAAAGTTGAAACCTTTCAGAAACACTTTATTCACCCTACAAGTGGTGAAGCAGGTGCTGATGAAGCAACAGACAGACTTCAGAGCCACATAGCCTCAGCTTTGGAGCATTTGGACAATGAGCGTTTGGCCAACGTTCCAAAATTTAGGAGGGTCCGCACTGGCGGTCGACGCTTCACAGTGAAGGCATCCTCAGGCTGGAACTCGCTCCCACGGAGCCTGCGGCTGGAACCCTGCCACCTTCTTTTCCGCAAAAAATTTAAAACCCTCCTGTTCCCCAAATAGGCCCTCCTTCCCCCCCCCTGGTCATCACAAGTTCTCACAGCGCGGGGATGCCTTCGGGTCACCAGGCACTCTACAAATCACTAAAATAAAATAAAAAAATAAAAATTGCTCAAAGCTCCGTTGCAATGTCAATCCAAGGCGTACCACGTCTGAAAACTGGTACGGGCCAGACCTGAAGGCACAAAAAAGGAAATGCACTTTGCTCGAACGCAAGTGGAGACAAACAAAAACTCAAGAGACGAGGGCTACTTATAAAAATGAACTGTCTCAATACACCAAAGCTATTAGAAAGGCAAAAAAAGACTACTTTTCAACCAGGATCCGGGAGAACAAGGACTCCTCGAAAGAGCTTTTTAAAATCGTAAAAGAACTCTGCAGTCCTGCCAATCTCTCGGCCAACCTGATTCCCTCTCAAGCAGGCTGCGACAAAATGAACACCTTCTTTTGCGAAAAAATAGACAACATCTATTCATCCTTCCCTAAAATCAACTCCGACCGCCTGCTGGACTACGAGCCCTCCTCCTCCCAAAACTTCTGCGCGAGCTTCGGCCCCTACTCCGAAGAGGAAGTAGGCAAAGCCATGCTCGAAACCAAATCCGGTTCCCCTCTTGACCCCTGCCCTCATCATATCTTCCGGCAGCTCACTCCCCTGATCTGTCCCGCTGTCACTCAGTTATTAAATCAGTCACTAGAAACAGCAGAGTTCCCATCGTGCTGGAAGATCGCCACAGTCACCCCCTTGATAAAAAAAGCTGGACTAGATATCAACAACCCAGCCAACTATAGGCCTATATCCCAACGTCCCTACCTATCGAAAGTCCTAGAGAGACTGGTCAACAGACAGCTGGCCAGCTTTCTCGGAGCAAACAATCTGCTGGATGCTACACAGACGGGCTTCAGGGCTAATAACAGCACAGAAACAACCCTTCTAGCAGTACTGGATAACATCAGGATGCATGTCGATCAGGGAAAGACAGTGGCCCTGATACTGTTGGACCTCTCGGCGGCGTTCGACACCATCCCCCACCACCTGCTTCTGGAAACCTTAGCATCCAAGGGTATACGGGACAGAGCATTGGGTTGGCTGCGGTCGTTCCTGACGGACAGATCACAGTCGGTGCACATGGGTAACTTCTCATCCCCATGCCGGAACATCAAATATGGGGTCCCACAGGGGGCCTCACTAAGCCCAACTCTGTTCAATGTCTTTGTCTCATCCCTGGCAGGAATAGGCAGAAAGTGGGGCATGGAAATCTGTTCCTATGCCGACGACACTCAACTTATGGCCATCCTTGATGAAAAAAACAATCCCAAAGAAAGGCTCCGTAACTGTCTTACCGAGCTGGCCGAGTGGATGAATCAACATTGCTTAAAACTCAATGCGGACAAATCAGAAATCCTTCTGATCGGCAGCCACACCGAGCTGTGGAACGACAGCTGGTGGCCTAAAGCACTGGGCACCCCACCTATCCCGGCGCAAACTGCGAAAAACCTTGGAATAACCATGGATACTGCACTATCCATGAAGACGCACGTAGCTGCCATTTGTGGCAAAGGCTTTGGAATCCTAAAAATGCTTAAAAGAGTCTTCCCATGAATTCCACTGGAGTGCAGAAAGATCCTGGTCCAGTCACTCTTGATGAGCAGGCTGGACTATGGCAACTCTCTGTTCGTAGGCATGGCCGAGTACCTTTTTACCAAGCTCCAAATGGTGCAGAACGCTGCAGCCAAAGCCATATGTATGAAAAGGAAGTACGACTCGGCCAAGAGCTGCCTGCGCCACCTCCACTGGCTGCCTATGAGGCAAAGAGCATCCTTTAAAATGATGTGCATCACTCATAGAGCACTTCACAAAACTGGCCCCCTCATCCTCAGAAATAGGATTCAGCTCTACGCGCCCACTCGGAACCTCCGCTCCCAATCTCTGGCTCGCGCAAAAACTTGCAGGGTAAAGAGAGCCAGGATGGGCGAACGCGCTTTCTCTCACCTTGCAGCCGCCAAATGGAACGAACTACCCACAGCCCTCCGACTCACAGAAGACCATCTAACATTTAGGAAGCAGCTAAAATCTTTCCTCTTTCCCCTTCCCGAATAAATCTCCCCCGGACTGTCATCCACGCCACTTTCACATTAGCAAACACAGCGCCGTGATATCCTATCTAGGATGATTGTTAGCGCTTTATAAGAACCTAAAATAAAATAAAATAAAGGTTACTGCAGATGCAAACTGTGTAAAAGAGTATAATCGATTAAGAAGAGTTTATGCTCCTAATTTAGGTCAATATCCTGTATTTGAAAAGAGTGTAGTGGGAAGAAAAAGAAGATATGAGAAAATCTGTAGTGAAGGTATAGAAAAGGGAAAAAACAAGATAATGTTGTGATTGCAAGCAAAAACAAAAAGGACACTGTTGAATAGATTGTTGGTTATCAGTTTGAAAATAGTTCAGGTTTCAAGAGCTATGCTAATGTAGTGGTCAATGTTGGTTTTTTTCTTGAAGGTTTGCAACAGCAAATTATAGAGAATCTGGAAGATTTTGTGCATTGTTGTATTGTATTTATGAAAAATTGAGAACTGATAAAAGTAAAATACAAAGTATTTGTGATATTCGTAATCTTTTGGATGTATGTTCTGGTTCTACACATTTTAAAGAAAATATCCAACAAGATGCTCAGGAATTTCTAATGTATGTGCTAACCATATTGGAAAATGAAGGTATACAAATTGAAAACATTTTTGGCCTTTGTTATAAATGGGAACATCATTGTGAAAATTGTATGTATACATGTAGCACTAACAAAGACATTGAAAGATTTATATATTTGACATTGCCAGACTGTAAGTCAGTGTCGTTCAATAAACTAGTTAAAGCAGCAAATCAAAACATGGAGTGCAGCCAATGCAAATCAGAAATGTTGGCAACATTATTTAGACAAAGATATGGATAATATATAATTTTAATGATGCAACGTTGTACAGCTGATGGAAGAAAATTAGAAACTTTAATAAAACATTTTGTAGCAATATCAGGAAGGACTTTTGTAGCAGTAGCAATAATTTTCCATGATGGTCCTTCCACAACATCTGGGCATTACACTGCGTATCTAATATTTGACGAAGGCTGGACACTTTGTAATGATACTCAGTTAGCTTTTAAAAAACTTTTGCCAAACAAATTACCTAATTCCTACCTAATATTTTTAAAGCCAAAGTTTTAGGAACAAAATTCGGCCTCTGAGGAATTTATTAATATGTATTAATATGATTACTGTTGCAAAATTTCAATATAACGGATTTCAAGAATACCATTTGGCCTTGAGGAAGTGTGTTTATTTGAATTACGGACTTTTTCTTGCACATTGTCTCGGCGTATAGTTTTAAGCAACAGCATTTACAGTGTTTAGAAATTTAAGTTATAAAATGTTCTTGCCAGTAAGCATTGTATATATGTGTGATTTGTATTTTATGGTATTTTATTGAGGATGGATTTTTAAACAATCTTATTGATTTTTTTTTTTGCCCGCTGTTATGTGAGGAGTACGATTGAAATCACTGTTTCTAGTTAAATTCAATATATTCTGAGAACAGCAAAAAAGGCATAGAAAATAATTTATGAAATGTAAAAATTATTCTGTTTTCTAAAAATTATAGTACTATGTATTATAATTACATTTTTTCTTCTCTTTTACAGATTCTAATTCTAATAATGTATTCAAATGTAATTTATTTTAAAAAACTGGAAAAAAATGTCTAGCATTCGTTATTTATTTTATTGTGAAGGTAAGTTTAACTAAGCATTAAAATGCACAATAGCCTGTGTTTGACACAGGTGAAGAAAATAGACGCAGTAGATATATGTGGAAAGATGCTCTGTGGGTGTTTTAAGTTACAGGATAAAGTTAACATGAATACTTAGGGGCAGATCTAGAAGAAAGTGCCACAGTGTGGCACTGCAAGCCCTTTGGCTGCACCAAGCGTCAGCACTTTCAGAGCACAGGAATGCGACATATGTACAATGATATGTCCCATTTTTGTGCTCTCCCCAGCGCTGGCGCAGAAATATCTGCCAAGCGTCGGCACAGGCACCTTGGAACCATGGTGCAAGGATGCCTGTGCCATGGGTAGATTGCTTTTGTGCAGAAAGGGACACCTTCCTGCACAAAAACAATCACTAAAAGCTTTTTACTCTTTCAATGCGTGGTATAGAATATAGCACGCATTGAAAGTGGAAAAAATGAGGAGAAATGAAAACATTTCTCTTTGTTGCACCTCCCTACACCACCTTTAGGGTGGCGTAGCATTCAGACACATCTCCAGATTGACGATTTTTCGTAAATCTGGAGATCTGTCTTGTTCCATAGGTGTTGCGTGGGAACATCCACAGCAACGCCCATGAATCGCTCAATCACCGCAAAGTGCTGCGTGTGAAGGTGTTGTATTTACAAGGAGAGGGAAAACCGTGCAGGGTGACTTTCCTCTCCTTGTAAATATGGGGGAGCCCCCTGCGCCACCAGTACGTCACAAAAAGTTACGCACTGGTGGCTCAGAGAGCTTGTAAATCTGCCCCAGAGTGTCACTGGGGACCAACTAACTCAACAGATATGTATAGAAAGCATTCTGTGTCAACAATATGTCACTTTTTGTAACATAGTGATAGCATAAAAAATCTTTCATATTTACAAGGAGAGGAAAAGGCAGTCTGTGTATCTTTTCTTTTCCATGTAAATACGACTTCATCATACACACCACTTTATGTTCAAAGGGCATTCTTTAAATATTGCTGTGCATGTTTGCAGATAACACTCACAAAACAAGACACATTACCAGATTTATCAGAAATTAGACGCCTGGACTGTGTATAAATACTGCACCATCTTCCAATTGAAGTAGCGATGCACAACAAGGAGAATTCTTTTCATTTCTCCTCATTTTTTCTCTTTCAATATATGCTAAAATGCACACCTACATTCAAGGAGAAAAATGTGTTCATTGATTTTTTTTGTGCAGGAAGGTGATCCTTTTCGTACAAAAGTAAACTACACATGACACAGATATTCTTGCACCATGGTGCAAGGGTGCCTATGTCATCACATGGATGTAGTTTAAGCACCAGTGCAGAGAGAAGCACAGAGTTGCAATATATTTTATGTATATATGTTGCATCCCTGTGGTTCGGAAGTACCTTAGCATGCTGTAGGTAAAGAGTTTACAGTATCATGCTACAGTACTTCCTTATAGTTCTGCAGTTATACATTAACCATACACCACAAATGCATTCTTTCACTCAATTATGTGGTACGTATACATTCATATAAATTTTCATACACTAGCATACAAATTTAGCTCTATCTTTAACTAGAGTAGTTAGTTCTGAAAATAACTTTTTTTTGTTTTTTGTACTTTCATATTTTTTTTTCATTTTTTTAACGTTATCTTCTTTTTCTCGTTTAAAAAAAACAAAGAAAAAATAGTCAACAAAACCATGAACTTTGAAGGAATTTAAAAAAAAACTAGCATCGATGGTTATCAATTGCTCGGCAAACTAGGTCTACTGACTTCTCCCCATAACAAATTAAACGATTGCACTTCACACAGTGCATTCTAACTTTCACAAATTGGGGACGTATGTCTGGTGGTGATGTTGAAGGTGATGCCCCAGAGGTACTTCAGATTGCCGGTGGTGGAGGTACATTTTCAAGCAGTCTTCTACATTCTTCGTTAGCATAGTTAACAGGATGCAGGGATTGGAGGTGCTTGAGCATACTAGCAGTCCCACAGGAGTATTTTTGATTCGGATTTCCTCTGGACAGCAATGCCTGGCAAATCTTGCATGTCACCTTCGTGGCATTACATTTCTTTTGCCCCTCTGGAAAAGTACAAAATTTCCATATGATGAATGTGTAACTTTCGGGAGGGGGAGGTTCTTGTAAAAATTGTTCAGTAACAATACTATCAGAATCAGATGATTGTTCCAGCAGTGTAGCCATTTTTTTGTCCAAAAAAGAAATTCAAATTTCTAACGAAGAAAAAGTGAGGTTCTTCTCAGAACAGGTATTCTCCTAAGGAAGGTCTAAGAAGAGTAATTAACCCCTACCGCGCTACCGCGTTTTCCCACTGTGCGCTGAAATAAAAAAAAAGGCTTGTTTGTGACAAAGCCAGATCGTCATCCGCGTAGCGCAGGTAACGCCCATGACGATCTGGCTTTGTCATTAGCGCTGAAGGGGTTAAAATGGGTGGGATTCTTCAATAATTAGAACAGTAAGTGTTATAAACCAATCAAATCTCTTCTTTTTGGTCACATGGGATTCGCAATGGGTGCGTACATGCAACACGTACCTAGTGCAACTCTGCGAAATAGCATTTAAAAGTAATATATGTTTATTACAACAAAAAAATTTTTTTGCCTTAATATTTATATTAAATACATATATATATCTTTTTGTGTATCGAAAAATTTCGCGGAAGTCGCGCGCCCACCGTGTTGAAGACGTAGATGATGTCATGCGGAAATGCACGAGTGTGGCGTGATACGTATATGTCGCGTATGCGCTTGATGTCGCGTACGATCCCGCATGGAAATACACACCCATCGCACACCCTACGCGGATACTACGGAACAATTGTAAAATGGCAGCTACGTTCCGCGCAGTAATCGAGAGAGGTATGCTTTGGGTGCGGGACTTCTAAAAAAATTGTAAAAATAAAATATAAAAATATTGAAAAAAATAAATGTATTAAATAAATATTTTTTTTAAAGAAAACAATTAAAAATATGTTATGTAATGTAAAAACTAAGATATCTAAAAATAAGGATATTAAAAAATTTAGTAAATCAGTACCAAAGAAATAAATATAACAATTGATACATTTAAAAATTGTCATTGAAAAAAACTTTGAAATTTCCTGAAAAAACCATAGTTTTCAGACAGGTTATAGTTAGGAATTATCATTTAAAAAACCTTGAAAATGCACTAAAAAAACATAGGTTTCAGACAGATTACAGTTAGGAATTAGCATTTAAAAAACCTTAGAAATTCATTGAAAAAAACATAGGTTTCAGGGGTGTTATAATTAGCTGGACATTTCACTGGTACAAAACCATTGAAATTCCTCCGTGTTAGTTAGTTGTACTAACTGTAACTTGCGCGCCCGCTATCCACTGCTGATGAAGTCACATAATACGTCATTCATGACATGGTCAGTGACATCACTGATAACTTTACTGATGACATCTTAAATGACATCACTGATGACATAATAATCTTGACATACAGTATCTCTGGTGGTATGGGACTTTTAGTAAGTATGGCTCAATATGGAGTGTTCTACAAAGGGTGAGTTAGGCCACCAACATCCTTTTCTTTATATCATCCTACCATCAGTGTCATAGCAAGATGAGATCAGGAGGGTGGTCCCTCCCGGGCAGAATGATTTTTGGGGGTGGAGGCACTTTTATCCCTTTTATCCACGTCGTTGTCTGTCTTACCGCCACCCCCGTCTCTTATATGCGGCCGTCACGGTGAGGCAAATGCAGGGACCATGACAGGCAGCAAAAGGTCTAGCTAAGGAACTGCCTTCCATCTCATTCCGGTCATTTAGCAGTTCTCCTTTAACCAGAGGTCTAGTCCCAGTTTCTATAGACATTGGATTGAGAAACAATTCGAATCTATCAATGGCTCTGGTCCATTTTCTACATAAGCTAACTAATCTTATGTGCCCCTGCTAGATTTAGGTCGTCAAAAATTATCATTTGCATCAACACAGCTTCTAGCCCGCACCAAACTGACAACCAGAGTAAGGTTGGTGCCATCCTTACTACATCACCTATAAAATGTAAACCTAGCTCATCTTGCACTATATTAGCAGGTATGCTGGGAGGGAATGACATAAGCTTTTGCAAGAACATGTTTTCACTGTACTGCAATACCCCACACCCATCCAAATAGGTAGCAATTGATGTGGGTCTGCCTTTCTAGATAGTAATCACTGTATCTAGGGACATAGTCCCTAGCTTGGTAGCAAATGGGCATAAGGACGCTGTTGCTTGTTCAAACTACGTGACCCTTACTGCCTTAAGTTGTAGCCAGGAGTTCCTACTGCTGAATGGTACTCCAGATAGGAGAATGTGGAAACACATTTGAGAGCTATTCCATCAATGTGAAGAGAGTTAGCCTGCTTCGTGGTTGCCCGCAGATCATATGATTTATGGTTTTATTACGAGTCTGCAACATGTGGACCACCGTCCCAGCGGTGGTGGGCTGACGATTGTGACCTGTCCACTGTATTATGAGTTGGGCAGATTGGCTTTGCCAAGAGTGTGGCTCGACTTCCGGTACAGCTAGTTTACCGCTGACCACTTGTGTCGCAGGTGGGGCGGACCAGAGGTGCAACACCGCCGTCCATATTATGAGTTGACTTCCCGACGAGCCGACTTCGGGGGTCGAATTGCAGCCTAAAGGTTAGTGGAAACAAAGAATTTGGGGTGCATAATCACCCCTTTCCAATTGTTCCCAGCAGATGTTGACAGGTAAGTGTTTTGGTACCATGTACCCATTACTGAGACTGCCCACATATGGGTTGGACTCTGGCAATGGGAAGGTGGTATTTTTTCACATATATCATGCATTCGACACATATGCAGTTGGAATGTACACACAGGCATCACAATATATATGGAAATACATTGCCCACCACCGCAAGACTGCTGCAGCCACACCGCTGGCCACTCGGGATACTTGTAATATGGGGGTCAGAAGGCCAAGCCCCCTTGTATTCTTTATAGAAAAGACCAGATCAAACATAAAATTCATAAAACTATTGAGGAGTTTCTGGAGACCCCTCCCCGTTAACGCCTTAAGGATGCAATCATCCACGTACAAAAGTACGGGTAAATGTTGTGTCCCCATCCTAGTCGGGTCAGTTGCAACTTTGAACAGACAGTCCTCAAGGTCATTGATATAAAAACAAAAAAAGAAAGGGTGCCAGCACACAGCTTTGCCTGGAATCCTTTTTAATTGTTATGCAAGAAGTACATTCCCACTTGGCCCGTACCTGATCCTGCCTTCTGCATCTGTATGGAACTGAGCAAGGAGAGGAACAATTTTGGGAATGGCATGCTTACTTAGAAGCATGGTCCACAGCTTCCCCCTTATGACATTATCAAATGGTGCACTTAAGTCCATGAACACCTGAAATAGGCAACCCTCTTTGGCAACCACATGCTTGCTCATTATTAATTGCAGCTTCAGGCACTGATCTGTTCTCATTGCCGAAAGACATATTGTGCTGGTGTTAGAATGGCTTTTTCATTAGCCCACTTTTCTAGTTGCTCAAGCAGGACTCTGCCTACTATATTAGCTGTGACTGTAGCTGTGAAATCTATTAGTGATATTGGCAAATAGCATTGCGGGTCACTTCTATCTCCTTTTTCAAAGACTGGCACAATCTTTGCCCATGACCATGACTTAGGAGGTGATGCATTGGTATCACTCCTTATTATGTTCACCAGGACTGGGTCCCAAAAGGTCACGTTATTGTTAAAAAGATTGACAGGGACCCTCCATCTGGTCCAGGAGCTTTATGACTTAGGCATCTGCTCACTGCCAAGATAACATCCTCAAGTGTTATTGTCAATTCATCTGTGCATGCTGGGCTAGATGAATCTAATACATCGCCAGGTTCAGTGACTGTCTGGTCATTAAAATCATACAACTCAGTAAAGGTTTGTTGACCCAATCGTACTCAGGTATCGTTACTTCATTCCTGGCACTAGGGCTACTGGAGAAAAATGGGGCATTAACTATCTTCCAAAATGGTGGCCCATCATTCCTTGTGGAGATATTGACTAACTACCCACCAGCCTCTCCCTGATTTCTTCTTTTCGTTGCAGAATCTCATCATACAATGTCTTTTGTCTGTTGAAAACATTGGAGAGATTTTGCGAGCTTGTAAGAGGTTAGAATGGGCTCATGAGCAGATTTTGTCAAACCACCTGTTAGACCTCTGGGTGTGTCAGCAGATTTTTGGTGTTAATTGCCCCTTGCCTTCATGCACATTGCAGAATAAGCACCTAGAACTGCCCCCGGCTCTGCCTTGTCACGAAGATAGAGCTCAAATTGAGCTCTGCGATTCACCACATGCTGGGATAGGAAGTCCTTTGCGTACACATCCCTCTGCTTCCATTGTACCCCTCCCTATTCCTGGTGTATTTAAATTGGGCATACATCCTATCCACAGGTATGGGCAGCAGACCCACATTTAGACTTAAGACCAGCAGATTGCGGTCACTGGTTGCACAATTCAGGATCTGAAAATTTAAAACCTTCCTAGACCAGGACTTGGACAGTGCAACAAAATCAATTGTGGAATCACTACCTCTCCCTGTAAATGTTGCTTCCCGTAGGATTTCACTTGCCACTAAGTCGACACCAATGATAAGTTCATAGGTCATAAGGATCCTGTTCAATATGTCACCACATGGATTGGGAAAAAAATGCAAAAGATTAGAAAAATCATTAGCCCCTAAACCACAAACATGGTCATCAGAGATTGGACAAAGTCTAAGATTAAAATCTCCACCCCAAAGTATTACTTAATACTCTTTTAGACTTGATAGGTACACATCTACATGGTAGGCTAGTGATTTAATTATGTTAACATTGCTACTATTAACATTATCATGAAAACAATGTATGAGAACCCCTAGAGGTGCCCCAGACAATGAACAACTGATTACTTGAAAATAAGGGGAGTCCACAAAAGTCTTCAGCACCTTGGCTTCTTGGTGGTACTTTAGAAGACCACCAACGTGGTGATTCGTTGCGGGTGTAAACACTGACAAAAAGTCATTTATGTTGGTATTAGCTTGTGGCCAAGTTCCCTGGAGGCAAACAATCTGATCTGGTGTTTTGAGATTATGGAGACCCAGTTTCTATCAGTCAGTTTGCTGCTAATGTGGGCAAAGTTCCAAAAAAGGGCACAGTCATGGCACAGCACTAGTGGTGTCTTGTGCTGTCGAGGCCCCATTGGGCAATGGACCAGTTCTATACTTCCCTTCATTGGTGGGCCAAGGGGTGACTGGATGTTGGTGCCCATATCATGGTCCCCAACTTAGAGTGGGGGAGTCTCTGGGAGTTGACCGTTTGTTGCAGGTAATGGACTAATAAAGAGTCTGGTTGACTGGGAGAGAAATACCACTAGCTATTTCTACATGGCCCCCGCGTTCCTGCAAGCGCAGCCTTGGGACCCCTGGACAGGCAGCAAAACGATAATGTATTGGAATAGTGGACCTCTTGTTTGTTAGATTATGCATGGAGATTGGCTTATAAAAAGAGCTCAGAGGAACCAGCTGGATTCTTTGGGGAAGTCCATTCAGATTGCAGAGCCTGTCCATTAAATACCCCACTAGGCTTGTGTCATGAAAGTTGAATACCACACAATCTCCCCGATCTGTCTTGCCGGTGTAGCCCAACCGATGCAACCGCTGAACCCCTATTATTCCATATGAGAGAACATTCCGTGTGATGCATTCAAGAGTGCCCAGCCAATGAGTTACCTTGTTGCTCAGCTGTTGGTCTGATTCCTCTTGGGCTGTATCCAGGGGTGAAACATTCTTCAAAACAACTACATACTGTGTGCACTCAGGGGGAGCTGTAGTGTTTTCAGTTGTCTATTTGGGGACCTTTCTGATGCAGTCAGATTTTGAAGTGCTTTGGTAGCAGGATTTCCTCTAGGGCCCTTTTCAGGACCAGTCCTGGGGAACTGAGTCAAAGTGACCAGGTCTGCCAAACTGGAATGCAGATGTTCCCTCATCTTGACAGCTTCTATAGGTGCAGTTACAGCTAGGGGTGTGGATTTGGCAGGGCAGGGATCATGCCTAGAGGTTGTAGGCGGGTCAGATGGATTAGACTGCACATTTGTAAGGAGTTAGCCTGACAGGTAATCCTTCAAGGCAGGAAGCCTCCCCCCTGGACTGGTTATAGTTGTCTCCTCCTTTTAAACTGCTGGATGCCCCTTAAGCCCCATTAGGTTCTTTTGGCTCTGAGACTCTTCCTTGTTTATCATTTGAACTACTTAAGTGTGGTTGCTCCCAATAGATCTTTGTCTCATGCCCTGTGCTTTTTCCTTTCTAATATTTGGGGAGGCTGCAAAATCAGAGTTGGAATTGTGGCCGGTAGGGTACTTATACCCCGATGGTTCAATGGTAATATGCAAACCCCCCACAAAGACACAACAGTTCGGTGGGACATGGGTAGTTTACCTGGGCTTGTTGGTTCCACCCACTTCAAAACTAGTAGCTCCACCAGGATCGGTTGTTGGCGTGTCAGCACTCTTATCATCACTAGGGTGAATTGTCAAGGATTTCCTACCAAGCCCCAGCCTCTCTTCCACAGACTCAATCTCAGGGTTGATTACTGACATGGCAGTGGTCAGGTAATTTGTTTTTCAATCAGCCTCCCCCACTTGTCTTTTCTCTTACCATGGATCTTTGCTGTCAGCATCTAGCCGGAACTTGCCGTCAGGTGGTGAGTTCTTCACTCTGGGGAGGGTCTCAACTCTTTTAAGGACTGCAAGGGCCAATCAAAAGTTGCCGATCGCTTCCTGGCAGCATTGCACAGCTTGGACTGCTGGAACCGGTAGTCCCCTTGTCGTAGTCTCTCAGCCTGCAAGTCTTTAATATTGCGTCCCGCTCTGCGTGAGTGTCTCAGCCATTTCAAGGGCTGCAGAGGCCAATCAAAAGCTGCCCAACCACCTCCTGGTGGGATTGCACAGCTTGGGCTACTGGAACTGATAGTTTCCTTGTCATAACCTTTCACCCTGCAAGTCTTTAATATCGTGTCCCCAAGTGACACCATTGTGAAATGCCCAAACAAAGGGGAACAGGCTTTCAAATTAAAGCAAGATTGGTACAACATTGCAGTAATGTTTAACACACATTGATTAATATTTGAGTGTTTATATATACATATATTTCAGATGTTAGTGCCTTGTACACACACTCTACAAAGGGTTTTTTCCTTTATATAGGTTTTTGTGACATGAATTCACTATGCTAAACAACAAATCAGAACCATTCAGAGGTGTAAAACAGTTCCTGGAGTAAATATAACATGGTTAAGAGACAAAATCATAAATCATATAGGAGCAATAATTGGAATTTACGAAAATGTGACCAAGTGGTTTCTGAAGATATTCCCTACATTCATGAGATAATGATAATAATGAACTGAAGTTTGAAAGCTTTGAAGAAGGTAAAAGAAGGTTTTGAGAAAAAATGTAACTAGTTCTATTTACAAAGATACTATAAAACTATTGTATATGTCTTTTTAGCATCTTCAGGAGCAGGCAAAGGGGACAGTGTCCATGTAGGCAGGGAACCAGCTGGGCATTGTGTTTCAGGTAGTGATGCCACTGCCACTGATCAACACAGTGCCACAGAGGGTGAGAGGACTGGTATAGAGGCCACCAGTTTTTCAACATCTTAGGAGGCCTCCACAAGCGACCTGTCCCAGTCGGTGGCGGACCCTAGAGGAACTGTACCACCTGCACCCCTTTTTACCACCCCCAGATTGGCATCCAGAGCCTTAGTTGCCAAATACAACAAGAGTAGCATACCTCCATAGTGCTATGTTTGGCCAGCAGAGATCATTTGCAGGACTAGTCCCATCATTGACCGCAGCCTTCCAAACAGCCCAACCTTGTGCCCCACCTCAAGTCCCTTTCATTTCCCAATTCCAAAGTCCCACCACCATACCCAGCCACTCACTTCTTTATAGGCACCCACTCCAACACACATAAGCAGCACACTCACATACACATAAACACACACAAAGAAACTCAAGCAAACACCCGAACAACATACAGACACTACTGACATTATACCCACTGGTACCACAACCACCACCACACCCATATCCCCAACCACAACCTCCACTATATCCACAACCACTAACACACCCACAACCACCACTACCATCACTATACCCACAACCACCAGTATACCGACAACTACCACCCCACCCATACGTACCACCACACCCACTACCACATGCACCACAAAAACCACCTCAACAGCAGACTCATCTAAAACACACACCTACACGCAAACCAACACCCACAAAACATATATGCATACCCTCACCTGAATACAAAACATCTGAGAAACCATGCACATCAGAACATACACCTATCCACATGCAACTGTAAAAAATACACCCACAGACACCACAGCAACACCAACCATGTCAACAGCACACTCATTCAATCCACACCCTCACACACAAGCACACCTACACGTGAACCAACAACCACCAAACACAAATGCACACAGTCATCCGAACAACATACACCTGCCAGGAAAAAACACACAAACATACACAACATACACCAGAACCACCAGCAACTGCAAAACCTACAGACACATGTACATCACACATTGCAGCTCCCTCTACCTCCCAAACCCAGTCCTCTCCCACCCCTCCTACCCATACTCCTCCTTCTGAATTCATGTATTAACTGGCCCTAACATCTGTCAAACCCAAACCCATCCCTCCTAAGAAAGATATTTGAGGTGTCTTCTCTGTGCCCACTAGATGTGCCCTCATGGGGAAGTTACTCTTTGGCAGTCTGTTTAGTAGGCAAGTTTGGCGCTAAACTCCAATGTCATGTCTTTGAGACCTTTGATTTTTTTTGCTATTTTATGTTTTGAAATAAATTATTGATTTGAGAGAGGTATATAATTGCTTCCTAAAAAATATTTTAAGGGGCGTGGCCAAGCAAGATGGCCAAACGGACGTAATCCGTCTTGGCACCCGGTCCACGCGTATGTCTCAGGGGCATACCAGCTGAACTATGACATTGCCACTGCCGTCACAAGCACCAAGCAAGAGCACTAACGCTTGTGCATGTGGGGGAGCCAAGATTTTGCAACAGGCTTCTCGTAGAAGCCATAACGGAGCCCAGACGGTCCGGCCGCAATATCTCACAAAATAGTGGCCACCACTTAATGAGCAGCTGAGAGGCCTGCCTGATGCAGGGGAGGTCGCTGAGATAAAGCAACTTGGGATCCCCGCTAAGCCACATTGCTGTCCATCCCTGCCGAAACAGAAACTATGAGGGGACATCCTCAGCATCAGCCAGCATGGATGATGCACACTTCACTGCCACCACACTCAGGTGTGTCGGGGGCTCCATGTGCATGAAATCTGGAAGGTGTTCCATAGACGGAGACAATCAAACTTACCACATCTAACTTGGGTGGCCCAGGGTGGGAGGACGGTCAGCCCCTGCTGGCCTAGCCACCAGCACCTGACTTTAAAATGCCAGACATGACAGGGGCGAGCGGCATGAGGGTCCTGCATAAAGCCTGCACACGTCTTCTGTTTTTATGCAGCAGGGGTGAAATACAGAGTCGGTGTCCAGCGGCGGTGTGCAGGCAGCGGTGACCAGGCCGGAGGCTAGGATGCATGGCGGTGCCACAACCCCTCCGGGCTGCAACGCTCCATTGAAATCGAGGAGGAAGACTGCATATCTGGGCCCTGAATTGTGCTGATCCTCCCCACTGCAACAGGAGCACATAGTGGGCACTGCCTTTGCCATGAGGAACAGACAAGCTCCTGCGTAACAATGCGGAACCCCTGAAGATGTGAGGGCAATGCGAACATCCGACAAGCTGGCCCTTACATCATGGCCTGTCCCATAGGTGGCTGGTATATATGCTACAAGAGACCAGTGGCCTACTGGAAGGAAAGGAACAAGCCCCTGCGGACACGCCCGGCTGTCAGCGGCGGCACCCGCCTACAGAGATAAGAGAGGGCATTGAAGGCCTTTCATAAGGTGAAAGCTGAGTCCTCACTGGGTCCGCCTCTATGCCACCAAGGAAGACACCGAGCAAAGCTACGGTGAAAGTTTCCATCCTCTTCCCTCGAGTGGATAAGCATTTCCCTGCAGGACACGATGACAGCACAGACACCATGGCCCTCACGAAGGACGAACTCATAGCTTCCCTGTGGGTTTTAAAATGGAACTTCAAACAGAACTTAGCCAGGACATTAAGGCCTCCATCGACCAACTGAAGACCGACCTCAATAAAAGACTGGCCACCCTCCAACAAGATGTGGACTTGGTGGGGGTCAGAGAGGGGGATCTGGAGACACAGACTCAAGAATTTGACAAAGAATTTCACAAACGGACCTCTGACATGCAGGACAAATGTGTATCCTCTAGGATCAGCTTCTCCAGACCCAACTGAAAGCTGAGAATTTGGAAAACAGGGCTCGAAAGACAATCTAAGGATCCGTGATCTAGAGGAGGGGGTGAAGGTCCAGATCTGGAAGTTTTCCTCGAAGCTGTATTTGCTGAGATCCCAAGCCCACAAACTCTTAAAATCAAGCTGGAGCATCTACCAGGACTTGGCGCCCACCACCCTAGTGTGGCGGCAACAGTTTCGGCCCATTACTTCTAAACTCCGCGACGACAAAGTCAGATACCACTGGACATACCCGTTCGGCCTGAGTTGTGAGTACAATACCAAGCAATGCCACATTACGGAGCTTGATTTACTGGGTCTTCCTACCACCGACGTTGAACCTTCCCAAAGTAAAGTACAAGGGTCACATCGATCTGACTCATCACCGTCACAATGGTCGACGAGCTCAAGGGGGGAATCACAAGTGAGACGGGAGATGAGAGATTGCAGGATTTGACTTCTCAAGGACTGCGGAGCAATGGTCCTTCCTTAGCTACCTTTTATCTCCCGAGACGGGTGCGGATGGGGTAATCAGTCACGCCTTCCACCATCGCGTCCAGATAGATGGTTACATCTACGGTCAGAGACTTACCATTGACCTGATATGTATTATTGTTGGTAAAGTTGGGGATTGGGGTTTTCTTGTTTTTTCTTAGTTTTCTGGGAGGGGGCGGGTCAAAGGAGTGGCGGCAGCTTCACTCAGATAGGCAACACACCAGCCTTCTGGTCATTGGAACATCCAACACGACAGGCACACCTGGGAAGTCTATTCATGTCTACTTGGGAATCTTATACCATTGTCTTACTTGGGAGGGAGGTAAGCAGGGGGGATGTCTTGGGGAAAATGGTAATAACAATAGGATCGTAGGGGCTCAACTCACCACAAAAGAGGCAAAAAATCTGGAAATATCTCAATGATCAGCACTTTGACATAGTGGCACTTCAGGAGACTCACCTCTGGAGAGATGAAAAGTCGCGGCTGAAACAAACACAATATCCTCTTATTTACAGATCCACAGCACTCACTAAACATCGGGGGTTGCATTTTTATTCCATTCCTCAACGAAATGTTAACCATTGGCCATCCAATCAGACAAGGAGGGTAGGCTGGCTATGGTCAAGGGTACACTGAGGGGTAAATTGAATACCGTTATCGCGGCCTACGCACCAAACACAGGACAAACTGGTTTTCTAACTACCCTACTGGACAAAATAGACACTTTTGTGGAGGGGCCAACGGTTCTCATGGGAGACTTTAACCTCACTAGGCAGGCAGACTTAGATAGCACACACTCCCACTGAGCTGAATCTAGCTCATTCACCACAGACATCTGACTCCGGACTCCGCAACGCCTGGCGAACTATATAATTTCAGTCTATTTTATTCCCACCTATTCTAGGTTGGATTATATCTTTATCAGTCAAAACCTATTAGGCACCCTCAAGGAAGCTAAGATTTCCCCCCTCTCTTTTCGGATCACTGTCCTGTTTCTATTTGCTTACAGTAGGGGCGGCCTCTGTGACCAAGCCTAAATGGTATTTCCCGATCTCCCTTACACTAGACAGGGTGCTGCGCACCGAACCCTGAGAAGCGATCACGGACTTGTTAAAACTAAATAAAGCTGGGGACACCTCCATGGGCAATACATGGGATGCTTTCAAAGCAGTCATCAGGGGAAAATGCATGGAGCTCAATTCCACATTAAACAGACAACGTACTAAAGAGAGGGAAAACCTAGAGACAGAATTGGAATTGGCAGAGAAGGCACACAAATCAAATCCTTCCAGAGCTTCTCTTCGCACCCTTACAGCATCGCGTAGTAAACTGATGGCTATCTATAATAATAGGGTGGAACTCACGCTTTTGAAGCTCCGTCACATCTCATATTCCATGGACAACAAAAAAGGCATAGCTAGACAACTGAAAGAGAAGCGCGAGAGGGAATACATTGTCGACATCCGGGACGGGAACAACAAGCTCATACATACAGATAAGGACAAGACAGATATCTTCGGGTCCTTTTACAGATCCCTTTTTAAACTGGGGAAACCAGAGATGAAGAGCTGCAGGAGAACTATCTCTGGACCTTGCACTTACCTCAGGTGTCACAATGCACGAATGATAGACTCAAAGCCCCCATAACAGCAGCAGAAGTGACTGCGGCCATCACTGCTCTTAAAATATACAAGGTTCCCGGCCCTGATGGCCAACCTTTATAAAACATTTGCATCCGACTTCATTCCACACCTCACAGGCCTTTTTAATCACATGGTGGAGGCAGGAGAAGTGACCCCTTTCAATGGCTGAGGCTGTAGTGTCAGTTATTCCTAAACCCGGGAAAAATTTGCAACTATGTGCCTCCTACCACCCAATTGCGCTTTTAAATTTAGATGCAAAGCTTTACTCTGCTATTTTAACAGGTCGGCTGAGTGATCTGGTGCCAGATCTCATCCACCCTGACCAATCCGGCTTCATCAAGGGACGCTAGACACATGACAATATTAGGCGCACAATACACCTTATAGAAAAAGCAACCAAACGTAAAATCCCAGAAGTGCTGGTGGGCCTAGAAACAGAGAAGGACTTTGATCGGGTGGATTGGACCCTTCTCTTTCACACGCTAATGCATTATGGCTTAGAAGATACATTTATTCAAATGATTAAAGCCAACTACGCGCACACCCCTGCTCTAGGGTGCAGGTCAATGGAGTGCTTTTGGCCCTCTTTTCTCTAATGCGTGGTACTAGACAAGAATGTCCATTATCAACCTTACTATTTGCTCCTAGTATTGAGCCATTAGCAATGTCTATTAGAGAAACACAGACGATTAAAGGGATACCCTTCAGGGGTGACACTCATAAAATCTCTCTTCAGCAGACAGTTTTCTCCTGTCCCTAGCAGAACCCTCAACATTGCATCCCGCAATGCAATCTGAGCTGATTAAGTATGAGGCAGTAGCGGGTTTCAAGATTAACCTCGATAAATCACTTATACTCAACCTTACGTTTTCAGAGGTCGAAGCCAGCGACCTGCGGTCACACTCCCCGCTCCAATGGACTGACCGCTCTCTTCAATACTTGAGAATTCAATTGACACCACGGGTGGAAGGGCTTTATAAGGCTAACTTCTGACTGCTCTTCTCCAACTCCAAGACGACCTTAAGCGTTGGAAGCCCATGTTCATCTCCTGGCTTGGTCGAATATATGCGATCAAAATGATGGTTCTCCCCAAACTGCTACATCTCTTTCATGCTCTACCTATTGACCTAAACACTACATTCCTACCTAAAATTAAATACATGTTCACCCGGTTCATATGGCAAGGAGGGAAGGCTCGTTTATCGTCCACACTGATAAGGCGCGGAGGGAGGAGTGGGACTGCCAGATCTAGGCCTATATTACAAAGCTGCTCAGTTGTGTGTAGTGACTGAGTGGTTTGAAGGAAAGTCAGAGAAACACTGGCTTCATATGGATAGAGCTATTGCAGGGAGGACAATATGTGACTTAATTTGGAAGCCCAAGAACGAGTCCCGGCAAATGCATATATCACCCACCGCACTACCTTGTAAGTGTGGGAATTGGTGACGGGGAATGATCAGTTGACCACGTTCCCCTCCCCATATATGCTAATCCATTTTAATCTGGCCTTTCCACCGGCCATATGAGAAGGCCCCTTTGACGCCTGGAGAGAGGGCGGGTGCCTAATGTTAGATCATTTATTTCACAATTAGGATATCCTCACATTCGATAGTTGTAGAAGAGACTTTCATCTAAACCAAGACGAACACTTCCACTACCTCCAACTCCGACATTGAGCTCTCACTCCTTACATTCATGTGGCAGCTACAAGAAGAAAATGGGATTTGAAAAATTTGTGAGGACGGTGAGTTCCATGAAAGGGGTAATTTCATTTCTATACAATTATCTTCTCTCCTCCACACACTCAGCGCTTCCTAGATATTTGTCTATGTGGGAGGAGGTGTTAAAAAGAGAAATACTAGATAAAGAGTAGGATGCCCTGTGGTCCGACATCACAAAATGTAATCACTTTCTAGACCTAAAGGAAGCACATTTGAAGACATTGATGGCCTGGTACCTGTATCCAGCCAAACTCAAACGCATCTTCCTGAACACGTCAGACAGGTGCTGGAGGGGCTGTGGTTTGCTCAGGGAATTTCAGCACATCTGGTGGGATTGCCCCACCATAAGACCATTTTCGGAGGAATTCCTAGTGCAAATTAAGACCATACTGGGCTACCCCATAGCGCACGACTCTGGAGAGGGTCCTCTTGGGCGTCCGTGATCCTTCCCTTAAACATCAAACCAAAGCATATAAAGCTATTATGTGGATGTGCACAGGAGCTGCGAAGGTAACAATCGCAGCCACCTGAAAGAGAAAGTCAGCCCCCACTCTTTCACTTTAGCACTCGTGCCTTTGGAAACCACTTTTCTTGAGAGAATGATGAATATCTTCTGTAATGATTATAAAAGCTGTGAACACAAGTGGGGACCACTGGTTGCCTTTCTCACACAGAGCTTGTGGCAGTATGTCCACCTTTACTCAGAGGCATGCATCTCTTCCAATTTTAAACACCTACATAGGACCTGACGGTGAAATACTCTCCATAGTCAGAGCTGCCACCACTTACCTTGTTGATGGGACTGGGGGTAATTTTTCTCTTTGTTTTTTTTAGGGGGGCTTTTCTTTCTCTTTCCTATGCTTGAGTTCCTAGTGGGGAATCTTCCCGGTTGGAAGGGCAGGGCAACAAAGCTGTCGCAAAAGAAAGACTGGTTATCTGTTTGCATTCTCACAAACGGGTATACTAGGCCTGTACAATACTGGACACTGTACTGGACATGATAGAGTTCTCCTTAAGGAAGGCCTGGATATGATTGCATAAGTGAGTTCAACCTCACTACTTGCCATGTTACAATGCTTTCTACTGCTGATCTTGAAACTCTTTTTGATGTAATGTACGAAAGGTGTGCCCAACAGAAATGCTAATAAATATGCGTTTGGTAAAAAAATATATATTTTAATTTCACCAAGTTTGCCCTGACACTATTTTTCATTTGGTATTCTTTGATTCCTAGAACTGTTAATGATTAAAATGTGATGGACACTTACACTAACAAATGGATTTGTCATATATTTTTTCTAAGTGTTAATACATATGTGTTTATTTGTACTTTATAAGTGATGAAAACACAATAATAATGACAAAGTAATATTTAATAAAATACAGGAAATGCACTAGAGAATGGGAAATGTTAAAATGATAAATATATTGATTGATCACATTTCCTAACCAACATTGATTTTTCAATTATTTAAAAAAATGTTTCACCATGTCAGGTGCAATTTCTACATCATATTACATTTCATGTATCCCAATAATGCCTAATTACTATGTTTATAATTGTATAGTTTAGGAAAATTAATTTAACACACCTGTATGCTCTGTTTTTGATTTTTTTATTGAGATTCGTTTTTGTTTAAGTGTCCATTATCATTGTGGCAACTTCCACCAAATTTAAATTACAATTCATTTATATAGGTGTGTTTTGTAAACAACAGCATTGCACACAAATTCATTACACATTGGTAAGTTATTGCTTGTACGTGAGATTCCGACATGCACAAGCTCAGATTAAATGTAAATGGACAAGTCAAAAGTTAAAAGTAATATTAGAAGCGTACCTTTGATTCCAGTGACCAAGGTGTAAATTAGCTTTGTGGTCAAGTAGCAGCAACAAAGGCAGGACTTAGACAATCTGCTCCATGATGGAAAAGGAAGTGTGAAACAGAAAGAAGATACGTTTTGGCATTTATCCCTTCCAATCCACCAAATCAGGAGGTTTTTCCACCACGGTTACATCGGTTTGAAGTCACATTGTGATTGGCATGGTGGATAAGCTGGCTGAACTCCCTTCCGCAGCTGCATCTGCTTATGGCGCTGTCGATGTGGGTGAACGATTCTGGCGGAGATGGCGGCAGTCCAACAGTATATCGTCCATCGACCTGCAAGCATCTATAGCGGGCAGACCGACTAGGTAGTGGGTGGGGAATCCGTCAGAAAAATGATGGCAAGACCGATTCCGCCAAGATCTAAAGAAGGTAACTTTCTGACAGGGACAAAGCCGCTTTATGTATCCAACCCGTGCTCAATGGCAGACAGCCTGAAATTAGGCCTAGGTCTTGGTCAGCATCGAACAGTTACTACTGATAGGTTCACTGTATTGGATTTTTGCTGTTTTGGTGTCATTGTGTTTTTGACTTCTAAATACTTTATACATTTTCTGTAAGTGAAGCCTGTCTGTCCTGTGCCAAGTGGAAAGCTCATGTTTAAATTACTAAAACCTTTGGCTGGACCAAACAGGTTAGTCACTTTATTACTTCTAGAGTACTATAATCTATACCAATTAATAACTCACTTTCTTACACCTGGCATTACTTATTACTTATACTTGTTGGGCTAATGGGAATAACTAATTTCTACATGGAGTATTATGGGTAGTAAATGACTGATACATATTCAGGACATGGGGGCACATGCATTAGGCATTTTTGCATTCGCAAACGGGCTGATTCGCAGAATCGGCCCATTTGTGAATACAAAAAAGGCTTTTCACATGCATCAAACCCAAATTGCAATTCGGTAACCTGTTACAGAATCGCAAATTGTGTTTTGTGATTCAGTATTTGGAAGGGGCGTGTTAAGGGCGTCCCTTCCAAATACTGAATCCTAACAGTATGCATGAATGTTTTGTGACTGTGAATGCGGTCGCAAAACATTTGCATATTACCACCTACTTAAAGTAGGTGATAACACATTCCCAAATGGGAAGGGGTCCGGACCCCTTCCCCTTTGTGAATAGTTGTAAAAACATTTTTAAGAGCAGGCAGTGGTCAAACAGACAACTGCCTGCCCTAAAAAATGAAAAGAAACCTTTAAGTTTAGTGTTTGTAAAACAACGTGTTTTCCTTTAAGGAATTGCTTTATTTAAAAACAATCACAGACATGGTGGTCTGCTGACCTCAGCAGGTCACCATACCTGTGATTTTTGTGATTGCTAGGTGGTTGCAAAGTGAGATCTTCCTCATTAATATTAATGAGGTAGAGTGATTTGCTACCCCCCAGGAATCACAATCTGAATCTCTTTGAGTTTCATGCATTGTGAATTGTGATGACCTAATTGTGATTCTCAGGAATTCGCAATTAGGTATTTGTTATTTACAATGTTGATGCATGTGCCCCATGGTGTTTTACCTATTCCCTATGAGATAAGCGGTATGGTGATTTTCTTCAAAGGGGATAATGGGTGTTAAATTACCTTCCCAAATATCTGGTATTGCGTTCTAATTATTCCTGCAGGGTAACAGTAATTAGCTATTTTATTAAAGGAGGATATGGGTCTTTAAAGAACTGTTTAATACATGTCACTATGTTCTAATGTTTCCTGTTGGGAAAATGGGAATAACTAATTTTTTCATGGGGAGTTACTCATGGTAAATCGGTGTTACATACCATAGACAGAGTTTTTCTTACTCGTCTTGGGCTATTAGGCATAGTGTTTTTTTAATAGGGGGTTGATGGGTGTTGAATGACTGTTACATACTCAGCTCGCCCGGCTGATGAAGGGTAATACCCAGAAATCGGTCCCTGGATGCTTGTTTGCCAACCTGGCTTGGCAGTCCGGACTGGACAGTTCCCATAAGGAACAGGGTCAAGCTTGATTTGCATTTGGCTTGGTTTAAATTGGGGTGGCATGGTAAGCAAAAGAACAATGGATTTAACCCAGATCCCATGGCTGGGGGTGAATGTATGATTTAATCAGCATTCCGTCCATCATTTTTTTGCGTAGCATTTTTCGCCCTAAGTGGGATGGGTATGCCCAGACGTGGGTCCCTTGCTCACTGTGCCACTGGATTCAAGCTAGTCTGGCTGATGAGGGGTAATACGCTGAAATCGGTCCCAGGATGCTTGTTTCTGGTCCAGGGAGGATCTGGTTTGGCAGTTTGGGATGGACTGTTCCCATAAGGAAAAGGGTCAAGACCGATTTGCATATGGTTGAGTCTAAACTGGAGTAGCATGGTGAACAAAAGAACCATGGATATAACCCAGATCTTATGATCTTAATTTATTCAGCATTCAGTCCATCATTTATCCATCATTTATTTGCATGGCACTGTTACATATACCTGGCACAATATTGACACTATGTTCCAATGTTTCCTGTTGGGAAAATTGGAATACCTTATTTTAACCCAGGGAGTTATGGGGAGTAAATAGCTGTTTCATATCCCAGGTACAGTTCAAGTTAAAATAATATACATGGAAGTGTCTTACATAGGAATTACTTTGTCATATCCTGGGCATGACATTGTACTTATTCTTCTTGGAATAATGGCCATAGAAAGTTTCGACATGGGAAATGATGGTTGTTAAACATTGTTGGAGGGTCACGTTTTACTATCTAGATTCCCAACCTAGCATTTTTGCTTGACCCATGTAGAATGAAGGTCCCTATGTAGGCCCTGCAAGATGAAATCTGGAAATGTGCTATCTTGACAATTTTTACCATACACAATCGATAAGTGATAGCCCACATTTCCTTTTGACTCCCCTGAATATAGGCCCAAGCCAAAAAGCCCACTGCCTCATGTTACCATTTTTAATAATAAAATCTACTAGGCCCCAATGTTCTTGAACATGCATTTCTTTTGTGCTAAACATGACGAGGCAGCTTAGGCACCCACAGAGCTACCGAAACTTTCCACAGTTGCAAAACCAGCGCATCACACACACACACGAGACCAGCTGGTACACCCTTGACATTTCACAAATATCATTTGCTTCATTTTTATTTAAAACTTTCCATGCTTGCTCAAATTAAACCCACCACGGCATCTTGCAATGATAATACCTGTTTTTAAGTTCCGCTCTTGCACACTCGCTGAAGCACCTTATGCAATGAGTCACCACTTCTGTGTCCTAGGGTTGTAGCAACACCACTGTCGGCGTACGGTCAACCACCTTCGCCAGTATGACTCCAGTACCTACGTCAATGCGGTTCAACCATTCTGCTTTGAGCAGGTATATAGGTCTTGCACCACACTTAGGAGCCCAGAACGATTCTGCAGTGCCTAGCACAAGCGTGGGTTCTCTGGTCGGCCATTTCTCTGATTTGGGACTTCTAAGCTTATTCTCAGGTGGTACAACCCAATTTAGATACCCCTTTTTACCTTTTGATCTCTTCATTTATTCTCAGTTCTCACCCAATTCATTGCATTTATTTGTCTTAAAATTGTAATTCTTGCATGAATGATTTCTTATTTAAGATTTGCCTCCTAGGCTCTTGCACATTATAAATGTGTACTTGTGTTTTATTTCTGACGGATTGAAGTCAGGTTTTCTAAATATTCTTTCTCCAGCTAATGAGTTGTTGATTATATTCTCTGTTGAGCTAATAATTGAATGAATAAAAGTTCCACCACAACGCTATTTCTTTTCTCACATCTGTGTTCCTTATTCTCAGATAAGAGGTGTTTTGGTGGCCTTCGACCACACCAGAAGGGCAATTTTACTTCCCTTTATCAGCTGGGGACCACAGATAATTCATGCTAAGACTGTTCTTGTCTGCAGCGGATCTGGAATACTCCAACGGATTGCCCTTGGAAGCCCGTCTCTTACCACTGCCTGCCACTGGTAAGTCAAGGATACTTTTTTTCCCCTTGAATTGCCCTGGTCCCTGGTATGTGGTTGTGTGGCGGGGTCTTTGGGATATCTTTGGCTGCCTCCCCGATCCGCTGTAGCAGCCTGTCTGGCCACAATTAGCACCCTCTACCTCTCTATCTTTGTGTGGTCACACTTTTCGCATTTGTTTCATATAAGTAGTGTCGGTTTGTATTAAACACGTCCTGTGGGTAAAATTTTTTGATGTGGCCTTGGTTTTCTCGGTTTAATTTACACCTTAGGTTTGAGTTCTGAGGGGGGGGTGATTGCATAATAAACTGTTCTCGGTTTTAATTTGTGACATTGCATATTCTTGTACATAGGGGTTCGAGTCCTCTTGTGGTTTTACATTACATTGTGGTTTTAAGTGACATTGTGTTTTCTTGTACATAAGGGTTCGTGTCCTCTTGTGGTTTTACATTACATCGTGGTTTTAAGTGACATTGTGCGTTTTCTTGTACATTGGGGTTCGAGTCCTCTTGTGGTTTTACATTGCATTGTGGTTCGGGGTTCAAGTCCTCCATTTTTGTTATATTACTTGAACTGTATTGATTGTTTGACTCTTCACTGTATTAATATTGACTTCTGATCTTGATCGAGTGTTTTTCCACTCCGTTTCATCATCCTGCCTCAGGCTCCCCTTTCTTCGAATACGGGCCTCCTTCCTTTGCCCGTTCTGTCCTTTCGGACCTCATTATTTCACGGGCTTACCTGTCTTCATCTCTTCTTTTAATTACATCTTTTTGCATGGATTGGGTGTAACAATTTTCTCATCTATTAAATTGTTTTTTCTCTGTACACATAGTCTTTTTTGACTGCGCACTTCACTGCCTCCAAAAGAGGAAGTCACTTGTGGTCACTGGGCAGACTTCACCTTCCCTTCCCTGTAGTGGTTTTCAGTTTGGGTGGCTTAGCTGCGCTGTCCTTCGATTATAACTTTCTCCTTTTCTCCTCTACTTTTCTCTTTTATTCCTAGCCTCCTCTCATCCCTTCTCCTCGTCTTCTCTTCGCCCCCTCTTTTCCCCCTTCCTGTACACCCTACAATATACGCTGCTCTCCTCTTCCCCTCTCCCTTTTTCTGTGCCCACTCTCTACGCCTCGGCTTCACATCTCTGCTCTCCCTGCTCTTCCTGTGGTCTCTCTCCTCGGTGCTGTTCACACCTCTCTCCCTCTCCCTTTTTTGATCTTGAGGTCTTTTGTAGTGCACTCCCATTTCTAGGTCTCTAGTGAGATTTAATATCAAGGTCTGTTTACAGTACTTCCTTCCATTTTTAAATATGCATCTTCTATATTACATCGTCATTTATTTTACATTACTATGTCCGGTTTAATGTTTGTTTTTCATGTTTCATATTTTCTTGTCATTGCTTTGTTCTTTGCCCTGTTATTTGCCTATTGTGCTTCTCATTTGCCTAATGTGCTTCTAATAACATAGCGCCTAGTTGCCCTTGTCCTACCCCAGTACCTGCCCCTCCTCGGTTCGGACACCTTCACACAATAGCCAAGTGTCTTGACCATCATTTTGCTGGTGTTTGGGTTGCACTCACATGCCTCTCCCCTTCTCTAATTGCAACTCCGCTAGGTAGCAAAACTACCTCCCGCTCCCCATACTCCACCATTCCTCTTGCCATACCATTTACATCAGCACATTCCTTCACAACATTTTTTGTCTATCATTTGCATCTGCAAATGCTAGACAAAAGGGGGGGAAAGTATTCCTCCCTCGCTCTCTGCCACTCTCCATATCCACTATGGCCAACCACCCCCACGTATTATCAATTGCACTATCCATTTGGTGCACAACATTGCTATTGCTGTCCATAACACCACTTTTAACAAGCTAACTACCCTTGATGACCAGCGCCGAGATATTCTAGCCACTGCTTGGGACCTTTTGAGGTGCATCTTCACTCCCAACACCCAAGTCTGCATCTCTACACTTTCCTTGACTGATCTATTTGCCGCCACACATACATCTCTCTCACCGCCATCTCCAGATACCACTCGCCCAGCCCTACTTTGGCTGACCACTCTGACCACTCTTCTAACTCTTCCACCCTATCCACCCCCCACTTTGCTCATTCTGACCATTTCGGTCTTTCAGAACGTGCCGTCACCTCCCCCATTGTGATTATCACTGACGGGGAAGCTTTATCAGACTCTACACAGTCTGTGGCCTCATCCAAAGCAGCCTCTCTCCCACATCTTGGCGCCCCTAATTCCCCCACACTCTCTGCCTCAGACTCCAGTTCTTTCTGTCCACATTCCCAAGACCGCCCGTCACCTCTCTTAAGGGCAGTCCGGCACGAGGATTCACGTCACTCTACATCCTTGCCTGCCCTTGCAAGCCCACCCCATTGCTCCAACTCAATATAAGGGAATGAACGATAACTCCCACAACCATACCCCACCTCAACTCACGGTATACCTAATTAAAGAATAGACAGCTAGCCATAGAGAATGCAGCTGCAAAACTAGTGCTACAGAAGCTTAATAAGAAACAGGACACCCCAGACACAGTCATCTTAACTGCACCTGTCAGTCAGATGACGGCAGTCACCACATTTCTCCAGACTGCCCTGAATGCACTCGCAGCCAACACCCAGTGTATCCCCCAACAGATGCAAGTACAGCCTACCATAAAATACGTACAGACCCAGCCACAGCCCCCGTACAATACATAGCAGCACAACCTGCCTACAGCAATGACCAACAACATTATTACAAAAATAACAGAAAAAGTGCCATCAGAAAGACAAGTATGCAGGGAAGAGGGAATGGAATGAGATGTTTTGTCTCTTTATTAACAACGTTATATCCCATCTAGAAAACGTTAAGGACAATGATGCCCCACGTCTGGCAGGCAGGCGGGTCCCGGCAATCATGTTTGCCGACGACACCCTCCTGCTTTCCAAATCCCCGATGGGGATCCAGAGGATTCTGGATGGATTTGGTCTTTTCTGTAGACAACATGGTTTAGAGATAAACACAGAGAAGACCAAATTTATGATATTCAACCCACCAAAAAAAGCCAGACCTAATCCCACTTTGGGTACTGCCAGTCTTGAGAGGGTAACCACCTTTATGTATCTGGGTGTAACATTGCAGGAAAATCTATCATGGGACCCCCAGATAGTAAGATCTCGGCTCAAATTGTCTCAGCTGTCGGGCGCAATCTTGAAGGTGGCAAATACCTCAACCTATAAGCCCATCAGTCCGGCTCTCGAAATGTACCAATCCCAAGCCAAGGCAGCCGCTACATATGGGAGTGAACTATGGGGGCATAAAGCGGACCAAGAACTAGCAAGAGTCGAAAACAGCTTTCTCAGACGCCTCCTGGCTCTCCCACGAGGCACGCCACTCCTGCCACTGAGATTAGATATGGGCCTCCCCTCCATTGCTGAGGAGTTAGAGTCAAAGCCGGTGAGGTTCTGGCACAGGCTATGGTCTACGAATGAACTGCATTATTATAGGCAGGACCTTATCCATGTCATGAGCCTGAACCAAAGTGATAAAATACCCTGGCTCACTTTCGTCAAAAAAGAACAGTACTCCTTGAACTTATTTGAGCTATGGGAGGATCCCGAACAGGGCTGCCGAAGGGTTCCAAGCAAAAGCCTGGTCCGAATGTATAAAGACCATAGATTATTACTATGGCTGAACGCACAAAACAGCGGCACTCTTACAGACCGGTTCCTGCAATCCAAAAATTCTTATGTATTTGAAAGTTTTATGGATTTTATTTTCCCCATCCTCGCGAGGAAATTGTTTGCACAATGGAGGTTAGGTACATTGCCCATTAGAACATTCATTCATAAATGGATCAAGGATGGTGACAAGATGTGCCCATGCTGCAACACTCATGAGGAAGACGAACTCCATATTATGTTTGTCTGCCCGGCCTACCATAGATCTAGAAAATATTGGATAGCGCCTCTTTGCAGAAACTTGGGGTTTTGTAACTATTCACAGGCATATAGAGTAATGAAAACTAGCACTCTTGGCCATATTGTGTATGCAATAGCCAAATTTCTAATGGCAGTTTGGCTGATTAGGAAGAAAAAAAACCTCTAACGCATGGACACTTATGATCTGTTTTAACCTCCTTTGCTGATTAGGTGGGGAATTATTTTAAGAACTGTATGAATTATGTTTTTAAAATGTATGTTACTGTGTTTTGTATTGTATCTTTTATGGTCTATACGACCGAAATAAAGAATGTTTGGAATTGGAATTGGAATGAGACAACTGAGGTTCCAACTACAGCCAGGACAGCACACATGTTTTTATTGCCACAAAGTAGGCCAAATGCAGAGAGTGCTGTACTAGACTTCGAGACCAAAGCCAGAAATGTATGGGTCCCGCCCAACTAGCACCACCACGATTCCAGCAACAGCAAATGCATCCAAAGCCCCTCCAGCCCCAAATGCTGTACACCTACGCCCAACGTGCCCAACAGAAAAATATGCAGCAAGTGCAGCTCCAAGCACCCATGATGGCCCAAGTTCAGCGATCGCTCCTGCAGATGCAAGCTCCCATGCAACAGCAGCAGCAGACACCTACATACCAAGTGATGCCCCAAACATAAAATCCTGCAGCCCCCGAGATACTAAGTACGGAATGATTTACTCCTACCTGCGTCCGAACTCAGTAGTAGCCAAGGCACAAGCAATAGCCCGAATGCAACAGAGCACACACAATTAAGCACAACACATGTTTTTAGATGTTACAAGGTAACAAAGAGTTAATGGGCTTTCTCTTGGGCTGCCGCTGGAAGTAGCACTCTTGGGCGACAAAAGATTCTGGGCGTTGAGCCAGGCAGGAAAGTGACTTCCTGTGCTTTGTAAAGATCGGGAAATATTATAATATAAATACATAACTTCGCATAAGACACTTCTATGCGGCGGGTGTTGCGGCTACATTTGAATCCATAAATGACCAAGCTGTCACCACCTTCTTCCTCTTGGACAGTCAAATGGGAACAAGTTAACCTTCTCTAGTTTATTGTTCCGTGATAAGGGGGTGCAGGGTTGACCCTGAAGCCTGTTCTGTTCATTCTTTCCTCTTGGCAATGGGGACAGCTGTTGGTGAGTAGTCTATTATTATTTCAAAAAGTCTTTGGGACAAAATCTGTGTTCCATGATTGATATGTTGAAGCCCAGGACTCATGGAGCCCTTCTCCAACCACCTGGAAACCTGAGTTTGAAAGAAACTTCGCAGTACGTGTTAACTCATATAAATGCTTTTATATTTCATTTTTATGATTTCAGAAAAAACATTCACATTCAGGTCCAGTTGCTATTACTCACACATAAATAATAATTTTGCAAAACCTTGAAACATCAATTATCTCCGAAAGTGCAAGAAGAACCAAAACATTGTACTCTAATAATTCCCAGGAGATTGAAACTTTTATGGGGGATAAAAACTCATAGTGGTTGAACTGCAAAATATATGCAACCACTTTTGAAGTCTGCAACTGTACTTCAACAGGCCTCGCAATAGTTGTGCTATTTAATGGTGTATGCTGTATGTTGGCCAGCTGAGGTTAGGAGGGAACTCCAAATGAAGGAAATAACCTAAAAATATATTGGCATTCCTATAAGACACTTTAAAAATAAATCCATTATCTAAAAAAAGAAGAATTAAAACGTTGTGCTATAGCTTGTCCCAATAGCAAACATAGTTGAAAATCTCTGTCACAGTAACACCCTTGGGAATCAAAATACTAATTGTTGTCAAACTGTGCCAAGCCTTTATACCTTGACATCTAATTGCAACCACCCTTAAAGACTGCACCTGTATATTTAAAAGACACATTAAATCCGTTCACACTGTATTCCAACAACAATGTAATATGAAGCACAGTTATTCAATGCACACTGTCCTTCTGTATTTATATATACTCATACTTTCATTACTACACCTCAATACATAAATATGATATTACTATATATTTTTTATTTTTTGTAGTTCCTGGTGAATGCGCTGCATTAGAATGCATTTTAGCCCATTTCACTGTACAATGTAATTTGAACCTAGAAATGAAGAACCTAAAAGTGAAAACCATTAATATACATACACATTATTTCTTTTAGATACACATATAAACTAATACTTTCCTTTGCGCCATCTAAGTAAGCAAAACCCTTCAAGAACGCAATATACCTAGTGCCATCCTATATATATATCTGCTTGTGAAGATGGCGGTCTGTGGAGTGAGAACTGGGGGAAACAAGCCAGCTACCTAACCTGACCTAATTGTGTGATCCCGGGAAATTTATAATTCTTTACACAGCTCTCTGTGTTCTAACTGTATATATACATTTTTTACATGAACCCCAAGCCAAAAAGCCCACTGCCTCATGTTACCATCTTTGATAATAAAATCTACTAGGCCCCAATGTTCTTGAACATGCATTTCTTTTGTGCTGAACACGACGAGGCAGCTTAGGCAACCACAGAGCTACCGAAACTTTCCACAGTTGCAAAACCAGCGCATCACACACACACACAAGACCAGCTGGTACACCCTTGACATTTCACAAATATCATTTGCTTCATTTTTATTTTGAAACTTTCCAAGCTTGCTCAAATGAAACCCACCACGCCATCTTGCAATGATAATACCTGTTTTTAACTTCCGCTCTTGCATATATTTTTCCAGATATCTATGCCACAAATGTTCTTTGTTTATAGATTGCGGTCAAGCCTGGCCGGCCACTCGCTCAAACACCTGATGCAATGGGTCACCACTTCTGTGTCCTAGGGTTGTAGAAACACCACTGTAGGCATACGGTCAACCACCTGCACCAGTATGACTCCAGTACCTACGTCAATGCGGTTCAAGACGCAATTAAAATCAAACAAGTTGTGGAAAATGAAATAAATAAAATCTCCACAAAGGACTCCAAACTCATCTCTATAAAGGACTCTAAGCCCAAATCTTCATGCACAGAGTCAGAGGATCAACATCACAGTGATAATAAATTCAGGTGTTACAGGTGTGGTAATGCCAACCACTTAGCGAACAATGTGAACTGTCCAGCTAAAAGTGTCACTTCTAGTAAATGCAAAAAGAGAGGACATTTCTCCAAAGTTTGCAAAGCATTCAAGAAAAGAGTCACTCATATGGTGACAAGTGATTCTATTCACACTGAAGACATTGTTTTTCAAGCATCTAACCAAGCTTAATGTACTAGTAACACCTATCCTAAATGTGAAATTGTACTTGACAAAGTTCCATATATGGTATTCGCTGATTCTTGTTCCCCATACACCCTCATAAATGAAGCCACATTTAAAATGAATTCAAGAAGCAAGGAATATACTTTAATGCCTCCTGATATCAATCCGGGCGGATACAATCAAGACCCTATACCCTTAGTTGGTATGCTGCTTATGCACATTGACTTCAAGGACAGATCCCCTTTAGGAAAAGTGTACATCACTAAAAATGGTTCAAACGTGCTTGGATGGAAACACCAGATTTAGGGATCAAATCAGTTCCAAACGTCCCTGAACCAGTTTACTTGGTAGAGAGATCAATCACAGGCAAATAAATTTGTGAGAAGTTTCCTGAAGTATTCACTGATAAATTAGGACTGTTAAAAGGTTTTCTGCATAAAATCAAACTCAAAACCAAACACAAACCAGTTGTACTTAAAGCTAGGTCTGTTCCCCTACTCATAAACGAACCACTTAAAACAGAACTTGATATATTGGAATCCAACAAAGTAATAGAGCGCATTGAAAGTGCTGAATAGTTGGCCCCCATTGTTGTAGCTTCAAAGGAAGGGGGTAAAAGCATCCGCTTATGTGTGGACCTCAGAGAATCTTAGGGACATATCTAGGTAAATACTATTTACCAATTCTAAAATACCAAATTTTACCGATTTGGTATTTCAGAATCGGTAAATGGTATGTAGCTAAAAATTCTGTAAATATTATCGATTCGGTAATATTCGGTATTACCTATTCGGTAATTTCCATTCATTCCTATGGGCCTTTAGGCCCATAGGAATGAATGGGAAGCCATTCACTATTACCGAATCTGTAAAAGGGGGATCACAGAAAGGGTGGCAGGGTGTCACATTGACACCCTGTTGCACCCCTGAATCATGCATGTGTGCACATGTGGCACATGTGGCAGACATGGCACTGTTGAAAAAGCACAAAATTGCTTTTTCAAAGGTTTTCGATATTTACCACCAACTTGTAGTTGGTGGTAAATAACGAATCCTTAAAGCACATAAGCACTCTTAAATGTGCTTCCTACATACTCGATTCGGTAAATAATGATTCAGTAAATACAGAATTGATAAATACCGATTCTGTATTTACCGAATCATCCCCTACATTGGCAGTGGCTCCTTACCGGTCGGTAAGCCTGAAATTTACCGAATCTTAGGTTTACCGAGAGTAATGAGCCACCTACATCGGGCCCATAAATTCTAACATATGGGTAGACAGACACCCCCCTCCCAAAAATCAACAAAATGCTTGCGGTCATGCAAGGTGCAAAATTCTTTAGCGTACTCGATCTTTCATCAGCCTACCATCAGGTTGCTCTCCATCCAGATTCCAAATCCCTCACTTCCTTCATAACTCTTTCCGGAGCTTATCAATTCTCAAGGGTGCTGTTTCAGCGAATAATGCTGCATAAATTTCAGGAAATCAACAAAGTAATGTGTTTCCAGGATGACATCCGGATTTACTGAGAATCTGAAGAAGGACACAATAAAGCCCTGGAAAAGGCATTAACAAGACTCAGCAAAGCAGGGTTTACTACTCAGAAAGACAAATGCAAAATAGGTGTTGAATCGATAACTTACCTTGGCCACACCATATCGGGTGAAGGATTCAAACCTAAGGCAAACCTGATAGATTCAGTCAAACTGGCCTCTGCTCCTACAAATAAGGACAAACTTAAATCTTTCATTCGGCTAATTGAAAACATGTCTAAATATGTTAAGAATTTTGCTGAACAAATTCATTCTCTAAGAGAAATTCTCAAAAAAGGATCACCGTTTGAATGGAACCATCAATGCCAGGCTGAATTCACGCAAATCAAACAAGCTATAATAGAGGCACATGTTCTAACACATTCAACCCAAATGCCAAAACTATACTAACTACTGATGCCAGCATGAAGGGGTTAGGAGCATCTCATACACAGCACGTGAATGGGCAGGAAAAGATGATAGCGTTTGCATCCAGAACTCTGAAAGAAGCTGAACACAACTATTCAACTATTGAAAAGGAGGCCCTTGCCTGTTATTGGGCTATAAACCATTTCAAATGTTTCTTATGCGGAATCTTGTTTATCCTGAAAACAGAGCACAAACCATTACTTCCCTTATTTTCGACCAAATGGTTACAAAATATTACTCCGCGCATTTCCAAATGGATACTGGGTCTACAAGGCTTCAACTACTCCATAATTTATGTACCAGGAAACAAAAACTGTGTGGCGGATTGCCTCTCTAAACTCCCCAACACCGATGAGAACCCTCAAGTGATTTCCCCTGATTAAACAATTCTTTCAATTGACATTCCTGCCATCAACAAAGAAGAATGGGAAAAAAGCGTGAAGGAAGACTCAGTTCTCTCTGAACTGAAGAACACCATTTGCAAAGGTTGGCCGAAAGGTCTTCAAGAATTACCAGAGACCCTAAAACCATTCTGGGTGGTGAAGAATGAACTATCTATCAGAAATGACATCTGTCACATCTGTCGTGGTGTCAGGATCATACCTCCAGAAAAAAATGTATGAGCGCATTGTCCAAATTGCACAGGAGGGTCATCCAGGCATAAGTATGACAAAGAGGAAAATCATACAAAACCATTGGTTTCCAAAAATACATTCTATAGTAGAGAAATTAGTTAGAGACTGCCTTGAATGTGTAACCTGTGACAAAACCAAAGTTATCCGCAAATCCCCACTTGTGCCTGTATCAATTCCCAACAAGCCTTGGGACAAGTTAGGCTTGGATATTATTGGTCCACTGAATTTGCTCAACTACACGCAAAAGTACATGTTTGTACTTATCGATTATCATTCTCATTGGATAGCCACAAAAATGGTCACCAACATCACCACAACTTCATTGATTGAATTCCTTACACCTTCTCTAAAGAAGGCATACCCAGTACTCTAGTGACAGACAATGGGGTTCAATTCACCTCTGATCAAATGAAGCAGTTCATGTCTACTTTATCCATTACTCATATCAAATCTCTGCTCTACTGCCCAAAAACCAACGGATTAGTAGAAAGAGCTAATAGGATGATAAAGGACACCATACAATTGGCCTTAGCATCCCGTGAACATGTGGAAGAAGCCATAAGAAGGATGTTATGGTCATATCACACCACGCCCAATGCTGTCACCGGAATTGCTCCTTTTATCTCCCTGAAAGGGCGTAACCCAGGTTCCAAACTTACACCCAACTAGCTCAATGGAGGGTGTCTATTTCGGGTGGACAGGAAGTCCGTTCTAGAAAAAGTGGAGATGCATCAACTAGAGTACAAATCTAAGTATAGCCAGAAATGGGGTACCGCCAACAAGAGTTGGCAGGAAGGACAATGGGTGGTAATGAAGAAGCCCAACATTTCTCGAGCCAGAATTTCATAATTCTCTAAACCTTTGAGAATAAAACGAGTCAACAAAAATTCAGTCGAGCTGGAAGATGGAAGCACCTGGAGCATGGGCAATGTAGCAAGCTGCCCCAAGGTACATTCTTCCGTGTTGTCCAGAGAAGTACTCCAAAGTGGGTCTACATCCAAAACACAAGTCTCCATTGGACCCAGGTCTCGCCTAACACCATCATGGCAAGCAGATTATATATTGTATCACTAGCATAGACACTTAACTGTAATAGTGTTATTCATCTTGTTCCTTGCTGTTATTTCAGTATTTATTCCCTTATTCAAAGGAGAGATATGTTGTAGCTTAAGGTATTCTCTCTTGTGCATCCTCCCGCCCCTCCATTGTTTCTCCCATCCTTCTACCCCTTTTCCTCTTACCCACTGGTACAATCCATCTAGAGAACGTTGGGAGAGAGAGCTCACCTTAGAATGCTCAGTGTGAGACTGTAAGCTGGTGCTGAAAGAGCTATACAATAAACTCCTGCTCTTACCTTCTTTTTTGAGTGGTATATTTTTAACAGTTATATAAAGGGTGTTAGGTGTACATCCAAAACTTTGTGTTTGTAACTATATCATGGTAAAAGTATTATGACTTTAAAATTACACACAAAGCAAATATCGATGATAAGATTTTTTTCATTTTTAATAATAATGTTTTGTACCTTATATTTGCAAAAATATTTCTTTTATTTGCATACATTTAGTTATTTTGTTATAGTATTAGAATTTAGAATTGTTTGGGCTGCATCCAAAATGCACCAGAGGATGGATTTTGCACTAAGAAAATAGCTCCAAATGCAACAGAACAGCAGCAGCCAGGGCTAAGTTCGTTGTTCTTGTGTTCCTGCTGGAGGATTTTTGTGCCAAATTAGTCATAAATCCATGACTTTGCCTGTAATTTCACATCAAAAGAACAAAACAAAAATTACCAAAATTACTCTGATACAATAAAATGCAATGGGCAATATATATCAAGCTATTTTGCATTCGCAAACGCTGCGAATCGCAAAAAGAGTGTGTTTGCGTATGCAAACTAGCATGTCCTAATGTATGACAGTGTTCCACAAGCAAAATGGATAGTCGCAAAAATTCCGATTTCCAATTTTTGCAAGGCAACAAATCTGCGAAATCCATTTGTGAATTCGCAATTTGAGAGTCCCAAGTTCCGAATTCGCAAAAATGTATGTCGCAGATTGCGAATTTGCAATCAAATATTAGAAAAATTCGAATATGCGAATATGTAGAAATTACCACTTTGAAATTACCACCAACTCAATGCCTCAGTGTCTTTCACAATGGCAAGGCTGTATGTCATAGCGAGGAGGATGCGGATTAAAGCAGGTGCACAGAGGAGGAGACAGGAACGTGTTTACTGAGTGCACATGACCCTGTTCCAGCAGACAGAGGAAGAAATACATGAGAAATATAGACTAGACTCAGCAACTATACTAGACCTGATAGCTGACCTACAACCTATACTTGAGCATCCAACCTGCAAGACCCAAACCATTCCAACACACGTGCAGGACCTCTATAAACTGCATCAGGGAGCTTCCAGGGGGTGATATCTACAGCAGGAGGATGTCCCAAAGTTGCCTGTCGCCCTTCTTTCATGCATTCTTGGAAACAATGGTACAGAGGATAAGCCATTACATCAGATTTCCCACCACACAACAGGCATTGCAGCAGACCGAACTGAATTCCTACCAGATAGCACAATTTCCCCATGTAATTGGATGCATTGATGGGACACATGTAGCCCTCTGTCCCTCCTAAGATAATGAGTACGTATTCAGGAACAGGAAAGCATTCCATTCACTCAACATTCAGGTCATATGTAACGCCAAACACATAATTACTGATATAGGTGATAAATATCCTGGCAGTACACACGATTCCTGCATATCTAGACACAGTGGACTATGCACACGTCTCACTGGGGGTGAATTTGGTGAAGGATACCTGCTAGGTAAATGCAATTTTGCACACTCTGATGGACTCGTTACTTCAGCATGAATAGGACAGTGTTTAACCGTATGCCTTTCATCCTGTAGGTGACAGTGCCCTCATTCATCCTCAAACCGTACCTCAATCCGGCTATTCAGAGTGAGAGAAAATACAATGGCACACACAAGTCAACGAGCAATGTCATCGAGTGGACATTTGGAATACTGAAGAGCAGGTTCCTCTGTCTGCACAAAAGTGGAGGAGCACTGCACTATAGGCCAGAGACCTGTTGCAAGATCGTGGCTATTTGTGCCATGCTGCAAAACCTCGCAACAACAAAAGGCATACCAGTGGAACTCACAGATTCAGAATCAGAAGAGGATGAGGAACCAGGTCCACGTCGCAGACCAAAGCGATACAAAAGGGGATGATGGACGGAGCGTTTGAACAAATCAAACACTCACCCCCAGTCAACTGATCTGGGTTTAATCCATCACCATTCTTTAGTTCACTCAGCCACCCCAGTTCAGACATGGCTATATGCAAATCAGTCTGACCCTGTGCCTTATGGGAACAGTCCAGCCCGAACTGCCAAGCCATGTCTTCCTTGGACCGGAAACAAGCATCCTGGGACCGGTTTCGGATTCATAATCCTCATCAGCCAGGCTATCTTGAATCCAGTGGCCAAGTGAACAAGGGACTCACGTCTGAGCATACCCTGCCATACTTAGGGCGAACAAAGCGATACAAAAGGGGATGATGGACGGAGCGTTTGAACAAATCAAACACTCACCCACGTCGCAGACCAGCAGGTGGGGTAGGTGTGTAGTGTGGGCTATGTCTCGTTTGCACACATGTTATGTTAGCATGGCTTATTAGAAGTTTAAAAGCCATTTTTCCTTTTGCTGCTTTTGCAAACGACACTGCATATAGCTGTTTTTGTAAGTTAGGCTGCGCAAAAATGTCTTCACATGAGAAAGGCTTGTTTTCGACATTCCTAGACTTACATAGTGACCCTAGTCTGCACAGTGAGTGCTGAGACCATCAAGGTTATCATAACATAGTAGCTGTCGTTCGAACTAATCGGCTAACGCTTTTTAGACACCACAAATGGCAGCTGCGAGCCAACTGAGATTCTGGCACCTTTATTATTACACAGTTGCCATGATTTCACACACTTGGAAGATTTTCCGTTTCCAGGGTTGCAGAGAGCTTTTGCTGATCCTGATGTGATTCACTCATGCTGCGCTAAGAGGTAATGGGGTCCCCCATACAAGCCTAAGAGACCTTCTTTAGTTTATAAAATATAGTTCCTAGATGGGGAGGGTGTTATAACTAGGCGCTATAGGACCTGTTTTCACCGTCATTGTAATATGATTTCTCCCTTTGTATTTTATGGAATTGTAACAATGCTGATCATATTATTTTTAATCATATGTCTGCTTATGTTGGCAAAGATACTGCACCTGAGAGCACATCGTTAAAATAAATATCTTAACCTTACCCGTGTCCCTTATTTACTCCTGTTGTGGACTGGTATGAGAGTATAACGAAAGAGTGTTCTCCCTTCCCACCATTCCTGAGTTGGTCCTAAGTCACATGTTCTAGGTTGTCTAATCATTCGTTACTTTGCTATAGGACAAAGAGCTAATGTGACACAGATGCTAGCTGGTTGGGGCTTTCTAGGTACTGAGGTGAGTTTCTGGTACACCACAATTCACTGAAGTCCTGGGTCTCTGTGCACAGTTCTGTGTAGGAGCAGGATCCTTGGAACATGGCGCACCTAACGTAGTCGTCTTATTGTGAGACTCTCGAGTAGTGCTTCTATCAGTCCACGACCCCTTCACTATTGTTTCCAGTTGACAGTGGTGATGGATAAACCTACCTATAGTTCTATAAGTCTCTTCAAGCTTGATATTTTAAAACAGTTTCTATTGAATTACTACCCAGTTGTACTTCGTTTTATTGCATTGTACTTATATCTTTAGGTGTCGGTATGGCTGCCGTTGATATCCCGGTACACAGTTGTTTGGCTGTGCACACTCACTTGCAGGATTTCAACGTCTCCTTGGAAGGCATGGCAGTAGTTTTTGTTGTATCTGCTTATGCAGCACACCCTTTTGAGCTGTTTTGCTCATGGGTTATGTTTCCAGCGGTTGATCCGAATACTAATGTTTTTCAATCTTACACTCCAACTGCCGTGCCTGCGGAATACGCTCCATATAGAACACAGGAGGTTCCGATTTCTGCTTGGCAGCACAGCGTTTGGTTTAATGGCACCCTCCCCCACTCTTTAACGATGGCTAGAATTGGACCATTGTCAATTCCAGGCGCTTCTTGGCTTGTTTTAGCTGGTTTTACCCCGCACCCTGCTGCGGCGCGATATACAGCTGTTGAATTAAGGCCCCTTTATGCCTCTGCAGTTGCAGTAATAAGGGGTCTGGTTCATTATATTTCCCGCAACCTCCCGGGTGGGGCCCCTGGAGGTGTGGCGCATCCAGTTGGACCCAATGGGCTGAAGCTTAGTCCTGTTATGGTTAATGCGGTTATGGGCAAGCGTCCCCATGATAAGGATGAGATGCCTTTCTGGCTTGCTGCAAAATTTGACCAACTGGAGGCAGTTTTTCCTAATACCCCTCCTGTGGAAAAACACAGGATCCTTACTATAAGTTTGCAGAAAGACATAGTGCCGGATGTAAATGACTGTACCACAAGGGGTGTGATTTTTGCGGCAGTCTATACTAGGTGCTTTGGCACCCCGTCAATGGTTGTCCTACTCTCCGTCATTAAACGCTGTTAAGATGAACACGGGCCAGAGGTGGCTGTTGAGTTGGGCAATGCGCCTCGTGGGAGCATTTGACATGGTTAGTGATCTCATCCTTGCTAATGTTAAGGGAGATGCAGTAAGTTTCCAGGTGTCTAATGCTTTGCGCGATGTTCCTGAAGCAGAGAAACCCCGTCAGTTACCGGAAACTATTACGGAGGCTTATAAGACCATTGGCCATAATAGTTTGGGTGTTAAGCCTTTTGCTGAAAAACAAACACAGCAGCAAACACAGTCGGCAAATTCTGATAAAGATGATCGTCAGAAAGTTTCGAAACCAAATTGGAGTGAGAATAAAAAACAGGGAAGCAGCAACAGAAACAGGTGTCCCATCCTGTTTCGCCAATATCTGTCCCTGCGGAGCGTACATATGAGTTGCGCAACCACACTACGATTAAGTCACCTGATAGATTTCAGGTACCTGAACAACATTCTCCTTGCTCTTTGCAAGAAACATCGGTCTCACCCACCGGTGGAGGAGATGGCAGCAGAGGACAAGGAGCTCAACTGAGCAGTGAGAAGCCTCGCAAGGCTGACCGAAGGGCAAGCAGGACGAGCCACCGTGTCAAAGGCCCCAGTTTCAAAAGAAGAAAGTTGCTGCTGTAAGAGCAAGATATGCCACAGATAGTGAGAACGCAGCTTCGGAATCTGATATGGGCGATGACGCTGTTGAACAGCGCAGCGGAGATTACCGTAGTGTGAGAGGCCCTGTGTCCACTACTGAAGGTGACAGCGACTGACACATTTGTCATGGTTGAGACAGCTGACGCCGGAGTGGCTCCCCCTGAAAGACTTTTTGAAATTGTCCTTTTAATTGAAGGTGACGTACAACGTACCATAAAAGGTTTTTTTTTGGACAATCTGACTACTACCTATGACATTTTGTTGGTGGAGGTCAACTGGCCCCCACCGTTTGTTTTAGCAGCTCCGCAAGGGAGGAGGTAATCCTCCCTAGTTTCGCGCACACAGTGCCGAAGGAGCAGGCCATGCATTTTCCAGAAGATTGGGCTCAGGAGCTTGCCCCAGCTTTGTACTGTACTCACTGTGGTTGAGACCAATTTTCCCCCAGACACGAGATTCCCTTACGGTCTATGCCACAGCCTCATTCCCAATACCCCATGCGACGTGAGGCAAAAGCTCCCGTTGCAGAAATCCTTGAACAATTGGAATACCATGGTGTAATTTAAACGTGTGTGTCTCCGATGAATAACCCTCTTTTTACTGTGACCAAGCCGGATGGCTCATACCGTTTGGTGTTGGATTACCACCACCTGAACTCCCATTGTCGTACGTGTGCGGTACAGAATACTCACAGTTCTGCTCTTTTAGATAGTCTTGTGCACAAATGGTTTAAAACCACACTCGACATGTCCAATGTTTTTTTTACCCACAATCTGTCCCCTATTAGTAGTCAATGGACAGCTTTTACCAGTGGTGGCAACCTACGCCAATTCCGTTGTTTGGCAATGGGCTACAAAAACAGTCAGGCGTCTTTGCTACCCGCATTGTCTCACTTTTGAAGGGACTCGACGCAGCTGCTTGTTCGTATGTGGATGATATCTATCTCACAGATGACAAATTATGGCAATATCTGTGCCGTGTTGACCGCATAATTTGCCGTTTTGCGGACTTTGGCTATAAATTCAACTTTGCAAAATCTCACATTGCAGAGTACACAGTGTTGTTCCTGGGTTACGAGCTCAACAACGAAGGTCGAGGCTTAGCTCCTCACTTCCTGGAGAAATGTGCACAACTGCGCGCTCCGACAACACTGAAGAAACTACAATCTTTACTGGGCTTTTTAAATTTTGGGCGTATTTATATTCCCGATTATGCCCAGCGTATCTAGCCTCTTTATGCTTTGATACAATCTACTTTCTACAAATCATGCTGGCTGCCCGCACATTCAGCCATTTTGCAAACTTTTCAGGCTGATCTTCTAGAATCTAAATTCTTGTTAACCCTGATAACCTCACCAACCTGGTGATTAGAATCGCACCAGGGGCAGTGGGTTTCACATACCTCACTTTTAATGAGGGTGACACAGTCCCTATCGCTTACAAGTCGCACTTGTACAGTTTGGCTCAGTTGCAGTTTTCCACTGTGGAAAAAGTTTTGACAGCAGTGCAAATGGCTATTCTTAAGGAACGTGCACTGTCGCAGGGAAAGCGCATTTTGGTTGTTACTCCGTATCTTGCATTGGAGGCAGTGACGAAAGCCAGTGTACCAAATTCGAAGGCTTTGCACCCATGGTGGATACAATGGGCTACGTCCTTGACATCTCCGGATGTCTCGTTCATTTTTGATTCCTCTCTGCAGACTCAGGAGTTTTTGCAGTATGAATTCGTTCCTTCTGCTCCTCTGACCATGCGGCCACTTGAGGATTTCCATTGTATCATTTACACTGACGGTAGTGCGCAAGCGGCTACGGGCTCAAAGCATGCATATTCTTTGGCCTGCGCAATAGTGGTTGGTACAATAGTGGATGGTGAATTCAAGTCCGATGTCATGCATACACAGACATTAGGGGACTGTACCGCCCAATTGGCAGAGCTTTGTGCTCTGATGCTTGCATTGGAGTACTCAGATCCTGGTGTGACTACTCTTATAGTAAGTGACTCTTACTACTGTGTTCAATCATACAATGCCAATTTTTCCTTTTGGACTCAAAATGACTATCGTGACTCCAAAGGTCGCACATTACAACATAAATTGATCTGGGTTCGAGTGGCTGAGCTTAAAGAACGGCTCCCACTCGTGTTTGCAATTCATACTCTTGGTCACCAGCGTGTAGGAGATCAGGCTGTTGGCAATAGTCTTGCCGATGAAGCCGCCAAGACAGCAGTTGCAACATATTCAGTAGCAGCAGTTACACGTTCCAAAAGTAAGATTGATGATGACTTCTTGGCAGCTATTGCCGCTACAGAGAAGGGAGGTAATTACCCAAAGGTTTCCCTTCTAAATACTCTTATCATTTATGTCCTGATTAAGTTGTTTATGTAAGAATTACCAACGTTGCTGACAGGTTGATTCCAAACACGGACCGCAGGCCAGCGTTGATTACAGCGGCCAACAAGGACATGGCCTCATCACATACCGGCGTGTCAGCTACTGTTTCTCTCCTTCAACTACGCTACTGGTGGCGGGGATTGTACAAACAAATGCATGATGATGTCCTCCATTGTGACATTTGCCAGCAGATTAAACCTTCTACTGCTGCACGCCCAACGCAGACACAGTTGTACATATCTAATAAATCACTTGCGTGTGTTTATTTAGATCACTGCAGTCCTTTCTCTTCTGATACTGCGTATAAGTACATCTTAGTTGCAGTTGATTTGTGCACATGTTTTGTGTGGCTGTGGTCCCAACGAAGTGCTGATTCTCGAACTGTCGTAAGGGATTTGCGTGTCTTTGTGGGAATTTTTGCATGTCGTACCTTCCATTTGGACCAGGGTCCAGCGTTTGCCTCTAAGGCATACAAGGATGCCATGCGTCGTTCACTGGGGGTGCAAGTCAAATTTTCTTCTCCATATCGGGCAATAGTGTTGTGGAGCAGATGAACCATGACTTAAAGCAATCTTAGACAGCTAGAGTATTAGGTACAGGTCGGAACTGGCTCACCCACCTCAATAGCGTTCAGCGTGCACTTAATAATCTCCCTTGAAGGTCTCTGGGTGGGCAGACCCCGTACAAAATGCTCTTTCACATCAAAATGTTTGTTTCGGACCTTGAGGGTCTAGACAAAGTGGCGTTGTCCGCATCCTTTGACGTAGATGAACATTCTAATATTTTACAGAACCTACAAAAGACCAGAGACAGTCTTGCAAAGGAACATTTGCCCTCCACATCTGATGCTGTGTTGCAGATTCCGGTAGTAGGCTGGCTACCCCAAGTTGGAGAACTAGTCCGTGAGAAGGTCGAGAACAAGAGGGAATTCGGACCCACTTATCGAGCTCCAGTTCCTGTGCTTGGCGTGCAGGGTACAAGAACAGTCATTTTATCTCCTCTTCCTGGACAAAAGGGGAACAGGTACATCTCCATTGACAATGTCAAACTACACAGCGTGGCCGATTCTTCTTAGTATGACACCTGCAGTCTCTTGTCCAGAAATGCTGCGAAACTCTGTTTTGGCCCCAGATCCTACCATCAGGCCTGATGTTGCCATTGAGATGAATACAGTTATGAATCCTTTATTGAATCTACCGGCTGGTGATCCCCTCAATGATACTGAATATACTTACCCTGCTGACCTGTCTATGCCTGATTTGGAGACTTGTGTGGCTAATCAATCACGTTTTTCATTTGACACTGGCTCTATCACATCAAAGTCCCCTTCAAAAGTTTCGACTTTTGCTACTTGGTTTAAAAAAACATTTTTTTATTCCTCCTTGGACTTACATTGGGCTGGAGCTTTTTTCATTTATTTTGTTCATGTCCGTTGGATTTGTGGTGTATTTTTTCTGTTTTGTGAATGGACACTATGTTCAAGAAAGAACTACAATTCGGCAAATTGATGGAACTTTGGCACCCCAATCCTCTTCACACAGAATGAAGAGGGACCAGACTTTCGTGAATATCACTGCTTGGCCTGTCCTAGATGGGATAGTATGGGATGCTGTGAAATTTAAAATCCATGGACCCACAGAGGTTGTTAATGTCCCTAATGTACTTCGTGTTTCAATGGGGGATGTGGTTAAACAAAATATTCGCTCTGATGATTGGGACGTTCAAGCCGTAGAGGCTCTATTTTCTGATTTGAAATATTATGTTGCCTTTGATACTGAGGATTTGTACTTAGATCCTGCTAATTATGGGCATTTGTTTTGTTTTTAACACTATGGAAATCACTTCCTGCACAAGCAAACACCTTTAGGAATGGGGTTAATTACACACAGTGGGAACATTGATCCGCTCCTGTTGAAGGCAGCTGCAAAACTCTTTAAAAAAGGTTTTCATATTTTACTGATTTTAATCAAACCAACCCTGAGGCAGTTTATTTTAGGATGACTGAGAAGTCCTCTTCCAAGGTTAGACTTACCCACACAAAATGACTGTATTCAAGGTCCTTTATTGACCAGTTGGCTGTAGGGAGCTATGAGCTGTGGAAAGATACAATTGATCTTAAATCTGTTTGGGGTTCTAAACGTTGGCAAGTGCAAGGCACTGAGGCTTTGCATCGTGCATGTCTCATCCCAAACCATATGTTATTTCTGAATTCTACTATTTCACAAACCACCTGCTTTGGATTGGCTACGTCTAAAAAATTAAATGCTCCTTCATTTCCTGATTTGGGTGAATACCCCCAATGGAATAATTACAGCAGTACTTCCCTTAGTGATTTACAGACCCTGTTGCGAAATTCCTCTTTTAATGTTTCCAGTGTGAATCCTGAGGGTTGTCTGCTGTGGAAAAAAGTGCAGATTCCTGCCAGCACTGTTTTCTGGGTCTGACCCCTGGCTATACAGAGGTTAGAATAGATCCGCGATTTGAGAGTCAAAATTCAATCACCACCTATTCTGTAGGCAAATTGTGTTAGAGTTGGCTCAAACACTCTACCTTAGCGTCAGTTAAATTACATTTATCTAAACTAACTGCCACAGTCGATTTGAATGATTTTGTGAAAGGTCCTGCATATGGCAGATCAAAAAGAAGGATATATGCTGTTTACAACAAGGTGTGGAAACTGTCCCAAATTGAAGCTGCTTCTAGGCTCAGGGCTATTGAGCAAGCCAATTTAGAAAAATTGCTTGCAGTTGTAAATAATAGCATTAACTCCCCTTCTTCTCGTATTTACACGTTAGATAATATTGTTTCATCTGTCGTTGATATGTACAGAAAGACGTTGCAGTTCTGTACCATAGAAAAATTCGATTGCGTTCTATAATGCAGTTTGCATGGACTCTTCAAACGTTAAAGGCTGTTTTATTCAATTGAACTAGCCATTCGGAGCCGACTGGGGGGGCCTAGTTCTTGGAGTTTCAAGGCATAATCATAGGACCGGGGAAAAAAAAAAAAAAAAAAAAAAAAAACCCCGGTTATTGTCTCCAACGCACCAGAACGTCCCAAAAGATACGGCTACGTTCGCCACCTGATCTCCTCAAATCTGTTTTAGAGGTTGCGTAGAGAGATGACAGCCAGTTTGCGTGAGTTGGTGCTGAATTTTCAATCCAGACCTTGCATATCTCTCTTCTTGCAAGCAGTATGGCGAAGAACAGAAATGTCCTTGCGTGCCCCTTTATATTGTTGTCCCAACCAAATATGATCAAGGAAAGTGTGATGGAGATCGAGGTATTGAGAATGGAGTCCAGAGTTATTTTAACTTCATTCCAAAACTGTAATATGTTGGGGCATTCCTTGAACATATGGATATCTGAGGCTGCGATATGGCCACATTTATTACATTTCTTCCCTGGGATGAATGTAGATAGTTTTAGCGGTGTAAAGTATGCACGGTGAATTGTAAAAAAATGATTACGCCTTAACCATGCGGGTTTGACGCATTTATATAGTAGGGTACAGGAATTCTGCCAGGTTTCGATACTCTGGGCCCCCAGATCTGAGCCCCATAGTTGTTCCGGGAGGGTGAAATCTCCGTCTGTCTCTTCTAGCAGGCACCAGTACCACTGCGAGACCTCTTTACCCCCTGCTGTTTGCGCTACCAATTTCTCTTCAGTGATATTATGCTTCCCTAATGATACCCCGGATCTGTTTGTTGCCTTAACCCAACTATCTAATTGTAAAAACTTAAACCTCGAGAGCTCTATCCCCCGCTGCTCCCGCAGCTCCTCCCAGGGCCTCAGAGAATCACCTGTCAACACTTCTCCCCATGTTAGTATCCCTCCTGCTCTCAGCGGAATAGTAAGCCTGTCATCCCAGCAAGAAGGGAGCCCTGGGGATTCCCAGATGGGTGCAAGGTTAGAGTAGTATGACAAACCCAGGTTCCTCCTTATATGTGACCATAGCTTTGCTTGGGACATAAGAATTTTTAATTTAACTTTCTTGAAATATTTCTGTTCTCCAAACTTAAACATGTAGCCATTAGTTGGTAAGCCGGCATCGATCAGCATTGCCATGAACATGAGACCTATTGATGTGTTGGATGGCACTTTTAAGAGCATTCTCGAATGGGATAGTTGGAATGCCCACGCATAGTATTGCAGATCGGGCAGGGATAGCCCCCCCCTTTTCCCTCCTCCTCCTCAGCTTTTTCCAAGATATTCTTGCTGACTTGTATCCCCACACGAAGGAGTTAAACTCTCTCTGGCATTTCTCTAGCGCTGTTTTATCAAAGGCGAGGGGAATCGTGTTAAATAAGAAAGTAAACTTGGGAAGGATTGACATCTTTAACAGACTTACTCTGCCTAGGA